>NC_091432.1:105223300-106674967 GCF_964237555.1 Oryctolagus cuniculus | reverse complement strand
AACTCTGCCTGGCAAAATAAATAAATAAATAAATAAATAAATAAATAAATAAAATAATAAAAAAAAGAAATGAAGGAGGAATAGACTTTCCTAGCTGAGGAGGTTCACCCCTACTAAATCTGCTTTATAAGAAATGCCAACAAGAGTTTTAGGAAGTGAAGTGAATATGAGCATGTTTGAAACACATAACATGTAGCATAACAATATGGGAATATTTGAAGGTACAAAAATCACTTTTAAAGGTATATTCAGGGCCGGCGCCGCGGCTCACTAGGCTAATCCTCCGCCTTGCGGCGCCAGCACACCATGTTCTAGTCCCGGTCGGGGCGCCGGATTCTGTCCTGGTTGCCCCTCTTCCAGGCCAGCTCTCTGCTGTGGCCCGGGAGTGCAGTGGAGGATGGCCCAAGTGCTTGGGCCCTGCACCCCATGGGAGACCAGGAGAAGCACCTGGCTCCTGCCATCGGATCAGCGTGGTGCGCTGGCCGCAGCGCGCTGGCTGCGGCGGCCATTGGAGGGTGAACCAATGGCAAAGGAAGACCTTTCTCTCTGTCTCTCTCTCTCACTGTCCACTCTGTCTGTCAAAAAAAATAAAATAAAATAAATAAATAAATAAATAAAGGTATATTCAGAATACTCTAATGATAGTGTATAAATTACTTAAAATTCTAGTATAAAGGTTAAAAAAGAAAGGATTAAAATAATTACATTTATAATAATTTGCTAATGAATACACAAAATAAAAATGTAAATGATGACACCAAGTACATAAAATTTGGAGGGAGAGTGAAAGTGTAGAATTCAGTTGTTATCAGTTTAAAATGATCACAAATCCTCATAGATATTTTACAAAATTGAAATCATATCAAGCACCTTTTCCAATTTCACTGGTATACCATTAGAAATCCACAGAAAGAAAATCAGAAAATTCACAACCATTTGTAAATCAGACAGCATGCTCATGAACAATCAATTAAGTCAAACAAAAAGCAAAAGAAAAATTACGAAAAAAAATCTTGAGACAAGTCAAAATGGAGTCCCAACATATCAAAGCTTGCAGAACTAAGCAAAAGCAGTTCTAAGAGGGAACTTTATAACAATAAACACCTACTCCACAAAAAAAAAAAAAATAAGTATCCTAAATAAGTAACCTAACATTAAACCTCAAGGAACTAGAAAATGAAAACAATCCAAGGGAGACCAAAGTAAGTTAGCAGAAGAAAGAAAATCACACAGATCAGAGAAGAAGTAAAAGAGATATTAGAAAAAACAAAAGAAAAAATCAATGAATGAGATTTTTCAAAAGAAATAAACAAAACTGACACATTTTTACATAGACTAATAAATATAAAAGAGTGAAATAACTAAAATTGGAAATGAAATGAGGTATTACAACAGAGGTCACAGTGATGCAAAGG
Organism: Oryctolagus cuniculus; assembly: GCF_964237555.1. Classification (NCBI taxonomy): domain Eukaryota; kingdom Metazoa; phylum Chordata; class Mammalia; order Lagomorpha; family Leporidae; genus Oryctolagus; species Oryctolagus cuniculus. The sequence continues at coordinate 106,673,552 of NC_091432.1, read as the reverse complement.
TCAGGCGAGACTGCTATGAACAATCACACACCAACAAGTTGGCTAAACAGGAAAAGCTGATACACGCCTGGAAACATACACTTAGCAAGCATGAATCATAAATAAATAAAATATGAGCAAACCAATAATGAATAAGGAGATGGAGTCAGTAATAATTTTAAAGAAAAACTCTCATTGAAGAAAAGCCCAAGACTTAATTGTTTCATTGGTAAATTCTACCAAATATCGAAAGAACTCCAGTCCTTTTCAAACTCTTTCAAGAACTTAAAGGAGAGAAACTTCAAAACTCATTTTATGAGGTTAGCAATGCCTAATACTGATGCCAGACCAGGACACTCCAATAAAGGAAAATTACAGAACAATACACCTGATGAACAAAGATGCAAAATCCCCAACAAAATACTGGAAAACTGCATCAGTAGAATGGTTAAAGGTCATCGTGATCAAGTGAAATTTATTGCCATGATGTATGCATGTTTCAAAGTACACAAATCAATAAACATGACACACCCATTAATAGAATGAAAGATAAAAAATTATATAGTCATCCAAATAGAAGTAGAAAAGGCATTTGACAAAATTTGACATACTTTCTTGATAAAGCTGGGTAAATTAAGAAGGAATGTACACTGGCCGGCGCTGTGGCTCACTTGGCTAATCTTCCACCTGCAGCACTGGCACCCCGGGTTCTAGTCCCGGTTGGGGCACCGGGTACTAGTCCTGGTTGCTCCTCTTCCAGTTCAGCTCTCTGCTGTGGCCTGAGAGAGCAAAGGAGGATGGCCCAAGTGCTTGGGTCCCTGCACCCACATGGGAGACTGGGAAGAAGTACCTGGTTCCTGGCTTTGGATTGGCGCAGCATCGGCTGTAGTGGCCATTAGGGGAGTGAACCAAGGGAAGGAAGACATTTCTTTCTGTCTCTCTTGCACTGTCTATAACTCTCTCTCTGTCTCTCTCTCACTGTCTAACTCTGCCTGGCCAAAAAATAAAAATAAAAAAGAAGGAATGTACAGGGACGTCTCAAAAAGTTTATGAACATGAAATTCAGTAAGGTAAGCTTCTTTTGGTGAAAAAATTTTTGAAATTCATGCAGATATAATATGCATTTTCCATAAACCATTAAAGATGCCTCATATGCACAGACCTCAAATTTTACATCAATGTAAACTTCTCTTTTAATTGTATTTCCATGAATTTTTGAAGAACTCTCATATCTCAATAAAGTCCATGTATGCTGAGATCACAGCTGCTATCATGCTCAAGGGGGAAAGCTGAAAGGGTTTCCTCTAAGATCAGAAACAAGGGGAGGATGGCCATTCTCCAGGTGCATTCAACGTAGTCCTGGAAACAGTTGTTAGAGTTTTTTGGCAGGAAGGGAAGGGAAGGGAAGGGGAGGGGAGGGGAGGGGAGGGGAGGGAAGGGAAGGGAAGGGAAGGGAAGGGAAGGGAAGGGAAGGGAAGGGAAGGGAAGGGAAGGGAAGGGACTTCAGTAGAGAAAACTTCAATAGAGAAGCTGGTATTTAGCTCGTGGTTAAGATACCCATGTCCCACATTGAAGCGACTGTGCTGGAGTTCCAGCCCCTGCTCCTGACTGCAGTTTTGGCTACTGCAGACCTTGGGAGGCAGCAATGATATAAGTATTTGGGTTCCTGCCACCCATGTGGGAGACCTGGACTGAATTCCCAGCTTCAGTCTGGCCCAGCTCCAGGCGCTTGAGAGTCAGTCTCTCTCTCTCTCTCTCTCTCTCTCTCTCTCTTTCTTTTTCTCTCTATCTGAAATAAATATTTTTTCAAAATTTTATAACAAGTGCTGACAAATGCCTTAGTTCATTTTCTGTTGCTATAACTGAGTGCCACTGTTTGGGTAATATATAAAGAATAAAGATTTGTTCAACTCATAGTCTTGGGAGCTGTGGGATCCAAGGTTGAAAGCTAAATCTGGTGAAGGCTTTGTTACTGGTGGTGGCTCTCTGCAGAGTCCCAGAGAACACAGCACATCACGTGGTGAGACAGAACAAATGTGTGTCCATGCAGGTGAATCTTCCTTCTTTTTTTTTTTTTTTTTTTGAAGATTTATTTATTTGAAAGAGTGACTGAGAAAGAGGGAGAGACAGAGAGAGAGAGAGGTCTTCCACGCCCTGGTTTGCTCCCCTAAGTAGCCACAACGGCCAGAACTGAGCTGTGTCAAAGCCAGGAGCCAGGAGTTTCATCCAAATCTCCCAGGTGTATGTGAGGGCCCAAGCACTTGGACCATCTTCCGTCGCTTTCCCTAGGCCATTATCAGGGAGCTGGATTGGAAGTGGAGCAGCTGGCACATGAACCAGCACCCATATTGGATGCTGGTGTCACTGGCGGTGGTTTTACCTGCTATGCCATGATGCCAGCCCCTCTCTTCCTCTTCTTATGAAACCACTAAAGCAATCACGCCCCCCTTTATGACCTCATCTAATCCTAATTACTTCCCAGAGGCTCCACCTTCAAATACTATTAGCATGACTTTTGTGAATAATTTCTACATGAGTTTTGGAGGGGAAAACACATGTAGAAAAATGAGAGCCCTTACACATTGTTGATGGAGATATGAATTGATATAGTCATTATGGAAAACAGTATGGGTGTTTCTCAAACACAATAAAAATAGAGCCACTATATGATCCAGCCGTCCCACTCCTTGGTATTCATCCAAAATGAAGTGAAATCAGTATGTCAAAGAGATATCTGTGCCCTGTCATTTACTGCATTATTCACAGCAGCCAATACATAGAAATAATCTGTGTCTATTGATGAAAGAATGGATAAATAAAATATATGCTACACACTTGTGTGTATGTGTGTGTGTGGGCGTGGGTGTGTACACCTGGCCACCGGTATCCTTTGGGAATACTTTGATTCCAGAACATCTTCCCTTGTGATTACCAAAATCCATGGATGCTCAAGTCACTTGTATATAACTATGTAACGATCTATGGCACCCTGTATGCTACAGACCATCTCTAGATTACTTATAATACCTAGCACAATGTAAATTCTGCAGCTGTTATACTGTGTTGGTTAGGAAGCTGTGAGAAGAAAAACGTTTGTACAGGTTCAGACTTAGTAGTTTTCCTAGTATTTTGAGTGTTGACTGAATCCACGGATGTGGAATCCATGGAGAGTAGAAGGCCAAACATGCGTAGGTCTGTATATATGTGTGCACGTGCACATGTGAATATTTTGTAGCCTTAAAAAGAAAGAACATCCTGACACTTTCAGCAACAGGAATGAACCTGTAAGACAAGATGCTATGAAAGGCAGGAGGGAAACAAACACTGTGTGATTTCACTTATATGTACAATCTAAAGATTTTAAATACAATAGAAACGGAGAGTAGAAGGGTGTTTACCAGGTATCAGGGAATGGGAGAAATGGGGATATGTTGGTCAAAGGGTACACACTTCCAGTTAAGAGATGAGTAATTCTGAAATCTAATGTTAACCCGTTATGTCACATCATCCTGTAGCTAGGAAACCTATATAGACTTAATTTGAGCAACAGATAAACAGCTTACAGCAACCTCAAAATCAATATTATGTCATTGAGATATTTACAGAATTGAAAATTTAAGACTTAATGGATTACAATATCATACACTTGACATTTGCTGAGATTAAATCTTAAATCTCACCACACACACAGACACACACACGCACACACACACATCACTACATTGATGGTTATCCTTATTGTATTAACTATTTCACTACATGTGAGTATATGAAAACATCATGCTGCATATCTTAAATATATATAAATTTTATGTCAATTATGCTGAAATAAAAAAGAGTAATTGCAAAAATAACAGTAAAGATAATTTATAAAATAAATTATAATATGAGTTTATCAGTTAAAGGTAATTGAGATATCCCAAAAGCCATTGGTAAATAATCTCCCTGGACACCCGAGAAGCTTTGCAGCGCCATCTGCTGGTAGAGCAGCATCATTGCAGGCTGAGGCACTATACCTCTATGAAATGTTCTAGGATGCCTTGCTTAAATTATCTCCCAATTATGAAGAAGCAATTGCTTTTAAATAGTTTGTTTTCTAGCCGGCGCCGTGGCTCAATAGGCTAATCCTCCACCTTGCGGCGCCGGCACACCGGGTTCTAGTCCCGGTTGGGGCGCCGGATTCTGTCCCGGTTGCCCCTCTTCCAGGCCAGCTCTCTGCTATGGCCAGGGAGTGCAGTGGAGGATGGCCCAGGTGCTTGGGCCCTGCACCCCATGGGAGACCAGGAAAAGCACCTGGCTCCTGGCTCCTGCCAGGATCAGCGCGGTGCGCCGGCTGCAGCGGCGGCCATTGGAGAGTGAACCAACGGCAAAAGGAAGACCTTTCTCTCTCTGTCTCTCTCACTGTCCACTCTGCCTGTCAAAAAAAAAAAAAAAATAGTTTGTTTTCTACTTGAACTTTATGGTTAGTACATTGTGTCAGTAGTAAGTATTAATATTTACAAATTCTACAATTTTTAAGACAACATCGTAGTAGAACTTAAGAGACACAAACAGTATCTCACCACGTAATGAGTGTGAATAAGGATGAGCCAAACTGTGTCAAAAATATCCTCAAACCTTCCACTAGTATAAGTTAAAAGGAAGGGGTGGAGATGGCACTGTGGGTAAAGCTGCTGCCTGAAGTGCCAGCATCCCATATGGACGCTGGTTGCTGGTTAGAGACCCAGCTTCTCCACTTCTGATGCAGCTCTCTGCTATGGCCTGGGAAAGCAGTAGAAGATGGTCAAAGTGCTTGGGCCCCTGCACCCACGTGGGAGACCCAGAAGAAGCTCCTGGCTCTTCTACTAAGTCTGAACAGCTCCAGCTGTTGCAACCATCTTGGGAGTGAACCAGCGGAAGGAAGACCTCTCTCTCTCTCTCTCTCTCTATACTTCTCTATAACTCTGCCTTTCAAATAAATAAATATTTAAAAAAAATAAAAGGAAGGGGTTCTAGGAGACAGGCTATGATTCTGTTCTTTTTGATGACAGTATCAAGTGGTTCTTACAGGTAGCAATGTAGACATGATAGCAGCTGATACATCTTGGTTCTTCCAAGACAGTCGAAGAAACAAGAGTCTGGGATCACAGATGGAAAAACTCTGAGTACGTAATTGGACTTAAAAGGGAAAGACCCCAACCTTGGCCAAGGCATGTCTCAACTGCTGTAGGTCACAAGGAAGGATTGAACAAGAATCGTGGCATCAGAGGAACAGGGTCAGGAAGAATTTGCTGGAGGCCCTAGAGAGTTCGCATTCTTGCCCATAAAGGTAGTCTTACATAGTGGCAGGGCCCTGGGGGCTGAGTCTGCCCAATTCTGAGGTTTAGTATAGGAAGTCGCTTGGATTAAACACTCAAATTATATCATAACATCTAGTTTTCATCAGTAATAAAAATAATATACAAAGATTTACTCCATTTCTCCTACCTCAATCCTGGAACAATGTATGACTCTCAATGGGTTAGGAACTCGAGTGGGGAAATCAATGAGAATCCCGTAGTTATTTTTAGACCCTACCTGGCCCCATACTTGTGTCTAGGATTCACTGTACAATAGATGTGTGTGATAATGAGTTAGTGATTCAGTACCTCCAAGTCTCTTTTCTCTCATCCATTAAAAGGGGTAATAGTAGCAGTTATTTCTAGGCAGAAAAACATGGTGTGACACAATCAAAGTATGTAGTGGAATAACTGGCAGACTCTATGTACTCAGGAAATGCTGCCTATTATATTTATAATTTGATATTTTAAATTTATTTTATGCTTTATTTTAATTTTTGCTGCAAAAATGTATTGCTCTGCCTCTTTTTAAACTCATTCTTTCAGCACTGATGTCAACGAATACCCCAAACACATCTCCACTCCCATCCCTGGGAGAGGGATTTTAGGCATTAGCTGATTTTGGTGGAGATGGGTTTGGGCATTAGCTGATATCAGTAGAGATGAGTTTGGGGCATTAGCTGATATCAGTGCTAAAAGAAATGGTTTAAAAGGAAAACACAGAACTAAAATTCGAGGGCAAAGATCGAAAGGGTACTATTGTCAGAACATAGGAAATAAGAGAAATCCAATTGTAGAAAGGAAGAAACAAGTTTTACAATGTATGTGTGTGTTCTAGAAGGGAGTGCAAGAGTCAAGTGAATCGATACCTTGAAAATTGCCAGCACTCAGAGGTTGGCAGGTTATCACTTCCAGAGAGAGTGAGGAATACGGTTTTAGAAACACACTTCCCAGGAGCACCGCAAACAGGCACAGGGGGTGCTCTTGCAGGATCGCTCGGCTGAAGAACAAGGAGATGGAGATAGAGATACGAGTATCTGCAACAAAGGTCGGTTTCCTGTTGGAGGGGATCTCCCCAAACATCCCCTGCAAGTTGAAGCTGCGAGTTTCACAGGATACTGAAGGAAAGCAGTGATGATGATGACAGCGACTGACACCTCTGCCTAAGACTTACTGAACCTTGCAGACTAAGCAAAGCAATATACATGCATGTCCCTCTCTCACCTTCACAACAGTCCCGTGAAGGGATACACTTTTGCAAAAAGAGAAACCGTTCTCAGAGAGGCCAAGTGATGTGCCCACATTCCCATAACTAGTAACTTGTAGATATAGGATGCCAGTATGGCTAATCTGAGAGGAAGAAACATTCTTAGATAAGATCTAAGAAATGCTTCTGTTATACAGTGAGAAGAGGAAACCATTAATACAAAGTGGATTTGGGATGATCCCAACAGCAGAGAAGGAAAAAAAAATAGATCTCCATACTCTTCGAAGTATAATAAGAGATGAAGCTTTTGTGTAGGCTATTTTGAATATGCTTTAAAGAAAACAAAACTCTACCCTGCTTTCTGAAATTCTAAGAAAAATCTCCAAGCAGCACAGGAGGAAGAGATGTGCAAAGATTATTAGTAACCCCCTTGTTATACATCATAGACATGGCTACTCAGGGACATATGCCTACTTTCCCTGGACAGGCTACCAAGCACATCCAACCTACTAATCTACAAAGGTATAACATATCCAGGAGAGATGTAATTGTGAAACTAAGTAAATTGGAAGTCACACCAACTTTCATTACTTCCTATTCATAGTCACAGCTTTAAAGGTCAACAGTAAATTGGAAAGTGAATTATTAGCCACGCACCTGGTATTGACAATAAGTCTTGGTTTTCTGAACCATGACCAATGGCGGAACAATGAGAACTTTCAAAGAGATTAAAAAGGAAACTAAAGAGACATATAAAGCACTGTGCTTACACACCATAGAGAAAATAAAATGAATAGTCTTTGTCCTAAAAGTTGTTCATTACACAAATAAAAAGTATTTACAGTATATATGAGACATATCAGTACCTTATGCAGCAGAGTTTTTAAATTATACGTACTTACAAAGTAAAGTTTATATCCTTTCAAAAGATCTAACGAAGGGGATGATTTTCAAGCCAAATGCAAATGATCAAAATGAGAAGACTGTATTCGTGGAAGAAATGGTATAAGTAGCCAAAACCTTGCCCCTACCTCAGACCCAGAGGTGTTTTTATTTTTCTTTGGACTGTGAACCTCCAGAACCATAAGTTGAAGTAAACCTTCCTCCCTCATAGGAGTATGTGTCAGGTATCTGTTAAAGTAACAAAAAGCCAATTAATACATATTCCTTATATCCTGTGGGGCCAGAGTATAAAATGATGTTGCTATGAACATGTGCTATTCTTCAAGAAAAGGGGTGAAAGACCCCCAAAGCAATTTAGAGATCATTAGGGCTGCTACTCCCACTAGTCCCAGAGTGCACAGGCAGAGCTGCCTTCACTTTGAATACAAAGGGGACCAACAATCTCAAGAGCCCTGGAGATGAGACCACCCAGTGGAATTCTGGAGAAACAGTTCTTTCTCAAGCAAGAATCACATATGGGTGTGGCTACGATGCATGTGCAGCCCTGGTGGGCTGTGGGAGTGACAGTGCCATCCCAGAGGGACTGAAGGCAAAGGATTATTTTTGAGCCTTATGATATCCTGGAGTTGCCTTGCTAGGTTTGGACTTTTTTTGGACCTACCACCTCCAGATAGATAGATAGATAGAAAGTTAGATAGATGATGGTAAAGTTCTTGGTTTTTATTTGTCTTGATTTGGATAAGATATAGATTAATTAAAAATTAATGGTGCCTCTCTTAGATATCTTAGTCTGTTTGAGAGGCTGTAAAAATGCCACAGTTTGGGTGATTTTTTAAATCTCTTTTATAATTTATTAATCTCATTTTATTTTAAAGTGAGAAAGAGAGAGAGAGAGAGAGAGAGGCATAGAAAGATATTCCATCTGTTGGTTTACTCCCCAAAAGCCTACAACAGCTGGTGCTGGGCCAAGCTGGAAGCAGGATTCCAGAACTGACTCTGTGTTTCCCATGTGGGTGGCAGGGACTCAAGTACTTAAGCTGTACCTGCTGCCTCCCAGGTTATATATTATCAGGAAGCTGTGCTACCTTTATGACTTAATCAATTACTAAAGGCCCTAGCTCCTAATATAATCAACATTTAATTAGAGGATACAAACATTCATTTCACAGCAGTGTTTATTAACATTACAGGGATTGATACAAAAAAAGACAAATATGATATACATCATTCAAATTACCAATGAGGTTCTGCTTCCAGCAGGACTAAATGGGTTTCTGTTGGGTTAATCCTCCCATAAATAACAACTGTAAACTGACGCAAAGGGGAACTACCCAAAGGTAGTATGTGAGGGAAACTGAAATGAGGCAGATTCTGGTGGGGGTTGACATTTGCAACAAGAAGAGCAGTGGGTTATTTTTCTGTTTTGATGGTTTGTAATCTGAGGGAAAAGCTAATCCATGCTTTGCAAAATACTTAAAACCCTCAACACTTATGACTTGAAGAGGCAGAAGATGGTCATTAGGTCAATGGAAAGTGAGAGGAGAGTCCTGGAAATGAGCAAGATAAAAAGAATGAGTACCAAATGCTATGAAGTCTCTAACCAAATATGTGACTGTCCCCAGACCATGTATGTGCAACACAGATTGCAAGCTAACTACCTAAGGATAAGAGAACTGAACTGAGATTTGAGCTGATTTCCAAGAACCAGTTCATAGTTTGAAACCAAGCAAGTAAAGTAGTAAGAACAAATAACACTCATCAGAGGAACATAATGAAATCCACTCTTCACAATGTAACATTTCCAATATACCGTGTTCAATCCCAAATCACTCAACTTACAAATAAATAGAAAAGTACAACCCATTTTTCATTAAAAAAAGACACCCAATGGAGTCTGAATCCAAGATGAATTAGCTGTTAGAATTAGTAGACTTTAAATTTTTCTTAATGACATGTTATTCATGGAAACAGAAGATATCAGTGCAGAGACTCATTTTTAAAATTGAAATTTTAGAGCTAAGTTTTCTTAAGTTACTACATGTAGCAACAGTAGAATAAAGATAATATTAGAGACTCAGGAAACTTGATGATAAATTGGTAGAAAATATCCAGTATGTTAGAAAGGTGTTTTAACAAACCAAGCCTCAGGAACAATCTCATCAACTCTAATGTGCAACTGGAGTCTCAGAAGGAAGATAAAGAAAAATAATTTAAAGAAATCACTGGCAATTAATATCCTTAATTTATTTAAAGACATACATTTATAGCTTCAAGAATTTCATGGACTCTGAGGCAAGATAAATCTGAATAAAATTCCTATGCATATTTTATTCAAACTACCAAAATCTAACAATGAAGAGAATATACTGAAAGCAACTATAAAATTCTGACATATTGCATAAAAAGGGAGCAAATGAGAGCTGACATTTTAGAACTATGGTGGCTGGAAAATAGAGGTTCCACATCCATAAAGTGCTTAAAGAAAACAACTGTCAACCCAGAATTCTATATCCTGCTAAAATATCCTTGTAAAATGAAGGTAAAATGCAGCACTTCCAGATACAGTAAGATAGAGCACTTATTATCCGTGGATAGTGCAAGGAGCATTTGGCTGTGATTTCTATTGGCATGGTTTCTTTCTAATGTGGTCTTGAGGTATCTCTTTGCAAAATAGCCATAATCTAAGTTAGCAGCCCTCTAGCAGAGCCCGATTGAGGAGAAAGTTATGTCCTCGTGTGCGTGTGTCAGAAGAGACACAATGAGGAGGTGAAAACAAAATTTATGAAACAAGCACTTTATTACTCACAGGCGTGGTGCTGATGGCAGACTGACAGGAAGTCTAGAGGTGGTGGGGAGCTTAACCAGCAGACGGGGAGTGAGGACGAAAGGGATCTTGTGCAGCTCTGTGTTTGTTCAAGTCCATGGGCATTATCCCTCAGGATTTTCCAAGAGGGTTGTGGATTGGCTGGTTTAAAGAAAACAAATGAGAAGGGGGGAACTAACTTACATGCCTTTGATATTGACCATTGGGTTTTATTATGTTCAGCAGCTGTGGGGTATGTGGGCTTGTTTTGAGGAACAAAACGATTAACTATATATAGTAATATATAGCTCTTAAGTATATAACTATATAATTATTAACTATATATAATTATATAACTCTACAACTATTATGGTGTTATATAACTAACAACTACACAGTGAGAGGAACATTGTAGCCAGGGCAAAGGTGATGGGGCATGACTGGGGATTCTGACAACTTACATCTGGCTTACAAACAGATGCTGAGGCAGCAAGTACAGTGAACAAATGCATAACACCTGTTAATAAGCCCTCTGTATGATTCTGATGCCTGCTAAAGTTTGAAAATTGCTGACCCCAAAGGGAATTTAGTACCCCAGGTTCATATGGAAGATCTTTGCTGTCTCCTTGAAGATCTATGATTGCATGATACAATAATATGAAATAAGGAAGTCTGGCTGACCGAGTTAGACCTCAGCAACTGTTGGTGGGGAAAATATCATTTTACAACCCAAGGGCACAGACAATGCTGCTTCTGGTCTCAAGTGCAAAAGCATAGCACTGAACTTTAGAGAAAATTTTCTCCCAGCCTTTACCTGAAAGCTAGAACCATTGTAGCACCCTGAGGTCTACCAGCCTTGTTAGCATTAGGAAATAACAGTTTCTGAAGATAATATTACTTATAGGGTAAAACAAAGTCAAGGGAGACATAGCAATGCTCCTTCAAGTAACTCCATCAGCATTGCTAATCAATTGGCAGGAGTCAAAGCAGAGGACAGGAAAGGCAGGAAGTTAAGGGCAGCAGGATGGCTCACAGATAAACATGAAGCACCCATTTGGAGATCATGACTAACAGGTGGGAGGACTTTGTTAGCGGGGGAATCAATGGAGGATTGTTAAGTTCCCACTTGTACAAGCAAGAGGCCCCAAATCACTTCAATACGGCTGTCAATGTAAAAATGTCTGCATTTGGTGTAGTCCAGTGCCTTTCAGACTTCAGAACTCCATATGGCAAAGGACCGGTCAAATTGTGTAAAAAAAAATGCTAACACTGACAATGTCACTTTAAAAAATGGATACTAAATGGCCTCGCAGTTAAGATGTCCTCATCCCAAATCAGAGTGTCTAGGTTCAAGTCTGGGGCTTTGCTCCTGATTCCAGCTTTGTGTTACTAAACACCCTGCGAGGCAGCAGGGATGGTTCAAGTATTTGGGTACCTGCCACCCATGTGGGAGACCTAGATGGAGTTCTTGGCTTCCCAGTTTGGCCTTGCTCAGCCCCAGTCATTACAGGCATTTGGGAGTGAACCAACAGATGAAAGCTCGCTCGCTCATGCTCTCTCTCCCTCACTCTCTCTCATTCTCCCTATTAAATAAATAAGCAAATACTTTGAAAACAGACCCTGACACCCATCTTCTGACTATAACATTGTTATGAGACACAAGGGAATACACATTTTCAATGTCATGATTTCACTTGTCCTTGTGGGATATGGGGAACAAGACTTATACTCTGCATCTCTCCTGGGGGTTGCAGAGGATGCTGTACCTGGGAAGTGAGCTGTCATGGCGGCGTGAGTAGCAGGATGGTGTGTTGGTAAGGATTTGGTTAAGGAACTAAATCTCAGGTTACTGAATTACCCTTCACATGACCTTGAGAAGTTTACTTATCTCCTTTGAAATTTGGTTTCCTCTCTGTCAAATGGAGAGCATCATGATCTCCACCTACAGGATGTGACTGTTACTCTTACTCAACCAGTTTGACTTTTTTTCCTAGAGGAGACATAAGACATTTCTTAGTTTCTGATTTTCCTCTTTTCTTGAAAGCATAATTAATAAATTCCAAGGTACAAAGAGATGTTATCCATGGGAAGTGGGATACACAGCAGACTCATAGAATGGCAGATGTCCTAAACAGCACTCTGGCTTCAGGATCAGCCTTTAAGGCTTTTGGATCTGGCTGAAGAGCCCATGAGAGTATTTCAGGCATGGAAAGCCAAGACACTCTGGCAAAAAAAAAAATACCTAAATGAAAGATCTCTGCGAGTGAGATCCCAGTGGAAAGAATGGGTCATCACAGAAGGAGGTACCTTTCTCTGAAGGGAGGAGAGAACGTCCACTTTGACTATGACCTTGTCTAAATAAGATCAGAGTTGGTGAACTCAAGAGGCTTCCATAGCCTTGGCAACTCATGACAAGAGCCTCGGGTGATTACTGACACCATAAATAAGAATGTCAATTGTTAAATCAACAACAGGAGTCACTGCACCTACTCCCCATGTAGGATCTCTGTGCTTAATGTGTTGTACTATGCGAATCAACGGTAAAACTACTACTCAAACAGTACTCTATACTTTGTGTGTCTGTGTGGATCAATCTGTTGAAATCTTTACTTAGTATATACTAAATTGATCTTCTGTATATAAAGATAATTGAAAACGAACCTTGATGAAGAATGGGATGGGAGAGGGAGTGGGAGATGGATGGTTGTGGGTGGAGGGAGGTTATGGGGGAGGGGGGAAGCTGCTATAATCCAAAAGTTGTACTTTGGAAATTTATATTTATTAAATAAAATTTAAAAACAATAAAATTTAAAAATCGTTTAAAAAACCTGTTAGACATTTTGAGAAAACAAAAAGAGATGTTATCTAGAAATAACGCGAACCCAGGGTCAAGAGAGCACTGTGTGTGTCAGAGATTTAGTGGAAATACAGATTGAGCCCTCAGTGTGCCATGTTGCTATAATTCTACATGTTCACCCATTACAGAATTCATAACCATGTTTCTTATTTTGAAGGAAAAGCATATACAATTTTCTTTTTTTTTAAAGATTTATTTATTTATTTGAAAGTCAGAGTTACACAGAGATAGAGGCGGGGGGGAGGGTTTTCTGTCCGCTGGTTCACTCCCCAATTGGCCGCTATGGTTGGAGCTTCGCCAATCCGAAGGCAGGAGCCAGGAGCTTCTTCCAGGTCTCCCACACTGGTGCAGGGGCCCAAGGACTTGGGCCATCTTCTTCTGCTTTCGCAGGCCATAAAAGAGAGCTGGATCAGAAGTGGAGCAGCCAGGACCAGAACCGGCACCCATATGGGATGCCGGCACCGCAGTCAATGGCCTTACCAGTTATACCACAGTGCCAGCCCCCACAATTCTCATTATCTGTGTTCATCCTAATTGTAAAATTAAAAAGTATTTTTCTTACTATGGTAGAGAATGGTTCCATCATTTGAAAATCTACCTGTCCAGGCAAGCCAAGGTAAATCTCTCTCTATATATATATATGAAGGAACCCAGACATGGGGTGATAGCTGATTAGGCTCAGGAGAATTCATCACTGCATAAGGGAAGACTCTCCTTGGAGGGCTTTCCTCCCGAATCCCCAGGGAACTCTGTCCTATGACTTGACCTTGAATTTTTCTATGTCTTCCCTCCCCACTTGGATCTCTTATTATGTTTTTGACGTCACTTCTAGTGATCCTCTCTTCCCTCCTGCTTTTTTTTTTTACCCTTTCCTTCTTTTACTTCCTTCTTTCTCTCCTTGAAATTTTTCAGTAAATTTCCAACTGTCATAAAGTTTAGGAAAAGATACATTGAAACACCCATGTACTGACTGCCTGCTTTAAGAAATAAAGCTTCTCAAATAAAAATAAGATTCCTGGTTACCATCTCCAACACAGTGCCTCTCCAAACCCTTCCAGGGGCGTCTATGACTCTGAACTTTGGTGCCAATCCTTACCATTTATGTACATAACCATGGACATATATGACACTGTCTTGGAGATTTTAAAACTTTATATGCATAGTTCATACCATTTATGTCCTGCAATCTCCCTTTTAATTTTTTCCTCAAACTCTTTGGACAGAGCTTTCAAATTTTTAAAAAGATTTATTTACTTATTATCTTCCACTGCTTTCCCAGGCACATTAGCAGGGAGCTGGATCAGAAACGGAACTGCCGGGACTCAGAACTGGCGCCCCTATGGGATGCCGGCACTGCAGGCCAGGGCTTTAATCTGTTACTCCACAGCTCTGGCCCCTCAATTTTTTGTTGACCAAACAACAGCTGACACTTCAGTGTCCTAAGGTAGAAATAATCTCAAAACAAAGAACAATCCTTTGTTTGCCAAACTGCACACATCTGTCTTTATGGGAGGTCCTGCGTTAGTTTTGTTTTCCTGTTTAATCTTGAATTAGTGAACATGTCTTCCCCCGGCCAAGAACAAGATGAGGGCCATGAGTTCTCCCATGCTTCCCTGTGGGTTTCCTTGGTAGCATCTCTGAAGCTGTGTATTCTTTTAAGGATGTATGAGGAACCCTCAGCAGAAAGTCAGGATATCTTAGAGTCCTGGCATGGAGTTAGCTTCAGAGGTCCGTTTGTCTTTCTGTAGGTGGAATTCCACTGTCTCTCTGTGGGAAAAACCTCTCCCACTCCTGACAGGTGGCTTCCCCTGGCTCTCCCAAGCCCAGGTACCCCTCCTGGCAAGGTCTCCCTGTTTCTGTTACTGCACTGGGAAAAGTTGCATCTGCATACCTTGTGTTAGTAACAGAACTCCCTAAATTATATGGGGAAATTATCTTAAATAGAATTTTTTTCTGGTAAACATGAGAACAAGAATCTTCCAAATAATAAAGAAAAGGTTGAAACTCTAATTTCAGGCTTCCATAGTCTTGGCAGCTCATGGCAAGAGCCTCGGGTGATCACAGACGTCATAAATAAGAGTGTTAATTTTTAAAGGAACAACAGAAGCCACTGTGCACTTATTCCGTATATAGGACCTCTGTCCCTAATGAGTTGTACTATGAGAATCAACTGCAAATATTGTACCCAAACTGTACTCTATATGTTGTGTGTGTGTGTGTGGGTACAAATTGTTGAAGTCTATGCTTAGCATGGAGTTGGTCCTCTGTATATAAAGTCAAACTAAAAATGAACCATAATGAAGAAGGAGATGGGAGAGGGAGAGAGAGGTGGGATGGGAGTTGGGGGGGGGGGTGTGGGGGAAAGAACCACTGTATTCCAAAAATTGTATCTATGAAAAAAATGCATTCATTAAATAAAAACTTAAAAAAAAGAAACTCTAATTTCTCCCCTTTCATCTCCATCTCTTCCTCTTTATACTGCTCTTCTCTTTCAAGTCAAGCTTTTCTACTTCTTCTTCACTGCTCTCATTTCTAGGACACCCTTATTTTACTCCCTCTTCCTGTCTTTGTTCCTTTAATGTGCCTCTTTCCCACTCATGGCCCCCACCCTATTCTTAGGCAGTCTAGTTCAGCAATTAAAGGCACGATTTCTAGACTCAGACTTGTGTTCAAATCCTGACCCTGCTATTGGTCATCAGAACTATCTCAGTTTTCTCTTCTGAAAAATAGGATTATTTTAGAGCCTGCCTCAGGGATTACTAGGGGAAAGTCAAACAATGTATTGATACTAGAAACATTGTGCGCAGTGCCTGACAGGTGGCCAGCTTCCAAAAGCTGTTAAGTAGCCCCATCTTTTTACATCAAATTTCCACCCTCTTCTGCCTCCCATCAGCTAATTCACCATTGCTTCTCTTCACTTCACCTCCTGACACAGGTGTGCTCGGGATTTCTTTCCCCAACAGTGGGGATTTAGAAATGGGGCATAATCCAGACAAGAAACGGCTGCTGGGGATATACATGTAGTTCAAACCCACCAACACGGACAATAATGTAGCAACAGGTTTTGTCATCTGTACAAAAACTGGGTACTCTCCCTATAATTCTAATTTGATCTTACACTAACAGATCATTTACTGTGCCCTGAGGCACACACAGTCAAAAAGGCTGATTTGAGTATTTTTGTAAAAAATATGAAACTGGATGACCTCACATGAAACTGTTACTGTCTGAGACCTCAGTACACTGTCATCCCCACTTCGCCATGGTTTCTCTTTCCACAATTTCAGTTACTTGCAGTCAGCTACAGCCTGAAAGTATTAGATGGAAAATTACAGAGACACAAAAATTCATGTTTTAAATAACTTTTACTATGGTATATTATTAAAATTATTCATTTTATTGTTATTAATCTGACTGTGCCTAACATTAGGGTTATCACAGCTTTGCACATACAGGAAATAACCTAGTATAGGTCCATTACTATCTGTGGCTTCAGGTCAAGTTGTTGGGTCTCCCTTAATTGCAATTCACACAACAAAAATAAGACAAATGCTTAATTCTGCCACTTTCATTATTGATTTTTATCATAAGATATTTGCCAGTCCATTGAGCTGCTATCACAAAATATCTGTGAATGAGTAATTCGTGAACAACGGAATTTTCTCTCTCACAGTTCTGGAGGCGCAGAATTCCAGGATCAAGCCACCAGCAGATTCATGTCCACGAGGGCTTTGAGGTTCATAGCGGCATCTTCTCTCTGTCTGCACAGGGTGCGAGAGGCAGAAGGCAGCATTCTGGAATCTCTTTAAAACAGTGACTTGATCAGCCCTTGTCCTGACTGTTAATGTACAATGCAATACTTTATCCATTTTAGTATTTTTTAGTTCTAGTTAATACTATTGGTTGAACTCTGTAATTAACATACAATCTTTCTTGGGTGTTTAAATTTAACTGAAAAGTGATCCCTGTTAAATAGAAGAGTGGGAATAAGAGAGGGAGGAGATGTACAATATGGGACATGCTCAATCGGACTTGCCCCAAACAGTAGAGTTAGAAACATGCCAGGGGATTTCAATTCAATCCCATCAAGGTGGCATGTAGCAATGCCATCTCACTAGTCCAAGTGATCAATTTCAGTTCACAATTCATCATAATGATAGGACTAAGAGTCAAAGGGATCACATAAACAAGACTAGTGTCTGCTAATACTAACTGATAGAATTAAAAATGAGAGAACGATCCAACATGGGAAGCGGGATACACAGTGGACTCACAGAATGGCAGATATTCTAAACAGTACTCGGGCTTCAGAATCAGCCCTTAAGGCATTCGGATATGGCTGAAAAGCCCATGAGAGTATTTTAGGCATGGAAAGCCAAGACACTCTGAAAAAAAAAAAAACACCTAAATGAAAGATCTCTGTGAGTGAGATCCCAGTGGAAAGAACGGGCCATCAAGGAAGGAGGTACCTTTCTCTGAAGGGAGGAGAGAACTTCCACTTTGACTACGACCTTGTCTAAATAAGTTGGAGTTGGCAAACTCAAAAGGCTTTCATAGCCTTGGCAACTCATGACAAGGGCCTAGGGTGATTACTGACACCATAAACAAGAGTGTCAATTGTGAAGTCAACAACAGGAGTCACTGTGCACTTACTCCTCGTGTAGGATCTCTCTCCTTAATGTGTTGTATAATGTGAATTAACGCTATAACTAGTACTCAGACAGTACTTTACACTTTGTGTTTCTGTGTGGGTGCAAACTGTTGAAATCTTTACTTAATATATACTATGTTGATCCTCTGTATACAAAGATAATTGAAAATGAATCTTAATGTGAATGGAATGGGAGAGGGAGTGGGAGATGGGAGGGTTGCAGGTAGGAGAGAAGTTATGGGGGGGGGTGGCGGAAAGCCACTGTAATCCATAAACTGTACTTTGGAAATTTATATTTGTAAAATAAAAGTTTAAAAAAAAGGGTGCTCAACCCAGTCATGAGTGAACCCACCTAATGATTTAATCAATTCCCTAAATTCCTTAACTTCACCTTGAGGATGAGATTTCAACACAGGAACTTAAGGGGAATACCAATAGTGAACCCAGACCGTGATGGTATGTCTGTACTACCTATGAACAAAGATGAGAAATGAGATGTCCTGTCTATCATCTACCCATCTATTATAAACACACACAGACACACACAAACAAATATATCTCAGTGTATGTAATGTGTTTTAAACAACTGCAATCATTATTTTCTTTCCAGTGTTAATTGTCCCATTTTGTCCAACAGAACCCACTCTAGTTCCTTTTCAGACCCTCAAATGTAAGGGAACTTTGGATTTTATCCCATAATCTCTCGTCTACAAAAAAAGAGTTAAGAATTATCTGTGAAACTTCATGACTGCCAGAAGTCTGAAATAATCAAGAGAGGTGACCTCAGAATTACCTTCCAATGTGAAAAGAAAAGTTTGTGACACTGAAGATGGGGACAGAAAAAAATCTATGAGAAAATTCAAATAGACATTGCAGGGAGGGGGAAGAGTTTTACATAAGTAAATAAGAAAGCAACCATGAGCTAACCTCGGGACCATCTCCCCAATTCCCTTGTATATGCAGCTTGGGTGAAGTTGGTTTTAGTTTGCATTTTGACATTTACAAAGGTTCCAGATACTGCTCCAGCCATAAAGAAGGGGAGGTGGTGAATTGATGGGGGGGAGGGGTGGAATGAAACAAGAGAGAAACACAAAGAGGTGGCAGAGAGAAAAAGAGAGACTGGACTGGTTCTTCCCACCGTCCCCAGCTGTGAGCACATCTGCCACGACACCCGTGCATCACCCCCAGTGCATCCTCGAGTCCCACCCGAGAGCTCCTTTGCCCATTACTTTAACGCCACATAAATTCATGATACTTTATTTATATTTTGTCACCAATTATGGCATAAGATATTTATCTCCTATTTTTATGAAATGGAAATTTAAAGGATGATGTCACAGTCCCCAAAATATTATCTAATGTTTTGCGAATGGAGCCAGGAAATTATCCCAAACCAAAGTCAAAGTTATTTTATGGGGACAGCTGTTACCTAGGCACTGCCCAACTCTCAAGCAATAAAACCACAAAGTTGAGCCACAGCTTAAATCTAGCTGTTTAATCATAAATCCAAAGTTTAACTGCAGGATTTCTTTTATCAAATTGGTCATAAAAAGTTGGTGCTACTTAAATATTTGAATTAAGGTCTGGAAACGAGATCATGTTCCAGGATGTGAAGGCTGACGGCAGTGTGCGGAGCATTCATGCTTGGCATTAGTTGCGGAGGACAAGTGAGGGAGAAAGTCTAATGTAATCCCATACTACCTCCTCCAAAAAAAGGAGAAAAGTAATCGCATCATAACATTGTCATCAACACATTTCAGGCCATAGCTATTACCTATACTACATCTTGTAAAAGAGATAAAATGTAAGAATTGAGCGGCCGGCGCTGTGGCGTAGCTGGTAAAGCTGCTGCCTGCAGTGCTGTCATCCCACACAGGCATAGGTTGGAGACTCGGCTGCTCCACTTCTGATCCAGCTCTCTGCTGTGCCTGGGAAAGCAGTGGATAATGGCCTGAGTCCTTGAGCCCCTGCTCCCATGTGGGAAACCCGGAAGAAGCTCCTGGCTCCTGGCTTCAGATTGGCACAGTTTGGGTCATTGTGGCCAATTGGGGAGTGAACCAGCAGATGGAAGACCTCTCTCTCTCCCTCTCTCTGCCTCTCCTTCTCTCTCTGTGTAACTCTGACTTTCAAGTAAATAAATAAATCTTTAAAAATTTTTAAAAATAAAAGAATTAGAAAGTTACATATATGAGGTGAGGACAAACATGGCTGTGAAGCAAAGAACATTTCCGGGGCAGAAGTGAGCCAGGGGGATCTGGAATCTTCTTTCGCAGCTATAATTCAGACTGGCTTTGGTTTCACAGCAGATTCTGCTTCTTCCATCTGATGAGCATGAAAATCAGAAGAGTAGAAACACTTAGAGGTAAGACACCTGGCTTATTAAAATGGGTGTCCTGATGCATTAGAGTGGTACTTTTATGATGTAGCGTGATCCCTTCCCTTGAAACAATGAGCAGATTAATACATTGACTAAGAATATGATGCGTGTTTGGAATGCATGCGGGCTTTGATGATAAAGGTAATGATGGCATCTATTATTGAGTACTTATACTGAGTACTTATTTTACTAATGGCTTTAAATCCATCCTGTGAGGTAGATAGTATTATTATTATCCATTATACAGATGATAAAACTGAGGAGAAAGAAGCAACTTATGTTAGAGATCTAGGCAGGGAAAAAGCTGGATTCAAATCCAAGCTGCTCCTTGTTCTCAATCTCTAAGATGACCAAGATGGCATTCGGTACGCCAGGTACACTCATCACTCTTCCATTCATCCACCCAGCAATTATCCATGGAGCGGCCACTAAGGTCACGTTGTGAGCCAGGTATTGTAGACACACACACACACACACACACACATACACACACCAGTAACAGCAGAACTCGGTCCTTCAAGTGGGATCCTTTGGGGGCTTTTCAGGACAACCTATGCAATTATTCTTCCAAGTTGTTCTGCTCCTAAGGCCCTGGCCAGCTTCCTATGGTATCAAACTTTTCCTGGAATCCAAACACTTCAGGTGACTCTCTGACTACAGCAAACTCGGTTGGAGGATCGCTGGGGCCCCTATCCTGCCCTGGCGAACACAGAGAGACCTCTTGGGAAGAAGGAGAAACCTCCTCAGCCTTGGTGAGTACAGTGGAGGGGCAGGGGGACAGCATAGACCAGGAACTGTGCTCCCAAACTCTTCTTCCTGAGAGAGAGGGAGATTATCTCAGACCTACAAGGGAGAAAACAAACTCTCAGTGACTTACTGAAGGTCATTCAACTCATTAAGTGGTGGAGATTGAATCTGAGCTTAGAATGGTTAACCAGCTGACAGTTGCATTCTTTCCACCTTGCCAGATTCTGCAGAATGTGTGGGATCAGTCACCCTTGCACTGCAGCTGGCTGGTCCCATCTAGCAAGATCTGCTTGTGCACATTCCTTCCATGCTCCATGCTCCATGTTCAATGATGACATGGAGCTTGCTTGAAATCGGTCATGGAGGAGAATATTTGCACCACAGAAGTTGGCACATTCCACATATGCAGAGTTGATTGATGAATATTTACCTGCACACCACTGGGATCTAGTAAAATGGACGACAGCTGTGTGACCTAGGTCCAAGGCCACTCTTAGTTGGTCTTCATGGTGGAACCAAGAAGAGTAGATTAAGAGGAGCCCCAGCCAGGCAGTAACCAGGTACACCAGTCTAAAAGCATTCTAAAGATAGGCTCAGCAAATTTTCCTGTAAAAGGCTGGGAAGTAAATATTTTAGGATTTGCAGACCACATATTATTCTCTGTTTTATGCTTAAAAAAACATTGAAAGGGTTTTTTGAAAATAATTCTTAATGCATAGGCTGTTTAAAAACAGGCTGCAAGCTAGGTTTGGCTGCCATCCAGAGGGTCTGATCCCACACTATAAATTAGCACCAAATACACAGAAAGACAGAAACTATTGATTTTGTTGCTTTGATCAATTTATTTAGTTATTTGAAATTCAGAGTTCCAGAGAGAGAGAGAGAGAAAGAGAGAGAGAGAGAGAGAGAGAGAGAGAGAGAGAGAAACAAATGAGGGACAGGAGAGAGAAGAAATTTCCATCCACAGGGTCACTCCCCAGATAACTGCGACAATTAGGTCTGGGCCAGGCTGAGGCCAGAAGCCGGGAGCTTCCACTGGATCTCCAACTCAGGTGGCAAGAACCCAAACACTTGGTCCTTCTCCCTCTGCCAATTAGCCGAGTAAGAAATGGAGCAGCCAGAACATGAACTGGTGTCCAAATGGAATGCCGCCTGGTGTTGCAGGCAGTAGCTTTTCCCACTACGTCACAACAGCAGCCCCAGAAAGTGCTTCTTGGTATTGGAAGCAATGCTTTTGCCAACTGCTTAGAGTGTAACACATTGAAATGCCACTTTCCCACCCCTTACAGGACGTAATCAAGCGGCAGCGGCCTGGCTGAATGGGGCTTCTGAGTGGGACAGTCCTTGCAAATCTCAGAGCTTCCATTTGGTTTAGTGGGACGCGCACTTTGGGGTCAGAGCTGAATAGTCGAGACAAAGCCGACAGCACTGAGATTTCTCTGCTTTGCTGCCATACTGACCAAATGCCTCAAAAGTGACACAAAGCTATTTCTCTCTGGGTTTACCCCGCATCCCTCCTCTCCTTTGCCTGGGGTCACTAGTGCATAGGAAATGGAGTGATTTTCACTAAGCACCAGAATCCGGCTTTCGGGAAATGGAGTAGAGATAGGAGCATAAGGAGTTAGCGTCATTGGATCCAGACCAGATGAAGGCAGAGTCACGCTGCCAGAGGACCCGGTCGAGGACAACACTCTGGCATGAGTTAGGGGTCATCTGCCTGGAGAGCCACTTCCTTGTTCCATCCAGTAGAGCTGGTGGTGAGGGCTCAGCCAGGCAACAGGTTTCACAGAGAATGACGGTGCATTTGAAAGGGGAAGTGAGCGTGAGTCCTCAGGGAATACAGTGGAATGAGGACACTTAGGAGTGTTATTCTTGAAGTGGCCTACTGCCAGGTGCCAGGATGTACGTATTAGAATTATGTTGGGGGTGGGGGAGGCAATGCTGTGGCATAGTGGGTAACGCCGCCACCTACAGTGCCAGAATCCCATATGGGTGCCGGTTCGAGTCCTGGCTGCCCCACTTCCGATCCTGTTCTCTGCTATGGTCTGGGAAAGCAGTAGAAGATGGCCCAAGTCCTTGGGCTCCTACACCCACGTGGGAGACCCTGAAGAAGCTCCTGGCTCCTGGCTCCTGGCTTTGGATCTGTGCAGTTTCGGCCATTGCAGCCAATTGGGGAGTGAACCATCAGATGGAAGACCTCTCTCTCCCTTTCTCTCTCTCTCTCTCTCTCTCTCTCTCTCTCTCTCTCTGCCTCTCCTCTCACTGTGTAACTCTGACTTTCAAATAAACAAATAAATATTTAATAGGGGGCCGGCGCTGAGGCTCACTTAGTCAATCCTCTGCCTGCGGCACCAGCATCCCATATGGACAACTGGGTTCCATTCCCAGTTGCTCCTCTTCCAGTCCAGCTCTCTGCTGTGGCCCGAGAAGGCAGTGGAGGATGGCCCAAGTGCTTGGGTGCCTGCACCAGTGTGGGACACCAGGAAGAAGCACCTGGCTCCTGGCTTCAGATCAGTGCAGCGCTGGCCATAGCAGCCATTTGGGGGGTGAACCAACCGATGGAATACCTTTCTCTCTGTCTCTTTCTCATTGTCTAAGTCTGTCAATAAATAAATAAATAAATCTTTAATAAAAAAATTTTAAATGCTAAGAAAGTAAAATCAAATTTATTTAAAAAAAGAATTATGTTGGGAAATTAAACACTGTGGCTTCCAAGAAAAGTCTGATTTGATGAATCAGAAGTTAGTTCTGGGAATCTACTCAGAGGGTGGGTATTGTGGCACTGTGGGTTAAGCTGTTTTTTGGAGCACTCACATCCCATATTTGAGTTTTTATTCATGTCCCAGCTGCTGCACCTCTGGTCCAGCTTCCTGCTAACACACCCTGAGAGGCAGCAGAACATGGCCCAAGTTCTTGGGCCCCCGGCACCCACTTGGGAGGCCCAGGTGGAGTTTCCAGCTCCTGACTTTGTTCTTGGTGGTTGTGCTCACTTGGCGAGTGAACCAACAGATGGAAGATATCTCATCCTCTCTCTCTCTCTCTCTCTCTCTATATATATATATATATATGTATATATGTATGTATATATATATATTCTGCCTTTCAAGCAGATGAAAATAAGTAAACCGTTTTAAAGAGCTATTTTAAAAATAAAATAAAAATAAAAGCCTCTGAGGGTTTTGTGGTTCATGGGCATAGGGAAGGTTGACTCTGCAAAGGCCCTTAGAGGTAAACTGGCTAATCCTCAGAGTGCTGCCTGCAGAGGTCTGTCAAGGTCAAAGTCGTGCTAGCCCTCAAAGAGAAACATTTCACCATTTGTTTATTATTTAGTTCATACTAAATAATAGCCTAACTAAATGGTAGCCTAACTATGATTTTCCCACAATTTCTCTCCAGCTTTTGCAATCGCTGCTTTTTAAAAGGCAGTCCGTGAATCATAAGTTCTGCTCAGCCAGTTAACCTTGACTAATCCTCATATTCAGTTAACCTGGAGCAGTTTAGTCTTCATAAAAGTTTTTACATCATTGTGGGGTTTTGTTTGCATGTGTTACATCTACATTGTATTAATTTCTATCATATAATTTTATATATTCCCTATAAAATAAATAAATAAGCCAAAGGCTTAAGAATGGATTATCAGATGTACACATATTTGACAACATCAGTAACACAAATACTTCAACTCAGAATAATTGTCTAATCATAAAAAGAACTTCTTTTCAAATTATCTGTGAATATGGTAATTTTGTGCAATTAAGTAAAAAAGAAAATGGAAAAAAGAAATACAGTCATGATTCTCTGATAATTGAATTTTATTAGATCACTAATCTATCTGCTCCTTGAGTATTTTTTAATAAAACTATCAGGTACTATTTGCAGTGGAAGAAAAATGTTTTCCAACTGCATTTCTTCTGTTTAGCAAGAAAAGCTGGCCACAGGGTGGGCATGGGACTTAGACTTAGTAATTAAAATAATCGGTCCCCTTGATCACTCTTAATGGCTCCAACATGGACACATGACCCAAACTGGGCCCCACAGAAGGTCCTTTCTGATTTTGATCTACATGAGGATGCTAGGAGGAGTTCTCTGACTTTGAGACCACACATGACAAGGTTCATGCAATCTTTCAGCTGCTGCAAGTAAAGGACCTCTCTGAAAACAAAACCAATGGAACAGTGTGGCCGCCAGAGGCAGCATGGGAGAGAAAGAGGCTGGAGAGCATGAGAGCACCTGGATTCAACATCCACCAGCTTGTCTGCACTCTCCCTGCACTTTTCAGTTATGGACGAAAACGCGGCTTCCCCGTCCTCCATCAGCTCCTTTGAAGTGCATTTCTATCACCCATGAAAAATCCAATCTACTTCTGAAGACTAAAGTTAACAAAAATTTTTGTATATTTGTCTGGCAAAGCAGTCACATCTCTGCTAAAGCAATTTATTTTCTATAAAGAAAATAAAAAAAAATTGTCTTCCAGTACAAACAACAAAACTTACCAGTGAAGTTAAAAATGAACAAAAAAGACTAGAACACCAAGTTATCAGTGCTTTGCACTCTTCACAGTGAAGAAAAAAAAAGGTACAACCTAAACCAGTGGCAAGAAGTTTATAAAACCAACCACAAACTAATGACACATGTAGTTAATGCTAAGTCAGAAGGAATTTTAGCAAAATTCCTGTATCAAATGATAGTGTTAAAAATACAATCTCAGTCACATATAACATAAACGAAAAGATGTGTACTAGAACTCATTAAGCTTTATAGTAGGTTGAAATGACTGATATGCAGAATATGAATAAATTCCTGGCTTCTGAGCACATAGATAAGAGTTGAAGCACTTGATGACTTTTTGCCACAAGTTGTCATTGAAAATTTGTGCTATGTGGGAACATTCTTCATGTAAGGGATTTTGTGACCCATGATAGACTGGAAAGGAACGTTGTGCTTACTTTTAGTAAAATAGCAGCCATGTGAGCCACAGACTTGAATGGTTATTCACATGCTCCTTTCTCGGCTCCAAACAATAGACCTAATGTCAATTCACTATTGATGAAAACAAAGACTTGAAGTCATTCATGGCTAATAAGTAACTGAGGTTATTTCATTTCAGCATAATAGGTAAAAGCATACTATAATAATAATATTATTATTATTATATAATAATAGTATAATAAAAATACCGTTGATTTTTACATTTAACTTAATTTGCTATGAAATGGAAGGATACCCATGGGGGTAGGCATGGCCTAGCAGTTAAGGTGCCTACATCCCGTGTCAGAGTGTCTGGGTTTAATGGGTGCCTCTGGCTCCTGACTCCAGTTTCCCACTTATGTGTAGCATGGAAGGTAGTAATGATGGCTCGAGTAGTTAGGTCCCTGCCCCCTACCTGTGGGACCTGGGTTGCATTCCTGACTCCTGGCCCCAGCCCCAGCTCAGTCCCGTCTGTTGTAGGCATTTGGGAAGTGAACAGAGGATAGTAGTTTCTCTCTCTCTCTCTCTCTCTATCTATCTCTCTCTCTCTCTCTCTTCCCCTAATCCCCATATCTGCCTCTGTCTCTCTACCTTCAAATAAATAAACATTTTTAAGAGAATATACATGAGATTTCATTTTTATATTTGAAAAAAAATCCCCACAACCTTAAATTTACCATCTTAACCATTTTTAAGTGGGCAATGCAGTGGCCTTAAGTACATTGCCATTGTTGCAACAAGCCTCTAGCACTTCTACATCCTTTGACAATGAAACTCTAACCACTGGATACTTACTCTCTCCCCATCCCCTGCCCTTGGCCATCACCTTTCTACCTTATGTTTCCATGATTTTTAGTATTAGAGGTAATGTACCTGTGGGACCTATAGTATTTGTCTCTTTATAACTGGCTTATTTCATTTGCACAACGTCCTCAAGATTCATCCTTGTATGCATATGAAAGATTTCCTTCTTTTTAAAGACCACATAATATTCCACTATACATATATAGTATGTTAGCTTTATTCATTTACGTGCTGGCTGACGTTCAGGTTATTTTTACCTCTTGGATTCCGTGAGTAACGCTGCAATGCTTGAGGTCCCTTGAGATTTCATATGATTTTAAATGCCTTTTATGGAAAAAAAAAAAAGCCATTGGGATTTTGATAGGAATCCCATTTACTCAGTAGATCAATTTGGGTAATGTGACATTTTAGCAATATGATGACTTTCAAAATACAAATGTGGGCTGTATTTCCATTTACTTTATCTCTTTGATTCTTCTTGGTAAAGTTTTGTAATTTTCAGTGTATACGTTTCTACCTCATTGGTTAATTTTATTCCTAGGTATTGTCTTTTTTGTGATGCTACAGTAAATCATATTATTCTCTTAATTCCTTTTCAGATTTGTCATTGTTGTATATAGAAATGCAACTGGTTTTGGGTGTTGATTTTGTATATTTAAACTTTAATTAATTTGTTTTTTATTTCTAACAGATTTTTGCAGAATCTTTAAGGCTTGCTAAATGTAAGGATATGTGAACTGGGATCACCGTATTTCTCCTTTTCCAGTTGTATGCCTTTTATTTTTTTCCCTGTCTAATTACTTTGGATAGAACTTCCAATACTGGGGCTGGAACTGTGGCACAGTGGGTTAATGCCCTGGCCTGAAGTGCCGGCATCACATGTGGGCGCCGATTCAAGTCCCTATTGCCTTCTAGTTTGATTTCATCTCATTGTGCATATGTGAATTTGTAAAGGGGACTTGACAATACCAATAAAGAGCATTTGTATGGTTTCAAATGGCTTGTTTCATCTTGTATATTAACAATACAGTTACTAATTGCGGTAACCTAAAGTTATCACTTTAAGGACAAAACATTATGAGATATTTGGACTCCAGTATTTCTTTAAAATAATGAGCAACAAATAAATGGCTTAAAATCAGGAGTTTGACATTTACCAGCATTTGAGTTCTTTTATACTCACCATAAAAATTATGAAATATCAGTGTACTTATTTTTAAAACATGTTCAAATACTACAACAAACCTAAAGAAAAACACTCCCTGGAGAAGCATGCAATCAAACACTTACATCTGCCACTGTCCACATTTGCCTATTGAACACCTGAAATGTGACTAGTGCAACCAAAGAACTGATTTTTAATTTAATTTAAACAACCTCATGTGACTAATTGCTGTTACATTGTACTGCACAACTTCAGAACAATAGAAGTAATAGAGTCTCATTATTCTGGCTTTTTGATCACATTTAAATTAGAGCACTCAACTTGTTGAGCAGAAAAATGGAGTGGAAGGCATGTTGCAAAGTGATATAGACAAACCTCAGTACATTTGAAGAGTAATGGGAAGACAATTAGAAACTGTACCAGATAAGAACTAAATTGAAAGGATTTGAGGTAGCCTTGGTGGAAAAATGATAACTCATTTAAGCAATTAACAGTTCTGTGATTGGGGAAATAATTAGATTTATTCTGAAAGTGTCTTACAGGAAGAATTAGAACTGATGGTTAGCTGTGTATAGGGAGGAATTTCTAGTATGTGTTCCCTTATTCAGAGGCGTCTGGACCTAAATTGTGTGACTTGAACTTTGTCCTGATATTACAGCATTACAATTTCACTCCATTCACAACATTTTAACTCTTTTTGTTAATATTCTTTAGCATTTTTATTTAGAAGGATGCAAAAAGATATTCTTTATAGGTAAGTCTCACCAAGCACTCAGTTTATCACCAAAGTTGATGTGCTAGTTTCCTATCACTGTTTTAATAAATTGGCACAAATTGGGGACTCAAAGCAACACCAATCTATCATCTTACAGTCCTGGGGGTCATCAATCCAAAATTCATCTCATTAGGCTGAAGGTCAAGGTCCCAGCAGAGCTGGTTCCTTCTGGAGGCTCTGCAGGAGAATCTGTGGAACCCTTTTCAGGGGCAGAAGCAATCGGCATTAGGGGCCCTTCCTCCACAGTCAAAGCACATTACTCCAACCTCTGCTTCCTTAGCACACCTCTTCTCAACTCTGACTTTCCTGCCTCCATCTCTCTTTTCTATTAATATAAAGAGATCAGATTTCATGTATTTTGTAGACATAATTTTAAGAATACAACATGTCTCTCCATCCATCCATCCATCCTTCCCTCCTTCCCTCTCTCTTCCTTCCTTCTTTCCTTCCTTTCAATTTACTTTATAATCACAGGCTTAATGATCCACTACATACAGCGTTCAACAGGTAAAAAGTAGAAAGAGCCTGTTCCACGAGAGTATAGACAAGGCTATAAGCAATAATCAAATCGCAAGATGTCAATTTCAGTCCTTATATATTAGGGCTTTTTTTTTTTTCAGCACTCTCTATATTAGCACTCACAAATTAGAGAAAACATATGGTATTTGCCATTTTGGGTCTGGCTTACTTCAGAAGGCAACATTCTAACTCTTGAGATCTACAGTTTATAAAAATGGAAAGAATGGATAATATTATAATGGGAGGAAGAATTTGAGGCAAACTTCTTTAGTCATTAGAGATTCTCTCAGAAGAGATTCCACATCAAACTTTTAGAATCAGCAAGAATTGAGGTATCAGGGTCCATGTGTTGACAACAGTAAGTTGCTTTCTCTCAATGAGCTTTGTCGATTTGTGGCCCATGAGTATTATGGAATCAGATGAATCCTGACTTAAAAGTTCCAAATAATTTTCCTAAGCAAGAAGACTGCTATTACGATCCCATTAAGTAGGATCTTCTATCAGTGACATTTTCCTTAAACATGAATGACCTACAAATAAACTTTTAAATACTCAGTATTATTAACTATCAGGGGAATACCAATCAAAACCACAATGAGATATCCCCTCATACCTGTTAGAATGGCTATTATCAAAAAGACAAAAAGTAATAAATGCTAGTGAGGATGTGGAGAAAGGACAACTCATACATTATTGGTGGAAATGTAAGTGAGTACAGTCACTATGGGAAACAGCATGGATTTTTCTTTATTTTATTTTGTTTATCTTTAAATTATTTATTTTTAATTCTGAATTAGTTCTAACAGATTCAATGTGGTTTGTAGATACAGAGAACATGATATTCCTTTCTTCCCTTACCCCCTCCCTCCCCCCTCTCTTTCCAACCCTCTTTCTTTTATTCCTTTCTTTGTTTTTTTTTTTAGTTTTTGAGATAACATATTTTAAATTTACATTACAAAAAAAGGTTTAATATGTCACTGAATAAGAATTTTAACAAGCAAAAAGCAAAGAAACCCTACTTTGGTGAAAATATAGACAAAGGCAATAAACAATAATTGAATGGAAAAATGGTCATTTCACACATATACAGTAAATTTTAAAGTAATCACTGGAACATAGCATTCTTGGCTGGCGCCGCGGCTCACTAGGCTAATCCTCCGCCTTGTGGCGCCGGCACACCGGGTTCTAGTCCCGGTCGGGGCGCTGGATTCTGTCCAGGTTGCTCCTCTTCCAGGCCAGCTCTCTGCTGTGGCCAGGGAGTGCAGTGGAGGATGGCCCAAGTGCTTGGGCTCTGCACCCACATGGGAGACCAGGATAAGTACCTGGCTCCTGCCATCAGATCAGCGCGGTGCGCCAGCAGCAGTGCGCCGGCCGCGGCGGCCATTGGAGGGTGAACCAACGGCAAAGGAAGACCTTTCTCTCTGTCTCTCGCTCTCACTGTCCACTCTGCCTGTCCAAAAAAAAAAAAAAAAAAAAAAAAAAAGAGAGAAAGAAAGAAAGAAAGAAAGAAAAAAAAGGACATATCGTTCTTAACCATTGGTTTCACAAAGGTATAAAACAAAGTTTTACAAAATGGTACTTGCAGCAATACTGATACACACGTGTCTTTCTTTCTTTCTTTCTTTCTTTCTTTCTTTCTTTTTCTGCATGTTCTCTCTGATATGTGGCAGCTAAAATTTAAAAAAACAAACATCATAAAAGAAAGAAAAAGAAAATAAATCAGCATGAATTTTTCTTTTTGAAAAACTAGAAATAGAACTACCATATGATCCAGCAATTCCACCAGAATATATATACAAAAGACATGACATCATTTTATCAACAAGATACCTGCTCTACCATGTTTAGTGCAGCACTGTTAACAATAGCTCAGCTATGAAATCAACTAACTTGTCCATCATCAGATGAATGGATAAAGAAAATATGTTATATATACATGATGAAATGCTATTCAGCCTGGAATGAGAGAGGGAGCGGGAGATGGGAGGATTGCAGGTGGGAGGGAAGTTGGGGGGGGGGGCAATGTAATCCATAAGCTGTACTAAAAAAATTTAAAAAAAGAAATGCTATTCAGCCTTAAAAAGAATGAAATTCTGTCATTTGCAGCAAAGTGGGTGGAACTGGAGTATATCATGTAGAGTGAAATAAGCTGGGCAAAGAAACACTGCATGTTCTCCCTTACATGAAGGAGCTAAAAAACTAACAAACATCTCCATCTGAACACAGAATGGTAATTAACAGAGGCTGGGAGAGCTAGGGAGGTTAGAGGGAATTTGGAAAATGGCTACCAAATTGGATTTTGATCAAAGTGAGAAGCTACTAGTAGTACACAGCACAGTGTAGTAGATAATAACCTAGCACAGATTTTATGGAACAAATAGAGGCTCCAAACCTCCACTCATTTTTAATGGTCAAAGAAGGGGAAATACTGATTACCCTGTTTTGATCAGCATTGTACACATACATTGGAATTAAAGACTTGTTTTATTTATTTGAAAGGCAGAGTTGAGAGAGAGAGAGAACGAGAGATCTTCCATCTGCTGGTTCACCCCCAAAATGGCCACAGTGGCTGGGACTGGGCCAGGCCAAAGCCAGTAGACTGGAACTCCACTTGGGTCTCCCATGTTGATGGAGGGGCCCAAGCACTTGGGCCATCTTTCCTGCTTTCCCAGGCACATTAGCAGGGAGCTGGAACAGAAGTGGAGCAGCCAGGACTCAAAGCAGAGCTTTTGTGGAATGACAAGGTTGCAGGTGGCAGCTTAACCTGTTGTGCCACAACACCAGCTACAAGGCTGTCTGTTTCTTAAATTAAATCATGGATGATGACAATTTGCTATTCAGATGTGCTCAGCACTGAAGACATATCTTTTATTTTTGTTTTTTCTTCATAGCAGCATTATATACAATGGCCAAAAAGATAGAAACAACCCAAATATCAGTCAATAGATGAATAAACAAAATGTGGTTTATACATATAATGGAATATTAGTCAATCTTCAAAGGAGGATAGTCTGACACATGTTACAACATGGATGAAGCTTGAAGGCAATATCCTCTGTGAAATAAGCCAGACAGAAAGGGACAAATGCTATGACTTCATTTATATGAGCTACCTAGAATAGTCAGATTCATAGAGGCAGAAAGTATGATGGTGGTCACCAAGAACCAGGAGTAGGGGAGAATATGGAGTTACTGTTTAATAGGTACAGAGATTCTGTTAGGGATAATGAGAAAGTTCTAGGGAAGGATTGCGGTAATGGCTGCACAACATTGTGAATGTACCCAATGCCATTGAATTACAAATTTAAAAAAGATTTTCATGGAAAATTTTAAGTTGTGTATATTTAGCAACAATTTAATTGTTTTAAAAGATTTATTTATTTATTTGAAAGACAGAGTTATAAAGAGGCAGAACCAGAGAGAGAGAGAAAGAGAGAAAGAGAGAAGAGAAGAGAGGTCTTCCATTTGCTGGCTGACTCCTCAAATGGCCACAATGGCCAGAGCTGGGCCAATCCAAAGCCAAGAGCCAGGAACTTCTTCCAGGTCTCCCCTGTGTGTACAGGGGCCTAAGCACTTGGATCATCTTCTACTGATTCCCAGGCCATAGCAGAGAGCTGGATCAGAAGTGGAGCAACCGGCACTTGAACAAGTGCCAATATGGGATGCTGGCACTGCAGGCAGTGGCTTAATCCACTACACTACAGCACCAACCCCCAATTTATTTTTTTTTTAAATTCGGTTCACTCTTACCTCAGATTGCATTAAACTATCCTTGCCATATATATGAGACCATCTACAGAGAATGACTCATGCTGTTTCTTTGTATTTTTCCTCTAGCAAATATAATTTAAGAACATATCAATTTGACTTTCAATCACATAATCAGGTGGATGAATGTTATCAGTGTGATATGCAACTGCCATGTCCCAGGCATCAATAACACCCACATTGAGATCTGCAAAAATCTCCCTCATGACAAGATTCTGAATATAACCATGAAAGTCACTGAACATCTCTGCATTTGAATGAATCTCCCTGGTATTTTCAGTTTTCAGTATCACCTTGGTCTCTGGGCTTCGCAGGAATAGACGTTTGATGGCCTTTTGAATATTGATGGCTCTGCGGATGAAAGTCTTGATGGGAAAAGGTCTGAAATGTTGGCCAAGGGTAATGACAATGGCCGTGTCTTTGTCACCTGCCACACGGTCAATTTCTCGCGAAATATAGTTTTCATCTTTCACTGAGAAAACCTTTAGGGTAACAAATGGATAACTGTGTTTTTTCCACTGAATCAAAATATGTCTTTCAACATCCAGAAGAATGTGTGTTTCAAAGGTTCTAGTTCCATGATGACCAAAATATTTTAAGGCTGATGGGAAACAAATCAGTAAGACTTTTAAGAAGAAGAAAGTGATATAATTTTAAAATTCATACAGTATCTAGAATTCTAACCAAGATCATTTGAAATAATAGCATTGATGCCTATGCAAGGTAAAGAATTTTAGCATATGAATTAAAATCTTAACTAAAACTTTGGACATTTATCAGAAGACAGGAGGAAGAAAAATTAATATTTGTAAATGAAAACTAACTTTATATTAAAAACTCAAAGCTAAGAGTTTGATAAATTAAAAAAATCTAAAATTAAGATCAGAAGAGGAAAGCAAAGGAGTCTAATGGTGATTTTAAAAAATAACCCTCAGAAGCCAATCACAATTTCAAAATAATAACAAAATACATACTTGTCACAACTTTTTTTAAGTAGTGTATCCACTGACGCAGTGTTGAATCTCCCATGAGGTAAATACGTTTTCTTTCCAAACAGTCGTTTATGTTTTTTATTTCACTGAACTTGATCTGTTTGCAAAATGCTGTAATCCACCTTCCCTTCAAAGCATAACCACTAGGGAAAGGACTCTTCATCCCAATCTGACATTTCTCTCTGATGTTCTCACTGTCTGGCAATGAAAAGGCCCACAGTCAGTCACTTTTATTACCACGGGTTATTTTAAAACACTCTCCTCACCGCTGCCTTCCTGTTATTTTCCTTTACCCAGCTCTTGGTCTATGTTTCTACCCTCCTCCCTTCCCCAAATATTTGTTGAGTAAGATCATGTCAAAGAATGAATTAACAATTCTCACTGGGTTTTTCTTGGAGTTTTCTCTTTTGCATTCACACTGTCTCTCTGGGCTCCACCTTGTCCCCAAGGCCACATAACTATGAGAAAACTGGCTACAGCCAGCACATGTGTGACCGAGGAATAGCAGGGCTCAGTAGCCCAGTTGAACACTGCACCAACGACACTGGCTTTGCCACGCTGCAAATCCCCAACCCCCTTCAAACCGCTTATCCATGAAAGAAGCTTGAGCATTTATGGAATCATTGTTGAAAATTGTTTATTTTGTGTGTACCAGAATCATGTTTTACAGTAAAACCTGCAAACCCTTAAATGCTTAATTGTTATGTCTAGAACTGAATGTAATATTCTCAGTGTGTTCTGACAAGTGCAGGAAAAAGTAGGACCATGGCTTCCTTGTTGAAAACGTCCCACCATTAAAAG
The DNA here is from genome assembly GCF_964237555.1 of Oryctolagus cuniculus. Classification (NCBI taxonomy): domain Eukaryota; kingdom Metazoa; phylum Chordata; class Mammalia; order Lagomorpha; family Leporidae; genus Oryctolagus; species Oryctolagus cuniculus. Next base: position 106,638,918 of record NC_091432.1, on the reverse strand, counting down.
GGCCTAAGCTGGATTCACTGGCTCTGCTGGAGGCTGAACTCAGGTGAGATTCTGAGGCCATTTTTACCCTGGTTGCTTAGAAAGCATGTCTTCATCGTCCACCTGCATTGCTTAGGTTCGGGGTATAAGTTTAAAGGTTTATTTATTTATTTTAGATTCAAAGTTACAGAGAGAGAGAAGGAGAGACAGGGTGAGAGTGAGAGCAAGAGAGAGAGAGAGAGAGAATCTTCCACCCACTGGTTCACTATCCAAGTGGCTGAAACAGCCAAGACTGAGCCAAACCAAAGTCAAAGTCTCCCATGTGGTGCAGGGGCTCAAGCACTTGGGACATCCTCTGCTGCCTTCTCAGGTGCATTAGCTGGGAACTGGATTGGAACTGGAGCTGCCGGGACTCGAACCAGCACCCATATGAGATGTCAGTGTTGCAAGTCAGAACTTTAACCCACTGAGCCACAGTGCCAGCCCCGGGGTATAAGTTTAATAACATGCATTATCCATATCCAATTACATCAAGTTTGTAAGTGGCTCCAAAAAATAAGTTGGGCACCATCTCTAGGAACCTGCCTGCCTTTACTGCAAAGAACTGTCCAGGCAAGAGGTAAACAAAAGAGGAGTTATGAGGACTCAAGTTAGCTTAAGAATCCAAGTGCTTTCTTTGATGTAAAAATTGGGTGTGGATTGTGATTGCCACATTAGAGAAGAGATCAGTCTTTTTCAGAGGTTGTAGGCTTTAGGACAGGGTTCAAGATTTTTTTTTTTTTTTTTTTTGACAGGCAGAGTTAGACAGTGAGAGAGAGAGAGAAAGGTCTTCCTTCCGTTGGTTCACCCCCTAAATGGCCGCTATGGCCGGTGCGCTGCACCTATCCGAAGCCAGGAGCCAGGTGCTTCCTCCTGGTCTCCCATGCGGGTGCAGGGCCCAAGCACTTGGGCCATCCTCCACTGCTTTCCAGGGCCACAGCAGAGAGTTGGATTGGAAGAGGAGCAACCGGGACAGAACAGGCGCCCCAACCAGGACTAGAACCTGGAGTGCCGGTGCCGCAGGCAGAGGATTAGCCTAGTGAGCCACAGCGCCAGCCTCAATAGTGTTCTTTAAATGAATAAATTTGAGGAGTGAATCAGCAGATGGAATATCTCTCTCTCTCTCTCTCACTCCCTCCCTCCCTCCCAGCCTCCCTCTAACTCCACCTTTCAAATAAATAAATAAATAGTTTTTTGAAAATGAAGAACCTGTGGACACGGTAGGCAATAGCACAGACTTACTGTTACATGGTGAGACCTCGATGGAGATAAAATTCTTCATCATTTCAACTCCTATATTAGACCTTCAAGAAATAGGGAAACAAATGAGCTTAATATTTGTCCAAACAATAATGTAAGAGTGAATTACTGGTTTAGATGGATTGAACCACTCTTAATCCCCTGAAAATGCTTTGTTTTTCATTATTTTGATGTGTTTAAGATATTCTGGGCGAGGTAAATGGATCAGAATTCTCAGAAACTATCCTGCTACTGATAGGGCATCTGAGAATCCAGAGAGCAGCACTCACCTCCATGTGTAATCCATTAAATCCTCTCGCTGTCTACCTTCTATCATCCTTTAATTTTATATTCTAAGTGATTCGCTACCACAATCCTTTTTCTCCATCTTTTTACTGCAGCAGTTCAAGCCCTTAGTGACCTGCTCCAAGGCCAAAGCGTCTCAAACTTGAGAATGAGTCAGAATTACCTGGAATAGTTGTTACAACTCAGATTGCCAAGCCTCATCACCCACTGTTTCTTTCAATAGTTCTATGTTGGGACTCAAGAATTTGGGTTTCTAACAAGCAGCTGTGTGTGTGAAGCTGATGCTACTGCTCCAGGAACATTACTTTGAGAACACTGCTCTAAATTATCAAGATATTATCTTTCTGCCATCTTTGCTTTATCACATCTAAATACAACCTCTGTGTTGTCTGTTTCATACCCTTGTACAAAATCTTTCCACAACTTTCCATCATCAACCTACAGGGTAAAAACCAAATCTCTTGTGAGTGTAGCAACATCTCCAGCTTCATCTTCATCCATTTATCACGTTCATAATTCACCAGAAATAATTTCCATAGTTTATTATCTCCTTGAGGAATCAGATCAGTCTTACTTATTGTAATTTTCTCAGTGTATTTCACTACAAGGTATCAGTCCTTCCTGACAATTAATCTGGTGGTATATCTGATCAAATAAAATTCATTCTATCAGAATTAAATCCAGCTAGCGGAAGTTAGGATTTCAGAGTCAGAGCCACCAAAACCTCCAAAAGGAAAATGAAAGTATTTTCCAAGATGGAGAAGATGTACCTGAATCCCAAGAAAGGAATTTTTAGGTCAAATGGGAATAATATATCTTGTCTGTGAGGTCATTGAGTGAAGAAATGAGAGGCCAGTGGCAGGTGAATGATGGCTACATGGAGTGGTGGTGTCACGTGGGATGTTGCTATGGCCCATTGACTTTAGAGTTGGGTAGACTAGGACCCAATTCTGACTTTTCCACTTTCTTGATGCATGACTTTGAACAACCTATTTAATATGTCTGTTATTAAATCTCCTCATCTATAAAATGATCATAATAATAACCACTCCAAAGTGTCTTCCTGAGGTTAAAGGTATAATACAAGGGACACAACCATAATAAATCCTAACATATAGTAGTTACTTAACAAATGGCTGCAATTTTTATTTTTGAGGATCCCATGAGACCTATCTTTGGCATGAAATTAAAACTTGTTTAAGTAGAAAATATGAAGTTGATTTACCAATAGTTCTCCCACATCTATCACAGGTAATGAAGATAACAAATGAGACCACGACCTGGATACTGTGTGAATTTGGTTACCAAAGCTGAACTTTGATGGTGTATTAAAGTTTAGATTAAGAATATGGTGTCATGATACAAAGCACTAATTTTAGTGCCTACTGTATTTGTGTGTGTATATTTTTGAAGAGGTCCTGCAATATTAGATCATAATAGAAATTTAAAGAATTGTGAGTAATTGTGTTGCCTATATGATGTCTTTTCTTATGGCAACCCAATTGTTTTCCTTACATGATTATCCATAAGACTCTTAAATAAAAAAGAAAAAGACTTTTTCTTTAACTTGGAAGAAGTGATCAGATGAGGAATTAGCATCTCTGATTTTGTAGCCAGGGTTGGAAGTAACAAATTTAGTGAGAAAACGTATTAACTAGGTTACAAATGAAAGGGAAAGGGGCTTAGTTTGAGGACTTTGAGAAGAACCTTGCTTAGGTCTCAGAAGGGGACTTACATCTTAACAATAGAATGTCAAAGAAGATGTCTAAGATATATGATCTTTATGAAGCCAAGTACTGCTTACAGGTGCACTCAATCCTTCATGCAGTGGGAAAAATTTGACAGCTTAGACAGAGCATGAAATCTGGAAAAGAAATGTGTCTATTGGGAAGTAAAATAGGGACTTTGCGAATCCTGAAACATAGCCAGTAAACTGCAAAGATGGTTCCTACAACCCAGGCTTCCATGAGAACTATCTCAGGAGGGAGCCAAAGCATTGTCTGTGTACATAATGATTTTTGTGTGTTAATTTGATATTATTTGACCATACCAAACTCTTGTGAGTTCCAATAGTCTCTTAGTGTAGTCTTTTGGTTCCCTTATATTTAGAATCATGTCATCTTCAAATAGAGATAATTTGACTTTGTCCATTCTAATTTGTATCCTTTTGATTTCTTTTTCATGCCTAATGGCTCTGGCTAAAACTTCTAGGATTATATTGAATAGCAATGGTGAGAGTAGGCATCCTTGTCTGGTTCCAGATCTCAGTGGGAATACTTCCAATTTTTTCCCATTCAATAGGATGCTGGCTGTGGATTTGTCATAAGTTGCCTTGATTGTGTTGAGAAATATTCCTCCTATTCCCAATTTGCTTAAGGTTTTCATCATGAAAGGATGTCATATTTTATCAAATGCTTTATTGAGATAATCATATGGTTTTTGTTCTTTAGTTTGTTAATGTGATCATTGATTGATTTGTGGGTGTTGAACCATCCCTGCATACCAGGGATAAATCCCACTTCATCTGAGTGAACCATCTTTCTGATGTGTTGTTGGATTTGATTATGTAGTATTCTGTTGAGGATTTCTGCATTGATTTTCATCAGCGATATTGGTCTATAGTTCTTTCTCTGTTGCATCTTTTTCTGGTTTAGGAAGTAAGGTGATGCTGGCTTCATAGAAGGAGTTTGGGAGGGTTCCTTCCCTTTCAATCATTTTGAATAGCTTGAGAAGAATTAGAATTAGTTTTTCTTTAAATGTCTGGTAGAATTCAGCAGTGAAGTCATCCAGTCCTGGGCTTTTCTTTGCTGGGGGGGTCTTTATTACTGATTCTATCTCTGCCTTTATTCTTGCTGTGTTAGGTTTTCTGTGTCTTTGTGAATCAATTTTGGTAGATTTTATGTGTCTAGGAACCTATCAGTTTCTTCTAGATTTTCCAAATTGTTGCCATATAGCTCTTTGTAGTAATTCCTGATGCTTTTTTTAATTTCTGTGGCATCTGCTGTTGGATTTCATTTTTCATCTCTGATTTTATTAATTTGACTCTGTTCCCTCATTTTTTTTGGTTTGTTGGCCAATAATATGTCAATTTTGCTTATTTTTTTAAAAAAGAACAACTCTTCATTTCACTGATTTTTGTATGTTTATTTTTTGTTTCAATTTTGTTTATTTCTTCTCTAATTTTAATTATTTCTTTGCTCCTACTATGTTTAGGTTTGGTTTGTTGTTGTTTTGCTAGGTTCTTAAGATGCACTGATAGCTCACTTATTTGATGACTTTTCAGTTTCTTGATATAGGCACTCATTGCTATAAAATTCCATCTTAACTCTGCTCTTACTGTATCCCATAAGATTTGATAGGTTTTACTGTCATCTTCATTAGTTTCCAGGAATTTTGTACTTTCTCTTTTGACATCTTCAATGCCCCACTGTTCTTTCAGGAACAAGTTGTTCAGTCTCCATTGTTTGCATATGTTCTAAGGTTCTTGAGCTGTTAATTTCCAGCTTCATTCCATTGTGGTCAGATAAAATGCATGGTATGATTCTGATATTTTTATTTTACTGAGATTTGCTTTATGGCCTAGCACATGGTCTATCCTAGAGAAAATTCCATGCACTGATGAAAACAATGTGTACTTTACAACCGTGGGGTGAGAGGTTCTGTAGATATCAAGTGCATTTGGTTGATAGTGTCAATTAGCTCTATTGTTCCTTTGTTGATTTTTTTTTGTCTAGTTGATCTGTTCATTGATGAAAATGGGGATGTTGAAGTTCCCCATTACTATTGTATTGGACTCTATGACTCCCATTGGCTAAACTAAATTAAAATTAAATGCCTTGGAATACAATTAACCAAGGAGGTGAAAAATCTCTATGATGAAAAATAAAAAAAAAATTTAAAATAGAAATAGAAGAAGACACAAAAGATGGAAAAATCTTCCATGTTCATGGATTGGAAGAATAAATATCATCAAAATGTCTATACTACCAAAAGCAATTTATAGAATCAATTTTATTCCAATCAGAATACCAATGAAGTTCTTCTCATAACTAGAAGAAAATGATGCTATGGGGGGGAAGCCATTGTAATCCATAATCTGTACTTTGGAAATTTATATTCATTAAATAAAAGTTAAAAAAAAGAAAAAGAAAAAAAAGAAAAAATTCAAATGGAAACACAAGAGACTCTAAATAGCTAAACAATCTTAAAAAAAAAAAAAACACAAAGCTTGAAGGGCTGGCACTGTGCACAGCTGGTTAAACCCCTGGCCTGAAGTGCTGGCATCCCATATGGGCGCCGGTTCTAGTCTCAGCTGCTCCACTTATGATCCAGCTCTCTGCTATGGCCTGGGATAGCAGTGGAAGATGGTCCAAGTCCTTGGGCCCCTGCACCCATGCGAGAGACCCAGAAGAAGCTCCTGGCTCCTGGTTTCGGACTGGCGCAGCTCCAACCATTGCAGCCAAATGGGGAGTGAACCAGCAAATGGAGGACCTCTCTCTCTGTCTCTACCTCTCTCTGTATATCTGTCTTTCAAATAAATCAAATAAATCTTTAAAAAAAAACAAAGCTTGAGGCATCACAGTACCAGATTTCTGACATACTGCTAAGTAGTCATAATCAAAACAGTCTGGTACTGGCACAAAAATAGACATGTAGACCAATATAACAGAATAGAAACTCCAAAAATCAGTCCATGCATCTACAACCAACTAATCTTTGACAAAGGAGCTAAAATCAATCCATGGAGAAAAGACAATCTCTCAAAAAATTGTGCTGGGAAAATTGGAGCTCCACATGCAGAAGTATGAAACAAGACTCTACCTTACGCCTTACACAAAAATCTACTCAAATTGAATCAAGGATCTAAATCCTGTTATCATCAAATTACTAGAGGAGAATATTGGGGGAACTTTGTAGGACACTGGCATAGGCAAAACCTTTTTGGAAGAGATCTCAGAAGCACAGGCAACCAAAGCCAAAATTGACAAATGGGGTTACATCAAGCTGAGAAGCTTCTGCATTGCAAAAAACACTATAAAGTGAAGAGGCAACTGGCAGAATGAGAAGAAATATTTGCAAACTATGAAACTGACAAAAGATTTATATCCCAAATCTATAATGAGCTCAAGAAACTCAACAATAACAAAACAAACAATCCAGTTAAGATATGGGCAAAGGACTTGAACAAACATTTTTCAAAAGAGAAAATTCAAATGGCCAACAGACACATGAAAAAATGCTCAGGGTTAATCTTATGAGTATAAAGTAAACAAACTAGATAATTGTAAAAATTGAGAGGGGATAGGAGAGAAAAGAGAAGGAAGAATGGGAGCATGGTTGGGATGGATGGTAGGAAGGGAAGTATCACTGTGTTCCTAAATCTGCAAACATGAAATAAATGAAATTTATATACCTCAAATAAGTTTTGTTTTACAAAAAGAGGGAATCAAATGTGGCCAACTGTGAATATGGAATCAGGCGCAGATGGTCTCTTGGTCTCTGACCTACATTGAGGACAATTCTTAGACCTTCAAGATGAAATAGCCATCTCTCTATGGCTCAATGATGAATTTTCTTTTGCTTACAATTTAAAAATTTATTTGAAAAAGCCCAGCCTCTTTTGGCTGAGCCATGGAAGAAAGGAATTTCTTCTGTACCTGTGTCCAGAAAAGAAAAATAAACTCAGGTGAGGTAGGATTGGAAGGGAAATCTTATAGAGATGTAGGGTCAGTTATGCCCTAACCCCTGTGTCATCAAAACACTTGAATTAGATTTGAACCTGAATTTCCAGGGTAAAATATCATCCAGTTTGCTCTTCTAAACATGTATCAGAAAACCAAGTCCTTTCCACATTAGCAGTTGCCAAACTCTGGAATCAATTTCTTAAAATGATCCAGAAAACAAATGTGTGGAAATGTTTAGTTTCTACCCCTGCTTGAAAAGACACACATTAGGCCAGTGCCATGGCTCAATAGGCTAATCCTCCGCCTGTGGCATTGGCACACTGCGTTCTAGTCCCAGTTGGGGCACCAGATTCTGTCCCAGTTGCCCCTCTTCCAGTCCAGCTCTCTGATGTGGCCTGGGAGTGCAGTGGAGGATGGCCCAAGTGCTTGATCCCTGCACCTGATGGGAGACCAGGAGAAGCACCTGGCTCCTGGCTTTGGATCAGCACGGTGCGCCGGCCACAGTGCGCCTGCTGCAGCAGCCATTGTGGGGTGAACCAACGGCAAAGGAAGACCTTTCTCTCTCTCTCTCTCTCTCTCTCTCTCACTGTCCACTCTGCCTGTCAAAAAAAAAAAAGACACACATTAAAGCTTCTGATAAATCCTACTATAAAGAAAGCTATTTAGTGATTTTCCCAGATTGTAATTCACTTTCATTCAACAAACAGGTAGTGAGAACATTCTTGGAAGCAGGCATTGTGCTAGACCTCTGACACAACAGTAACACATAGTTGGCCTCAAAGTCTCTGTCATCCCCCTTCCCCAATCCCATTCCGGTATGTTCTTGCCTCAGTTCCTACTCCTTCTCTAGAGAATGTTATTTCTCCAAAAATTCACCTGGCTAACTTCCTCACTACATTCAGGCTACTGTTCAAAATAGATCTTACCTGAGCACCTTTTAAAACCATTGCATTCAAATCCTTTACCATAAGGGTGGGCACTGTGGCACAGTAGGCTGAGCCTCCACCTCTGGCACCAACATCCCATGTGAGCGCCAGTCCATATCCCATCTGCTCCCATTCCAATCAAGCTCTCTGCTTAAGGTCTGGGAAAGCAGCAGCAGATGGCCCAATTACTTGGGCCACTGCACCCACATGAGAGATCTGGAAGAAGCTCCTGGCTCTTGGCTTTGGATCAGCTCATTTCTGGCTGTTGTGGCCATTTAGGGAGTGAACCAGAGGATGGAAGACCTTTCTCTCTGTCTCTCTTAGTCTTTAACTCTACTTCTCAAATAAATAAATAAAGATATTTAAAAATCCCTTATCATAATGACTTTCTGTTATTTTTTATTTATATGTTTGTTATTTATTTATATGTTTGTTATCTTTCTGTCCCACTGGAATGTTAATTCCTAACATGGAGAGCTATGTCTGGAATGTAAAATGTGCTATTTATAAATTGGATAAGTAAATGGTGAAACAGATAAATACTATTGCTTCACAGAGCTTATAATTTAGCAGAGGACATAAAAAATTAAATTGAAAATTCAATAGTGTAGTAAGTGTTCTATTGGTGAAGAACAAAACACAATAGAAAAATATAAAACCAGCAATTCGCAAAGTGATATGAAATGCTTCCTGGAGGAAATGATGTCTCAAGCAAATCTGGGAAATAAAAGAACTTTAATTTGACTAAGAGTAAAACATCATGAAGGTCAGGAAAGAAGCTACAGAGCATGTCCATGTAATCCCATTAAAGAGTTCAGATTTCACCCGGACAGTCAGGCTCATGTTAAGGTTTTTTTTTGTTTTTCAAATTAACATTGTTTATTTTCATAACCAATTTCTTGTTTTTTTTTCATTTCTTATTTTTTTAACTTTATTTAATGAATATAAATTTCCAAAGTACTGCTTATGGATTACAATGGCTTCCCCCCCATAACTTCCCTCCCACCCACAACCCTCCCCTTTCCCTCTCCCTCTCCCATTCCATTCACATCAAGATTCATTTTCAATTCTCTTTATATACGGAAGATCAGTTTAGCATATATTAAGTAAAGATTTCAGCAGTTTGCACCCACATAGAAACATAAAGTGAAAAATACTGTTTGAGTACTAGTTATAGCATTAAATCACAATGTACAGCACATTAAGGACAGAGATCCTACATGAGGAGTAAGTGCACAGTGACTCCTGTTGTTCACTTAACAAATTGTCACTCTTGTTTATGGCATCAGTAATCACCCTAGGCTCTTGTCATGAGTTGCCAAGGCTATGGAAGCCTTTTGAGTTCACCAGCTCTGATCATATTTAGACAAGGTTGTAGTCAGAGTGGAAGTTCTCTCCTCCATTCAGAGAAAGGTACCTCCTTCTTTGATGACCTGTGCTTTTCACTGGGATCTCACTCGCGGAGATCTTTCATTTAGGTCATTTTTTTTTTTTTGCAAGAGTGTCTTGGCTTTCCACTCTCATGGGCTTTTCAGCCAGATCTGCATGCCTTAAGGGCTGATTCTGAGGCCAGAGTGCTGTTTAGAACATCTGCCATTCTCTGAGTCTGCTGTGTATCTCACTTCCCATGTTGGATCATTCTCTCCCTTTTTTATTCTATCAGTTAGTATTAGCAGACACTAGTCTTGTTTATGTGAGCCCTTTGACTCTTAGTCCTATCATTATGATCAATTGTGAACAGAAATTGATCACTGGGACTAGTGAGATGGCATTGGTACATGCCACCTTGATGGGATTGAATTGGAATCCCCTGGTATGTTTCTAACTCTACCGTTTGAGGTAAGTCAGCTTGAGCATGTCCCGAATTGCACATCTCTTCCCTCTCTTATTCCCACTCTTATATTTAACAGCGATCACTTTTCAGTTAAGTTTCAGCACTTAAGAATAACTGTGTATTGATTACAGTATTCAACCAAAAGTATTAAGTAGAACAAACAAAAAAATACTAAGAGGGATCTAACAGATATCTACAGAACTTTTCATCCTACATATAAAGCATTTACATTCTTCTCAGCAGTACATGGAACCTTTTCTAGGATTGACCACATACTAAGCCATAAAGCAAGTCTCAGAAAACTCAAAAGAATTAGAATCATACCATGCAGCTTCTCAGACCATAAAGGAATGAAGTTTGAAATTAGCAACTCAGGAATCCCGAGAGCATATGCAAACACATGGAGATTCAACAACATGCTCCTGAATGAACAATGGGTCATAGAAGTAATTAAAAGAGAAATCAAAAATTTTCTGGAAGTAAATGAGGATAGCAACACAACATACCAAAACTTACAGGACACAGCAAAAGCAGTGTTAAGAGGAAAGTTTATATCAATGGGCCTATATCAAGAAATTGGAAAGGCACCAAATAGATGAGCTTTCAATGCATCTCAAGGATCTAGAACATCTGCAGCAAACCAGACCCAAATATAGTAGGAGAAGAGAAATAATTAAAATCAGAGAAGAAATCAACAAGATTGAATCCAAAAAAATTTTAAAAATTCAACCAAACGAAGAGCTGGTCTTTTTGAAAAAATAAACAAAATTGACACCCCATTGGCCCAACTAACTAAAAAAAGAAGAGAAAAGACCCAAATCAATAAAATCAGATATGAAAAAGGAAACATAACAGACACCACAGAAATAAAAAGAATCATCAGAAATTACTACAAGGACTTGTATGCCAGCAAAAAGGGAAACATATCAGAAATGGATAGATTCCTGGACACATGCAACCTACCTACATTGAACCAGGAAGACATAGAAAACCTAAATAGACCCATAACTGAAACAGAAATTGAAACAGTAATAAAGGCCCTCCCAACAAAGAAAAGCCCAGGACCAGATGGATTCACTGCTGAATTCTACCAGACATTTAAAGAAGAACTAACTCCAATTCTTCTCAAACTATTCAGAACAATTGAAAAAGAGGGATTCCTCCCAAATTCTTTCTATGAAGCCAGCATCACCTTAATTCCTAAGCCGGAAAAAGATGCAGCATTGAAAGAGAATTACAAAATATGGAGCCAAGATGGCGGAATAGTGAGGGCGCGCACCGACAGTCCGGGAAAATTTAGTTTAATAAAAGGGGAGTTACGGTAGCCTCAGAAAAAAAGAACCAGGAAAATATTGCAGAGGAAACTCTTCTGGATCGAGTGGCTGTGAATCGGAGGACCTACTGGGAGAACAAGGTCGCCCACCGCGCGGAAGCCGAGCCACGGGACCGAGCCGCGGGAGCCGCGGGTACCGCGGGTGCCGCGGAACCCGCAGGGTCTGCGCGCCAGTGTGGGAAGGAGAGTGCATGTCACACAGACAACAGCGGGGAGAGTTGCGATGTCCAGGGCTCTGAGTCCACACATCGGCGCTGGAAGGGGAGGTGAGCTCAATAACCCGAGACATTGGCGGGGAAACAAGGGTCAGAATCTAGAGGGGGGCCGGGAAGTGCAGCAAACTCACTACCGGAAAGAAGGGAAAAAAAAAAAAGCTTGGGGGTTTCTCTTTCCCCTAACCCTGCAAAGGTTGCAAGGCTGCAAGGCTAGAAGAATTCCCAAGAGACAAAGAGCAGGCCCCCTCTCTGGATTTACATATCAACAGGGGAGAGCTAAGGAACTGAGTCACTACAATTCAGTAGCCTAGGCAACCCACTGGGAGTCCAGAGGAGCCTAAACAGACTCTTTGGGTAGAAGCCAGAGACTGGAAGCTAAATACCATCAATTCTGCACAGCCGTGCCGTGCGGTGTTACTAATCCCCTGAATAAAATAAATAAATAAATAAATAAATAAATAAATAGAGAGAGATTTACCATGCATAATCTGAGGGTGTCACCTTTGCACACCCTTAACCAGGAAGAACCAAGCAGAGCTCTCAGGCCGCACCCATCTCAAGCCTCCAAGGCTCCTCCAACAGGAGGCAGTCCACTTAACACGGACATAGTATAAAATAAAAAAATAAAAATAAAAAAAAACACGCACAGTGACGAAAGAAGAATTAACTATGCCAAGTAACAAACACAGAAATCGAGGGAACAAGATCAACGATGACACTATGATGCCTCCAAATAAACAAAACACCCCAAACCAAGATTATGAAGATGATGAGATAGAAGAAATGCAAGATACGGATTTCAAAAAATTTATGATAAGAACATTTAGAAGTTTTCAAAAGCAAATCCTTGAACTACAGAAATCCTTAATGGACAAGATTGAAAATCTCTCTCGTGAAAATGAAATTTTAAGGAAGAATCAAAATGAAACTCAGAAACTAGTAGAACAGGAAAGTGTGATAGTGAAGAGAAATCAAAATGAAATGAAGAGCTCAATAGATCAAATGACAAACACATTAGAAAGCCTTAAAAACAGAATGGGTGAAGCAGAAGAAAGAATATCGGACTTAGAAGATAGAGCACAGGAAAACATACAGTCAAACCAAAGAAAAGAAGAGGAAATTAGAATTCTAAAAAATATTGTTGGGAATCTAGAGGATACTATTAAAAAAACCAACATTCGAGTTCTAGGAGTTCCTGAAGGCATGGAGAGAGAGAAAGGATTAGAAGGCCTTTTTAGTGAGATACTAGCAGAGAACTTTCCAGGTTTGGAGAAGGACAGAGACATCCTAGTACAGGAAGCTCATAGAACCCCCAATAAACATGACCAAAAGAGATCCTCACCACGACACGTGGTAATTAAACTTACCACAGTGAAACATAAAGAAAAGATCCTAAAATGTGCAAGAGAGAAACGTCAGATTACTCTCAGAGGATCTCCAATCAGACTCACAGCAGACTTCTCATCAGAAACACTACAGGCTAGGAGGGAATGGCGAGACATAGCACAGGTGCTAAGAGAGAAAAATTGCCAGCCCAGAATATTATATCCTGCCAAGCTCTCATTTGTGAATGAAGGTGAAATAAAGACCTTTCATAGCAAACAGAAATTGAAAGACTTTGTGGCCACTCATCCGGCCCTGCAAAAGATACTTAAAGATGTGCTACACTCAGAAACACAGAAACACGGCCATCAATATGAAAGAAGGGAAAGGAAGAACACCTACCAGTAAAAGAGCATGGGAAGCTCAAAGCATATACTAGAAAATATCTCCGGGAAAATGGCAGGGCAAAGTCACTACGTATCAATAGTCACTTGAACACTAATGGTCTGAATTCTTCAGTTAAAAGACACCGTTTGGCTGACTGGCTCAAAGAACACAACCCAACTATTTGTTGCCTACAAGAAACAAATCTCTCTAACAAAGAGGCATGCAGACTGAAAGTGAAAGGTTGGAAAAAGATATTCCATGCCAACAGAAACCAAAAAAAAGCAGGTGTAGCCATATTAATATCAGACAAAATAAACTTTAATACAAAAACTGTTAAGAGAGACAAAGAGGGACACTATATAATGATTAAGGGTTCAATTCAACAGGAAGATGTAACTATTATAAATGTATATGCACCTAATTACAGGGCACCGGTCTATTTAAAAGATATGTTAAGGGACTTAAAGGGAGATTTAGATTCCAATACAATAGGACTGGGGGACTTCAATACTCCACTCTCAAAAATAGACAGATCATCCGGACAGAAGATCAACAAGGAAACAGCAGATTTAATTGACACTATTGCCCAAATGGATCTAACAGATATCTACAGAACTTTCAACCCTACATCTACAGACTTCACATTCTTCTCAGCAGTGCATGGAACCTTCTCTAGGATTGATCACATACTAGGCCATAAAGCAAGTCTCAGCAAATTTAAAAGAATTAGAATCATACCATGCAGCTTCTCAGACCACAGTGGAATGAAGCTGGAAATTAGCAACTCAGGAAACCCCAGAAAGTATGCAAACACATGGAGACTGAACAACGTGCTCCTTAATGAACACTGGGTCATTCAAGAAATCAAAAGAGCCGGCGCCGCGGCTCACTAGGCTAATCCTCCGCCTAGTGGCGCCGGCACACCGGGTTCTAGTCCCGGTCAGGGCGCCGGATTCTGTCCCGGTTGCCCCTCTTCCAGGCCAGCCCTCTGCTGAGGCCAGGGAGTGCAGTGGAGGATGGCCCAGGTGCTTGGGCCCTGCACCCCATGGGAGACCAGGAAAAGCACCTGGCTCCTGGCTCCTGCCATCGGATCAGCGCGGTGCACCGGCCGCAGCGCGCTGGCTGCGGCGGCCATTGGAGGGTGAACCAACGGCAAAGGAAGACCTTTCTCTCTATCTCTCTCTCTCACTGTCCACTCTGCCTGTCAAAAATATAAAAATAAAAATAAAAGAAATCAAAAGAGAAATCAAAAACTTTCTGGAAGTAAATGAAGACAACAACACAACATATCAAAACTTATGGGATACAGCAAAAGCAGTATTGAGAGGCAAATTTATAGCAATAGGTGCCTATATCAAGAAATTGGAAAGGTACCAAATAAATGAGCTTTCAACGCATCTCAATGACCTAGAAAAATTGCAGCAAACCAAACCCAAATCTAGGAGGAGAAGAGAAATAATTAAAACCAGAGAAGAAATTAACAGGATTGAATCCAAAAAAACACTACAAAAAATCAGCCAAGGAAGAAGCTGGTTTTTTGAAAAAATAAACAAAATTGACACCCCATTGGCCCAACTAACTAAAAAAAGAACAGAAAAGACCCAAATCAATAAAATCAGAGATGAAAAAGGAAACGTAACAACAGACACCATAGAAATAAAAAGAATCATCAGAAATTACTACAAGGACCTGTATGCCAGCAAACAGGAAAATCTATCAGAAATGGATAGATTCCTGGACACATCCAATCTACCAAAATTGAACCATGAAGACATAGAAAACCTAAATAGACCCATAACTGAAACAGAAATGGAAACAGTAATAAAGGCCCTCCCAACAAAGAAAAGCCCAGGACCAGATGGATTCACTGTTGAATTCTACCAGACATTTAAAGAAGAACTAATCCCATTTCTTCTCAAACTATTCAGAACAATTGAAAAAGAGGGAATCCTCCCAAATTCTTTCTGTGAAGCCAGCATCACCTTAATCCCTAAGCTAGAGAAAGATACAACACTGAAAGAAAATTACAGACCAATATCCCTGATGAACATAGACGCAAAAATCCTCAATAAAATTCTGACCAATAGAGTACAAAAACACATCAGGAAAATCATCCACCCAGACCAAGTGGGATTCATCCCTGGTATGCAGGGATGGTTCAACATTCGCAAATCAATTAATGTGATTCACCACATTAACAGACTGCAAAAGAAAAACCATATGATTATCTGAATAGACGCCAAGAAAGCATTTGATAAAATTCAACACCCTTTCATGATGAAAACTCTAAGCAAATTGGGTATAGAAGGAACATTCCTCAATATAATCAAAGCAATTTATAAAAAAAACCACGGCCAGCATCCTATTGAATGAGGAAAAGTTGGAAGCATTTCCACTGAAATCTGGCACCAGGCAGGGATGCCCACTCTCACCACTGCTATTTAACATAGTGCTGGAAGTTTTAGCCAGAGCCATCAGACAAGAAAAAGAAATAAAAGGAATACAAATCAAGAAGGAAGAAGTCAAACTATCCCTCTTTGCAGACGATATGATTCTTTACTTAGAGGATCCAAAGAACTCTACTAAGAGACTATCGGAACTCATAGAGGAGTTTGGCAAAGTGGCAGGATATAAAATCAATGCACAAAAATCAACAGCCTTTGTATAGACAAGCAATGCCATGACTGAGAAAGAACTGCTAAGATCAATCCCATTCACAATAGCTACAAAAACAATCAAATACCTTGGAATAAACTTAACCAAGGACATTAAAGATCTCTACGATGAAAATTACAAAATCTTAAAGAAAGAAATAGAAGAGGATACCAAGAAATGGAAAAATCTTCCATGCTCATGGATGGGAAGAATCAATATCATCAAAATGTCCATTCTCCCAAAAGCAATTTATACATTCAATGCAATCCCAATCAAGATACCAAAGACCTTCTTCTCAGATCTAGAAAAAATGATGCTGAAATTCATATGGAGGCACAAGAGACCTCGAATAGCTAAAGCAATCTTGTACAACAAAAACAAAGCCGGAGGCATCACAGTACCAGATTTCAGGACATACTACAGGGCAGTTGTAATCAAAACAGCATGGTACTGGTACAGAAACAGATGGATAGACCAATGGAACAGAATTGAAACACGAGAAATCAATCCAAACATCTATAGCCAACTTATATTTGACCAAGGATCTAAAACCAATTCCTGGAGCAAGGACAGTCTATTCAATAAATGGTGCTGGGAAAACTGGATTTCCATGTGCAGAAACATGAAGCAAGACCCCTACCTTACACCTTACACAAAAATCCATTCAACGTGGATTAAAGACCTAAATCTACGTCCTGACACCATTAAGTTATTAGAGAACATTGGAGAAACCCTTCAACATATTGGCACAGGCAAAGAATTTCTGGAAAAGACCCGGGAGGCACAGGCAGTCAAAGCCAAAATCAACTACTGGGATTGCATCAAATTGAGAAGTTTCTGTACTGCAAAAGAAAGAGGAGAGTGAAGAGACAACCGACAGAATGGGAAAAAATATTTGCAAACTATGCAACAGATAAAGGGTTAATAACCAGAATCTAAAAAGAGATCAAGAAACTCCACAACATCAAAACAAGCAACCCACTTAAGAGATGGGCCAAGGACCTCAATAGACATTTTTCAAAAGAGGAAATCCAAATGGCCAACAGACACATGAAAAAATGTTCAAGATCACTAGCAATCAGGGAAATGCAAATCAAAAGCACAATGAGGTTTCACCTCACCCCGGTTAGAATGGCTCACATACAGAAATCTACCAACAACAGATGCTGGCGAGGATGTGGGGAAAAAGGGACACTAACCCACTGTTGGTGGGAATGCAAATTGGTTAAGCCACTATGGAAGTCAGACTGGAGATTCCTCAGCAACCTGAAGATAACCCTACCGTTCGACCCAGACATCCCACTCCTTGGAATTTACCCAAAGGAGTTTAAATTGGCAAACAAAAAAGTGGTCTGCACCCTAATGTTTATTGCAGCACAATTCACAATAGCCAAGACCTGGAACCAACCTAAATGCCCATCAACGGTAGACTGGATAAAGAAATTATGGGATATGTACTCTTTAGAATACTATACCGCAGTAAGAAACAATGAAATCCAGTCATTTGCAACAATATGGAGGAATCTGGAACACATCACGCTGAATGAAGTAAGCCAGTCCCAAAGGGACAAATACCATATGTTCTCCCTGATTGGTGACAACTGACTGAACACCAAAAAGGAAACCTGTTGAAGTGAAATGGACACTATGAGAAACGGTGACTTGATCAGCATAGCCCTGACTGTTAATGAACAACTTAATACATTATCCTTCTTAATATTTTTTGTCTGTTCTACTTAATACTATTGGTTGAATTCTGTAATTAATACACAGTTATTCTTAAGTGTTGAAAATTAACTGAAATGTGATCCCTGTTAAACATAAGAGTGGGAATAAGAGAGGGAAGAGATGTATAATTTGGGACATGCTCAATCGAACTTGCCCCAAATGGTAGAGTTAGAAACATACCAGGGGATTCCAATTCAATCCCATCAAGGTGGCATGTACCAATGCCATCTCACTAGTCCCAGTGATCAATTTCAGTTCACAATTGATCATAATGAAAGGACTAAGAGTCAAAGGGAGCACATAAACAAGTCTAGTACCTGCTAACACTAACCGATAGAATAAATAAAGGGGAGAGTGATCCAACATGGGAAGTGAGATACTCAGCAGACTCATAGAATGGCAGATGTCCTAAATAGCACTCTGGCCTCAGAATCAGCCCTAAAGGCATTCGGATCTGTCTGAAAAGCCCATGAGAGTATTTCAGGCATGGAAAGCCAAGACACTCTGGCAAAAAGATCTCTGTGAGTGAGATCCCAGTGGAAAGAACAGGTCTTCAAAGAAGGAAGTACCTTTCTCTGAAGGGAGGAGAGAACCTCCACTTTGACTATGACCTTGTCTAAACAAGATAAGAGTCGGAGAACTCTGAGGGCTTCCATAGCCTTGGAAACTCATGACTGGAGCATAGGGAGATTACTGATGCCATAGACAGGAGTGTCAATTGGTAAAGTCAACAACAGGAGTCACTGTGCAATTACTCCTCATGTAGGATCTCTGTCCTTAATGTGCTGTACATTGAGATTTAATGCTATAATGAGTACTCAAACAATATATTTCACTTTGTGATCTTCTGTATATTAAGTTAATCGAAAATGAATCTTGATGTGAATGGAAGGGGAGAGGGAGTGGGAAAGGGGAGGGTTGTGGGTGGGAGGGACGGTATGGGGGGGAAGCCATTGTAATCCATAAGTCGTACTTTGGAAATTTATATTCATTAAATAAAAGTTAAAAAAAGTAAATAATATATAGAACTAAAAAAAAGAAAGAGAATTACAGACCAATATCCCTGATGAACTTAGATGCAAAAATCCTCAATAAAATACTCGCCATTGGAATGCAACAACACATCAGAAAGATCATCCACCCAGACCAAGTGGGCTTCATCCCTGGTATGCAGGGATGGTTCAACATTCGCAAATCAATCAATGTGATTCACCACATTAACAGACTGCAGAAGAAAAACCATATGATTATCTCAATAGATGCCGAGAAAGCATTCGATAAAATACAACACCCTTTCATGATGAAACTCTAAGCAAACTGAGTATGGAAGTAATATTCCTCAATACAATCAAAGCAATCTGTGAAAAACCCACAGCCAACATCCTATTGAATGGGGAAAAGTTGGAAGCATTTCCAGTGAGATCTGGTACCAGACAGGGATGCCCACTCTCACCACTGCTATTCAATATAGTTCTCGATGTTCTATCCAGAGCAATTAGGCAAGAAAAAGAAATTAAAGGGATACAAATTGAAAAGGAAGAACTCAAACTATCCCTCTTTGCAGATGATATGATTCTTTATTTAGGGGATCCAAAGAACTCTACTAAGAGATTATTGGAACTCATAGAAGATTTTGGCAAAGTAGCAGGGTATAAAATCAATGCACAAAAATCAACAGCCTTTGTATACACAGACAATGCCATGGCTGAGGAAGAACTTCTAAGATCAATCCCATTCACAATAGCTACAAAAACAATCAAATACCTTGGAATAAACTTAACCAAGGACATTAAAGATCTCTACGATGAAAATTACAAAACCTTAAAGGAAGAAATAGAAGAGGATACCAAAAAATGGAAAAATCTTCCATGCTCATGGATGGGAAGAATCAATATCATCAAAATGTCCATTCTCCCAAAAGCAATTTATACATTCAATGCAATCCCAATCAAGATACCAAAGACCTTCTTCTCAGATCTAGAAAAAATGATGCTGAAATTCATGTGGAGACACAAGAGACCTCGAATAGCTAAAGCAATCTTGACAACAAAAACAAAGCCGGAGGCATCACAATACCAGATTTCAGGACATACTACAGGGCAGTTGTAATCAAAACAGCATGGTACTGGTACAGAAACAGATGGATAGACCAATGGAACAGAATTGAAACACCAGAAATCAATCCAAACATCTACAGCCAACTTATATTTGATCACAGATCCAAAACCAATTCCTGGAGTAAGGACAGTCTATTCAATAAATGGTGCTGGGAAAACTGGATTTCCACGTGCAGAACCATGAAGCAAGACCCCTACCTTTCACCTTACACAAAAATTCACTCAACATGGATTAAAGACTTAAATCTACGACCCGACACCATCAAATTATTAGAGAGCATTGGAGGAACTCTGCAAGATATAGGTACTGGCAAAGACTTCTTGGAAAACACCTCAGAAGCACAGGCAGTCAAAGCCAAAATTAACATTTGGATTTGCATCAAATTGAGAATTTTCTGTACTGCAAAAGAAACAGTCAGGAAAGTGAAGAGGCAACTGACAGAATGGGAAAAAATATTTGCAAACTATGCAACAGATAAAGGGTTGATAACCAGAATCTACAAAGAAATCAAGAAACTCCACAACATCAAAACAAGCAACCCACTTAAGAGATGGGCCAAGGACCCACAATGAGGTTTCACCTCACCCCAGTTAGAATGGCTCACATTCAGAAATCCACCAACAATAGATGCTGGCGAGGATGTGGGGGAAAGGGGACACCAACCCACTGTTGGTGGGAATGCAAATTGGTTAAGCCACTATGGAAGTCAGTCTGGAGATTCCTCAGAAAACTGAAAATAACCCTACCATACAACCCAGCCATACCATTCCTTGGAATTTACCCAAAGGAAATGAATTTTCAAACAAAAAAGCTGTCTGCACATTAATGTTTATTGCAGCTCAATTCACAATAGCTAAGACCTGGAACCAACCCAAATGCCCATCAACAGTAGACTGGATAAAGAAATTATGGGACATGTACTCTGTAGAATACTATACAGCAGTCAAAAACAATGAAATCTGGTCATTTGCAACAAGATGGAGGAATCTGGAAAACATCATGCTGAGTGAACTACGCCAGTCCCAAAGGGACAAATATCATATGTTCTCCCTGATCGGTGACAACTAACCGAGCACCAAAAAGGAAACCTTTTGAAGTGAAATGAACACTATGAGAAATGGTGATTTGACCAGCCCTTGCCCTGACTGTTGATGAGCAACTTAATATGTTAAGGGTTTTAAACATGAAAAAATAAAAGACAAATCTGCATTTAAAAAAATTAGTTAGGTGTGGTGTGGAGACTAGATTGGAAGAAGCAAGACTGAGACAGGGAAATCATTTCTGGAGGTTTTGTGATAATCTGGTTGAGGAATAATACTAGTTTATACAGGCTAGTAGCGACAACAATAGAAATAGCTGAGTGTGGGAGAGAGTTGGGAGGTATAATTTACCGAATTTGATGACTTGTTACATATAAAGTGTAAAGGAGATTGAATAATGATACCATTTACCACATTTTTCTTTTCCATACTGTCTGTTAGTACTATTATGGATTAATATTCATAGAACGCATTATAGGAAAAGCTGGCCTACAAAACAGCCCTACTGAATGTGTCAGTATCATAGACCATGAAAAACTATAGGTATATATTATAGAAAGAGTTCCACTGGTCATACTCCTTTTAGCAAATGTTTCTAGAGGTGACCTGTATGGGGTCTTGTGAACATATTACCAGAATCAGCTCTGAACATTGGACTCAGACAACATCAATTGGCATGATAAAAGCTAAAGCTATCAGGCAACTTCAAAAATTTCATAGTGGGCAAGTGTTTGCCCCGGCAGCTAGGGAGTCAGAGTAGAACACCCACATCCCACATCAGAGTGCCTGGGGTCAACTCCTGATTCCAACATCTTGCTGATGCAGACTCTCACAGGCCACAGTGACAGATCACATAATTGGATTCCTGCCACACAAGTCAAAGACCTGGATTGAATTCCTGCCCCCCAGCTTTATCCCTGACTCAGCTGGAGTCATTGCAGACATTGGAGGACGGAAGAGAACCAGTGGACAGAAGCTAATTTTCTCTCCCTCCCTCTCACTTTCTCTCTACCTCTCAAATAATAATATAAAAAACTATTTTTAAGTATATGGAAAATGGAATTAAATATATGCATTCATTTTGGTGCAATTTTTCTCATATTATGTGAAAGAGTATAATATGAGAAAATTATGCATGGATTTCAAAAAGTTTTTGTATCAGAATAAATTCATGCTTTTAATTCCACTTTCTTATAAATCTCTTGAAGTACCTTCATATTACACTTTATCTTAGCCAAAAGGCTGAGAAGCAATGAAGTACCTTCATATTAGGCACAGTGGATCTAATCTTCAGTATACTTTTTCTCTATCATTGTGTTTGAGGGCCTGCTTACCTGTGGAAAAGGTTCCATTCTTCTTTGCTAAGATAGGAAATATTTCTAGTTCTGGTGGTCATGTGGGTCAGGGCATCACAGGGAACATGTTGAGGCCTCTCGCAGTAGAAGGCTTCTTGGTCTCGGGCATCCAGGTACTGGCAGAGTTCATTGCTTGTATTTAGGGTCAGGCCACATTCAGAGAAGACCCGGGAGGTGCCATTAGCAAACTGGCCCACAAAGATCACCCTATCATAGCCTTGGTTCCTTGCCCTCCAGAGAGCTGATGCCCCTTCACTGGGGTGGATGAGCAGAACAGACAGGGAGACCCGGCCCTCCCAGAACAGAGTGAAGCTGACAAGGTAGGTACCATTGTTGAAGTCGGTCACCTTTCCTGAGGCTCCCGCCTTCAGGGCTGGAGAGAACATCCTGGCCCTCAGGAAATCCCCACCATATTCCTTCCGGCGTCCTAAGTGGTCCCTCACCTCCAGCAAGACTTCCAGCTGGTCCCCCACGCAGTACTTGTCTCGTGGGTTGAGGATGGTGGCTGTGCTGTGTGTGGCACTGGTGGTGGTGTTCACGTGGGTGAAAGGTCTGGGTGGGATCAGCCGATCCAGTTTCTCCAGGATTTCCTTTACTCTCAGCTCAGTCTCTGTTGCTGGAACCACTGGATTCAGTAGTGCTTCCGAGAGTGAGAAATACTCCATTGAAGATGGAGAAATGCTCCATTTGAAGATACTCCATTGGATTAAAGGGGCAGGGTTTCTCAAGCTGAAGAAGAGCTGAAGTATGGAAGAGAAAAAGCATAGCATCAGCAAATAATAAGGCTTGCTTTCAATACAAATTATTATGGTTCATTTCACATCTCAGTGGGATGAAATTACATATCAAAAATCAATTGTAACTATTTTTCAGTTATGGAATCACTAAAATCAATTTCCATATAGTGTGATCTCCCCTGCTGTTAGTAGATGGCTTTGTTGGGGAGGCCTGGCTTAAAAATTAACTCAATAAGGGTCGGCGTTGTGGCGTAGTAGATAAGAACACTGCCTGCAACACTAGCATCCCATATGGATGCCAGTTCATGTCCTGGCTGCTCCCGTTTCCATCCAGCTCCATGCTGGATAGTCCAAGTAATTGGGCCCATGCCACTCACATAGGAGTCCCAGATGAAGCACCTGACTCCTGACTTCATGGCAGCCATTTGGGGAGTGAACCAGCGTATGGGAGATCTCTCTTTCTCTCTGTCTCTTCCTCTCTCTGTGACTCTGACTTTCAAATACATTTTTTTAAAACTTGATATAATACATAAATTTTTCATGATTGAATTTTAATTTTTTATGATTGAATTTTAATTTTTTTCCTTTCATTCCCTCACTTATCTTTTCTTTATAAAATCATTTAATATATATTGGAAGCCAGAGCCAGAGCAAGTTTTTAAATATGACTGTACCTAACTTTTATTTGTTTTATTGCATATTTGATTTATTATGTCCATTCTTTCTCCTCCCATGTATATATCATGTGTAATTTTAGTCATACTAAATATAGTGTTAACACTTTTTAGCAGTTAATATCACATACTATAACTATGTTGTTGTTGTCATTTACTTATTATGATCATTATTTTTCAGTTGCTTATATAACCTGGATTGTGTAGCCAACAATATTGTACAATTGAACTGTATCTATTTGTTTTCATTTTACAGAACATTGAGATATTTTCCAACTTTATATAGATAAGATTACATATTTATAATAGATTTCTCATGATAGAATTACCAGATCACTTATTATCGTGTTAAGTACCAATCAGTTCAAAAGATAACATTTTTCTTCATGTTGACTATCAAAGATATTCTCAAAATAAGAGTGTTTAGACAGGGCCAGAGCTGTAGTGTAATAGGTTAAGCCTCTGCCTGCGGCACCAGCTTCCCATTTTTGCACCGGTTTGAGACCCAACTACTCCACTTCTGATCCAACTCCCTGCTGATAACATGGGAAAGCATTGGAGGATAACCCAAGAGTTGGGCCCCTGTACCTGTGTGGGAGACCTAGAAGAATTCCCTGGCTCCCAGCTTTGAATTGGCCCAACTCTGGCCATTGAACAGAAAATCTTGAAGCCCAAGTATATGAATGCTATTTCCTTTGTCATTAACTGCTGTCAAAATTTCTTCTGTAATAAGATATTTGGCTATGTGAAAGAAAAGATATAGCATCATGTATGTCATACTCTAATAATTAGATCAGTGGAAAACTTTTACAAATCTTGATGACTTTGTGATCCCAAGATGGCAGAATGGGGAACAGCAAACTACTCTAGGCAAGGTATAAATAGTACACACACAAAAAAAAGTGTAGGAAGTACGTTCTCAGGGGAAACGTAGAAAATCACAGTGGAAATTCTACCATAGGAAGAGGAATGCCATGAATGTGGAAGGTGCAGACATGCAACAGGAACACAGACACAACACACAACCCCAGCACCTGAGAGCCAGAGAAAGTGCCAGCTTTGGAGACTAAGGTGAGATTAGCCTACAGCAACCCATGCCACTGGTGATATAGCCAGAGGGAGAGAAAGGTGTGAGTCCAGCCTGGAGCCCTAAAGGGGAAAAGGGTACCTGCTGTCCCAGTAAAAAGGGGAGGGGGCACGTTTCTCTCACCTCACCCATCCCCCCCACAGCAGTGCCCAGCAACCAGCTGAGAGAGGGTGGACACCATTTGGGGCATAAGAGGCTGTTGCAGAAGTTCTTGTGCACATGCACAGAAACTGGCTGAGACAAGATGCTGTCTTCTCAGCAGTACTGGTGGCAGCAGCTCCGGTGCATGCAGCCAGCAACTGTTGGGGAGAAGGCTACATTAAGCCAGCAAGTCTTGTTGCATGAGTGTGATCCAGGGATTATAGCAAAGGGGAAAAGCTGTGTTCCCTACTGACAGGGCCTAGGACATGCACGACTTTGATGCAGACCCTGCCCCTCAACATTCCGCAGACTGGGACTCAAACTGCCTCGGTGGAGCACACTCATGCAGCTGGCCTAGGACTGTCTCTGCCTCTCTGTGGATGGGACAGGCTAGTGGGGCAGAGACGATCTTCTGCAATCCATGATTGTGGGAGCCTTGTGGGCTGAGATTGTGGGAATTTTGTGATGGCACGAGAGGGCACGGGGCAATGACTATAGGCGACTCCACATGATCAGAGCTCCCTGATTGCCTGGGAGGGATCATTGCAGCGGGATTCTTCACACTGAAGAATGCACAGATCCTTTGTAGAGTTCATGAGTAATCACAGATGAGTGTTACTCTCACTGAGGGCTAATACCCAGGCATTGATATCCTTGGAAAAGGAGGTGAGGGTGTGATTGTGCCAACGGAAGTGACCCTAGCCCCCTTCGGTTAACAAGAAGAGATCTACCACATTCAACTTGGGTGTTACCCTTGATACTCTTACCACCTTGGAGCACTGACCAGAGTTCCCTGGCCAAACCCAGCATATACCTCTGGGAATTCATTGAAAGAGCAGATATTTCACTAAGACACAGAAGCATATAGTTCAAAGATAGAATCCACCGGAGGGAAAAAAAAAAACCACAGGTATCTTTACAAATGCCTATAAATAAATGAAGAAATTCAAGAATAAGGGAGACAGCATGAACCCCTCAAAGGAACACAACAGTACTTCAATATTAAAATGTGAAGATGAAGAGATTGATGAAATGCTTGAAATGGAATTCAAAATTGACACACCATTGAGCCAACTAACCAAAAAATAGGGAGAAGACCCAAATCACTAAAATCAGAGATGAAAAAGTAAATGCAACAACAGATACCACAGAAATAAAAAGAATCATCAGGAATTACTACATAGAATAATTTGGGAAAAATAGAAGAAATGGATAAATTCCTAGAAACGTACAATGTACCAAAATTGAGCCATAAACACATAGAACAGCTAAAGAGACCAAGAACCAAGCAGAGATTGAATCAGTAATAGAGATACTCCCAACAAAGAAAAGCACAGATCCCAATGGCTTCACTGCTGAATTCTACCAGCCATTTAAAGAACTGATTCCAATTCTTCTCAAGCTACTCAAAAATATTGGAGGGGGGGACCCTTCAAAAATCCTTCAATGAAATCAGCATTTCTTTAATTCTAAAACCAGGAAAAGAAACATCAGGGCCAGTGCTGTGACATATCAGGTAAAGCTGCTGCCTGCAGTGCCAGCATTCCATTTGGGTGCTGGTTTGTGTCCCAGCTGCTCAACTTCTGAGCCAGTTCTCTGCTATGGTCTGGGACAGCAGTAGAAGATGGCTCAAGTCCTGGGGCCCCTGCACCCACGTGGGAGACCTGGAAGAAGCTCCTGGCTCCTGGCTTTGGATTGGCAGCTGTTGCGGCCAGTTGGGGAGTGAACCACCAGATGGAAGACCTCTCTCTCTCTCTCTCTCTCTCTCTCTCTCTCTCTCTCTCCCCTTCCCTCCCTCCCTCCCTCCCTCCCTCTACTTCTCTCTCTGTTTAACTCTTTCAAATAAATAAATAAATCTTTTTTTTTAAAAAAAAGAAACAACAGAGAAAGAACTATAGACCAATTTCCCTGATGAACATAAATGCCAAAATCCTCAAAAAAATTCTAGCCAATGGAATACAACAATACATCAGAAAGAACATCCACCTGACCAAGTGGGATTAATCTCTGATATGCAGGGATGGCTCAACATCCGCAAATCAATAAATGTGACAAATGGAAGAACAAACCACATTATTATCTTGATAGATGCAGAGAGAGCATTTGATAAAATACAACATCCTTTCATTATGAAAACTTTAATTAAATTGGGTATACAAGGAACATTCCTCAACATAATCAAGGAAATGCATGGCAAGCCCACAACCAACATCTTATTGAATGGGAAAAAATTGGAGGCATTCACACTAAAATCTGGAACCAGGCAAGGATGCTCACTCTCAACATTGATATTCAATATAGTCCTGGGTCTGGTGCTGTGGCACCAGGCTGGGTCAAGCCCTGGCCTGAAGCGCCGGCATCCCATATGGGTGCTAGTTCTAGTCCTGGCTGCTTTCTTCCAACCTAGCTCTCTGATATGGCCAGGGATAGCGGTAGAAGATGGCCCAAGTCCTTGGGTCCCTGCATCCACATGGGAGACCCGGAGAAAGCTCCTTGCTCCTGGCTTCAGATCAGCACATCTCCAGCCATTGTAGCCAACTGGGGAGTGAACCAGAGGATGGAAGACCTCTCTCCGTCTCTACCTCTCTCTGTAACTCTGTCTTTCAAATAAATAAAATAAATCTTTAAAAAATACATAGTCCTGGAAGTTTTAGCCAGAGCCATTAGACAAGAAAAAGAAATCAAAGGGATACAAATTGGGAAGAAGGAAGTCAAACTATCCCTATTTGCAGATGACATGATTCTATATAGGGGATTCAAAAGACCACTAAGAGACTATTGGAATTCATAAAAGAGTTTGGTAAAGTTGCAGGATATAAGATTAACACACAAAAATTAGTAGCCTTTTATACACAGACAATCCCAGAGCTGAGAAAGACCTCTAAGATCAATCCTATTCACAATAGCCACAAAAAATTAAATATCTAGGCATGAATTTAACCAAGGATGTCAATAATCTTTGCAATGAACATTATAAAACATTAAATAAAGAAATAGAAAACATAAAAAGTAGAAAAATCTTCCAGGTTCATGGATTGGAAGAATCAAAATCATCAAAATGTGCATACTACCAAAAGCAATATATAAATGCAATGAAATCCCAATCAAAATTGGAAAATTTGGGGAAATGATGTTAAAATTTATATGGAAACACAAGAGACCCCAAATAGCTAAAGCAATCTTAAAAAACAAAAACTAACCTGGAATCATCACACTATCTGATCTCAAGACATATTACAGTGCAGTTATGACCATAACATCCTGGTACTGGCACAAAAACAGACATGTAGACAAAGGGAACAGAATAGAAAATCCAGAAATCAATCCATGTCATCTACCGCCAACTTATCTTTGACAGAGGAGCAAAAATCAATCCCTGGAGCAAAGATAGTCTTTTCAACAAATAGTGTTGGGAAAACTGGATATCCACATGCAGAAGTATGAAGCAAGACCCCTACCTTACACCTTACACAAACATCCACTCAAAATGAATCAAAGACCTAAATATATGACCCAATACCATCAAATTATTAGAGAACATTGGGGAGACCCTACAAGAAGTTAGCATAGGCAAAGACTTCTTGGAAAAGACCCCAGAATCACAGGCAATCAAACCCAAAATAGACAAATGGGTTTACATCAAACTGAGAAGCTTCTGCACTGCAAAACACAGCAAAATGACGAGGTAACCGACTGAACGGGAGAAAATATTTGAAAACTATACAAGTGATAAAAATTAATATCCAGAATATATAGAGAGCTCAAGAAACTCAACAAGAAAACAAGCAATTTAGTTAGGAAATGGGCAAAGGACTCGAACAGGTATTTTTCAAGAGAGGAAATTCAAATGGCCAACAAACACATGAAAAATGCTCAAGATACCTAGCCATTAGGGGAATGTAAATCTAAACAACAATGAGGTTTTACCTCACCCCTGTCAGAAAGGCATTCATACAGAAATCAACAAACAACAAATGCTGACCAGGATGTTAGGAAAAAGGTACCCTAATCCACTGTTGGTGGCAATGTAAACTGTTGTAGCCACTGTGGAAGACAGTATGGAGGTACCTCTAAAATCTGAATATAAACCTACCATATGACCCAGCGATTCCACTCCTAGGAATTTATCCAAAGGAAATGAAATCAGTATATGAGTCAGCTGTACCCCATATTCAGTGTAGCTCAATTTACAATATTAAGATATGAATTCAACCTAGATGTCTATCAACTAAAGACTGAATATCGAAATATGCTATGTGCATATTATTGAATACTACACAGCAGTAAAAAAATAAAATGAAATCCTGTGATTTGCAACAAAATGGATACAACTGGAAACCGTTGTACTGAGTGAAATAAGCCAGTCCCAAAAAGAAAAACACCATATGTTCTTTCCAATCTGTAGTAGCTAATAGAGTACCTAAAAGGTAATCTATTGGAGTGAAATTGACATTTTGTGATGCAGTGATTTTGACCAGCCCTTGTCTTGACTGTTGAGGAACAATGTTTTTTGTCTGTTTTTGTTTTTTACATTTTTCTTCATACTACTTTTTAATCCCTCTACTTAGTGTAGAGTTAACCTTATGAGTATAAAGTTAACTGAAAATAGATCTATATTGAAGGTACTCCTCCAGTACCAATATCTCTTTGTTTTTGAAACTTGTCAGCATTGTAGACCCATGATACTTAGCTGGCAATTACACTTCCTGGTACCATGTTTAACTTAATATAACCATATATTTTCTTGTTTACTTCCTACTTTTTCCATTAGCCTCTTTCCATAAGAATTTAAATATACTTAAGTATCTCCCATATTAACAAAATGCTTTTTTGAGACTCCAGTTCTCCTTTGTTTTTTTTTTTGTTTTGTTTTGTTTTGTTTTGTTTTGTTTTGTTTTTGACAGGCAGAGTGGACAGTGAGAGAGAGACAGAGAGAAAGGTTTTCCTTTTTGCCATTGGTTCATCCTCCAATGGCCGCTGCGGCTGGCGCACTGCGGCCAGCGCACCGCGCTGATCCGAAGGCAGGATCCAGGTGCTTCTCCTGGTCTCCCATGTGGGTGCAGGGCTCAAGCACTTGGGCCATCCTCCACTGCACTCCCGGGCCATAGCAGAGAGCTGGCCTGGAAGGGGGCAACCGGGACAGAATCCGGCGCCCCGACCGGGACTAGAACCCGGTGTGCCGGTGCCGCTAGGTGGAGGATTAGCCTATTGAGCCGCGGTGCCGGCAACTCCAGTTCTCCTTTAACTATCATGCTTTCACTTAGTCCCCACTCCTGCCAATTACATGTTGCAAGTTCTCTTCCATCCCTTTTCCCCACTTCCTCTCCTACAACTCACATCTCAGCCCAGTGCTTTTTTAAGGTTTTACTATTTACTTGAAATCAATAAGAATAAGAGTGGGATTGACTTTCCATTGACTGGCTCACTCCTCAAATGGAAAAATCAAATGCCTGGGGCTGGGCCAGGCTGAAGCCAAGAAATGAACATGTCTTCTAGGTCTCCCACATGGGTAGCAAGGGTCCAAGTATTTGAGCCATCACTTGCTGCTTCCCAGATGCATTAGTAGGAAGTTGGATCAGGAATGAACTATCCAGGACTCGAAGTGCTCCAATATGGAATGCAGGCCTCCCAAATGGCAGCTTAACCAATTAAACCATGTTTTACTCAGATCTACATATTCAATAATCTATTGAAGATATATCTCCATTTTGATGATCTGAAAGGATCTCAAATATAAATTGTTTCTGTATAAATTAATTTTCTGTTCTTCAAAAGTATTTCTCATACTCTGACATATTCATATACTCAATGAAAGTTATCACAGCCCTATAGCTCTGCAAACCTAGAATGCAGTTCCTGGTTAACTCCGCCATTTCCCCTCCTAGCCAATCATTATTGTTGTCAATTCTATTTCAAATTCATTGACTTTTTCCATCCTTATTGTTAGTTCTATTTTTCAGTTACCATTACCATTCACCTAGATCACTGAACAATCTTTCTTTATTTATCAATTATTTATTAAGCACCTCCTTTTGCCACACAATATTCTGGATACTTGGAAGTTAGCAACAAATAAATACAAAAATATTTGCCTTCTTAGATGTTACCTTATGGTAGATCAAGATAGACAATATTCAAAGAACATAATAAGTCAGTAACTCATAGAGTACAGCAGGGAGTGAAAAGCACCATTGCAAAAGGAAGTCAAAAGGGTAGAAGGAATTTTAAGAGGTTAGGATGGGCTGTTTCTAGAATCAAATAGATGACATTTGAGCAAAGACTTGAAGGAAGTAATAAGCTAGTTTTGTGGTCGCACTGTAGTGCAACAACACCCTGGCCTGAAGTGCCAGCATCCCATATGGGCACCAGTTCGAGATCCTGCTGCTCCATTTCCCATCCAGCTCTCTGCTATGACCTGGGAAAGCAGTAGAGGATGACCCAAGTCCTTGGGCCCCTGCACCCACGTGGCAGACCCAGAAGAAGCTCCTGGCTCCTGGCTTTGGATCTGCACAGCTCCAGCCATTGTGGCCAACTGAGGAGTGAGAAGACCTCTCTCTCTTCCTCTCTCTCTCTTGCTCTCTCTCTCTGTCTGTCTCTACCTCTCCTTCTCTCTCTGTGTAACTCTTACTTTCAAGTAAAATAAATATTTTTTTAAAAAAGTTAGCTTTGTGGACACCTGAAGGAAGAGCAGATAGATGAGACAGCAGTGAAAGAATGTCTTGGGACAATGGAAGTTCTGTGTCGTTTACCCAAATGAGACTAAATGAAACAATATGCCAAGGAATTTCACCTATACCAAACTAAAGGTGATTAGAGTACCATATTCAAATTTTCCTTTAGAAGTATAATTTCAAATTATTAAAAACAACCATGATATTGTGTCTATATCAAAACCTGAAACAATGTACAAACAGCAAATGTTTGTTGAATGAATGGTTAGAACTGATGGAGACTGAAGGCAGGGAAATTAATTAGTAGCTATTTTTCAGCACTTTAAGTGAGAAATGACAAAGGACTAAACTTTAAAGCAAGGAATGTGGATGGAGAAAAAAAAGGGCTGATTTGAGAGGCAGGTTTTCTAACACTTACTGGTTTTTACCTAGTCGAGAGTTTTTGCTTGGTTGACTACATGGTCTGCAGTCAGTAGTCAAGATAGGAGAGATACAGGAAAGCACAGGAAATTTCTTTCCATTAGGTCTTGTAGGCTTGTTTTGTTTGTTTTTCCAAGGGAAGATGGTGTGAGGTAGAACAGATTCAGAGTGTGTTTTTAAATATGTCTTGCCCACCTTTTCTTTTTTTATTTAAGAGGCAGAGAGGATGGAGAGGGGGTAGAGAATTCTGGTTTAATGCACCCCTCAAATGCTCACACCAGCTGGGAATGAACTGGGTGGAAGTCAGGAGCTAAGAACTCCATCCAGGTCTCCCTACTGGGTGGCAGGGACCCAACCACTTCAGCTATCACCTGCTGCTTCTCAGGATCTACACTAGCAGGGAGCTGGAATCCAGAGCCAAAGATAGACTCAAACCCAGGTACTCAAATATGAGATACAAGTGTCTTAATGACAAGTTCAAAGGCCCACTCATACTGTGTATTTGTGTATGTGGGTGGGGCAGCATTTTTAAGAGGCTTAAGTGGAGACATCCAATGAACAACACATGTACAGCAGTGGGTCTCAGAAGTGGCTTCTGCTCTGGGAACACACTGTAGAGGTTGTTAAGCTTCAGCATTATATAAAATCAGCAGGGGAGATTGTGAATACATCATAGGCTCAACCCCCAAACTTTCAGTAACTCTGGAGTAGGGCTCAGCAATCTGCATTATACACACACAAGCACAAACATGGAAGTTCTGGTGCAGAGAGCCCTCAAGTCTAACTTTAAGAAACACTAATACGGGTAACAAAGGAGTATGGGGGGTATGAATGAAGTCCTACAAGTGTGCAAGAAAAGAAGATCAAAGGAAGAAATCTAAAGAACTCAGAATTTGGAGAGATGACCCAAGAAGAGAAACCTCCTGAGTATGGTCTAAGCTCTTTTGCTAGTTCCCATTATCTTTTTTTTTTAACTTTTATTTAATGAATATAAATTTCCAAAGTACAGAATATTGATTACAATGGCTTCCCCCCCATAACGTCCCTCCAACCCACAACCCTGCCCTTATCCACTCCCTCTCCCCTTCCATTCACATCAAGATTCATTTTCGATTCTCTTTATATACAGAAGATCAGTTTAGCATACATTAAGTAAAGATTTCAACAGTTTGCTCCCACACAGAAACATAAAGTGAAAAATACTGTTTGAGTACTAGTTATAGCATTAAATCACAATGTACAGCACACTAAGGACAAAGATCCTACATGAGGAGTAAGTGCACAGTGACTCCTGTTGTTGACTTAACAAATTGACACTCTTGTTTATGGCATCAGTAATCACCCTAGGCTCTTGTCATGAGCTGCCAAGGCTATGGAAGCCCCCTGAGTTCACTGACTCTGATAATTTTTAGACAAGGCCATGGTCAAAGTGGAAGTTCTCTCCTCCCTTCAGAGAAAGGTACCTCCTTCTTTGATGACCTGTTCTTTCCACTGGGATCTCACTCGTGGAGATCTTTCATTTAGGTTTTTTTTTCCCCCAGAGTGTCTTGGCTTTCCATGCCTGAAATACTCTCATGGGCATTTCAGCCGGATCCGCATGCCTTAAGGGCTGATTATGAGGCCAGAGTTCATCTTATATAAATAAAAAATAAAAACTGGAAAAAATTAATAAGAAAAGGAACAAAGAAAGACAGACCACAGGAAAAGAAAAATCTGACACATGTTAATCAGACTACACAAAGATGATGAAAATGTTCTGAATAAGACAGGGAACTTAATTGGAGATATAATTGGAGTACAGTGTCCGAGGCTAAAGAAGGAAGGGTTGAAAGGTGGGCTGGTTGGCTGTGCCAAAAACCACTGAGATGGCCACGCTCCACCTGCCCCTAAGAAATAGCAACAACGGAGTACATATTGTCCAAAAGAGCAATGCTGACTAGGGAACCCTCTCAACTTTTATTTCTTGCCTTTCAGGCAGGGGGTATTAGAATGAAGTCATTCATTGTGACTTTATGTGAAAGTTTACACAAGGAATCAATTCCTACCTTCATGTGGTCTTCCGAAGCCAAGTATATGACCCAGAAAACTATTGTAAATATCAGTAACACCAGTGACTTGCGAGCTATGGCATTTGGAAACAAAACGAATATCCTGCAAGACAGGACAGGAGAAATAGTCACACAAGAAATCAAATAGACATGGCACTGGTCTGGGCATGTTGGTTCCTCCTCAGTAATCTCTGGAACAGGGTGAGAGTCTCCTAGGCTTTCAGAATGTTCCTTCTATGTTCTATTAGAAATAAGAAGCAAAGTTCTTCCTTGGGGCAGGAATCAGAACCAGTTGAGGGATTCCTGGCTTCTGACTCTCAAGTTATTTCTACAAGTGTGGAGTCACATCAGGCCTCTGCATCTTCTCTCATTGAAGACTCAGTGTGGACAGCAAGCTGTAGCATTGTTGACCCCAGTAAATGCTTCTTTTTACCCAAGTAAATGCTTCATTAACCCAAAGTAAATGTCTTCTACTAAACCCTGGTTTGTAAATCTTTCTGACACACATGTGCACACGCATACTCACAAGTTTTCTGATGCACTCCCTCTCATGTCTCCTCTGCCCCCAGAGGCTTCACAATAAATCCCCCATTAATATTTTTAGGACACTTGTTTCCATCTTGGGTTTTATCCCCTCATGCCAAAGTTGTCAGTAAACAGTGCCAAAAAGCCCAAGAGTTATTGTCTTTAGAAAAGCTCACTAAAAAAAAAATTTAAAAACTTAGTCTCAAGAAAAGCTCAGTAAATATAAAAAAAAAAAACACAAAAAATTTTGGTAGCTCAATATTTTAGTTCTAGTTTTTAATTAAAATTTTATTAACATGAAAGAGTTGTAGAGTTTTATGGCATATGGTACAATATTTCAGCACATAAATACAGTATCAGCTGACTAAATCAGGCAGTTGCCTTTTAAATTTCCTTATCTTTTCTTTGTATTTGGAGCCTACCAGCTCCTTTCCTCCAGTTCTTTATATGTGTAGAATACATGATTGTGGATCACAGTTGCCCACTGGGCTGTAGGGCAGCAAAGCTGATTAAATCTACCCCTCCTCCCACCACTTTCTCAGTTTCCTATAAGCACCTTTTTAAGTTCACATTGACATTGTTTTAGCTTCCATATATGAAAGGGAACATGCAGTACTTGTCCTTCTGTGTCTGGCTTATCTCTTAAACTCAGAATCCCAAAAGTATGTGAATATGTGGCTTAAGAACTAAATTATGGTTGTGGTTCTCAAATTTACCTCCTGGGATCCAGAGTGAATAAAACCACACCAAGTCCCAATTCAGGACACATGAACATGCACACACACACACACATACACACACAAACCACAATCCTTCTAAAACAATACTTACCCTAACTACATGTGATGTACTTGGATATTTTCTAGTTATTCTATTTTATCCCACCCAGTTGTATTCTGCATTAAAAGTATTTTTAATACCCAAATAAAACAATTTGACCATCCCCCTAAAGGGCTGCGACATGCCATTTGCAAAGCACCACTGGTCTACAGCTCTCTGCCCTCTCCCCACTCCATTAAAGCCTACCAGCAAAAGTTGGAAGGCACTGCACCTGTGGATGCATAGCTTCTCCGTCATTTTCTCGTTTTATCTCCAATGAATGACAGCTGCACAGTCTCCTTGATCGAAGCCTTGGTTTCAGGGTTAGAGTTTCCCAATAAGCTTCATCAATCAAAAGCTGAAATGTTATTTGTGTCCACAGAGTGCCAGCTGGAGTCACAGCTCTCCTTTTCAGGGATCTGTTCCTGTTTATTCTACACAGCCAGTGGCAGGAGGAAGCTCCAAAGCTTGATTTTTAAAGAACAGACAGCTAATTGCAGGGCAAGGTCAACCGTTGGTTGAGGCATTATATATTTATGTGCAAACTGTACTTCCCTTGCTTATGCCTTTGTTTGACTGTGATGTGTAGTCACCTCCACATTAGAAGGGGAAATACCTGAAAACTTGGAAACAAGAAAAACAGAAGCCCTGGTCCACAGTTTCAGAACACCGGAGAATCACTTTAGCTGATTCCTCTCAACATTTGGAGTATTTTATTTTTGAAAAAAAGATTTATTTTTATTTGAAAGGCAGAGTTACACACAGAGAGAAGGAGAGGCAGAGAGAGAGAGGCTTTCCATGCACTGGTTCACTCCCCAGTTGGCCACTACAGCCAGAGCCAAGCTGATATGAAGCCAGGAGCCAGGAGTTTCTTCCAGGTCTCCCACGTGGATGCAGGGGCCCAAGGATTTGAGCCATCTTCTACTGCTTTCCCAGGCCATAGCAGAGAGTTGGATCGGAAGTGGAGCAGCCAGAACTCAAACCGGTGCCCATATGGGATGCTGGCACTGCAGGCAGCAGCTTTACCCGCTACACCACAGCGCCGGCCGAGTACTTTCTTTTTAAACTCTGCCTCCTTGTTCTAAACCACTGCAAACAAAAAGCACTCCAGCCCTAAAGATTTAAATTAAATGTCAGGCTGTAAGAGGAGTAGCCACCAGTCTAAATCCTGCTGCAATTCTGCATATGGAACAAGAAAGGAGAGAATCCAAAAGAGCAAACTGTGTTTTGTAGATAGCATGACATTAATGGTGGTAAGTGGCCATGGTACATCAGTCTACATTACTTTGCATGAGGGGCCTTTGATCTAGCTCTCTCTATACTGGTGTAGATGGATGATAGATAGATCTGTAGGTACAGATACATATATTTACAGGCTTGTCTTTCATATTTGTGTATGTGTGTGTGTATCTCAAAATACATCATGTTTGTTTGCATCTGATCCAGTCCCTCCAGGTACATGTCTTTATAACTGCATGGATAACAGGATTGTGATCACCAGGTGTCAGCAGATAATTTCTAGAGGAATTTACTCAAAGAAAAGGGTTATAGTTCCTTCCAATCTTTCCCCATACTTTATAATGCATAATTATAAATATATAAATATACATATTTATATAAATAAATATAATTCTCTCCTTTCTTGTTTCTCTCTACTGCTTTGTCCTATATTATTGCGACAATTAAGACAGAGGTTCAGGATTCCTTTTGTCTCCAGCTTTATTGAGATGCTGCTGGAAATAAAAAATGCACATGTCTAGTACACATGAGCATACATTATGAAATAATTACTAAAATCAGCTAATTAACATAATATATTAATATTATATAATATATTGTTATGTATTATAGTAATATAATTATATCATTTCACATTACCATTTTTGTTGACATGGTAAGAACATTTCAGATCTACTCTCTTAGCAATTTGTGTCAAGTATGAAATGCATTATTACTAACTGTAGGTACCAGTCATCTCCAGATCTTATTCACCCTAACTGAAACTTTGTATTCTCCAACCAACATCTCTCTATTCTCCCCTCTCTCCTCCCAGCCCCTGACAAATATCATTATACTCTACATCTATGAATTTGACTTTAAAGATTCCACATGTAATTATGATCATGTAATATTTGTTTTTCTGTGCTTGGATCATTCTACTTGCATGTCTTACAGGTTCATCCATGTTTCTACAAATGACAGGATTTATTTTTTGTATAAGACTGAAAAACATATATATGTACATATGTATGTATAACATATGTATGTACATATATATGTTGTACGTATGTATGTATAACATATGTATGTACATATATATGTATAAATACATATATATTTTTTAAAAGTTTGAGTAAAGATGGATTTAAAAGATAAATTTATGTTGGTACAAAAAAATTTCAAATCCATGCATATTAAGGAAACTTCGAAAAGGTTATGCAAAGCCATATTATAAAAAAAAACTATTCATAGATTCCTTTATCTATTCATCAGGTTACTTCCCTATCTTTACTATTGTGAATAATGCTTTGATGAACTTGGGAGTATAGATATGTCTTCATCACACTGACATCATTTCCTTTAAATATATACCTAGTAGTGGGATTGTGGATCATGTGATAGATCTAATTTTTAAATTTGAGGAATGTCCATATAGTTTTGTGAGAAGTGATCATGGAATACGTTCATAAAAATTTAACTTACCTTGGTGAAGTCAAGATACTAGGCTTCAGTAGCATGTAGGAGAGAGGGTTGCAAACCCAAAGGAGATCAATGGCTGCGTGGCTTTGCAAACCATTCACCACTTGTTATCTTTGCAACTTTCAGCAGTTCTGTAATCTGTAGCACTGGATGCCTGTTACACTATGCTCTTGCACCTCCGTTCCTGGAGCCTTGATGCTTTCCCCTGTCCTAGATCTGCCCAGCGACACCCACCCCTGTTGCCCTTCCCACACCCTGCCTTAGTGCCATGTTGGGTTTTTATTGTACCTCCAAAGTTTCCCATCCAGTGAGAAACCTGGGGGAAAGGACCTCTGCATACCAGGGATAGAAAGAGCTGAGGCTCTGAGGGAGTTGCATGTTTCCACCTGCTTGTCACCATTCTCTAGACCAGGTAGCCATAGAAGCCTCACTTTCTGCTTATTTCATGTTTCTGAGTCCATCCTTTGGTGGGTAGGTGGCTTCAGGCATTCTTATTTCCCACAGTTTTCCATAATGGAT
Organism: Oryctolagus cuniculus; assembly: GCF_964237555.1. NCBI lineage: Eukaryota > Metazoa > Chordata > Mammalia > Lagomorpha > Leporidae > Oryctolagus > Oryctolagus cuniculus. The sequence continues at coordinate 106,600,416 of NC_091432.1, read as the reverse complement.
ATACTAATTTGCATTCCCACCAACAGTTTACAAGACATCCTTCCCACCCTTATATATTTCTCTTCTAGATAATAGTCATTTTAACACATTTAAGGTGTTGTCTCAGTGTGTTTTTTTTTATGGATTTTTTTTGTTTGTTTGTTTGTTTGACAGGTAGAGTTATAGACAGTGAGAGAGAGAGAGAGAGAGACAGCAGAAAGGTCTTCCTTCCGTTGGTTCACTCCCCAAATGGCTGCCACAGCTGGCACTATGCTGATCCTAAGCCAGGAGCCAGATGCTTCTTCCTGGTCTCCCATGCAGGTGCAGGAGCGCAAGCACTTGGGCCATCCTCCACTGCCCTCCTGGGCCACAGCAGAGAGCTGGACTGGAAGAGGAGAGGAGCAGATGGGACTAGAACCCGGCACCCATATGGGTGCCGGTGCCGCAGGTGGAGGATTAACCAAGTGAGCCACAGTGCTGGCCCCTCACTGTGGTTTTAATTTGCATTTCCTTGATGTATACTGATGTTGAACATGTTCTTCATATATCTGTTGGCTATTTGCATGTTTTCTTTTGATAAGTGTTCATTCATTCTCTTGGCCCATTTTCTAATCAGATTATTTCTTTTCTTACCATTGAATTGAATTTCTTAAATACTTTGGGTGTTAATCTCTTATCATGTGGAGCTGGGGAGCTGACTGGGACGTGAGCAACTGCTGGGTTTAGAGCAGGGAAACTGCTTCCTTCCCTTCCCCGATCCCTACAAAGTGCCACACCCAGCAGCGAAATGTTGAGCAGCCAGGAGACATATTCCTCTTAGAAGTGAAAGAAGTCTGCAGCAACCCTGTCCCTGCTGATATTGTCTAGAGAGAACCTTGCAGACCACACTGAGTTTAAATCTGGCGGAGAGGCAGGGTGCCCACCCAACCCCATGAAAGGAAAGCACATCGCCTGCTTCCCATCCCCTCCTAAAGACTCCCGGCAATGAGCAGGGAGAAGGCCTCGTCTTGATAAGGCGAGTGCAGGCAGCTGTAGCTCATGCATGTACAAGTAGGGGATTTTATCTGAGGGATAAATCCATGGTCACTACTGACTTTGAGTCTTCTCAGGGGAGTTAGAAGGGGGTTGGGCACCCACTTAAGACTGTGAGATGCTCCCCTATCCTAACTCTATCATGGGTGACTGTACTCTCAAACTACCAAGGTGAAACACCAACAGGCAGCAGGCTCTGGGAATCCCTCAGCTCTCTCCATGGGTGGAGCAGGCTCACGGGGCTAAGAGTGGATCTCTTGTTCCTTGTGACTGTGGGAGCCCTGTGCATTATGACTATGGGAATTCTGTGACTTCGTGACAATGTGTGGGATGTTGCTGGGTCTCTCAGCAATCACTGTCAGGCTTCAGAGGCTCAGAGTTCCCTAAATGCTTATAGTGAGTTATTACAGAGGGAAACATGCTCACGTTGAGCCCCACACAGGTCTTTGTCTTAGTGTGGTAGATGTGCTTGCTTGGGTGTGTTGTGTAAACACTGGGGGCTCAATCTAGTCATTGAATACCTTGGTAGAGAGAGGGTGAAGCAAGGCTCACACCAGCTGATGTGATCATACACTCCACCTTGCTGACAATACAAAAGATCTATCATGCCCAACTTGGGTATCACCCTGGACACTTGCACCACTCCCAAGCACTGACTGGAGCTTCCTGTCCCCACCAACACACCTTTGAATATCCACTGAAGGAACACTCACTAAGCCAAGAGGCATATTTCAAAGATAAATGCCATCAGAAGAGAAAATGAACAAGTGGTTCCACAAATGCCTAAAAAATAGAAACACAAGAAAAAAAATGAAGAAGAGAGACAACGTGACTTCCTCAAAGGAACACAGAGTAATTCAGTATTAGAATGTGAAGAAGAAAAGGTTGATGAAATGTCTGAAAAGAATTCAAAAGAAAGATCATAAGATTACTCAAAACAATGAGAAACAAATTCAAGAGAATGAAATCCATATACAACATGGATGAAAACTTTTACTGAGAGAAAGAGATATTGAAGAGAAATCAACTCAAAATATTAGAAGTGAAGTGGTCAATATGTCAAATAACTATACAGTGAAAAGCATTAAGAACAGACTTGGTGAGGTAGAAAGAATGTCCTAGATAGAAGACAAATATTTGAATATCTCTTTCAGACTAAAAAAAATTTAGAAAAACTGAAAACAGTGTTTGAGATTTATGGGATACTATCAAAACATATAACATACGGCTCTTAGGAGTTTGTAAAGGTGTGGAAAGAGAGACTGAATTAAAAGGCCTATTCAGCGAAATAATAACAGGAAACTTCTCTAATTGGGGGAAAGAAAGATACACCCAAGTACAGAAAGCACATAGAACTCATAATAGACATGAACAGAAAACACCTTCATGACGACACATCATAGTCAAGCAAATTCAAAAAATGGAAATCATAACATGTATCGATTCTGACCATATGGAATGAAGCTGGAAGTTAACAACTTAAGAAACTCCAAAAAATATGCAAACATATGGAGTCTGAACAACATGAGTCAATTGTTTTTGAATAGCTACAAAAAATGATGCTAATATTCATATTGAAGCACAAGAGGCCCTGCATAGCTAAAGCAATCTTAAACAACAAAAACAAATTCTGAGGCATAACAATACAAGATTTTTAACACATTCTATAATAAAAAAGCCTTGTAGAGGCATAAAAATAGATTTGCAGACCAATGGAATAGAATAGAAACCCCAGAAATCAATCCAGGCATGTAACACCAACTAACCTTTGAAAAAGGAGTTAAAATCAGTCTCTGGAGCAATAATAATCTCTTCAACAAATGGTCCTGAGGAAATTAGATCTCCAGATGCAGAAGTATGAAACAATACTCCTACCTTACCTCTTATATAAAAATCAACTCACAATGGATCAAGGATCCAAATCTATGACCTGATACCAACAAATCACTAACATTGGGGAAATTCTGCAAGATACTAGAATTGGGAAAGGCTTCTTGGAAAAGACCCCAGAAGCACAAGTAATCAAAGCAAAAACAGATAAATGGGATTACATCAAGCAAAGAAGCTTCAGCACTACAAAGGAAACACTCAAGAAAGTCAAGAGGCAATTGACAGATGGGAGAAAATATATACAAACTATGCAACTGATAAAGGATTAATATCCACTAGCTATAAAGAGTTCAATAAACTCTAAAACAACAAAAGAAACAATACAATCAAGAAATTGGCAGGGCTGGTGCTGTGGCACAGTGGGTTAACACCCTGGCCTGAAGCACCAGCATCCCATATGGGTACCAGTTCTAGTCTCAGTGCTCCTCTTCTGATCCAGCTCTCTGCTATGGCCTGGGAAAGCAGTAGAAGATTGCCCAAGTCCTTGGAACCCTGCACCCATACAGGAGATCCAGAAGAAGATCCTGGCTCCTGGGTTCGGATCAGCATAGTTCTGACTGTTGTGGCCAATTGGGGAGTGAACCATCAGATAGAAGACCTCTTTCTCTCTCTCTGCATCTCTCTCTGTGCAACTCTGACTTTCAAATAAATAAATCTTTTTAAAAAAAGAAATTGGCAAAAGACTTAAACAGGCATTTTTCCTTTTTTGCTTACAAAAGTATTTTGTTTTATTTTTATAGAAAGATTTTATTTAATAAATTAAATTTCATAAGTACAACTTTTGGATTATAGTTTCTCTTCCTCCCATACCCACCTTCACACCCCCAAACCACACCATCTCCTATACCCTCTCCCATCCCATTCTTCTTAAGATTCATTTTTAATTATCTTTATATTTAGAAGATCAACTCTATACTAAGTAAAGATTTCAACAGTTTGCATCCACACAGACATCCAAAGTATAAAGTACTATTTGAGTAGTAGTTTTACCATTAATTCTCATAGTACAACACATTAAGGACAGAGGTCCTACATGGAGAGCAGGTGCACAGTGACTCCCGTTGTTGATTTAACAAATGACACTCTTTTTTATGATGTCAGTAATCACCCAAGGCTCTTGTCATGAGCTGCCAAGGCTATGGAAGCCTCTTGAGTCCACAAACTCCGGCATTATTTAGAAAGGGCCATAATCAAAGTGGACATTCTCTCCTCCCTTCAGAGAAAGGTACCTCCTTCTTTGATGGCCCATTCTTTCCACTGGGATCTCACTTGCAGAGATCTTTCATTTAGGTCATTTTTTGCCACAGTGTCTTGGCTTTCCATGCCTGCGTAACTCTCATGGGCTAAAACCAGATCTAAATGCCTTAAGGGCTGGTTCTGAGGCCAGAGTGCTTTAAAAAGGCATTTTTCAAAAGATGAAATTCAAATGGCTAACAGACACATAAAAAAATTGCTCAGGATCACTAGTCATAAGAGAAATACAAATCAAAATCATAGTGAGGTTTCACCTCACCACAGTTAGAATGGCTATCATCCAAAATCAAAAAAAAAAAAAAAAACAATAAATGCTGGTGAGGATGTGGGGGAAAAGGTACCCTAATACACTGTGGTGAGAAAGTATACTAATGCAATCAGTGGAAGAGAATATGAAGTTTCCTCAGAAATCTGAAGCTAGATCTACCATATGACCTAGCCATTGCACTTCTGGGAATTTACCCAAACAAAATGAAATTAGCATATAAAAGAGTTATCTGAACCCCATGTTTATTGCAGCTTGATTCACAATTGCTAAGATATGGAATCAATTCAGATGCCCATCAGTTGATGATTGGATAAAGAAAATGTGGTATATATACACTATACTCAGCCATAAATAAAAAGAATGAAATCCTGTCTCGATTCTAAATGGATCCAACTATAAACTATTACGCTTAGTGAAATAAGACAGTCCCCAAAGGACAAATATATTTTTCCTGATTTTTAATTAATATGCTGAACACAAAAAAATGTCATATATGTGCGCAAAAATTGACATTTTGAGATTTGATTATTGCTTACCACCATTGTATATATTCTTGAGGAACTGTGGTTTTTCCACTTACTACATTTGAATTTTTTATTTTGTGGAGGAGTAAGCCTGTGATTATAAAATAATCTGAAAATATATCATTGGGAAGGCCAGGAGGGAGCATAGAGCATGAAATGTCATTGTGCTCTTAAATCTATATTTATGAAATACATGAAAATTTTTTACCTTATGTCAATTAAAACATTATAAATTTTAAAAAAGATGAACAAGCTGAACAGTTATAGCCCAACCCAAATAGGTACTCCGAACTTCAGGATTGTTCATCTCTGTCAGAGGGAGGCATAAAATCTCCCCTGGTCCTGTAAGAACTGTGGTCTTCATCTGGGCCAGGAGATCCCTACCTAGTGAAGGTTCTGGGCTTCCTGGCATGATTGAAAAGGAGTGAGTAAATATTAGATCATTCCAGACACAGCCTAAAGGTTGGGTGAAATATTTAACCTGAGGTGCTTTCAACACACCTTTTACAGTAGCAGTACAAGAGGAGAGAGTCCCAAAGCTGGAGTGGAGAATAGAAAAAAGTTGCTCCAGTGTCCAGAATGAAATTTATACGTCTTCCTTCCACTATCAGAACTACCCTGGGCTCCTGGGTACCAATCTCCTGTGTCACCAGAGCCTGTAAAGAGGGCCCCTTCAGGTCCCTTCAGTCCCATGTGGGAGGTCTAGTGGAGATGCCTGACCATGGAGTTCTTGGCCTTCAGGGGCAGTTAAACTTCCAATGATCTCCTTTATAATGGGACATGGCCTTGGGGGTCTATTCTGAGTACCTGTGAGGAAGTGTTCACTGCCTCTGCACTGATAGCATCAGGAAGGCATGGATATCTCCTTCTGTCCTTTGGCTTCTGCCTTTTGGTCCTCTCCTCATCCCTATTATAAAATCCTGTGGTGGCCACCTTCAAGAAACTCTCTAGGGCACTTTCTGGTCCCACTCTGAACTTCTGGTTTCAGACTGGATCAGGTATCACTCCTTTAAAATTTCTTGTCTTTCTATAGAATCAGGGTAAATGAAATGTATTTCTTCAAAGTCTCTCTCAGGAATTCCATGAAGGCATAGGGTTTTCCATAGGATTTTACTATGGCCCTTGATCAGTCTGGGATAATTTAGAGTAATTAAGGGGTTTGGTTCCAATTCTCTTTAGCCTCTCTATTTCACAGAAAATAAGGTCCCTTCTTCTCCAATTATCTGGAAGATTGTTAGGGCCCCAATTAGGTTCATTCTAGAGAATTGCCTGTTGACCTATGGATAATGGCACCTCTAATTCATAGATTGCAATTTAACGTTCATATCCATGGGATACATAAAACACACCCCAAATCCCTCTGCTGCCTGTATGGCTACTAGCTCTTGTGACCTTGTTAGAGTTTGGCTGAAGAAAAGTGTTACATCCTTCCAGATTAACTTATATACCTGTGTTAAGTTCTGGAAGGCCTTAATGTAATGATTGCGGTCATCTGTGAAGCTACCGAGACCTGTATTAATCTGCCTAAGGTCCTCCAGAGAAAGGGGGGAAAGAGGAACTTGGATCCAAATAAGTCCTAGCCCTCTAGGCATTTGTTGAGGTTGTAAATTGGCATAAGGCTCTTATGGAGCTAAAGATTTGGAATATGGAAGACCATTAGAGGAAGTGGGCAGATTACAGGGAGGTTATTGTGGTCCTGGATGAAATAGAGCTTCCACAATATTTGAGTCAATCCAACAAGCACTATAGAATTCTGCATTGACTCTTAGTGCAAGGAAAGTCTGCATCTAAGGGACCTCCACCCACTTCCCTGATTTACAACCAAAGAGAGCTAATTGGAGAATGATACTGTAGTTAATACTTCCCTCTGGAGGCCAAATTTCTCCATTCTATAGTTTGTAACCAGGCCAAATTATAATGAAGAAAAAGATGAGGCATATTTTCTTCAAGCTCTGGGGATGAAAGGAATCCCAATATCTGAGGGTGTACACCAAGGGGCGAACCTCCTGTAGACGGTGTGTTTCCCTCTGGAATTAGAGGATAAAAACAGAAGCATCCATCAACTTTTTATTTCTCCTAGGATTGAGACATCTCTCAAACTCTCTTGCTGCCTAGACATCCTGACATGCACTGAATCCCACAGCAAAGAGAGGAAGATTCCAGAGGAACTAGTACATATTACTCACACCAGAAGAGCACAGAGAGCATGCTAGAACTGGGAAGCCTGCCTTCTGCAGATATATATCATTATTGCTTTGCCCCCATACTTGAAAAGAAACAGTTGTCCTACATCTCCTAACCTTGATCCATATCTATAGGCATTAATTTGAAAATGTACCTTCATGACAAGATCCCTTTAAAAAAGCTGGTGACTAAACTGCTGAAGGAACAGTGAGGAATAAACGTCCTCTCCAGCGACCTACCCCTGAGGTGTGGAATATCTAGGAAGGACCTGATGGAAGTAGGCCCAGGAGAGGGCAGGAGGACCCCAGAGAACATGCAAGAAGGCCTGTCTCCACGAGTCTGGGTCACAAAGGGTTCTACATGAGAAAGGCTGCCTGTGTCTGAAAAGGAATACCTAAATTCTGACCCAAAATCAGTGAGATAGGGAAATACCAATTAACAGGACCAGGATTTCTGGTTTATAAGAAATGAGGAGAGCTGGCAGGACTAAAGAGTATCCAGAGACCACAGTGTGGTGAGGTGAGCAGGAAAAGAGATGGAGATCTTGTCAGAGTCTGGGGCCAAGTAGAAAGTCACTGGGGCACTGGGGCAAGGAGCCCACGACCTGGCTCCAGACCATGCCCAGTCTCACCGACAGATTAATTTCCGTGGAAAGAACACAGTGCAATTCTCGTCTGACACCCTATCAGGCTATCAGAATCTGCTGTCCAGTCAAGGAGCCTTTGAAAAACACCAAAGTGTTGCCCTGACCTGAATTTCACAGCTACTCCAAGACTTTCTTCCAGTGTTATGTGATGGGTCAACACCTTCAAAATGAAACTGATTTGAGCAGGACCAACACTGCCAGAGCCAAGACAAGAAGTAGAGAGGGTGGAGCCTCTCATGTCACAGCCCGTGAGGGCTCCAAAAGAGCAGGTCACAGGCACTCAAGTCTGGGGTAAAGTAAGGAGTCACTGGGGCACTGGGGCATTGAAGCACAGAGTCCATGGCCTCACTCTACATGGTGCCCACTCTCAATAGTGCTGCTTCCTGCAGGAAGTGCACTTCCCAGCCCAAAGCCCATCCAGGCCATCCTGTGTCCAGTCAAGAGACTTTCAGGAAGCACCTGGGTGTGGCCCCAGCAAGAATCTATCAGTTGTCTCAAGACCTTCTTCCAGTCCCTCATGGAGGGTAGATCCATGCAAGAGAAAGAGGAATTAGAACCGAATCTCAGTTCCAGAGGACTGATCCAGCCCTGGTCAGCAAGCCTGACACCTGAGAGTCTTAGGACTGGCAAACTGCTTTTAACCGGCTGACAGGGACCAGGTGTTCTTGAGAGAGCTGCTCAAGGGGAAGTGAGGCTCTCTGAAAAACAGAGGCAGAAGCAGTCTGATGAGGTGGTCTGAGTCCCTGAGTCGGGTTGGGGTTGAATCCAAGTCACAGCACCAAGCTGTTGCAAGAGGATGAGGACAAGGATGATCTCAGCCCTTGTCTCACATCAAAGAATTTCCACATGGACAGGGACAGCGAGCAAAACAAGAAACCTGCTTATTGAGAGCAAGAAACCTGCTTCAGTAGTCAAGAGAGGGGCTCCCAGGGAGGAGTTGCCAGGTAAACCTGCAAGGGGTTGCCATTTTTATGCACAAAGTGGCTCTTTCTGATTGGCCCCTCTCTGAAAATCAACTCTAGCTTTAACAGGAGAGAAGCAGAGTAACAGCTAATCAGAAGGAAGGATTACAATCCTGTCTAGCTTTGTTCAAAACTAAGTGCCGTTGACTGACCTAACTGCCTTGCAACTGACCTTGGTACCTATTAACCCATCTAACTCCTCAAAGTTTCTTGGTGGACTCCCTAGGATTTTTTATATAGAAGATTTTATTATCAGCAAACAGAGATAATTCTTCTTTTTCTTTTCCAATGTGGGTGCCTTTTGTTTCTTTTTCTTGTCTAATTGCTTTGGCAAGGACTTGCAGTACTATGTGGAGTAGCAGAAAGATTGGGCAACCTTCTCTTGTTCCTGACCTGAGAAGGAGTTTTCACCTATGTGCTTATAATACATGGCCTTTATTGTGTTGAAATAATTACTTCTATACCCAATTTGTTGAGGGTTTTATTATGAGAGGCTGTTGAATTTTGTCATTCTTTATCTGCTGCTGTTAAGATAATCTCATGGTTTTTAGCCTTCATTCTGTTAATATGGTATACAACATGTATAGCTTTCTGCATGTTGAGCCATCTTTATATTACAATGATAAATCCCACTTGATTTTGATAATTGATCCTTTTATTGTTCTATTGAGTTTAGTTTGCTAATAATCTGTTAAGGACTTTTGCATTTATATTCATCTCAGATATTGATCTTTAATTTTCTTTTCTTACAGTGTTTATGTCTGGGTTAAGTAATATAACGCTGGTTTTGTAAAATGAATTTAGAAGTACTCTCTTCAATTATTTGGAAGAATTAGATTATTTTTTATTGTTTATTCTTTAATATTTGTCAGAATTCAGCAGGGAAGCTAGCAGGTATGGGGTTTTGTTGGGAGATTTTTTAGAATTTCTATTTCAATCTCTTTTTTGAGTTGTTATTGGTCTGTTCATATTTTCTATTTCTTAATAATTCAATTTTAGTAGAATCTACATTTTCAAAAATTTATCAATTTCTTTGAAGTTATACAATTTGTTGGAATATAAATGTCCATATCACTATATATGATTCTTTGTATCTCTGTTATAATGTCTCCTCTTTCATTTATGATTTTATTTACTGGAGTTTTCTTTTTTTTCTTAGTCCATCAAAATGTCTGTCAGCTGGTTATTTTTTCACAAAACAGCTCTTTTTTCATTAATCTTCCCTAGTTTTTTCTTGTCTCTGTTTCATTTATTTCTGTCCAATCATTATTATTTCCTTCATTTTACTGACTTTGAGCTTAGTTTGTAATCCTTTTTCTAGTTTCTTGAGGTACAAAGTTAGGGGATTTTTTAGTTCTTTCTTCTAATTTAGTAGTTTATCACCACAAACCTCCATGTTAGGGCCAGGTACTGTGGTGCAGCAGGTTAATCCACTGCTTGGAACAACCACATCTCATATCAGAGTGCCAGTTTGGGTCCTGGCTCCTCTACTAAGGATCCAGGTTCCTGCTAAAGCATCTTTGGAGGCAGCAGATGATTGGTCAAGTGTTTAGGCCCCTGTTACCAATGTGAGGGGCTTGGGTGGAGTTCCAGGCTCCTGGCTTCAGCCCTGGTTGTAGCAGGTATTAAGGGAGTAAACTAGTAGATTGGAAGACATCATCTCTCTCCCAGCCCCACTTTCTACCTCTTTTTCCCTCTCTCTACATCTCTAACAGAAGATGAATATAAACATTTTAAAAATCTTTCTTCTTAGAATATTTTTGTTACATCTCATGAGGTTTGATATGCTATGTTTTTATTTTAATAATTTTAATTCCCCCTTTTCATTTCTTCTTTGAGCCACTCATATGTAACTTCCACAGATTTGTAATTTTTTTCCAGTTTTCCTCCTGTTGTTGATTTCATTTTCATACCAATGTGATCAGAAAGGGCATTTGATATGATTTAAATCTTGATAAATTTGTTAAAACTTGTTTCGTGTCCTTACCTGTACTCTATCCTGGATAATATGCTGTATGCAGTTGAAAGGAACATACACCATGCTGCTGTTAAATGTAATGTACTGTGTGTTAGGTCCAAAAAAAGTGTTATTCAAATATAATGTTTCCATATTGATTTTCTGCCTAGCTTATCAACATATTGCTGAAATATTGGAGTACCCTACTATTATTACATTGAGGTCTATTACCTCCCTTCAGTTCTGTTAATATTTGCTTATATATTTATGTGCTCTGATGTTAGCTACATACATTTATAACTGTTATTTCCACTTGATAAATTGATCCCTTTATCATTTAATGTTATTCTCATGACAACTTTGACTTAAAGTCTGTTTTGTATCCTTTCTTGCTTTTTGGTGACCATTTTCATGGAATTTCTTTTCCCATCCTTTCACTTTCAGCCTATGTGTGCCCTTGAAGCCAGAATGATTCTTTTATAGACAACATATAGCTAAATGTGCTTTTAAAAAATAAGCATACTATGTCTTTTGGTTACAGAACTTGATCCATTTACATTTAAAGTAATTATTGATAAATAAGGACTTATAACCATCATTTTGCTTACTGTTTTCACTATTTTGTAGTTGCTTTGTTCCAGTCTTCCTTTCTTGCTATCTTTCTTTGTGATTTATTGGTCTTTTGTCTGGTTTTTATAGTGGGCTGCTTTGATTTCTTTATCTTTGTCTTCTGTGTATCTACTGCAGTCTTTTTCCTTTGTGATCACCACAAGGTTTACATCAAACATCCGCTGCTTTGTAACAGTCCTTTTTAAGCTGATAACAACTTAACTTCCACTGTATTCAACGGGGTTCTTAAACTAATCTCCAGAAAACTTCTCTCCTATGTAGAACTAACTGAAATCACTTGGCTCCATAAATCTTTAAGTATCAGGGCATTCAGCCCATTGGAAGAGGTACAGTGGATTCTGAGTGAGTGGCACATTCCTTGTAACAGATTTAAGAGGAAACGAATGTAATGAAACAACTTTTCTTGTTGAAGTAATATAATCTTTGCTGAGCATCTCAAATTAAAGTTATCTTTTCTGATGGTGGGGGCGGTGTGAGGCTACATGAGTGGGAGAGGTGTCACTAAACAGCCCACTTTCTACAATGTTCATTTTACTTAATGATTTGGGAGGGAGGGATAATTAAGGCTATCTCATTGGTAAATAGCTTTTAAAAATTTTGTTAAACTAAACTTCAGTGTTCCATGGGAGGAAGTGTAACATTTGTATGCATTTATAAAATAGAAGCCTGCCAATGGATTTTAACATTTTGTAGAGTCTTTTTAGCAATGTCTACAGCAAGCTGGAAATCCCTTCTTTGTCTTCATAGTTCTTTCATGGAAAAGTTTGATCTAGTCTCAGAGAGACACCCTTGAAGCACACTGATAGAAAACTGAGGATTTTTAGGTACTGGCAGCACCCTCATGGGAAAAACCATCCTAAGCTCATCAACATGAGTATCCAGTCTGGGGACAGTGGGAGAAGGGAACGAACATTTGTTCCAGGGCAGAACATTACCAACCCACTCCTGATATTTTCTTTCATTTGGGAGAATATTTAATAATTTTCTGTGAGAGAGCACCCAATCTGCACTGTGTCTTCCTGTACAAGAAGGTGTGCCTGGTCTAGCGCTGTCTGCATACGGTAGGCAAGCTTTCCTGATTCCAGGATTCAGGACAAAAAGACCACCTGCCTACAGATAAATACCACACTCTCCAGTTCCAGCTTTTTAAAATAAGTAATTGTGAATTTTAGGGGGTGGTTCTCTACAAGGACTAAATTTAGGTGTCACTTGAGTAGATAAGGAATACCTACAGAACTGGTGAAGCATTCCTCCTGGGGGTGTCTGGAGGGTGTTCCCAGAGGAGACCGCTGTGGGAGCCAGGAGACTACATGGGGAGCTCTGCCCTCAGTGTGGGTGGGCACCATCCAATCAGCTGGGGGCCCACATAGAGCAAGAAGGCAGAAGAAAGATGATCTCTCCCTCCCTCCCTCCCTCTCTCCCTTCCTTCTTTCCTTCCTTCCTTCCTTCCTTCCTTCCTTCCTTCCTTCCTTCCTTCCTTCCTTCCTTCCTTCCTCTCCCCCCCACAAAGTTGGAATCTCTTTCTTCTCCCACTCTTGGATTTCAGAATTCCAGCCTACCCAGCCTTTGGACTCCAGGACTTGCACCAGCTCCCTCCCAGGTTCTCAGGACTTTAGCCTGGGACCAGAGTTACACCAGCAGCTTTCCTTGTTCAAAGCTTTCTCTCTTGGACTGAACCATACCACCAGTATCCCAGGCTGAGGATGCAGGGTGAGGAGTGTCTATTCTAAGTGAACTATCATCTGGCAGAAATCCTATTGTGGGGCATCAAAACCTCCATAACTATGTAAGCCAATTCCCCTAATGGGTCTTCCCTCGTCTATCTACACAGTCAGCTCTCCATATCCATTATTCATAGGTTCTTTGGATGCTGCTTCAACCACGTACGTGCAGATTTCTTTCCTTGTCACAATTCCCTTAACCAATATAACTACTATTTGCATAGTATTGAGTTTTACATTGTATTGGGTTTTACACATAACCTAGAGATGATTTAAAGTATTTGTGAGGATGGCACAGGTTACACACAAATGCTGCAGGCACAATTTTATATAAGAGACTGAGCATTCATGGATGTTGTTATCTGTGGGGGATCCTGGAACTAATCCCCTTCAGATACTAAGAAGCAGCTTAGGTTCATCTATGTTGTTGCAAAAATAAAAATTCTTGCACTCCACTGTGTGTATGCACTGCATTTTAAAAATCCATTAATCTGTTGATGGACACTTAGATTCTTTCTATATCTTAGCTATTGTGACTAATGCTGCGATGAACATTAGCTTATTGATGTCAACTCCCTTGGATATATTTCCAATAACAGGGTTGCTGGGTTTGTGCACACATGTGCACCTGTGAGTGTATGTGTATATATACATGTGTGTGTGCGCATGCCTAATTACTTTTATCTTTCTGGAGAACCCTGATAGTCTTCATTTCCTTAGTATTTTCTAGTTTTTCAACTCATTCAGAACTCAGCCTGGAGAAGAGCAAATATTTAATAGAACGTCTTACAACTGAATAACTTCCTTAGTACTCTATATGTGCCAACAATTGCACTTGAACTCTTCATTTTCTTCCAGTTCTTATACACTTGGAGAGTTAGAAACCATTATCTCCATTATACAGAAAGAGGAAGACTTGGAAAAACAAAATAATTTTTTCGGGCTTACATTCTGTAGACCTGGGTCTAACCTGAGGAGAGGGGAGGTGTGCACACGGTGGCCCTTGGGCTAAGTCTGATCCGAGCTCTGTGGTTTTTTGGAACAAATATCTTTGGAACACAGCCATGCCCATTTGTTTATAAATTGACTGTGGCTGCTTTTGTCCCACAATCACAGAGCTGGAAAATTCTGACAGAGGTCTTATAATCCTCAAATCCTAAGGTATTTACTATCTGGCCCTTGACAGGAAAGGATTTCCAAGACCTAGTCTAAGCAGTCTAACCAATAATTGGATTGGAAAGAGTTAAAAAAAAGAGAATGGTCTACCAGTGAAAAGGTGATTGTAGTCATCAGGTGGGGTAGCGAAGTAGCAGCAGAGTATGGCCAAGGACAAGTTTCAGCAGGTGCCCAGGGGTGTGATGATCTAGACGGGTAGGGAGAAAAGTTAAATGAGGATGTAGCTGTCAGTTGAGTCATCCTTGTGATTTTAAACACACTCAGGATGAGGATGGTATTTGGGTTGGGGAGGAAGGTCATGAGTGCAATACCAAATTCTCCTACAAAGTAAAGGAAGAGTTGACAGACAGCAGAGAAGGGAAGGTGGAAATAGGTATTAGCAGAAGAGAATGTCCTCAAAAACAAAGGAAGTTCAAAGAAGAGGACCGAGATTGGATTGTATAAAAACAGTCCTGTTGATACTGTTGATAATAGCCTTGTTTCCCACTGGCTCCTTGCCTCAGGATGAAATAGCTGATCCCCATTCTCTGTCCCAGGCCATCATCGTTCATAATGGCCTGTCAGCCTACCTGTCCTTCTATGTCATCAGCAAATTTCTAGGCATTCAGATTTAAATTATTGCCAAAGGGAATGTATAGGAAGACCTTTGAGATTCCGTAATTTCCACATACCACTGCTATATATAACTTGTACATAAAATGTTTATATACTCATAACACGAGGGGAAAAAATAAAATGGTACCAAAATGTGCCTCCTGCACTGTTGGCTTGGACAGTATAGCATTAATGCAGTCCTCTGCTATGCATAAATCTCATAGTGGTCTGAACTTAAATTCTAACTTTTGGGGTTGTTCAGGTGTAGACAAAACATAAAAAGTTGAAGTAATTCATTGCAAGGGCTACTGTAGCATTTTGCAAAGGAAGTCACATGGAAACCTAGATACATTGTACCCCATGCTCTGTGTACAAAGGAAGCTGTCAGAAGATAGGGTCAGGAGAATTTTGCACATCTTTTTCAGATTTACAATGCTAATTATCATACTAATGGTTCAGCGGATACATGCAGAAAATGAACTTGTTCCACTTTGTATGACCAAGCATTTCCCACATTGATTTATCTAAAGAACTGTCTTGTCCTCCCCAACTGCCTACTAATAGCTTGTGGAATATACTTTGAAAGAGTCTAATGAACAGCACTCAAGCTGTTTTCCTTATCTTTTTCCTCACAGTTTGTCACAGAGAGGATATACTAGCTCTCTCTCTACAGCTCAGAAAAGGCTTCTTGCAAAGAAAACTTTTAAACAAGATTGTTTCTCATTAGTTAACTCATTAAAAACTATGGTCTTTATTGCAGTACTTTTCCTATTCTATATTTATTGCCTTCCAACCTCAATCCAAGTGGACTAATTTTTCCCATCTGCATCTACATGTGAAACATTCCACTATTAAAGCATGTATCTCACGTGACTGCAATTTTTAACAGCTTTATTTCTGCATACCGTGAAATTCACGTATTTTAAGTGCGCAATTCACTGGCTTTTAATGCATTTACCTAGTTGTGAAACCTTAGCAAAAGTCAATTTTGGAATATTCCCATCGTCCCTGCCAAAAAGGCCCTTACCCATATGTGGTCACTTATCATTCCCACCTCCGGTCTCAGCTAATCATTAATCTGCTTTCAGTCTTCAGACTTGCCCTGAACTTTTTAAAATACAAATGTATCAATTACAGAACTAAACCAGTCATATTAAGTAGAACAGATAAAAAAAAAACAACTAAGAGGGATAATGTATTAAGTTGTTCATTAACAGTCAGGGCTATGCTGATCAAGCCACCGAATGATGCACAGTTATTCTTAAGTGTTGAAAATTAACTGAAATGTGATCCCTGTTGAACATGGGAGTGGAAATGGGAGAGGGAAGAGATGTATAATTTGGGACATGCTCAGGCTGACTTGCCCCAAGTGGTGGAGTTGGAAGCATACCAGGGGATTCCAATTCAATCCCATCGAGGTGGCATGTACCAATGCCATCTCACTGTTCCAGGTGATCAATTTCAGTTCACAGTTGGTCATGGTGGAGGGACTGGGAGTCAAAGGGAGCACATAGACAAGTCTAGTACCTGCTAACGCTAACCGATGGAGTAAATAAAGGAGAGAGTGATCCAACATGGGAAGTGAGATACTCAGCAGACTCATAGAATGGCAGATGTCCTAAATAGCACTCTGGCCTCAGAATCAGCCCTAAAGGCATTCGGATCTGGCTGAAAAGCCCATGAGAGTATTTCAGGCATGGAAAGCCAAGACACTCTGGCAAAAAGATCTCTGTGAGTGAGAATCCAGTGGAAAGAACAGGTCATCAAAGAAGGAGGTACCTTTCTCTGAAGGGAGGAGAGAACTTCCACTCTGACTACAACCTTGTCTAAACAAGATAAGAGTCGGAGAACTCTGAGGGCTTCCATAGCCTTGGAAACTCATGACTGGAGCATAGGGAGATTACTGATGCCATAGACAGGAGTGTCAATTGGTAAAGTCAACAACAGGAGTCACTGTGCACTTACTCCTCATGTAGGATCTCTGTCCTTAATGTGCTGTGCATTGAGATTTAATGCTATAATGAGTACTCAAACAATATATTTCACTTTGTGTTTCTATGGGGGTGCAAACTGTTGAAATCCTTACTTAATGCATACTAAACTGATCCTCTGTAAAAAAAAAAGAAAGAAAGAAAGAAATTATCAATTCCCAACTTGACTCTCACTGGGATTAAACATGACAATAGGTCTGATCTGATTTCATCATCATTTAAAAAATCATCTATTATTTTTCACTTTATGTTTCTGCGTGGGAGCAAACTGTTAAAATCCTTACTTAATGTATACTAAGCTGATCTTCTGTATATTAAGATAATCAAAAATGAATCTTGATGTGAATGGAAGGGGAGAGGGAGTGGGAAAGGGGAGGGTTGTGGGTGCGAGGGACGGTATGGGGGGGAAGCCATTGTAATCCATGAGTCGTACTTTGGAAATTTATATTCATTAAATAAAAGTTTAAAAAAAAACATGCTACAGCCATATTGGAAAAAAAATAAAATAAAATAAAATAAAATAAAATAAAATACAAATGTAATCATTCAACACATGGCCTTTCAGGTTCTAGATTTTTTTTTCACTTAGTAGAATGTTTTTGAGATTTTATCCAGATAGTAGCATGCATCAGTATTTCATTTCTTTTTTTCTCCTGGGCAATGATCCCCTGTATGGGTACACACACTTCATTTCTCTGTTTAGCAGTAGGTAGACACTCAGGTTATGTCCACTTTTGAGTTTCTCTAAATCCTATTGCTGTGAACATTTATGTACATATGTTTTCATTTCCCTTGCATATATACCTGAAAATGGAATTACTGGGTTTGTGGTAACTCTATATTTAATCTTTTCCTAAAGAGGCATCACCATTTTACATGATCACTACCAGTGATTGAGGCTTTCAGTTTACCCACATCTTTTTGAAATTCCATATAGAAATGAGATCAGGCAGTATTTGTGTCTCTGTGCTTATTTCACGGGGGCTACTATCCTCTATGTTCATCCATTACACAAATTTCCTGCATCCCATTGTGCATATATCCCATTTTTAAAATCCATGCATCCACTGCGGGGCACTGAAGTTCTTCTCACATCCTAGCTATTGTGACTAATGGTGCAATGTACTTGTTAGTGCAGATATTTCTTTGCCCTACTGATTTCAATTCCTTTGGGTATATTCCTTTTAACAGCATTATTGTATTATAAAAATTTTTTAAATCACTGGTTTGTTTACATAGGTCTATTCTAATTTGCTGTTTCTCCTTTTGCTTCCACTTTGTGTGTTTCTAGAAATTTGTCTATTTCATGTCAATTAGCTAATCTGTTGGTAGGTAGTTGTTCAAAATATTCCCTTATAATCCTTTTTATTTCTCAAAGTGGATAGTGGATATGATTAACTTTACTCACTTTAGTACTTTGAGTTTTGTCTCCTAAACGTGGTCAGTCAAGCTTGTTTGTCCATTTGTTGTCTTTTCAAAAAGCTCTCTTTGGTTTCATTCATTTTCTCTACTGCTTTTCTAGTCTCTGGTTTATCAATTTCAACTCTGATCTTTGTATTTTAGTCCTTTTGCTTGCTTCAGGTTTGGATTGCTCTTCCTATCTCACTGATGCTAGGTGAAAAGTTAGGTTACTGATGTGAGATCGTCCTTTTCAGTGAGTATGCACATTTACAAATTTCCCCCTAAGCCATATTTTACTTTTGTCCAATAAGTTTTGGTATGTTATGCCTTTATTTTATTCCCCTCAAAGTATTTTTCGATTTCCCATATGATTTCTTCTTTGAAACACTTGTTATTTTGTTCTGTGCTGTTTAATTTTTCACATATTTGTGAATCTTCAAATTTATTTCCATTACTAATGGACAATTTCATTTCCTGTTATCGTAAATCACACTTTACATGATTTCAATGTTTTTTTATATATGAAGACTTGTCGATTGGTATTGCATATGGTCTATCTTGGAGAATATTCCATGTGTACTTTCAAATAATGTTTTCAGTTGTAGTTAGAGAGAATGGTCTGTAGACCTCTGTGAGGTCTGGTTGGTTATGATGTTGTAGTTTTATATTTCCTTGTTGAACTGCCTATTTTTCTAACTTTTGTTTAAAGTGGGATATTAAAGTCTCCAACTATTATTGGTGAATTTTCTATTTCTTTCTTCAATTCCATTATTTTTTCATATACTTGGGATCTCTCTGGTTAAATGCTTATACTTTTCTAACCGTTACATCTCCCTGATGTGTTGGTCATGTTATCAATGAAAAATGTCTCTGTCTCTGGTAATATTATGTGTTTTTTAAAGTTTATTTTGTGTAATATTAGAATATCAACTCCAGTCTTCTGATTGCTGTTTGAATAATGTGCTTTTTCCGCCTTTTTACTTGCAAAGCGTTTGTGTGTTTAAACGTAAAGTGTGACTCCTCTAGGCAGCACATAAATGGATCTTGACTTATTAACCAATTTGCCAATTTCTGCCTTTTGTTTGGATTGCTAACACATACATACTGAATGTTATTATTGAGATAATCAGTTTACTTTTTGTTTTCAATGTGCTCCCAGTATTTTTGTTTCTCTGTTCCTTCTTTATAGATTTCTTAATTCCTTTAATGGTATTTCCACTATTTTTTTAAATAATTTTACTGGGGCCATCATTGTGGTGCAGTGGGTTAAGCCACCATTTGGGATGCCAGTAATCCATATCAGAGTGCTGATTAATGTCCTGGTTGCTCCATTTCTGAACCAGCTCCCTGCTAATGTGCCAGGGAAAGCAGTAAATGATGCGTGGTGTGGGATTGCTCTGTGAAAAGTCTACTTTAGCATTACAAGAAACTGTTTTGCAGGGGGCCAGAGCCATGGCTCACTTGGTTAATCCTCCACCTGTGGCGCCAGCATCCCATATGGGTGCCAGGTTCTAGTCCCAGTTGCTCCTCTTCCAGTCCAGCTCTCTGCTGTGGCCCGGGAAGGCAGTGGAGGATGGCCCAGGTGGTTGGGCCCCTGAACCTGCTTGGGAGACCAGGAGGAAGCACCTGGCTCTTGGCTTCAGATCGGCAGTGGCCATCTGGGGAGTGAACCAATGGAAGGAAGATCTTTCTCTCGTTTTTCTCTCTCTCATTGTCTATAACTCTGTCAAGTAAATTAAAAAAAAGAAACTGTTTTGCAAAGTGTCCACACCACTGTTGCGTCTCACCAGCTGTGTGTGAGTGCTCACATCTTGTAAGTGTGTAGAAGTGCCTCATGGCCTCTGTTTTCACTTCCCTAATTACAGATGATGCTGAACATCCCTATCTATGCTCATCTGTGTTTCTTTTTTGGGGAAGTGTTTTAACTTTTGCCCATATTTTTATTTGCATTGTTTATTTTCTTATTATTGACTTTCAGTTTACTTTCTTAATATTTTATTACTATTTTTTCAGGAGACAAGTTCTTTATCATATATGTGATTTGTAAATATTTTCTCCCAGTCTGTGGCTGACAGAAAATACTGTAATTCATAGTAGTGTCTTTTAAAAAGCAGTAGCTTGAAGCAGGAGTTGTGGCACCATGGGTTAAGCTGCCACTTACGATGCCAGCATCTCATATCAGAGGGTTTCTTTGAGTCCTGCCTACCCTGCTTCTTATCCAACTTCCTGGGAAGACAGCAAATGACTGCCCAAGTACTCGGGCTCCCTGGAACAAACACAGGAGACTTGGTTTCAGTTCCAGGCTCTTGGCTATGGCCTGCCCAGCCCTAGCTGTTGCAGGCATTTGGGGAGTAAAAGTGGATAGAACATTTCTCTCTCTCTCTCTCTCTCTCTCTCTCTCTGTGTGTGTGTGTGTGTGTGTTCCCCCTCTGTCTTTCAAACAAATAAACATATCCTTTTTTAAAAAAAAGTCATTTCTAATTTTGTTGAAACTTTTAAAATTGAAGTTCAATTTATCAACTTTTTCTCTTATAAATGGTACTCATAGTGTCACATTACAGAAACCTTTGCATAATCTAAGATCACAAATAGTTTTTTTGGAATTACTGATGGAAGACTAATTGTTTTAAGTTTTGCATTCAGATTTATGATTCATTTCAAATTATTTTTATATGCATAGCAATCCCCTCCCATCGACAGAGGATACATTCCATGCACCCCAGTGGATACCTGTAACCATGGATAATACTGACCTCTATATATACTGTGTTTCTTTTGATACAGATGTGTGCACTTCAAAAAGTTCATGGGAAATGGAATTAAAAATGAATTTTTAGTATAGAAAGATTTTGCAACTCATGGATAGTTTTTCATAATATGCATTTCCCAGAAACTTGTTGAAGAATCCTGATACATGCCTATGATAAAGTTTGATGTATAAGTCTGATTTATAAATTAATACTTAATTAAATGTATAAATTAGGCACAGTAGCATATTAAAACAATAATTAATAACAGAGCAATTACTGTGTTAAGTGGAACATGAGTGCTTTAATATTGCAACAGTCTACCCTATAACCAACTAACCTACAAAGCAACTAACAGATGGGTAGCATATACAATGCTGATTCACAGAAGAAAGGGATCAGAGTGGGACCGAGCTGGCTTTGAGGCTTTGGTTGCTATGACTACCTTCAGTTGACCAATAAGTTCAAATTACTCTGGAGTGAGTTGGTGCTCAGGGTGGGTATTATTCTGATCAAGGATTTTTCTCAATGCTCCTATTTTAACTTTAATTCAGTCCTTTCCTGTGTGCCTGGGTCTCAGAAAGAATTTCTCTCCGTGTTTGCTTGCCCTTCCTCCATGAGAGTCTACTGCTGCTTTTTATTTGGTGTTGCCTAATCCCATGGGAGAAGGAATGGGATTGTGTTTTGTTCTGGTTTAGTGTGAATCTTAGGCCAGTCTTCCTTCCTGGCCCTGGCCTTTTTGGAGGGGAGCCAGGGACTTCCTAAGTGATACTTTCCCCTTTCCCTGCAGCCCTAGAAAATCATGAACTATCTTGGCCCAGGATAGTTTCCTGCTCCAAGCCAAAGAGAGCTGAGTTCATTTTCCATTTCCCCAGCCACAGGAAGTCTCCATTTGTGCCTGAGAGTTGCAGGGTTTGCTGTCCTTTCCCAAGCAGCACAAGCCTTTTGGACTCAGGGGAAAAGGAAAGGGGAGACTTCATGACTTTCCCAACAAGGCAACCGCAAAGATAAGCTATCTCCATCTCCTGCCCTCACCCTAGTCTTTCTGTGGGTGCTCACCAGAGGCCCAAGGAGAAGAACCAGCAGGTGGGTACCAACTCTCTTCGTGTCTACGCTGCTAGAAATTCTATACTCACACCAGGCCACGTTGAGACTTGAGTGATCCCTTTATAAAAATTAGCAGGATTCTGTTTACCGATTCACATGGCAGTTTGATCTCTTGCACTATGTTCCTCAAAGGAGAGTGACTGTTTTGTGTTTCTTCTGTTCTAACTTTCCTTAAGTTTCAAGTCACACGGTGTTGCTAGAGACTTAGTCTCTGATGAATGAAACCAAAGGCGTAATTCTGCAGATTCTATGGATTTTTCTTGTTATTGTAGGAGTGATGAGGCTCCTTGCAGCTAAACACATCATAGATTGAAACTGCAGTTCCTCCAGGGCTTATTTTAAAGGAAACAAAAGCATATTAGGAAGACAATCCTTAGATTGGATGGCAAAACTCTAATTTAAAGAAGCACATGTTCTAGAAGTAAACTGATTGGGTATGGGTAATCTACAACTAGCAATGAGTAATTGTGTGTTAATATCCCTCTTGAGTGAGAAGGTAATGGCATTAAATGAGACTCGGAAATTTTGCTCAGTCTGTACAAGTGGGGCCGGAGGCTGATCTGTAAAAGAAAAGATGATATGTATCTAAATTAGTAGAAAATATATTAAAGTAGTTGGACAAGGGTTCTTACATTTAGGGGTGGGGAGAGGGTAACTTGGTAACTTCTCACGATTACCTGCAATCTTTTCATGATATATGGACTTTTTATCTTCAGAGCACTAATACTAGGGCAAGGAACTGTGGCACAGCAGGTTAAGCCACTGCTTGGGATGCCCATATTACATATCAGATTGCCTGTTCAAGTCTCAGCTACTCCACTTCTGATCCAGCTCTCTGATAATGTACCTGGGAAACAGCAGATTATAGCTTAAATACTTGAGTTCCTGCAACCCACGTGGGAAACCCACATGGAATTCCTGATTTCTGGCTTTTGCCTGGCCCAATCATGGCTGTTACAATCATCTGGGAAATGAACAGACTGTCTCTCTCTTCTTCTGTTTCTCTACTTCCTGTTGTTCTGCCTTTCAAATAAATAAATCTTTTTTAAGAACAATATTATTAAATGTATCAATTAAAATATATACTGTTACAATGGAAGCCAATTATATTGAATTATGATTTTCAAATATTTTAAATTATGATGTATAAATATATTCCTTTCCCACTTGCTACATTGAATTTAGTGGTGGGCCTAATTATATAATTTCAGAGTAGGAGTGAGAGTAAATGGTGTTTTGTGATAACTATAACAAATGTAGCATGATGTAAAATATTGTGATCTACATGGCACAAATCTTAGATATTATTAATACTGCTTAGCTTTATCGTCTACATTCAAATTAGAGAAAATGCTGAATTTCAGTTGCTTGTTAGTAACAATAAAGATGGAATCTTTTTCACATGCAAGTTCCCATACACTTCCAGAGATCTCCTGAGGGTACCTGGAGTACAGCCCTCTGTGCTGGAGAGAGGCAGCCACCAATGCCAGCAGAGTTAGAAGGAGGAAGGTCAAGGACCGCTTCAGGAAAATCCAGGAGGAGATCCCAGAATCTACAACTATATGCGGTTGAGCATGAGCATGGTATGTTCACAAAACTGAAAGTACTGTTACTACCAAATGCCATTTCCTGAGGGTGTTTTAGATGCCAAACACTATACGAAGATATTATAAATACTTTTCATGTAATCAAGTCCTCACAACATCTTTTGAAGGGACATATTTGATCCTCATTTTAGAGATGAGGAAAATTAAGATCCAACAGCTTTAAAATTTTTTATTTATTTTATTTGAGAGGCATATAGACACGGGGGAGAGAGAGAGAAAGAGTGTGGGTACTCCCATCCCACTGGCTCACTCTCCAATTGCCCACAAGGACTGAAGCTGGGCCAGGCCAAAGTCAGGAGCCAGGATCTTCATCCAGGTCTGTCATTTGGGAGGCAGAGATCAAAGTACTTGAGTCATCACCTGCTAGATCCCAGAGTGTGCAACAGCAGGAAGGCTTAATCAGGAGTATAGCCAGGACTCGATCCCAAGCAGGCTGGCCTGGGGTACAGGTTTCCTAATTGGCAGCTTTAGCATAAGACCAAACACTTGCTCCTGGGATCTAAATATTTTAAGCAACTTTTGTAAGGTCCAATAGCTATAGAGTGGTCCACTCACATCCATAGGGCATAGAGTCCAAGTCACCAGCAGATGCCTGCAGGTGCAGATAGTACTGAGCCATATCCGTACAGGTGGTCCCAGCTCATGACGCTTTGTCAGATGTCTTTTAGACTTTACAGCGGTGTGAGAGTAATACGCACTCAGCACAACTCATACTTGGAATTTTGAATTTTATTATTTTCCCAGCCTAGTGATCTAGGGTACAACAATACCCTCATGATGCTGGGTAGTGACAGTGAGCTGCAGCTCCCCACCAGCCACATGATCGGGGGGGCGGGGGGGGGGAGAGCAATACTCTATAGTGAACCATAATGCTACACTAGGGTGTTTACCAGGTTAGGTATACAAGGGGTCTTCAAAACACCCACAGAAAATGTGTGTTGTCTTCTGATTCAATTTTTCCACAAGCTTTCTGAAGTATCCATATATTAAATGCCTTTTTGACTTACAATAGGTTAAGATATGGTCCCCTTGTAAGGGGAGGAGCATCTGTACTGTGTGTTTGCCCACTTATACTGCCTACAATAGAGACTAATGTATAAGTTAGGCACAGTAAGAGATTAACAATAAGTTACACGAAAATGGAGCACTGAGAGCAATGTACTGTAATAAAAGCTATGTGAACGTGCACGCTGGCTCGCTTACTCATCTGTCCTGCTGCACTGTCGCCACCTTCCTTCATCCCATTGGGACATGAGATGGCACGATGCCACAGTGGACTGTGGGTAACTGAAACTCTGGAAAGTGAATGGGATGTGTTGAAAGGGGACAAACCTGCATCTCCTTCATTCAAAGCTCTTGAGGAGCTTTGAGTGCCTGTTTGTCAGTGTGAGCCTGGAAATGCTGTGGGATGAAGAGCCTTGAGTGTGCAGGACTTAGGAGAGGGGGTGGGATCCTTGAAGCCATCGTGGAGTCTGTTCTCTGAATCCATCTGCCACCACTTCACATTCACTGTCACCCTGCATTGTTACCCTTTCCGAACCTTCATGCTGTGCACATGCTCCTCACCTCACCTCCCCCGCCCCCCGCCAGGTATGCCTCCTTCTCCTAGAAAACAGGAACTCATCTTTGCAGGCATCATGGGAAGTTCCTCTTTTAGTGTCCAAACGTAGGTGTTGTCCTTTGTTTAAGAAAGCTGGAATCTGAGATTTCCAGGAACAGGTGGAAAGGAAAGCGTAAGGGGGAGGCTTAAGAAGAAAAGGTGATTCAATCCAGAATATGAACTGGGAGGAGTAGTTTTAAAGCTGTGTATAGGGTCAGGGGAAAAAATGTAGTCAAGAGGAATAAAAAGAAAATTCTATGGTTTATTGCCTATATAACAAGACTGCTGTGTTTATAGGGAAGTTAAAAATACTTTCAGCTGACTCGAAACCCTGCTACTTCCTTGAACAATCCTGTCTGAGATAACATCCTGTCTTGTATAACATATTTACAATGTGTGCTTTCATTCCCTTTTTGCATCTCTAATCTTAAATTGTTAAATCTAGATCAAGAACTTTTATGTCTCAAATCTTTTACAAGTTTGAAACTTATAAAGCCAGTCAGTATTGGTATGTGCACATCTAAGAAAATTATTTTCCCTGAGAATTTATTCATTAGGCCAGGAAAAAGATGCAAGGCACTATGGGACATAACTGATGAGTTCCACTGCAGCAGAGCCTCAAAGATTTTTACACGGAGGTTGCAAAGCTGCACTTCGCAGCCTTCTTTGGTTTGCCCCAGATTTTTAAGAGGGTTCGAAATTCAGATTTCACAGAATCATCTGGATTTCTGGATTCAACTGAAAAGTGTTGGTTGCCACCACTGGGTTTGCAGTCCTGCATGAAACTGCCTTTTACAGAACCGGGCAGGCATTCCAGGGCCCCACTGGTGCCACCACTCTGTCAACCCTGGAGTCTCAAATGCAGACCCACTCTTGCCCCAACCCTCTTTCTCATCCTTCACTCAGCAGGTCGATTCAGACTCTTTGTAGACTCCCTGGCTTCTGTCTCCTCCTCTTCAGTAAAACTTCAACAGTTCAACAATGATTTCAGT
This sequence comes from Oryctolagus cuniculus, assembly GCF_964237555.1. NCBI lineage: Eukaryota > Metazoa > Chordata > Mammalia > Lagomorpha > Leporidae > Oryctolagus > Oryctolagus cuniculus. The sequence continues at coordinate 106,574,154 of NC_091432.1, read as the reverse complement.
AGTGTATTGCCTCCTAAGGAGAATAATATGTAATGTATACTGGGCAATGCTCACCGTATTAAAGATTTTACATGGACAAACTCACTTAATGCTTGCAAAGGCTCTTGGCAATGAATTCCAACACAATCTTCATTTTATAGTAGAGAAGCACTTAATGCATCTATGCCCAAGAACCCACATCCGGCAAATGGTCGTCTGTCTCTGAACACAGAATTCTCAATCCTATAACAACAGGAGTCACTGTGCACTTACTCCTCATGTAGGATCTCTGTCCTTAATGTGCTGTACATTGTGATTTAATGCTATAACTAGTACTCAAACAGTATTGTTCACTTTGTGTTTCTATGTGGGTGCAAACTGCTGAAATCTTTACTTAATATATACTAAACTGATCTTCTGTATATAAAGAGAACTGAAAATGAATCTTGATGTGAATGGAAGGGGAGAGGGAGCGGGAAAGGGGAGAGTTGCGGGTGGGAGGGAAGTTATGATGGGGGGAAGCCATTGTAATCCATAAGCTGTACTTTGGAAATTTATATTCATTAAATAAAAGTTAACAAAAAAAATCCTAAAAATCACAGAACAGAGTGTTTCAAGCTTGGGTAGGGGTGGTTCTGATGCCTCTAAGCCTCCTTAAGGGGGTAAATAGGGACAGATGTTTTAGGAGAATCCCTTCCATTTCAGATGCTTGACTTTATAAACATTGTTTCATGAGATGGACTCACCTGCTAACTCAGCTGAGGTCTCTGAGCCCTCTTCTCTTCACACTGACCATATGCCCTCTGTCTATCAGGGTACATGATCCTAGGGAGTGAAACACTCTATGAAGTAAATAAAAGAACAAGTTGAAATATCAGTGTAGGTGTTCCCAAAAGGGAATAGCTTTATCAGTTGCTTGACAAGTCCTTTCAAGGACCAATCAAGTTTGGAATTCACTTCAGCCCGGGATATAAAAAGCTGGAGTGTCTCTGCTGTCCTGATCACTTTTTTTCTTTTTCCTATGACCATGTTTGTGCACCATAGGCTTGAACTTCTCTGTTGCTTTATGCTAAGATGAGAGCTGAGAGGCAAGAGGGGTTCCTAAGGGTGGGGTCCATCAAGATCTGCATATTGGGAGCTTAGTTAGGGACTGCATATCAATCAGAAATCTGCTTTTTCTATGTCTCTTGTATAGGGATCATGATTCCTGATCAGTTAACAAACAATACCATGTGGACCACTTGGGAGATGTGACAGTTGAGAAAGATTGTTGACCCAACCATTAAAGACAGGTTATGCCTGACTGATCAGTTGTTAAGCCTCAGAGCCATGTGGCTCTGTGTGTGTTCTGGTATGATGCCAGAGCCTAGGTTCTCATGTGGTTACCTAACTATCAATCTTTCCATGTTCTCAGGGCAATGTCTTTTGTCTAATCAGTGGATGGCAGGTTTTTATACAAACATCTGGTTCCTTTTTCTCACCGGGGGCTTTGTTAACTGCCTTTAACCCTTCTGATTCCTCACAATAGGAGCACCAATCACTCATGCAGTCAAAAACCCACATGTAACTTTTGACTACCCACAAAAGTGACAGAAGGTAGCTACAAAGTTATTACATTAGTACTGTATGTACTACAGTTAACTTTATGGATATGATTTAATTCTGCATCTTGGTGCCAGCACTGTGGCATAGTGCCTGCAGTGCCAGCATCCCATATGGGTGCCAGTTTTAGTCCCAGTTGCTCCACTTCCAATCCAGCTCTCTGCTGTGGCCTGAGAAAGCAGTAGAAGATGGCCCAAGTCCTTGGGCTCCTGCACTCACATGAGAGACCCGGAAGAAGCTCTTGGCTCCTGGCCTTGGATCAGTGCATCTCCAGCCGTTGTGACCAATTGGGTAGTGAACCAGTGGATGGAAGACCTCTCTCTTTCTCTGTCTCTCCTTCTCTCTCTGTATAACTTTGTGTTTAAAATAAATAAATCTTTTTTAAAAAAATCCTGCATCTTTACATTTACTACATTTCTCTCCAGTGCAAACGATGTCATGAATTATCTGTATTTGTGTGTGTGTTGATAAATTTTAAATTTTATAATAGACTTGTGAATGTTTTAGATTAGTGTAAATGATAGAATAGGCTACTATCTACATATATTTTATGGATTCATAAGCTACCTAACTTTTCATTTTTTTTACAATATTTTGAGGCCACATGTTGAAAAGCTCAAACAAACAAAAACAAAAATAAATTCACCCATATGTGGATCCAGCAGTTCAAACCTCTGTTGTCCAAGGCTGAACTGTAGTTTCAAGATTTATCTGTATCCCAGCATGTGTCAGTAGGTCATTGCTTTTTTTCTCTGAGCACTAGCTGACTGTATAAACACCACATTTAGTCTATTCATTCCCCCAGTTAAAAGATATTTGCATTTTTTCCAATTTTTTGCCATTATGAATAATGCTTCTGCTCAGGTTTAATAGTCCCCTATAAGCTCATGTTGAAATGCAGCTGCCTTAGCAATTGTTGAGAGGTGAAACCTTTAAAAGATGATCAGACCTTGGGAGCAAAGCCCTTGTGAGTGGATTAATGTCTTCATTGCAGGAATGGATCAGTGATTGAAACACTGTGTTTGTTACAAAAGTGAATTTGGCCCCCTCAATTTCTTTCTCTCATGGATGCTGACTTGCTCTTTTGCATTGTTTTGATGCAACAAGAAGACTCTCATTGGATGTGGCCCCTTCACCATGAACTTGACAGTCAGAACTATGAGACAAATAAGCATCTGTTGTTTATAATTTGCCAGGTCTGTGGCATTCTGCTACAGTAGCAGAAAACAAGCTAGGACAGCTAGTAAGAACATTCATATTCAGGTCTTTGTTTTTTTTTTTGTTTTGTTTTGTTTTGTTTTTTTGACACTGCCACACTCTTTGATTAAGGTCAATGGAAAACCACAGCAACTCAATTCAGGCAGGACTACTAATGATCCTGAACCTCAGAGAGCAAAAGTTTAGATCATTCTACTAGGTAAAGAACTGTGACAAGTGGAGGTGCTTGCTAAAGACAAAGGGAATATGGAGTAGTGCAAGAAGGTAACTGTAAGTATCAATTAGGAGCATGCAATCTGTAACATAAGATGTAATGATTATATCATGGTATTTAAATACTATTAACTTTATGTCATAGTATTTAAGTTGTTAGTATCAAAAATAAGAGTAAATATCACTCAGGGACTCCCCCTCCTTCTGGGGAAAGAGTTGTTTGTAGGACAGCTGTATCATGTCAGCTAGGATTGCAGTCTTGTTATTGTCTTCATTTGTAAACTAAGTATGCTTTAACTGCATGTGTATGCATTCCAAGTTGACAAGCTTGCGTTTCATGCATCAACTTGACTGAGTCATAAGATACAAAGACACGTGGGCAAGCCTGACCGGTGTGTCTGGGACGGTGTTTCTGCACTAATAATTCAATTGCAAACTGAGTAAAGCACATTGTCTTCTGCAGGAGGGGAAGCCCCACCCAACCAGCTGACCAGCGCGAAAGGCTGCCCTCTCTTGCCGATGACGAAGAATTCCTCCTCTTATCCAACCACTTTATTTTTTGTTTTAGTATATATTTTATTTAAGTTATGCAAGTTTCATATATTTCCTTTATACCGTTATAGGAACCTAGTGGTATTTCCCCCCACCTTCCTCCCACCCAACCACTTTCAAACCAGGACGCTGGTGGCATCCTGCTTCTGGATCCCAATGAAACATTGGCTCTTTCTGGATCTTTACTGTTTCCTCATGTGTGTGTTGAATTCTTTGGAAGGGTGTCACTATGCACCAAATTGTTCCTTTTTGTTTGTGTTTTTTTATTTCTCTTCTCATCAATTTGATTGTCATATATATCAAAAGTATTTCCTCTGTATCAAACTTTGCAAATGTTTTGGCAGCAACTTATCCTAGTGTTCTCTTAATGATTTTAAAAATCTTCCTGATGATTTTATTATTTCTCAAATTAATTATTTATATATTTTTCTTTACCTTTGATCAAATGTACTGAGAAACTCTCTACACTTCAATTTCTCCCTAAGAATTAACTTTTTATTCTGCCCATCATTTCTCGTGTTTCTTTATCACCTATTAGTATCCACTCTTTTATTTACAATTTCCGCTTTTCCTGTTCTTGACTTGGACACTTGGCTCATTTGGCCTTCATTTTCCTTGCTCTTTTTTTTTTTTTTTTTTTTTGGACAGGCAGAATGGACAGTGAGAGAGAGAGACAGAGAGAAAGGTCTTCCTTTTTGCCGTTGGTTCACCCTCCAATGGCCGCTGCAGCCAGCGCGCTGCGGCCAGCGCACCGCGCTGATCGGATGGCAGGAGCCAGGTGCTTCTCCTGGTCTCCCATGCGGGTGCAGGGCCCAAGCACTTGGGCCATCCTCCACTGCACTCCCTAGCCACAGCAGAGAGCTGGCCTGGAAGAGGGGCAACCGGGACAGAATCCGGCGCCCCGACCAGGACTAGAACCCGGTGTGCCAGCGCCGCAAGGCGGAGGATTAGCCTAGTGAGCCACACATTTTCCTTGCTCTTTAATAGCTATATTTACAGTTAAATATTTCCTTCTTCATATAATTTGGCATTATTCCATAGTGTTTCATATAGAGTATTTTCTTTGTTATTTGTTGTCAAATATCTTATAATTTCATTGTGATTGACATTTAAATGGTAAATTTGAAAGTTGTTGAGATTTCCTTTGTGATTCAGTATGTGGTCTATTTTTTTATTTTCACAGGTACTTGAAAATAACGTATTGTCTCTTTGGTCTTCCTAGTTTTTCTCTGCCTATCTGGGACTCTTATTAAACATGGATATTGACATTTTGTCTTTGTTCCATATATTTTCATTTTCTCTTTTTAAAAGATTTATTTATTATTTATTTGAAAGGCAGAATTACAGAGAGGCAGAGAAGGAGAGAGAGAGAGAGAGAGAGAGAGGTGTTCCATCCACTGGTTCACTCCCCTATTGGCTACAATGGAGAGAGCTGGGCCAATCTGAAGTCAGGAGCTTCTTCCGGGTCTCTCAGGTGAGTGCAAGGGCCCAAGGACTTGGGCCATCTTCTACTGCTTTCCCAGGCAATAGCAGAGAGCTGGATTGGAAGTATAGCAGCCTGGACTTCAACCAGCACCCATATGGTATCCTGGCAATGCAGGCAGCAGCTTTACCTGCTACACCACAGCACCTGCCCCTATAACATGTATTTTAACTTGTCTTTCACGTTCTTTCAACTTTAAACTCCTCCTTGATGATTTCTGAGAAAATGCCTCAATCTGATCTTTCAGTTCACTAATTTGATTCTGTATACAATCTACTCCTGTACCAAACTATTGTTCATTTCAGTCTTTACATATTTCAGACCAAAAATCTTTAGTTCTTTCCAACTGCTTGCTTCTGCTTTACATTCTCCATATTTGTAACCTATCATGTCCTAATGATGTTGTTTCTGCCTAATTCTATTTCTTGTTCTCTGTGACCCACCCTACCCATGACTCCTTGTTTAGACCCATCATTTATACTCATAAATTTAAGGGAAAGAAAAGTAGTTAACCAAAGATGACATTGAAGCCACACGTGAGGGCCAATGTGCCTGCAATGCCAGCATCCCATATAAGCCAGTTCAAGTCCTGGCTGCTCTGCTTCCAATCCAGCTCCTTGCTAGTGCACCTAAGAAGGCAACAGAATACGGCCCAAGTGCTTGGGCCCCCACCAGCCATGTATGAGGCCTGATAGGGTTCCAGGCTCCTGGCTTCAGACTGGCCCACCCCTGGCCTTTGCAGCCATTGGGAAAGTGATCCAGCAGATGGAAGATATTCCTCTCTTTCTCTCTCTCTCTCTCTCTCTCTCTCTCTCTCCCCCTTTCTCTTTCTCTGTAAATTTGCCTTTCAAATAAATAAAAGAAACATAGAAGTAAGTCACACAGCAAGTGCAAGCATACTTCAGAGACCATATAGCTTGCTCAGGCCAGGCTTTTGAGCTACTTGAAAGAAAACGTGGTTTTAAAAAGAAGGGCCTTTTCTATTACGTGTAGTGGACACTAAGTAGATGAAGCACAGGAACTCCCTAAATACACTTGGTTATATCCTGAGTGTTGGAGTCCTGTAGAGTGGCAGAAAATGCTCTGAATCAGAGACCAACAATGACAGGATTCCTGGACTTTACCCTGTTTCAAATAATTTAAGTCAAGCAAATCTCAGTTCTGTAAGTCAAGTGTATGTATTGTATCTATCTCATAAAAGGTGCCAGGTTAATATTAAATATCAATATCTGAACAGCTAAAGTAAATTAAAATCCATAAATCTACACATCCAAGAATAGGCTGTGGGAGAACTTGGCAGTGAGACTCCCATACATGCTGCTTGGGACCCCAGCGATTGCTCCGGTCCCCTCCCCTATGCATCTTAGAGAAGTCGCCGCTGCTGCCACAGAAGAAATTAGAAACATGGCAACATCACCATCACCGCCACACCAAAGAATAAAGGTAAAGGAGGTGGAAACAGGCGCAGAGGTCAGGATAACAAAGAATCTGGGAAGAGAGAGTTGGTGTTCAAAGATGATGGACAAGACTATGCTCAGGTAATCCAAATGTCGGAAAATAGATGATTAGAAGCAATGTGTAAGCAGCATAAAATGGTCCAAGTGTTCAGATTCCTGCCACTCTGGTGGGAAACCTGGATAGAGTTCCTGGTGCCTCTCTTCAACCTAGTCCAGACCTTGCTGTTGCAGCTCACTTTGCCTTTCAAATAAATAAATATTAAATAAAAAAGAAGCAATGTGTTTTGATGGTGTAAAGAGGTTATGTCACATCAGGGGGAAATTGAGAAAAAAGGTTTGGATCAATACTTCAGACATTATATGGGTTGGTCTCCAAGACTATCAGTATACCAGAGTAGGTGTAATTCAATAACACAATGAAGACAAAGCTAGAAGTGTGAAGGCACATGGCAAGTTTCGTCCATGCAATGGACACGTTTGATTCTGGGGGTGATAATAACATCCAGTTTGATGACATTGAAGAGGAAGAGGACATCAATTATATCCAAGTAGAACTCAACATTTTACATTCCAGGTTTCTGAAGATTGTCCTGCAGTTTGGATTTTGGCCACAACTCTTAAAGAACAATCAAATCTCATTAATGTGATTGCAATTTGTTAAGGCAGATTGATTTGTCTCTAAGGTTATTTGTTTCTTTAAAAACTGATAAAATTGAATGTTTTTAAGCGAAATGTTGACCTTTTGATGTAATAGAGTTTATGAATAGAAGACCGCATCTATATATATTAAAAAAAGAAAGAAAAATGCCTCACTGCCTCTCCTGCTTTGACCACTTCCAGTACGTAAATAGATGCTTTGAATAAGCCATTGTCTTGTACTCATTTTGGGTTCTGAATAAGCCCTAGTCTTGACTAATCAAAACAGTGTTTCTGGCTACTTTGGTTACCCAGGTGTTCTGTAAAGATTTTGATCAATTTTAAGGGAGATGGAAGCCTGCATTTGGAGTAAAAATTACAGCTCTGTTTTTCAAATTTAAGTAGTATATGGCTGTTGTTATACTAATTTTGGAATCATGCACATTCTTCTCATGATTTATTTTGCCAAAAATATTTCTTTAAATAGCATTTTAGAAACAGTTTTAATAATGATTTTCTATTTGTAAAGTCAGCTGTTACAGAAATTGAACACTAGGTGGCATACAGTTATTTTAACATTAGAAATGTAATTGGGACAGAGTGACAGTTAACAGTCATGGGTTTGAATCCACCAGGGATTTGTACTTTTTTTATTATTGTTTGAGAGGGAGAGAGAGAGACAAATGGAGAGAGGGAGAAGAAGAGGAAGGAGATCCTATTGCTGCTCACCCTCTAAATACTTGCAATGGCTCAGGTTGGGCTGGGGCTAAAGCCAAGGGCTGGGAATGCAAGCCAGGTCTCTCAAGTAACTGACAGGAGTCCAATTACTTGAGCCATAATCACTGTCTCCCAAGGTCTGCCTTAGCAAAATCAAACCCAAGCACTCCAATATGGAACATGGGTATCTTCACTATGAGACTAAATGCCTGCTCTAGAGATTTGTAGTTCTGATCTCATAGAAAAGGTGCCAGGAGGAATTCTGCAAAGTACAGCTTAATGACGAGGCTCAGGTGGAAACTAGAAAGCTCACCTCTCCATGACTGAGTACTCTCCGTCACTCAAACCTGTGGCTGCCTTCATACCTGGCTTCTTGTCTGGAATTCACTAAAAAATACCGTACTGGATTTACAAGCCTCAGGACATTGAAGTCACCTAATCTACCTCGCAAAGTTTTTCAGTCTCTTTCCTGCCTCTATCTGAACTGATTATGCTAGTTTATGACCCAGGCTCCTCCTTAGGGTGGAGCTCATGTGCCTGACCTTCTCACTTCAGTTGCAATAAGCAGAAGATTATGCATGCCAGTTGCTAGTGTCCAGATTGCAGTTGAAACCTGTGGTTTGTTTTGGTACAGAGGAGAGGTACCCAAGAGCACCTTGATGCTTCAGAAGAAAACCTCAACACCCAGCTCACCAGAGGTCCTATGCATGGGATTGAACAAAATCTTGAAACAAAAAGGTATGAAAATCTTTGCACAATCTAGCAGGTGAGGGGAAAGGGTACCGAAACTTCTAGTGTCTAGGTATAAATTGGGGGCCTAGAGTAGGTGGTGCCTCTAGGGGAGAATGTTTTGAGGGAGGGAAAGAATATTAGTCAAGTAAGCTGATTTTAAAAGACAACCACCAAAATGAGCCATAGGAAAACACTCATGAAACCTGAAATTTTTAAAAAGCAATAGCTATGTGGCCAGCGCCGCGGCTCACTAGGCTAATCTTCCGCCTTGTGGCACCAGTACACTGGGTTCTAGTCCAGGTCAGGGCGCCGGATTCTGTCCCGGTTGCCCTTCTTCCAGGCCAGCTATCTGCCGTGGCCAGGGAGTGCAGTGGAGGATGGCCCAAGTGCTTGGGCCCTGCACCCGCATGGGAGACCAGGAGAAGCACCTGGCTCCTGCCATCAGATCAGCGCGGTGCGCCGGCCGTGCCGGCCATTGGAGGGTGAACCAACGGCAAAAGGAAGACCTTTCTCTCTGTCTCTCTCTCTCACTGTCCACTCTGCCTGTCAAAATAATAATAATAATAATAATAATAATAATAATCAGGAGGCATAAAAAGGCCATGTGTTTCTAGGTCTGCCTTCTTCCTGTTTTGTTCGGTTATACATTTGTTTTTGCTTTGTCTCATGCAGGAGCCTAATCATGAAAACAAATGTGACAAATGCTAAGTCGCTCTTGGTCCTGCTGTCTGTGGTAGCATTGTGGATCACTCTTACAGTTCTCCTAAACTCCACAAAGGTAAGGATTGCATTCTCCCTGTGTTTTACAAAAGTGTATTTTTACCGGCTACTTCAGCTGTCCCAGCACATTCCAAACGGAGGTATACTGGCGGAAGTCTCAAAGGCTTGTCCTCTGTTGAAAAGTCAACTGACACAAGCCAATCCCCTGGTAGTGTGTGTGCAGGCCGTGCTGTGCGTGGGCGGTGCGTGTCCACAGTCACAGCTAAGCTACCTGCTCGCGGGGCTGGCTGGTCTCTACACCTTCTCCAAGGGAACTTCTGAAAAGCAGAATAGTTTCACTTTTAATAGTAATAGTCCTTTTCCTTTTAAAAAAAATACTTGATGCTATTTGAAGAAAAACTATTCCCTACTCCAACGTCAGTTATTTATCTAAATGTTCTATTAAAAGTTTAAAATGTTGCTTCTGCCATGTGATTTTTTAATACATCCATGTTACTTTGGGTTTGGTTTCTTGCTGATTTTTCTTTTATTTTCATATAGATCATCATTTTTTAACCTCCTTTTATTTTGTAGTCCTTTCTTTCCCATCTGATCTGCCGTGCCTCTTTTTTTAATGCCAACAATGTTTAAAATTATTTTATTTTTATTTGAGAGGCAGGTTGTTCAGTTTGTTGGCATATTATTGCTCATAATAGTCTCTCATGATCTTTGTATTTCTGTGCTTCAATTATAATATCTACTCTTTCATCTCTGATTTTATTTATTTGATTCTTCTTTTTTTGTAGTGTCATTTAAGATCTGTCAATTTGCTTATGCTGGCACAAAAACCAACACGCTGTTTTATTGCTCTTTTCTATTTTTTTTCCTGTCTTTACTTAATCTACTTATGCTCTAATCCTTATTATGTCCTTCTTTCTGCTAATTTTGAAGTTACTGTGTTTATGTTTTTAGGTATAATATCAGTATTGTAACTCACAATCTTTTGTCTTTTTTTGATGTAGGCATTTTTATTACTGTAAACTTCCCTCAGAACTGTTTTTGCTGAATTTCATTTTGTAGATGGCATATCAATTTTCACTTCCTTCATGATATTTTTAAATTTCCCTTTTAATGTCTTCCTTAACCAATTGGTTACTCAGGAACATATCATTTAATTTGCATGTATTTGTGAATTGTCTGAAACTCTTCCTATTATTGATTTCTAGTTTTGAAGTATTGTGGTCATAACAGGTGCTTGAGTGAGCATAATGGATGCTTGATATGATTTTAATTTTAAATTCCTTAAGACTTGTTTTGTGGCCTAACATAGGGTCTACCATGGAGAATATTCAGTGTGTGCTTGAGAAGAAGGTATAATAATCTGCTGTTAGATGGATTTCTCTGTATGTCTGGGAAGCCCATTGGAACTAAAGTGTGGTTTAAGTATGATGTTTCCTTATAGCTTTTCTGTCTGTACACTCAGTCCATTGCTAACAGTGGGGCACTGAAATACCCTACTATTTTTGTATAACAGTTTATTTTCTCCCATCAATTCTATTGACATTTACTTTCTATATTTAGGAGATTCAATTTTATGTTCATTTACATTTATAATTGCTATATCCACTTGATGAATTGACCCCTTTATCGTAGTGTATGTATCTTCCTTGTCTTATTTAGTAAATTTTCACTTAAAGTCTATTTTATCTGATATAAATATAGCAACTCTTGATTACATTTGGTTTCTATTTTCATGGAATATCTTCTCCCATCCTTTCACTTTCAGTCTATGTCTGTCCTTACAAGTGAATTGAGTCTCTTGTTGGCTGCATATAGTTAGTTGGGTGTGTTCTTTTTCATTACCATTTCAGTTATCTTATGTCTTCTGATTGGATAAGTTAATCCATTTACATTCAAGGAATTACAGGAAAGTAAAAACGCATTACTACCATTCTGTTCATTGTTTTCTGGTTATTTTGAAGATCCTTTATTCCTTTCTTACAACCTTGCTTTCTCCTTTTGTGACTCATTTTTTCAGTGGTGTACTTTGATTCCTTTTTTATCTTTTGGTGCTTACTTTGTGGTTATCAGGAAGCACACAAAAAAAGTCTTATAGTGATAACAATCTACTTTAAACTGATAACAACTTAAGTTTGACTGCATAAAACTCTACAGTTTTACTCTATCCCCTCCACACAATTAAAATTTTTGTATCACATCTTTTTATATTATAAATTCCTTTAAAAATATTGTAGCTATATATTTTATTTTAAGTTTGTCTTTTAACCTTCATACTAAAGATATAAGTGACTTATATACCACCATTACAGTATTGGAATATTCTGAATCTGAATGTATAATTATTTTACACATGAGTTTTATACTCTCATATGGTTTTTTGGTGCTTATTAGCATCTTTTTCTTTCAGATGAAAAACTCTCTTAAACATTTTATGTAAGACAGATCTAGTGGTAATGAACTTGCTCAGCTTTTGCTTGTCTGGATCAATTTTTTAGTAAATTTAAAGATTAAAAATGGGCAAAAGTCATTTTTCTATATTATGCAACTAAAACAACAGTTTTTCATTTGGTCTTCACAATTGTCTAGTAAAGTTGATTTTATCACCACCTTTTTCAGAAATAAGCTCCTAGAGCTCTTTGGGTTTCGATGGCTCTTCCAAAATAGATTAGCTAGTGAGAAGTGGGATGTTCTCTAAAGAAAAGCCTTTATCCTGTGACACATACATGATCTAGAAATTTCAGTTCATTTCATTTTTGCAGCCCGCTTTATTCTGTAAAAGATAGAAGCTGGCTAGCCACCAAAAATCATTACAATAAATAGGGAACATTAGCTATGTTCTCTCTTTATTATCATTTCAGATCTGGACCGCAATTGAGTTGCCCATCTCCTTCCATCGCTGGAACTTCATCACAAAGCCCTCATGGTCAGAGGCACCACCGCGTCCAGTAGTTTCAGCAGCAGAGACACAGCTGAAAATAAAGCAAATCATGGAGAAACTAGACCAGCTGATCCCACCCAGACCTTTCACACACATAAACACCACGACGAGCGCCGCACACAGCACAGCCACCATCCTCAACCCACGAGATACATACTGCACAGGGAACCAGCTGGACATTCTGCTGGAGGCGAGGGACCACTTGGGACGCCAGAAGGAATATGGTGGGGATTTCCTGAGGGCCAGGATGTCCTCCCCAGCCTTAAAGGCAGGCGCTTCGGGAAAGGTGACCGACTTCAACAATGGTACCTACCTTGTCAGCTTCACTCTGTTCTGGGAGGGCCAGGTCTCCCTGTCTGTCCTGCTCATCCACCCCAGTGAAGGGGCATCAGCTCTCTGGAGGGCAAGGAACCAAGGCTATGACAGGGTGATCTTCACAGGTCAGTTTTCCAGTGGGACCACCAAGGTCAATACTGACTGTGCGCTGGTCTTAAACTCAAGTGCTGAATTATGCCAATATCTGGATGCTGAAGACCAAGAAGCCTTTTACTGCCTGAAGCCCCAACACATGCCCTGTGCTGCACTTGTTCACATGCACTCCAAGAACACGAAAGTATCTTACCTCAGCAAACAAGAAAGAAGTCTCTTTGAAAGGTAAATACTTGTTTTTGGGCACAAATGGTGATTTGGCCCATATGTCAATCTAAATGGAAGTCTGAGGAGTCTATTGACTTTGGGATTCTTTAAACAAGTGTCACTTGGGAAAAAACCTCTTAATTCATTTGGGACAGTGTGCCCTCTACAGAAATCCCCAAAATTGTGTAATATTTAACCCTTATTAATGAGATAAAAAGTACATACACAGAATAAAAATGAAAAGGGGATGAGAAATATACATGTGTGTAAGTGTGTGTGCTCTAACATGTTCTTTCTGCATTTCAAAAATCAGCTAACACACCTTCTCAGTAACTGTATACTATAGACTAATAAGCAAAGAAATGAAAACTTACTAACTGGCCTGAAACTGTGGGCACAGGCATCAACTTCCCAGTAGGAAATAACTGAAGCATTGGATCATCACTTGAGAGTTTCCTGGTTGGAGCCCACTTGCAGATTAATTACTGTATTTATCTCTTTAAGGTCAAACTTGGGTGTAGAGATTTTGAAAAACTTCAATGCGATTAGCGTCTCCAAATGCAATCGTAAGTGCTCCCATGTTTGGTGGGTGGTGCTTAGTACTGGATTCACCTGAAGGGTTTCGTCTTTCAGCTGGACAAGTTCACTGTCTCAGTCCTATCAGCACTTTGCTCATCTGGATGCTTATGCAGGCCAAGATACCAGGTACTAAGTGAACAAACGACTGGCATCACTAGGACTTAGTTAATCTGTTTTATTAGCTATTTCTCTCTTCATCAATCTCCTCATCAGATTACCTATCCATGTTATATTCTAACCTTCACCCATTAAAATTCTCATCTCATTTTAACCTTTCCACACTACCCATCTCCACATCACCACTATCATCACTTCTCATGTCACTGCTAGCCCAAAAATCACCATCTACAGGTTTCCAGACTGCCATCTAGGAGGCAACTCATTACGGTTCCAGCCTCCTGGCCTTTGTCACCTTTCAAAGAATTTTAAAATACAAAGTTCCACATTTATAGTTATTAACTTCTCTTCCATTTCTCTGACTCAATACAGCCTAGGAAATCACTGTCTAAAATGATTTAAGGGAACAGCTTTTATGTTTCTGCAAGTTCAGCATTAAAAGTTAGCTTGCTAATTGCCAATAAAATTGTATTTATGAAGGTGTAAATATGTAGCTAGATGCAGACATGCTAGTTTTCATCTTACATACATGGACATGCCCATACTAGTTGTGAACTGTTCAGCTACTTCCTTTGGTTGATGAATGATCACTGCCCCAACCTAACACAGCTCCTGAGCATCCCAGCCATCTCAGATTCCTGGACTCTTCATAACCCAGGGACAGAAGGGTTAATACCTGGCTCATTTTGGACCTCCAGATACCCTCCAGCCTTTACCCATGTCCATTTAGAGTGATCAGTTCCCCCAAAAACAGTTAATATTTTTTGTATCAAACTGCATTTAACTCAAAGGATTTATAGTTGACTGTGGCACTTAAGACCCTGGGACAGAGAATGACAAACCTAGAGGTAAAGTGGGCTAACATGATAGGATAATGGAGCTTTCATTACTATGCAAGAATTGATGAGTTTCCTTTCATAAGGGAGCTAACAATAACTTAAGGTTTATACAGAAAGCATTTTTTTTTTCAGAGAGAAAACATGAACCCTTAAAATGAATATTAGTGGGCATCATGTGGAAGATCCACATCACAGAAAAAATGTGCTAGAAAGTAGCTATCCATTAAGAGGACATTTCAGCAATTCTTTTGCACCACACTCATCCTCTTTTAAGAGGATACAGAAATGATGGAAGGCTCTTGTTAATACTGATGGACGATTTCGTGTTTTAAAAGGTCCTGTCTTACTGATTCTTTGGCAGAAGGAACAGTTCCAGTGAAGAAGAAATGCAAGTTTGGAATGACATCTACAATCCCCAGCGGGCATGTCTGGAAAGATTCCTGGAAACCCGTCTCCTGCAGTTTGGCTCCTGTAGAAATGAAGGAGTGCCTTCGAGGAAAATTCATCTATCTAATGGGAGATTCCACAGTCCGACAGTGGATGGAATACTTCAAAACCAGTATTGACAGTATGCCTCAGTCTAAACTAGTATTCTTAGCTCTTTCAGAAACTTCATCACTTCAAAAGGAGAAAGGAATATGAACCAGCTTTTCCTGTTTCATATTTCTAAATCACAATATGGCAACATCGTTCACCAGATATTGTTATCTTTCCTCTAAAAGAACCTATTAATCTGACCAGAGGGGAGACAGTGTAGAAAAACGCTTATTATACTCATAGTCCTGCAGAACACATGCTTTAGCATGCTCAGAAAAGTACTGATGGGGCCAAAGAAGTTTAAGACATTGAATTGGCCTCCTTGTACAACTGACATGATGATTAAGGCTCTGAGTTCTGGGTCTAGATGGCCTCATTTTAAAACCTGGCTTCCTATCTGGGTTATCTGGGGACAGGTTACAAACCCACCCTGTCCCTCAGTCTCCTCATCTGTCAGCCTAGATGAACAGTCCCCCATTGGTAAAATGAGGTCATATACACAGTACTGTGTAGAGTACAACTCAGAAGCCGTTTGCTAAGGTGTTAACTTCTCTGCTGTAAGCTAACATCACTATTCTTACCTGAGAGGGCAGATGGCAGGAGAAAGGCAAGGACTTGGCATCAAGTGAGGGCTTGGCAACAAGTGAGCGCAATGCTTAGGCACGGGACTTGGAGTCTGACTCACCTAGACTGAGCCACTTAGAGACAATGATCTTGGGGATGTTATTTATTTATTCTGTCTCATTCCCTCATCAACCAGGAATAATAATAATATTACCTCGTGCTTGTTTTGGGGACTAAATAAGGTAACAGATAAAAAGAATTTAATACTTTGCAAGGTACATTGGCATATAGAACATGCCCAAAAAAGCAACAGCGTTCGTTATTATTATCATGATCATGTTAGAACTGGGGCTGGAATCCAGTTGCTAAAATCCTAGCCTAACTGTGCTATTCTCTGAACCAAAACATGCTAGTAAGAATTCAGCATCCACTAGTAGTCCTTAGCTATCTTAGCTAGATAATCATCTCTACCTGTCCCTGCTATAATCCAGGACCCTAGCTCATTTCACAGAGATCGGTGCAACAGCTGTGGTGGCTGTGGTTCCATCTTAGCTCTCCTGCTATGAGAGTAGCCTTATAATCTCAAACTTAGAAGGAAAGATGGTCCACACAATAGATGGGGAAAGTCAGTAAGGCACTACATCAGCATTATAAGAATTTACAGAAGATGGAGAATTTTAAATTGTGTTCTCTGGTAAATGAACTCCTCAACAGCTCAGTATATTCATCTAGGAAAACGAAGTGTCTGCTGATAATCTTTAACATTGCATTCTGTAACAGTGGGTCTCTGAGGTCATATACAATGCTGGGTTTTTTGATTACCCTCTTCAGCTCATCTTTTAGTTGTGGTCAGAAAGTTTCTGTTGTACATTTTGTCCAAAGGAAAATTCTATATGGTCACAGTATGCATTGGAAAAGAAAATTGAAGAAATTTGGAAATGGAGTGAAGAAAATATTCTATTTTCCCCAACCTTCCCTCCAGCAACTCTACTTTCCAACCTCATTGGGTTCAGATCTAGAGTGTAGGCCTTTACCTCTTTTTTAAATTATTTAATTATTTGAAAGGCGAAGTTGTGTGTGAGAGAGAGAGAGAGACAGAGAGAGAGAGAGAGAGAGGGAAACAGTCTTCCATCTGCTGGTTCACTCCCCAGATGGCTACAATGGCTGGAGCTGGGCTGATCCAAAGCCAGGATCCAGGAGCTTCTTCAGGTCTTCCACGTGGGCGCAGGGCCCAAGTACTTGGACCATCTTCTACCACTATCCCAGGCCATAGCAGAGAGCTGAATGGGAAGTACAGCACCCAGAGCTCGAACTGGCACCCACCCATATGGGATGCTGGCATTGCGGGTGGCAGCTTTACGTGCTATGCCACAGTGCCAGCCCCTAGCCATTTACTTCTAAGATGTTCTACATGTTTCTACAATAGAGTACACTTAGGGGTAGGCACTTGGCAAAATGCCTATGTCACTGCTTTTGATGACTGCATCTCACATCAGGTGCATGATGCAAGCCCAAGTTTCTCTGCTTTCACTCAGCTTCCTGTTAATGGTCATCATGAGATGCATCAGGCAATGGCTCAAATACTTGGGTCTCCACCAATCACACAGGTGCCCCAGGTGGAATTCCTGCTCCTGGCTTCATCCTGGTCTAGCCTTGACTATTGTGGGCATTTGGGGAGTGAACCAGCAGATGGAAGATCAGTCTGTCTCTTTCATGAGAATACAGAAATGTTTATTTTTCAAAAGAGAGCATAATTATCTCTTATATGGGTATAACACTTCTTTGATTGCTCAAATTTCACAACGATTCCAAACTAAAGCCTATAATGAAAGAAACATGATTAGCTTAATTTCAGCACCAAATCTTTTCCCCCACCTTTTTGACTTGTCAACCTTTGTAATTCTATTCTCCTTTCACTTTGGGATTTCCTGTTTGCCATCAGCACTGAAGCCAGTGGATCTGCATGAAACTGGAAAGTTGCAACACCAACTTGCTGTGGACCTGGATAGGAATATCAACATCCAGTGGCAAAAGCATGGTTACCCATTGATTGGATCAATTAGCTACTCAGTCAAAGAGATTGAGTACATCGCCCGGGCCATTGACAGAACTGGAGGAGAGAAGAATACTATCATTGTTATTTCTCTGGGTCAACATTTCAGACCCTTCCCCATTGACGTTTTTATCAAAAGAGTTCTCAATGTCCACAAGGCTGTTCAGCGTCTTCTTCTGAGAAGCCCAGACACCCTGGTTGTCATCAAAGCAGAAAACATCAGGGAGATGAACAATGATGTGGAGAGATTTAGTGACTTCCATGGTTATATTCAGTATCTTATCATAAAGGACATTTTCCAGGACCTAAATGTAGGCCTCATTGATGCCTGGGACATAACAATTGCATATGGGACACATGATGTCCACCCACCTCAAAATGTAGTAGGAAATCAGATTAATATATTATTAAATTATATTTGCTAGATAACACATATCTCTGAAATGCATCCTTCGAAGTGTTTCTACTTTAAGATGGAATTAGAGACAGCTGGTTGGCCTGCTGGTTAGGACATCTGCATCCCAATTCAGGAGTATGTGGGTTTGTTGCCCACGTCCTGCTCCTAAGTTCCCCACTAATGCAGTTCCTGGGAGATAGCAGGTAATGGCTCAAGTAATTGTTCCCTGCCACTTAAGTGGAAGAGCTGGATTGAGTTCCTAATTCCTGGCTTTGGTCACTTAGACCCCTGCAAGTATTTGGGGTGTGAATCAGAAAATAAGAGAACAATCTCTATCAAACAAATAAATATTTTTAAATGCAATTAAAAATATTCATGAAAATGACCTACACTTCTTGATCTGAGCTGCGCTACTCATTGCCAATAGGAAGTGAAGACACTATGGGTAAAAGGTCTTCACTTTTATGAATGGAAAATTAGAACAATAGAGTAAATGTAAAATAAACAATTGGAGAAAAATTCTCATTTCCTTATTTCTATCACTGAAGGCAGGTTCAGGATAGGTTCCAGATTAGGAGTCCAGTAAGGTAGTTATCGCTGTTATAGAAGAGTAACAAAATTCTAAGAAGGCCTCCTGGATCCTGAAAACCTCTGATGTTTTTTCTTTACAATAACTATCACTGACAGCATCTCATTCTATAGCAATTATTGTCAATGAACACAGAATAACACAGGTGAAATCTTGGCACCCTGAAATTAAATGGAGTTTGTCTTTAGTTCTACTGTTGCCTGTAGTTAAAAATTTTGGATAACTCACTCCAGCTCTCTGTACCTCAGCTTCCAAAATGAATGGATTAGTCCCAGACTTATGATCTCCAAGCCTTCCTTTGTGTATCCCTGGCTGCCACATGTGTTCTAGGGGCACTATCTTGAGGGACAAGTGACAGCAGAGGTGCCTGGTGGGCAGGTGCCACTCCTATCACTTCATCCAATGTGCTGCTTTCCAGTGAGCTTTGGAACCGTGAGTCAAAAAATGGATTGGGACTACTGTCAGAGCAATAGTCAAATTTTATTAGCTTTTTTAAAAAATTTATTAGTTTTACATGGACTTTCATATTCGCACAATCACAGCATGCTTCTTATCCAGGGGGTTAGTACAAGATTAGTTCAAGGAAATATGTTTTCTATCAAACGAGATAATATTCGTGTTTCGTATAATTTGAAGGAATAATCCATATTAAAAAGATGATCAAAATATTTGCCTTCAAGGACAGATATAGTCTGCAGCTACATGGGAAAAGGGGGTTGCAGTATCTGGCCAAGGAACATTTTCAGATTAGTACATGATGCACGGTGACTTTTGCCCTATTCCCTGAAGTGTTCTTCAGGCTGCTCGTGCACATCTCAGATTCAGCCTTGCCCGGTCTCCACAGTCCAGAATATCGCAGCATCCTCCTTCAAAGCTCTATCCAGTCAAGTCTTTCATTGTCCCAGTTACCTCTGAGGCCCAGATCCAGGTTGGTCTCTCAGCCACTTCCATGCACTCATAGTACTATTTTTATTGGCTAGCTACATCATGCTAGAAATGTTAAATGTATGTCTGCATATGCATTTATACATGTAAATCACTACAAGTAAACTACATCATACACCTACAGCTAAATCATATCTGTCATGATGGCTCATTACACTCACATATAAGTAATCTTTTATCCTCAGAGCTAAGTGCACATCCACGCAATTCCAATCATTTCAAGTTTGAAACTTCATGCATTGAACAAATTATTGAGATTACATAAACTAATGAAAAAATAAATAAGTATCTTACATGACTTATGGAGGGAAAAGTAAATCAAAAAAGCTTCCTGGGGCCAGCACTGTAGCATAGTGCGTAAGGCCGCCTCCTACAGTGCTGGCTTCCCATATGGAGAACTATATGTTCTTTATTGTATATCACACAACTGGAGCTTCCAATCATGTTATTTTGGCTCCTGATGTCCACCAAAGTATCCTCTGCATAACTGATTAGTCTAAACAGAGTGCATTGGAGTTGCTGGGGATTTGTGAGTGTATGATCGGATGAAAGGTTGTGTGTGGCTGAAGCCTCCTGGTTCTCTTGACTGCATTAGGAAAAGAGTCATCCTGAGAGTAAGGACAAGAAGGGAGTGGAGACTAAGAGAGGATCTGCACTGCATTGTTTGGACCACTGCACTCAGTCTTATCTGCAGCCAGATCAACTCCTAACACTGCTCATCCGCAGGAGTCAGTGAGCTTCCTTTTCCAATCTGCAGAGGATCTTTTGTTTATCAAGTATTATGCACCAGACAGGTGTTGGTGATGAAGGATGGACAAGAAATTCTCAGTGTAAATTAGAAAGTGAACAATAAATAAGGGACAATGAAATATTTTTAAATGGTAGACCTGTCACTTGCTGCAGACTTCATGCCCTAATAAGACCACAGAATTGTCTCAAAAGAGATTTGTAAATTTCATGACAATCCTGGAGGTGAAGAGATTATTTAAAAAGAACAAAAAATATGAGAAAAGTTCCAACAGACTAAAATCAGAAGAGACTGATTAAAATATAAAATATAGTCCAAGATGAATTCATAACTAGATTTTCCTAAGTTTCAGATATCAGGAACAGGAAGAAGCTCTTCTGTGATTGACAGGAAAACTCAGGAGGCATAAGTACCCCACATACTATATGAAAGAATTGAGGGTGCATGCTTGACCCAGAGTGTCAGAGAAGTGCTAGGCTAACACCTGGGAGGAAAAAGAAAGTGGATGGCTCTCAGAATGCTACCTGTTAGCATGCAGCTGCAGTAAAGGTTTCCAACAGCTCTCCCAGAGATTAAGTGGAGCAAGCAACTCCAAATCTGACAAGGAAGATTGCAGGAGCTCTCCAATGCAAGCATGAAAATATAACCACAGATTGCCAATCATTTGAAAAAGACTAACACTTGAAAGAGAGGCATCAAGCAAAAAAAGTCAGAAGAAAATTACAAGTGAAGAAAGTAGAGTTAAAAGAGCAGCAGGTACATGAATTTGGAGTAAGTATGACCTGCTACTTCCAGAATGACATAAGGGGACACTGCACCCATACTTAATTAGAATATTGCCAAATTCAAATGTGATAGATGAAACACAGAAAAGTGAGAGACCCACAAAAAATTTGAAACGAACTGGGGAGATAAAGTATTAACATAAAAAATCCAATGAATTTTATACAAAATGATAATAATTTTTTAAGATTTTATTTATTTATTTGACAGGTAGAGTTACAGACAGTGAGAGAGACAGACAGAGAGAAAGGTCTTCCCTCCGTTGGTTCACCCCCCAAATGGCCGCCACGGCCGGCGTTGCACCGATCCGAAGCCAGGAGCCAGGAGCTTCTTCCTAGTCACCCCATGCAGGTGCAGGGGCCCAAGCACTTGGGCATCCTCCACTGCCTCCCCAGGCCATAGCAGAGAGCTGGACTGGAAGAGGAGCAGCTGGGACTACAACCAGCGTCCACATGGGATGCTGGCACCAAAGGCAGAGGATTAACCCAGTGCACCATGGTGCCAGCTAAAATGACAGTAATTGAATCCAATAGATAGGAGTGTGTTTTAGAAGCAATATTGATTAAAGAAGCCAGAATAAGAAGTGATTTTATTACACTTAATGAATGAAAATAGTGAAAATGTACTCTTAAGCATAAATAGTAATAGTAGTATTATTTCTGGAAATATGTGATGAAAATTGTTGAATGCTTGGCCGGCACCATGGCTCACTTGGCTAATCCTCCACCTGCAGCGGTGGCACCCCAGGTTCTAGTCCCGGTCAGGGCGCTGGATTCTGTCCCGGTTGCTCCTCTTCCAGTCCAGCTCTCTGCTGTGGCCCGGGAAGGCAGTGGAGGATGGCCCAAGTGCTTGGGCCCTGCACCCGCATGGGAGACCAGGAGGAAGCACCTGGCTCCCGGCTTCGGATCGGCGCAGCTCCAGCCGTGGCAGCCATTTGGGGAGTGAACCAACAGAAGGAAGACCTTTCTCTCTCTCTCACTCACTGTCTAACTCTGCCTGTCAAAAAAAATTGCTGAGTGCTTAAATGAAATGCCAGACTTAATTCTACATATTCAAAGTGTATTCGCTCATTTTGTCTCTCTAACAACCTTCTATGAGTTGGAAGTTGATGATACAAAGGCATAGAGAAGTTGAACAACTTGCCATCTGTCACAGAACTACTTACAGTAGGTGGGTGATCCAGGATGTGAACCTAAAAATAGCACTGATTATGAACGTTCATATATTTAAAGGATGGGAGAATATTCCAGGTGATGTTAACATGAGAAATAAGAACTTAGAGTGAAAAATGATAACAGTATAGTGATACTATTTACCTGTTTAAAGGAAAATTTAAGGCTTATGAATTTTCTATATTCATTGTTCAAAGTACAGTGTAAATTTAAGCTTACTTTTTGTCTGTAATTAATAGCAAGGATAGGCATTTGATACAGTGGTTAAAATGCAGCTTGGAATGTCCATATCCCAAATTGGAACCAAGCCCTGACTTTGCTCCCAATTCCAAATTCCTACTAATGCACACCCTTGGAGGGAGCTGGTGATGGCTCAAGTATATAGGTCTTTGCCCCTTACATGGGAGATCTGGATTATATCTTAGTTGCTGGATTTGAATGGGCACAACCCTGGCTGTTGCAGTTATTTGGGAAGTGAAACAGAAGATGAGAGGCGTCTATCTTTCTCTATCTCTCAGCCTTTCAAAAAAAATAAAGAACATTTTTAAAGACATAAAAATTAAAAGGTCCTCATAAGTATGTCTAATATTAAGCCACAAGAAAGAAAGATGTAATCAGTATTTAATGAGAAATGGGTAGGAATCAATACGGCATATTAATTGGATTTTAAAATTAAGATAATAGAAATAAGTTTATACATATTTATGAATATGAAATTAAAAGATGTTTATCTTGGTGCAAAAAGAATTTGAAATCCACATATTTTCCAAAACCATACCACACATTTTCCAAAAAGTTTATGAAGATTTTTCTTAAAGGAGTTAAAAATTCTTAAATCAAAGAGAGGTTGGGTTAAAAATTAAAAATCTAACTATGTTCTTAAACAACCATGCAACTGCATTCCTGAGCATTTATCCCTGAGGAAGGGAACATTTGTTCATGTAAAACCTGTTCACAGGAGGTGGACACTTGGCATAGTGTTTAAGATGCCATTTAGGACACATCCATCCCAAATCAGAACCCCTTTGTTTAAGCCTCATCTCTGTCTCTGATTCCAGCTTCCTGATAATACAGGCCCTGGGAGGCAGCTGTGGTGGTGCAAATAATTGGTTTTCTACTACTCATATGGGAGGCCTGAATTGAGTTTCTAGCTCCCAGCTTTGGCCCATCCCTGCCCTGGCCACTGCAGGCATTTCAGGAGTGATCCAGCTGTTGTAAGTTCTCAATATATATGCCTGTATTTGATTTCTGTCTCTCAAATAAATAAATTCATTTTTAAGTTTTTTGAAATAACCAGTGTGCAGTTGTTCATAGCAGCTTTATTTGCAAAACACATCACCCAGAAACAACCAACATCTTTTTCAATAGGTGAATGTCTCTACAAACTATTATACACAAACACAATGGAATATTACTCAGCAATGAATAAGCTATTGTTATATGCAACATATAACTCAACTGAATTAAAAAATTCAATCTCAAACATCACATACTGTATGAATTATTTTATTTATATAGTGATTGTATATATGAATATTATAGATATTTAAACTGGTTAGTGTTTGCTAGGGATTAATAATGGTAAAAAGGGTTGAGATGCATATAATGGAGTAGGCTGAAGGAGACTTACATGGCAGCTGAACAGGTATTTATATTTAAAATTTCTAAATGTATTTGAGAGAGAGAGACAGGAAGACAGAGAGCTGCCATTCATTGGATCACTACCCAAATGCCCACAGTGGCCCGAGATTTACCATGCATAACCTGAGGGTGTCACCTTTGCACACCTGTAACCCTGAAGAACCAAGCAGAGCTCTCAGGCCACACCCATCTCAAGCCTCCAAGGCTCCTCCAACAGCAGGCAGTCCATTTAACACAGACATAGTATAAAAAAAAAACACCTCACAGTGAGGGAAAAAGAATTAACCATGCCAAGCAATAAACACAGAAATCGAGGGAACAAGATCAATGATGACATTATGATGCCTCCAAATAAACAAAACACCCCAAGCCAAGATTATGAAGATGATGAGATAGAAGAAATGCAAGATACAGATTTCAAAAAATTTATGATAAGAACATTTAGAAGTTTTCAAAAGCAAATCCTTGAACTACAGAAATCCTTATTGGACAGGATTGAAAATCTCTCTCGTGAAAATGAAATTTTAAGGAAGAATCAAAATGAAACGCAGAAACTAGTAGAACAGGAAAGTGTGATAGTGAAGAGAAATCAAAATGAAATGAAGAGCTCAATAGATCAAATGACAAACACATTAGGGAGCCTTAAAAACAGAATGGGTGAAGCAGAAGAGAGAATATCGGACTTAGAAGACAGAGAACAGGAAAGGATACAGTCAAACCAAAGAAAAGAAGAGGAAATTAGAAATCTAAAAAATATTGTTGGGAATATACAGGATACTATTAAAAAAACCAACATTCGAGTTCTAGGAGTTCCTGAAGGCATGGAGAGAGAGTAAGGATTAGAAGGCCTTTTTAGTGAGATACTACTAGCAGAGAACTTCCCGGGTTTGGAGAAGGACAGAGACATCCAAGTACAGGAAGCTCATAGAACCCCTAATAAACATGACCAAAAGAGATCCTCACCACGACACGTTGTAATCAAACTCACCACAGTGAAACATAAAGAAATGATCCTAAAATGTGCAAGAGAGATACGTCAGATTACTCTCAGACGATCTCCAATTAGATTCACAGCAGATTTCTCATCAGAAACACTACAGGATAGGAGGGAATGCCGAGCTATAGCCCAGGTACAAAGAGAGAAAAACTGCCAGCCCAGAATATTATATCCTGCAAAGCTCTCATTTGTGAATGAAGGTGAAATAAAGACCTTTCACAGCAAACAGAAATTGAAAAACTTTGCCACCACTCGTCCGGCCCTGCAAAAGATACTTAAAGATGTGCTACACTCAGAAACACAGAAACACGGCCATCAATATGAAAGAAGATAAAGGAAGAACACCTACCAGTAAAAGAGCATGGAAAGATCAAAGCATATACTAGAAAATATCTCCAGGAAAATGGCAGGGCAAAGTCACTATGTATCAATAGTCACATTAAATGTGAATGGACTTAACTCTTCAGTTAAAAGACACCGATTGGCTGACTGGCTTAAGAAACAACACCCAACTATTTGTTGCCTACAAGAAACACATCTCTCTAACAAAGATGCATGCAGACTCAAAGTGAAAGGTTGGAAAAAGATATTCCATGCCAACAGAAACCAAAAAAAAGCAGGTGTAGCCATATTAATATCAGACAAAATAAACTTTAATACAAAAACTGTTAAGAGAGACAAAGAGGGGCACTATATAATGATTAAGGGTTCAATTCAACAGGAAGATGTAACAATTATAAATGTATATGCACCTAATTACAGGGCACCAGTCTATTTAAAAGATATGTTAAGGGACTTAAAGGGAGACTTAGATTCCAATACAATAGTACTGGGGGACTTCAATACTCCACTCTCAGAAATAGATAGATCATCCGGACAGAAGATCAACAAGGAAACAGCAGATTTAATCGGCACTGTTGCCCAAATGGATCTAACAGATATCTACAGAACTTTCAATCCTACATCTAAAGAATTTACATTCTTCTCAGCAGTGCATGGAACGTTCTCTAGGATTGATCACATACTAGGTCATAAAGCAAGTCTCAGCAAATCTAAAAGAATTAGAATCATACCATGCAGCTTCTCAGACCACAGTGGAATGAAGCTGGAAATTAGGAACTCAGGAAACCCCAGAAAGTATGCAAGCACATGGAGACTGAACAACATGCTCCTGAATGAACACTGGATCAATCAAGAAATCAAAAGAGAAATCAGAAACTTTCTGGAAGTAAATGAAGATAACAACACAACATATCAAAACTTATGGGATACAGCAAAAGCAGTATTGAGAGGCAAGTTTATAGCAATAGGGGCCTATATCAAGAAATTGGAAAGGCACCAAATAAATGAGCTTTCAGCGCACCTCAAGGACCTAGAAAATTTGCAGCAAACCAGAACCAAATCTATTAGGAGAAGAGAAATAATTAAAACCAGAGAAGAAATCAACAGGATTGAATCAAAAAAAAAACATTACAAAAAATCAGCCAAGCGAAGAGCTGGTTTTTTGAAAAAATAAACAAAATTGACACCCCATTGGCCCAACCAACTAAAAAAAGAAGAGAAAAGACCCAAATCAATAAAATCAGAGGTGAAAAAGGAAACATAACAACAGACACCACAGAAATAAAAAGAATCATCAGAAATTACTACAAGGACTTGTATGCCAGCAAACAAGAAAATCTATCAGAAATGGATAGATTCCTGGACACATGCAATCTACCTAAATTGAACCATGAAGACATAGAAAACCTAAATAGACCCATAACTGAGACAGAAATTGAAACAATAACAAAGGCCCTCCCAACAAAGAAAAGCCCAGGACCAGATGGATTCACTACTGAATTCTACCAGACATTTAAAGAAGAACTGACTCCAATTCTTCTCAAAGTATTCAGAACAATCGCAAAAGAGGGAATCTTCCCAAATTCTTTCTGTGAAGCCAGCATCACCTTAATCCCTAAGCCAGGGAAAGATGGAGCACTGAAAGAAAATTATAGACCAATATCCCTGATGAACATAGATGCAAAAATCCTCAATAAAATTCTCGCCAATAGAATACAACAACACATCAGAAAACTCATCCACCCAGACCAAGTGGGATTTATCCCTGGTATGCAGGGATGGTTCAACATTCGCAAATCAATCAATGTGATTCAGCACATTAACAGACTGCAGAAGAAAAACCATATGATTATCTCAATAGATGCAGAGAAAGCATTCGATAAAATACAACACCCTTTCATGATGAAAACTCTAAGCAAACTGGGTATAGAAGGAACATTCCTCAATACAATCAAAGCAATTTATGAAAAACCCACGGCCAGCATCCTATTGAATGGGGAAAAGCTGGAAGCATTTCCACTGAGATCTGGTACCAGACAGGGATGCCCACTCTCACCACTGCTATTTAACATAGTGCTGGAAGTTTTAGCCAGATCCATCAGACAAGAAAAAGAAATTAAAGGAATACAAATTGAGAAGGAAGAACTCAAACAATCCCTCTTTGAAGACGATATGATTCTTTACTTAGAGGATCCAAATACCCTACTAAGAGACTATTAGAACTCATAGAGGAGTTTGGCAAAGTAGCAGGGTATAAATTCAATGCACAAAAATCAACAGCCTTTGTATACACAAGCTGAGAAAGAACTGCTAAGATCAATCCCATTCACAATAGCTACAAAAACAATCAAATACCTTGGAATAAACTTAACCAAGGACGTTAAAGATCTCTACGATGAAAATTACAAAATCTTAAAGAAAGAAATAGAAGAGGATACCAAAAAATGGAAAAATCTTCCATGCTCATGGATTGGAAGAATCAACATCATCAAAATGTCCATTCTCCCAAAAGCAGTTTATAGATTCAATGCAATCCCAATCAAGATACCAAAGACATTCTTCTCAGATCTAGAAAAAATGATGCTCAAATTCATATGGAGGCACAAGAGACCTCGAATAGCTAAAGCAATCTTGTACAACAAAAACAAAGCCGGAGGCATCACAATACCAGATTTCAGGACATACTACAGGGCAGTTGTAATCAAAACAGCATGGTACTGGTACAGAAACAGATGGATAGACCAATGGAACAGAATTGAAACACCAGAAATCAACCCAAACATCTATAGCCAACTTATATTTGATCAAGGATCTAAAACCAATTCCTGGAGCAAGGACAGTCTATTCAATAAATGGTGCTGGGAAAATTAGATCTTCACGTGCAGAAGCATGAAGCAAGACCCCTACCTTATACCTTACACAAAAATCCACTCAACATGGATTAAAGACTTAAATTTATGACCTGGCACCATCAGGTTATTAGAGAACATTGGAGAAACCCTTGAAGATATTGGCACAGGCAAAGAATTTCTGGAAAAGACCCAGGAGGCACAGGCAGTCAAAGCCAAAATCAACTATTGGGATTGCATCAAATTGAGAAGTTTCTGTACTGCAAAAGGAACAGTCAGGAGAGTGAAGAGACAACCGACAGAATGGGAAAAAATATTTGCAAACTATGCAACAGATAAAGGGTTAATAACTAGAATCTACAAAGAGATCAAGAAACTCCACAACAACAAAACCAACAACCCACTTAAGAGATGGGCCAAGGACCTCAATAGACATTTTTCAAAAGAGGAAATCCAAATGGCCAACAGGCACATGAAAAAATGTTCAAGGTCATTAGCAATCAGGGAAATGCAAATCAAAACCACAATGAGGTTTCACCTCACCCCGGTTAGAATGGCTCACATACAGAAATCTACCAACAACAGATGCTGGCGAGGATGTGGGGAAAAAGGGACACTAACCCACTGTTGGTGGGAATGCAAACTGGTCAAGCCACTATGGAAGTCAGTCTGGAGATTCCTCAGAAACCTGAATATAACCCTACCGTTCGACCCAGCCATCCCACAACTTGGAATTTACCCAAAGGAATTTAAATTGGCAAACAAAAAAGCGGTCTGCACCCTAATGTTTATTGCAGCACAATTCACAATAGCCAAGACTGGAACCAACTTAAATGCCCATCAACAGTAGACTGGATAAAGAAATTATGGGATATGTACTCTTTAGAATACTATACCACAGTAAGAAACAACGAAATCCAGTCATTTGCAACAAAATGGAGGAATCTGGAACACATCATGCTGAGGGAAATAAGCCAGTCCCAAAGGGACAAATACCATATGTTCACCCTGATCGGTGACAACTGACTGAACACCAAAAAGGAAACCTGTTGAAGTGAAATGGACACTATGAGAAACGGTGACTTGATCAGCATAGCCCTGACTGTTAATGAACAACTTAATACATTATCCTGTTAGTAGTTTTTTTGGTCTGTTCTACTTAATATAACTGGTTTAATTCTGTAATTAATACACAGTTATTCTTAAGTGTTGAAATTTAACTGAAATGTGATCTCTGTTAAACATAAGAGTGGGAATAAGAGAGAGAAGAGATGTACAATTTGGGACATGCTCAAGCTGACTTGCCCCAAATGGTAGAGTTAGAAATATACCAGGGGACTCCAATTCAATCCCATCAAGGTGGCATGTACCAATGCCATCTCACTATTCCAAGTGATCAATTTCAGTTCACCATTGATCATAATGAAAGGACTAAGAGTCAAAGGGAGCACATAAACAAGTCTAGTACCTGCTAATACTAACCGATAGAATAAATAAAAGGGAGAGTGATCCAACATGGGAAGTGAGATACTCAGCAGACTCATAGAATGGTGGATGTCCTAAACAGCACTCTGGCCTCAGAATCAGCCCTTAAGGCATTCCAATCTGGCTGAAAAGCCCATGAGAGTATTTCAGGCATGGAAAGCCAAGACACTCTGGCAAAAAAAAAAAAAAAAAAAAAAAAACCTAAATGAAAGATCTCTGTGATTCAGATCCCAGTGGAAAGAACAGGTCTTCAAAGAAGGAGGTACCTTTCTCTGAAGGGAGGAGAGAACCTCCACTTTGACTATGACCTTGTCTAAACAAGATAAGAGTCGGAGAACTCAAGGGGCTTCCATAGGCTTGGAAACTCATGACTGGTGCATAGGGAGATTACTGAGGCCATAAACAGGAGTGTCAATTTGTAAAGTCAACAACAGGAGTCACTGTGCACTTACTCCTCATGTAGGATCTCTGTCCTTAATGTGCTGTACATTGAGACTTAATGCTATAACGAGTACTCAAACAGTATATTTCACTTTGTGTTTCTAAGGGGGTGCAAACTGTTGAAATCTTTACTTAATGTATACTAAACTGATCTTCTGTACAAAAAAAAAAAGAAGAAATTATCAACTCTCAACTTGACTCTCACTGGGAGTAAACATGACAATAGGTCTGATCTGATTTCATCATCATTTAAAAAATCATCTATTATTTTTCACTTTATGTTTCTGTGGGAGCAAACTGTTGAAATCTTTACTGAATGTATGCTAAGCTGATCTTCTGTATATAAAGAGCATCGAAAATGAATCTTGATGTGAATGGAAGGGGAGAGGGAGTGGGAAAGGGGAGGGTTGCAGGTGGGAAGGACGTTATGGGGGGAAGCCATTGTAATCCATAAGCCGTACTTTGGAAATTTATATTCATTCAATAAAAGTTAAAAAAAAGATGTGATACACACAGAAACACAGAAACACCGTCATCAATATGAAAGAAGGTAAAGGAAGAAAACCTCCCAGTAAAAGATCACAGGAAGTTCAAAGCATATATTAGAAATATCTTTGGGAAAATGGCAGGGCAAAGTTACTTCTCATCAATAGTCACATTGAACGTTAATGGCCTCAACTCTCCAGTTAAAAGACACAGACTGGATGAATGGATTAAGGATCAAAACCCGTCTATTTTCTGCTTACAAGAAACACATCTTTCCAACAAAGATGCATGCAGACTGGAAGTGAAAGGTTGGAAAAAGATATTCCATGCCAACAAAAACAAAAAAAGAGCTGGCATAGCTATCTTAATATCAGACAAAATAAACTTTAACACAAAAACTGTTAAGAGAGACAAAGAGGGGCACTATATAATGATTAAGGGATCAATTCAACAGGAAGATGATACTATTATAAATGTATATGCACCTATGGAAATCAAGACCCTCTGGCAAAAAAAATACCTAAATGAAAGATCTCTGCGAGTGAGATCCCAGTGGAAACAATGGGCCATCAAAGAAGGAGGTGCCTTTCTCTGAAGGGAGGAGAGAACTTCCACTTTGATTATGCCCTTGTCTAAATAAGGTCAGAGTTTGTGAACTCAAGAGGCTTCCATTGCCTTGGTAGCTCATGACAAGAACCTCGGGTGATTACTGACATCACAAATAAGAATGTCAATTGTTAAATCAACAACGGGAGTCACTGTACATTTGCTCCCCATGTAGGATCTCTGTCCTTACTGTGTTATACTATGCGAATTAATGGTAAAACTACTACTCAAACAGTACTTTATACTTTGTGTATCTGTGTGGGTGCAAACTGTTGAAATCTTTACTTAGTATATACCAAGTTGATCTTCTGTATATAAAGATAATTGAAATGAATCTTGATCAAGAATGGGATGAGAGAGGGAGTGGGAGATGGGATGGTTGCAGGTGGGTGGGAGGTTATCGGGGGGAAAGCCACTATAATCCAAAAGCTGTACTTTGTAAATTTATATTTATTAAATAAAAGTTAAAAAAAGAAAGAAACCAGTACTTGAGGAAAAAAGTTCAAAAGCAACCAGAGGAAAAAGTATACATCACCACAAGTATATCAGTGTTTCTTGAAGTGTTGTTTTTTTTTTTAACCATCATTCCACTAAGGAGCCTTTTAGACATATTTTCCTAACTAATATCTTATTGTGGTGTTTTATAAGATTTGTTGGGACCAGTGCCATGGTGCAGTAGGTTAATCCTCTGCCTGCATTGCCGGCATTCTATGTGGATGCTGGTTCTAGTCCCGGCTGCTCCTCTTCAAATCCAGCTCTCTGCTGTGGCCTGGGAAAAGCAGTGGAGGATGGCCCAAGTGCTTGGGCCCCTGCACCTGCATGGGGGACCAGGAAGAAGCACCTGGCTCCTGGCTTCAGGTTGGCATAGCTCCAGCCATTGCAGCCATTGGGGAGTGAACCAACAGAGGGAAGATCTTTTTCTCTGTCTCTCCCTCTCACTGTCTGTAACTCTGCCTCTCAAATAATTAAATAGAATCTTTTTTAAAGAAAGATTTGTTTATTCATTTATTTATTTAAAGGCAGTGTTACAGAGAGAGACAATCCATCTACTGGTTCACTCCCCAGATATCTGCAATGGCTGGGGCTGGGCCATGTGGAAGCGAGGAGACTGGAATTCAACAAGCAGTCAGTAGAAAAAAAAACACTGTTTCTCAGGAGTATAGACAAGGGATATAAACAATATTCAAATCTCAAATTGTCAATTTAACTCACATACATTTAATTTTTTGTACTAGGAGTTTTCTGCCTTCACGTTACTTCATGATTCTGACTATCTTTCTCTGCTTCTGTGCGTAACACATCCTTAAGTATTATTTGTAAGGTTGGATGAGTGGTAACAAATTCTTTCCATTTCTGTTTGTTTTGGGAATCCCTTTATTTCACTTTTATTTACAAAGAAGAGCTTTGTTGGGTATAGAATCCTGGGTTGATGGGTTTTTTTCTTTTAGAACTTGGATGATGTCTCTCCATTCTCTCCTAGCCTGTGGAGTTTCTGATGAGAAATCAGCTGTCAATCTTATTGGAGATCCTTTAAAGGTAATATGGCATTTCTGTTTGCACATTTTAGAATCTTTTACTTATGTCTTACTTTTAAAAGTTTGACTATGAATGTGTTGTGGTGAAACGCTTTACAGACCATGTCTATAGGAGTTCCATGTGTTTCCTGTACATGGATGTGCCCATCTTTCTCCAAATTAAGGAAGTTTTCTATTATCATTTCACTGAATAGCCCTTCTAAACGATTCCATCCTTCCACACCTTCTGGAATTTCTAAGACATGTATGTTTGGTAGTTTCATAATATCCCATAATTCTTGAACACTACTTTCAATTTTTCTAATTTCTTCTTTTTTTCTGAGATATTTCCAAGTATTTGTCTTCTAGCTCAGATATTCTTTCTTATGCCTTACCAAATATGTTGTTAAGACTTTCCACTGAAATTTGCTGATATGGAAGATGGCAGAATAGGGAGGGAGCAGAGGAGGGAGCACACTGATAGTGCAGGAAATAATAGTTTAATAAACTGGAGATACTGTAGTTTCAGAGAAGAGTTAGGGGAAAAACTGCAGAGGCAACTCTTCTGGAACTAGTGAGACACGGTGGACCTATGTGGAGGGCACAGGCACCCACGGATCAGGACCCCAGCTACCGAGTCTATGCACCACCACTGGGAAGGGAGGTGAGGCAAAACTGCAGTAGCCCGAGACACTGGTGGGAAAGCAGCAGGAAGAGCCTGGAGGAACGAAGCTTGAAGCCCCGTGGGAGAAAGTTCACCAGGCTAACTAGAGGAGAGAAAAATAAATAAATAATAAATAAAAGGGAGTGGTACAGACATGATTTCCTCTCTCCATTCACCTTACAAAGGCGAGCAAGACAAAGAGCAGGAGCCATTTTGGACATACGTAAAAGCTGCGCCACCTCAGGGCTATGCCAGCCCTCAGCCAAACAGAAAAATCTGACTCTGGTGGGGAGAAATAACAGGTGTGGAGCTTATGAACTGAGACTGTGAAAAAAAGAGGGTGTGTGAGAGAACTCACAGAGTGCCTGAGACATGAGTACTTGGTGGGAGAAGCCACAAACTCAGTAACCTTGGCAACCTGATGGGAGATTGCAGGAGAATCTGAGCTTACACTGAGGCCTGCACAGATCTGTATTGTGGTCATTGGGACAGAGCAGACAAATATTATACCCACAGGGGCCAGAGATCAGAAATTGACTGCCTTCAATTCCACTCAGCTGTGTGGAATTACTTCCATTCTGCATAAAAAAGAGAGAGAGAGAGAGAGAGAGAGAGAGAGAGAGAGAGAAGGTTTACCACACATAACCTGGGTGTGTCAAAATTGGCACACCATTAACACTTGAAGAACTGAACAGAGCTCTCCGGCCACACCCATCATGAACCTCTAAGGATCCACCAAAAGCAGACAGTCTTCTTAGTCTAGAGTCATAGTATAATGAGAAAAGCCAAAAAAAAAAAAAAAACAAGAAGAAACCAAAAAATATCTCCACCATGCCAAGCAACAAATGCAGAAACCGAGGAAACAAGAACAAGGAAGACATTATGACACCCTAAAATGAGCAAGACACTTCAATTCAAGATTATGAAGATGATTAGATAGAAGAAATGCAAGATACGGATTTCAAAAATTTATGATAAGAACATTTAGTAGTCTTCATAAACAAGTTATTGAACT
Source organism: Oryctolagus cuniculus (assembly GCF_964237555.1). Classification (NCBI taxonomy): domain Eukaryota; kingdom Metazoa; phylum Chordata; class Mammalia; order Lagomorpha; family Leporidae; genus Oryctolagus; species Oryctolagus cuniculus. Next base: position 106,539,908 of record NC_091432.1, on the reverse strand, counting down.
ACAGAGGCCCTTACTGGACAGGATAGAAAATCTCTCTCATAAAAATGAAATATTAAGGAGGAATCAAACTGAAATGAAACAACTAGTAGAACATGAAATTGAGATTTGAAGAGATATCAAAATGAAATGAACAATTCAGTAGAACAAATGACAAACATATTGGAGAGCCTTAAAAACATAATCAGTGAAGCAGAAGAGAGACTATCAGACTTAGAAGACAGAGAACAGGAAAGGATACAGTCAACCCAAAGAAAAGAAGAGGAAATTAGAAATCTAAAAAATATTGTTGGGAATCTACAGGATACTATTAAAAAACCAACATTCGAGTTCTAGGAGTTCCTGAAGGCATGAAGAGAGAGAAAGGATTAGAAGGCCTTTTTAGTGAGATACTAGCAGAGAACTTCCCGGGTTTGGAGAAGGACAGAGACATCCAAGTACAGGAAGCTCATAGAACCCCTAATAAACATGACCAAAAGAGATCCGCACTCGACACATTGTAATCAAACTCACCACAGTGAAACATAAAGAAATGATTCTAAACTGTGCAAGAAAGAAACGTCAGATTACTCAAAGAGGATCTCCAATTAGACTCACAGCAGACTTCTCATCAGAAACTCTACAGGCTAGGAAGGAATGGCGAGCTATAGCCCAGGTACGAAGAGAGAAAAACTGCCAGCCCAGAATATTATATCCTGCAAAGCTCTCATTTGTGAATGAAGGTGAAATAAAGACCTTTCACAGCAAACAGAAATTGAAAGAATTTGTTGCCACTGGTACAACCCTGAAAAAGATACTTAAAGATGTGATATACATGGGGGGGGGGGGGCAGAGCCAAGATGGCGGAATAGTGAGGGCACGCACCAATAGTCCTGGAAAATTTAGATTAATAAAAGCGGAGTTACGGTAGCCTCAGAAAAAGCATCAGGAAAAAAATTGCAGAGGAAACTCTTCCAGAGCTAGTGGCTGTGACTCAGAGGACCTACTGTGAGAGCAGGGTCGCCCACCACATGGAAGCCAAACCGCGGGAGCCGCAGAGTCTGAGTGCCAGTGCGGGATGTGGAGTCGATGTGACACAGACACCAGTGGGGAGAGGAGGGACGCCCAGGGCTCCGAGTCCACACATCGGCGCTGGAAGCAGAGGTGAGCTCAGTAACCAGAGACATTGGTGGGGAAACGGCAGACAGAATTTTAGAGGGAAGCAGGCTTTGAAGCAGGAAAGTTCAACAGACTGACTACAGGAGAGAAGGAAAAAAAGGGGGGGGCACGTACTGGTACAGACAAGTTCCTCTCTACAACAACCTTGCAAAGGCGAGCAAGAGACAAAGAGCTGGGATATACATAATAAAAGGGGAGAGTTAAGGCTACAATTCAGTAGCCTAGGCAACCCAGTGGGAGTCCGCAGGAGAAACCGAGCCTGCACAGACTCTTTGGGTAGAAGCCAGAGATCAGAAGCTAAATACCATCCATTCTGCTCAGCCTTGCAGTATTACTTACCTCCTGAATAAAAAAATAAAATAAAATAAATAAAGAGAGATTTACCATGCATAACCTGAGGGTGTCACCTTTGCACACCTGTAACCCTGAAGAACCAAGCAGAGCTCTCAGGCCACACCCATCTCAAGCCTCCAAGGCTCCTCCAACAGCAGGCAGTCCATTTAACACAGACATAGTATAAAAAAAAAAAACACCTCGCAGTGAGGGAAAAAGAATTAACCATGCCAAGCAATAAACACAGAAATCGAGGGAACAAGATCAACGATGACATTATGATGCCTCCAAATAAACAAAACACCCCAAGCCAAGATTATGAAGATGATGAGATAGAAGAAATGCAAGATACAGATTTCAAAAAATTTATGATAAGAACATTTAGAAGTTTTCAAAAGCAAATCCTTGAACTACAGAAATCCTTATTGGACAGGATTGAAAATCTCTCTCGTGAAAATGAAATTTTAAGGAAGAATCAAAATGAAACGCAGAAACTAGTAGAACAGGAAAGTGTGATAGTGAAGAGAAATCAAAATGAAATGAAGAGCTCAATAGATCAAATGACAAACACATTAGGGAGCCTTAAAAACAGAATGGGTGAAGCAGAAGAGAGAATATCGGACTTAGAAGACAGAGAACAGGAAAGGATACAGTCAAACCAAAGAAAAGAAGAGGAAATTAGAAATCTAAAAAATATTGTTGGGAATATACAGGATACTATTAAAAAAACCAACATTCGAGTTCTAGGAGTTCCTGAAGGCATGGAGAGAGAGTAAGGATTAGAAGGCCTTTTTAGTGAGATACTACTAGCAGAGAACTTCCCAGGTTTGGAGAAGGACAGAGACATCCAAGTACAGGAAGCTCATAGAACCCCTAATAAACATGACCAAAAGAGATCCTCACCACGACACGTTGTAATCAAACTCACCACAGTGAAACATAAAGAAATGATCCTAAAATGTGCAAGAGAGATACGTCAGATTACTCTAAGAGGATCTCCAATTAGACTCACAGCAGACTTCTCATCAGAAACTCTACAGGCTAGGAAGGAATGGCGAGCTATAGCCCAGGTACGAAGAGAGAAAAACTGCCAGCCCAGAATATTATATCCTGCAAAGCTCTCATTTGTGAATGAAGGTGAAATAAAGACCTTTCACAGCAAACAGAAATTGAAAGAATTTGTTGCCACTGGTACAACCCTGAAAAAGATACTTAAAGATGTGATACACACAGAAACACAGAAACACCGTCATCAATATGAAAGAAGGTAAAGGAAGAAAACCTCCCAGTAAAAGATCACAGGAAGTTCAAAGCATATATTAGAAATATCTTTGGGAAAATGGCAGGGCAAAGTTACTTCTCATCAATAGTCACATTGAACGTTAATGGCCTCAACTCTCCAGTTAAAAGACACAGACTGGATGAATGGATTAAGGATCAAAACCCGTCTATTTTCTGCTTACAAGAAACACATCTTTCCAACAAAGATGCATGCAGACTGGAAGTGAAAGGTTGGAAAAAGATATTCCATGCCAACAAAAACAAAAAAAGAGCTGGCATAGCTATCTTAATATCAGACAAAATAAACTTTAACACAAAAACTGTTAAGAGAGACAAAGAGGGGCACTATATAATGATTAAGGGATCAATTCAACAGGAAGATGATACTATTATAAATGTATATGCACCTATGGAAATCAAGACCCTCTGGCAAAAAAAATACCTAAATGAAAGATCTCTGCGAGTGAGATCCCAGTGGAAACAATGGGCCATCAAAGAAGGAGGTGCCTTTCTCTGAAGGGAGGAGAGAACTTCCACTTTGATTATGCCCTTGTCTAAATAAGGTCAGAGTTTGTGAACTCAAGAGGCTTCCATTGCCTTGTTTACCATTAAAAAATTTTAATGAACTCCTGCCCTTATATTGTTTGAGCTTCCATGAGTCTTACTTCAGGACAGACATGGGTCCTGGGATGGGAGAATTCCAGAGTTAAAGCCAAGACCAGGGCTGGCATAGCAGGTGAAGCCACCACCTGCAATGCCAACATCCCATATGGCTGCAGGTTTCAGATCCAGCTGCTCCACTTCTGATCCAGCTCTCTGCTGTGGCCTGGGAGTGCAGTGGAGGATGGCCCAAGTCCTTGGCTCCTGCAGCCAGATGGGAGACCCAGAAGAAGCTCCCAGCTCCTGGCTTCAGATCAGCAAAGCCCCAACTTATGCAGCCAATTTGGGGAGTGACCCAGTGGAAGGAAGACCTCTCTTTCTGCCTCTCCTTCTCTCTGTGTGTCACTCTGACTTTCAAATAAATAAATAAATCTTAAAAAAAAAACAAGATCGGAGTTGGCGAACTCAAAAGGCATTCATAGCCTTGGCAACTCATGACAAGAGCCTAGGGTGATTACTGACGCCATAAACAAGAGTGTCAATTGTTAAGTCAACAACAGGAGTCATTGTCATATACTCTCCATGTAGGATCTCTGTCCTTAATGTGCTGTACAATGTGAATTAATGCTGTAACTAGTACTCAAACAGTACTTTACACTTGATGTTTCTGTGTGGGTGCAAACTGTTGAAAGCTTTACTTAATACATACTAAACTGATCTTCTGTATATAAAGATAATTGAAAATGAATCTTGATGTGAATAGAAGGGGAGAGGAACCGGGAGATGGGAGGGTTGCAGGTGGGAGGGAAGTTATGGGGGGGAAGAGACCCTGTAATCCATAAGCTGCACTTTGGAAATTCATATTTATTAAATAAAAGTTTAAAAATATATATACACCTAATTACATGGAACTGGTTTATTTAAAAGATATGTTAAGGGACTTAATGAGAGACTTAGACTCCAATACAAGAGTACTGGGGGGACTTCAATACTCCACTCTCAGAAATAGACAAATCAACCAGACAGAAGATCAACAAGGAAACAGTAGATTTAATCGACACTATAGCACAAATGGATCTAACAGATATCTACAGAACTTTCAATCCTACATTTAAAGAATTTACATTCTTCTCAGCAGCGCATGGAACCTACTCTAGGATTGACCACTTACTGGGCCATAAACCAACTAACCGAGCATCAAAAAGGAAACCTGTTGAAGTGAAATGGACACTATGAGAAACAGTGACTTAATTGGCCCATGTCTTTAACGTTGATTAACAACTTAATACTTTATCCTTTTTAGTATTTTCTTCTACTTAATACTATTGCTTGAACTCTGTAATTAACACACAATTATTCTTAGGTGTTTAAATTTAACTGAAAAGTGATCTCTGTTAAATATAAGAGTGGGAATAAGAGAGGGAGGAGATATACAATTTGGGACATGCTTAAGCTGATTTGCCCTATTTAGGGATCACATAAACAAGGCTAGTGTTTGCTAATACTAACTAATAGAATAAAAAAGGCAGAGAACGATCCAACATGGGAAGCAGGATACACAGCAGACTCATAGAATGGCAGATGTCCTAAACAGTACTCAGGCCTCAGAATCAGCCCTTAAGGCATTCGGATCCATATGAAGATCCCATGAGAGTATTTTAGGCATGGAATCCAAGACACTCTGGCAAAAAAAAGACCTAAATGAAAGATCTCTGTGAGTGAGATCCCAGTAGAAAGAATTGGCAAAACAGCATTTTACACTTTATGTTCTGTGCGGGAGGAAACTGATGAAATCGTTACTTAATATATACTAAATTCATCTTCTATAAATAAAGATAATTGAAAATGAATCTTGATGTGAATGGAATGGGAGAGGGAGCGGGAGATGGGAGGGGTGCGAGTGGGAGGGAAATTATGGGGGGGGGAGCCATTGTAATCCATAAACTGTACTGTGGAAATTTATATTTACTAAATAAATTTACATTCTTCTCAGCAGTGAATGGAACCTACTCTACGATTGAACACATACTAGGCCATAAAGCAAATCTCAGCAAATTAAAAAGAATTAGCATGATACCATGCAGCTTCTCAGACCACAGTGGAATGAAGCTGGAAACTAGAAACTCAGGAATCCCTAGAACATATGCAAGCACATGGAGACTGAACAACATGCTCCTGAATGAACACTGCATCATAGAAGAAATCAAAAGAGAAATCAAAAACATACTGGAAGTAAACGACAATAGCAACACAACATATCAAAACTTATGGGATACAGCAAAAATAGTGTTGAGAGGAAAGTTTATAGCAATAGGTGCCTATATCAAGAAATTGGAAAGGTACCAAATAAATGAGCTTTCAGCGCATCTCAAGGACCTAGAAAAACTGCAGCAAACCAGACCCAAATCTATTAGGAGAAGAGAAATAATTAAAACCAGAGAAGAAATTAACAGGATTGAATCCAAAAAAACACTACAAAAAAATCAGCCAAGCGAGAAGCTGGTTTTTTGAAAAAATAAACAAAATTGACACCCCATTGACCCAACTAACTAAAAAAAGAAAAGACCCAAATCAATAAAATCAGAGATGAAAAAGGAAATGTAACTACAGACACTACAGAAATAAAAAGAAAAGCCCAGGGCTGGATGGATTCACTGCTGAATTCTACCAGACATTTAAAGAAGAAGTAACTCAATTCTTCTCAAACTATTCAGAACAATCGCAAAAGAGGGAATCCTCCCAAATTCTTTCTATGAAGCCAGCATCACCTTAATTCCTAAGCCGGAAAAAGATGCAGCACTGAAAGAGAATTACAGACCAATATCCCTGAAGAACATAGACGCAAAAATCCTCAATAAAGTTCTGGCCAATAGAATGCAACAGCACATCAGAAAGATCACCCACCCAGACCAAGTGAATTTATCCCTGGTATGCAGGGATGGTAATATGTTTGCAAATCAATCAATGTGATACACCACATTTAAAAAATGCAGAAGAAAAACCATATGATTATCTCAATAGATGCAGAGAAAGCATTAGATAAAATACAGCATTCTTTCATGATGAAAACACTAAGCAAATTGGGTATAGAAGGAACATTCCTCAATACAATCAAAGCAATTTATGAAAAACCCACGGTCAGCATCCTAGTGAATGGGGAAAAGTTGGAAGCATTACCACTGAGATCTGGCACCAGACAGGGATGCCCACTCTCACCACTGCTATTCAATAAAGATCTGGAAGTTTTAGCCAGAGCCATTAAGCAAGAAAAAGAAATTAAAGGGATACAAATTGGGAAGGAAAAACTCAAACAATCCCTCTTTGCAGACGATATGATTCTATACTTAGGGGACCCAAAGAACTCTACTAAGAGACTATTGGAACTCAGAGAAGAGTTTGGCAAAGTAGCAGGATACAAAATCAATGCACAAAAATCAACAGCCTTTGTATACACAGGCAATACCATGGCTGAGGAAGAACTTCTAAGATCAATCCCATTCACAATAGCCACAAAAACAATCAAATACCTTGGAATAAACTTAACCAAGGACGTTAAAGATCTCTACGATGAGAATTACAAAATCTTACAGAAAGAAATAGAAGAGAATACCAAAAAGTGGAAAAATCTTCCATGCTCATGGATTGGAAGAATCAATATCATCAAAATGTCCATTCTCAGCCGGCGCCACGGCTCACTAGGCTAATCCTCTACCTTGCGGCGCTGGCACACTGAGTACTAGTCCTGGTCAGGGTGCTGGATTCTGTCCCGGTTGCCCCTCTTCCAGGCCAGCTCTCTGCTGTAGCCAGGGAGTGCAATGAGGGTGGCCCAAGTACTTGGGCCCTGCACCCGCATGGGTGACCAGGAGGAAGCACCTGGCTCCTGGCTTCGGATCGGCGCAGCGCACCGGTTAGAATGGCTCACATTCAGAAATCTACCATCAACAGATGCTGGCGAGGATGTGGGGAAAAAGGGACACTAACCCACTGTTGGTAGGAATGTAAACTGGTTAAGCCACTATGGAAGTCAGTCTGGAGATTCCTCAGCAACCTGAAGATAACCCTACCGTTTGACCCAGCCATCCCACTCCTTGGAATTTACCCAAAGGAAATTAAATTGGCAAATAAAAATCTGTCTGCACCTTCATGTTTATTGCAGCTCACTTCACAATAGCTAAGACCTGGAACCAGGAACCACATTGCTGTACAATGTGAATTAATGCTGTAACTAGTACTCAAACAGTACTTTACACTTGGTGTTTCTGTGTGGGTGCAAACTGTTGAAAGCTTTACTTAATATATACTAAACTGATCTTCTGTATATAAAGATAATTGAAAATGAATCTTGATGTGAATGGAAGGGGAGAGGGAGCGGGAGATGGGAGGGTTGCAGGTGGGATGAAAGTTATGTTGGCGGGGGGGAGCCACTGTTTTCCAAAAGCTGTACTTTGGAAATTTATATTTATGAAATAAAAGTTAAAAAAATATAAAAGGAAAAAGACTTTCCACTGTATTTTTATTTGAATTCATACTGAATTCTTCATTTCTAATATTTCAGTTTGATTTCTCTTCAATATCTCTATATCCAAGCAAAATTTCTCTTTCCGTGTCATGTATGGAATTGTTTAACTCATGTATTTGCTTCTGGGTGTTTTTGAGTAATCTTAAGATCATTTTTTGAATTCTTTCAGGCATTTCATCAATCTGTTCATCTTCACATTCTAATACTGAAGTGTTGTGTTGTTCCTTTTGAGGAGTCATATTTACTTCCTTGTTTATGCTTCTTGTATTTCTGTTTTTATTCGGGCATTTGTGGAAGCACTTGTTTTTACATTCACAGGGAGCATGGAGATCCACTATCAGGCCCATGAGCCTCCCCCTGTCTGTGGAGAGAGCAGCAGTGTGAGCCAGATGCTTGCCTAATAGCAGTTGGTCAATGTCCCACCTTGGTAAGTTGAGTCCTGGTGCCTTAACAGAGTGAGGGGAGAGGAATGCTTTACAGGCTTACCTGGAGACCCTGCCCCCTGCCAACTCTCTAGGCAAGCCTAAAATTCAGTGGGGATCACAGATAAAATCCCCCAATCTTACATGACTGTAGCTGCACCTGCTTCCCTTATTAAATGGCTCTTCCTCTCTGCTAGTCACCAAGCACCCTTTGAGAGGATGGAAAGAAAACAACGTGCTCTCCACTCATGCGATTAGGTGGGCACCCTGTCTTCTGCTACTGCTCCAGGATGGACTCTAAGTCAATGAGGTCCATGAGGTTCTTCCTCAGGCAGCATCACCAGTGACAAAGGCTGCCACAAGCAACTAGAAAAAAAATTCCAGGACCGGTGCTGTGGCACGGCAGGTTAAAGCCCTGGCCTGAAGTGCCGGCATCCCATATGGGTGCCAGTTTGAGTCCCAGCTGCTCCTCTTCTGATCCAGCTCTCTGTATGTCCTGGGAAAGCAGTAGAAGATGGCTCAAGTACTTGGGCCCCTGAACCCACATGAGAATCCCGGCTTCAGATTGGCACAGCTCCGGCCGCTGCGGCCATCTGGGGATTGAACCAGTGGATGGAAGATATCTCTCTCTCTATCTCTACCTCTTTCTGTAACACTGTCTTTCAAATAAATAAAATCTTTTTTTAAAAAAGAAAACAAATTCCTGGAAACCTCTTACACCAAAAAAAGGAAATCTCAAAGATTCTGACAGACAAGAGCTGATCAAGTCACTGTTTCTCATAGTGTCCAAATTTTAACTGAAAAGTGATTCCTGTTAGGAATTTGGAAAACATTATGCTGAGTGAAATAAGCCAGTCCCAAAGGGACAAATATCATATGTTCTCTCTGATCGGTGACAACTAACCGAGCACCAAAAAGGAAACCTGTTGAAGTTAAATGAACACTATGAGAAACGGTGACTTGATCAGCCCTTGCCCTGACTGTTGATGAACAACTTAATACGTTATCCCTCTTAGTAATTTTTTTGTTTGTTCTACTTAATACTTTTGGTTGAATACTGTAATTAATACACAATTCTTCTTAAGTGCTGAAACTTAACTGAAAAGTGATCACTGTTAAATATAAGAGTGGGAATAAGAGAGGGAAGAGATGTACAATTTGGGACATGCTCAAGCTGACTTACCTCAAACGGTAGACTTAAAAACATATCAGGGGATTCGAATTCAATCCCATCGAGGTGGCATGTACCAATGCCATCTCACTAGTCCCAGTGATCAATTTCTGTTCACAATTGATCATAATGATAGGACTAAGAGCCAAAGGGATCACATAAACAAGACTACTGTCTGCAAATACTAACTGATAGAATAAAAAAGGGAGAGAACAATCCAACATGGGAAGTGAGATACACAGCAGACCCATAGAATGGCAGATGTCCTAAACAGCACTCTGGCCTCAGAATCAGCCCTTAAGGCATGCAGATCTGGCTGAAAAGCCCATGAGAGTATTTCAGGCATGGAAAGCCAAGACACTCTGGCAAAAAAAAAGACCTAAATGAAAGATTTCCATGAGTGAGATCCCAGTAGAAAGAACAGGGCCATCAAAGAAGAAGGTACCTTTCTCAGAAGGGAGGAGAGAACTTCCACTCTGACTACAACCTTGTCTAAATATGATCAGAGTCGGTGAACTCAAAAGGCTTCCATAGCCTTGGCAACTCATGACAAGAGCCTAGGGTGATTACTGATGCCATAAACAAGAGTGTTGATTTGTTAAGTCAACAACAGGAGTCACTGTGCACTTACTCCTCATGTAGGATCTCTGTCCTTAATGTGCTGTACAGTGTGATTTAATGCTATAACTAGTACTCAAACAGTATTGTTCACTTTGTATTTCTGTGTGGGTACAAACTGTTGAAACCTTTACTTAATATATGCTAAACTGATCTTCTGTATATAAAGAGAATTGAAAATGAATCTTGATGTGAATGAAGGGGAGAGGGAGTGGGAAAGGGGAGGGTTGCGGGTGGGAGGGAAGTTATTGAGGGGGGAAGCTATTGTAATCCATAAGCTGTACTTTGGAAATTTGTATTCATTAAATAAAAGTTAAAAAAAGGCCGGTGGGGCTGGCGCCGTGGCTCAGTAGGTTAATCCTCCACCTGTGCTGCTGGCATCCCATATGAGCATCGGTTCTAGTCCCAGCTGCCCCTCTTCCAGTCCAGCTCTGCTATGGCTTGGGAAAGCAGTGGAGGATAGCCCAAGTTCTTGGGCCCCTGCACCTGTGTAGGAGACCAGGAAGAACACCTGGCTCCTGGCTTTGGATCGACACAGCTCCAGCTGTTGTAGCCATCTGGGGAGTGAACCAATGGTAGGAAGACCTTTCTCTCTGTCTCTCCCTCTCACTGTCTGTAACTCTACCTCTCAAATAAATAAATAAAAATCTTTAAAGAAAAATTCATGTAATAGTTTAAAAAAAAAAAAAGAGGCCGGCGCCACGGCTGAATAGACTAATCCTCCACCTTGCGTCACTGGCACACCAGGTTCTAGTCCCTGTCGGGGAGCCGGATTCTTTCCCGGTTGCACCTCTTCCAGGCCAGCTCTCTGCTGTGGCCAGGGAGTGCAGTGGAGGATGGCCCAAGTGCTTGGGCCCTGCACCCACATGGGAGACCAGGAGAAGCACCTGGCTCCTGCCATTGGATCAGCGCAGTGCGCCGGCAGCAGTGCGCCGGCCACGGCGGCCATTGGAGAGTGAACCAACGGCAAAGGAAGACCTTTTTCTCCGTCGCTCTCTCTCACTGTCCACTCTGCCTGTCAAAAAAAAAAAAAGTTAAAAAAAAAGAGGGATCATCAAATCGTTCATGGAATACATGAATTATGAAACAACTATGCAAAGATATCAAAATCTTTTGCACCAAAATAAACTTACCTCAATTCAAAAAAAAAAAAAAGATTCTGACAGACAGCCAGTCTGCAGAGGCTCTGGGATTATGTCACCATTTAATTGCACTTTTCTTTATTGTATCTTCACAACTACGCCCCAAGGTAATAATAAACCAAGGGGCAGTGAATACAGATTGATGAAAACAAATGTGCTCACAGACAAGGATAAAGGGGACTTCTGCACATCGAGGGGAGCCACATAAGAACTCAGAGGTGTTTTTCCAACTACACAGACAGAGGCAGTCATCGGAAGAGGTAAGTGAAAGCCAGTGATGAGGACCCTGTGCTTCTGGGCCTGCTGTCTTGCCTGTGGTCAGTGAAGGGGGTGGGGGAGGTGGGCCAGGAAAAAAAAAGAAATCATAGAGACTTTGTGAGCCAAGGTCTTCTCTCAAGTAAGACAGAGAAGAAAAGAGAGAGAGTTCAGAAGAAAATGGTGGGAGACAAACACAGAAAGTGCTGAGCAGGCATGGACATGGTCACTCAGCCTTACAGCCAGTCAGAGAGGGGAGATGGGTGTGAGAAACACAGGCTTACACCTAGTTACATTCCTCTGCCTTGTTTCATGTGTGGCATTTCTGGGGGAAATTGTAAATATACCACAAGAACTCAGAACATGGGAAGAGCAGCGCAATGTAGAGTTATCCTGGGAAGTTGTCTGTAGAGGTGGGGCTTATGTTGGGGAATGGCCGACCACTAACGTGGGTGAGGTAAAGGCAAGCTGTCCCAGGTGAATAGCAGGGTATGTCATAAAGTCATAAAACCAGGAATATTTTTTTCGTTATTTGTGTCCTTGAATCTGTGTGTGTGTGTCTTTGTGTTGTGACTTGTGTGTATATTTTTAATTTACATAAAGAATGCGTGGTACAGACTTTTAATTCTTATTACTTTGTTCTCTTAGCTCTGACTTGAATAGCCTTCCATGTTGTGTGTAGCTGATCCTAACTGCTAGATAGTGTCCCACAGTACACATCCACTACATTTATCTTAACTTTTATAGTAATGCATATGAAAGTTCATCAGCTTCCCAACAGCTACACAAGATACACAATCAACTGAAATAAAATTTTATGTGATATTTTTGTGGACCTGACTGCGAAGTCCTCTGTGACATATACAAACTGGGCTTACAGCATATGTTGACACATTTTAAAACAAACCCTCAAAAATGCTTCTATATAGCTTTCAAAAAATATTATATTAGGGCTGGCGCCGCGGCTCACTAGGCTAATCCTCCGCCTAGCGGCGCCGGCACACCAGGTTCTAGTCCCGGTCGGGGCGCCGGATTCTGTCCCGGTTGCCCCTCTTCCAGGCCAGCCCTCTGCTGTGGCCAGGGAGTGCAGTGGAGGATGGCCCAGGTGCTTGGGCCCTGTACCCCATGGGAGACCAGGAAAAGCACCTGGCTCCTGGCTCCTGCCATCAGATCAGCGCGGTGCGCCGGCCGCTGTGCGCCAGCCACGGTGGCCATTGGAGGGTGAACCAACAGCAAAGGAAGACCTTTCTCTCTGTCTCTCTCTCTCACTGTCTACTCTGCCTGTCAAAAAAAAATATTATATTAATTTGTATTCAACAGTGCAGCATAGGTATGGATAGAAATGTGATCTATATTATTACAGTTGGATTTATGTCACCAATGATAGGACAAGTTAGCTTTAGAAAATACATGAATGCAATTTATAGTATTTAAAGATACAATTTGGCCGGTGCCACGGCTCAATAGGCTAATCCTCCGCCTGTGGCACCGGCACCCCGGGTTCTAGTCCCAGTTGGGGCGCTGGTTCTGTCCCGGTTGCTCCTCTTCCAGTCCAGCTCTCTGCTGTGGCCTGTGAGTGTAGTGGAGGATGGCCCAGATCCTTGGGCCCTGCACCCGCCTGGGAGACCAGGAGGAAGCACCTGGCTCCTGTCTTCGGATCGGCGCAGCGCACCGGCCGCAACTCACCGGCCGGAGCGGCCATTTGGGGGGTGAACCAACGGAAAAAGGAAGACCTTTTTCTCTGTTTCTCTCTCTCTCTCTCACTGTCTAACTCTGCCTGTCAAAAAAATATAATTTAAAAATTTATCAATACCTTTGAATCAGAAAAAGTCTTTGATAACAATTCAATTCCTATTAATGATAAATATACTTAGCTAACTGCTGTTAGAAATAAAACTTACTATGGAGAAAGCATTAATAAGCCCAATATCATACATAAGCATCATATATTTCATTAAAAGTGGAGAAATGTTGAAACTACTAAGGAAAACAAGACAAGGTGCCCAGTGTGGCCTCTCTGATCCCTTGTGTTCTGTATGTGCACTATTATAAAAGTGTATAAAATAAAGTTTGCATTTATATAGGTCATGCATATCATTTATTTAGAAAATGAAATTAAATAGTATTATATAAATAACAAATATATAGAGACACATACAAATGTGTGTAGATAATACTTATTTATAGGAATATATATATATATAATATATATGTTTCCAATAGACTGGCATGGAACCACCTTTTAAGGACAAAAGGAGAACCTGAATAACTCTATTTCTGGTCAATTTGAAGATCAGAGAGCTACCAAGACAGGAAGAACTTGAATGATCCAGCTCTCAGAAGAAAGTATGAGCGAAGCAAAGAGTAATTAGAGAAATAAAAGGAAAATGAAATACCATATTCAAAATCCTGTACCTCCACCAAACAAAATATTGCAATATAGTACTATATATCCAGTACAAATTTTTGCAAAATTGAAAACAAAATAAGGGGGTGGGTTGTAATTTATGGATTTGTCCCTAGAAAATGTAACTTACACAAGAATATTAAAGGTAGCTCTTCAAGCAGAGGAAAATTCTCTAAATGACAGTAGAAAAATGTAATGAAGAATGAAAAAGAAACTAAATGTACAAATATAAATGAGTAAGGATTATACAAAGTTGTACAAATTATACATCATAGTGTTATTCTAGAATTTAAATATCTGACAATAATAGCAAAAAAAACTGAAGGAGTTAAATGTAAGTGAAGTATAATCTGTAAGATCCTTCATTACCAGAAATTAGTAAAAGTTCCAAAGTATATTAGATCTCATAAAATCAAATCTGCATATTGAAATTTCTAAAATAGAGTAAAAACTACTAAAGTAGTTCATGTAAATGATAAGCTGAGGCCAGCGCCACGGCTCAATAGGCTAATCCTCCACCTGTGGCACCGGCACACCGGGTTCTAGTCCTGGTCAGGGTGCCGGATTCTGTCCTGGTTGCTCCTCTTCCAGGCCAGCTCTCTGCTATGGCCCAGGAGTACAGTGGAGGATGGCCCAAGTCCTTGGGCCCTGCACCCCAGGAGAAGCACCTGGCTCCTGCCATTGGATCAGCGCGGTGCACTGGCCACAGCGCGCTGGCTGCAGCGGCCATTGGAGGGTGAACCAACGGTAAAGGAAGACCTTTCTCTCTGTCTCTCTCTCTCTCACTGTCCACTCTGCCTGTCAAAAAAATGATAAGCTGAAAGAAAAAATAGAATAACTAAAAAATTTTCATTTATACAAATGAGTAAAAAGGAGGAAAATAGAGATGGCAGGACAGATGAAAACCAAATAAGATAAAATTCCAGATGTGTTAATGATAACTTAGAATGCAAAAGATGGCAGATTTGCTTACCTGGGACTAACATTTTGCAAATAACAGTACTAAGCCCTAGTAAAATATATTTTTCAATAAATTATCTGAATGCACTGCAGAAAGACGAATTGGAGGGGATTTCACACCCTAATGTCTATTGTGCAAGGTCATCTTGAGTTCAAGCAGAAAACTACAGGCTTTCTGGTCTGATGGAGTTCAAGGCAGTGTGAGTGGTTGGAAATTGAGCGGGGATATCCAAGAAGGAGGAAAGCCTTAGAGGGAAGAGCCCTAAAATTTGTGTATAACATTGAAATCATTGAGTGACCAAGAATTGTGTGTGCATAATAGAGACTCTAAGGAGCCCAGCAGAAAAGAGCTTTCTGGAAGCTTGAAATGACTCTGTAAGGACTTCACCTGTTACCCAACGCAGGGTAAACAGAATTTGAAGTTTGAGTCTCAGAAAAGTAGAAGGGTTTGGTTAAGAGCAGAATGTTTTCAAAATCCATCTTAAAGTGTAAAAAACCAAGCCATCACCCAGTCAAACTGAGAGAGAAAAACTTTCCTGAACTGAAAAACTCAATATTTTTGTTAGAACAATTTCAACCAAATTTACCTATGAGCTAAGAGCAGTAAATTCAAGCAGGCTTTCCATGAATCTGTCAGAAGTTAAACATTTACTTCCCCTATTATCCAGTTATTCCACCTTGAGCTTTCACCAAAATTAAATGAAAATCTGTCCATATAAGAAACTCTATGTGAATATTCATAGCAGTCCTGTTCACAGTAGCCCCAAACTCAAGTTAGCCCAAATGTTCAAAAAAATGAAGAATGAACTAAAATGCTACGGTATGTCTACGTAATGGATTCAGAGCCAGTAATTAAAGGAACTAACTGCTGGTAACTATAGCAACACATTCCACTGACTCACCAGCCATGAAAGGTTACATTCAATGTAATTCCTTTTTTAGGAAACACTAGAAAACAAATCTAATCTACAGTGCCAAGAAACAGACCTGAGGTTGCCTGGGGCCAGAGGCACAGTAGGATTGGGGAAGAAGGACATACTTACCTGGAAGCTGGGGCAAGGGAACTTGGGGGATGACAATATTCTCTGTTTAGCGTGATGGCACACAGGTGTGTCCATTTTATACACTCATAAAACTCTGGCTTAAATGCAAATATTCCAGTTGTATGTACACTATACCTCAACAGAGGTTCTCTTTCAAAGCTGAAGCAGTTCACTGGTAAAACTTCAGAACTATCTGTCCCAGGCAGCAATAGTGCTAGAAAATGGACCACAAACTAAAGATATGCTTAATGAGTAGATGTAAAGAGGCTGAACCACTGTGGGGGTAAGAAGGACTCCCAAATGCAATGCCTCAAACAAGGAAAGGAGACAGAGGTTTATTCCATGCTCATGTCACTGCCTAGTGAGCTTCTGCCCCTTGAGGTTCTCCAGGAAGCCAGGCACCATGGAGGCTTTGCCATCCAAAAGATCCAAAGACTATCAGCCTACCAATGGAGCCCATGTTAAAAGAAGTTTTTAAGAACTCCTTGTTCCCAGAATACTGTTGTCTTATCCATGATTAAAGCTGTATACTCATCTAAATAATAGCAGGTAGGAACATGAAAGGAAGTCTGGAAGAGATATGGCACACACCATCTGTTTAGCCTCCATTTCAGAGAATGAATACAGTCCCACTTCAACATTCAAATAAAAAAGGAGGAGAAGTTATGATGTGTAACTAGTGATCATGTACCCAGATACATGTTTTTATTATCACTGGTGAAAGGACAGCTAGCACTGTTTGCACAATGACTAAAAATATCAGAGGTTGACAGGATATGAGCATAAAGGAGACACATGAATGAGAGTTGGCATCCAGTGATACCATTCACAAAGACAAGGAGAGAAAGAGACAGAAGACATTCTGAGGAAGAGAAAACACTCAATTGCACAAGTTGGATGTGAGATTCCTATGAGTAGAGATGCACTAATAAATCTGATTTGCCAGGAAAAAAAAATCTGTTTGCAGCCTTTGCTGATTTCCATGATGTAAATACACTCAGCATGGCCTATTTTGCTACCAAGATGAAGTCACTGGAACAGAAGTTGGGAAGATATGTGCACAATAGTATCTCACTTGATAGTATAAGCCAGGGCTAGCACGTGTCTGCAAAAGCAGATTTCTAAGTAGAGATATCCTGAAGACAATTGGATATACAGAACTAAGTTACTAAGCTAAGGAGTAAGAATCTGAGTGCCGCATTGATCTGGTAATAAATGAGATTATCTGACCCTAAAGTTCCAAGAGAATTCTTGTTTTTGATTTAGATAAATGGTCTCTTGATTAAAGGTTCCAAGTCTCTTGATTAAAGGTTCCAAGTAGAAGATAGTTGGAAAATAATTATGAGTAGAGGAATGGGCCTTGCCATCAGAAAAATTTCTTATAATGAAGTACAATGGCCTGTTTTAAAGCAACCAATTCTGGCTGTAATCGTGCAGTGCCTCACCGTAGTTGTTAGACCAGAAATATATGCAATAGAACTGGTTGATTATTAAGACTTAGATCTGGTGGTACAAATATCCAGAATCCTACATGGTAGATTCAGCCTGATGTGATTCTCCTCTTGCATAAGGGAAGCCCCTGTGGGATATCCATAATATAAGGAAGATGGAGGCACATAAAGGTATACAATAAGATGTAGAATCTGACTCTTATCTTGTTTAGACACGGTCATAGTCAAAGTGGAGGTTCTCTCTCTCCCTTCAGAGAAAGGTACCTCCTTCTTTGATGACCTGTTCTTTCCACTGGGATCTCACTCGCAGAGATCTTTTGCCAGAGTGTCTTGGCTTTCCATGCCTGAAATACTCTCATGAGCTTTTCAGCCAGCTCCGAATGCCTTTAGGGCTGATTCTGAGGCCAGAGTGCTGTTTAGGACATCCACCATTCTATGAGTCTGCTGAGTATCTCACTTCCCATGTTGGATCACTCTCCCCTTTATTTACTCCATCGGTTAGCGTTAGCAGGTACTAGACTTGTCTATGTGCTCCCTTTGACTCCCAGTCCCTCCACCATGACGAACTGTGAACTGAAACTGATCACCTGGAACAGTGAGATGGCATTGGTACATGCCACCTCGATGGGATTGAATTGGAATCCCCTGGTATGCTTCCAACTCCACCACTTGGGGCAAGTCAGCCTGAGCATGTCCCAAATTATACATCTCTTCCCTCTCCCATTCCCACCACCATGTTCAACAGGGATCACATTTCAGTTAATTTTCAACACTTAAGAATAACTGTGCATCAATTACAGATCTAAACCAGTCATATTAAGTAGAACAGATAAAAAAAACTACTAAGAGGGATAATGTATTAAGTTGTTCATTAACAGTCAGGGCTATGCTGATCAAGCCACCGTTTCCCATAGTGTCCACCTCACTCCAACAGGTTTCCCTCTTGGTGTTCAGTCAGTCGTCACCGATCAGGGAGAACATATGGTATTTGTCCCTTTGGGACTGGCTTATTTCACTCAGCATGATGTGTTCCAGATTCCTCCATTTTGTTGCAAATGACTGGATTTCGTTGTTTCTTACTGCGGTATAGTATTCTAAAGAGTACATATCCCATAATTTCTTTATCCAGTCTATCGTTGATGGGCATTTAGGTTGGTTCCAGGTCTTAGCTATTGTGAATTGAGCTGCAATAAACATTAGGGTGCAGACCTCTTTTTTGTTTGCCAATTTAATTTCCTTTGGGTAAATTCCAAGGAGTGGGATGGCTGGGTCGAACGGTAGGGTTATCTTCAGGTTTCTGAGGAATCTCCAGACTGACTTCCATAGTGGCTTGACCAGTTTGCATTCCCACCAACAGTGGGTTAGTGTCCCTTTTTCCCCACATCCTCGCCAGCATCTGTTGATGGTAGATTTCTGAATGTGAGCCATTCTAACCGGGGTGAGGTGAAACCTCATTGTGGTTTTGATTTGCATTTCCCTGATTGCTAATGACCTTGAACATTTTTTCATGTGCCTGTTGGCCATTTGGATTTCCTCTTTTGAAAAATGTCTATTGAGGTCCTTGGCCCATCTCTTAAGTGGGTTGTTGGTTTTGTTTTTGTGGAGTTTCTTGATCTCTTTGTAGATTCTAGTTATTAACCCTTTATCTGTTGCATAGTTTGCAAATATTTTTTCCCATTCTGTCGGTTGTCTCTTCACTCTCCTGACTGTTTCTTTTGCAGTACAGAAACTTCTCAATTTGATGCAATCCCAATAGTTGATTTTGGCTTTGACTGCCTGTGCCTCCCGGGTCTTTTCCAGAAATTCTTTGCCTGTGCCAATGTCTTGAAGGGTTTCTCCAATGTTCTCTAGTAACTTGATGGTGTCAGGTCGTAGATTTAGGTCTTTAATCCATGTTGAGTGGATTTTTGTGTAAGGTGTAAGGTAGGGGTCTTGCTTCATGATTCTGCACGTAGAAATCCAATTTTCCCATTTATTGAATAGACTGTCCTTGCTCCAGGAATTAGTTTTGTATCCTTGATCAAATATAAGTTGGCTGTAGATGTTTGGGTTGATTTCTGGTGTTTCAATTCTGTTCCATTGGTCTATCCATCTGTTTCTGTACCAGTACCATGCTGTTTTAATTACAACTGCCCTGTAGTATGTCCTGAAATCTGGTATTGTGATGCCTCCGGCTTTGTTTTTGTTGTACAAGATTGCTTTAGCTATTCGAGGTCTCTTGTGCCTCCATATAAATTTCAGCACCATTTTTTCCAGATCTGAGAAGAAGGTCTTCGGTATCTTGATTGGTATTGCATTGAATCTGTAAATTGCTTTTGGGAGAATGGACATTTTGATGATATTGATTCTTCCAATCCATGAACATGGAAGATTTTTCCATTTCTTGGTATCCTCTTCTATTTCTTTCTTTAAGGTTTTGTAATTTTCATCGTAGAGATCTTTAACGTCTTTGGTTAAGTTTATTCCAAGGTATTTGATTGTTTTTGTAGCTATTGTGAATGGGATTGATCTTAGAAGTTCTTCCTCAGCCATGGCATTGTCTGTGTATACAAAGGCTGTTGATTTTTGTGCATTGATTTTATACCCTGCTACTTTGCCAAACTCTTCTATGAGTTCAGAGAACTCAGAGGACTTCCATAGCCTTGGAAACTCATGACTGGAGCATAGGGAGATTACTGATGCCATAGACAGGAGTGTCAATTGGTAAAGTCAACAACAGGAGTCACTGTGCACTTACTCCTCATGTAGGATCTCTGTCCTTAATGTGCTGTACATTGAGATTTAATGCTATAACGAGTACTCAAACAATATATTTCACTTTGTGTTTCTATGGGGGTGCAAACTGTTGAAATCCTTACTTAATGCATACTAAACTGATCCTCTGTAAAAAAAAAAAAAAAAGAAATTATCAATTCCCAACTTGACTCTCACTGGGATTAAACATGACAATAGGTCTGCTCTGATTTCATCATCATTTAAAAAAAATCATCTATTATTTTTCACTTTATGTTTCTGTGTGGGAGCAAACTGTTGAAATCCATACTTGATGTATACTAAGCTGATCTTCTGTATATTAAGATAATCAAAAATGAATCTTGATGTGAATGGAAGGGGAGAGGGAGTGGGAAAGGGGAGGGTTGTGGGTGGGAGGGACGGTATGGGGGGGAAGCCATTGTAATCCCTAAGTCGTACTTTGGAAATTTATATGCATTAAATAAAAGTTAAAAAAAAACTTTAAATGAAATAATAACATAGTAGATAAAATAATGAAGAGCTTTCTGTATGATCTTGGAATGGAGAAGAGTTTTAATTAAAGACAGACCTAAATGCTAAAAAAAAAAAAAAATAAGATGTAGAATCTGTTATAACCAAACTATGCACGGGAGAACAGAGGAATAAATTATTAAAAATTATTGAGGAAAGAAGAGCAGATACTAAAATTCAAACCAAAAGAAGGAATAGGAATTTTCCTAAATTACCAGTGTGCACAATGAGAACTGGAGAGTATCTCCAGTGCAGGGCAGAAAGAAGTGAGGAGAATTTCAGGAGGCATAGGACATGCAAAGACTTGAGAGCATGGATGAATAAGGATTATATAGAGACTAACAGAAATGCAATATTTCTGGTACTGTATTCTAGTCCCACATAAATGCTTATGTAGTTCATTTGATTGATTCTCTTCATCTCCAGCACATTTCATGGTACCTGACAGATACTGGGTGAGTAGCTAATAGCTTTTAAAAATAAATGAATAAACCAAATAAGTTTAAATGTCTATGAGAAGCAGGTTGAGAAGCTAATGTTCACAAAAGTGCACTGGTAATATTGTTTTGCTGTTTGTTTTTTTCAGTGTTGATAAATTTATCAACACACACTAAAATGAATCACACTAAACTTTGCAACACACACTTTTCAAATTCTTTCAATGTAGGAATCCTAGATCAGTCTTGCAGTATGGGCACCCCAGTCTACTGAGAGAAACCCCTTGACTCTGTTTCTCAGTCCTTTTGAAACTGCTATTTGCACATTCTGAGAAAATATGAAACTCCACTTAATATAAATTAAAGTTGGTCTGAGAAGCAGGATTTGCTTTTAAATTATTCATTCAACATGGAAGGGGAGAGGGAGTGGGAAAGGGGAGGGTTGTGGGTGGGAGGGACGGTATGGGGGGGGAAGCCATTGTAACACATGAGTCGTACTTTGGAAATTTATATTCATTAAATAAAAGATTAAAAAAAATTATTCATTCAACAAGTACCGTGTTTGTCAGGCACTGGGCAAACAATGCTTAGATGGACTTTATTCTAATTCTTTAGTAACTGGCAGTTTTTTGGAAACTGGATAACAAATAAACTATTGCAATATACTTGCAATGTGCGACATAGTTTAAAGGTGTTCCTTTGTCCTCTCCTCCACTCTTTCATTTTTGTCTCAACACCAATCTGGACCTAGAATTAAACCCCTCTACACTGTCACCTACAGTATGTTCTGATAATGGGGCAATTGCCATTCAATCAAAAGTCAGAAGACACGTATGAAATGTGTCTGTGTACTGCATTTGTTCAAAACAGTTCTTTGTGAACTCTCCAAAGGTAAACCAGCTCTAAACTCAACCTGTGCCCTCTAGCTTCTCTTTTGCATATGAAACATTTGTTTTTGTTCTGCACCAACAGGATGAAAAACTTAGGATCTTTTTTAATTCTACCAAATCAATCCACCAACTTAAAATCTTGTCACACTATCTATACTTCACTGAGGAGTTCATAAAGAGAGAGGAAAGGGCTTATATTTTGCATCCAAAAATAAACTATTTAACTAATGAGGCTTATGTCTGCTCTCCATGAGTATATTTACTCGGAATTGGTGCATAGGAGATTCTCTCTCCCTCTCTCTCTCCTATGGCTTCACCCCTCCACCATCTCTTGCTGTTTTTTCTCCTTTCCTTTCCTCATGAAGTATCTCACCTTAATGTATCATCTCTTTATTCTACAGAGTAATTCAGTCCTGAAGGAGTTCCTAACTCCGAATTTCACAGTTGCTGCTCAACAAAACAAAAACAAATTGTCCCAAATTCCTGCCAAAATAACAAGTCCAACAATCTTTAAAGACACTCACAAATTGTGGTTTTTTAAAAATAAACATATTCTGTGGTCCTATAAACTTTCCCAGGTCTCCCCAAATATGCTGATGAATGATTTTCCCTTCTTTTCATTGTAATTATAAGTTTTATAACAGGGTACAGTAACCGAGCATATGTGGGCATCTGGTTCCCATTTCAGGGTCATGGAAGGAGGAAGAAACAATCCTAACTGAAACTAGGGTAGGAGTAGCCAACAGGTGGGATGAAGGGCATTGGGGGTGCATTTTGAGTTAGGAAATAAAAAGAAGAAAAGTGCTTCCCCAAAGAAGAACAAAGTCTCAATGGTAAATTGAAGGTTAAAAATACAAGAACACTCAAAAAGTCTGTCAAAAATGGGATTAAATAAAATTATGAGTTTATTGTAATAGAAAAACTTTTGAAATCTGTACATAGTATTTGCATAATACAAATTTTCCGGATATTTCAAAAGAGGAGTCTGGCACCAAAATAAACTCATAGTCTTCATTCCACTTTTCCACAAACATTTTGAAGAACCCTTATAAAACAATAAGTATGGAGAGATTCACTTCTCACTTGTCTCCTTCTCATGTTGTCTTTCCTAGGACACTCATCATGTTCTCAAGTACAAAGCTACAAAAAATGCTGAAGTTCATATATCTGTTAACAGTTATCTGTATAATATTTGTTGTTTCTCAGAACTCTACAAAGGTAAGCACAGTTCTCCCCATTTTATGTGAAGCTCTTACCTGTGTGACCTGTGTCATGTTTGTCCTTGTCAATCAATCCCATCCCTCTTTGACCAATTCTTCCATTCCTACCACCTTCCCTAGCTAATTACTATGAGGAATTTTGGATCCTGACTCTCTTTGGTTCCTCATTGCCCATCATGTTCAATCAACTTTAATTCAGATTTGACCTCTCACAAGCCCCTAAAGTAGCTCTTGGAAATGTCACCAACTTAATAATTACCTTGTTACTAAATCAGGTTCAGGTACGAGGGTTCTTCAAAGACATTCATATAAAATAGGTATTATGAAAAAAACTATGCATGGATTTCAAAATATTTTCAGCCCAAATAAATGTATCTTTGAATTCCATTTCTTAATTACTATCCTGTTACTTAACCATTTGAATCTGGTTTCTTATTTTGTCTTTTTGTCTGTGATTTCAATCAAAGAGGTTTTTTTTATTTAATTGAGTGACAGAGAGAGAAAGAGAGATCTCCTCCATCCATAGGTTCACTCCACAGATGGCTGCAAGTGTTGGAGCTGCACTAGGCCAAACCAATTGTTATTTTGGCTCTGAAGCCCATGCCTCTGGGGTATTTACAAATAACTCTTTCCCTGTGCCTATATCTTGCATGGTTTCTCCAATGCCCTCTAATAATTTGATGCTGTCAGGTCATAGATTTAGATCTTTAATCCATGTTGAGTGGATTTTTGTGTAAAGGCTAAGGTAGGGGTCTTGCTTCATGCTTCTGCACATGGAAATCCAGTTTCCACAGCACCATTTGTTTTTTTGTTGTTGTTGTTTTGTTTTGTTTTGTTTTGTTTTTTTGACAGGCAGAGTTGGACAGTCAGAGAGACAGAGAGAAAGGTCTTCCTTCCATTGGGTCACCCCCAAATCACCAACATGGCTGGCACCCTGCACCGATACGAAGCCAGGAGCCAGGTGCTTCCTCCTGGTCTTCCATGCGGGTGCAGGGCCCAAGCACGTGGGCGATTCTCCACTGCCTTCTGAAGCCACAGCAGACAGCTGGATTGGAAGAGGAGCAACTGGGACATAACCAGGGCCCAAACCAGGACTAGAATCCAGAGTGCTGGTGCTGCAGGTGGAGGATTAGCCTAGTGAGCCGTGGCACCTGCCCCAGCACCATTTATTGAATAGAATTCCCTTGCTCCAGGATTTGGTTTTAGATCTTTGAGCAAATATAAGTTGGCTACAGATGTTTGGATTGATTTCTGGTGTTTCTATACTGTTCCATTGGTCTATCCATCTGTTTCTGTACCAGTACCATGCTGTTATGATTACAACTGCTCTGCAGTATGTCCTGAAATCTGGTATTGTGATGCCTCCGGCTTTGTTTTTGTTGTACAAGATTGCATTAGCTATTCTAGGTGTCCTGTGTCTCCATATGAATTTCAGAATCATTTTTTCCAGATCTGAGAAGAAGAGCTTTGGTATCTTGATTGGTATCACATTGAATCTATAAATTGCTTTTAGGAAAATGGACATTTTGATGATATTGATTTTTCCAAACCATGAGCATGGAAGATTTTTCCACTTTTTGGAATCCTCTTCTATTTCTTTCTTTAAGATTTCATAATTCTATCCGTAGAGATCTTTAACATCCTTGGTTAAGTTTATTCCAAGGTATTTGATTGTTTTTGTAGCTATTGTGAATGGGATTAATCTTAGAAGTTCTTCATCAGCCGTGGCATTGCCTGTGTATACAAAGGCTGTTGATTTTTGTGCATTGATTTTATATCCCGCTACTTTGCCAAACTCTTCTATGAGTTCCAATAGTCTCTTAGTAGAGTCCTTTGGGTCCCCTAAATAAAGAATCATATCATCTGCAAAGAGGGATAGTTTGAGTTCTTCCTTCCCAATTTGTATCCCTATAATTTCTTTTTCATGCCTAATAGCTCTGGCTAGAACTTTGAGAACTATATTGAATAGTGAGAACTATATATTAAATAGTGGTGAGAGTGGGCATCCCTATCTGGTACCAGATCACAGTGGAAATGCTTCCAGCTTTTCCCCATTCAATAGGATGCTGGCTGTGGGTTTTTCATAAATTGCTTTGATTGTATTGAGGAATGTTCCTTCCATACCCAGTTTGCTTAGAGTTTTCATCATGAAGGGGTGTTGTATTTTATCGAATGCTTTCTCTGCATCTATTGAGATAATCATATGGTTTTTCATCTGCAGTTTGTTAATGTGGTGTATCACATTGATTGATTTGCGAACATTGAACCATCCCTGCATACCAGGGATAAATCCCACTTGGTCTGGGTGGATGATCTTTCTGATGTGTTGTTGCATTCTATTGGCGAGAATTTTATTGAGGATTTTTGCATCTATGTTCATCAGGGATATTGGTCTGTAATTCTCTTTCAGTGCTGCATCTTTTTCCGGCTTAGGAATTAAGGTGATGCTGGCTTCATAGAAAGAATTTGGGAGGATTCCCTCTTCTTCGATTATTCTTAATAGTTTGAGAAGAATTGGAGTTAGTTCTTCTTTAAATGTCTGGTAGAATTCAGCAGTGAATCCATGCGGCACTGGGCTTTTCTTTGTTGGGAGGGCTTTTATTACTGTAGCAATTTCTGTCTCAGTTATGGGTCTGTTTAGGTTTTCTATGCCTTCCTGGTTCAATGTAGGTAGGTTGCATGTGTCCAGGAATCTATCTGTCTTATAGGGTTTCCCTGTTTGCTGGCATACAGGTCCTTGTACTACTTTCTGATGATTCTTTTTATTTCTGTAGTGTCTGTGGTTACGTTTCCTTTTTCATCTCTGATTTTATTGATTTTGGTCGTTTCTCTTCTTTTTTTAGTTAGTTGGGCCAATGGGGTGTCAATTTTGTTTATTTTTTCAAAAACCCAGTCCTCATTTGGCTGATTTTTTGTAATGTTTTTTTTTTTGATTCAATCCTGTTGATTTCTTCTCTGATTTTAATTATTTCCCTTCTCCTACTAGATTTGGGTCTGGTTTGCTGCAGATGTTCTAGGTCCTTGAGATGCATTGAAAGCTCATTTATTTGGTGCCTTTCCAATTTCTTGATGTAGGCACCTATTGCTATAAACTTTCCTCTTAACACTACTTTTGCTGTATCCCATAAGTTTTGGTATGTTGTGTTGCTATTGTCGTTTACTTCCAGTATGTTTTTGATTTCTCTTTTGATTTCTTCTATGATGCAGTGTTCATTCAGGAGCATGTTGTTCAGTCTCCATGTGCTTGCATATGTTCTAGGGATTCCTGAGTTGCTAATTTCAAACTTCATTCCTTTATGGTCTGAGAAGCTGCATGGTATGATTCTAATTCTTTTGAATTTGCTGAGACTTGCTTTATAGCCTAGTATGTGGTCAATCCTAGAGAAGGTTCCATGTACTGCTGAGAAGAATGTAAATGCTTTCTGTGTAGGATGAAAAGTTCTGTAGACATCTGTTAGATCCATTTGGGCTATAGTGTCATTTAAATCTACTGTCTCCTTGTTGATCTTCTGTCCTGTTGATCTGTCTATTTCTGAGAGTGGGGTATTGAAGTCCCCCAGTAGTATTGTATTGGGGTCTAAGTCTCCCTTTAAGTCCCTTAACAAATCTTTTAGATAAACCGGTGCCCTGTAATTAGGTGCATATACATTGATAATCGTTATATCTTCCTGTTGAACTGATCCCTTAATCATTATATAGTGCCCCTCTTTGTCTCTCCTAACAGTTTTTGTGGTAAAGTTTATGTTGTCTGATATTAAGATGGCTACGCCTGCTCTTTTTTCATTTCTGTTGGCATGGTATATCTTTTTCCAACCTTTCACTTTCAGTCTGTATGGATCTTTGTTGGAAAGATGTGTTTCTTGTAAGCAGCAAATAGATGGGTTTTGTTCCTTTACCCAATCAGCCAATCGGTTTCTTTTAACTGGACAGTTGAGTCCATTAATGCTCAATGTGACTACTGATAAGTAATAGCTTTGCCCTGCCACTTGCCAAAGCTATTTTCTGATATATGTTTTGAACTTCCTGTGATCTTTTGGTGTGAGATTTCCTTCATTTACCTTCTTTCATATTGATGACCATGTTTCTGTGTTTCTGTGTGTAACACATCTTTAAGCATCTTTTGGAGGGCTGGACGAGTGGTGACAAATTCTTTCAATTTCTGTTTGTTGTGAAAGGTCTTTATTTCACCTTCATTCACAAATGAGAGCTTTGCAGGATATAATATTCTGGGCTGGCAGTTTTTCTCTCTTAGTACCTGGGCTATATCTCACCATTCCCTCCTGGCTTGTAGAGTTTCTGATGAGAAGTCAGCTGTGAGTCTGATTGGAGATCCTCTGAGAGTAATCTTACGTTTCTCTCTTGCACATTTTAGGATCTTTTCTTTATGTTTCACTGTGGAGAATTTAATTACAACGTGTCGTGGTGAGGATCTCTTTTGGTCATGTTTATTAGGGGTTCTGTGAGCTTCCTGTACTAGAATTTCTCTGTCCTTCTCCAAACCTGGGAAATTTTCTGCTTTTATCTCACCAAAAAGGCCTTCTAATCCTTTCTCCCTCTCCATGCCTTCAGGAACTCCTAGAACCCGAATGTTGGGTTTTTTAATAGTATCCTGAAGATTCCCAACAATATTTTTTAGATTTCTTTGGTTTGATTGTATATTTTCCTGTTCTCTGTCTTCTAAGTCTGATATTCTCTCTTTTGCTGCACCCATTCTGTTTTTAAGGCTCTCTAATGTGTTTGTCATTTGATCTATTGAATTATTCATTTCATTATGATTTCTTGTTACTATCACAGTTTCATTTTCTACTAGTTGTTTCATTTCATTTTGATTCCTCCTTAATATTTCATTTTCACGAGAGAGATGTTCTATATTGTCCATTAAGGATTTCTGTAGTTCGAGAATTTGTTTTTGAGAACTTCTTAATGTTCTTATCAATTTTTTGAGATCAGCTTCTTGCATTTCTTCTATGTCATCATCTTCATAATCTTGAAGATTTACATATGCAAAATGGCGTGCACCGCTTTACTTACGTAAAATGGCGCCTGCCCTTTGTCTCGCTCGGCTTTGTAAGGTGAGTGGAGAGAGAGGCTAAATGTCCGTGCCGGTTCCCCTTATTTATTCGATTTTTTTCTCTCCTCCAGCCAGCCTGGTGAACTTTCCCCAGGGGGTTTCAAGCCTCATTCTCTGCAGGCTCTTTCTGCCTTTCCCCGCCAATGTCTCAGGTCACCGAGAGGTTTTTGTCTCACCTCCCCTTCCAGCGCTGGCTTGCAGACTCTGCAGCTCCGGCGGCTCCAGTGGCTCCCGCGGCTCCGGTGGCTCCCGTGGCTTGGCTTCCACGCGGTGGGCGACCTTGCTCTCCCCGTAGGTCCTCCGAGTCACAGCCACTAGATCCGGAAGAGTTTCCTCTGCTATTTTTCCCTGATCCTTTTCCTGAGGCTACCGGAACTCCACTTTTATTAAACTATCTTTTCCCAGACTATCGGTGCATGCCCTCACTATTCCGCCATCTTGGCTCCGCCCCCAGTACAAATAAAATTTAAAAACTAATGTTTTTAAAGAGGTCATGGTACAAATTCATAGTAATTTATAGTAATATGAAATATTCCTCTAAGAACTGAAGAACCATTGAAGTAGTTTCAGCAGGCAGAGTTCACTAACAGACTTCTGCTTTAGAAAGACTGGTTTAGTCACAGTGCAGACAATTAAATGCAGAGAAAGCAGGACTGTCTTCATAAATTGTCAAGACAATCTTCATGCTTTCAGTGGCTACTATAATCCAGGAGATAAATGATAGTATATTTACCTATGATGCAGTTGGAAAGGAAAAGACTAATAAACACTAGTAAAATATATAGCAGTAGAACTAACAGAAATGACTTACTGGATGTAAGGTGTATGCAGAAAGGAAGACTAAAGATATGAGCATCAATATATTACTCATAAGTATTCTCTGAGCTATATACTTTGGGTTTAATATATTTGTAACTGTTCTTTAAATATCAAGGTAAGAAAAATGGTTATATTTCATTCAAAATGTTCAGGGAGTTTAAAAATAATGAGGATAATATATAGCTAAATATTCAAATTCATAGTAAGGAAAAATGACTAGCAAAAGGTTCATTTCATAGTAGGCCAAATTTCTTGTCATTTCAGATTTGGGGTGCTCTAAAGTTACCCATCTCCCACTACTATTCTAATACCTCCGTGATGTCCTCATTCCCAAAAATGCCAGTGAGCCCGGTGAAGTCACTAACAGAGACTGAGCTGAGAGTAAAGGAAATCCTGGAGAAATTAGATCGGCTGATCCCACCCAGACCTTTCACCCACGTGAACACCACCACCAGTGCCACACACAGCACAGCCACCATCCTCAACCCACA
This sequence comes from Oryctolagus cuniculus, assembly GCF_964237555.1. Lineage (NCBI taxonomy): Eukaryota > Metazoa > Chordata > Mammalia > Lagomorpha > Leporidae > Oryctolagus > Oryctolagus cuniculus. Next base: position 106,510,359 of record NC_091432.1, on the reverse strand, counting down.
AGACAAGTATTGCATGGGAGACCAGCTGGACATCTTGCTGGAGGCAAAGGACCACTTGGGACACCAGAAGGAATATGGTGGGGATTTCCTGAGGGCCAGGATGTCCTCCCCAGCTTTAAAGGCAGGAGCCTCAGGAAAGGTGACCGACTTCAACAATGGTACCTACCTTGTCAGCTTCACCCTGTTCTGGGAGGGCCGGGTCTCCCTGTCTGTTCTGCTCATCCACCCCAGTGAAGGGGCATCAGCTCTCTGGAGGGCAAGGAACCAAGGCTATGACAGAATGTTTTTCAAAGGGCAATTTGTCAATGGGACTTCCCATGTCTTCGCTGAATGTAGCCTGACCTTAAACTCAAACACCAAAGGGTGCAAATACTTGAATGACAGAGACCAAGAAATCTTCTACTGCATGAAACCTCCACACATGCCTTGTGAAGGCCTAACCCACGTGAGAACAGATCATCAGCATATTTCCTACCTTAGCAGCAAGGAGAAAGACCTCTTTGTTAAGTAAGTATACTCCAAAACACTGAGAGCTGCTCCTCAAAAAGACTACAGTGTCGTGTATTGAGTATGACCTTCTCAGATGCTCCCTCTACTCAAGGTTCTGGTCAAATGTGTGGTGTCTCCATGGGACACTCTTCACAGTTCCACCACAAAGTTTGTGTTTTCATTGACATGTTCAGTAGAAGACAGGTGCACATAATGCATACACCTGTGTTTCTCCATGATGATTGCTATTATCAGATTCAGTCATGTCTTTAACTATACACCTCAATTTAACAAAAATTGTTCAATGGAAAAAATCATTCTTCTGTGTGTTCTAGATGTTCTTTCCCAAATGTGTGATAGCATCCATGCTCCTTTACCTCTCAGATCATACTCCATAAATTCTGCCTCTTGAATGTCTTTCATATCCATGCACTTCTCCCCATGCCTAGGGCTGCCACCCAAGTTCAGACCACCATTATCTCCTCTAGATGACTCCTAACAGCTTCCTAACTGACCCCTTTCCCACCAATCCTACCCTTCTCCAATCCATTCTCTGCACTGCAGTCTGGTCAATCTTTCTAAAAAGCTAACTCCTACCAGTCATCTCCAGCTCATCTCACGGTCACATATTTCTCTGTACCTACTGTTCAGGGTCAAGCAACCCTTTACACTCCCTAAGTTGTGACCTAATGATTGAACCCTCCTAAAAATTGGGTATAAAAGTATGTTTCTCAGATGAGTCAAGGCTGCATGAATGTCACACCTTTCTCTCACTGCTCACAAACAAATGTTCACTTCCTGGGTTCCTGCTTCTATTGGGATGGAAAATACTTCATTACTTAGTATGTACCACCAAGGTTTCTTCCTGGGTCACTCTGAGGATGTACAAATCCTAAAACTGTAAGCCAAGTGCTGAAATACCATTCAGCTGCATGGTCTTTTGCTTTTCGACTAACTTCCCATAAGTCTCAGGAGCTCAGTCCATTTCTGCTTCCCTTCCCTTTCTGCCAATAGTCACCCCCCTCTACACCCTGAGGATTCATTTTCTTAAGGCTTGTGAGAGTACAAAACTAGGTTCTCAGAAATCCATTTCTCAGCAATGTCCAAAGCCAGATTTGAGGGTTTTTTTCTTTCTTTAATCTCTCAAGTTACAATTACATAAATGGAACTGTAGGTCATTATGTAAACCAAAATAATCCAAGCACAGAAACACAAGTAACACACAATATCACTCTTAAGTGGATTCTATGAAAAAGCTGATCTCACAGAAGTTAAAGGTATAATGGGGGTTACCAGAGCCTTACGAAGGAAGGAGGGAGGACAGGATGAGAAAAGGTTAATTAACAAGTTGTAAGTCATAGCTAGATGAGAGTAAAACTCCAAAGTTTGATTGCACAGTAAGGTGACTAAAACATTAATGTACTTAAAAACTTAGATGATAAGACTTCAGATGTGTTCATCATAAAGGAATATTAAGTGTTTGAGGAGATGGGTAGTTTTACCCTGATTAGAGTTTACACAATGTAGTCATGTATTGAAAGATCACATGGTACCCCCAAAATAGGCACAATTTTTATGAGTCAAAATTTCTTAATTGAAAAAGATTATAAAATAAATAAATCTCAAATTATATATACTAAAGGAAAGTAAGAATGATACCAAACAGGAAAAAATAACATAAATTCTAGAATCTGACCTCGTTATCCAAGTTTTTGCTCCTGACCTGCAGTTCAGGAGTCCTTACTGAATAAGTAAATGGATGGTTGGGTTTCTGTCCCTTCCCTTTTATCTCTAAAGGTACAACTCATTAAATCTCATCCTACCCACTGATCAAACATCCTTGTGCCTAAATCCCAATAAGGATGAAAAAATGCTGATCCTTTGTATCTCCAGATTGAACCTGAAAAAGGCATTCATAGCAGAAAACCAGGTACCATGCATATCTTTTGTGCCTGGAACTTGGGATCTCATTCTCCCCTGAACCCTTTCCTGCCTACATCTACTTACATAACCAGTACACAGGCTTGAAACAAAGACTGAGTCAGAGAGTAAGTTTTGAAACATGAAAAGTTGTATAGTATTTCATCAGCTGGAGGAAAGAATTGCAATGGACATCATTCAAGATCAGACAGAATTCTCCTTCCTGCCAGCTACTTTGGTAGGCATTAAGGATACAGCAGTGGGCCTGTAAAATGTATTACCTCCCATTATGAACCTTAGAATCTTCAGAAAGCAAGTTCATAGGGAAAATTAAAGCTAATCATCATAACAAGAAAAAGGCTAGGGAAGGAACCATGGACCCTGATAAAAGAGTCAATGTACCAGGATGAGAAGCCTGAACTTGTTAGGCAAATGATAGGAAGATAGTAAAAGGTATTACATAGTGACAGAGCTGCATTTGCTATCTTAAAGAGTGCTGAAAAATTTAGGTGGGATTAACTGAGATGTCTGACCAATTAGAGGTTGTTCATTGTGTAGGAAAAAAATATGTGAACCTGAATTGGTGAACTGGATTCAAAAAGAGAGATGAGAACCTGCAGATGAGACAACTATTTTGAGTATAAAATTCCACAAAATAAAGATTTCTTATAGCACATGAGTAGACCTGTCCTGGATTTCAGGTCTCTCAGCAGAGCAGAACCTCCTCCAAGATCCTGATTCATTTGCAATGCCAAACAAATCTAAAATGTACAACAATTATAATAGTTTTCAGCTATAGAAAATAAAAATTATCCTTTATGTACAAGCAGGTGATTTATGTTACCTGTGTTATGTGGACACACAACAGGCTGATTCGCTGTCCTATTTCTTGAAGGTCCAAAGTGGGAGTTGAAATAATGAAAGACCAACATATTGATGTCTCCCAATGTAAAAGTAAGTCCTCTCCATGCTGTGCTGGGTGTGTTTTGCGTGTATGTACACAGAGGGAAGCTTATCAATATAAACTGTAGTCATTGTAGTTTTTCTGGTGTTCAATTCCTAGCAGTAATAACTTCTTCACATTTTCCAGCTTCTAAGGATGCCTATATTCCGTGTGGTCCCCTTCTTCTATCTACAAAGCCACAACATTGGATCAAGACCTTGTGTCACATCTCTATGACCCACCCTTCTGCCTCCTTCTTCTATTTTGGAGGACAAATGAGATATGATCGAACCCATCAGATAATGTAGGATAACCTCTCCATCTCAAAGTCCATACCCTAGGTCACATCCTTTGAGCAAAGACCTTTGAGCCATGTAAGACTCACAGGTATGAGTAAATAGGACATGGATATCTTTTGGGGGGGGGCATTAGTTGGCATAAAACAGTCTCGAATGAAAAATACAAAGGAATACTAATACTATTACCCAGAAACTATTCAGAATACTCAAGCCTATTATAATAGTATTAAATAAAATTAACATGTAAGAGAAATCATAAGAGAGTCTGTTATATATTTGACATAATTGAACACCTTGACAATACATATTATAGAAGAAATGGTTTCTAAAAACAAACTCAAAAATTATCTTCTCACTCAAGGACACCAAGACATTATTAGAATGGGAAATAATAACTATGGAACTCAATTTTCCAGGATTACGGTATTTAGCAATCCAGGGTGAAATGTTATTGTGCTTCATAAAAGCCAAACCAACATAATTCCAATGTAATTATAGGACGATGAAAATGTCTTTTAGTAAACCAATCATCAAGACTTAAGGTGATATTCTGAGTGTATTTTCCAATTCTACCACCAGCAAATTTCTAAATTTGCCACTTTGTCCACAAGTTACAAATACAGTACAATCTATAATAATGTACTCTTCTGTGGACACAGGCAACAGGAACTGTAAGGTTTCTCAGGAACTAAGCAAGGATGAATAAGCAGACTGATGAAGATATCCTCATAGTCATTTCCTCCATCCTCTTCAGTAATGGAAATCACTACTGCATACAGACCCATCGTCACTTTCCTTGTAGTCATGGCCGTGACTGTTTTTCTCTAGGAGTGTGAATGGAAGGATATGAAGAACTTCTAGGTCTCACCTCTTTAAAAGCAAAACAACTTGTGCTCCCTTCCCATTTCCTTCTTACTTACTTAACGGTAGATTTAATTGCAGGAAAAAAAGGAGCCATGTTAGATCATGTGATTGAAGTCACGTGTTAAGAACGGCAGAGCAATAAGATGCTAGAAGGCACTAGAGTGCCTGACACTGTGCAGCTTCATCATATCCCTAGCTTGCTCACTCCAGGATTGTGACTTGAGCGAGTATTAAGTTCCTATTTATTAATTCATTATTATTTTTGGCCTTTCTTACAGAATTCCAGAATTTTTCCTACTTAAGACATAATGTGGTGTCAGAAGAGAAGTGTTGATAGTACAAAACCTACATTCTAGGCAAGGAACACTCAGTGGTGGGTTACCAGTATAGTGAATGGCAAGGACACATGGCATGCGAAAGCTGATGGTTTTGTCATACCATGGCCAAATAGTTGGTGCACTGCTATCTATGATACTTGGGAAGCAGACCATGTGACAATGGAGTCTGTAATTCTAGTGGAACTTGCTGGAATATCTCAGAATATTAGTTTTGTTATCCATTGCTTGTCATTTTTAGCAAAGCCCCATTAAAAAGAAAGTAAACTCAAGCTTCGTGTTTTATATTTTTGAAGTTTCTTAAGGCATTTTTTAAAAATGGAAAATTTAAGATTATTCTTTTACTACTAGGACAAAGGTAAGTGATTGGATACCAGGACACAATTGGCAAGCTATTATCATCATTCAGGTTGCAAACCAAGATCTAAGTCACTGGAGAAGCAGTAGAGATGGTAAAGAAAGGATAAAACACTGAGTCTTAGCCAATGGACAGATTGGGAGAAAAGTCTCTCAAAATAATGAGTACAAATGCAATGGAAACTTCATGTAATACACCCAATCTACTGATGATCCAGCTTACCAGCATAGAACACCATGGATCTCAGTTGTTCACCCTCCTGATCATGGGGACTATGTGCTGTGGCTTGCTACTGCCGCCCAGCATCACAAGGGAGCATCTTACTGCATGTCACTAGCCCAGGAAAAGATCAAAACTCAATAGCTTCTCAGCCTTTTGGCTAAGATGAAGTGTAGTAAAGATCAAAGCTCAAAATTCAAATTACAGATTCTACTAGATGTATAGTGCTTTCATACCATTGTAAAGTGTAAATCACAAGTCAAACCATCAAAAGTCAGGCAACATTTATACTATGAATGGTGGAAGGAGGATACAGGAGTTAGATGAAGGGAGAAAGAGATCAATAAAGAAGACTGGGGGGCGGCACTGTGGCATAGTGGGTAAAGCCGCTGCCTGCACTGCTGGCATCCCATATGGGTGCCAGTTCGAGTCCTGGCTGCTCCAGTTATGCAAATAAAATCACTTACAAGTATCTGTGTTGGCAGAGAGTAAAGAGATAAAAGAGAAATGCCAAATTGGAATGAAGATCCCTGTACCTGGCGGTTACACTTTACAAGGAAGATGGTTAACAACATTTTGCAACCAGATTCAGTTAGATACAGCTAAAATAAGTGGCTGCTTGAAAGGAAAACTCATCTATCTCATGGGAGACTCTACGCTGCGTCAGTGGATCTACTACTTACCCAAAGTAATGAAAAGTATGTGGCTATGCTATACTCTGTTAGAAATTCATGATGATGTCATAGTATGTTTAATGAGGTCTCATTTCCTTATTTGAACTATTTTGTTTTCTACTCCATTTATTTTTCTGACTTTGAGTCTTTCAATTTAAAATATATTTTATTCCATGTTTCATAAGACATGTTGGTCTTCTCTATAAATTACAATGAAAATTTTACATTTTGGTTGACATTCCAAATATGTGAATTGTAATCTGCCATCAAAGGTAGAAAAGCCCCAGTCAGAAAGAATCTAGGGGTGAGTGAGGATATTTGAAAAACCATTTAAGTTGTTAAGACACCACTTAAGATGCCTGCCTGCCTGCCATGTTGGAATGCCTGGACTGAAGGCACTGCTCCCAATTCAAGCTTCCTGCTAATGTGTACCCTTGGAGGCAGCAGCTGATGACTCAAGGGGTTGAGTCCTTGCCACCCACCTTAGAGACCTGGAGTAAGTTCCCAAATCCTGACTTAAAAGCTTGATGCAGCCCCAGCTATTGCAGGTATTTGGGGGAATGAATCAATGGATGTGATTTCTCGATCTCTCTTTCTCTCTCTCTCTCTCTCCCTTCCTCTCTCTCTAACACATTAAAAATAATTTTTTTTTGCAATTAGAAAGGAAGACTCTTGGTGTGTGGGTACTTTAAATGATGGAGTTTTCTTTTTTAAATATTAATCACTACCTTCTAGTTAAAAGGTCTCTTTATTTTTATCAGCACTAAAATTTTTTGATCTTCATGAAACTGGAAATTTTAAGAAACATTTGCTTCTGGATGCAGAAAAACACACTCTGATTCAATGGAAAAAACACAGTCATCCTTTTCTCACCGTTCAGCTCTACTCAGTGATAGATGATGGCTACATCCCTCGGGAAATTGACCGGCTAATAGGTGACAAGGACACAGTCATCGTCATCACCTTTGGACAACACTTCAGACCCTTCCCCATTGACATCTTCATTCGTAGAGCCATCAGTGTCCGACAGGCTATTGAACGACTGTTCCTGAGAAGCCCAGCCACCAAAGTGATCATTAAGACAGAAAACATCAGAGAGATGCACATTGAGGCAGAGAGATTTGGAGATTTCCATGGTTACATTCAGTATCTTACTCTGAAGGACATTTTCAAAGATCTCAACGTGGGAGTCATTGATGCCTGGGACATGACCATTGCATATGATGCCAAAGATCTCCACCCACCTGATCAGGTGATTGGAAATCAGATTAATATGTTCTTAAATTACATTTGCTGACATACACACAAACAAACCACCAAGAAACAATCTCTGCAAATAATCCCACATATATTGCCAAAAGGTTTTGTTCATTTGAGGAACTAGGCTGTGATGATATTCTGAAACAGAGATCACCTAACTTTGTTTATAAAGGATTAGCTAACAAATATTTTAGGCTTTTCAGGCCACATAGTCTTTATCAGAACTGTCCATGGCTATGGCTATCACTGCAGTGCAAAACAGCCAACGACAACACGTGTAACAAATGGGTTTGGTTGTGTTTCAGTCAAACTTCATTTATGAATATTAAAGCTCAAATTTCAAATAATTTTACATGTCATGATATATTCTTCTGATAATTACCTACTTTTTATTTTTTTATTTATTGACAAACAGTAATTGTATATATTTTGGGTACAATGTAATATTTCAATACATACATGTATTTTAATGATCATATTAGGATAATTAGCATCCATTGCTTCATATATTCAAGGTTTCTTTGTATTCCGTACATTCAGAGGTCTTTCTTCTAGCTATTTAGAAAAGTACAATATATTATTGTCAACTATCATTACCCTACTGTGCAAATGAGCACCCACAGGCTTGTTTTCATAATAAGGGAAGAAAGTACATTTTTAAGTCAATAAAAGTAGATCTGAGATTTGACTTATCTATATTAGGGAGTTAAGTTTGGAGAAGAACCCAAGAATGGTGCATCTTTTGTGAGCATTTAGGCATTACTATAGCTTATGATACATAAATAATGTCCTCCACTTAATACATTAAAGCAAGGTAGATCATTGTGATCAAGTTTTACTATTAACTCTAATAATCCAACTCTTTGAGGAGAGAGATCCTGTGTGGGGAGTTAGTGCACAGTGACACCTGTGGTTATTTTAACAATTAGCACTCTTATGTATGATGACATCAGTGATCACCTGAGGCTCTTGACATGAGCTGCCTAGGCTATGGAAACCTTTTGAATACACTGACTCTCTATGTATTTAGACAGGACCATGGGCAAAGTGGAAGTTCTCTCTTCCCTTCAGAGTAAAGTACATACTTCTTTGATGATCCCTTCTTTCTTTTGGGGTCTCACCCACAGAAGTATTTCATGTGGGACACTTTTTGCCACAGTGTTTTGGCTTTCCATGCCTGATGTGCCTTCATGGGTTTTTCAGCCAGACCAGAATGGCATAAGGGCTGATTCTGTGGTCAGAGTGTTATTTGAAGTGATTGTCATTCTATGAGTCTGCTTTATGAACTGCTTCCCATGTTGGAGCCTTCACTCTTTTTTTGATTCTTTCTATTATTACTTTCAAACATTTAGTCCTATTTTTAGGGTCACTTTAACACTTAATCCTATCCATGTGATCACTTTGTCTTTTAATCCTATCCCCATGCTCGCTCAAACACTCAAAATGCTATTTTTTCTCACCCAACTTAAGGGGGGTTGGGATATTACCTACTTTTTTAAATTGCAAAAAATATTCCTTGATCATGATATCTAAAAAAAAGTAGTAGACATTTTTGGCCACCATTTGTTGACATCTGTTTAAAGCAAAAAGGCTGGTAGAGTTGAACAAAAATTCTTTGGATGATGAGAGAAAAACTAGTAAAACACTGAAGGTATTAAATAATTCCTATGGGACCAGCCTTGTGGCACAGCTGGTTAATCTCCTGCTTACCACAGTGGCATCCATATTATAGTGCAGGTTCAAGTACCAGCTTCCTTAACTCTACTGTAACTTCCTGCAAAATGCACCTAGGGGCAGCCAGTGATGCCTCAAGTGCTGGGTGCCTGTCACCACATGGGTGATCTGGGTGGAGTAACTGGCTCCTGCTCAGTGCAGCATCTTGCAGCTATTTCAGAGCGAACCAAGAGATGGAAGTGTCTCTCTTTCTCTCTGTGTCTGTCTGTCTCCCCCTCTCCCATAACTCTGCTTTTAGAATAAATAAATAAATAAATCTTAAAAGAGGAAAATCCCCAAAACTTGAAAAAATTAACAAAAAACTTGACAACTGACTGAACACCAAAAAGGAAACCTGTTGAAGTGAAATGGACACTATGAGAAACGGTGACTTGATCAGCATAGCCCTGACTGTTAATGAACAACTTAATACATTATCCCTCTTAGTAGTTTTTTTTTTGTCTGTTCTACTTAATATGACTGGTTTAATTCGGTAATTAATACACAGTTATTCTTAAGTGTTGAAATTTAACTGAAATGTGATCTCTGTTAAACATAAGAGTGGGAATAAGAGAGAGAAGAGATGTACAATTTGGGACATGCTCAAGCTGACTTGCCCCAAATGGTAGAGTTAGAAATATACCAGGGGACTCCAATTCAATCCCATCAAGGTGGCATGTACCAATGCCATCTCACTATTCCAAGTGATCAATTTCAGTTCACCATTGATCATAATGAAAGGACTAAGAGTCAAAGGGAGCACATAAACAAGTCTAGTACCTGCTAATACTAACCGATAGAATAAATAAAGGGGAGAGTGATCCAACATGGGAAGCGAGATACTCAGCAGACTCATAGAATGGCAGATGTCCTAAACAGCACTCTGGCCTCAGAATCAGCCCTAAAGGCATTCCGATCTGGCTGAAAAGCCCATGAGAGCATTTCAGGCATGGAAAGCCAAGACACTCTGGCAAAAAAAAAAAAAAAAAAAAAAAAAAAAACCTAAATGAAAGATCTCTGTGAGTGAGATCCCAGTGGAAAGAACAGGTCTTCAAAGAGGGAGGTACCTTTCTCTGAAGGGAGGAGAGAACCTCCATTTTGACTATGACCTTGTCTAAACAAGATAAGAGTCAGAGAACTCAAGGGGCTTCCATAGCCTTGGAAATTCATGACTGGTGCATAGGGAAATTACTGATGCCATAAACAGGAGTGTCAATTTGTAAAGTCAACAACAGGAGTCACTGTGCACTCACTCCTCTTGTAGGATCTCTGTCCTTAATGTGCTGTACATTGAGACTTAATGCTATAACGAGTACTCAAACAGTATATTTCACTTTGTGTTTCTATGGGGGTGCAAACTGTTGAAAGCTTTACTTAATGTATACTAAACTGATCTTCTATAAAAAAAAAAAAGAAGAAGAAGAAGAAGAAATTATCAATTCCCAACTTGATGCTCACTGGGTTTAAACATGACAATAGGTCTGATCTGATTTCATCATCATTTAAAAAAATCATCTATTATTTTTCACTTTATGTTTCTGTGTGGGAGCAAACTGTTGAAATCTTTACTTAATGTATGCTAAGCTGATCTTCTGTATATAAAGAGAATCGAAAATGAATCCTCATGTGAATGGAAGGGGAGAGGGAGTGGGAAAGGGGAGGGTTGCAGGTGGGAGGGACGTTATGGGGGGGAAGCCATTGTAATCCATAAGCCGTATTTTGGAAATTTATATTCATTAAATAAAAGTTAAAAAAAACTTAATGAATTGAAACATTTCTTACTAATGTCAGACAGAAAACAAACAGGAAGGTCTCTTTTCTATTCAGTAATGAACTGGTGGCAATACACTCAAGCAGGACCAGAAATAACTGCTCCTGGTTGTTTGACCACTCTTAGTTAAAATTAAAAGGCTAAATGTAAGAATCTAGAAGATAGGCTTGTAGAAGCTTAAAATACAAAACTTTCCTCATAATGGAATGCTTAGATAATATATGCACATTTTCATTATATTTATTCCTATAAAATTGGTACTTTTGACATACTCTACATGTACCTTTTAAAATCTCTACTCCTACAAAACATTCAGTATGTTTAGAAATGTGCATGAAAGGCCGGCGCTGCAGCTCAATAGGCTAATCCTCCACCTGCGGTGCCAGCACACCGGATTCTAGTCCTGGTCGGGGCACCAGATTCTGTCCCAGATGCCCCTCTTCCAGTACAGCTCTCTGATGTGGCCCGGGAGTGCAGTGGAGGATGGCCCAAATCCTTGGGCCCTGCATCCGCATGGGAGACCAGGAGAAGCACCTGGCTCCTGGCTTCCAATCAGCTCAGTGCACCGGCCACAGCGCACCAGCCGCAGCAGCCTTTGGAGGGTGAACCAACAGTAAAAGGAAGACCTTTCTCTCTCTCTCACTGTCCACTCTGCCTGTCAAAAAAAAAAAAAAAAAGAAATGTGCATGAAAGTTAAATGTACAGCTCAGTGAACTATCAAAAGTAAATACCTGAGTAGCCTAATGATTAGGAGTAAATAAATAAAAGATGCATAAAACACTCATACACGTTCTGTAAATTGAAAGATCAAATCATCGTATATGCAAAGGGCTAAAAATAATCAAGATACTTCTGAAAATTAAGAGAGTTGAAGAACTTACTTTTGTAAATATCAAGACTTGTTTTACAGCTATAGAATATTGGAACTGTGGCACTTGCACATAGAGAAACCAAGGACCAGTGCAACAGAATAGAAGGAACACACAGAGGTCCTGCATGTGTGCAACCTGCTCCATGACAAATGGAGCACTGAACAGTAGTGAAGAAAAGACAGTCTCTTCGATAAATAAGAAAAAAATGGGATACCCATGTGGGAAAAAATAAAACCACAGCCCTGTGTTATTCTATTTGCAATAAAGGTCAGGGAGATAATAGACCTAATGGTGAAAAAGCAAAGCAATTCAGCTTCTTAAAGACTGTATCTGACACTAAGAAGGATGCAATTAGAAAACATTGTATTTAGTGAAATAAGCCAGTCCCCCAAAAAACAGATATTATATGTTTTTCCTGATGCGAGGTAACTAATAGAGTAACTGAAATGTAATATATTGAAGTGAAATGGACATTTTGAGATTTGATGATTGTTTACAGCCCCAGTCTCTTCTGTTGAGTAACAAAGTTTTTTTCTTTGTACTATATGTTGAACTCTTCTGTTCAGTGTAGGGTTAACTTTACCATAATTAAGTAAGCTGAAAATAGATCTTTGTGAAAATTAAGAGTAGGAAGGGGAGAAGGAGGAGGAACAAGGTTTGCAGTGTGGGCAAAAGGGAAGGTAGGGAGAAAAGTATCACTGTTTCTAAATCTGTATATATGAAGTGTATGAAAGTTGTGTAACTTAAATAAAACTAAAAAAAATCTAAACTTTTAGGGATCTACACATAGTCCTATTGCATAAAACAGCTATGCCAACTGTGACTCACCATGTGAGTGTGATGTTACCCAAAATGCTGATGAAATGAGTCCATTCACCTTGCATCACATGCTGTTGTAACGAGCCCATAAAAGTCTGTAAATGTTTATTCTCAAATTATCTCATAAATGAACACTGAAACCAGTATACAAACACACAGGTTCTGCAGACCACAGTTAGAGTAACAAGTAATAAACAATCCCTGCACTGTTGAAGATCATATAAGACAATATCCAAATGATTTCAAAGAGGAGTATGATTTATTAGATTGAGTTCTAAAGGAAATAATCATAAGGGAAAATACTGGTCAGTTTAAGCACATTAAAATTAGAAACTGCTTATCAAAACAGACAATTAAGGAGGAAGGTGCGGTGGTGCAGTGGTTAAGATGCTTCTTGAAATACCCACAATCCATATCAGAATGCAAGTTCAAGGCTCATCTCCCTTGTATCTGATCCAGCTTTCTGCTAATGCACCTGGAGGTAGGAGATGATGGCCCAAATACTTGAGTTCCTGCACATGGTATGCACATGGAACCAGGATGGAATTGTAGGTTAGCCAGTTTTGCCCCACCCAAATCTAACTGTTGTTGAGCACTTGGGAAGTGAACCAGCAGATGAAAGATCATATACACATTCACATATATCATTATATTTCACTTTCTCTCTCTGTCACTCCCCCTTTCAAATAACTAAATAAACCTTACAAAAGAAAGACACCACTGGAAAATAGGGGTCGGCACTTGTGACACAGTGGGTTAAAGCCCCAGCCTGCAGTGCCAGCATCCCATATGGACACCGGTTCAAGTCCCGGCTGCTCCACTTCCAATCCAGCTCTCTAATGTGGCCTGGAAAAGCAATGGAAGATGGCCCAAGTCCTTGGGCCCCTGCACCCATGTGGAAGACCCAGAAGAAGCTCCTAGCTCCTGGCTTTGGATTGGCATGGCTCCAGCCATTGTGGCCATCTGAGGAGTGAACCAGCGGATGGAAGACCTCTCTCTCTCTCTCTTTCTCTCTCTCTCTCTCTCTGTAAATCTGACTTTCAAGTAAACAAATAATGCTTTAAAAAAGTGAAAAAAATCAAAATTATGAAAAGACATTTGTAATACATAGAATAAAGAAATCTCTGTTCCCTTTTTCCAGCCTATTAATTGAAATCCAGATTGGTAAACTGCATTATATATTTAAAAATAAAAATAATATATCTCCCAAAACATTATAAACAAAATCAAACGATAAATGATAAAGAGAAGGAGTTACAATTAAATCCTAGACAATAAACTACTATGCATAGTACAGAAAAAACTCCTTAAAATAATGAAAAGATCTAGATAAAAAATAATTAGCACAATATATAAGTGGGCAATTCAGTAAAATATATTAAACTGGCCCTCAAACATAGAAAAAGAAATACATATATACATTATAACTACACTGAGAAACATTTCTCATCTATCACATTGGCAAAAATCCTTAAAGTTTCAAACATTCTATATTGATGGGGATGAGGAAAAACATGCATTTTCTTTTGTTGATGGAAAATCAAAATGATGCAGTTAGGAGAGACAAAGAGGGGCACTATATAATGATTAAGGGATCAATTCAACAGGAAGATATAACAATTATCAATATGCACCTAATTACAGGGCACAGGTTTATTTAAAAGATTTGGTAAGGGACTTAAAGGGAGACTTAGACCCCAATACAATACTACTGGGGGACTTCAATACCCCACTCTCAGAAATAGATAGATCAACAGGACAGAAGATCAACAAGGAGACAGTAGATTTAAATGCCACTATAGCCCAAATGGATCTAACAGATGTCTACAGAACTTTTCATCCTACACAGAAAGCATTTACATTCTTCTCAGCAGTACATGGATCCTTCTCTAGGATTGACCACATACTAGGACATAAAGCAAGTCTCAGCAAATTCAAAAGAATTAGAATCATACCATGCAACTTCTCAGACCATAAAGGAATGAAGTTGGAAATTAGCAACTCAGGAATCCTTAGAGCATATGCAAATGCATGGAGATTGAACAACATGCTCCTGAACGAACAATGGGTCATAGAAGAAATTAAGAGAAATCAAAAATTTTCTGGAAGTAAATGAGGATAGCAACACAACATACCAAAACTTATGGGATACAGCAAAAGCAGTGTTAAGAGGAAAGTTTATAGCAATAGGTGCCTACATCAAGAAATTGGAAAGGCACCAAATAGATGAGCTTTCCATGTATCTCAAGGATCTAGAACATCTGCAACAAACCAGACCCAAATCTAGTAGAAGAGAAATAATTAAAATCAGAGAAGAAATCAACAGGATGGAATCCAAAAAAAAATTACAAAAAATCAGCCAAATGAGGAGCTGGTCTTTTTGAGAAATAAACAAGATTGACACCGCATTGGCCCAACTAACTAAAAAAAGAAAAGAAAAGACCAAAATCAATAAAATCAGAGATGAAAAAGGAAATGTAACAACAGACACCACAGAAATAAAAAGAATCATCAGAAATTACTACAAGGACTTGTATGCCAGCAACAAGGGAAATCTATCAGAAATGGATAGATTCCTGGACACATGCAACCTACCTAAATTGAACCAGGAAGACATAGAAAACCTAAACAGACCCATAACTGAGAGAGGGAATCCTCCCAAATTCTTTCTATGAAGCCAGCATCACCTTAATTCCTAAGCCAGAAAAAGATGCAGCACTGAAGGAGAATTACAGACCAATATCCCTGATGAACATAGATGCAAAAATCCTCAATAAAATTCTGGCCAATAGAATGCAACAACACATCAAAAAGATCATCCACCCAGACCAAGTGGGATTTATCCTGGTATGCAGGGATGGTTCAATGTGTGCAAATCAATCAATGTGATACACCACATTAACAGACTGAAGAAGAAAAACCATATGATTATCTCAATAGACGCTGAGAAAGCATTTGATAAAATACAACACCCCTTCATGATGAAAACTCTAAGCAAACTGGGTATGGAAGGAACATTCCTCAATACAATCAAAGCAATTTATGAAAAACCCACGGCCAACATCCTATTGAATGGGGAAAAGCTGGAAGCATTTCCACTGAGATCTGGTACCAGACAGGGATGCCCACTCTCACCACTACTATTCAACATAGTTCTCGAAGTTCTAGAAAGAGCTATTAAGCAAGAAAAATTAAGCTAAATGAAAGATCTCCACGAGTGAGATCCCAGTGGAAAGAACGGGTCATCAAAGAAGGGGGTACCTTTCTCTGAAGGGAGGAGAGTACTTCCACTTTGACCATGGCCTTGTCTATAATATGATCAGAGTCAGTGAACTCAGGGGGCTTCCATAGCCTTGGCAGCTCATGAAAAGAGCCTAGGGTGATTACTGATGCCATAAACAAGAGTGTCAATTTGTTAAGTCAACAACAGGAGTCACTGTGCACTTACTCCTCATGTAGGATCTTTGTCCTTAGTGTGCTGTACATTGAGATTTAATGTTTAACTAGTACTCAAACAGTATTTTTCACTTTATGTTTCTGTGTGGGAGCAAACTGTTGAAATCTTTACTTAATGTATGCTAAATTGATCTTCTGTATATAAAGAGAAATGAAAATGAATCTTGATGTGAATGGAAGGGGAGAGGGAGTGGGAAAGGGGAGGGTTGCGGGTGGGAGGGACGTTATGGGGGGGAAGCCATTGTAATCCATAAGCTGTACTTTGGAAATTTATATTCATTAAATAAAAGTTAAAAAAAAGAAAAGAAATTAAAGGGATACAAATTGCGAAGGAAGAACTCAAACTATCCCTCTTTGCAGATGATATGATCCTTTATTTAGGGGACCCAAAGAACTCTACTAAGAGACTACTGGAACTCATAGAAGAGTTAGGCAAAGTAGCAGGGTATAAAATGAATGCACAAAAATCAACAGCCTTTGTATACATAGGCAATACCACGGCTGAGGAAGAACTTCTAAGATCAATCCCATTCAGAATAGCCACAAAAACAAATACCTTGGAATAAACTTAACCAAGGATATTAAAGATCCCTATGATGAAAATTACAAAACCTTAAAGAAAGACATAGAAGAGGATACCAAAAAATGGAAAAATCTTCCATGCTCATGGATTGGAAGAATCAAATTCATCAAAATGTCCATTCTCCCAAAAGCAATTTATAATTTCAATGCAATACCAATCAAGATACCGAAGATCTTCTTCTGAGATCTGGAAAAAATGATGCTGAAATTCATATGGAGACACAGGAGACCTCGAATAGCTAAAGCACTTTTGTACAACAAAAACAAAGCCAAAGGCATCACCATACCACGTTGTAGGACATACTACAGGGCAGTTGTAATCAAAACAGCATAGTACTGGTACAGAAACAGATGGATAGACCAATGGAACAGAATTCAAACACCAGAAATCAATCCAAACATCTACAGCCAACTTATATTTGATCAAGGATACAAAACCAATCCCTGGAGTAAGGACAGTCTATTCAATAAATGGTGCTGGTAAAACTGGATTTCCACGTGCAGAAGCATGAAGCAAGACCCCTACCTTTCACCTTACACAAAATTTCACTCAACTTGGATTAAAGATTAAATCTACGACCTGACACCATCAAATTATTAGAGAGCATTGGAAAAACCATGCAAGATATAGGTACCAGTAAAGACTTCTTGGAAAATACCCCAGAAGCACAGGCAGTCAAAGCCAAAATTAACATTTGGGATTGCATCAAATGGAGAAGTTTCTGCATTGCATGAGAGTCAGGAAAGTGAAGAGAAAACAGACAGAATGGGAAAAAATATTTTCAAACTATGCAACTGATAAAGGGTTGATAACCAGAATCTACAAAGAAATCAATAAACTCCACAACATCAAAACAAACAACCCACTTAAGAGATGGGACAAGGACCTCAGTAAACATTTTTCAAAAGAGGAAATCCAAATGGCCAACAGGCACAGGAAAAACTGTCCAGGATCACTAGCGATCAGGGAAATGCAAATCAAAACCACAATGAGGTTTCACCTCACCCTGGTTAGAATGGCTCACATTCAGAAATCTACCATCAACAGATGCTGGCGAGGATGTGGGGAAAAAGGGACACTAACCCACTGCTGGTGGGGATGCAGACTGGTAAAGCCACTATGGAAGTCAGTCTGGAGATTCCTCAGAAACCTGAAGTTAACCCTACCATTCAACCCAGCCATCCCACTCCTTGGAATTTACCCAAAGGAAAATAAATTGGCAAACAAAAAAGTGGTCTGCACCTTCATGTTTATTGCAGCTCAATTCACATTAGCTAAGACCTGGAACCAATCCAAATGCCCATCAACAGTAGACTGGATAAAGAAATTATGGGACATGTACTTTGTAGAATACTATACAGCAGTCAAAAACAATGAAACCCAGTCATTTGCAACAAGATGGAGGAATCTGGAACACATCATGCTGAGTGAAGTAAGCCCATCCCAAAGAGACAAATATCATATGTTGTCGCTGATCGGCAACAACTAACTGAGCACCAAAGGGGAAACCTGTTGAAGTGAAATGGACACTATGAGAAACAGTGACTTGATCATCTCTTGTGCTGACTGTTGTTGTACAATGTAATACTATATCCATTTTAGTATATTTTTTGTTCTAGTACTATTGGTTGAACTCTGTAATTAACACACAATTATTCTTAGGTGTTTAAATTTTAACTGAAAATGATCCCTGTTAGGAATTTGGAAAACATTATGCTGAGTGAAATAAGCCAGTCCCAAAGGGACAAATATCATATGTTCTCCCTGATCGGTGACAACTAACCGAGCACCAAAAAGGAAACCTGTTAAAGTTAAATGAACACTATGAGAAACGGTGACTTGATCAGCCCTTGCCATGACTGTTGATGAACAACTTAATACTTTATCCCTCTTAGTATTTTTTTTGTTTGTTCTACTAATACTTTTGGTTTAATACTGTAATCAATACACAGTTATTCTTAAGTGTTGAAACTTAACTAAAAAGTGATAGCTTTTAAATATAAGAGTGGGAATAAGAGAGGAAAGAGATGTACAATTTGGGACATGCTCAAGCTGACTTGCCCCAAACAGTAGAGTTAAAAACATACCAGAGGATTCCAATTCAATCCCATCAAGGTGGCATGTACCAATGCCATCTCACTAGTCCCGGTGATCAATTTCTGTTCACAATTGATCATAATGATAGGACTAAGAGCCAAAGGGATCACATAAACAAGACTACTGTCTGCAAATACTAACTGATAGAATTAAAAAGGGAGAGAACAATCCAACATGGGAAGCTAGATACACAGCAGACTCATAGAATGGCAGATGTCCTAAACAGAACTCTGGCCTCAGAATCAGCCCTAAAGGCATGTGGATCTGGCTGAAAAGCCCATGAGAGTAATTCAGGCATGGAAAGCCAAGACACTCTGGCAAAAAAAAAAAATCCTAAATGAAAGATCTCTGCGAGTGAGATCCCAGTGGAAAGAACAGGTCAGCAAAGAAGGAGGTACCTTTCTCTGAAGGGAGGAGAGAACTTCCACTTTGACCATGGCCTTGTCTAAATATGATCAGAGTCAGCGAACTCAAAAGGCTTCCATAGCCTTGGCAACTTATGACAAGAGCCTAGGGTGATTACTGACGCCATAAACAAGAGTGTCAATTTGTTAAGTCAACAACAGGAGTCACTGTGCACTTACTCCTCATGTAGGATCTCTGTCCTTAATGTGCTGTACAGTGTGATTTAATGCTATAACTAGTACTCAAACAGTATTGTTCACTTTGTGTTTCTATGTGGGTGCAAACTGTTGGAATCTTTACTTAATATATGCTAAACTGATCTTCTGTATATAAAGAGAATTGAAAATGAATCTTGATGTGAATGGAAGGGGGGAGGAAGAGGGAAAGGGAGGGTTGCGGGTGGGAGGGAAGTTATAGGGGGTGGGGGAAGCCATTGTAATCCATAAGCTGTACTTTGGAAATTTATATTCATCAAATAAAAGTTTAAAAATGTGAGAAAAACTCTTGGAAAACAAACTAGATATGCCTTAGTAGAAAGTGATGAAACAAATGATGCTGAAATTCATATGGAGACACAGGAGACATCGTATAGCTAAAGCAATCTTGTACAACAACAACAACAAAAAACGGTGGTATCACAATACCAGATTTCAGGACATACTGCAGAGCAGTTGTAATCAAAACAGCATGGTACTGGTACAGAAAGAGATGGATAGACCAATGGAACATAATAGAAACACCAGAAATCAATCCAAACATCTACAGCCAACTCATATTTGATTAAGGATCTAAAACCAATTCCTGGAGCAAGGACAATCTATTCTTGGGAATGAACCAGTGGATGGAAGATCTCTCTCTCTCTCTCTCTCTCTCTCTCTCTCTGCATCTCCTCTCTTTGTGTAGCTCTTTCAAATAAATAAATAAATCTTAAAAAAAGAAAAAGAAAAATACAGCCAACCCAGAATACTGTACCAAGCAAAGTTTTCATTTGTAAATGAAGGTGAAATAAACACCTTACCAAGCAAACATAAATGGAAAGAATTTATCACCACTCATTCAGGATTACATATGTTACTTGCAGATGTGCTACACACAGAAACAGAGAAAGGTAGTCATCATTATGAAAGAATGTGAAGGCAGAAAATCTCCTGTTAAGAGTAAAATGGATATCCAAAGCAAATAACATGAATATTGATGAAAATGGCAGGACCAAGATATTACTTATCAATAATAATCTTTAATGTAAATAGCCTAAATTATCTATCTTTTTGCTGCCTGCAAGAAACACCTCTTCAGCAAAGATGCACACAGACTGAAAGCTAAAAGATGGAAAAGATATTTCATGCTAATGTAAACCAAAAAAGAGCAGGGATAGCCATGCTAATATCAGACAAAATAGATTTTGACACAAAAATTATTGAAAGAGACAAAGAAGGGCATTATGTAATGATTAAGAGATCAGTTCAACAGGAAGATATCTCTATAATAAATGTATGTGGACCCAGTGCAGGGCATCTGGCTACTTAAAACAAATGTTCATGGATCTAAAGGAAGATAGATTCAAACATAATAATAATGGAAGATTTTCAACACCCACTTTCAACAATGGGCATATCAACTAGACAGAAAATCAACAAAGAAATAACAGAGCTAACCTAGACTATCAACCAAACAGACCTAATTGATGTCTACAGAATATTTCATCCCACAGTTGCAGAATGCACATTCTTTTCATCACTACATGGAACTTTCTCTAGGATAGACCATATGCTAGCCCATAAAGCAATTGTCAACAAATTCTAAAACTTTGAAAACATACACCTTTTCTGACCACAATAGTTGAAGCTGGAAATAGGCAATTTAAGGAACGCTGGAAAATATGCAAACACATGGAGACTGAGCAACATGCTTCTAAATGAACAGTGAGTCACAGAAGACACCAAAAGGGAAATCAAAAATTTCTGGAAGTGAATGAAGATGACAACACAAGATATCAAAACTTATGGGATATAGCAGAAGCAGTGTTAGGAGAAAAGTTTATAACAATCAGTGACTACATCAAGAAACTGGAAAGGCATCAAATAAATTATCTAAAACTGCATCTCTAGGACCTAGAAAACAAGGCCAAACCCAAAATTAGTAGGAGGAAAAACTAATTAAAATTAGAGAATAAACAAAATTTAAAAAATACAAAAAGTCAATGAAATGAAGAGCTGTTTTTTTGAAAAAATCAACAAAATTGATACACCATTTGCCCAACTAACAAAAAAGGAGATGACCCAAATTAGTAAAATCAGAGATGAAAAATCAGATATTACAATGAATACCATAGAAATGAAAAAAAGAATATCAGGAATTACTACAGCTATATGCCAAAAACTTGGAAAATCTAGAAGAAATGGATGCATTTCTGGACACATCCAATCTACCAAAATTGAGTTCTGAAGACATAGAAAACATACATGGACTAGTAACCTAGATGGAGATTGAATCAGTAATAAAGACCCTCCTGACAAAAAAAGCCAAGGACCAGATGGCTTCACTGCTGAATTCTGACAACTTTTAAGGGAAGAACTAATTCCAATTCTTCTCAAGCTATTCAAAACAATTGAAAGTGTGGTGTGCTCCCAAACCCTTTATTTGAGGCTAGCATCATCTAAATTCCAAAACCAGAAAAGATACAAGAAAGAAAAGAGAACAATTGATGAAAAGATCCTCATCAAGATACTAGGCAACCCAGTCAAACAACACATCAGAAACATCATTCACACGGACTAAGTGGATTTATCACAGGGATGAAGGGGTTCAACATACACAAATCAATAAACGTGACATACCACATTAACAAACTGATGAATAAAAATCATATGATTGTTTCAATAGATGCAAAGTATCTGATAAAATACAACATCCTTTCATGATGAAAACCTTAAGCAAATTTGGTATAGAAGAAATATTCCTCAACACAATCAAGGCAATATATGACAAACACACAGCCCGCATTATAGTGTGGGGAAAGTTGGAACGGGAAGCTTGGAAGCATTTCGAATAAGATCCAAAAAGAGACAAGGATGCCCACTTTCACCATTCGTATTCAATATAGTTCTGGAAGTTTTAGCCACAGCCATTGGGCAAGGACAAAAAATCAAAAGGATATAAATTGGAAAGAAGGGAGTCAAATTATCCCTATTTTCAAATGATGTGATTCTATACATAGGGAAACCAAAAGACTCCACTAAGAGACTACTGGGACTCATAAGAGTATTTGGTGGGCTGGCACTGTGCCATATTGGGATAAGCCTCCATCTGCAGCATCCCATATGAGCACCAGTTCGAGTACTGGCTAATCCATTTCTGATCCAGTTCCCTGCTAGTGAGCCTTCACACGTAAAAACTCTCTTCCAGTCCTACACCCAGTTCTTTACCTCTCCACACTACTTGTCTCCACATCACAACCATCAGCACTTCTCATGTCACTGCTAGCCCTAGAATCACCACCTTGCAGTTTCCAACCTGCCATCTAGGAGTCAGCTCATTACAATTCCATCCTCTTGGATTTTGTCACCTTTCACAGAATTTTAAAATACAAAATGTTCCACATTTATATTTATTTAACTTCAATTTCTCTAATGCAAAACAGCCTGGGAAATCACTATCTAAAATGATTTGAAGGAACACTTTTATGTCTCTGTAATTTTAGGATTAAAAGCTTGCTAATTGCCAATAAACTTGTCTTTACAGCAGTATAAATATGTAGCTATGTGCAGAAATGGTAGTTTTCACCTTACACATATGGATACACCCATACTAGTTGTAAAAACATCCAACTACTTCCTTTGGTTGATGAATAATCATTGGCCCCAAGCCATCATAGGCTTCTGTTCATCCAAGCCACCTTGCTCCCTTGTTTCCTAGGCTATTCATAAACCAATGAATGAAGGTTTAACACCTGGCTCATCTTGGACCTCTATGGAACTCTACAACCTTTACCTGTTTCGATTTGGAATTAGAGACAGCTGGTTGATCTACTGATTAGGGCATCTACATCCCAGTACAGGAGTATGTGGGTTTGATGCCCACCTCCTGCTCCTTACTCCAGATTCCCTACTGTGGGGAGCAACTCGGACTAGACTGTTACTGGAATTAAGACTTATTCTATGCATCTGCTCTCCCACAATATGGCACTGAGAAGGGAGTAACAACTTCTACGCAGCTGCCTCTCGCCAACTTGAGTGATGACCTACAGGAGCTGATCCTGCTCCTGATTGGAGGAGAGCAGCATACTCGGCGTGTGGGTAGCAGAGTTGGGATTGGTGGAAGAGGACTATAAAGGAGGAGAGAGACAACATGCACCAGGAACATCTATCTGAAGGAACACCTGAGCAGCCCCCGAGAGAGCCGGCCGGCGGTGTGCCGCTCCCCCGCGGAAGTGGGGAAAGTGGCAGGGGAACCGCCCTTCCACAAAGGTGGAAGGGTCGGTAGCCAACCCGGGAAGAACCAGCAGCAAACCCGGGGAGGGCCGAGCAGACAAAAGAACAGCGCAGGGCCCTGTGTCGTTCCTCCATGAAGAGGGGGAGCGACATAATGGTGCCATGACTCGGATATGAAGCCTAGGCAGGGTTTAGTGTCGCTCCTCCATGAAGAGGGGGAGCGACATAATGGTGCCGTGACTCGGATAGGAAACCTAGGAGGGAAGAAGCGGGAAAAAGTGGGAAAATACCGGAGAGAGATTAGAGAGAGCCTAGGGAAAAGCCGGACGGAAAAAGTGCTGGAAGAAGTTAGGATTGAAAGCGAAAGTGAAAGCTGGAGGAAACATAGACTCGGATGCGGACTATGGCGGGGAAGCTAGGAGATCAAAAGCGAAAGTGAAAGCTAGAACAAACAGACTTGGATACGGACTGTGGGGAGAAGCCAGGAGAAATGAGAAGGGAATATTGTTGGAAGAAAACTTAGGGAAACATACCGGGTAGAGAAAAATGTTAGGGAAAATGAAGCCGTGGGGGCAGGCTGAGGCAGAGACGTAAGCTATGTTGGGATTCGTCAAGTCAGCCCAGGGAACAAAAGGCGAAAATCTAAAACCAGAGGCGGAGACGTAAGCCAGGTTGGAATCCGTCAGATTAGCCCGGGGAGCAAAAGACGGGAAGCCAAACCGAAGCGGAGACGTGAGCTAGGTTGAATTCGCCAGGTTAGCCCGGGGAACTTAGACTGATTACTGGTGGCGGAAACGTGAGCTAGGCTGTGTGACTTGCGGAAGCCACCGCTCGCAGAGAGAGCGCGCGGGGCACGAACGGGGAGAGTGCATGAGGCGCAAGTAGATAGGGAACGCGGGGCTAGCACGGCCGTGGTGCGGGCGCGAAGGGCGCAGAGACTGCAGAGCGCGCGTAAAGCCGGGAAGCCGTGCAGAGCCGGGAAGCCGCCGCGGGGCGAGGTGCCAAGAAGCAGCCTCGGGGCGGGCGCCGGGAAACCTCGGGGATAAGAGAAACAGAAGTTTAGAAGTAAAATGAGAGAAATAGGAATGCTGGCAGATAGAAGTCAAATAGGAGAGATAGGAATGCCCGGAGATAGAGAAATAGAGAAAAATAAGGCCTCCCCACAACATGTCAATGAGAGAGCTTGGATTCGGTCTGCCTGATTAGGGAGGTGGTGAGCACCTGCGGGCGGCTAGCAGCTTATCCACTGCAGGTCACCGAAGACAGGCACGAATTAACATCAATAAGTCTCCCCACAATACGGCAAGGAGAAGGCTCGGATTCGGTTTGCCTGATTGGTAGGGCTTGTAAGCACCTGCAGGCAGTTCTAGCAGAGCAGAGCATGCGCTGCAGGGCACTGAACACAGGCACGCATCAGTGCCTAAAAACCTCCTCACAACATGGCGAAGAGAGGACCCGGATTCGGTTTGCCTGGTTGGTAGGGCTTGTAAGCACCTGTGGGCAACTCTAGCAAGCAGAGCAGAGTGTGTGCCGCGGGGCACCGAAGACAGGCGAGTATCAACACCAAAAAATAAAAAGAAAGGGGGAACTGTGTCATTCCTCCACGAAGAGGGGGAGTGACATAATGGTGCCGTGACTCGGATATGAAGCCTAGGCAGGGTTTAGTGTCGTTCCTCCATGAAGAGGGGGAGCGACACCTACTAATGCAGTCGCTGAGAGGCAGCAGGTGATGACTTAAGTAATTGGCCCCTGCCACCTAAATGGAATACCCTTATTGAGTTCCTAGTTCCTGGCTTTGGGCACTTCAGGCCAGGGCTTTAACCCACTGCGCCACAGCACCGGCCCCATAAATAAATATTTTTAAATCGAACTAAAAATATTCATGAAAATGACCTCACTTCTTGATCTGAGCCACACTATCTGTTGCCATTGGGGAGTAAAGACACTATGGGCTAAAGTTCTTCTCATTTATGAATGCAAAATTAGAAAAATAGAGTAAATGTAGGAAATTATTGCTGTCATAGAAGAGTAACAAAATTCTTTTTTTTTAAAGATTTATTTTATTTATTTGAAAGACAGAGTTACAGAGAGAGGTAGAACCAGAGAGAGAGAGGTCTTCCATCTGCTGATTCACTCCCCAGATGGCTGCAATCCATTGGTTGCATCAATCCAAAGCCAGGAGCCAGGAGCCTCCTCCAGGTCTCCCACATGGGTACAGGGGTCCAAGAACTTGGGCCATTTTCTGCTTTCCCAGGCCATAGCAGAGAGCTGGATCAGAAGAGGAGCAGCCAAGATTTGAACCAGTGCTCATATGGGATGCCGGCACTTCAGGTCAGGGCTTTAACCCACTAAGCCACAGTGCCGGCCCTGAGTAACAAAATTCTAAGGCCTCCTGGATCCTGAAAACCTCTGATGTTTTTTCTTGACAATAACTATCACTGACAGTACCATCTCATTCTATATCAATTATTATACTTGAACACAGGATAACACAGGTGAAATCTTGGCACCCTGGAATTCACGGAGCTTGTCTTTAGTTCTATTATTGCCTGCAGTTAAAAATTTGGATAACTCACTTCAGCTCTCTGCACCTCAGCTTCCTAAATGAATGGATTAGTCCGAGATTTATGATCTCCAACCTTCCTTTGTGCATCCCTGGCTGCCACAGGTGTTCTAGGGGCATTATCTTGAGGGACAAGTGACAGCAGAGGTGCTGGTGGGCAGGTGCCACTACTGCCATTTTTTAAAGATTTATTTATTTATTTGCAAGTCACAGTTACACAGAGAGAGAAGGACAGGAAGAGAGAGAGGGAGAGAGCTCTTCCATCCACTGGTTCACTCTTCCATCCATTGTTTCACTCAGCACAGCTCTGGCTGCAATGGCCAGAGGTGTACTGATCCAAAGTCAGGAGCCAGGAGCTTCTTCTGGGTCTCCCATGTGGGTACAGGGTGCCGGGAACTCGGGCCATCTTCTACTGCTTTCCCAGGCCATAGCAGAGAGCTGGGTTGGAAGTGGAGCAGCCAGGACTCGAACTGCTGCCCATATGGGATGCCAGCACTGCAGACAGTGGCTTTACCCACTACGCTGCAGTGCCGGTCCCAGCACTACTACATTTTCAGCCAGAATATCACAGCATCCTTCACAGCTCTCCTCAGTCAAGTCTCTCACTGTCCCAGTTACCTCTGAGTCCTGGATCCAGGCTGGCCTCTCAGCCACTCCATCTTCCATGCACTCATAGTACTATTTTTATTGGTAACTACATCATGTTAAAAATGTTAAGTGTGTGTCTTTATATATATTTCTACATGTAATACACTCCAAGGGAACTACCTCATTAAGTATAACTAAATCATACCTGTCATGATGGCTCATTACACTCACATATAAGTAATCCTTTATCCTCAGGACTAAGCACCCATACATGCAATTCCAATTATTCTCAAGCTTGAAACTTCACACATGTAATAAATTATTGGGGCTAAATAAACTACTGAATGAGTAAATAAGTATCTTATGTGACTTGTGGGGGAAAAGTAAATTTTTAAAAAACCTTCCTAAAGGTAAAGGATTAGTGACTAAAAATAAGACTAACTCTCGTATGTGCCCTTTGTAGCCTCTTGACTGAGCATCAGCTGTTTTCTGCTGACCAACGCTGCTTCTAGCTTCAGAGGCTCTCTTGTCCTGGAGAACTATACATTCTCTATTTTGTATCACACAGTGGAGCTTCCAACCATGTTATTGTGGCTCCTACTGTCCATCAAAGCACTCTCTCCTGTACATAAGTGATTAAACAGAGTCCATTGGAGTTGCTGGGGTTTTGTATGTGTATGATTTAATGAAAGATTGTGTGTGGCTGAAGCTCTTTGGTTCTCTTTACTGAGAGTAAGAACAAGAAAAGAAGAGAGTAGAGACTAAGAGAGGATCTTCATTGCATTGTTTGAACCACTACATTCAGCCTTATCTGCAGCTGGATCAACTCCTTAAGACTGCTCAACCACAGGAGTCATTGAGCTTCCTTTGTCCTTTAGCTGATATGATTGGATACAACATCTGGAAGAGTCCTAAATAAAGCACTTCTGTAAAATCAACTTGACTGTGGGATAGTAATAGAAGGAGAGATCATAGATGCAATTTTGAAAGTCATTTCAGAGGTGATATTAGCATAATTAAGCAGTCCTAGTTTAGACTTTCGGTATTAAAGGGAAGTTTTTGGAAATCCTGATTGGAAATAGTTGAAATTCAGCATTTCTTTCCTTGTGAGTTTGTAAACTGGTTTTAGTGCTCAATTCTGAAATAATTTGAGAACAAGCATTTAGAGACTTTTATGAGTTTGTTACAGCAGCATGAGATGCAAGGTGAATGGACTCATTTCATCAGCATTTTGGGTAACGTCAAACTCACGTGGTCAGTCACAGGTGGCAGAAGCTGCAGGGAAGTTTCATGCAGTAAGACTAGGCATAGATCCTTGAGAGTTTAGATTTTAAAAAAAACTACTCTTTATCACAGAAAGTGTGAGATACAGGCTTTAAGAAGCTGATTTGCTTCGTTTTTCACATTTAGGTATACAATCTTCGTGGCCTTTATTGAGAAGAGAATAACATAGGACTCCAATTTTATTCTTTCCCACAGGGATGTCCTATTTTTTCCTGTTTATTGAAGGGACTGTATTTTCCTCGCTGCTGTTCAGTGCTCCAACTGGAGCAAGTTTCACACATGCAGGGCCTCTGTGTGTTCCTTCTATTTTGTTTCAGTAGTCCTTGATTTCTCTTTGTGCAAGTGCCACAGCGCCAACGTTCCGTAGCTTTAGTCTTGGTATCTACAAAAGAAAGTTCTTTAATGTTATTCACTTTCAGCAGTATTTTCCCCTTTGGTCCTTTGCATAAGACTATGGAATGTGTGTGTATACATTTAAGCATCTTTTATTAGATTTGTTATTATACTCTTAATTATTAGGCTACTTTTGATAGCTCACTGAGCTGTACATTTAACTTTTGTGCACATTTCTAAACATACTGTATGCTCTATACAGTAGAGATTTAAAAATACACACTTTTAGTTGGCCACAAAGTACTCAATCTCTAGTAATAAATAGAATGAAAGATGTGCATAACCTCTATGCAAGGATTCCATGCTCTTTTTAATTATGTTACCTAATTATCTATTCTATTGTGAGAGAAGTTTTGTATGTCAAGCTTCTGTGAGACTACCTTCTAAATTCTTAGGTATAGCAGTTTAATATTTTAGAAAAAATGGCTAAATACAAGCAGGAACAGTTACCTCTGCTCCTTTTTGACATATACTTCCAGTTCATTATTGAATAGAAACAGCGAAAGACCTTCCTCTTTGGTTTGAGTCTGACTTTGGAAAGAATTGTTGTATTTCATTAAGTGATGTTTTAGTTTTCTGGATAAATTTCCTCAAGTTATGGGCATTTTCTTTTCTTAAAATCTATTTGTTTATTCAAAAAACAGAGTGACGGAAACAGAGAGAGAGAGAGAGAGAGAGAGAGAGAGAGATATTTTCCATATGTTGGTTCACTCCTTGAACAGCTGCAACAGCCAGGGCTGAGCCAGACTGAAGCCAGCAATCAGGAACTCCAACCGGGTCTCCCATGTGGATAGCAGGGACCAAGCACTTTAGCCATTAAGTGCTGGCTCCTAGAGGCAGTAGCAGGAAGCAAGGTTGAAAACAAAGCAGCTGAACTCTACCAGGCCTCCAATATGGATGCTGGTGTCACCAGCAGCAGATTAACCTACTGTACCACAATGCTGGCCCCATAGGGATTTTTCTTATATCTCCAGTGTGTTAATAATTTTCCTCTCATCCTCCAAGGGAGTTTTGTTCAATTTTACCAGACTTTTTGCTTTAAATAGGTGTCAGCAAATGGTGACCTAGAAGCCAAAATATATACCACCTTTAGAATCCATGATCAAAGAATGGTTTTCACAATTTTAAAAAGTTGGATAAAAATAAAAAGAATATATCATGTTATGTAAAAATTATATTTAATTTGACTTTCAGTGTCCATAAATAAAGTTTTATTGAAACATTATGAAACCCATCTGTTTACATGCTGTCATTGGTTGCTTTTGAATTTCAGTGACAGACATGGACAGTTGTGACAGAGATCATGTGGTCTGCAAAACCTAAAATATTTATTAGCTAGTCCTCTACAAAGTTAAGTGATCCCTATTTCAGAACGTCTTGACATCCTAGTTCCTCAGATGCTCAGAACCATTTGGCAATAGATGAGGAATTATCTACAGAGATTGTTTCTTAGTGACTGTGAGAGTGTGTGTGTGTGTGTGTGTGTGTGTTAGCAAATGTAATTTAAGAACATATTAATCTGATTTCCAATCACCTGATCAGGTGGGTGGACATTATTGGTGCCATATGCAATGGTCATGTCCCAGGCATCAACAACCCCCACATTGAGATCTTTGAAAATGTCCTTCAGAGTAAGATACTGAATGTAACCATGGAAATCTCCAAATCTCTCTGCCTCAATGTGCATCTCTCTGATGTTTTCTGTCTTCACGATCACTTTGGTGGCTGGGCTTCTCAGGAACAGTCGTTCAATAGCCTGTCGGACACTGATGGCTCTACGAATGAAGATGTCAATGGGGAAGGGTCTGAAGTGTTGGCCAAAGGTGATGACGATGACTGTGTCCTTGTCACCTATTAGCCGGTCAATTTCCTGAGGGATGTAACCATGATCTATCACCGAGAAGAGTTGATACGTGACGAAAGGATGGCTATGTTTTTTCCATTGAATCTGAGTGTGTTTTTCTGCATCCAGAAGCAAATGTTTCTTAAAATTTCCAGTTTCGTGAAGATCAAAGAATTTTAGTGCTGATAAAAAAATAAAGAGACCTTTTAACTAGAAGGTAGTGATTAATATTTAAAAAAGAAAACTCATTGTAGATCTGTCCTTTCTTTTTGTAAATTTTTTAACTTAAACAGAGAAGGAGAGAGAGATAGAGAGATCTCATCCACTGGTTCATTCTCCAAATATCTCAAATACCTGCAATAGCCAGGCCTGGGTCAGGCTTTGAAGCCAGGAGCTGGGAACTTGCTCCAGATCTCTGATATAAGTGGCAAAACCCAACCACTTGTGCCCATCACCTACTGCTTCCCAGGGTGCTCATTAGCAGGAATCTTAAATTTGGAGCAGTGCCTGGACTGAAATCCAGGCACTCCAATATGGGGGGCAGGCAGGCATCTTAAGTGGTGTCTTAACAACTCAATTGGTTTGTCAAATATCTTCAAAAATCCTCACCCACCCCTAGATTCTTTCTGACAAAGGCTTTGCTGCCCTCTAAGGTAGATTACAATTCACACGTGTGAAATGTCAATTAGATCTCTTCTCGGCCTTTTGGCTAAGATTAAGTGTAAATGTCAAACAAAATGTAAAATTTTCATGTAATTTATAGAGAAGACCACATTTCTTATGAAACATGGAATAAAATATTAAATTCAGAGACCAAATTCACAAAGATAAAAGAAATGGAAAACAAAAGAGACAAAATAAGAGAATTAGACCTCATCAAACATACTATAAAATCAGCCTGAATTTCTAAAAGAATATATCATAGCCACATACTTTTCATTACTTTGGGTAAGTAGTAGATCCACTGACGCAGCGTAGAGTCTCCCATGAGATAGATGAGTTTTCCTTTCAAGCAGCCACTTATTTTAGCTGTATCTAACTGAATCTGGTTGCAAAATGTTGTTAACCATCTTCCTTGTAAAGTGTAACCGCCAGGTACAGGGATCTTCATTCCAATTTGGCATTTCTCTTTTATCTCTTTACTCTCTGCTAACACAGATACTCATAAGTGATTTTATTTGCATAAGTTCAACAGCCAGCCTTGTTTCTTGGTTTTTCTCTTTCTTGATCTCTTTCTCCATTCCTCTAACTCCTATTTCTTCCTTCTGCCCCTTGCTACTACAGATATGGTCCCCAACATTTGATGGTTCAACGTGTCATTTTCATCTTTCCAATTGTATGCAAAAATCTAGTAGAAACTGTAATTTGAATTTTAGCTTTGATCTTTTCCTAGGATAGCGATATGAAGTTAGATACTCTCTCGCGATGCTGAGCAGCAGTAGCAAGCCAAAGCATCCAGCCAGCCCCATGATTAGGAGGGTGAACAACCAAAATCTGTAGGGTCCTATGCTGCTAAGCTGGAATCTTCTGTCAGTTGGGTGCATTACATGCATTTTCCATTGCACTTCTACTCATTCATTTGAGAGATTTTTCTCCCAATCTGGTCATTAGTTAAAGTCTCAATGTTTTATCTTTTCTTTACCATCTCTACTGCTTCTCCAGAGACTTAGATCTTAGTTTGCAACTTGAATGATTCTAGTGGTTTACCAATTGTGTCCTGGTATCCAATCACTTATATTTGTTTCAATAATGAAAGAATAATCTTAACTTTTCCATTAAAAAATGCTTAAAAAGCATCAAACATAAAAACTTCAAACATGCAAAGTATTAAGCTTGACTTTAATATCTTTTTTTTTTTTTGACAGGCGGAGTGGACAGTGAGAGAGAGACAGAGAGAAAGGTCTTCCTTTTGCCGTTGGTTCACCCTCCAATGGCCGCCGCGGCCGGCGTGCTGCGGCCGGCGCACCGCGCTGGTCCGATGGCAGGAGCCAGGAGCCAGGTGCTTTTCCTGGTCTCCCATGGGGTGCAGGGCCCAAGCACCTGGGCCATCCTCCACTGCACTCCCGGGCCACAGCAGAGAGCTGGCCTGGAAGAGGGGCAACTGGGACAGAATCCGGCGCCCCAACCGAGACTAGAACCCGGTGTGCCGGCGCCGCTAGGCGGAGGATTAGCCTAGTGAGCCGCGGCGCCAGCTAAGCTTGACTTTAATATCTTTTTAACAGGGCTTTGTTAAAAATGATAAACAATGGCCAACAAAAACATATTCTGAAGTATTCCAGCAAGTTCCACTAAAATTACAGATTTCTGGCACATGATCTGCTTCCCAAGGTATGACAGGTATCAATGCACCAAATATTTGGCTATGGTATGACAAAGACCATCAGCTTTCACATGCCACATGTCCTTGTCACTCACTGTGCTGGTAACCCACCACTGAATGTTGGCCATGCCTTGAATATTAGGTTTTGTACTACTGACACTTCTCTACTGATGCCACATTATGTATTAATTAAGAAAAAGGCAGGAATTCTACAAGAAAGGGCTCTCTCTCATGTTACAGTCCTAGAGTGAGCAAGTCAGGGCTAACATGAAGTTGCACAGTGTCAGGGACTAAAGAGCCTCCCAGCATCTTGTTGGCCTGCCATACTTAACATGTGATTCAACCTCATGATCTAACATGGATCTATTTTTCCTCACATCAGATTTTCTGTCCTGAATGTGCTCTACAGTGTGATTTAATGCTATAACTAGTACTCAATATTTTTCACTTTGTGTTTCTGTGTGGGTGCAAACTGTTGAAAGCTTTACTTAATATATGCTAAACTGATCTTCTGTATATAAAGAGAATTGAAAATGAATCATTACGTGAATGGAAGGGGAGAGGGAGCGGGAGATGGGAGGGGTGCGGGTGTTAGGGAAGTTATGGGGTGGGGGGAAGCCATTGTAATGCATAAGCTGTACTTTGGAAAATTATATTTACTAAATAAAAGTGTTTATTTAAAAAAAGATTTACAGTTCAGTTAGTAAGAAGGAGAGAAATGAAAGGAGAAGGCAAATTGTTATGCTTTTAAAGCATGACCCAGAAGTTTTTCAAATCCTTCCATTCAACTTCTAGAAAAACTGAGTCATGGCCATGAATATTAGGAAGAACAACCATGGATTTCAATACAATCATGGTTTTCATTATTAAAAAGGGAGGAGGAAATTCATACTGGGGGGTCCCCAGCAGTCTCTGCTCTACTATCCTTGCTTAGTTCCAGGGAGGCCTCACAGTCTCTGCTTGCCTGGATCCACAGAATAGCATGTCATTACAGAGTTGTACTGTATGTGTAACTTGTGGACAATGTGGCAAATTTGGAAATTTTCAGGTGGCAAGATTGGAAAATGCACCCAGAATATCTCCTAAGCCTTGGTGATATGGGTTGCTAAAGGGCATTTTCATCATCCTATAATTATGTTGGAATTATGTTGGTTTGGCTTCTGTGAAGCACAATAGCATTTCAGAATATCATAATCCTAGAAACCTAAAATCCAGAGTTATTATTTCTCTATCAAATAGTGTCTTAGTATACTTCAGTGAGAAGATAGTTTTTGAGCTTTTTTAAAAAAATCATTTCTTGTATAATATGTATGTGTCAGGGTGTTCAACAATGTCAAATATATAACAGATTCTCTTATGATTTCTCTTACCTGTTAATATGACTTCATACTATTATAATAGTCTTGAGTATTCTGAATAGTTTGGGATAATAATATTAGTATTCATTTATATTTTTCATTAGTTCAGAGATTGTTTTAGGTAGACTAATGGCTTCTAAGATAATCAGATTATTTTTCCTCATAACTGTTAACCTTCCATGGCTCGAGGGACTTTGCAAATGTGATGAAGAGTATGGATTTTGAGATGGGGATATTATCCTATGATATCTGCTGGATACAATCTTATCTCATTTGTCCTTAAAAATAGAAGAAGGAGGCAGAAGGGTGGGTCACAGAAATGTGGCACAAAGGCTTGATCCAATGTCGTGGCTTTGTAGCTAGAGGAAGAAGACCACAAGGAAGGTAGGCATCCTTAGAAGCTGGAAAATATGAGGAAGCCATTACTGCTAGGAATTGCACGTCAGAAAAACTACAATGACTACAGTTTATATTGATAAGCTTTTCTCTGCATAGACACATGTGAAGCAGCACCCAGCGCAGCACAGAAGGGACTTACTGTTACATTGGGAGACATCAATATGTTGGTTTTTCATTATTTCAACTCCCACTTTGGACCTTCAAAAATAAAACAGTAAATCATTCTGTTGTGTGTCCACACAACACAGGTAACATAAATCACCTGCTTGTACATATAGGATAATTTTTATTTTCTATAACTGAAAACTATAATTTTGTAAGTTTTAGACTTGTTTGGCATTGCAAATGAGTCAGGATCTTGGAGGAGGTTCTGCTCTGCTGAGAGCACCTGAAGCCCAGGACAGGTCTACTCATGTGCTACAAGCAATCTGTGTTTTGTGGAGTTTCTACTCAAAATAGCTGTCTCATCTGCAAGTTCTCCTCTCTTTTGGATTCCACATTCCTTATTCAAGCTCATATAATTTTTTTCTTGGATCATGGTCAACCGTTAAATCATCAATTTATCTCAGTTAATCCCACCTAAATTCCTCAGCACAACTACCAGAGCACATTTTATGATTGTAAATGCCACTCCGTCAGTAC
Source organism: Oryctolagus cuniculus (assembly GCF_964237555.1). Classification (NCBI taxonomy): domain Eukaryota; kingdom Metazoa; phylum Chordata; class Mammalia; order Lagomorpha; family Leporidae; genus Oryctolagus; species Oryctolagus cuniculus. The sequence continues at coordinate 106,475,462 of NC_091432.1, read as the reverse complement.
TGAAGACCCTTTACTGTCCCCCAATCACATGCCTAAGGAGTCCAGGCTCCTTTCATGGTATATTGACCTTTTATTACAGGGCTCCTGACTCCTTCTTTAACCTGTTTTCTGTTATGTTTACCTTCAGTTTTCCTGACAAACTTACTTTCTGAAGATTGTAAGCTTTATGAAGAGAAGTAATGCGTTTGCTTGGTCCACTGCTGTATCCTTAATGTCTGTCAAGTCTGTGTACTGGTCGTGTAAGTGGATGTAGGCCGAAAAGGTTTAATGGGAAAATGAGGTACAATAGATAAAAGTGGAACATGGTTCTCTGCTATGAATGTCTTTTTCAGATCCAATCTAGGGATGCAGATGATCAGCATATTTTCATCCGTACTGGAATTTAGGCATAAGAATGATTGGCCAGTGTGTGAAAGAGATTTAATGAGTTACACCATTAAAAGGGAAGGAACAGAAACCCAGCTACTTATTCAGCAGGGAGTCATGGACTGTAAGTCAGGAGCCAAAACTTGGATGACTAGGTAAAATTCCAGAATGCATGTTACTTTTCCTTGTTTGGCATTCACCCTTACTTCCTCTTAGCATATTTTTGAGATTTATTTATTTTATAATTTTTATTAAAAATATCTGACACATTAAAAATTGCACATATATGTGGGGGTGCCATATGATCTTTGATGCATGTATACACTGTATAATGGCCAAACACTATACAACTATGCATCTCCTCAAACACTTAAGGTTTCTATATGGTGAACATATCCAAAATCCTGTCCTCCAAGTTTTTAAGAACATTAATGTTACAGTCACCTTACCATGCAATAGAACTCTGATTATTCTTACTTCTGTATAGCTATATCATATAACGTGTTAATTAACATTTTCATCCTGCCTTCCTCCATGCCCCTAAGCTCTGATAACCCCCATTATATTTTTAACTTCTATGAAATCATCTTTTCTTAGAATTCGTGTAATAGTGAGATTGTGCAGTACCTGTCTTTCTGTGCTTGGCTTATTTCTCTTTACATAATGAGCTCCAGTTTCATCGCTGTTGTTGCAATTTGAAGCTCAAATACAGAAATAACTCAAAGTTTGCCTTTGGACACTGCTGAGAAATGGGTTTCTGAAAACCTGTTATTGTACTCTGTCACCAACCTTAAGAACAATGAATCTTCAGGGTGTAGAGGCAGGTGACAATTGGCAGAATGGAAAGGGAAGAGGAAATGAGCTGAACACCTGAGACATATGGGAAGTTAGCCAATAAGCAAAAGAAAGGAACTGAGAGGTGTCTCGGGACTTGGTTCACAGTTCTAGATTTGCACATCTTTAAAGTGGCCCATGAAGAAATGTGGTGGTTCTTACTAAGTGAAAGGTTTTCCAGCTCAGTGGAGAGCAGGGAGGCCAGGAAATGAGCATCTGTGAGCAGGGAAAGGTAGGTGTGGCTTTCATGCAGCCTTAACTCATAGGAGAAACATACTTACATCCGAGTTTGGGGAGGAGTCAGCCATCAGATCACGACTTAGAGAGTATGAAGGGTTACTCCACCCTGAACAGTAGGTGCAGAAAAATATGTGACCACAAGATCAACTGGAAAAGATTCATAGGATTTGGCTTTTTAGAAAAATTAGCCAGACTGTAGTACAGAGAATGGATTAGAGGAGGGTAGGGAAGGGGATCAGTTAGAAAGCTGTTAGGAGGCATCTAGAGGAGATGATGGTGGTCTGACCGTGAGTAGCAGCACTAGGCATGGAGAAAACTGGATGAATATGAAAGACATTCAGATGCAGAATTCGTGCAATATGATATGAAAGGTAAAAGAATATGGGTGTTATCATACTCTTCAGAAAGAACATTTATGAGCACTGAGAAGGAAGTATGTTCCAGAGAACATATTTTGTAAAATTGAGGTCCATAGTTAAAGACATGATTGGATCAGATAATAGCAGTCATCATGTAGAAGTACAAGTATACATACTATGCAGTTCTACCTTGTGCACTCCTGTTTTACTGAACATTTCAATGAAACACAAACTTTGTTGTGTAATTGTGAACAGGGTATCCAAGGAGACACCATATGTTTGACCAGAATCTTGGAGTCGAGGGAGTACATAAGAAGGTCATATCAATAAAGGGTATTGCAGCCCTTTCAAGGAGCAACCCTCAGTGTATAGAGAAGTATACTTACCTGTGAAAAAGGTTTTTTTCCTTGCTGGTAAGATATGAAATATCCCGATTCCTGGATGTCACATGAGTTAGGGCTTCACAGGGCATGTGTTGAGGTTTCATGCAGTAGAAGACATCTTGGTCTCTGCCATTCAAGTATTTGCACCCTTTGGTGTTTGATTTTAAGGTCAGGCTACATTCAGCGAAGACATGGGAAGTCCCATTGACAAATTGCCCTTTGAAAATAATTCTGTCATAGCCTTGGTTCCTTGCCCTCCAGAGAGCTGATGCCCCTTCACTGGGGTGGATGAGCAAAACAGACAGAGAGACCTGGCCCTCCCAGAACAGAGTGAAGCTGACAAGGTAGGTACCATTGTTGAAGTCGGTCACCTTTCCTGAGGCTCCCGCCTTCAGGTCTGGAGAGAACATCCTGGCCCTCAGGAAATCCCCACCATATTCCTTCCGGTGTCCCATGTAGTCCCTCACCTCCAGCAAGACGTCCAGCTGGTCCCCCATGCAATACTTGTCTTGTGGGTTGAGGATGGTGGCTGTGCTGTGTGTGGCACTGGTGGTGGTGTTCACATGGGTGAAAGGTCTGGGTGGGATCAGCCGATCTAGTCTCTCTAGGATTTCCTTTACTCTCAGCTCAGTCTCTGTTAGTGACTTCACCGGGCTCACTGGCATTGTTGGGATTGAGGATATCATGGAGGTATTAGAATAGTAGTGGGAGATGGGTAACTTTAGAGCACCCCAAATCTGAAATGACAAGAAATTTGGCCTACTATGAAATGAAGCTTTTGCTAGTCATTTTTCCTTACTATGAATTTGAATATTTAGCTATATATTATCCTCATTATTTTTAAACTCCCTGAACATTTTGAATGAAATATAACCATTTATGTTTTTGCCTTGATATTTTAGAGAATAGTAACAGATAAATATATTAAACCCAAAGTATGTAGCTCAGAGAATACTTATGAGTAATACATTGACTGTCACTTATTTACTCTTCCTTTACACATAAAACTTACATCCAGTAAGTAATTTCTGTTAGTTCTACCTCTATATTTATCTTTTACCAGTGTTTTTTTACTAGTTAGTTTTTTTCTATCAGTCTTTTCCTCTCCAACTGTATCATAAGTAAATATACTATCATTTATCTCTTGGATTATAGTAGTCACTGCATGGATGAAGATTGTATTCACATTTTGTGAAGACAGTCCTGCTTCCTCTGCATTTAATTTCTAACATTGTGACTAAACCAGTCTTTATAAAGTTCTATTAATGAATTCGCCTTGCTAAAATTCTTTCAATGGTTTCTCAATTCTTAGAGGAATTGAGTAGGAAACTCCTACTATGAGTTTACTGTGGCTTCTTTGAAAAATTTACTTGTTTTTTTTTAACTTTTATTTAATGAATATAAATTTCCAAAGTACAGCTTATGGATTACAATGGCTCCCCCCACCATAACTTCTCTCCCACCCGCAACCCTCCCCTTTCCCGCTCCCTCTCCCCTTCCATTCACATCAAGATTCATTTTCAATTCTCTTTATATACAGAAGATCAGTTTAGCATGTTTTTTTTCTTTATTCAAAAATGGGAGTCAGAGAGAGAAAGAGAGAGTAAGTGTGTGTGTGTATGTGTGTGTGTGTGTGAGAGAGAGATCTTCTGGAATCCACTGATTCACTCCCGAAACAGTTATACTAGCTGGTGATGGGTCAGGTTGAAGAGCCACCAGACAAGAACTCCTTCAAGGTCTTCTATATGGGTGGCAGGGACTGAAGTAGTTGAACCATTATCAACTCCCTTCCAGGGTGTGCATTAGTAGGAAGTTGGATTTGGAAGCAGAACCGGGATTCAAATGTAGACTCTCTGATGTGGGATGTGGACATCCCAAGTGATATCTCTTTTTTCTTCTCTAAATACACTTTATTTTTTAAAATTTTATTTGTTATACAAGTTTCATGTACTTCATATATACAGATATATGGATAAGTGTTGAACCCACTATGGGCTAACTCCCAGGCATTGCTCAGCTTGAAGGAGAGGAGGTGAGGGAGTAATCACACCAACAGAGGCAACCATCCCCACCCACCCCCTTCTGTTAACAAGAGGAGATCAATTTGGGTGTTACCCTGGCTACTTGCCCTAAGAGATCCCTGGCCACACTCAGCACACACCTCTTGATATTCACTGAAAAGTGCAGACATTCCAATAAGCCACAGAGGCATAGTTCAAAGATAAAAGCCATCAGAGGAAAAAACCAACAGGTAACTCCACAAATGCCTAAAGATAAATGCAGAAATTCAAGAAACAAAAATAAGGAAGACAACATCACACACACACATGTGCACACACACACACACACACACGGAACACAACATTTCAATATTAGAATGTAAGGATGAAGAGATTGATGAAATGTCAGAAATGGAATTCAAAAGATTAATCATAAGAGTATTCAAAAAAATCCGAAGAAAATCCATGAGCTATAGAAAACCTTACATGACAGAAATAAAATTTTTCCCATGTAATTGATTTTAAATAGAAAAAATTAAATATTAGAATGACTAATTCAATAAATCAAATAAAAAATGTGGTGGAGAGTCTTAACAAACTTGGTGAGGCAGAAGAAATAATATCCGAGTTAGTAATCAATACACAGTTATTCTTAAGTGCTGAAACTTAACTGAAAAGTGATCGCTGTTAAATATAAGAGTGGGAATAAGAGAGGGAAGAGATGTACAATTTGGGACATGCTCAAGCTGACTTGCCCCAAATGGTAGAGTTAGAAACATACCAGGGGATTCCAATTCAATCCCATCAAGGTGGCATGTACCAATGCCATCTCACTAGTCCAAGTGATCAATTTCTGCTCACAATTGATCATAATGATAGGACTAAGAACCAAAGGGATCACATAAACAAGACTAGTGTCTGCTAATACTAACTGATAGAATAAAATAGGGAGAGAACGATCCAACATGGGAAGCGAGATGCACAGCAGACTCATAGAATGGCAGATGTCCTAAACAGCACTCTGGCCTCAGAATCAGCCCTTAAGGCATGCGGATCTGGCTGAAAAGCCCATGAGAGTATTTCAGGCATGGAAAGCCAAGACACTCTGGCAAAAAAAAAAAAAAAAAAAAAAAAAAAAAAAAAAAAAAAACAAACAAACACCTAAATGAAGGATCTCCGCAAGTGAGATCCCAGTGGAAAGAACAGGTCATCAAAGAAGGAGGTACCTTTCTCTTTCTCTGAAGGGAGGAGAGAACTTCCATTCTGACTACAACCTTGCCTAAATATGATCAGAGTCGGTGAACTCAAAAGGCTTCCATAGCCTTGGCAACTTATGACAAGAGCCTAGGGTGATTACTGATGCCATAAACAAGAGTGTCAATTTGTTAAGTCAACAACAGGAGTCACTGTGCACTTACTCCTCATGTAGGATCTCTGTCCTTAATGTGCTGTACAATGTGAATTAATGCTATAACTAGTACTCAAACAGTATTTTTCACTTTGTGTTTCTATGTGGGTGCAAACTGTTGGAATCTTTACTTAATATATGCTAAACTGTTCTGCTGTATATAAAGAGAATTGAAAATGAATCTTGATGTGAATGGAAAGGGAGAGGGAGTGGGAAAGGGGAGGGTTGCGGGTGGGAGGGAAGTTATAGGGGGTGGGGGAAGCCATTGTAATCCATAAGCTGTACTTTGGAAATCTTTCAGTCATGCCAAAAAAAAGAAGAAATTAGAAAACTTAAAAACAGTGTTGTAGACTTGTGGACTATTTTCAAATGACCCAACATACGGGTCTTAGGAGTTCCTGAATGTATGGAAAGAGAGAATGAACTAGAAAGCCTATTTAGTGAAATAATTACAGAAAACTTCCTCAATTTAGAGAAAGAAAAGAACTTCCAAGTATAGGAATCACATAGAACTCCTAATAGACATGACCAGAAAAGATCTTCTCCATGACACACTGTAGTCAAATTTTAATAAAATATAAAATGTGCACAAGATAAATGCGAATTGATTTCAGAGGATCCCCAATTAGACACACAGCTGACTTCTCATCAGAAACTCTACAGGCTAAAAGAGAATTGTGAGACATAGTCCAAGTATTAGGAGAAAAAAACTGTCAACCCAGAATAATGTATTCTGCAAAGCTCCCATTTATAAATGAAGGTGAAATAAAGACCTTCCATAACAAACAGAAATTGAAAAAGTTTGTCACCACTTATCCAGCCTTACAAAAGATGCTTAAGAATGTGCTACACACAGAAACACAGAAAGATAGCCATCATTATGAAAAAACCATGAAGACATAAAATCCTCCAGTAAAAGTACAAAGAAATCCAAAGTAAACAATAGGAATATTTATGCGAAAAAATGGTAGAGCCAACTCATTATTTATCAATAGTCAGCTTGAATGTAAATGGCTTAAACTCTCCAGTTAAAAGGTACGGACTGACCAAATGGATTAAGAAACAAGACCCATCTATTTGCTGCCTATAAGAAACACATCTCACCATCAAAGATGCAGACCCAAAGTGCAAGAATGAAAAAAGATATTCTATGCTAAAGGAAAGCAAAAAAGGTCAGCTTTAGCAATCCTAATAACAGAAAAAATAAGATTAACAAAAATTTAAAAGAGACAAAGGATACTGTGTAATGATTAAAGGATCAATTCAACAGGAAGAGATGATGTACTAAATGAATATGCACCTAATTACAGGGCATTGAGCTATTTAAAAGAAATATTAATGAATCTAAAGAGAGACATAGACTCGAATACAATAGTGAAAGAGGATTTTTCAGAACCTCACTTTCATCAATGGACAGATCAACTAGACAAAAAAATCAACAAAGAAACCACAGAGGTAGTCAATACTATGGACCAAATGGACCTGATATCTACAGAACTTTTCACCTCAGTTGCAGAATACACATTCTTTTCATCAGTGCATGGAACTTTCTCACTAGGATAGACCATATGCTAGGCCATAAAGCAAAATTCAAAATAATAAGTAATAATAAGTAATGCATCTTCTCTGACCACAATGGAATGAAGCTGGAAATCAACAACTCAAGAATTTCAATATTATATGCAAACAGATTGGACTGAACAACATGCTCTTGAATGAACAGTGAGTCATAGAAGAAATCAAAAGAGAAATCAGAAAATTTCTGGAAATGAATGAAGATGACAATACATCATATCAAAACTTATGGACTGGGGCTCCTGGCTTCAGATTGGCCCAGTTTGGGCCATTGTGCCATTTAGGGGGTGAACCAGTGGCTGGAGGACTCTCCTCTCTCTCTCTCTCTCTCTCTCTCTCTCTCTCTGCAAATAATCTTATTTGCACCTTAACTGAAGAGGGCTAAAGATTAACAACAGAAACAGTAGCCAGAATCATAGAAATCTCATTTGGTTCAGCTCACACAATTCTAACTTCAAGTGGAGCAAACCTTCTGCTCAATGGATGACAAACTATTGTTCCAGATCAACTGTAGATAAGAGCAGAACGTCAATGGAAATTTTGAATAAGTGGGGTCAAGATCCTGAAGAGCTTCTTTGAAGAACTGTAACAGGACATGAAACATGACTTTACCAGTGGACCCTGAAGACAAAGCACAATCAATCAAGCAATGACTACCAAGAGATGGAAGTGGTTCAGTCAAAGCCACAGTGGATAAATCAAGAGCAAATGTCAAGGCAACAGCTTTTAGGGTGCTCAAGACATTTTGCTTGTTGACTTTCTGGAAAGACAAGAAAAATGGCATTTGTTTATCAGGGAGTGCTTTGAAAAAATTAGCCAAAGTGTTAGCAGAAAAACACCCTGACTTCTTCACCTGAGAGCCTTTCTCCACTATGACACTGATCCTGCTCATTCTCTCATCAAACAAGGACAATTCTGTCAGAGTTTAGATGAAAAACCACAAAACATTCACCTTGCTGTCCTAATTGGCTTCTCTTGAATTCTTCATTTCCAAATCTTAAAAAATCTTTAAAGGGCACCTACTTTTCTTCAGTTAATTATCTGTTGTCACTCACAGAAGTGTCTTGAATTTGATGGTACTTATGTTGAGAAATACAGTTTATATTTTTGTCTTTTTTAAAAAAAAAAGATTTATTTATTTATTTATTTGAAAGTCATAGTTACACAGAGGGGAAAGAGAGAGAGAGAGTGAGAGAGAGAGAGAGATCTTCCATCTGATGGTTCACTCCCCAATTGGCTGCAGCAGCCAGAGCTACACTGATTCAAAGCCAGGAGCCAGGAGCTTCTTCTGGGTCTCGCATGCGGGTGCAGGGGCCCCAGGACTTGGGCCATCTTCTACTGCTTTCCCAGGCCATAGCAGAGAGCTAGATCGGAAGCGGAGCATCCGGGTCTCGAAACGGTGCCCATATGGGATACCAGTGCTTCAGGCCAGTGTTAACCCACTGCTCCACAGTGCCAGCCCCATGTTTTTGTCTCTATATTCAATTTTCCCCCATGAAACTCATATATGAATTGGATTGCTATAGTAGCAACACCCAGAGTCAGTGAATGCATAGGATGTGTTTTTTTTTCCCTTCTACTAAAACCTTTCATTTCAGACACAATGGAAAAATCTTACAGGTACACATGGAAGAGCCAAATATCATCACCATTGAGTGAAGATTATCTAACATGAGAAACCTAATGTTGAAGCTGAAGTTCTGTGAATATAGCACGCTATAGTGCTGAAAGGAATGGATGGTATTCTTCTCCTTCCTCCTCATTCTCTCCTTCAATAGAATCCACATCAACTTCCTCCTAGTCTTCTAGAGTAGCCATATCCTCATCTCAGAAAACTCTCCCTTCATTATCTCCTCACCCATGTATAGTGAACAAAGGCACACTTGGCAGACATCAGCCCAGGTCTCAGCAGTATTTGTGCTGTTGCTCATGGTAAACACAGCTCCTATATTTTGACCAGTTGCCCACCAGGTATCACAGTGGGAGGCTGTGCAATTAATGTAATTAATTATAGTAATTAATTGTGGAATAATTAATGCCAACCTTGAAGCCAGTGGGGTTCCAAGCCACAAAACTGGATATTGTGCTTGGTCTTGATGGTGTCAATGGCAACACTGACATCTTTGGAAACCAAACCACTGGAGTATAGTAGGCAGCATGTCATGCATTTACCATAGTGAGGGTCATTTTCACAACTGGTTGTCTGATTCAAAGCAAGCATTAGTGATCTACTGCAGAAAGCTGACCATGGTAGGTTTTCTTAGCAGAGATGGTAAGGGTATATGTATCCAGAAGGAAATGGGTGAGTAGATAGGGCATCAGGTTGGTCTGGAGTTTTGTCAAGTCCACATTCAGGTCCCCATCCAATTGGAGGGAAGCAGTGATGGAAGACTCAGTTTGGCAATTAGGGAGTTTCAGATTAGTGTCGATTGCACTCTCAATATCAACATTGTTCAGACAGATGTCATAGGTGACTCATTGTTTATCATGAAGAACCAATCAAAGTGTTTCAGGGTGTGGGTGGTAAGTATGGAGTGAACTTCACCAATAACTGTGGGTTCCAGGTCTACAAACATTGCCCTTTGCCCATACTTGCCAGTACCCATCTCAGCAAAGATGTTGTTAAAGGAGTCAACTACCCCTCCTGTAGTCTTCTCACTTGATTGCTGGCCATAAGGCTGGCTGCCATGTTCCAGGCTGCAAAGCTCCCAGGAGACATTGTAAAAGTGTACATCAGCCTGGCCAACGTGAATGGAGATACATTCACTCATGGTGGCTATGAGTTAGGAGTGAAAGGTGACAGGAGCAGACACTGGGTTCTAGTTACTTTCCCTAACAAGCTAAGAGTTGATGTAAGAAATACATCCAGGATAGAATTTTAAAAGGATGATTAAGACAACTGGATGATTTTATTGAAAAGTTAAATTTGATAAATAGCTCATACCATTCAATAGGATAAATTCCCTCTGAATCAGATATTTAAATAAAGACAAGTTACAAAAGTAAAAAAAAATAAAACATGGGTGAATTTCTATATTGACTTAAAGTAGAAAAATTTCTCTAGCTATGACTTAACATTTAGAAACAACATGATAAATTAAATTACTTAGAAAATAACTTTAATTATTAGTGGGGTGGGTGTTTTGCCTAGTAATTACTATGCCAATTAAGATATTTATGCCCCATAACAGCATACCTGGGTTTGGTAACCATCTATGTCGTCTCTTGATTGCAGCTTCCTGCTAATGTAGACCCTGGGAGGCAATGGTGATGGTTCAAGTAGTTTGGCTTCTTTCACACATTGAGTGACCTGGACTGAGTTCCTGGCTGCAAGTTTTGGCCTGGTTCAGTCCCAGCTATTGTGGGCATTTGGAGAATGAACTAGCAAATTAGGGATCTCTTAATCTCTTTCTCTGTCTCTCTCTAAAAAACCACTTTTGTGGAAACAAAAATTAAACAGTGTAGCTGTTGTTTCACAGTAGATCAAGCTACCACTTGGGAAGCTAACATTCCATATTGAAGTGCCTGGGATTTGGTCCTGCCTCTACTCCTAATCTAGCTTCCTGCTAGTGCACACAAGAGACAGAAGATAATGGCCCAAATAACTGAATTCTTTCCATCTAGGTGGGAGACCCAGTTAGAGTTCATAGATCCTGGTTCTGCCTATCCTAGCCCCAACTATGTTAGCCATTTGGGGAGGAAACCCTTGATGGAAACCATCTTTCTCTCTCTCTCTCTCTCCCCCTTTCTCTCTCTCTTTCTCTCTCTCTCTCATAGCCTATGTCACTCTGCATTTCAAATTAAATAAATAAATATAATAAAAATAAGTAAATATACCCCCAAAATAAGACAAATGATAAATTTAGATTTACATGATTAAGTGTTTGGAGGGTAAGGGGGTAATTAAGAAATGAAATTCAAAGATACATTTATTTTGATTGAAAATATTTTGAAATCCATGCATAGTTTCTTCATAATACCTATATTATATGGACATCTTTGAAGATCCCTTGTATATGCACCTAGATTTTATTTAACAATGAAAGTGTTGGTGTCATCACCAAGAGCTATTTTAGGGGCATGTGGGAGGTGGAATCCTGATTAAAGTGATTGAAGATGAATGGAAAATGAGCAACTTCAGTCAGGATCTAAAATTCCTGTTAGAAATTAGCTAGAGAAGGGGAAGGAATGGCAGAATTATGTGAAGAGGGATGGGGTTGATTGACAGGGACAAACATGACACAGCACACACAGGTGTAAGCTTCACATCAAGTAGGGGAGAACTGTGCTTACCTTTGTGGAGTTCTGAGAAATTATACAAAGTACACAAATAGCTGCTAAGAGACATATCAACTTCAGATATTTGTGAAGCATTGTACTTGAGAGTATGATAAGTATCCTAGAAAAGATGACATGAGAGAAGGAGTCAAGTGAGAACTGAATCTCTCTGTACTCATTGGTTTATAAGGATTCTTTAAAATGTTTATGGAAAAGTGGAATGAAGAGTATGTTTATTTTGATGCTAAAATTTCCTCTATCATAAAATGCGGGAAATGTGTATTATGCAAATATTATGTGTAGATTTCAAAGTTTTGCCATCACAATAAACTCATACTTTAATCCTATTTCCAAACATGTCCTTACATTTTTAACCTGCAATCTACCATTGAGACTTGGTTCTTCTTTGGGGAGCCACTTTCTTCTTTTTATCTCCTAACTCACAATGCATCCCTCAACTCCCATCTGCCCACCTGTTGGCTACTCCTACCTCAGCTTCAGTTAGGATTGTTCCTTCCTCTTTCCATGACCCTGAAATGGGATCCAGATGCCCCGCCACCACATTCTGTATTTTCCCTGTCATAACATTTATAATTACAGTGAAAAGCAGACAAATAAATTCACCAGCATATCTTTTGGGAAGACTTGAGAAAGTTGATAGGACCATGGAATACGTTTATGTTACCAAGCATAATCTGTAGTGTACATAAAGAATGTTGGTCTAACTGGAGAAGTTTTCATTTTGCTGAGCACCAACTATGAAATTTGGAGGTAGAAACTCCTTCAGGACTGATGTATTCTTCATAAAAAAGCAGAAATGATCCAACAAGGTGAGATACTGCATGAGGAAAGGGAAAGAGAAAAAAAAAAAAACAGGAAGAAATAGTGTAGAGGAGAAGGGGCAGGAGAGAGAAAACCCTGCTCATAATATCCATGGTAATATAGACATGGAGAACAGACACAAGGCTCTATGGTTTAAATAGCTTATTTGGGGATGCAAAATATAAGACCCCCTCCTCTTTGTTGCTTATAAACTCATCAGTGAAGTCTAGATTGTGCAAAAAGATTTTGTGTTGGTGGATTCATTTGGTAGAATTTTTAAAAGGTTCAACATTTTGGATCTAGTTGTAGCAGAGCAAAAACAAAGATTTCACATGTAAAATAAAAGCTAGAGAACACAGGTTCAGTTTAGAGCTGGTTCACATTTGGAGAGACATTTGGAGAGTTCACAACAAATTGTTTCAAACAAATGCGGTACACAGACACATCTCATGTTACATCTCCGATATTTGGTTGAATGGTAACTGCCCAATTACTGGAGTACACTAAAGGTGACCTTGTAGAGGGGTTGAGTTCTAGATCCAGATTCATGCTGATAAATGAAAGAATGGAGGAGAAGACAAAGGGGCACCTCTAAACTATGTCACACATTACAAGTATATTTCAGTAGTTTGCTTACTTTCCAGTCACTAAGACTGCCAGTTACTAAAGAATTAGAATAAAGACCATCTTAGCATTGTCTTCCCAGTGCCTGACAAACACAGTACTTGTTGAACAAATAGGTTAAAAACAGAATCCTGCTTTTTAGACCAACTTGAAATTATATCCACTGAGATTTCATGTTTTCCTGGAATGTACAAATAGCATGCTCAACAGGACCAAAAAACAATCAAAGGAGTTCTTTAAGTAGACTGGGCTTCTCAACCCAAGACTGATCTAGATCTTCTGACATCTCAGAGAATTTGGTAACGTGAGAGATATAAAGTCTGGTATGATACATTTTTCCTGGTGCGATTTCATCTTACCTAGGAAGCAATATGTGTAAAATACTAAAAAACTTGAAAACATGATTACCAGTACACTTCTATGAACCTTAGCTTCTCAACCTCCATTTCATATACATTAAAGTTTATTCTGCATATTCATTTATTTTTAAAAGATATTGGCTACTTACCCAGTATGTGTCTGGTATCATGGAATGTGCTGGAGATGAAGAGACTTAATCAAATCAATCAAATGACCTAAATAAGCACTATGTGGGATTAGAATACAGCAGTATAAATACCAAGTTCTTGCTGGTCTCTGAGTAATCCTTAATTGTCCATGCTCTTGAGTCGCTGCATGTCCTGTACTTCCTGAAATTCTCCTCACTTCTTTCTGCACTGCATTGATAGTTTTCAGTTCTCATTGTGTGCTCTGGTAATTTGGAAAATTCCTATTCCTTGTTTGAGTTTGAACTTAAGTGCCAGCTATTATTTCCTCAGTAATTGTGGTTAATAATTTATTCCTCTGTGCTCATATGGTCTGCTGTGCATACCTTTGGGTACAACAGATGCTGCAGCATGTTGTGTGTCCTTATTTTCTCTTCCTTCCTCAGATTGCTGGGCATCTACAGGGGTTCCCCTTATCCAAGAGCAGAATCACCCCAGGCTGAATCCAGTATGGAGGATTGCTGATATGCTTACCACCAGGCCTCAGTCTTAATAATCAACCAGTTCTGTAGCATATATCTCTGATCTGACATTTCCGGTGAGGCACTACCAATCTGCAAGAACTGGCTTCTTTGAGAATTTCCAGAGTGCTTCTTTGTAAGAAGAAATTTCACTTATGGCAAAACCATTCTCCACACCATAATTATTTTTCCATCTATTTTTTTTTGGAACACTAAATCAAGATACCATTTTCTAAACCAAAAACAACTGCAAATCAGAATTCCCTTGGAACCTTATGTCCAGATAATCTCATTTATTTCCATCAATGCCTCACTCAGATTCTACTCCTTAGCTTAGGTCTGTATATCCAATTGTCCTCAGGATGTCTCTACTTAGAAATCCTTTCTTTATTTTTTCTTTATTTTTTCATTCATTTTTATTTTTTCCAGGTTTATTACTATTATTTTACCTCCAAAGAAACCATTTATTTAATGAGCACAAATTTCATTAAGCATAACTTTAGGAATATAGTGATTTCTTCCCATCATACCTGCCCTCCCACTCCCACTCCTCCCTCTACCATTCCCAGTCCCATTCTCCATTAAGAAAAAAAAAAAACTATTCCTCAACAGTCAAGACAATGGCTATTCAAGTCATTGCTTCTCAAAGTGCCAATTTCACTTCTACAAGTTTCCTTTTAGGTGCTCTATTAGTTATCACAGATCAGGGAGAACATATGGTATTTGTCCCTTTGGGACTGGCTTATTTCAGTAAGTATGATGTTTTCTGGATTCATCCATTTTGTTGCAAATGACTGGATTTTTTTTTTACTGCTGTGTAGTATTCCATAGAGAAGATATCCCATAATTTCTTTATCCAGTCTTCAGTTGGCAGGTATTTATGTTGATTCCATGACTTAGCTATTGTGAATTGAGCTGCAATAAACATGGGGGTGCAGATAACTCTTTCATTTGCTGATTTCATTTCCCTTGTGTAAATTCCCAGGAGTGGGATGGCTGGGTCATATGGTAGGGCTATATTCAGAGATCTAGGGTATCTCCAAACTGGGAAATCCTTTCTTGAAACATGCTGTACCAGACTTATGCTAGCTGAGAGCCTATTGTGCACATGTCTTCCCAACTCCTGTTCCAGCGACCTCATTATGGTAACTTGAAATAGGTCATAATGAGCATATTTGCATTGTGGAATTTAGCAAAGGCTGCAAACTGCTTTTTTCTTTCTGGGAGCGCATATTTATTAGTATGTCTCTGCTCACAGGAATCTCAAATCCAAGTCATCAAACTGGAATGATTTATGTTCCTCAGAATGTTTTTTGCCTCTTCCTCTTCCTATCTTTGTGAATGGTGTAACCTCCTGAAACCTGGTTGCCATTTCTCACTCATGTGTCTCCCTTCTGCTCACATCCTGTCATCCCCAGGAATTACTAAGACATTACCCAAATGTCCTTTCACCAGTAGTAATAGAAACACGTAGCAGGGGACGTGGCCATCCAGTTATACTCCGTTACTTGGCCTCTGTTTTGTTTGCGTGTGGCAGTGGGGCTGCATTTCTGGACTGCAGGGTATACAGATGACATGTGCCATATCTCCTCCAGGCTCACTTTCTGTTCATATCTGTTGCTAATTAGACATGGTATATAGTTTTGACTATGGATAAGAAAACAGTATTCTGGGAAAGAGGGGCTCTTAAAACTTCTTTTAACATGGGCCACTTTGGTGGTCTGATGATCTTTGAATTTTTGTCTGTAAGAAATTTATATATATATATATAAATATATCATTATATATATAATGATGACCAAAACCCATTGAGATACAGTTATCAACATTGTAAACAACCTAATGCATTATATAGCAATTATTTATACGCACATTAATTATGATAATTTAGCAACCAGATCTTAACATTTTCAATAATCTCAAAGCACTGAAAAGTATGAGTGATATTTGCAGTTTTTTAATAGGAATATTGCTATATGAATACATCTGTGATTTCAAATGGTTGGCTGAGCCACAGATACTGCTAATGCTACTGATTTGATGTCACTATTTGTAATCGAAGAGGTTGTTGAAATTTATTTAGAAGTTAGTGAAAAGAACAATGTAATTTTTTCCAATTAAAGTTTGCGGAGTTCCTATATTTTAACAGTGAGACAATTTGAGGGTCCTTCATCCCCAGATCAACACCACAACAGAAGATGGCAAAGCCTCCATGGTGCCTGGCTTCCTGGAGAACCTCAAGGGGCAGAAGCTCACTAGGCAGTGACATGAGCATGGAATAAACCTCCATCTCCTTTCCTTGTTTGAGGCATTGCATTTGGGAGTCCTTCTTACCCCCACAGTGGTTCAGCCTCTTTACATCTACTCATTAAGCATATCTTTAGTTTGTGGTCCATTTTCTAGCACTATTGCTGCCTGGGACAGATAGTTCTGAAGTTTTACCAGTGAATTGCTTCAGCTTTGAAAGAGAACCTCTGTTGAGGTATAGTGTACATACAACTGGAATATTTGCATTTAAGCCAGAGTTTTATGAGTGTATAAAATGGACACACCTGTGTGCCCATCACGCTAAACAGAGAATATTATCATCCCCCAAGTTCCCTTGCACCAGCTTCCAGGTAAGTATGTCCTTCTTCCCCAATCCTACTGTGCCTCTGGCCCCAGGCAACCTCAGATCTGTTTCTTGGCACTGTAGATTAGATTTGTTTTTTAGTGTTTCCTAAAAATGGAATTACATTGAATGTAACCTTTCATGGCTGGTGAGTCAGTGGAATGATTTCAAGGCCTCA
This sequence comes from Oryctolagus cuniculus, assembly GCF_964237555.1. Taxonomy (NCBI): domain Eukaryota; kingdom Metazoa; phylum Chordata; class Mammalia; order Lagomorpha; family Leporidae; genus Oryctolagus; species Oryctolagus cuniculus. The sequence goes on along the minus strand of NC_091432.1, from coordinate 106,458,778 downwards.
GCAGTGTTGCTGCAGTTTTCAGCAGTTGGGTCCTATTAATTACTAACTCAAAATCTACTGTGTAGACATACCATACCATTTTAGTCCATTCTTCATTTTTAGAACATTTGGGCTAACTTGAGTTTGGGGCTACTGTGAACAGGACTGCTGATTTTCACATAGAGTTCTGTATACAAACAGACTTACATTTAATTTTGGTGAAGACCTACGGTGGAATGACTGGATATTAGGGGAAGTAAATGTTTGACTTCTGGAGATTCATGGAAAGCCTGCTTGAATTTATTGCTCTTACCCTGTAGGTAAATTTGGTTGAAATTGCTCTAGTAAAAAAAAATTGAGTCTTTCAATTCAAGGAAGTTTTTCTCTCTCATTTTAGCTGGGTGAAGGTTTGGTTTTATGCACTTTACAGTGGACTTTTGAAAACATTCTTATTTGAACCAAGCCCTTCTACTTTACTGACACTCAAACTACAAATCCTGCCCTATTTGGACAACAGGTGAACTCTCTACAGAGTCATTAAGGTTTCCGGAAGATTTCTTTCTCTGGGTTCTGTAGAGTCTCCATTATGCTCACACAGTTCGGGGTCACTCAATGATTTGAATGTTATACACAAATTTTAGGGCTCTTCCCTCTAAGGCTTTCCTCCTTCTTGGATATCCCCGCTCAATTTCCAGCCACTCACACTGCCTTGAACTCTATCATGTTACACCTCCAGACCAGAAAGCCAGCAGTTTTCTGCTTGAACTCAGGATGACCTTGCACAATAGACACTAGTGCGTGTTGTCATGGAGAAAGCCCTAGAAGCTCAACTCCCTCCAAGCTTAGTTCTCTTGTTCAAGGATGAAATCCACTCCAATTCGTCTTTCTGCAGTACTTTCAAATAAGTTTCTTAAAAAATATATTTTACCAGGGTTTAGTACTGTTATTTGCAAAATGTTAGTCCCATGTAAGCAATTCTGCCATCTTTTACATTCTATCATTAGTACATCTGTAATTTTCTTATTTGGTTTTCATCTGTCCTGCCACCTCTATCTTATTTTATCCCTTTTGACTCTTTTATATTAGTAAAATTATTTTAGTTACTGTATCTTTTCCTTCAGCTCATAAGTTACATGAACTACTTTAGTAGTTTTGACTCTCTTTTAGAAATTTCAATATGCAACTTTGATTTAATGCGATCTAATATATATTGGCACTGTTATGAATTTAGAGTAAATGAAGGATCTTACAGACTATATTTCTCCTACATTTAACTCCCTCACTTTTTTGCTATCACTGTCAGAAATTTTAATTCTAGAAATACAGTAAGATGGGGGCCAGTGCTGTGGCATAGTGGGTAAAGCAATCACCAGCAGTACTGGCATCCCATATGGGCGCCGGTTTGAGTTCAGCTGCTCCAGTTCCAATCCAGGTCTACGCTGTGGCCTGGGAAAGCAGTAAAAGATTTCCCAAGTCCTTGGGCCCCTGCATCCGTGTGGAAGACCCAGACGAAGCTCCATGCTCCTGGCTTCGAATCGGCACAGCTCTGGCCATTGCAGCCAGCTGGGGAGTGAACCAGCAGATGGAAGACTCTCTCTGCCACTCCTTCTCTTTCTGTGTAATTCTGACTTTCAAATAAAAATAAATAAATCTTTAAAAAAAAAGAAATACAGTAAGATGTATAATGTCTACAATTTTGTATAATCCTTATTCATTTAAATGTTTACATTTAGTTTCTTTTTTTCATTCTTCATTACATTTCTCTACTGTTACAACCTTGCCCCCTTATCTTGTTTTCATTTTGAGAAATATTTTTGCTGGGTATATAAATCTACATTGCCACATTTTGTTTTGTGTAGGGTACAGGACTTTGAATATATTATTTCATTTTCTTTTACTTCCCTAATTACTCTTTGCTTTCCTCATACTTTCTCTCTGGAACCTGGATCACTCAAGGTCTCACTGTCTTGCTAACTCTCTGATGCTTCAAATTGATCCCAAATAAAGTTATACAGGTTTTCTGGTTGTTCTTAAGAGATTACATGCCAATCTGTTAGAAACATATAAATATTACCTACACACACTTATATGTGCCTCTATATATTCATTATTTATATAATACTATTTATTGTATTTCATTTTCTAAATGAATGCTGTGGCTGATCTATAGAAATGCAAGTGTTTTATTTTGTAGTGCTCTTATAATAGTGCACATCCAGAACAGAGGGGATCAGATGAGGCCACATTCAGCGCCTTTGTCTTGTTCTGGCCTTATCAATGATTATTAATGCTTTCTCCGAAGTTTTATTTTTAAAAGCACTTAGCTAAGTATTTTATCAATAATAGGAATTGAATTGTTATCAGATTTCTGATTCAAAGATATTGATAAATTTTTATTTTTTCATTTTAACTTTTATTTAATAAATATAAATTTCCAAAGTATAGCTTATGGATTACAGTGATTTTCCACCCCCCATAACTTCCCTCACACCCGCAACCCTCCCATCTCCCACTCCCTCTCCCACTCCATTCACATCAAAATTCATTTTCAATTCTCTTTATATACAGAAGATCAATTTAGTATATATTAAGTAAAGATTTCAACAGTTTGCACCCACACAGAAACACGAAGTGTAAAATACTGCTTGAGGCCGGCGCCGCAGTTCACTAGGCTAATTCTCCGCCTTGCGGCGCTGGCACACCGGGTTCTAGTCCTGGTCGGGGCGCCGGATTCTGTCCCGGTTGCCCCTCTTCCAGGCCAGCTCTCTGCTGTGGCCAGGGAGTGCAGTGGAGGATGGCCCAAGTGCTTGGGCCCTGCACCCCATGGGAGACCAGGATAAGTACCTGGCTCCTGCCATCGGATCAGTGCAGTGCACCGGCTGCAGCACGCCAGCCGCGGTGGCCATTGGAGGGTGAACCAACAGCAAAGGAAGACCTTTCTCTCTGTCTCTCTCTCTCACTGTCCACTCTGCCTGTCAAAAAATAAAAATAAATAAAAAATAAAAAAATAGTTTGAGCACTAGTTATAGCATTAATTCACATTCAACAACACATTAAGGACAGTGATCCTACCTGAGGAGTAAGTGCACAGTGACTCCTGTTGTTGACTTAGCAAATTGACACTCTTGTTTATGGCATCAGTAATCAACCTAGGATCTTGTCATGAGCTGCCAAGGCTGTGGAAGCCTTTTGAGTTCACTGACTCTGATCATATTTAGACAAGGTCATAGTCAAAGTGGAAGTTCTCTCCTCCCTTCAGAGAAAGGTACCTTCTTCTTTGATGACCCGTTCTTTCCATTGGGATCTCACTCACAGAGATCTTTCATTTAGGGTTGGTTGGGTTTTTTTTGGGGTTTTTGTTTTGTTTTGTTTGGTTGGTTGGCTGGTTGGTTGTTTTTTTTTTTTGCCAGAGTTTTGGCTTGCCATGCCTATAATACTCTCATGGGCTCTACAGCCAGATCCGATGCCTTTAGGGCTGATTCTGAGGCCAGAGTGCTGTTTAGGACATCTGCCATTCTATGAGTCTGCTGTGTATCCTGCTTCCCATGTTGGATTGTTCTCTCCCTTTTTTAATCTATCAGTATTTGCAGACACTAGTCTTGTTTATGTGATCCCTTTGACTTTTAATCCTATCATTATGATTAATTCTGAACTGAAACTGATCACTTTGACTAGTGAGATGCCATTGTTACATGCCATCTTGATGGGATTGAATTGGAATCCCCTGGCATGTTTCTAACTCTACCATTTGGGGCAAGCCAGCTTGAGCATGTGCCAAACTGTACATCTCCTCCCTCTCTTATTCCACTCTTATATTTAACAGGGATCACTTTTCAGTTAAATTTAAACACCTAAGAATAATTGTGTGTTAATTAAAGAGTTCAACCAAAAGTATTAAGTAGAACAAAAAAATACTAAAAGATATTGATAAATTTTTAAATATCTTTATATGTGATAAATGTCATTCATGTATTTTCTTTTTTTAAAAGATTCATTTATTTATTTGAAAGTCAGAGTTACACAGAGAGAGAAGGAGAGGCAGAGAGAGGTCTTCCATCCTCTGGTTCACTCTCCAATTGGCCTCAACAGCTGGAGTTGCGCCCATCTGAAGCCAGGAGCCAGGAGCTTCTTCCTGGTCTTCCATGCGGGTGCAGGGGCCCAAGCATTTGGACCATCCTCTACTGCTTTCCCAGGCCATAGCAGAGAGCTGGATAGGCAGAGGAGCAGCCGGGACTCAAACTGGCTTTACCTGCTATGCCGCTGCACCAGCCCCTCATGTATTTTCTAAAGCTAATTTGTCTTATCATTGATGACTTAAATCCAACTGTCATAATATAGATCACATTTCTATCCATACCTATGCTGCACTGTTGAATACAAATTAATATAATAATCTTGGAAAGCAATATAGAAGCATTTTTGATGGTTTGTTTTAAAATGTGTCAACATACGCTGAAAGCCCAGTTTGGATATGTCACAGAGGACTTCCCAGTCAGGACCACAAAAACATCACATAAAATTTTATTTCAGTTGATTGTGTATCTTGTGTAGCTGTTGGGAAGTTGATGAACTTTGATATGCGTTACTAAGAAATGGTTAAGAAAAATGTAATGGATGTGTACTGTGGGATATTATCTAGCATTTAGGAGCAACTACACACAACATGGAAGGCTATTCAAGTCAGAGCTAAGAGAACAAAGTAATAAGAATTATAAGTCTGTGCCACAGCATTCTTTATGTAAATTAAAAATATACACGCAAGTCACAACACAAAGACACACACAGATTCAAGGACACAAATAACTAAAAAAATATTCCAGCTATTATGATTTTGGGACACATACCTCTGTTCACCTGGGACAGCTTGCCTTTCCTCACCCATGTTAGTGGTCGGCCATTCCCCAACATAAGCCCCACTTCTACAGACAACTTCCCAGGATAACTCTACATTGCGCTGCTCTTCCCATGTTCTGAGTTCTTGTGGTATATTTACAGTTTCCCCCAGAAATGACACACATGAGACAAGGCAGAGGAATGTTACTAGGTGTAAACCTGTGTTTCTCACACCCATCTCCCCTTTCCGGCTGGCTGTAAGCCTGAGTGACTATGTCCATGCCTGCTCCCCACGGGACACTGGACTGTTGCTGGTTGGATATTGGAAAAATATTTTACCTTCATGCCACGTCACTTGTCCTTGTCAGGCTTTCACTACCACTCCTGTGTTTGTCTCCCACCGTTTTCTTCTGAACTCTCTCTCTTTTCTTCTCTGTCTTACTTGAGAGAAGACCTTGGCTCACAAAGTCATTCTGATTTATATTTTTTCCCAGCCCACCTCCCCCACCCCCTTCACTGACCACAGGCAAGACAGGAGGCCCAGAAGGGCAGGGCCCTCATCACTGGCTTTCACTTACCTCTTCCGATGACTGCCTCTGTCTGCGTAGTTGGAAAAATACCTCTGAGTTCTTATGTGGCTCCCCTTGATGTGTAAAATTCCCCTTTATCCTTGACTGTGAGCACATTTGTTTCCATCAATCTGTATTCACTGCCCCTTGGTTTATTATTACCTTGGAGCGCAGATGTGAAGATACAATAAAGAAAAGTGCAATTAGATGGTGACATAGTCCCAGAGCCTCTGCAGACTGGCTGTCTGTCAGAATCTTTGAGATTTCCTTTTCTCACCCCCTGTGTTACCAGGCACCCTTGGGAGTGGGACTTTCTTAGGTCTAAGACTGCTGGGGTCCTAAAGGTCACAGTGTGAAGATCCCCTGGTGGCTCCACAGGATGGCAGATTCTTCTCTGATAACCTGGAGTCTCGAGAAAATTCCAAACAAGTGGCTCCCTTGGGAGAACTGGTGAGTGGTTGGGATGTTTCTGTTGCTCTGCAAATGTCACCAATAAATGGGGAAGGATTATTCGTATTCTGGGGTAGATAAAGGGAGCGCATTTCTCCCTTGCCTCCTGCCCTCCACTAACTCCCTGGGTTTTAAGTGACTGATACTTCAATGCTTGCTCGTTTGCTCTCTATCTCTCCCTCTCTCTCGGCCTGGATGCCCAAACCCTGTGACAGTTTCTAAGATGTAACATTCAAACTCACAACTAATGTATTTTACTTATGTGTGTAATTACCAAACTCACCTACCATTACTTTTTTTTTTTTTTTTTTTTTTTTTGGACAGACAGAGTGGACAGTGAAAGAGAGAGACACAGAGAGAAAGGTGTTCCTTTGCCATTGGTTCACCCTCCAATGCTGCTGCGGCCAGCGCACTGCGATGATCCAAAGGCAGGAGCCAGGTGCTTCTCCTGGTCTCCCATGGGGTGCAGGGCCCAAGCACTTGGGCCATCCTCCACTGCACTCCCTGGCCACAGCAGAGAGCTGGCCTGGAAGAGGGGCAACCAGGACAGAATCTGGCGCCCGACCGGGACTAGAACCCGGTGTGCCGGCGCCGCTAGGCGGAGGATTAGCCTGTTGAGCCGCGGTGCCGGCCAATCACCTACCATTACTTTTGAAGATATAATTAAAATTTGTGTGAATGCTGTGTCCATCAGAGGTTGTTTTTGTAGTTTCAAATGCATACTCAATTTCTGTGTCTACTCTGATGACAACCAGAAACAAGCCATCCTTGTTTCCCGCCATTAGCAGGAAAAATGTGAGTCCAAGTGAAGAGCTCAGGGCCTGTCCTGTCCTGTGTGAAGTGCCACCCAGGAATGGTGCATATAGGGTGAGTGTGACAGACTATGGCTAATGCTGTAGCCCCTTGACTGGGATCCCAATGAGGGGAGCTAACACACGTTTATCATAACATTTTTGCTCCATTGCAAACTTCTGATAAGGAAGCTATGTGGAAAGAGGCACAACCTGATGATGTAGTGGATTCTAAATGGAGATGTGTATCGAAATGCCCATTGAACAATGCGAAAGTGGGTGACATGGAAGCTAGCTGGTCTGTTCCGACCTTGCTGAAACTGCCCAGTATTGCACTCAATGGCAGAGAGACAAGGAAGCTGATGGAAGAACATCAGAGACTTTAGGGAGAAGTGACGAAGCTATCAGAGAACCAGCACCTGGCAGGTGAAGGCTTAAGGCACATAAGGCAGTGAACTTGCACGAGCCTGGACCCCCCCCCTTCCTCCCTCAGAGATCTCATCAGCAGGCCCCTTCCTTCACTTCTTGTGACTGCTGACATTTTCACTGGGTGCTTCCCAGAGAAGCTCGTCTTGTAGAGCATTCACATTGCTATTTCATCTTCACCAGAAGAATATTGGCTTACCTACACTTTATTAATAGCGTACCCAGATTAACCATTTTTGTATCACATGAGCTTTGCCTTTCTTGATCTCTTATAGTTAGATAACATGATAAAAACAAATCTTCAGCCGCGGGACTCATTGTATATTACCAGGCATCCTTTCACTCACTCTGGGTGTATCTGTTGGTGAGGTGTGTTTCTTTTGAGCACCAAATAGATGGGTTTTGCCTCTTTTTTTGAGATTTATTTATTTATTTGAAAGGTAGAGTTACAGACAGTGAGAGGGAGAGACAGAGAGAAAGGTCTTCCATCCGCTGGTTCATTCCCCAAATGGCCGCAATGGCTGGAGCTTAGCCAATCCGAAGCCATGAGCCAGGAGCTTCTTCTGGGTCTCCCATGTGGGTGCAGGGGCCCAAGTGTCTGGGCCATCTTCCACTGCTTTCCCAGGCCAAAGCAGGAAGCTGGATAGGAAGTGGAGCAGCCAGGACTAGAACCTGAATGATGGGTCTTGTTCTCAATCCATTAAACCAGTCTGTATCTTTTAATTGCAAAATTTAGGGCATTTACATTCAAGATTATTGTTGATAAATAATGATTTGTTCCTGCCATTTTTCTATAAATATTCCTATTGTTTGCTTTGGATTTTCTTTTTCCTTCTCCCAAAAGATTTTCTGCCTTCATATCCTTTCACAACAATGACTATCATTCTCTGTTTCTGTGTGTAATGCATCCTTTAGTGTCATTTGTAAGGCTGGACAGTGGTGACAAATTCTTTCAATTTCTCTTTTTATGGAAGGTCTTTATTTCACCTTCATTTTTAAATGAGAGCTTTCTTGGATACAGTATTCTGGATTTACAGTTTATTTTTCTATGACTTGGACTATTACTCTCCAGTCTGTGTTAGCCTGTAGGGATTCTGATGAGAAATCAGCTGTTACGCTAATTTAGGATCCTCTGAAGATAAACTGGTATTTCTCTCACGCAAATTTTAGAACATTTTCTTTATTTCTTACATTTGAAACTTTGGCTATAATGTGCTGGGGTGAGGATATTTTCTGATCATGCATATTAGGAGTTCTATGTACTTCCTATACCCGGATGTCACTGTCCTCCAAATTAGGGAAATTTTCTGCTATTATTTCACTGCATAGCAATTCTAATCCCCTTCTAATCCATTCTCTCTTTCCATACCTTCAGAAACTCCTAAGACTTGTATGTTTGGTCATTTGATACTATCCCATAAATCTCAAATACTTTTCAAAATCTCAAAAATTTTTAATTTTTCTAATTTTTTTGTCTAAAAAAATTCCAGGAATTTGTTTTCTAACTTAGATATTATTTCTTCTTCCTCAGCAATCTGTTGTTAAGGCTTTACACTGTATTTTCTATTTGACATATTGAATTTTTTTTTTTTTTTGGACAGACAGAGTGGACAGTGAAAGAGAGAGAGACAGAGAGAAAGGTCTTCCTTTGCTGTTGGTTCATCCCCCAAATGGCCGCTATGGCCAGTGCACTGCGCCAATCCGAAGCCAGGAGCCAGGTGCTTCCTCCTGGTCTCCCATGGGGTGCAGGGCCCAAGCACTTGGGCCATCCTCTACTGCACTCCCGGGCCACAGCAGAGAGCTGGCCTGGAAGAGGAGCAACTGGGACAGAATCCAGCACCCTGACCGGGACTAGAACCCAGTGTGCCGGCGCCACAGGCGGAGGATTAGCCTAGTGAGCTGTGGCGCCAGCCTTGACATACTGAATTCTTCATCTCTAATATTTCAGTTTGAGTCTTCAATATCTCTGTCTCCCAGAACAATTTCTCATCCATATCATATATGGATTTATTTAACTCATGTATTTGTTTCTGTGTGTTTCTGAATAATCTTATTATCAGTCTTTTGAATTCCTTCAGGCATTTCATCAAGCTGTTCATCTCAACATTATAACATTGAGTGTTGTTGTGTTCCTTTCGTGGAGTCATATTGTCTTCCTTCTTTGTGTTTCTTATATTTCTGCATTTATTTTTAGGCATTTGTGGAAACTCCTGTTGTTTTTCTCCTCTGATGGCTTTTATGGTTGAACTGTCCTCAGTGGCTGAGTAGAGTGTCTGTTCATGCAGTGGATATTCAGAGGTATGTACTGGGTGTGGTCAGTGAGCTCCAGTTAGTGCTTGGGAGTGGTGCAAGTATCTAGGGTGACATCCAATTTTGCAGGGTAGATTGTCTCTATTGTTAGCAGGGGTGAGGGTATGATCATGTTGGCTGGTATGTTCACATATTCTCCTCCTCTGTGCCCTGGATTAGCCTACAGTGGCTACACACCCCACCCACACAAGTACATGAACCACAGGAAGGATCTTTGTAGTCCTCAGTGAAAGCACAGAACCCATTGCAATGACCCACTCCAGGCACTCAGAGAACTATGAGCCTCTGAAGCCAGCACAGTGACTGTCCAGAGACCCGGTTCATGCCACACCCTATCATGCAGTCACAGAATTCCCATAGTCATGGAGCACGGGCCTCCCACAGTCACAGGGAACACAGGACCCACATTCAGCTCTGTGAGGTGTCCCCATTCACAGAGAAAGCAGAGGCATTTACAGAACCAGATGCCTATCAGTGCCCTAGCCCGGCAGTTGGAGTCTTGGCACCAATGATAGTGTAAAGAGAGGGGAGTGCCTCATAAGCTTATATGGGTGCCCCATCCCCTGCCAACCCTCCAGGCCTGACTCAAAGTCAGTGAGTACTGCAGATTTATCCCTCCAATAAAATCCACTCATTGTATGATTATGAGCCACTAAAGCCTCTGCTTTTCTTATGAAGATGGTGTTTCCTCCCTGCTCACTGCTGGGTGCCTTCTGTGAATAGGGAGACGGAAATGTGCCCTCCCTTCAGGGGGTTAGGTGGGCACCCTGCCCACACTACAGCTCTAGGCCAGACTCAGAGTTGGTGTCCATAAGGTTCTCCTTCAGGCAATTATCAGTGACTCGGGCTGCTGCACTCTCCTCTCACTTCGCTCTGAGAAGATGGTGTCTCCACCAGTCCACAACAACAGGAGTAGCTGCTGGCGTCCCCACTCACTGCTGTGTGTTTGTGCTGTAATCACCACTAAAGGTGTCTCTTCCTTCAGCAGAATTTCACTACAAATTTCTCTCCAACTCTCCCCTTGGAATTCATTTACTCCACTTTTCTTCTATTATCTTTCTATGGTCATAAGTTCTCCCCGTCTTAGTTTATCTTTTCACTTTCTTTCTTCATTTATATTTTGTTTTTGTCCTTTTATAATTTTGGAAGCTTTGCCTCCCTCCCCCCGGTTATACACACACAGATATTCCATCTGCTGATCCCTCCCCAAATATTCACAAAAGCCAAGCCTGGGACAGGCTGAAGCCAGGAACCAGGAACCCCATCCTGTTGGCTGGTATGTTCACATATTCTCCTCCTCTGTGCCCTGGATTAGCCTACAGTGGCTACATACCCCACCCACACAAGTACACAAGCCAGGAACCAGGAACCCAACACATGGGGCCCAAGTACTTGGGCCATCTTCTGCTGCTTTTCCAAGTCTATTAGTAAGAAGCTGGACCAGAAGCAGAGTAGCCAGGACTTAAATCAACACTCCAGAGGTCTGTGTTATGGCAGAGTGGGTAAAGCTACAGCCTGTAATGCTGTATCTGATACGAGTGACAGTTCAAGTCCCAGCTGCTCCACTTCCAATCTAGCTCACTACTAATGTACCTGGGAAAGCAGTAGAAGGTGGCCCAAGTGCTTGAGCCACTGTAACCCATGTGGGAGACCTGGATGAAGTGTTGGCCTTGGACAGAGCTGGCTATTGCAGCCATCTGAGGAGTGAACCAACAGATGGAAGATCTGTTGCTCTCTGTGTGTGTCTGTGTCTCGTCCTCTCTCTGTAATGCTTTCAAAATAGATAGAGGGCCAGCGCCACGGCTCACTAGGCTAATCCTCGGCCTTGCGGCGCCAGCACACCGGATTCTAATCCTGGTCAGGGCACCAGATTCTGTCCTGGTTGCCCCTCTTCCAGGCCAGCTCTCTGCTGTGGCCAGGGAGTGTAGTGGAGGATGGCCCAAGTGCTTGGGCCCTGCACCCCATGGGAGACCAGGATAAGTACCTGGCTCCTGCCATCGGATCAGCGCGGTGCACCAGCCAGGCTGCGGCGGCCATTGGAGGGTGAACTAATGGCAAAGGAAGACCTTTCTCTCTGTCTCTCTCTCTCACTGTCCACTCTGCCTGTCAAAAAAAAAAAAATAGATAGAAAGATCTTAAAACTTAAAACAACCCCCAATACTCTGATATTGGATACTGGTATTGCAAGGAGTGGCTTAACTCACTGTGACACAATGCCAGCCCTTACATTTTATTATTTTTATTAACATTATTCCAATTTTTAAAACATCTCTTAATCATATTATTTTGATGGTCTAATAACATTTGTTTGTTTATTTTAAGAAATTTATTATTCAATTCCAATTTGGCACAATAGAGAATGGTATACTGCACTAGGCTAGGGATAAGTAGTTTTAAAAAACGTAGGAAGTGCATTCTCAGGGGAGAGTTAGAGAGAAAACTGCACTGGAACTTCTATGGAAGGAAGAGGAATGCCACGGATCTGTCTGCCAGATGGGGACACACAGTGTGAACACAGACACAACACACGACTCCAGCAGCTGAGAGCTGGAGAAAGCACCAGTTTCGGAGACTGAGGTGAGATCAGACATCAGCAATGCCTGCTACTGCTGAGATAGCCAGAGGGAGAACGTGGCGTGAGTCCAGCCTGGAGCCCCAAGAGGGAGAGGGTACCCACTGACTCAATAAAAAAGGGGGGTACATTTCTCTCACCTCATCCCCCCATCAACAGCAACTGGCAACCGGCTGAGAGGACAGGAGTCACTAGGGGCCTAAGCTGCAGCTGTGGAAGCCCTTGTGTGCAGACACAGCAACTGGTTCAGACGAGACACCATCTCCTTAGTAGTACTGGTGGCAGCAGCTCCAGTGTAACTGGGGAGAGAAGGCAACATTTGGCCAGAGACTCCTGTGTACATGTGTGATCAGAGATTCTAACAGAGGGATAAATTCCCATTTCTCACTGACTTTGAGTCTGGCTGGGAGGATTGACGGGGGCTGGGAACCCATGTAGGGCTGTGAGACACCCCTGGCCTCCCAACATACCATAGGCTCCATGGCTCAAACTACCTAGGCAGAGCACCCAAGGCAGCTGGCTCTGGAAATGTCTGCCTCTCTGGGAACAGGACTGGACAGTGCAGAGAGGTCCTCTGCACGCCATGACTGTGGGAGACTTGTGTGCTGAGTCTGTGGGGACTCAGTGATGATAGGAGAGGGCGAAGGTTGTAGATGGGTCTCTGTATGCAGCTCCTCATGCTGAGAGCTCATTGATGGCCTGGGGTGGGTGGGTCATTGCAGTGGGATGCATGTTCACGTAGAGAACAACACAGATCCTTTGTGTGGTACATATGACAGCACAGATAAGTATTGTACCCATGTAGGCTAACACCTGGGCACTGATCACCCTGGAAGAGAAGAGGTAACAGTGTGACCACACCAGCAGAGGTGACCATAGCCTTCTTCTGTTAACAAGAGCTCTAACATGCATATCACCCTAGATACTCACCCCACCCTTGAGCACTGACCTGAGTTCCCTGGCCAAACCTAGCACACACCTCTGGGTATTCACTGAAAGTGCGATCATTCCACTAAGCCAAAGAGGCCAAGTCCAAGATAAAAGCCATCAAAGGAAAAAATCAACAAGTATGTACACAAATGCCTAGAAATAAACAGAGAAATTCAAGAAACAAGAATAAGGAAGACAACATGACCCTCCAACCCTCACAAAGAAACACAAAAACACTTCAATATTAGAATGTGTTGATGGGGTGGGGGGGATTCAAGATGGCAGAATAGAGAGGGAGCTTATTGCTCTAGTCTAGGGTAAGATAGTTTTTAAAAAATTGAGAGAGTAGAGTCTCTGGAAAGAGAAAGAAACACATCAGAGGAAATTCCACCAAAATTAGAGGGACACTGTGGACCTATGTGGAGGGTGTGGACATGCAAAACTCAAAACCCCAGCAGCCAAGAGCCTCAGCACCAGCTTTGGAGAGTGAGGTGAGACCAGACTGCAGCAGCCCAAATCACTGGTGATAAAGCTGTGGGAAGAGCCTGGCGCAAGTCTGGCTTGAAGCCCTGTGGAGGACAGTGTACCTGCCAACCTAGAAGGAAAAAAGAGGGGGCATGTGTCTCCCTGAGAACCCTGCACTGGCATCCTGTAACTAGCTGAGAGAGGGTAGGTGGCTTTTTGGACATATGTAACAACTGTGCCAGCTCATATCTGTGTGCCCAGCAACCATCTGAGCAGGGACACCTGAGTCTGGCTGGGAGAACTGACAGAAGGCTGGGTGCTTGTAGCTGTAGGAGGCTTGTTGCGGGGGGGGGGGGGGGGGCTGTGAAAACACTGTGGCTGTGTGGCAGAATGCAGGGTGTGGCTGGGACTGTGGGCAGTCACTGTGGACTGCTCCACACGCTGGCAGCTCCCTGATTCCCTAGTGAGGGTCATTGTTGTGGGATCCATGCTGATCAAGGACTGCACAGATCCTTTGTGTGGTTCTTGTGGCAGCATGGATGAATATTGAACCCACCAGCATTAGTACCCGGACACTGGTCTCCTTTGAGAAGAGGAGTGAGCATGATATTACACCAACAGAGCAGAACAAACCTCCATCTGATAGAGAGTGAGAGAGAGAGAGAGAGAGAGAGAGAGAGAGAATGAATGAGAATTTACCATGTCCAACCTGGATGTAACCTTGGATATTCCCTTCACACCGGAGCACTGAACAGAGCTCCCTGGCCACACAGAGCACATGCCTCTGACTATTCACTGAAATACAATGCCACAGAAGCATAGTCAGAGATAAAAGCTATCACAAGAGGGGGAAAAAACAAAACCAACAAGTATCTCCACAAATGCCTAATAATAAAGGCAGCAATTCAAGAAACAAGAATAAGGAAGACAACATGACAGCTCCAAAAGAACACAACACTTCAATACTAGAGTGTGAAAATGAAGAGATTGAAGAAATGCCAGAAATGTAATTCAAAAAATTGATTGTAGGATTACTTAGAAGTAATAAGAAAATCCATGAACTAATGAAATCTGTACATGATGTGAAAGAAAATTTCTTGGTAGAAATTTGGTAGAAAGTCAAAATGAAATATATGAAGAATTTAATAGAACAAATAAAAAATGTGGTGGTAAGCCTTAACAGACTCGGTGAAGGAGAAGAAAGAATATCTGAGTTAGAAGACAAATCTCTGGAAATTTTACAGTAAGGAAGAAGAATGAAGAAGGAGAAGAAGAAGAAATTAGAACTCAAAAAAACAGTGTTGGAGATCTATGGGATACTATCCAACACCCAACATATAGAGCTTAGGAGTTCCTGAAGGTGTGGACCAGAAAAGATCTTCACCATGACACATTGTAGTGAAACTCTCCACAAAGACATGAAGAAGGAATTGTAAAATGTGCATGGACAAATGCTAGATTACTTTCAGGGGATCTCCAATTGGACTCACAGCTGACTTCTCCTAAGAAACCCTATAAGCTATGAGAGAATGGCAAGATATAGTCCAAGACTTAGAAAAAAAAAGCTGTCAACCCAGAATACTGTACACTCCAAAGCTCTCATTTACAAATGAAGGTGAAATAAAGATCATCCATAACAAACAGAATTGAAATAACTTATTACCACTCATCCAGCCTTATAAAATATTCTAAGGATGTGCAACACAGAGAAACATGGTCATCACTATGAAAGAAGGTGAAGACAGAAAATCTCTCAGGAAAAATACAAAGAATATCCAAAGTAAACAATAGGAATACTTATGGAAAATGGCAGAGCAAAGTCATTATTTATCAATAGTCAACATGAATGTAAATGGCCTCAACTCTCTAGTTAAAAGATAGAGATGGCTGAATGGATTAAAAAAAAACTATCTATTTGCTGCCTACAAGGAATACATCTCACCAACAAAGAAACACACAGACTGAATAGATGGAAAAAGATATTCCATGCTAACAGAAATCAAAAAATAGCTGGTATAGCCTTGCTATTAAAATATCAGACAAAATAGACTTGAACACAAAAACTGTTAAAAGAGACAAAGAAAGGCACTATGTAATGATTAAGGGACCAATTCTACCTAATTGCAGGGCATCTGGCTATTTAAAAGAAAGGTTAATGAATCTAAAGGGAGACAGAGACTCCAAGACAATAGTAATGGGGGATTTCAATACCCCATTTCCAGGACAAGTGCTGTGGCACAGTGGGTTAAAGCCCTGACCTGAAGCACCAGCATCACATATGGGCGCCGGTTCTAGTCCCGGCTGCTCCTCTTCCAGTCCAGCTCTCTTCTATGGCCTGGGAAAGCAGTAGAAGATGGCTCAAGTCCTTGGGCGCCTGCACTCATGTGGGAGCCCCGGAAGAAGCTCCTGGCTCATGGCTTCGGATCATCGCAGCTCCGGCTGTTGCAGCCAATTGGGGAGTGAACCATCAGATCGAAGACCTCTCTCTCTCTCTCTCTCTCTCTCTCTCTCTGTGTGTGTGTGTGTAACTCTGACTTTCAAATAAATAAATAAGTCTTTTTTAAAAATACTCCATTTTCAGCAATGAACAGATAACTAGACAGAAAATCAGCAAAGAAATAGCTGAGTTAGTAGACACTATAGACCAAATAGATATCTACAGAACTTTGCATCCTGCACTATAGACCTAATAGATATCTACAGAACTTTGCATCCTACAGTTGCAGAACACATTCTTCTCATCAGTGCATGGAACTTTCACTAGAATAGATCACATGCTAGGCAATAAAGTAAGTCTCAGCAAATTCAAAAAAAAATCAAAATTGTACCAGGCATCTTCTCTGACAATAGTGGAACAAAGCTGGAACTCAACAACTCAGGAGGCTCTGGAACATACGCAAACAGATGGAGACTGAATAGCATGCTCCCGAATGAGCAGTAGGTCACTGAAGAAATCACAAGAGAAATTTTAAAAAGTTCTGGGAACAAAGATGACAGAGCAACATGTCAAAACTTATGGGATGGAGCCGGCACTGTGGTGTAGTGGGTTAAAGCACAGCCTGCAGTGCTGGCATCCCATATGGGCACTGTTTCGAGTCCCAGCTGCTCCACTTCTGATCCAGCTCCCTGCTATGGCCTGGGAGAGCAGTAGAAGATGACCCAAGTCCTTAGGCCCCTGCACCCACGTGGGAGACCCGGAAGAAGCTCCTGGCTCCTGGCTTCAGATCAGTGCAGCTCCAGCCATTGTGGTCATTTGAGGAATGAACCAGCGGATGGAAGACCTCTCTCTCTCTCTCTCTCTCTCTCTCTCTCTGCCTCTCTTTCTCTCCGTGTAACTCTTTCATATAAATAAATAAATCTTTTTAAAAAAACCTTATAGGATACAGCAAAAGCAGAATAAAGAGGAAAGTTTTCAGCAAGTGGTGCCTAAATCAAGAAATTGGAAAGACATCAAATAAATGAGCTATCAATGCATTTCAAGGATCTAGAAAAACAACAGCAAATGAAACACAAAACAAGTAGGAGAAAAGAAATTATTATAATTAGAGAATAAACAAAACTGCAACAAAAAAATACAAAAGATCAGCAAAACAAAAAGCTGGCTTTTTCAAGAAATAAAAAAACATGACATACCAATGGTCCAAAAAACTAAAAAAAGAGGGAGAAGATCCAAATCACTAAAATTAGAAATGACAAAGAAAATGTAACAACAGGTACCACAGAAATAAAAAGAATCATCAGAAATTAGTACAAAGAGCTGTATGTCAACAAACTGGGATATCTAAAGGCATAGGTTCCTGGACACATGCAATGCACGTAAATTGAGCCATGAAGACATAGAAAACCTAAACAGACCCATAATCAAGGCAGAAACTGAAGCAGTGATAAAGACACTCCCAACAAAGAAGAGCCCAGGACCAGATTGCCTCACTGCTAAATCCTACCAGACATTTAAAGAACTTACTACAATTCTTCTCAAGCTGTTCAAAACAATTTAAAGGGAGGGAATCCTCCCAAACTCTTTCTACAAAGCCACCATCACCTTAATTTGTTAAGCTTTCTAAAAGAAATGAAAGCTGTGAATCCTACTATTAAGAAGAGTCCCGGCCGGCACCGCGGCTCACTAGGCTAATCCTCCACCTGCGGCGCCGGCACACCGGGTTCTAGTCCCGGTCGGGGTGCCGGATTCTGTCCCGGTTGCCCCTCTTCCAGCCCAGCTCTCCACTGTGGCCAGGGAGTGCAGTGGAGGATGGCCCAAGTGCTTGGGCCCTGCACCCCATGGGAGACCAGGAGAAGCACCTGGCTCCTGCCATCGGATCAGCGCGGTGCGCCGGCCGCAGCGGCCATTGAGGGGTGAACCAATGGAAGAAGGAAGACCTTTCTCTCTGTCTCTCTCTCTCCCTGTCTACTCTGCCTGTCAAAAAAAGAAGAAGAAGAAGAAGAGTCCCAAGCAGTATAAATAAGGATAATCCACTCCTAGGCACAGTATAAAACACCAATAGAAGTAAAAGGAGCCCAGATTTCAGGACAGAGTGCTGGTCCCATTTTCTGTGATGGGACACTGAGAGAAGTACAGTTTGGAAGCAAAGGGCATGAATGTGATTTGGAACAAGTTGGTTTGAGAAATCTTTGGTCTTGGAAAAGTAGGTGCCAATGAGTTTCTCGTGGAAAAATATTTTTCCCATCATTTGTCCAAGACAGGGATCCCCAATCATAACACTGTTGACGATTTGAGCCACACAATTCTTTTCTGTGGGGAGCTGTCCTGTGCATTCTAACGTGGTTAGCAGCATCCCAGGCCTCTACCCACCAGATGCCAGTAGCAGCCCTCCCAACTGGGAAAAGCAAAAATGTCTAGATGTTGCCAGAAGTCCCCTAGAATACAAAATCAGCCTTTGTTAAAAACAGATAAAAGAGAAGGCTGTCACTTTTTATGTACAATATCTATTGACCCTAAATCTTTCTCAAACACATTGTTATCTCCCAGGTCCTTCCCATTGGTCCTGAGCCACAGTGCACTTCATTTGACCAGTCTCTTGGCCTTCTTGGAACAGTCCTAAACCATTAGCCCTGAAATAAATAAAGCATTTCAATGGCCCCAAAGATCCCTCCCTGAATCTTGAAGTCACCACATTTGAACAGGGGGAAAAGTCACCAAGGAACCAGTCATTCTATAATATTCAAAATATCTTAAATATACCACAATGACAAACATCTTTTCTGAAATTAAAGAGTATCATCCAGAGATGATCTGAGATTCATACTGATTTCAATGCTTGAAGAGCTAACAACTTAATTGTCTGTTTCCCTTTCTTAAAGGTCCAGTCTTCACATTGAAATAATCAAAAATTTGGAATCCACTGAGGTCTCATAGGGTTCCTGGAAGCTTGTTCTTTGAGGTAAGGGTCGGCACTTGGGGCAATGACTTCCAGATTGACTGAGTATCTCAGAATCACAGCAGCTTTATTCAGAATTGCTGAACACTAGAAACAAACCAACAGTTCATCCAGAGGAGATAGGAAAATAAATTGTGGCATAGTCATACAAGGGAATGCTACAGAGCAATTTTAAACAATGGGTGCTGGTGTTGTGGCATAGAGGGTTAAGCTGGCCCTGCGATGCTGGCATCCCATCTAAGAGCTCTGGTTCAAGTCCCAGCTGCTCCATTTCTATTCCAGCTCCCTGCTAGTGCACCTGGGAAAGCAGCAGAAGAGGACCTAAGTATGTGGGCCCCTGCCACCCACATGGGAAACACAGATAGAGTTCTAGACTCTTGACTTCAGCCTGACCCAACCCTGGTTGTTACAGTCATTTGGAGAGTGAACCAGTGGATGGAAGATCTCTATCTCTCCCTCTCTCTGACACTTTGCCTTTCAAATAAATGTTGTTGTTGTTGTTGTTTTAATGCACTGCTAATTCTGGAAACTTTTTTTTAAGATTTATTTATCTACTTGAAAGAGTTACACAAAGAGAGAAGGAGAGGCAGAGAGAAAGAGGTCTTCCATCTGATGGTTCACTCCCCACAAGACTGCAATGGCCAGAGCTGGAACAATCCGAAGCCAGGAGCCAGGAGCTTCTTCTGGGTCTCCCACATGGGTGCAGGGGCCCAAGGACTTGGGCCATCTTCCACTGCTTTCCCAGGCCATAGCAGAGAGCTGGATTTGAAGTGGAGCATGCCAGCACTGCAGGCAGCAGCCTTACTCGCTACACCACAGCACCAGCCCCTGGAAACACATTTAAATACACACACACTATTTTGAGAGAAAAAGGCAAGACACAAAGCAGCACATCCTGTATAATTTCATGTATATAAACTTCCAGCATTGACAACAGCAGGAATCCTAACAGGGGAGGCAGGGAAGTAGAGACTCAGTAGTAGGTGGCATGAGGAAGCAATCAGGGAGTAGGAAGCTCTGCATCATGGGCACTACGTTGGTTACACACATGGATACATTGTCAAACCCATCAATGTACAATTAGCATGTACATGTGCAGTTAAAGATTAGCATGGAATAAGAAACATAAATGCACTACTCTAAGCTAAAAACCCTGAAAATAAGGTCAAATACACAATATAGTAACAACACATAAACTTCCAGAAATAACTTGAGAAAGGCGTTCATCTGGATACCAAGACTGTAAAAGAAATGGAAATGTTTCTTACAAGGTAGTTCCAGGAGCTGGACCCTGCCCTGAAACTTTATCTGTGAGTTCTATCACAGGTTTAAGGGCAGAGAATTCATATGCATTTAAAACTGTTCTGGAGCCTAGAGAAAGATGGCACACTTCCCAATTCATTTCCCCAAACCAGCAACACTAATACCAAAGCCCAACAAACCAAGCACAAACAAGGAAATCACATACTAATCTCACTATTAATATAACATGCTAATCCAGTGGCATGCTAAATATGCCAGCCACATCAATATCTCAGAAGATTAAAAACAATTATTTTAATAAATGCAAAATTAAAATAATTAAAATAAATGCAATATCAAAATAAATACAAAGCCTCCTCAAAATTGAAGAAATCTTTCTTAACCTATTAGACAATAATTACTGCATATAGATAGCCAACATTATAATTAATGATAAGATATTAGATTTCATTCTCATTAAACTCAGTTACAAGAGCAGTATGCTCATTACCACTCAGCAATTTTCTAGAACTTCTAGCCAATGCAATAAAGGACAGAATAATTTTTTAAATAATAATTATTTAAATGTATAAAAATGAACCTCTACTTTTAAATAATGCATATATATATATATGTAAAGCCTAAGTAAATAAAATGAAAACCACCAGAAGTCAGTAATGTTAACTAGTTACAAAATACACACAATTCAACAGTTTTATATACAATTGTCACCAGTATTCAGCTAAAAAATATAATAGGGAAAAAGCTTAATCTTAAATAACAACTAGAATAAAAACATGCATAAGAAACATCTTAATAAAAATATGAAGCAGCTTACATAATGTAAGACCAAGCTGATGTCTAGAAAATTGTTTATTAGAATGTTTAATATCAAAAACATAAGGCAATCTTAATGAAAATACCAATGAAATGCTTAAGAAGTTAACCCAATTCCAATGTTCATTTGAAAGAATAAACAAGCTGTAATTGGCAGAAGCTATTTTAAAATGTGTGTAATAAGAAAGAAGATACATGTTTGTTTGACCAATGTTGAAATGCATTATGAGAGTGGGTGTTTGCCACAGCAGTTAAGCCATCACTTGGGGATGCCCACATCCCGTACTGGACTGCCTGGGTTAGAGTCCCAGCTATACTTCTGATTTTAGTTTCCTGCTAATGTGCACCTTTGGAAGGCATCAGCTCAGACTTCCTATTTTTTCTGGTAGTAAGAACATTCAGCATCTAATCGCTCAGCAATTTTCAAGTACACAATACACTAATGGGAACTACAGTCAGCATGCTGTACAATAGCTCTCCGATACTTATCCTAACAGAAACTCTGTATGCTTTATCAACTCTTCTCCCTTCCCTAAACCCCACCTGCCCCACAACCCCTTGGCAACGTTCAATGTCTCTGCTTGTATGAATCTGGCATGTTTTTATTGTTTATTTATTTATTTCCATCAACTTAAAAGGCAGAGAGCAAGAAAGAGTGAGAGAATGAGAGCAAGAGAGAATCTTCTATCAGCTGGTTCACTCTCCAAATGCTCACAACAGTCAAGGCTGGGCCAAGCTAAAGCCAATAGCCCAGAACTCTATCTGGTTTTCCCATATGGGTGGCAAGGACTCAAGTACTTGAGCCATCATCTGCTACCTTCAAGGACATGAATCAAAAGGAAGCTGGATCAGAAGCAGGAGCAGCCAGCCTCAAATCAGGCACTCTGATATGCAATGCAGGTATCCCAAGCAGCAGCTCAACTTTCTTGGTTTTTTTTTTAAGATTTATTTATTTTATTTGAAAGAAAGAGTTACAGAGAGGGGAGGGGAGGGGAGGGGAGGGGAGGGAAGAAGAGCTTCTTCTGGATCTCCCACATGGGTGCAGGGGCCCAAGCACTTGGGCCATTTTCCACTGGTTTCCCAGGCACATTAGCAGGGAATCGGATCAGAGGTGGAGCAGCCAGGACTTCAACTGGCATCCATAAGCAATGCTGGCACTGCAGGTAGCAGCTTAACCCACTATGCCACAGTACCAACCCTGGAGGCTTAACTTTCTGAGCTGACTCTTTTAGATTCTACATATAACTCCATTCTTTTTTTTTAAGATTTATTTCTTTATTTGAAAGAGTTACACAGAGAGAGAAGAGAGGCAGAGAGAGAGAGAGGTCTTCCAACTGCTGGTTCACTCCCCAATTGCCCGCATGTCTAGAGCTGAACCGATCTGAAGCCAAGAGCCAGGAACTTCTTCCAGGTATCCCATGTGGGTGCAGGGGCCCATCTTCTACTGCTTTTGAGCCATCTTCTACTGCTTTTCCAGGCCATAGCAGAGAGCTGGATTGGAAGAGGAGCAGCCGGGACTAGAACCAGTGCACATATGGGATGCTGGCACTTCAGGCCATGGCTTTAATCCACTGCGCCACAGAGCCGGCCCCCAACCCCATTCATTTTTACAATTTATTTTTAATTTGAAAGGCAGAATAGGCCAGCACCGTGGCTCAATAGGCTAATCCTCCACCTTGCAGCACTGGCACACCGGGTTCTAGTCCCAGTCAGGGCACCGGATTCTGTCCCGGTTGCCCCTCTTCCAGGCCAGCTCTCTGCTATGGCCCAGGAGTGCAGTGGAGGATGGCCCAAGTACTTGGGCCCTGCACCCCATGGGAGACCAGGAGAAGTACCTGGCTCCTGCCATCGGATCAGCGTGGTGTGCCAGCCGCAGCACGCCGGCTGCGGCGGCCATTGGAGGGTGAACCAACGGCAAAGGAAGACCTTTCTCTCTGTCTCTCTCTCTCTCACTGTCCACTCTATCAAAAAATAAAAATAAAATAAAATAAACTTCACTGCTATGTTCAAAGTCCCAAAGTCACGCCATAAATAATAGACACACAGGAACAGTGATAAACCACGTTACTGAGTGATTGGCCACTGTGTCTGTGTTATCAGTTCAGGCAGGGATAGCAAAATGTGTAGTTTTGTTGCCTCCTTGTGTCCTAATGATATTTTATAAAACTGGATAATCAAAACTGATGAGCAAAGATGAAATCAAAATTCAGCTTAAAAGGAGTACAAAAGAAATGGTTGACCATGGGAATCCTGACAGTCACTGTTAAAAATACTCCAGATGGGATCAGTGCTGTGGCACAGCAGATTAAAGCCCTGGCCTGAAATGCCAGCACCCAATATTGGCACCAGTTCAAGTCCCAGCTGCTCCTCTTCTGATCCATCTCTCTGCTATGGCCTTGGGTAGCAGTAGAAGATGGCCCAAGTCCTTGGGCCCCTGCACCCACATGGGAGACCTGGAAGAAGCTCTGGGCTCCTGGTTTCAGATCTGCACAGCTCTGGCCATTGTGGCCATCTGGGGAGTGAACCAGCGGGTGGAAAACCTCTCTTTCTCTCTCTCTTTCTCTGTTTCTACCTCTCTCTGTAACTCTTTCAAATAAATAAAATTAATCTTTAAAAAAAAAAGAAAAAGAAAAATTCTCCAGATGTGAACTAATGGACATTAACAATGACAGCAGTTGTGACAAAAAGAATGAAGATGTCCCCCAGGAAGTGATCCCAGAACTAACTTTACATGAAGTGGAGTCTCAGAGAAATTACACAAATCTAAAAGATGAATCTATGAAATGTTGGAAACAGATCCAAACACAGAAACAAGTGCACTACAGAAATGAGACTTGCTGGGAAGTCCAACATGGCTGAATAGGGTGCAGCCACACTAACTTACAGAACAAAGGAAGGACTACGTTTCCGGGGCTCTGACTGAAATTTTTGGTGAAGAAGTGAGAAAAAAAAAAAAAAGAACACTCCATGGGACAAAAGGAGAGAAGACAGACACCTCTGCAGCCAGTCGCCGGCTGTGAGCCAGCATCTTACCAGGTCAAGGGAACAAGAAATCGTCACATGCCCCACCACACGCCATGTTAGCTGAGAGGGGATTCCAAAGAAGCCACTGGCTTTTCCTTCAGCCTAGAGAGCTGACTGGGCTCTGAGCAGCCGTCAGGCTTGGAGCAGGGAAGCTGTGTTGCTTTCCTTTCCTCCTCTCCCCCACCTACACAGAGCACCATCCCCAGGAGTGAAAAGCTGCAGTGTGTCTCTGCTCTACTCTGATCAGCATTGTAGTCAGGGTTGGATCAATGTGTAAGGCAAAGGACAGATCCCCTGCATCCTGCAACTGTGGGAATTTGGGGGCATTAGTCCCAGAGCTCTGTGAGCAGGGGGATTCACCTAAGCTTCTGTGGGTTAATAGCAGCAGTAGCCCATAAAAAAACTCCACGTGTACCCTCGAAGAGCTGGATAATGAGCCCACTATATCCTGGAACACCAGGACTGTAACAATTCATTCTAGATTTCTCAATGCTACTGGAATCTACCTGATGGACATATGAAGAACCTACCTGCATTCCACCTCTCTGCACTCAAACCCTCCAGAGTAAAACCTCCTGTGTACCTGTAGTCACCCTGTAGGACGGGAACAGGGTTCATTCACTTCACATTCCCTAGTCCTAGGATTAGGGCTGTTGGCAGTGTAAGCCACAGCACCAGTCGGACTCTCCCAACAGGACCTGAGGAAGGGTCTACCCACATCACACAGTCTTAAAGCCACAGCAGTTGGTGCCACAAGCCCCAGCATCACTCAGGCTTGCCAATAGGACAAGAGGGCAGCCACCCTTGTCTCCCACAACACCAAGAACAAGGCCCTAGATATTACATTTGCTGGATATTACATTTGTATAGAGGCTGACACCAAATTCTCAGTGGGCCAAAGATACACACCCAAGGAAACCCTTATTCCTCTCAAAGCCAGGTTCTATCCCTATGAACTGCAGCAGACTAGACCACTGTGTCACTTAGACACAGCTGAAACTGATAAATGCAAAAGAAATCACTCAGAGACTATATTCTAGGGCTCACTTAGAATCAAAGCCAAAGCAACAAGCCAAGTGATACCCTGCATTGCAGCTAGATCATAAGCTGTTTTCCAATAAAATGTATTCCATAAAGCAGAAGGGGCAAGTACAGAAAATGGACAGATGTCAACATAGGGACACAGGAGACATGAAGAAACAAGTAGCATAAGGTCTCCAAAAGAACACAGTAATCCTCCAGAATTAGATCCCAAACTGAAGGAATCTATGAAATGACAGATATAGAATTCAACATAATTGTGTAAGAAAACTCAATGAGACGAAAGAGAAAACACACAAATTTTAAAAATGAAGAATCAATGAGTGATGTGAATGAAAATATTACTAAGCAAATAGAACTCATTAAGAAGAACTAAACAGAAATTTTGGAGCTGAAATCTTCAATCACTGAAATAAAAAATATGACTGAGACTTTAACAGCAGAATTGACCAAGTACAGAAAGAATTTCTGATCTTGAGGACAAGAATTTTGAAATAACCCAATCAGACAAAAATAAAGAGAAAAGAATGAAGAAGGTCTACATGAAATTGGGGATAACATTAAACAACCAAATATTTGTATTATAGGTCTTCCTGAAGAAGAAAAGGAAAAAGGCATTGAGAACATGCCAAATGAAATAGTTGAAAATTTCCCAAGTCTTTAAAGACATATGGACATCCAGATACAAGAAGTTCAAAAAACCCCAAACAGATTCAAATGAAAAATGTCTTCTCCAAGGTATACTGTCATCAAATTCTCAAAAGTTAAAGACAAGGACAGAATCCTAAAGACAACAGGAGAAAAGCATCAAGATACATATAAAGGTAAACCAATCACATTAACATCAGATGCCTCAGAAAAAAATCCTACAGGCCAAAAGAGAGTGAGATGATAAATTCAAAGTCTTAAAAGAAAAAAACTTCCAACCAAGAATATTACATCCAGCAAAAACTATCCTTTAAAAGAGAAGGAGAAATGAAGTATTTTACAGATAAACAACAACTGAGGGAATTCACCACCACCAGACCAGCCTTACAAGAAATTCTGAAGGGGTCAGTGCCATGGCACAGTAGGTTAATCCTCCGCCTGCAGCGCTAGCATCCCATATGGGTGCTGGTTCTAGTCTCAACTGCTCCTCTTCCAATCCAGCTCTCTGCTGTGGCCTGGAAAAACAGTAGAAGATGGCCCAAGTGCTTGGGCCCCTGCACCCACATGGGAGACCAGGAAGAAGTTCCTGGCTCTTAGCTTCAGATCGGCGCAGCTCCAGCCATTGCATCCATTTGGGGAGTGAACCAATGGAAGGAAAACCTTTCTCTCTCTGTCTCTCGCTTTACTGTCTGTAACTCCACCTCTCAAGTAAATAAATAAAATCTTTAATTTTTTTTTTAAAAAAAGAAATTCTGAAGGGTATCCTAATATGCTAACGAACTGGGAGACCTCAAAGAAATCGATAAATTCCCGATTCATATAATCTACCAAGATTTTCTCAAGAAGATATAGACAACCTAAACAGATGCATAACAAGCAATGAGATTGAAGCAGTAATCTAAAGTCTTCCATCCAGGAAAAATTTGGAACCTGATTATTTTATTACTAAACTATAAAACATTAAGAAAATAACTCCAATATTCTTCAAAGTATTCCAAAATATTGAACAGGATTGAACTCTGCCAAACTCTTTTTATAAGGCCAGCATTACTTTGATACCAAAATCAGACAGACATGACATAAAAAGAAAACTACAGACCTGTATCCTTAGATGCATAGATGCAAAAATTCTCAACAAAAATACCAGCAAATCAAATCCAAAACCACATCAAAAAGATCAGACATCATGATCAAGTGAGATTTCTCCCAGAAATGCAAGGGTGGCTCAACATTTGCAAGTCAACAAACATCATAAATCACATTAACAGAATGAAGAACAAAAACTGTATGTTCATCTCACAGATGCAGAGAAGGCATTTGATAAGATTCAACATGTCTCCATGATAAAAACCCTCCACAAATTAGGTATAGAAGGAACACTCCTCAAAAAGGTTATATATGACAAATCAACACCCAATATCATACTGAATGGGGAAGAGCTGAAAGCATTTCCCCTCAGATCTGGTACAAGACAAAGATGTCTGCTCTTGCCTCTCTTATACAACATAGTACTGGAAGTTTTAGTGAGAGCAATTAAGGAGGAGAAAGAAATAAAGGACATCAATATTAGAAAAGAAGAACTATAATTATCTATGTTTGCAGATATTGTACATGAAAAAACCTAAACACTCCACCAAAAAGCCAATTCAGTAAATTTGCAGGTTACAAAATAAACTAACAAAAAACAGTAGCTTTTTTGTATGCTAATGATGAACTCACAGAAAGAGAAATCAAGAAATCCCATTCACAATAGCTAAAAAATTCAAATATTTAGGAATAAATTTAACCAAAAAAGTCAAAGATCTCTGCAATGAAAATTATCAAACTTTGATGAAAGAAATTATGAAGGACCCCAAAATTGAAAGATATTCCTTGCTTGTGGATTACAAGAATCAATATAATTAAAATGTGTATACTAGCTAGTGCAATCTACAGATATAATGCAATACCTATCAAAATACCAATGACATTCTTTACAAAAGTAGAAAAAGCAATCCTAAAGTTCATGTGGAATCACAAAACATCCTGAATAACCAAAACTATCCTGAGCAAGAAAAATCAAGCTAGTAGCATCACCATATCTGACTTCAAAGAATATTATAAAGCTACAGTAATTAAAACATCATGGTACTGGCATAAAAAGTGATCAATGGAACAGAATAGAGAGCCCAGTGGAGTAAGGATAGTCTTGTCAACAAATAGTGCTGGTAAAACAGGATTTATATATGTAAAAGAATGAAATTATATCCATACCTCTCACCATAAACAAAAATCAACTCAAGATGGATCGAAGACCTAAATTTAAGACCTGAGACCATGAAGTGGCTGGAAGAAAATGTACGGGAAGCACTTTAAGTCATTGTTTTAGGTAATGACTTCTTGAACAAGACTACAAAGCACAGGCAACAAAAGCAAAGTTAAATATATGGGACTATATGAAACTCAGAAGCTTTTGCACAGCAAAGGAAATGATCAATAGAGTGAAGATACAGCCAACAGAATGGGAAAAAATACTTGCAAACCACCTACCTGAAAAAGGATTAAATGTACCAAATATATCAATAACTTAAAAAATTCAACAACAAAAAACCAACCAATCCAGTTAAGAAATGGGCATGGGCCGTAGATGGCGGAACAGGAAGGGAGCACACTGATAGTCCGGGGAGAGACAGTTTAATAAAAGTGGAGATACTGCAGGTTCAAGGAAGAGTAGGGGAGGAAACAGCAGAAGAAACTCTTCCGGAACGCGTGATTCAAAGCGGACCTGCGTGGAGAGCGTGGGAGCCCACAGTTCGGGACACCAGCGGCAGACTCAATACACCAGCGCTGGAACGCAAGGTGAGCCGAACATCAATAGCCTGAGACACCGGCAGGCAAGCGGAGAGAGGAGACTAGAGGGAACGACCGCCAGGGGGGAAAAGTTCACCAGGCTAACTGGAAGAGAGAGAGAGAGAGAGAGAGAGAGAGAGAGAAAAGGTGACTGGTACGGACACGGGTTTCTCTCTCTCCGCTCACCTCTCAAGGGCGAGCAAGACAAAGAGCAGGCGCCATCTTGGACATACGTCATAAGCAGAGCGACCTCAGGTCTGCACCGGCCCTGAGCCTAGCAGAAAAACCTGACTCTGGGCGGGGCGAATTAACAGGAGATTAGGACCTAGTAAATTTGTGGTGCTACCGAACTGAGACTGTGAAAAAAGAGACGGTGGGGGAGAGAACTCACGGAATTCACGTGAATACTCTCCAGAGACGCTACAATTCCATAACTTTGGCTACCCAGTGGGAGACTGAAGGAGAATTTGAGCCCACTCTGAGGGCCGAACAGATTCCCTGTGTGGTCCTTGGGAAAGAGCTTCCGATCTCTGGCTCCTGTGGGTATATCATTTGCCTGCTAACTACCTCCAACTTCGTTCAGCTGTGCGGAATTACTTCCCTTTTGAATCAAAAAAAGAAAGAGAGAGAGAGAGATCTACCACGCCTAACCTGGGAGTGTCACCTTTGGCACACCAAACAGAGCTCTCAGGCCACACCCATCTCAAGCCTCTAAGGCTCCATCAAAAACAGACAGCCCACTTAATCTAGAGTCATAGTATAACAAGAAAAAGCACCACAGTGAAGAAACCGAATATCTCCAATATGCCAAATAACAAACGCAAAAACCGAGATAATAAAAACAAGGAAGTCACCATGACGCCCCCAAATGAAAAAGACACCCCAATTCAAGATTATGAAGATGATGAGATAGAAGAAATGCAAGAAGCAGATCTCAAAAAATTGATAAGAACATTAAGAAGTTCTCAAAAACAAATTCTTGAACTACAGAAATCCTTAATGGACAAGATAGAAAATCTCTCTCGTGAAAATGAAATATTAAGGAGGAATCAAAATGAAACGAAACAACTAGTACAACAGGAAACTGGGATAGTGACTGAAGTGAAGAATTCAATAGATCAAATGAAAAACACAATAGAGAGCCTTACAAACAGAATGGGTGAAGCAGAAGAGAGAATATCGGACTTAGAAGACAGAGAACAGGAAAGGATACAGTCAGACCAAAGAAAAGAAGAGGAAATTAGAAATCTAAAACATATTGTCCGGAATCTTCAGGATACTATTAAAAAACCCAACATCCGGGTTCTAGGAGTTCCTGAAGGCATGGAGAGGGAGAAAGGATTAGAAGGCCTTTTTAGTGAGATATTAGCAGAAAATTTCCCAGGTTTGGAGAAGGACAGAGAAATCCTAGTACAGGAAGCTCACAGAACCCCTAATAAACACGACCAAAAGAGATCCTCACCACGACACGTTGTAATTAAACTCTCCACAGTGAAACATAAAGAAAAGATCCTAAAATGTGCAAGAGAGAAACGTCAGATTACTCTCAGAGGATTTCCAATCAGACTCACAGCTGACTTCTCATCAGAAACCCTACAAGCTAGGAGGGAATGGCGAGATATAGCCCAGGTACTAAGAGAAAACAACTGCCAGCCCAGAATATTATATCCTGCAAAGCTATCATTTGTGAATGAAGGTGAAATAAAGGCTTTTCATAGCAAACAGAAATTGAAAGAATTTGTTGCCACTCGTCCAGCCCTGCAAAAGATGCTTAAAGATGTGTTACACACAGAAACACAGAAACACGGTCATCAATATGAAAGAAGGTAAAGGAAGGAAACCTCACAGCAAAAGATCACAGGGAATTCAAAGCATATATTAGAACTTATCTTTGGGAAATGGCAGGGCAAAGTTACCACTTATCATTAGTCACATTGAACGTCAATGGCCTGAACTGTCCAGTTAAAAGACACAGATTGGCTGATTGGGTTAAGGAACAAAACCCATCTATTTGCTGCTTACAAGAAACACATCTTTCCAACAAAGATCCATACAGACTGAAAGTGAAAGGCTGGAAAAAGATATACCATGCCAACAGAAATGAAAAAAGAGTGGGCATAGCCATCTTAATATCAGACAACATAAACTTTACCACAAAAACTGTTAAGAGTGACAAAGAGGGACACTATATAATGATTAAGGGATCAAAACAACAAGAAGATATAACAATTATCAATGTATATGCACCTAACTACAGGGCACCAGTTTATCTAAAAGATTTGTTAACAGACTTAAAGGGAGACTTAGACCCCAATACAATAGTACTGGGGGACTTCAATACTCCACTCTCAGAAATAGATAGATCAACAGGACAGAAGATCAACAAGGAGACAGTAGATTTAAACGACACTATAGCCCAAATGGATCTAACAGATATATACAGAACTTTCAATCCTACATCTGCAGACTTCACATTCTTCTCAGCAGTACATGGAACCTTCTCTAGGATTGACCACATACTAGGCCATAAAGCAAGTCTCAGCAAATTTAAAAGAATTAGAATCATACCATGCAGCTTCTCAGACCATAAAGGAATGAAGTTAGAAATTAGCAACTCAGGAATCCCTAGAGCATACACAAACACATGGAGATTGAACAACATGCTCCTGAATGAACAATGGATCATAGAAGAAATTAAAAGATAAATCAAAAATTTTCTGGAAGTAAATGAGGATAACAGCACAACATACCAAAACTTATCGGACGCAGCAAAAGCAGTGTTAAGAGGAAAGTTTATATCAATAGGTGCCTACATCAAGAAATTGGAAAAGCACTAAATAGATGAGCTTTCAATTCACCTCAAGGATCTAGAAAACCTACAGCAAACCAGACCCAAATCTAGTAGCAGAAGAGAAATAATTAAAATCAGAGAAGAGGACTCGGGAAGATGGCGGAATAGAGAGGGAGGGAGCACAGCGAAGCTCCACTAAGGGAAGGTTCAAAGAGGGATGAAAATTTGTAGTTTTTAAGCCCTTCCTCAAACTGGGGTGTTAGGGTGGACACGCGTGGAGGACGCGGATGCCTGAGACTCAGGACACCAGCAGGAGCGTGTACGCACCAGCGCTGGAAGTCGAGGTGAGACGGGGCACTAGCCCAGCACCGCGGCACAGCTGCCGCCGCCCCTCCCCCAACACATTCTGGGACGGACACTGAGACATGCACGACTGAGTGGGGGAGGAAATAGAAAAACGGAACAGAGTGAGTGGCGCCGGCGGAGAGAGTGCATGATTCAGGGACACTAACTGAGAGACTGAGTAAGCCAGTATCTCTTGGCGCCTCCCCGGAGCTCCAGCGGGCGGGAAGCAGCCATTTTGTTTGTTTACATTCGGGCTTAAAGGAGAACTATCTTTGCCTCCACACTAACCTTCGGAGGCAGAGCCCAAAGGTGGAGCTGAGGGTGCTCGAGGGAGGGCAGCCCAAAGTCCTGAGACCCGACTACTCAAGTTACTGAATAGCGCCTCCTGGTGGGGAAAAAGCACAGGATCCAGAGCTGCAGTGGGCAGAGAGCAGCCACCCTGTCTGTTTACCTGCGGGCTGTGTAGAGCAGCCTGGTTACACTGGATATTGGTAGAGACTCACAGCAGCCTATAGTAGAGGGAAATCAACCCGAAAAATCACCCAGACGGAATGCCAAAAAACAAAACCAAAAACCAAAAAAATATAGAAGATAATATAAATTTGCCAATGGAGCAGGCTAAACCAACCATAACAGAGGCAGAAGAAGAAGTTGAAAACATGCCAGAAAAAGAATTCAGAAAATTAATAATCAGAATACTTAGAAATAATGAGAAACAGTGTCAAGAGCTGAATGAAAAACAAGCCCAAGGATTAGAGATCTTAAAGAGAAGCCAGAATGAGATACTAGAACTGAAAAACTCAATTGACCATATAAAAAACACCGTGGAATCCCTCGGAAATCGAACAGATGAAATAGAAGACCGAATATCAGAATTCGAAGACAAACTTCCAGAAATAATACAGTCAGTTCAATCGCAGGAAGAAGAAATTAAAAAATTAAAAAACACGGTCGGAGACCTACAAGATTCAATCAAATGGTGTAATGTTCGGATAATAGGAGTCCCTGAGGGGGTGGAAAGAGAGAATGGATTAGACGGTGTCTTCAATGAAATAATATCAGAAAACTTTAAACAAAGGCAGCTGGATAACAACACACAAATACAACAGATAGCCAGGACTCCGAACAGAGTAGACCAGAAGAGAAATTCACCACGACACATTGTGGCAACACTCAGTTCAGTGACACACAAAGAACAAATCCTAAAATGTGCCAGAGAAAAGCGACAAATCACATTCAGGGGTAAGTCAATCAGACTCACCCCAGACTTCTCATTGCAAACACTACAGGCAAGGAGACAATGGCATGATATATTTCAAGTTTTAAAAGACAAACAATGCCAACCTAGAATACTATATCCTTCAAAGCTATCATTTATGAATGAAGGGGAAATAAAGATCTTCCACGACAAACAGAAACTGAAAGAATTTGTATCCACGCGTCCAACCCTACAACACTTGCTCAAAGACGTGCTGCACACAGAAATACAAAAACAAGAACTTCACTGCAAAAAAAAAGTGAATGTAGAATAACCCACAAACAAAGTTCAAAATACATAAACAGCTCGTTTCAGGAAACATGAAGGGAAAAAGACAGTACTTAACAGTAATCACATTGAATGTGAATGGTCTTAATTCCACAACAAAGAGGCACAGACTAGCGGATTGGATAAAACAAGAGGATCCAACTATATGCTGCCTTCAGGAGACACACCTCATCAGCAAAGATGCACGCAGACTGAAAGTGAAAGGATGGAAAAAGATACTCCAAGCTAATGGAAATCAAAAAACAGCTGGTGTGGCCATCCTAATATCAGACAAAATAGACTTTAACATAAAAACTATTAAAAGAGACAGAGAAGGGCACTATATAATGATTAAAGGATCTATCCAACAGGAAGACATTACTATTATAAATGTATACGCACCTAATTACAGGGTGCCTGGCTACCTGAAAGAATTACTAAAGGATTTAAAGGGAGATATAGACTCAAATACAATAGTAGCAGGGGACTTCAACACCCCACTCTCACCAATGGACAGATCAACCAGACAGAAATTCAACAAGGAAACAACTGAGCTAATTGATGCCATAGACCAAATAGACCTAATAGATATCTTCAGAACCCTCCACCCCACAGACACAGAGTTCACGTATTTCTCCCCAGTACATGGAACATTCTCTAGGATTGACCATATACTAGGCCATAAAGGGAGCCTCAACAAGTTCAAAAAAATTGAAACCATACCATGCAGCTTCTCAGACCATAGTGCAGTGAAACTTGAAATCAACAACCCAAGAATCTCTACACCATATGCAAATATATGGAGAATGGACAACATGATCCTAAATGAACAGTGGGTCATCGAAGAAATTAAAAGAGAAATCAAAAGATTTCTAGAAACAAATGAAAATGATAACACAACCTATCAAAACCTGTGGGACACAGCAAAAGCAGTGCTAAGAGGAAAGTTTATAGCAATTAGTGCCTACATCAAGAAGCTGGAAAGGAACCAAACAAATGAACTCTCCATGCACCTCAAGGAACTAGAAAAACAGCAGCAAATCAAGCCCAAATCCAAAAGGAGGAAAGAAATACTAAAGATCAGAGAAGAAATAAACAGAATTGAAACCAAAAAAAAACAATACAAAAGATCAACAAAACCAGGAGCTGGTTCTTTGAAAAAATAAACAAAATCGACACACCATTGGCCCAACTAACCAAAAAAAGGAGAGAGAAGACCCAAATCTGTAAAATCAAAGATAGTAATGGAAATGTAACAACTGACACAATAGAAATAAAAAGAATCATCAGAAACTACTACAAAGAGATGTATGCTAACAAATTGGGGAACCTGGAAGAAATGGATAGATTCCTGGACAAATGCAACCTTCCTAAACTGAGCCGTGAAGATATAGAAAATCTAAACAGACCCATAACCATGGAAGAAATTGAATCAGTAATAAACGCACTACCGAAAAAGAAGAGCCCAGGACCGGATGGCTTCACTGCCGAATTTTACCAGGCATTTAGAGAACAACTAACCCCAGTTCTTCTCAAATTATTCCAAATGATTGAAAGAGAGGGAATCCTCCCAAATTCCTTCTACGAAGCCAATATCACCTTAATTCCTAAGCCCAGAAAAGACACAGCAGAGAAAGAAAACTACAGACCTATCTCCCTGATGAACATAGATGCAAAAATACTCAATAAAATTCTGGCAAACCGAATCCAACTACACATCAGAAAGATCATTCACCCGGACCAAGTGGGATTTATCCCTGGTATGCAGGGATGGTTCAATATTCGAAAGTCAATCAACGTAATCCAGCACATTAACAAATTGAGAAACAAAAATCATATGGTTATCTCAATAGATGCAGAGAAAGCATTTGACAAAATACAACACCCCTTCATGATGAAAACCCTAAGCAAATTGGGGTTAGAAGGAACATTCCTCAACACAATTAAGGCAATCTATGATAAACCAAAGGCCAGCATCATACTGAATGGGGAAAAGTTGGAGGCATTTCCATTGAGAACTGGCACTAGACAGGGATGCCCACTCTCACCATTGCTATTCAATATAGTCCTAGAAGTCTTAGCCAGAGCCATCAGGCAAGAAAAAGAAATTAAAGGGATACAAATGGGAAAGGAGGAAGTCAAACTATCCCTGTTTGCAGATGACATGATACTATATATAGAGGACCCAATAAACTCCTATAAGAGGCTACTGAAACTCATAGAAGAGTTTGGTAAAGTAGCAGGATACAAAGTCAACGCTCAGAAATCAACAGCCTTTGTATACATAGACAATGCCAGGGCCGAGGAAGAACTACTAAGATCAATCCCATTCACAATAGCCACAAAAACAATAAAGTACCTTGGAATAAATTTAACCAAGGAGGTCAAAGACCTCTATGATGAAAATTACAAAACACTAAAGAAAGAAATAGAAGACGACACAAAAAAATGGAAAAACCTACCATGCTCATGGATTGGAAGAATCAATATCATCAAAATGTCCATTCTCCCAAAAGCAATTTACAAGTTCAATGCAATACCAATCAAAATACCAAAGTCATTCTTCAAAGACCTAGAAAAAACGATGCTGAAATTCATATGGAGAAACAGGAGACCCAGAATAGCTAAAGCAATCCTTTACAATAAAAACAAGGCCAGAGGCATCACAATTCCAGACTTCAAAGCATACTACAGGGCAGTTATAATCAAAACAGCCTGGTACTGGTACAAAAACAGATGGATAGACCAATGGAACAGAATAGAATCACCGGAGATCAATCCAAACATCTATAACCAACTCATATTTGACAAAGGACCTAAAACCAACCCCTGGAACAAGGACAGCCTCTTCAACAAATGGTGCTGGGAAAACTGGATGTCCACATGCCGCAGTATGAAGCAAGACCCCTACCTTACACCTTATACAAAAATCCACTCAACATGGATCAAAGAACTAGAGTTGCGCCACGACATCATGAAACTAATTGAGAGCATAGGGGAAACCCTCCAAGATATCGGAATAGGCGAAGAATTCCTGGAGAAGACCCCACAGGCACGGGTAATCAAAGATAAAATAAACAAATGGGATTACCTAAAATTGAAGAGTTTCTTAACAGCAAAGGAAACAGTCAGGAAAGCGAAGAGGCAACCAACAGAATGGGAGACGTTATTCGCAAACTACACAACAGATAAAGGATTAACAACTAGAATCTACACAATGATCAAAAAACACCACAGAATCAAAACAAACAACCCAATAAAAAAATGGGCCAAGGACCTTAACAGGCATTTTTCAAAAGAGGAAATCCAAATGGCCAACAGGCACATGAAAAAATGCTCAGGATCCCTAGCCATCAGGGAAATGCAGATCAAAACCACAATGAGATACCACCTCACTCCGGTTAGATTGGCTTACATACAGAAATCAACCAACAACAGATGCTGGCGAGGATGTGGAGAAAAGGAGACACTAATCCACTGTTGGTGGGAATGCAAGCTGGTAAAGCCACTATGGAAGACAGTCTGGAGAGTCCTCAGAAACCTGAACATAGCACTACCACAGGACCCAGCCATCCCACTCCTTGGAATATACCCAAATGGAATTAAAGGGGTGAAAAAAGCCATTTGCACCTCAATATTTGTTGAAGCTCAATTCACAATAGCTAAGACATGGAATCAACCTAAATGTCCATCAACGGATGACTGGATAAAGAAACTATGGGATATGTACTCTATGGAACACTATACAGCAGTAAAAAACAACGAAATCCGGGCATTCACAACAAAATGGAGGAAGCTGGAAAACTTCATGCTGAGTGAAATAAGCCAGTCCAAAAGGGATAAATATCACATGTTCTCCCTGATCGATGGCAACTAAACGAGCACCTAAAATGATACCCATTGAAGTGAAATGGACACTATGAGAGACAATGACATGAGCAGCCCTTGTCTAGACTGTTGAGGAAAAACTTACTATTTTGTTCCTTTAGTATTTTTGTTGTTGTTGTTGTTGCTCGGTATGCTCTACACAAGACCACTGGTTGAACTCTGTAATCAATGCACAACCATTCGTAAGTGTTTAAAAATTAATAGGAAATTGATCTTTGTGGAACATGGGAGTGGGAATAAGAGAGGGAGGAGATATATAGGACGGCACATACTCACTCAGACCTACCTCCAATGGTGGATCTGGAAATGTGCCAGGGGATTTCAACTCAATCTTACCAAGGAGGCAGGTACCAATGCCAGCACACTTGGTAAAGAGACAAATATAAATACACAACTGATCCAAAAGACAGGGTAAGTGTCGAAGAGATTACACAAATAAGACCAGTGTAAGCAAATAATGAAAGATAGAATCAAAAGGGTTGAGAATGATCCTGTGGAGGAAGCAGGTCACACAGCAGACTCATAGAATGGCAAATGCCCAAAACAGCACTCCTGTCTCAGAATCAACCCTTGGGACATTCGGATCTGACTAAAAGGTCCATGAGAGTCTCTCAGGCATGGAAAGCCATGACATGGTGGCAAAAAACAATCTAAATGAAGGATCCTGGGGAACAACACTCCAGCAGAAGGATCAGGCCATCAAGGAGGGAGGCGCCTTTCTCTGAAGGGAGGAAGGAACCTCCACTGTGATATGGCCTTGACTAAACAAATTCAGAGTTGGTGAACTCAAGGGGCTTCCATAGCCTAAACAGCTCATAGCAAGAGTCTCGGGTGATTGCTGACGTCATAAATAAGAGTGCCAATTGTTAAATCAACAACGGGAGTCACTGGGTTCATGCTCCCCTCGCAGAATCTCTGTCCTTAATATGTTTATCTATGAAACTCAAATACAACACTACTAGTCGAACAATACCCTATACCTGGTTTGGTTGTGTGAGTGCAACCTGTTGAAATCCCTGCTTAGTATATACTAAATTGATCTTCGGTATATGAAGGTAACCGAAAATGAAACGTGATGAAGGGGGGGGGGAGGGGAGAGGAAGTGGGTGAGGGGAGGGCCACGGGAGGTCGGGAGGTCGGGGGGAAGCCACAACAATGCAAAAGATGCATTTTATATTCTACTTAAAACTATTGGTTGAGCTCTGTAATTAATACACAATTACTCTTAGGTGTTTAATTAATGCTATAACTAGTACTCAAATAGTATTTTACACTTTATGTTTCTGTGTGGGAGCAAAATGTGGTAATCTTTACTTAACATACGCTAAATTGATCTTCTGTATATGAAGATAATTGAAAATTAATTCTGATGTGAAGGGGAAGGGGAGAGGGAGTGGGAGAGGGGAGCGTTGTGGATGGGAGGGAAGACACGGGGGGGGGAGGAGGCTATTGTGGTCCAGAAGCTGTACTTTGGAAATTTATACTCATTAAATAAATTTAAAAAAATCAGAGAAGAAATCAACAGGATTGAATCCAAAAAAAACATTACAAAAAATCAGCCAAATGAGGAGCTGGTTTTTTTGAAAAAATAAACAAAATTGACACCCCATTGGCCCAACTAACTAAAAAAAGAAGAGAAAAGACCCAAATCAATAAAATCAGAGATGAAAAAGGAAACGTAACAACAGACACCCCAGAAATAAAAAGAATCATCAGAAATTACTACAAGGAATTGTATGTCAGCAAACAGGGAAACCTATCAGAAATGGATAGATTCCTGGACACATGCAACCTACCTAAATTGAACCAGGAAGACATCGAAAACCTAAACAGACCTATAACTGAGACAGAAATTGAAACAGTAATAAAGGCCCTCCCAACAAAGAAAAGCCCAGGATCAGATGGATTCACTGCTGAATTCTACCAGACATTTAAAGAACTGACTCCAATTCTTCTCAAACTATTCAGAACAATCGAAAAAGAGGGAGTCCTCCCAAATTCTTTCTATGACCAGCATCACCTTAATTCCTAAGCCAGAAAGAGATGCAGCGTTGAAAGAAAATTACAGACCAATATCCCTGATGAACATAGATGCAAAAATCCTCAATAAAATTCTCGCCAATAGGTCATTAGCAATCAGGGCAATGCAAATCAAAACCACAATGAGGTTTCACCTCACCCCAGTTAGAATGGCTCACATTCGGAAATCTACCAACAACAGATGCTGGCGAGGATGTGGGGAAAAAGGGACACTAACCCACTGTTGGTGGGAATGCAAACTGGTCAAGCCACTATGGAAGTCAGTCTGGAGATTCCTCAGAAACCTGAATAGAACCCTACCGTTCGACCCAGCCATCCCACTCCTTGGAATTTACCAAAAGGAGTTTAAATTGGCAAACAAAAAAGCGGTTTGCAGCCTAATGTTTATTGCAGCTCAATTCACAATAGCTAAGACCTGGAACCAACCTAAATGCCCATCAACGGTAGACTGGATAAAGAAATTATGGGATATATACTCTTTAGAATACTATACTGCAGTTAGAAACAATGAAATCCAGTCATTTGCAACAAAATGGAGGAATCCGGAACACATCATGCTGAGTGAAGTAAGCCAGTCCCAAAGGAACAAATACCATATGTTCTCCCTGATCGGTGACAACTGACTGAACACCAAAAAGGAAACCTCCTGAAGTGAAATGGACACTATGAGAAACGGTGACTTGATCAGCATAGCCCTGACTGTTAATGAACAACTTAATACATTATCCCTCTTAGTAGTTTTTTTTGTCTGTTCTACTTAATATGACTGGTTTAATTCTGTAATTAATCCCCTTTATTTATTCTATTGGTTAGTGTTAGCAGGTACTAGACTTGTTTATGTGCTCCCTTTGACTCTTAGTCCTTTCATTATGATCAATTGTGAACTGAAATTGATCACTTGGAATAGTGAGATGGCATTGGTACATGCCACCTTGATGGGATTGAATTGGAATCCCCTGGTATGTTTCTAACTCTACCATTTGGGGCAAGTCAGCTTGAGCATGTCCCAAATTGTACATCTCTTCCCTCTCTTATCCCCACTCTTATGTTTAACAGGGATCACATTTCAGTTAAATTTCAACACTTAAGAATAACTGTGTATTAATTACAGAATTAAACCAGTAGTATTAAGTAGAACAGCCAAAAAAAAAAAAAACTACTAAGAGGGATAATGTATTAAGTTGTTCATTAACAGTCAGGGCTATGCTGATCAAGTCACTGTTTCTCATAGTGTCCATTTCACTTCAGGAGGTTTCCTTTTTGGTGTTCAGTCAGTTGTCACCGATCAGGGAGAACATATGGTATTTGTCCCTTTGGGACTGGCTTACTTCACTCAGCATGATGTGTTCCAGATTCCTCCATTTTGTTGCAAATGACTGGATTTCGCTGTTTCTTACTGCGGTATAGTATTCTAAAGAATACATATCCCGGGCTGGCACCGCGGCTCACTAGGCTAATCCTCCGATAGCGGCGCCGGCACACCGGGTTCTAGTCCCGGTCGGGGCGCCAGATTCTGTCCCGGTTGCCCCTCTTCCAGGCCAGCTCTCTGCTGTGGCCAGGGAGTGCAGTGGAGGATGGCCCAGGTGCTTGGGCCCTGCACCCCATTGGAGACCAGGAAAAGCACCTGGCTCCTGGCTCCTGCAATTGGATCAGCGCGGTACGCCGGCCGCAGCGGCCATTGGAGGGTGAACTAATGGCAAAGGAAGACCTTTCTCTCTGTCTCTCTCTCTCACTGTCCACTCTGCCTGTCAAAAAAAAAAAAAAAAAGAATACATATCCCATAATTTCTTTATCCAGTCTACTGTTGATGGGCATTTAGGTTGGTTCCAGGTCTTGGCTATTGTGAATTGTGCTGCAATAAACATTAGGGTGCAGACCGCTTTTTTGTTTGCCAATTTAAACTCCTTTTGGTAAATTCCAAGGAGTGGGATGGCTGGGTCGAACGGTAGGGTTCTATTCAGGTTTCTGAGGAATCTCCAGACTGACTTCCATAGTGGCTTGACCAGTTTGCATTCCCACCAACAGTGGGTTAGTGTCCCTTTTTCCCCACATCCTCGCCAGCATCTGTTGTTGGTAGATTTCCGAATGTGAGCCATTCTAACCGGGGTGAGGTGAAACCTCATTGTGGTTTTGATTTGCATTGCCCTGATTGCTAGTGACCTTGAACATTTTTTCATGTGCCTGTTGGCCATTTGGATTTCCTCTTTTGAAAAATGTCTATTGAGGTCCTTGGCCCATCTCTTAAGTGGGTTGTTGGTTTTGTTTTTGTGGAGTTTCTTGATCTCTTTGTAGATTCTGGTTATTAACCCTTTATCTGTTGCAGTTTGCAAATATTTTTTCCCATTCTGTCGGTTGTCTCTTCACTCTCCTGACTGTTTCTTTTGCAGTACAGAAACTTCTCAATTTGATGCAATCCCAATAGTTGATTTTGGCTTTGACTGCCTGTGCCTCCCGGGTCTTTTCCAGAAATT
Organism: Oryctolagus cuniculus; assembly: GCF_964237555.1. Taxonomy (NCBI): domain Eukaryota; kingdom Metazoa; phylum Chordata; class Mammalia; order Lagomorpha; family Leporidae; genus Oryctolagus; species Oryctolagus cuniculus. Next base: position 106,417,376 of record NC_091432.1, on the reverse strand, counting down.
CTTTGCCTGTGCCAATATCTTGAAGGGTTTCTCCAATGTTCTCTAATAACTTGATGGTGTCAGGACGTAGATTTAGGTCTTTAATCCACGTTGAGTGGATTTTTGTGTAAGGTGTAAGGTAGGGGTCTTGCTTCATGCTTCTGCACGTGGAAATCCAGTTTTCCCAGCACCATTTATTGAATAGACTGTCCTTGCTCCAGGAATTGGTTTTAGATCCTTGGTCAAATATAAGTTGGCTGTAGATGTTTGGGTTGATTTCTGGTGTTTCAATTCTGTTCCATTGGTCTATCCATCTGTTTCTGTACCGGTACCATGCTGTTTTGATTACAACTGCCCTGTAGTATGTCCTGAAATCTGGTATTGTGATGCCTCCGGCTTTGTTTTTGTTGTACAAGATTGCTTTAGCTATTCGAGGGCTCTTGTGCCTCCATATGAATTTCAGCATCATTTTTTCTAGATCTGAGATGAATGTCTTTGGTATCTTAATTGGGATTGCATTGAATCTATAAATTGCTTTTGGGAGAATGGACATTTTGATGATGTTGATTCTTCCAATCCATGAGCATGGAAGATTTTTCCATTTTTTGGTATCCTCTTCTATTTCTTTCTTTAAGATTTTGTAATTCTCATCGTAGAGATCTTTAACGTCCTTGGTTAAGTTTATTCCAAGGTATTTGATTGTTTTTGTAGCTATTGTGAATGGGATTGATCTTAGCAGTTCTTTCTCAGTCATGGCATTGCTTGTGTATACAAAGGCTGTTGATTTTTGTGCATTGATTTTATATCCTGCCACTTTGCCAAACTCCTCTATGAGTTCCAATAGTCTCTTAGTAGAGTTCTTTGGATCCTCTAAGTAAAGAATCATATCGTCTGCAAAGAGGGATAGTTTGACTTCTTCCTTCTCAATTTGTATTCCTTTGATTTCTTTTTCTTGTCTGATGGCTCTGGCTAAAACTTCCAGAACTATGTTAAATAGCAGTGGTGAGAGTGGGCATCCCTGCCTGGTGCCAGATCTCAGTGGAAATGCTTCCAACTTTTCCCCATTCAATAGGATGTTGGCTGTGAGTTTTTTATAAATTGCTTATATTATATTGAAGAATGCTCCTTCTATACCCAATTTGCTTAGAGTTTTCATCATGAAAGGGTGTTGCATCAATTGAGATAATCATATGGTTTTTCTTTTGCAGTCTGTTAATGTGGTGAATCACATTGATTGATTTGCGAACGTTGAACCATCCCTGCATACCAGGGGTGAATCCCACTTGGTCTGGGTGGATGATCTTTCTGATGTGTTGTTGTACTCTATTGGCCAGAATTTTATTGAGGATTTTCGCGTCTATGTTCATCAGGGATATTGGTCTGTAATTTTCTTTCAGTGCTGCATCTTTCTCTGGCTTAGGGATTAAGGTGATGCTGGCTTCATGGAAAGAATTTGGGAGGATTCCCTCTTTTTCGATTGTTCTGAATAGTTTGAGAAGAAATGGCATTAGTTCTTCTTTAAATGTCTGGTAGAATTCAGCAGTGAATCCATCTGGTCCTGGGCTTTTCTTTGTTGGGAGGGCCTTTATTACTGTTTCAATTTCTGTTTCAGTTATGGGTCTGTTTAGGTTTTTGATGTCTTCCTGGTTCAAGTTAGGTAGGTTGCATGTGTCCAGGAATCTATCCATTTCTGATAGGTTTCCCTGTTTGCTGACATACAATTCCTTGTAGTAATTTCTCATGATTCTTTTTATTTCTGTGGTGTCTGTTGTTACGTTTCCTTTTTCATCTCTGATTTTATTGATTTGGGTCTTTTCTTTTTTTAGTTAGTTGGGTCAATGGTGTGTCAATTTTGTTTATTTTTTCAAAAAACCAGCTTCTCGCTTGGCTGATTTTTTGTAGTGTTTTTTTGGATTCAATCCTGTTAATTTCTTCTCTGGTTTTAATTATTTCTCTTCTCCTAATAGATTTGGGTCTGGTTTGCTGCAGTTTTTCTAGGTCCTTGAGATGCGCTGAAAGCTCATTTATTTGGTACCTTTCCAATTTCTTGATATAGGCACCTATTGCTATAAATTTGCCTCTCAATACTGCTTTTGCTGTATCCCATAAGTTTTGATATGTTGTGTTGTTGTCTTCATTTACTTCCAGAAAGTTTTTGATTTCTCTTTTGATTTCTTGAATGACCCAGTGTTCATTCAGGAGCATGTTGTTCAGTCTCCATGTGTTTGCATACTTTCTGGGGTTTCCTGAGTTGCTAATTTCCAGCTTCATTCTGCTGTGGTCTGAAAAGCTGCATGGTATGATTCTAATTCTTTTAAATTTGCTGAGACTTGCTTTATGGCCTAGTATGTGATCAATCCTAGAGAAGGTTCCATGCACTGCTGAGAAGAATGTGAAGTCTGTAGATGTAGGGTTGAAAGTTCTGTAGATATCTGTTAGATCCATTTGGGCAATAGTGTCAATTAAATCTGCTGTTTCCTTGTTGATCTTCTGTCCTGTTGATCTGTCTATTTCTGAGAGTGGAGTATTGAAGTCCCCCAGTACTATTGTATTGGAATCTAAATCTCCCTTCAAGTCCCTTAACATATCTTTTAAATAGACTGGTGCCCTGTAATTTGGTGCATATACATTTATAATAGTTACATCTTCCTGTTGAATTGAACCCTTAATCATTATATAGTGTCCCTCTTTGTCTCTCTTAACAGTTTTTGTATTAAAGTTTATTTTGTCTGATATTAATATGGCTACACCTGCTTTTTTTTGGTTTCTGTTGGCATGGAATATCTTTTTCCAACCTTTCACTTTCAGTCTGCATGCCTCTTTGTTAGAGAGATGTGTTTCTTGTAGGCAACAAATAGTTGGGTTGTGTTCTTTGAGCCAATATGCCAAACGGTGTCTTTTAACTGAAGAATTCAGACCATTCACGTTTAATGTGACTATTGATACATAGTGATTTTGCCCTGCCATTTTCCCGGAGATATTTTCTAGTATATGCTTTGAGCTTCCCATGCTCTTTTACTGGTAGGTGTTCTTCCTTTCCCTTCTTTCATATTGATGGCCGTGTTTCTGTGTTTCTGAGTGTAGCACATCTTTAAGTATCTTTTGCAGGGCCAGACGAGTGGCAGCAAAGTCTTTCAATTTCTGTTTGCTATGAAAGGTCTTTATTTCACCTTCATTCACAAATGATAGCTTTGCAGGATATAATATTCTGGGCTGGCAATTTTTCTCTCTTAGCACCTGTGCTATGTCTCGCCATTCCCTCCTAGCCTGTAGGGTTTCTGATGAGAAGTCAGCTGTGAGTCTGATTGGAGATCCTCTGAGAGTAATCTGACATTTCTCTCTTGCACATTTTAGGATCTTTTCTTTATGTTTCACTGTGGAGAGTTTAATTACAACGTGTCGTGGTGAGGATCTCTTTTGGTCGTGTTTATTAGGGGTTCTGTGAGCTTCCTGTACTAGGATTTCTCTGTCCTTCTCCAAACCTGGGAAATTTTCTGCTAATATCTCACTAAAAAGGCCTTCTAATCCCCTTTCTCCCTCTCCATGCCTTCAGGAACTCCTAGAACCCGGATGTTGGGTTTTTTAATAGTATCCTGAAGATTCCGGACAATATGTTTTAGATTTCTAATTTCCTCTTCTTTTCTTTGGTTTGACTGTATGTTTTCCTGTGCTCTATCTTCTAAGTCCGATATTCTCTCTTCTGCTTCACTCATTCTGTTTCTAAGGCTTTCTAATGTGTTTGTCATTTGATCTATTGAGCTCTTCATTTCATTTTGATTTCTCTTCACTATCACACTTTCCTGTTCTACTAGTTTCTGAGTTTCATTTTGATTCTTCCTTAAAATTTCATTTTCACAAGAGAGATTTTCAATCCTGTCCAATAAGGATTTTTGTAGTTCAAGGATTTGCTTTTGAAAACTTCTAAATGTTCTTATCATAAATTTTTTGAAATCCGTATCTTGCATTTCTTCTATCTCATCATCTTCATAATCTTGGCTTGGGGTGTTTTGTTTATTTGGAGGCATCATAGTGTCATCGTTGATCTTGTTCCCTCGATTTCTGTGTTTGTTGCTTGGCATAGTTAATTTTTTTTTTGCCTTTAACAATAATATTGTATTATAAAAGCACTTTACAACTCCATCCCATCTTTGAGTATAAGTTACGGGTAGGTGGGCTAATGATTATCTGAAAGCATTTCTCTGTTCAGATCCATAATCCAAGTGTTCTTTGAATATTACAAGGTGACAAGAAGTGAGGAGTGGAGGAGAAAGAGGAAAAACAGGGAAATAAGGTTTCCCTGTTAAGGGTTTTGTTGCAATGAGGAGAGAAGGAATTAAGAAGATATTCTTGTTGTCTTTTCATCTTTATACTGTGTTAAGTAATGCTTACAACATAAATTCAGCAGGCTTTTTCTGAGTTATCACTCAGAAATTTTCTTCCTGCAAACAATGTATTTACAAATATGTTTATTAACTTACACAGCAATCTCACAATAACTAGTAAAGATTAAAAGGGTGCACTCCTAATATATTTGTTTGCAGTGTTTTAAGGGAAATACATATTGCCATGGTGATGAAGCTCCAAATAGATCAAACTAAACATCTAAAATTGAAGGTTTAAAAAAAAAGGCAAAGAAATAAATATCACCAAAGAAAAAGGATTAATTATAGCTTAAATATAAAACTAAATCACTAGTTAATTAATCAAACTATACAGATCTAATAAAAAGCAAAACCAGCCTGAAAGACCCAACATTTAAAAAAATGCTAAAAAATAAGGAATAAATCTGCATAATATTAAGTTTTATTTGCATTCTCTCCTTTCCCTCTTGAATCCTGTGTTCATCTTTAACTTGACCTCAAATGTCCTGAGCAAAATATTTGCTATTTGGTGAGGGTTCTTTTGTTGATACCGTTATTTCTACTTGTTATAGTAGTTTTGGTCACTTTGCCAATTTTAAATTCTTCCACTAGTTCTTCTAAAAGGAATTAGACTTTTACAGCACCTTGCATGCATAGCATTTTTAAGAAAGAAACCCATGCAAAGTCTATTGCTCAAACATGTTGTCTTTTTTTTACCAGAGTAATACTACCTTGAGAATTTTAAAATCTTGAGAGAAATAGATTCATTAAATTTTATGATTTACTGTTTAGAATTAAATATTAAAAATCTGTTCTGAAGCACTTTGTTACTTTTCTCACCCAAAGTCTAAGAAAACACATGTGAAAGGGTTATTTGATTTTGGTGGGAAATATATTTTTTGCTACCTGTAAGTACTCAGTATGTTCATTAGGACTCATTTTGAAGACACACCAGAACCTTCTCATATTCAAGCACTGCCTACTATGACAGCTGAGTTGACTTCAAAGAAAGTCCAAGTAATTCGTATCAGTGCTCAAGAGTAATTTTGGACGTCTTGGCCCTTTGCCTAAATTAAATGGTGTCTATAATTCCAATGAGCCTGATCAGGCTGCTGCTTTGCTACCTCCTGTCTGTTCTGAGGGAGGGGAGGAGTAAGACTCGGGAATGAGGGTTAGGTGAAGGTAAGGAAAGCATGGAGAGATCAAGTAGGTTGGCCAAGTGCTGTGGTGAGCATACTGCTCCTTAACCAAGCCACATTCACATTGCTGTTGAGATTTCCATCATTTTGAAGTACATTATCATAACATTAAAAAAGGAAAAAATGTTAAGAAAATGTATCTAATTTTTAAAGTTATCAATGGAATATGCGGAATCTTTTGGCTTTCTGTAAAATATAAATAATGAAGACACTGACTTTTTTTGTGCTTGTGAAGCTAATAGATCATCTCCACGAGACAGGCAGCAATGATGAGTTGCAATACGTTATTACTGATGGGAAAAGGTTCAAGCCAATATTCACACTGCAGTCAATGAAAGAGTAACAGGGCCAAAGCAGTGAGCTTCTGAGGGCTGAAGATGTCATGGGGGATTAGCAGGAACAGCCTCCTTCACTGACTGGTTGCTCCTGAGGCTTTTCCAGTTTTATGTCAATCATGTCTTCTCTGCTTCTGTCCTGTGTGCTTTCCATTCCAGGCAAAGCTGCTGCTACACGTCGGAAGAGCTGCTTTACATTGTATCCTGCTTTTGCACTGGTTTCAATAAACATGACATTCAGCTCTTTGGCTTTCCTCTCCCCCTCCTCAATTGACACTTGCCTCTTGTCAGCAAGATCTGTTTTATTTCCTACTAACATGATGATAACATCACTTCCTCTTTCTGTTCTGACATCATCAATCCATTTTGTAGTTTGCTGGAATGAGTTAACATTTGTAATATCGTAAACTACTACGGCTGCAGCAGAATCACGGATGTAACTGGGAATGAGGCTACGGAAACGTTCCTGACCCGCAGTATCCCACAGCTGCAGCCTGATTGTTCGATCCTCCAAGTACGTTGTTTTTGATAAAAAGTCAATGCCGGGCCGGCGCCGCGGCTCACTAGGCTAATCCTCCTCCTAGCGGCGCCGGCACACCGGGTTCTAGTCCCGGTCGGGGCGCCGGATTCTGTCCCGGTTGCCCCTCTTCCAGGCCAGCCCTCTGCTGTGGCCAGGGAGTGCAGTGGAGGATGGCCCAGGTGCTTGGGCCCTGCACCCCATGGGAGACCAGGAAAAGCACCTGGCTCCTGGCTCCTGCCATCGGATCAGCGCGGTGCGCCGGCCGCAGCGCGCCGGCCGCGGCGGCCATTGGAGGGTGAACCAACGGCAAAGGAAGACCTTTCTCTCTGTCTCTCTCTCTCACTGTCCACTCTGCCTGTCAAAAAATAAAAAAATAAAAATAAAAATAAAATAAAAATAAAAAAGTCAATGCCAATTGTTGCCTGATAGGTGTTGTCAAAACTGTCATACATGAATCTGGTGATCAAGGATGTCTTTCCAACGCTCTGCTCCCCCAGGAACACCAGCTTGAATTTCCTCAGCGGATTCCTGAAGTCTCCGCCCGCGGACATGATGGAGCCGGAGGAGCTGCTGCCGCCTCAGCCCAGAGACCGCCCGGACCGACGCTGCTCCAACCGGCTGCCGATAAGGGCGAGCGGAAAGGCGAGTGCCGAGCTCTCTCGGCCCCTGCAGGGCCCCGGCGGAGCAGCGAGGCTGGAGGACGGCGGGACTCGCCACAGACGAGCAGCAGCAGCCGCCGCCTCCCTGCAGAGTTGCCTAACACCGAGCGAGGCCCGTGGCTGGGAGGCGAGGGAGGGCGGTGTCGAAACACCCAGGGCTGTGCTCAGGGCTCCTGAGGCTAGCACCGCTCCCTTCCTCAGTGCCCAGCACGGAGACTGGGGTGGGAGAGGCGGAAGGTGGTGGAGCGGTAGCCGCAGACACGTCTGGGACCTCTCACACCCAGCTCCTCCGCTCCCACAGCTGCCGCCGCCGCCGCAGCCCAACCTGCTGAGTGCGGCATAGTTAATTCTTCTTTCGTCACTGTGCGTTTTTTTTTTTTAATTTTTTTTTAATTTATTACTATGTCCGTGTTAAGTGGACTGCCTGCTGTTGGAGGAGCCTTGGAGGCTTGAGATGGGTGCGGCCTGAGAGCTCTGCTTGGTTCTTCCTGGTTAAGGGTGTGCAAAGGTGACACCCTCAGATTATGCATGGTAAATCTCTCTCTATTTATTTATTTATTTTATTTGTTCAGGGGGTAAGTAATACCGCATGGCACGGCTGTACAGAATTGATGGTATTTAGCTTCCAGTCTCTGGCTTCTACCCAAAGAGTCTGTGTAGGCTCCTCTGGACTCCCACTGGGTTGCCTAGGCTACTGAATTATAGTGGCTCAGTTCCTTAGCTCTCCCCTGTTGATATGTAAATCCAGAGAGGGGGCCTGCTCTTTGTCTCTTGCGAATTCGTCAAGCCTTGCAGCCTTGCAACCTTTGCAAGGTTAGGGGAAAGAGAAACCCCCAAGCTTTTTTTTTTTCCTTCTTTCCAGTAGTGAGTTTGCTGCACTTTCCGGCCCCCCTCTAGATTCTGACCCCCGTTTCCCCGCCAATGTCTCAGGTAATTGAGCTCACCTCCTCTTCCAGCGCCGATGTGTGGACTCGGAGCCCTGGCCGTCCCAACTCTCCCCGCTGTTGTCTGTGTGACATGCACTCCCCTTCCTGCACTGGCGCGCAGACCCTGCGGCTTCCGCGGCACCCGCGGCTCCCGCGGCTCGGCTTCCGCGCAGTGGGCGACCTTGTTCTCCCAGTAGGTCCTCAGATTCACAGCCACTCGATCCAGAAGAGTTTCCTCTGCAATATTTTCCTGGTTCTTTTTTCTGAGGCTACCATAACTCCCCTTTTATTAAACTAAATTTTCCCGGACTATCGGTGCGCGCCCTCACTATTCCGCCATCTTCAGTTTCAGTTCATAATTGATCCTAATGATAGGACTAAGAGTCAAAGGGATCACATAAACAAGACTAGTGCCTGTGGCACCGGCACATCGGGTTCTAGTCCTGGTTGGGGCGTCAGATTCTGTCCCGGTTGCCCATCTTCCAGGCCAGCTCTCTGCTATGGCCTGGGAGTGCAGTAAGGATGGCCCAAGTTCTTGGGCCCTGCATCTGCATGGGAGACCAGGGAAGCACCTGGCTCCTGGCTTTGGATCAGCGCGGTGCACCAGCTGCAGCACGCCGGCTGCAGCGGCCTTTGGAGGGTGAACCAATGGTAAAGGAAGACCTTTCTTTCTGTGTGTCTCTATCTCTGTCCACTCTGCCTGTCCAAAAAAAAAAAAATAATTAAAAAGGAGAGAATGATCCAACATGGGAAGCAGGATACACAGCAGACTCAGAATGGCAGATGTCCTAAAGAGCACTCTGGCCTCAGAATCAGCCCTTAAGGCATTCAGATCTGACTGAAGAGCCCATGAGAGTATTTCAGGCATGGTAAGCCAAGACACTCTGCCATAAAAAGGAAAAAAAATAACCTAAATATAAACATTCAAACCTTATTGGTGGTTGTAATTCATTTGGAAGTAAAAAAATAGCAAAAATATTATTTATTCAGATTCCTATAATTTAAAGACATAAATATTAAAATTAAAGTATTATATTCATCATCACAAAGTCTCAAAAGTCACTTGAACAGTGATTCCTTTTTTTTTTTAAAGTTTTTATTTGAGAGGTAGAGTTAATACAGTGAGAAAGAGAGAGAGAGAGAGAGGTCTTCCATCTGCTGGTTTACTCCCCAAATGGCTGCAATGGCTGGAGCTGAGTTGATAGGAAGCCAGGAGCCAGGAGCTTTTATTTTTATTTTTATTTTTTTTTGACAGGCAGAATGGACAGTGAGAGACAGAGAGAAAGGTCTTCCTTTACCGTTGGTTCACCCTTCAATGGCCGCCACGGCCGGCGCGCTGCGGCCGGTGCACTGCACTGATCTGAAGCCAGGAGCCAGGTGTTTCTCCTGGTCTTCCATGAAGGTGCAGGGCCCAAGTACTGGGCCATCCTCCACTGCACTCCTGGGCCACAGCAGAGAGCTGGCCTGGAAGAGGGGCAACCGGGACAGAATCCATTGCCCTGACCAGACTAGAACCTGGGGTGCCAGCGCCGCAGGTGGATGATAAGCCTATTGAGCTGTAGCATCAGCCAGGAGCTTTTATTTTTTAAAGATTTATTTATTGAAAGAGTTACACAGAGAGAGAAGGAGAGGCAGAGAGAATGAGAGAGGTCCTGCATCCACTTGTTTATTCTCCAGATGGCTGCAACAGCCAGGAACTTCTTCCTGCTCTCCCTTATGGGTGCAAGGGCCTAGGAACTTGGGCCACAGCAGAGAGCTGGATTGGAAGAGGAGCCAGAACTAGAACCAGCGCTCATATGGGATTCTGGCACTGCAGGTGCAGGCTTAGCTCACTATGCAACGACGCTGGCCCATGCCCATTTCTTTTTTTTTTTTTTATTAGCTTTTAATTTTTTTTTTAACTTTTATTTAATGAATATAAATTTCCAAAGTAGGGCTTATGGATTACAATGGCTTCTCCCCCATAATGTCCCTCCCACCCGCAACCCCCCCCTTTCCCATTCCCTCTCCCCTTCCATTCACATGAGGATTCATTTTCAATTCTCTTTATATACAGAAGATCAGTTTATATACATTAAGTAAAGATTTCAACAGTTTGCTCCCACACAGAAACATAAAGTGAAAAATAATAGATGATTTTTTAAATGATGTTGAAATCAGATCAGACCTATTGTCATGTTTAATCCCAGTGAGAGTCAAGTTGGGAATTGCTAATTTCTTCTCTTTTTTTAACAGAAGATCAGTTTAGTATACATTAAGTAAAGATTTCAACAGTTTGCATCCCCATAGAAACACAAAGTGAAATATACTATTTGAGTACTCATTATAGCATTAAGCCTCAATGTACAGCACATTAAGGACAGAGATCCTACATGAGGAGTAAGTGCACAGTGACTCCTGTTGTTGACTTTACAAATTGACACTCCTGTTTATGGCACCAGTAATCTCCCTATGCTCCAGTCATGAGTTTCCAAGGCTATGGAAGCCCCTTGAGTTCTCCGACTCTTATCTTGTTTAGACAAGGTCATAGTCAAAGTGGAGGTTGCCTCCTCCCTTCAGAGAAAGGTACCTCCTTCTTTGAAGACCTGTTCTTTCCACTGGGATCTCACTCACAGAGATCTTTCATTTAGGTGTTTTTGGTTTGTTTGTTTGTTTGTTTGTTTACCAGAGTGTCTTGGCTTTCCATGCCTGAAATACTCTCATGGGCTTTTCAGCCAGATCCGAATGCCTTTAGGGCTGATTCTGAGGCAAGAGTGCTGTTTAGGACATCTGCCATTCTATGAGTCAGCTGTGTATCTCGCTTCCCATGTTGGATCACTCTCCCCTTTATTTATTCTATCGGTTAGTATTAGCAGGTACTAGACTTGTTTATGTGCTCCCTTTGACTCTTAGTCCTTTCATTATGATCAATTGTGAACTGAAATTGATCACTTGGACTAGTGAAATGGCATTGGTACATGCCACCTTGATGGGATTAAATTGGATTCCCTGGTATGTTTCTAACTCTACCATTTGGGGCAAGTCAGCTTGAGCATGTCCCAAATTATACATCTCTTCCCTCTCTTATCCCCACTCTTATGTTTAACAGGGATCACATTTCAGTTAAATTTCAACACTTAAGAATAACTGTGTATTAATTACAGAATTAAACCAGTCATATTAAGTAGAAAAGACAAAAAAAAACTACTAAGAGGAATAATGTATTAAGTTGTTCATTAACAGTCAGGGCTAGGCTGATCAAGTCACCATTTCTCATAGTGTCGATTTCACTTCAACAGGTTTCCTTTTTGGTGTTCAGTCAGTTGTCACCGATCAGGGAGAACATATGGTATTTGTCCCTTTGGGACTGGCTTACTTCACTCAGCATGACGTGTTCCAGATTCCTCCATTTTGTTGCAAATGACTGGATTTCATTGTTTCTAACTGCAGTATAGTATTCTAAAGAGTACATATCCCATAATTTCTTTATCCAGTCTACCGTTGATGGGCATTTAGGTTGGTTCCAGGTCTTGGCTATTGTGAATTGTGCTGCAATAAACATTAGGGTGTAGACCACTTTTTTGTTTGCCAATTTAAACTCCTTTTGGTAAATTCCAAGGAGTGGGATGGCTGGGTCGAACGGTAGGGTTCTATTCAGGTTTCTGAGGAATCTCCAGACTGACTTCCATAGTGGCTTGACCAGTTTGCATTCCCACCAACAATGGGTTAGTGTCCCTTTTTCCCCACATCCTCGCCAGCATCTGTTGTTGGTAGATTTCCGAATGTGAGCCATTCTAACCGGGGTGAGGTGAAACCTCATTGTGGTTTTGATTTGCATTGCCCTGATTGCTAGTGACCTTGAACATTTTTTCATGTGCCTGTTGGCCATTTGGATTTCCTCTTTTGAAAAATGTCTATTGAGGTCCTTGGCCCATCTCTTAAGTGGGTTGTTGGTTTTGTTTTTGTGGAGTTTCTTGATCTCTTTGTAGATTCTGGTTATTAACCCTTTATCTGTTGCAGTTTGCAAATATTTTTTCCCATTCTGTCGGTTGTCTCTTCACTCTCCTGACTGTTTCTTTTGCAGTACAGAAACTTCTCAATTTGATGCAATCCCAATAGTTGATTTTGGCTTTGACTGCCTGTGCCTCCCGGGTCTTTTCCAGAAATTCTTTGCCTGTGCCAATATCTTGAAGGGTTTCTCCAATGTTCTCTAATAACTTGATGGTGTCAGGACGTAGATTTAGGTCTTTAATCCACGTTGAGTGGATTTTTGTGTAAGGTGTAAGGTAGGGGTCTTGCTTCATGCTTCTGCACATGAAAATCCAGTTTTCCCAGCACCATTTATTGAATAGACTGTCCTTGCTCCAGGAATTGGTTTTAGATCCTTGGTCAAATATAAGTTGGCTGTAGATGTTTGGGTTGATTTCTGGTGTTTCAATTCTGTTCCATTGGTCTATCCATCTGTTTCTGTACCGGTACCATGCTGTTTTGATTACAACTGCCCTGTAGTATGTCCTGAAATCTGGTATTGTGATGCCTCCGGCTTTGTTTTTGTTGTACAAGATTGCTTTAGCTATTCGAGGGCTCTTGTGCCTCCATATAAATTTCAGCACCATTTTTTCCAGATCTGAGAAGAATGTCTTTGGTATCCTGATTGGTATTGCATTGAATCTATAAATCGCTTTTGGGAGAATGGACATTTTGATGATGTTGATTCTTCCAATCCATGAGCATGGAAGATTTTTCCATTTCTTGGTATCCTCTTCTATTTCTTTCTTTAAGGTTTTCTAATTTTCATTGTAGAGAACTTTAACGTCCTTGGTTAAGTTTATTCCAAGGTATTTGATTGTTTTTGTAGCTATTGTGAATGGGATTGATCTTAGAAGTTCTTCCTCAGCCATGGCATTGTCTGTGTATACAAAGGCTGTTAATTTTTGTGCATTGATTTTATACCCGGCTACTTTGCCAAAATCTTCTATGAGTTCCAATAGTCTCTTAGTAGAGTCCTTTGGGTCCCCTAAATAAAGACTCATATCATCTGCAAAGAGGGATAGCTTGAGTTCTTCCTTCCCAATTTGTATCCCTTTAATTTCTTTTTCTTGCATAATGGCTCTGCCTAGAACTTCCAGAACTATATTGAATAGCAGTGGTGAGCGTGGGCATCCCTGTCTGGTACCAGATTTCAGTGGAAATGCTTCCAGCTTTTCCCCATTCAATAGGATGTTGGCTGTGGTTTTTTCATAGATTGCTTTGATTGTATTGTGGAATGTTCCTTCCAAACCTAGTTTGCTTAGAGTTTTCATCATGAACGAGTGTTGTATTTTATCACATGCTTTCTTGGTGTCTATTGAGATAATCCTATGGTTTTTCTTCTGCAGTCTGTTAATGTGGTGTATCACATTGATTGTTTTGCGCACATTAAACCATCCCTGCATACCAGGGATAAATCCCACTTGGTCTGGGTGGATGATCTTTCTGATGTGTTGTTGCATTCTATTGGTGAGAATGTTATTGAGGATTTTTGCATCTATGTTCATCAGGGATATTGGTCTGTAATTTTCTTTCAACGCTGCATCTTTTTCCGGCTTAGGAATTAAGGTGATGCTGGCTTCATAGAAAGAATTTGGGAGGACTCCCTCTTTTTCCATTGTTCTGAATAGTTTGAGAAGAAATGGGATTGGTTCTTCTTTAAATGTCTGGTAGAATTCAGCAGTGAATCCATCTGGTCCTGGGCTTTTCTTTGTTGGGAGGGCCTTTATTACTGTTTCAATTTCTGTCTCAGTTATGGGTCTGTTTAGGTTTTCTATGTCTTCCTGGTTCAAGTTAGGTAGGTTGCATGTGTCCAGGAATCTATCCATTTCTGATAGGTTTCCCTGTTTGCTGGCATACAAGTCCTTGTAGTAATTTCTGTTGATTCTTTTTCTTTCTGTGGTGTCTGTTGTTACGTTTACTTTTTCATCTCTGATTTTATTGACTTGGGTCTTTTCTCTTCTTTTTTTAGTTAGTTGGGTCAATGGGGTGTCAATTTTGTTTATTTTTTCAAAAAACCAGCTCCTTATTTGGCTGATTTTTTGTAATGTTTTTTTTGGATTCAATCCTGTTGATTTCTTCTCTGATTTTAATTATTTCTCTTCTACTACTAGATTTGGGTCTGGTTTGCTGTAGGTTTTCTAGATCCTTGAGGTGAATTGAAAGCTCATCTATTTGGTGCCTTTCCAATTTCTTGATGTAGGCACCTATTGATATAAACTTTCCTCTTAACACTGCTTTTGCTGCGTCCAATAAGTTTTGCTATATTGTGCTGTTATCCTCATTTACTTCCAGAAAATTTTTGATTTATCTTTTAATTTCTTCTATGATCCATTGTTCATTCAGGAGCATGTTGTTCAATCTCCATGTGTTTGTGTATGCTCTAGGGATTCCTGAGTTGCTAATTTCCAACTTCATTCCTTTATGGTCTGAGAAGCTGCATGGTATGATTCTAATTCTTTTAAATTTGCTGAGACTTGCTTTATGGCCTAGTATGTGGTCAATCCTAGAGAAGGTTCCATGTACTGCTGAGAAGAATGTGAAGTCTGTAGATGTAGGATTGAAAGTTCTGTATATATCTGTTAGATCCATTTGGGCTATAGTGTCGTTTAAATCTACTGTATCCTTCTTGATCTTCTGTCCTGTTGATCTGTCTATTTCTGAGAGTGGAGTATTGAAGTCCCCCAGTACTATTGTATTGGGGTCTAAGTCTCCCTTTAAGTCTGTTAACAAATCTTTTAGATAAACTGGTGCCCTGTAGTTAGGTGCATATACATTGATAATTGTTATATCTTCTTGTTGTTTTGATCCCTTAATCATTATATAGTGTCCCTCTTTGTCACTCTTAACAGTTTTTGTGGTAAAGTTTATGTTGTCCGATATTAAGATGGCTACGCCCACTCTTTTTTCATTTCTGTTGGCATGGTATATCTTTTTCCAGCCTTTCACTTTCAGTCTGTATGGATCTTTGTTGGAAAGATGTGTTTCTTGTAAGCAGCAAATAGATGGGTTTTGTTCCTTAACCCAATCAGCCAATCTGTGTCTTTTAACTGGACAGTTCAGGCCATTGACGTTCAATGTGACTAATGATAAGTGGTAACTTTGCCCTGCCATTTGCCAAAGATAAGTTCTAATATATGCTTTGAATTCCCTGTGATCTTTTGCTGTGAGCTTTCCTTCCTTTACCCTCTTTCATATTGATGACCGTGTTTCTGTGTTTCTGTGTGTAACACATCTTTAAGCATCTTTTGCAGGGCTGGACGAGTGGCAGCAAAGTCTTTCAATTTCTGTTTGCTATGAAAGGTCTTTATTTCACCTTCATTCACAAATGATAGCTTTGCAGGATATAATATTCTGGGCTGGCAGTTGTTTTCTCTTAGTACCTGGGCTATATCTCGCCATTCCCTCCTAGCTTGTAGGGTTTCTGATGAGAAGTCAGCTGTGAGTCTGATTGGAGATCCTCTGAGAGTAATCTGACATTTCTCTCTTGCACATTTTAGGATCTTTTCTTTATGTTTCACTGTGGAGAGTTTAATTACAACGTGTCGTGGTGAGGATCTCTTTTGGTCGTGTTTATTAGGGGTTCTGTGAGCTTCCTGTACTAGGATTTCTCTGTCCTTCTCCAAACCTGGGAAATTTTCTGCTAATATCTCACTAAAAAGGCCTTCTAATCCTTTCTCCCTCTCCATGCCTTCAGGAACTCCTAGAACCCGGATGTTGGGTTTTTTAATAGTATCCTGAAGATTCCGGACAATATGTTTTAGATTTCTAATTTCCTCTTCTTTTCTTTGGTCTGACTGTATCCTTTCCTGTTCTCTGTCTTCTAAGTCCGATATTCTCTCTTCTGCTTCACCCATTCTGTTTGTAAGGCTCTCTATTGTGTTTTTCATTTGATCTATTGAATTCTTCACTTCAGTCACTATCCCAGTTTCCTGTTGTACTAGTTGTTTCGTTTCATTTTGATTCCTCCTTAATATTTCATTTTCACGAGAGAGATTTTCTATCTTGTCCATTAAGGATTTCTGTAGTTCAAGAATTTGTTTTTGAGAACTTCTTAATGTTCTTATCAATTTTTTGAGATCTGCTTCTTGCATTTCTTCTATCTCATCATCTTCATAATCTTGAATTGGGGTGTCTTTTTCATTTGGGGGCGTCATGGTGACTTCCTTGTTTTTATTATCTCGGTTTTTGCGTTTGTTATTTGGCATATTGGAGATATTCGGTTTCTTCACTGTGGTGCTTTTTCTTGTTATACTATGACTCTAGATTAAGTGGGCTGTCTGTTTTTGATGGAGCCTTAGAGGCTTGAGATGGGTGTGGCCTGAGAGCTCTGTTTGGTGTGCCAAAGGTGACACTCCCAGGTTAGGCGTGGTAGATCTCTCTCTCTCTCTTTCTTTTTTTGATTCAAAAGGGAAGTAATTCCGCACAGCTGAACGAAGTTGGAGGTAGTTAGCAGGCAAATGATATACCCACAGGAGCCAGAGATCGGAAGCTCTTTCCCAAGGACCACACAGGGAATCTGTTCGGCCCTCAGAGTGGGCTCAAATTCTCCTTCAGTCTCCCACTGGGTAGCCAAAGTTATGGAATTGTAGCATCTCTGGAGAGTATTCACGTGAATTCCGTGAGTTCTCTCCCCCACCGTCTCTTTTTTCACAGTCTCAGTTCGGTAGCACCACAAATTTACTAGGTCCTAATCTCCTGTTAATTCGCCCCGCCCAGAGTCAGGTTTTTCTGCTAGGCTCAGGGCCGGTGCAGACCTGAGGTCGCTCTGCTTATGACGTATGTCCAAGATGGCGCCTGCTCTTTGTCTTGCTCGCCCTTGAGAGGTGAGCGGAGAGAGAGAAACCCGTGTCCGTACCAGTCACCTTTTCTCTCTCTCTCTCTCTCTCTCTCTCTCTCTCTTCCAGTTAGCCTGGTGAACTTTTCCCCCCTGGCGGTCGTTCCCTCTAGTCTCCTCTCTCCGCTTGCCTGCCGGTGTCTCAGGCTATTGATGTTCGGCTCACCTTGCGTTCCAGCGCTGGTGTATTGAGTCTGCCGCTGGTGTCCCGAACTGTGGGCTCCCACGCTCTCCACGCAGGTCCGCTTTGAATCACGCGTTCCGGAAGAGTTTCTTCTGCTGTTTCCTCCCCTACTCTTCCTTGAACCTGCAGTGTCTCCACTTTTATTAAACTGTCTCTCCCCGGACTATCAGTGTGTTCCCTTCCTATTCCGCCATCTTGCCTCCCCTCACAATGTATCTTAACCTTTAATCCACTGTAATGGAGTGCCTGAGATAAATTTAAACTTCAGTTTTTCTGAAACCTTGAGGACTTAAATAAATTTATCATTTTAAAACTAAATTCACCTTTTTATTTCTCTATTAGTAGAGACTTGAATTCACCTTTCACATATAGCTTGTTTTGGGGAAGAAAAAAAAATCTTTGGTTTTGCAAAGATCCTATTCCAAAAAGGGAAATGTTGAGAAAATGAAAAGCTAAAATTGCTCAGGAAGGAGACAAGAGAACTGGATAAGCTTGATCGGATCCAACCCAATTTAATCCCTTTCCCAAGACTGAGTTGGGAAAAGGGGCAATGAGGAGAGGGGACCCTCGGTAAAAACCTGACGTCCTTCATCATCTAATATTTCTTTTCTCAGAGAAAGAGATGAACAGAGCAGATTGTGACTGCTATGTGTCAGTCCTCAGTTATAGCAATGCCTATGTGTCTCTTCCCCAGATAATCTACACTGAAAGGTGAGGAAAATAGCACTTCAAAATCACTAGCTCAAAGACCTCACTGGAGTTTTATCAGAAAATAGACTTTTTAAAAAATTTGTCCCTCAATTTCCCAAATGAGGAAAGCCAGTTATGATAGGATCACAGCATGGACCCCTCTGTCTGCCACAAAAGACAAGCTTCTCTGCTCCAAACAGTTGCCTGCTACTTGATGGAGCTCTTATAATTGGAATCAGTGCCCTTCTGAAAAGGACTGAGGAGGACACAGCTGGAAACCGATTCAGAAAGTGGGCCCCCACCAGCCACCAAAACTGCCAGCATCTTGATCTTGAACATCGCAGTGTCCAGAACAGTGAGAGACAGGTGCCTGATGCTGATAAGCAGCCAGGTCTATGATATTTTGTCCTAGGGGCCCTAACAGACTTAGACACTACCCTTCAGAAGGTCTAAAACAGTGGGAAGGATGAGGGTCTTTAGCTTTGGGAGAGGACAAGACAGGGCCTCCACATTCAGCTCTGCAGCCTGTGCAACGTCAGCTGCACCATGGGTGAGGGGTAAACGGGGCTGAAACACAGTATAGGTTCCATCCCCCAACCTGTGCACACAAGCCTGAGGTTGCCTCTGCCCACAGAAAGGGGTGCATCTTTGTAATCTGCACACAGACTCTGCATGTGCTGGAAAGTAGCCGTGGGCTAGAAATCTGTGTTGCTTAGTATTGTCTTTAATTGGGAATCAAGTTATTAAACACTTTGATTAACCATTATCACTTAGTGTCATAACATTTCCAAACAATGGAGGGTTAAAACAACCAAATTAAGGCCAAGACAAGAAAGTGGGAGTTATGGGAGAGGGAGTGGGAGATGGGAGGGGTGTGGGTGGGAGGGAGTTATGGGGGGGGGAGCCATTGTAATCCATAAACTGTACTTTGGAAATTTATATTTATTAAATAAAAGTAAAAAAAAAAGAAAGTGGAAGTTACCCTCATTTTAGCAAACCTATACAGTAGAGTATGTCCTACTTCTATTGGGTTTTTAGGGGGGTGATGGATAGCTTTGTTTTTGCTTTTAGCTCGCATTCTATTTAGTCTCTAGAAAACACAACTTTCCTCAAAATCATCATGCTCCAGTGACTTGGCCCAGATTTGCTACAGATGGATCATCATATCAATTGTTTATCAAGACTGGCATTACTTGCTGACAACACATTCAGGGGAAATAAACCTAGGCTTAAGCCCAACTAATGGGATTTGAATGCCCACAGCAGCTGCTCAGGTACCCTCACTGAAATGGCTGTCTTGATCATGTTAGAACAAGATGAGAACATGCCTTCTCCTATCCTTGTTTAGTTTTTTTTATTTATTTGAGAGAGAGAGAGCACCCCCATCGCTAGTTCATTCCCTGAATGCACAAAAAAACAGACTTTTCCCCCCAAAATAAAGAGATCCAGCTTTTCTCAAAAATGTGAAACAGCTCTAACAAAAACAGTATTCTTAGGAACTCTTGATAAGAAATAAAAACATACTTTTTTTTTTTTGACAGGCAGAGTGGACAGTGAGAGACAGAGAAAAAGGTCTTCCTTTGCCGTTGGTTCACACTCCAATGGCCGCTGCGGCCGGCGCACTGCGGCCGGCGTACCGCACTGATCTGAAGCCAGGAGCCAGGTGCTTCTCCTGGTCTCCCATGCGGGTGCAGGGCCCAACGACCTGGGCCATCCTCCACTGCACTCCTGGGCCACAGCAGAGAGCTGGACTGGAAGAGGAGCAACCGGGACAGAATCTGGTGCCCCGACCAGGACTAGAACCTGGGGTGCCGGCGCCGCAGGTGGAGGATTAGCCTAGTGAGCCATGGCGCCAGCCGAAAAACATACTTTTCAAATCCTGCCTTTTCTTTTCACTACTACAATTTAAAAATACTAGCAGCTTATAGATTTATTAGTACGTTAAATTTCCGGAGCTTTGACCTTTCACAAATGTCAATGTTACGCTCTCACTGTAGATAGATGTTTTCCCTTGGATAGCTAAAGTATGTGCAGTGAATTGAAATCACTAGTGATAAATGTTTATAAGGAGTCAGAAGGTTCTATTTTCTTGACATGCTTAAATCTGGGGTCCCCATAGGAAGACTGCATCTCAGAGTTATCTGTTATCTGGAAGCTGTCTGGGACAGACATGACATCCATCAACGTACAAGACCGCGAGAGTCAGAGCCCACATACTTCAACCTCCAACTCAGTTCTGCAATCTGGGCCACATCATTGCTGCCAGAGGATCTTTTCCCTGCAATAAGGGAAGACTAAACTGCTCGACATGAAATCAGGAAAAGGGTTGGGGATAGTTGCCCCTGCAGAAAAGGACGAAAAGAAGGTAGAAGAGTAAGTAAGATTAAACAATAAACATCAAAGTCGGAGGAGTAAATTGGAACAAGAGCGGTACTATCCTAAATATATAAATAGACTTAACACATCAACTTTAAAAAAAAAAAAAACTGCTTCTAGGGCCAGCATTTGGCTCAGCAGTTAAGATGCCTGCATTCCATATTGGAGTTGCTGGGTTTGGGTCTCTGTTCCACTTTTGATCCAGCTTCCCATTAACACACACTTCAGGAGGGAGTAGATGCTGGCTCAAATACTTGGGTCCCTGTCACCCAGGTGGGAGACCCTGATGGATTTTCCAGCTCCTGGCTTCAGCCTGGACCAGCACCAACTGTTGTAAGTACTAGGTGAGTAAACCAACAAGGGGAAGTGTGTGTGCATGTGTGTGTGTGTGTCCGTCTGTCAAAATAAATAAATTTTTAAAAAGCCTTTGTTGCACTACAGAATATTAATAAAGGACATAACATTCACATTGACTGATAAGTAAAGGTTAAACACACACACACATACATACACACACACACACACACACCCTTCAGATTGCCAAAAAGGGGGGGGGGGGGTATATTTTCCAATACTGCTCATTGAGAAACAAGAAAATGGGCACTCTGATACACTTCTGGTGGTAGTATAAATTAATATTCAACAATACAGATAAAACACAAAATCATGGCCTACTCTGTGATATCATTATAGTTACAAGACTAAGAAGGCTATCAAAAATTCAGATACTAAAATCAAAGTTATAAGAGAGAAAGAGAAATCGAGAAGAGGCTTTCAGGGTTGCAATACCAAGATTATTTTCACTGCAGGAACTTCAGTGAAGGTGTTTTATTCATCTAAGTACATTTTATGATTTCAAGCAGCAAACAACTTTATTCCATAACTGTCATGAAAATTACTTTCATAGAGATTAGGTTTTCTGAGTCTAATGCAGCACTATTATAGAGAAAGAGAGAGAAAATAGATCAAACAATCCTCTATTCCTGAAAACTAAAATACAGTCTACTAAATAATACTAAGAGAAAAGTATGCGGGAAACTTCTTATAATGACTTTATGTAAAACACTATGTGGGAAATGTGTGAGATGCAGCTGCAACCACATTTAGAATGAAATATTTTGATAATAATAAAATTATACTGAATAATAAACTCATTTTCTATCTTCTATGCATTTGTTAAGATTTTCATACATTCTATTTCAACTTTCAACTGCATTCTATTGTAAAATATATGCTATACACACACACACACACACACACACACACACACACACACACTTAAGGAGGTTAAATATATTCAAAGAATAATATTAACAAAGCAAACACCTGGAAAAACACCACATTACCCAAACCCTTAGAAAACTACCACGGGAGCCAGCACTGTGGCATAGCAGGTAAACCCACTGCCTGCAGTGCTGGCATCCCATATGGGTACCAGTTCGAGTCCCAGCTGCCCCACTTCTGATCCAGCTCTCTGCTATGGCCTGGGAAAGCAGTAGAAGATGGCTCATGTCCTTGGGACCCTGCACCTGCATGGGAGACCTGGAGGAAGCTCCTGGCTCCTGATCCGCCCACTCCAGCCATTGCAGCCATTTGGGGAGTGACCCAGTGGATGGAAGCGCTCCCTCCCTGTAACTCTGCCTTTCAAATAAGCAAATAAATCTGAAAGGGAGGGAGGGAGGGAGGGAAGGAGGGAGGGAGGGGAAAAGAAACAGGGTCCTACCATGGACCCTCTTTCAGTCACATCCTCTCCCTCTACTAAGGGGTAACCCACTATCCTGACTTTGATTTCCTTACATCATAATTGTTCCATACATTTAGGAACGTATACATTCCCAAAAATACACTACTTAGGCTTTGTTCTTTCAACTTCATTTAAACAGACTCATACTGCATTGTCCTTTTTAAGTTTTATTTTTTATTTATTTCAAAAGGAGAGAGAGAGAGAGAGATACCCACAACAGCTGAGGTTGGGCCATAAGGACATCAGGACCCAGAAAATCAACCCAGGTCTCCTACAGAGGTAGAAGGAATCCAAGTACTTGGGTCATTATCTGCTGCCTTCCAGGTACATTGGCAGGAAGGTTGATCAGAAGCAGATGTGGGATTGGATCCCAGGCATACCAGCGTGGATATGGCCATCCCAAGTGGTGGCTTAGCCCACTGCACCACAGCACCTGTCCCAGTCATACTGTATTATTTTGTAGCCCGCTTGTTTTACTCAACATTATAAAATTCATGCTCGCTGCTTGTTTTGTGACTAAAGAGCTTGTTTTCACTATAATATCATATAAACATACCATTAGTAACTATGAATTCTCAGTGATACTCTGTAATTTTCATTTTAAGAATGCTATAAATATATTTGCACTGGTGCACATGGGCAGGATTTTCTTCAGGCTACTGGAAGCAGAACCCCTAGTCCTTAAGCTGTTACACATTTGAATTCACTGATACCTGAAGAGGCTCCAGAGTAGTTGGACCAACTTACATTCTTATCCTAAGTGTTTTGGAATGTGACTTAATAATATTTGCCTGTCTGGTGGGAGTGTAACAGGTTCTTATCATAGTTTACATTTGAATTTCTTGATTAATAATGAAGTTGAAAGTTTGTTAGAGGGAAAGGCATGGTTCGCAAGCAAGTATCAGAAAATAAGAAAAGTTGAAAACTAAGCACAACTTATGACATAGACAAAGAGTACCACCAACCCACCTTAGTCCCTAATCCCCAGCGGACGCTTGAAACTGCAGATGGTACTGAACTCAATTACGCTATCTTCCTACACATCCATACTTATGATAAACTTTTTTAAAATTTTTCTTTATTTTATTTGAAAGGTACAGAGTGACACACAGAGATCTTCCATCTACTGATTCACTCCCAAAATGCCCACAACAGCCAGGGCCAGACCAGGCCAAAGTGAGGAGCCTGGAACTCAATCTGGTTCTTCCATGTGGATGGCAGGGACCCAACTACTTGAGCCAAGCCACCACCTGCTGCCTCTCAGGGTGCGCATTAGCAGGAACGCTGGAATCCAGAATGCAGCTGAAGCTCAAACCCAGGCACTGCACTACGGAAGCAGGAGTCCCACAGCATCTTAACTGCTATGCCAAACATTTGCCCCAAAGTCTAATCTACAATTAGACACATCAAGAGATTAACAACAGTAACTAATTATAAAATAGGACAATTGTAAGGTATGTGAATGAGGTCTCTCTCTCTCTCTCTCTCTCAAAATACCTTACTGTACTCTATTCTCCCATCTTATTGTTAACTGTAACTAAAACCACAAAAAAGCAAAACCATGAAGGAGGAGGACCCTTCACACCCAAAGAAACAAAAAGAAAGAAAATATCAAGATAAAGACAATGAAATGGTACAGAAATGTCAATATTACTATATGCTCCTTCTTTTAAAAGACTATTACAGGAGCCAGCACTATGGCATAGAGGGTCAAGCCGCCTGCGGTGCTGACTTCCCATACGGGTGTTAGTTTGAGTCCTGGCTGCTCCACTGCCAATCTAGCTCTCTACTATGGCCTGGGAAAGCAGTACAAGATGGCCCAAGTCTTTGGGTCCCTACACCCACGTGGGAGACCCAGAAGAAACTCCTGGCTCCTGGCTTCTGATCGGCATAGCTCTGGCCATTGCAGCCATCTGGGGAGTGAACCAGCGGATGGAAGACCTCTCTCTCTCTCTCTCGCCTTCTCTCTCTCTCGCTCACTCTCTCTCTGCTTCTGCCACTCTGTAGCTCTGCCTTTCAAATAAGGAAATTAATTTTTTAAAAAAGGGACTATTACAGAACAAAATAATGATAAAATAAAATGTGTAAATAAAGGGACAAATTATAAATCTATAATAAAGATTTAACAAAGTTCTACTACTATAAAAACTGTATCAAAAGTTTTTTTGAGGGGCTGGTGTTATGGTGTAATAACTTAAGCTGCTGCATGTGATGCTGGCATACAAATCAGAAGGCTGGTATGAGTGCCAGCTGCTCCACTTCTAATCCAGCTCCCTACTAATATGCCTGAAAAGGCAGCAGAGAATAAATAGCCCACATCCTTGGACACCTGCCACCCACGTGGCAGAGCTGCACAGACCTCCCAGCCCCTGCCTTCAGCCTGACCTACCCTGGCTATTGTGGCCATTTAAAGAGTGAACCAACAATGGGAGATCTCTTTGTGTCTCTTCCCTTCTCTGTCATCCAGCCTTTCAAATAAATAAAATAAATCTTTAAAAAATATTTTTTGAAAACCTACAATAAATGTATTGGGAAGACTACATTAACAGCAAAATTATCAAAAGCCAGGGCCAATAACCATAACAGAATTGGAAACAGTAATCTAAAAATATTTTTTAAAAAATTTTAGCTCAGATAGTCTTACAGGGGAGGCCCTTGAAACAGGAACAAATTGCTCTACGTTATATAAATTTAGCCAAAATTAGTAAAGCTATGAAAACTGCCCAATTCATTTTTCAGGTTGTTATAATCTTGAAAATAACCAGATGAGAACAGTATAGAAAATAAAATTACAGGCCAATTTCACTAACATAGAAGGAAACTCCCTACATAAAATATCAGTTAACAGAATCCAATTGAGCATTTGAAAAAATAGCCCCAATTATACTTACAAGTTTATTCTAGAAATGCAAAGATACTTTACTACTAGAAAATCAAGTTATTTTACCACATGGATAGACTAAAGAAAACACATGATTATCTCAATAGCCTTTAGAAAGGCATTTGATAAGGCTCCATTCAATCGTTTATTTAAAAAAAAATGGTATAGAACAGAATGTCCTTAACTTCCTGAAGGTTACTTATTTATTCCCTGGAACAAACATAATAATTAACTTTGACGTATTCCTTTTTAAGGTCAGTAATAGGATAAAAATGCCACCAAGATACCTTCTGTTCAACACACTGTGTGACATTCTGGCTAGTGTAAGAAAAAAACGTATAACAGGCAAAAAGGATTAGAAGGGAAGAAATGAAGTGTTCCTTCTTTGGATATCTGATAATCCACCCAGAAAGTCCAGGATAAGCACCATCCAACTAGAAGACTGAGAAGTTAAAACATGGTAGAAAATCAACCACAGGGGTATAAGAACAAAGACCAATGGAACAGAATTAAAAGACCACCTGTACATGAAAACCTAGTGGAAGGCCGGTGCTGTGGCACAGCTGGTTAAGCTGCCATCTGCAATACCTGCATCCCACGTCAGCTGCTGGCTGGAGACCCAGCTGCTCTGCTGCAGATTCAGCTCCTTGCTAACGCACCAAGAAAGGCTGCAGAGAACGGCCCACGCACTTGGACCCCTGCCACCTGTGTGTGGAAGCTCTGGATGGAGTTCTGGGCTCCCAGCTTCAGCCTGGCCCACCTCCAGCTATAGCAGCCATTTGGGGAGTGAGCCAGCAGATGGAAGATTTCTCTTTCTCTGTCTCTCCTTCCCTCTGTGTCATTCTTTCAAATAAATAGAATAAATATTCAAAACATAAAATAAAACCTGATGTATGATAAAGGTGATACCACAAATCAATGGGCAAAAGACAGATTATTTAAAAAATATAGACAGAAAACTAAAGTTGGTTTCTTGGGTCATACAATCTCCAGATGTGTACTCCAGATACATAAAAAAAAAATGAAAAGCAGAATTAAAATCGAAAGCTAGTAAACATTTATATAAGAGAATATCTTCATGATCTGAAGGTATAAAATTATTTCTTACCCAACACTGTGAAAGACAAAACCTTAAGGAAGAAAGTGACAGACTTCACAAGAGAAAATTAAAGGTCCCTGTCTAAAGAAAGTCATAGCAAACAAAGCCAACAGATGGACAACAGATTTGGGGTAAAGGAAATGAAAATCATTAAAAAGCCAGAAAGCCCCCAGAGAAATGGACAAGAGAACCTAATAAACAACTTACACTGTGGTAGATTTTGGCAGGTACACACTGCCCTATTTTATTTTGAATCTAAGTTAAATGTTTTCCAGACAAATACACACTGAATTCCTTCCATCGTAAAGCAAGATGCAGTAAAAAAGGATCAAAACAGGGGCCAGCGCCATGGCACTGGCATCCCATATGGGCGCCGGTTCTAGTCCTAGCTGCCCCTCTTCCAATCCAGCTCCCTGCTGTGACCTAAGAAAGCAGAGGAAGATGGCTCAAGGACTGCTCCTGCATGGGAGACTGGGAAGAAGCTCCTGGCTCCTGGCTTTGGATAGGCACAGCTCTGGCCGTTGCAGCCAACTAGGGAGTGAACCAATAGAAGGAAGACCTTTCTGTCTGTCTCTCCCTCTTACTGTCTGTAACTCTCTCAAATAAATAAAATTTGGTTTTTTTTTTTTTTTTTGACAGAGTTAGCCAGTGAGAGAGAGAGACAGAAAGGTCTTCCTTCCGTTGGTTCACCCCAAAATGGCTTTTACAGCTGGGGTGTACTACGCCAATCCGAAGCCAGGAGCCAGGTGCTTCCTCCTGGTCTCCCATGCAGGTGCAGGGCCCAAGCACTTGGGCCATCCTCCACTGCCTTCCCAGGCCACAGCAGAGAGCTAGACTGGAAGAGGAACTGAAACAGAATCCGGCACCCCAACCGGGACTAGAACCTGGGGTGCCAGTGCTGCAGGCGGAGGATTAGCCTAGTAAGCCACGGCACCAACTCAAATAAATAAAACCTTAAAAAATAATGGATCAAAACAAGTAAAATCTAACACTGCTGTCAGTTTAATGTTCACTGTATTTTATATGGTATCTTCTTTGCTCAATTGGGATATTTTTACTAAAACTTACAAAAACTATTGGGTGAATACATAAGGTAATAAATAGAATTCAAAGTGCAATACATATGAAGACACTTAATCCCATCATTATGATCAATACTGCACTGAAACTGATCACTTTGACTATTGAGATGGCATTGGTACATGCCAAGTGTCAAAAGGATCACATAAACAAGACAAGTGTCTGCTAATACTGATAGAATTAAAAAGGAAAGAACAATCCAACATGGGGAAGTGGGATACACAGTAGACTCATAGAATGGCAGATGTCCTAAATAGCACTCTGGCCTCAGAATCAGCCCTTAAGGCATTCAGATCTGGCTGAAAAGCCCATGAGAGTATTTCAGGCATGGAAAGCCAAGTCACTGTGGCAAAAAAAAAAAAAAAAAAAAAAAAAAACCTAAATGAAAGATCTCTGTGAGTAAGATCCCAGTGGAAAGAACAGGCCATCAAAGAAGGAGGTACCTTTCTCTGAAGGGAGGAGAGAACTTCCACTCTATGACCTTGTCTAAATAAGATCAGAGTTGGCAAACTCAAAAGGCTTCCATAGCTGTGGCAACTCATGACAAGAGCCTCAGGTGATTACTGATGCCATAAACAAGAGTGTCAACTGTTAAGTCAACAACAGGAGTCACTGTGCATTTACTCCTCATGTAGGATCTCTGTCCTTAATGTGTTGTACATTGTGATTTAATGCTATAATTAGTACTCAAACAGTATTTTTCACTTTGTGTTTCTGTGTGGGTGCAAACTGTTGAAATTTTTACTTAATTTATACTAAATTGATCTTCTGTATATGAAGATAATTGAAAATGAATCTTGATGCGAATGGAATGGGAGAGGCAGCGGGAGATGGGAGGGGTGTGGGGAGGGAAGCCATTGTAATCCATAAACTGTACTTTGGAAATTTATATTTATTAAATAAAAGTTAAAAAAAGAAAATATAAAAAATAATTTTGTCCGGGGTGCCGGATTCTGTCCCGGTTGCCCCTCTTCCAGGCCAGCTCTCTGCTGTGGCCAGCGAGTGCAGTGGAGGATGGCCCAAGTACTTGGGCCCTGCACCCCATGGGAGACCAGGAGAAGTACCTGGCTCCTGCCATCGGATCAGCGCGGTACGCTGGCCACAGCGCGCTGGCCGTGGTGGCCATTGGAGGGTGAACCAATGGCAAAAGGAAGACCTTTCTCTCTGTCTCTCTCTCTCACTGTCCACTCTGCCTGTCAAAAAAAATAAAAATAAGATTGTCAATTTGTTAAGTCAACAACAGGAGTCACTGTGCACTTACTCCCCATGTAGGATCTCTGTCCTTAATGTGTTGTACTATGTGAATTAATGGTATAACTAGTACTCAAACAGTACTTTATACTTTGTGTTTCTGTGTGGGTGCAAATTATTGAAATCTTTACTTAGTATATACTAAATTGATCTGTATATAAAGATAATTAAAAATGAATCTTGATGAAGAATGGGATGGGAGAGGGAGTGGGTTGCGGGTGGCAGGGTGGTTATAGGGGGAAAAAGTCACTATAAACCAAAAGTTGTATTTTGGAAATTTATATTTATTTAATAAAAGTTAAAAAATGCAAAAGAAAATACATATGAAGACATGTTCAACACGCTGCTAGTCAGAGAAATGCAATTCAAACAAGGAAATGCTATCACATACAGATAAAAATGGCAAAAATTGTAAGTCACTTGGGCCCCATGTGCGACCACCAGATTGATCTGACTCCTGGCTCCTGGCTGTTGCAGGAATTTGGGGAGTAAACTAGCAGGTGGAAGATTGATATTTAACTCTTTTTCCCCTCCTACCCACCTTACAAATAAATCAAAATGAATAAACTTTTCTTAAAAAACTCTTGATCCCTCTTCCACTTGATCCCCTCTTGATCCCCTTCCACTCCCCTCATTGGATGGTCTCCTCCAACTCTTTGAATATGCAGGCATGCTTAGCAACTGGCTTCAAAGACTCCAGTCTAGAAAGGGAAACAGTAAAAATCAAACCTAATTCTGATTGACTCACTAGCAAATTATACATGAGAAATACCAAACAGGAAAATCTATACTAAGAAATCATTCATTCTTTTAAGTGTAGTCATATTGTACCTGTTCTGACTTCTATTTATTTTGAAAGGCAGGGAAACATAGACTATCCATATCTTGGTTCACTTCCCAAGTGATTATCCCATAGATTATTCCCATAGATTATCCCAATCTTGGTTCACTTGCACAGGAGGGCTGTGCAAGACAGAGGAGAGGAACCAGAGACTCAATGTGAGTCTCCCATGTGGGAGGCAGGAATCCAAGTACTTGAGCCATCACTTGCTGCGTCCTGGGGTGTGCATTAGCAGGAAACTGGAACTGGGAGCACCCTGATATGGGACGTGGGTATCTCAAGTGGCATCTTACCCGCCACAGCAAACACCCGCCAAGGCTTTATCTTTTGAGATGCACACAAAAACATTTACAGAAGAAGTGATATGGCGTTTGGAGATGACTACAAAATAATCCATGGGGGAAGAGGACAAGAGATGGAAGTTTCAAGGACACAAGAGCAGGGATAACTCTTCAGTCTGGGTCACGGTCTATGAAAGTTCATTATGCTGATCTCTGAAATCTTGCCAAAAAGAAAAAAAGTTTAATAAATAAATCTCTGCTGAGATGTACCCTCTCTAAGAATCATTTACATTTACTAAACAGATTACTTCATATCTCCATTTGACTTATCTGCATTTTGATTATCTACTTTATTAAATATTCAATTTTCATTATAACCACTTAACAGGCATTCTGAAGTTCTTACTAAAGCAGACTGAAGTTCTGTTCAAAGATGATTTGCTATCCCCTGATGCAATGTGCTACCACTGAAGTGTTTATGGCAAAAAAACTACATTTTAGATTTCCAACGCACTGAGCATCCTACTACATACATGGATGTATAGGGAAAAAGGACACCAAAATATTAAGAGAGTCTTCTCTGTACAGCATAGTTTTTTTTTTTTAAATATTGAACTACTATTTTATAATCAGGAAAAAAAATGACATACAGAACTAAAAAATATAGACTATGTCAAAAGTGAAAGAAAAAACCCTATAAAAAGCAGACCAGTAATCAGAAAGTACACATAAAGCCAGCTCTCAGCTAACATTAAAAGATTCTTCATTGTAGAATACAGATACTTCATCAAGGCCAAGCTTCCTCAAGACAGAACTTCTTAATCCTATTCTAAATGTACTGAGTGGGCTTCAGATACTCACTCACTTTGCCAGTGTCCTGCAGCTGAACAAGGGACACTCCACAGAGCACACATGTAGTATTCAGGTAATTGGAAAAGCAAATGCCACTGTAACCTGGTCAATATTCTGAATTACTCATCAGTCCTTTGTGTGTGTGGCTGGATCAGTTCTCCTTTAAGGAATTGGTCAACTCTGGATGTATGCAGAAATCAAACTTCTGAGCCTGCATCACAAGACCTAAAAGTAGGGTGGCCCGACTGAGATGGTATTCTAGAGTGACCCTCACTCCCAGTGCTAGCCATCCTCCACTCATCACTATCTTTCAATAAGGACCTGCCTGGATTTAGGCTGCAAAAATCTTACCTCAAGTCATTCACTAAGCAGATAATTACTAAGGTCTTGTTAAGTAGAACCTACAGTGTTCTCTTCCCCCTTAGCTCATTATGCTCCATTCAACTTGACTTTCTGACAGTTCCAAGAATGCACTAAGGGGGCCAGCACTGTGGTGTAGAGAGTAAAGCTGCTACCTGCAGTGCCGGCATCCCATATGGGGACCGGTTCATATCCCGGCTGCTCCACTTCTGATCCAGCTCTTTGCTATGGCCTGGGAAAGCAGTAGAAGATGGCCCAGGCCCTTGGGCCCCTGCACCCATGTGGGAAGGAAGGATGCAAGGGAGGGGGAGGGAGAGAGAAAGAGAGAGAAAGAGAGAGAAAGAGAGAGAAAGAGAGAGAAAGAGAGAGAAAGAGAGAGAGAGAGAGAGAGAGAGAGAGAGAGAGAGAGAGAGAAGAAAGAAAAAGAAAGAAAGAAAGAAAGGAAGGAAGGAAGGAAGGAGGGAGGGAGGGAGGGAGGGAGGGAGGGAGGGAAGGAAGGAAGGAAGGAAGGATACATTAAGTATTTTGTTATCTCAAGGCCACTGTTCTCTGTAACACCCACAGCCGCCTTCCCATCTTCCTTCCTGCACTAGACAAACTGTCACCTAACCAAGGCAGCCTGCACTAACCATGCCACTCCAGTCAGTCTTTCCTCTTCCTCAGCCCCGCCATTTGCCTTTACCACAGTACCTTTTAACTTAGTAGACAACTCATTCTTTCCTCTTTTGTCCACCTTGCTCAGTGAAACAGAAAAACTCTATGAGGGCAGGGATATGTTTAAGTCCTCGCTAGACACCCAAATACAATACTCAATTTAAATCAGAATCTTCATTACATATGAGCATGGTAAAATAATAAATTAACAATGAATTATAAATCTTCTCATGATCAACTAAACACCAGAACTCTCCAAAAAAATGGATATGTGCTATCACTTTTAAGTACTTTAAGCTATATATTTTCAAAGGAGAAATTTCCAAAGCATGGCTCATTCTCCCATGTAACTTTGAAAGTGTTCTTATTAATGATCTACAATCTCCTCATTCCCAAGGGTCTTCCGGTTTGCTTTTCTCAAACACTAGCATTAACCACAGGAAACATTTATGTTCTTCAAACCTGAATGAGATTTTGGATTTAATTCAAATAAAATTATTTTAAATTTCAACTAATATCTAAACTCTAAAATAATTGTAAGACTCATAACTAACTCTCCACTCCCTGCTCATCTTCAGAAAGCCAGCATTTAAACACCAACAATAAAAGTCACAAATAAAAATTCCAGAATGTCAACACTGGAAAAACAAAGTTCCAATATCCAAGGAGTTTGCAGTTTACCTAGAACCACTTGTGAAGACCACAGAAGGCCAACAGGGTGTAAAATACAGGAACACCGAACCTTTACAAGAGGCTGATCCTTATCTCACCACAGGGTTCTGTCTTAACCAGACTTAACTGTGAGGCTTCTGGGATATTTTCCAAGCCCTTTCATCTAGTAACTTGCAAAAAAAAAAAAAAAAAAAAAAAAGAGTAATTTTGATCATATCATAATCCCTTTCTCTTGGTTTTAGACTGAAGTCTGAGGCATAAATGTACCAGTGACTCCCAAACTTCAACCTAGGGAGTAGCATATGCCCAGGATGCAGGATGACATTTGCATGTTTTTAAATCAGTTTATAATACAACGAAAAAAAAAAAAGAACATATTTGGATTTTTCACAAAGCTAAACGTATTCAAAGAACCTTTCCTTTTTTTCTGAAATTACATCCTTTGTGTTTCAAAATGTGTTTTATGAAATGATGGTAACAGCAGATGGTGTTTTTAACACTGTTATTTGGTAAAAGCTGGCAATCCCCACAGCATACCCAAATGATGTACAAATTCTGCCATTCACAAGATCCAGAGTGTGTAGAATGCTGATAGTCTGAAAAGCAAATGGGCTTTTCCAGGGGGTGGCTGCCCTGGGCAGGGAGTGCCACTCCCAGGACCCCGAAGCCTACTGAACAGTAGCCACCTTTGCTTCTACTTCACTGAAACCACACTGCAGTTTCTCTTCACAAGATCTTTAACGTCTCTACTACTCTTCAGCTCTGAAGCTGTTTCTTCTAGTTGTTAATTATGAACATACAAAGGGGCTACCAAAAGTTCACAGAAAATGAATTAAATTTACTTTGGTTAAAAAATTAAAATCTGGGGCTGGCGCTGTGGCATAGTGGGTAAAACCGCTGCCTGCAGTGCCGGCATCCCATATGGGTACCAGTTCAAGTCCCAGCTGCTCCACTTCTGCTCCAGCTCTCTGCTATGGCCTGGAAAAGCAGTACAAGATGGCCCAAGTCCTTGGGCCCCTGCACCCGCATTGGAGACCTGGAAGAAGCCCCTGGCTCCTGGCTTTGGATCAGTGCATCTCCAGCAATTGCAGCCAACTGGGGAGTGAACCAGCATTGGAAGACCTCTCTCTCTCTCTCTCTCTGCCTCTCCTTCTCTCTCTGTGTAACTCTGAATTTCAAGTAAATCAATAAATCTTTTTTAAAAAAGTTAAAATCTATGAAGATGTTTATCATAATACATATTTTCCAGTAACTTTATGAAGACCCTTTGTAAATCACTGAGCTATCAACATACTTCACAGAAGACTTTAGGGAATAGGTAGAATGACATAATAAGCTATTTAAAAACACTTAGAATGGTAAAGAGAATGTGCAAGAAAAATGAGTAATTTGGACAAAGAATATAACCAAAATGAGTGAAAGTATAAAACAGCATACAGGCTCTAATAAGTAATACCACTAATCAATATAAATGGTTAAATAAACTCAAAATGTTAAGTTTTTCTCCACAGAAACAAAGCAGGCCTGGATCCCAAGGCAGCTTGCACAGGCTTATTCAGCCAGACTATCCATGGAGTACACGAAACTCAGGATTCAAAAGCATCTCTCTCCCCCTTTCGTACAATCAAATTTGGAAGAAGGACACTGGAAGCTCCTAAAAGACATTAATTTGTTATATTTCCTTTATCTTTAAACAAAACAGCAATTTCATATCCCACTGTCATGTTGTTATTCCCAAACTGAGAAACAAAGGAATATTACCCTTCCTAAGGGCACAATCAAGGGTCTAGAGTCCAGCTCCTCCAATCTGGTCCCATTATTCATTGGTTCTAAGAAAGGATCATTCTGAAAATGGGTTGTAGCATAAAACTTACCACTTCTGTAGCTTCTGAGTGTACAGTTCAGTAGCATGAAGTACACTTATGTTGTCATGCAACCCAAATCACCTATTTTATGCTGGATTCCTAAGCTGTTCAAGGTATGCCTTCATTTGCCCGAGAACATGTATTTTTGCTCCACACTCCTCAACCTTCCCATTTTCTAGTGCTTGCACCCACTGAGAGACTCTTGTTTTCTGTATCCTAGAATACCAGTGGTATTATTACACAGGTGCAAAAGTGGAACTAATTCAATTATCTTGAAGACCAAGATAGGTCTCATATCCCATGCATTCAACTTGGCATGTCAATTGTCAAAGCAACTAGTGGGATGAAGATGTACAATTCCTTCTTTTTAAGTGGATTTTGAGGCTGTAATATTCCTTTCCTCAATAGAAAATATGAAACGGAAGATTTCTTCATGGATATCACTACCACAGGCATCTACAGTTTTTATCAAGAACCACATAAAATTAAAGGATCTGTTCAAGTAACTGAAATTACATTATTTCACAACAGATATACAAGCATATATCAATAGACACATAGCATAATAGCTTTTGCCTTGACGGATATAGAACATGGCAGTGCACACCCTGATCAATAGATATGGGATACAGTAGTGTTTACCTTCATCAATGTGTTACATATGGCTTATCCTAGCAACAACCGATTCTCCACTGTCCTTGATGATTAGTAATTGTTCAAAGTGTTAGGGCACTTGAGTGAACCTGGCATACTCCTGTACTATCTCAAGGCAATCAGTGTGACAAAACTGCACCTGAACATTAATTCTAACTACTACTTTTTCCTTAAGGCTTACACATATGAGACACAGAGAGCTCCCATCTGCCAAAAGAAACTGTCAATTTTTGTGAATTTCTCAGACTGGTTTTTAAATAGAGACGTATTGTTTCACAAGTTAGAAAACATGGGTATCTCAGATTTCATATTACCAACTATGGCCAAACTGCTGGAATCAAAGGGCTCTTTCCTACCCAAAGACTCAGCACATGGTTAGAACACTCAAGGAATACTGAAGAGATTATCATCACAGTACCGATTCATTCACTCATGAGTTTAATGCCCAGGGAAGTGTACCTGGATGCTCCCACGAATACAGCTTTCAGGATAACTACTACACAGAACCATCACCAAATGAGAAACCCCCAAGAGCACAGGAATACCAACACTGCAAGCAAACATTGATCATTTTTCAAGCTGTAGTTATACTAATTTGCAACACAGTTCATTGAACAGAAATTACTTCACAGCTTCAGGAATCCCCTATGAGATTAAATACCAGCACTACAAATTTAAACTTATTTTTAGGCAGACTATTAAGACTATTAAATAATTTAACTAATCATTGAACCATCATGTCTTCATGCAGACCTGCATCATATCAGATTTGCTTATCTTACAGGCTGCCAAATATTTCACTAATATCTAGCACAAGATCCACTCCAGGACAACAGAATTCGCTGCATAATGAAGATAAAGAACAGAGGATTCAATTGGTGAGGTACCCATTCATGTGACAGAAGACTTAAAATGGGTGCCAGCAATTAAGGTTGTTTTTGTTTTTTGGTTTGTTTTTGTTTTTGTTTTTTTTGACAGGCAGAGTGGACAGTGAGAGAGAGAGACAGAGAGAAAGATCTTCCTTTTGCCGTTAGTTCACCCTCCAATGGCCACCACGGCCAGCGCGCTGCGGCCGGCGTACCGCGCTGATCCGATGGCAGGAGCCACGTACTTATCCTGGTCTCCCATGGGGTGCAGGGCCCAAGTACTTGGGCCATCCTCCACTGCACTCCCGGGCCATAGCAGAGAGCTGTCCTGGAAGAGGGGCAACCGGGACAGAATCCGGCG
Organism: Oryctolagus cuniculus; assembly: GCF_964237555.1. Lineage (NCBI taxonomy): Eukaryota > Metazoa > Chordata > Mammalia > Lagomorpha > Leporidae > Oryctolagus > Oryctolagus cuniculus. The sequence continues at coordinate 106,381,841 of NC_091432.1, read as the reverse complement.
CCCCGACCAGGACTGGAACCCGGTGTGCCAGTGCCGCAAGGTGGAGGATTAGCCTAGTGAGCCGCGGCGCCGGCCAGCAATTAAGTTTTTAAACTTATTTATTGCATGTGGGCAGGTATTTGGCCTAGTGGTTAACACATCCATGTTTCATTCCCAGCTCCAGGTCCTGACTCCAGCTTCTGCTAACCCAGAGCCTGGAGGTAGCAGGTGATGGCTCAAGTAGTTGGGCTCTGCCATCCGTGTAGAAGGCCTAGAATGAGTTCCCGGCTCCCGGCTTCAGTCCAGACCTGACCGCTCAGCCACTACGGTTATTTGGGGAGTGAACCAGCAGATGGGGAGCTCTTGCTTGCTCTCCACATTGTGGTGCAGCAAGTAAAGCCATCATGATGCCGATTCGTGTCTCAGCAGCTCCACTCCCCATCCAGCTCCCTGATAACGGCCTGGAAAAAGCAGCAGAAGATGGCCCAAGGGCTTGCAGTCCTGCAACCCACGTGGAAGGGCTGGAAGCAGCTCCTGGCTCCTGGCTCAGACCTGGCCCGGCCCCAGCCATTGCAGTCATCTGGGGAGTGAACCAGTGAATGGAATATGTCATTCTCTGACTCTTCCTCTCTCCATAACTGATTTTCAAATGAATACATAACCTCTAAAAAAAAAAAAGCAGTTAACTGGTTTTAGCCCAGTGTTTTCCTATCTATCCTTGCATTAGAATTTATGACATTCCTGAAAGTCAAGTAAAGGTAAAGACCATCTTGCCAAATTTCAATTGGACGCAGTCTGGTCAGTCATACTGTTAATGGAGTTTATACTAGTCCTCAACATGACAGTTAGTCAGAGGCATTAGTCAATACTGATTTAAAATAATGCCCAGCCATCAGAGCTAACCAATCGCAAAACTCTTTCACAGAGGTCCTACACTGAATCGAGATCTTTATCAGTATTAATTAACTAACATTATAAGGTGACTGTGGCTCAAGCACTGAGTTCCGAACTGTATGAGTAACATTTACTTTTAAGATTTATTTATTTATTTGAAAGTCAGAGTTACACAGAGAGAGGAGAGGTAGAGACAGAGACAGAGACAGAGACAGAGGTCTTCCATCTGCTGGTTTCACTCCCCAGTTGGCTGCAATGGCCGGAGCTACACTCAGGAGCTTCTTCTGGGTCTCCCATGTGGGTGCAGGGGCCCAAGGACTTCGGCCATCTTCTACTGCTTTCCCAGGCCATAGCAGAGAGCTGGATCAGAAGTGGAGCAGCCGGGTCTCAAACTGGCACCCATATGAGATACCGGCACTGCAGGCAGCAGAACCCGCTATGCATCAGAGCCAGCCCCAAAGTAACATTTACTTCTGACAATACTTTGAGTTAGCAGCAATAATTTTAAGTCATAGGTAACAAAACTTAGTATATGTAAAAGCACTAGGTGAAATTACAAGCTTTTCCTCATCTACAGTTTAGTGATCTGCTATCTATAATGATGACACATTAGGATCACACTACTACATTCATATAATGACTGCAATTGAAGAGGAATATAATTTGAAATCATCATAGAAGTCTTAGGCCGGCGCCGTGGCTCAATAGGCTAATCCTCCACCTTGCGGCGCCGGCACACCGGGTTCTAGTCCCGGTCGGGGCGCCAGATTCTGTCCCGGTTGCCCCTCTTCCAGGCCAGCTCTCTGCTATGGCCAGGGAGTGCAGTGGAGGATGGCCCAGGTGCTTGGGCCCTGCACCCCATGGGAGACCAGGAAAAGCACCTGGCTCCTGGCTCCTGCCATCGGATCAGCGCGGTGCGCCGGCTGCAGCGGCGGCCATTGGAGGGTGAACCAACGGCAAAGGAAGACCTGTCTCTCTCTCTCACTGTCCACTCTGCCTGTCAAAAATAAATAAAAAAAAAAAAAAAAAGAAGTCTTCTCATTTGGTGGTTCTCAATGAGAAGCAGGTCACCTCTAGGTCTCCCCTAATTCCAATTTCTTAGCTTACAGAGGCACTGTCAGAATAGAGAACACAAGAAAATGAGATGCGTTCTACAGATAATTCTCCTGCACCCTTCTGCAAAGAACTTACCTTAGAATCGTGCTCTAGGGGCCAGCACTGTGGCATAGCAGATAAAGCCGCTGCCTGCAGTGCTGGCACCCCATTTGGATGCCAGTTCAAGACTCAGCTGCTCCATTTCTGGTCCAACTCTCTGCTATAGCTTGGAAAAGCAGTGTGAAGATAGCCTAAGCCCTTGGGCCTCTGTACCCACAAGGGAGACCTGGGAGAAGCTCCAGGCTCCTGGCTTCAGATGGGTGCAGCTCCGGCCATTGCAGCCATTTTGGGAGTGAATCAGCGGATGGAAGCCCTCTCTCTCTGTGCCTCTGCCTCTGCCTCTCTGTAACTCTCCCTTTCAAATAAATAAATAAATCTTAAAAAGGAATCATGGTCTAGAGTACATAAGCTTAGGATTAATACATTCAAACTGAACTCTTTTCTTGGCTATTTATTGACCACTGGACCTAGGGCAGCAGGCTAAGTATGCTCTATAAAGCTGGCATAGTGACAGCCTTACATATAATATGAAGTCAACAAGCCCTAGTTACTACTTGCAGAGTCCTCGACTGATGGCTTACTTAGATTGCTGGAATGCAGGGCTGTTATTCTGATAGCAAGGAACCCAAATCTACTTCTGTGGAGCTTTCCCCACTTATTCCAGTCTTAACTTATTTATAAAGCAAAACGGAACAAGTTCACTTCCTGCATGACTATGAAAGTTAATCCAGTTGCATTAAAAGAGTTTAAGCATTAGCTATACCACTTTAAAAAAAGTCATCTTTTACCAATGATTAAACTACTAAAGAAAAGATGGTACAAAAAGGTTTGCATTTCAATAGAACTAGCTTTATTTTTTTTTTTAAACAAAAGAAAGGATCTAAAAGCAAATGCAGATATGTACCAAGGGATGGGCATGGCCTGGTTCTTACAAAGGAGTTGCTGTGCCATAATGGAAACAGCTAATTAGGAGAAACAGAGAAGTGTCTGCTAGCGTCATCTGGAGATGCAAGGTAACTGAAAGAAGGTGCTCTGCCCAGCAATCTGCATGGAAAAACAAAACAAAACAGAAACAAAAGAACAGAAGTTGCTTCCAGAGAACTATGTAGTGGCAGCATGAGAACTGGCATCAACTCACAGTCTTCTCATTTTCCCCATTTTCTATAATTTTCCTCTTCTTCTCGTCTGTTTTTTTCTTGAAGATGTTATTTCGGTAAAACTGAAGTTCTTTGATGCTTTCACTTATGTCATCAAGTGCCCTACAAGCAAACATATCACACCAAATAAAACGCCTAGAACCAGAGGAGGGGGAAATCACTTCATGAGGTAGAACTTCTTAACTTAAGAACAACACATTACCGCCACTGCCTCTATCTAGCACCATCAACAAGTGCAAAAAGCCAATTTTCTTTAAGTGTTTTTTCGTGTTTTAAAAAACTTTTGATAGAACTCATAAAATAGAGGCGATCAAAATTTCCCAAACTCTTGCGTAAGATGGTGACGCATTCCACAGCTGGAAAAAAAAATTCCAGGGTCTAATAAGTTTAGGAAAAAATACATCAGATATTTCTTTTCTTGTCTGTAGAGCATTTAGTGCACTCAGGTGTGCTATGCATTCCTAAGAGGAAGCTATGCTAATACAAAGCATTTCTAAAACTTAATTGACCACAACTGTGGAATACTTAATACAAGCTCATGGAACACAGTCTGGAAAAGACTACACAAGACTTGGTGATATTCCTGAACAAAATACACCTACTTGAACTCAAGCCATGACTCAGTCATGATAATAAATATTGTCATAAGAGGATCTACCTTCTCCCTGGTGATTTATGCTATAATCAGTGGCAGCCTGCCTTCATCTAACAGCCTTGCTTCTCCTCCAACATGCTGTTTCTTATCTCTCATAGTCTGAGAAATCAGGTAACCCGGAATAGCGGAAAAGTATGCAAGTAGGGGCCAGCACTGTGGCACAGCAGGTTAACATCCTGGCCTGAAGCAACGGCATCCTATATGGTGCTGGTTCTAGTCTCGGCTGCTCCTCTTCCGCTGCAGCTCTCTGCTATGCCTGGGAAAGCAGTGGAAGATGGTCCAAGTCCTTGGGTCCCTGCACCCACATAGGAGACCCAGAAGAAGCTCCTGGCTCCTGGCTTCAGATTGGCGCAGCTCCGGCCATTGCGGCCATCTGGGGAGTGAACCAGTGGATGGAAGACCTCTCTCTCTCTACCTCTCTCTGTAACTCTTTCAAATAAATAAAAATAAATCTTAAGAAAAAAAAAGTATGCAAGTAAATCCATGATCTCTGAATGATGGGTCAAGGGCCTCTGCTAAAGAATCAACAGCACCAACTCTGGTGCTAGAGTTTATGACAGTTCTTTGGCCAAGATAATAATCAGCTTTCTTCCCAAGTCTTGAGTATATGGTAAAGAGCTGAAGCTGGAAGAATACAGCTTCAAGCTAAGTAAAGGTACACAACCACTTATCCACAATACTGAAATCTAGAACAGATGTGAAAACTCAAAAGAACTTTTAGAATCTGTTATGTGGCAAAACTTCACCAGTCTTGACATGAGATTATTTAGTCACCAATTACTCCATTTGCTAAGAAGAACCATGCAATTCACTAGAGAACCATCAATGTGTTCTCTGATGGAGTGCTTCTTCAAATCTTGTTAGTAGGAGTGGCACATGATAAATAATATGGGTATACTCCCACCTTTTTGAACTGTCAACTATTGTGAAGCCCAAAACATTGCAAACTTCAATCATTTCATATAAACTATTCTAAGCTTTTATCATTATGCTATATTCCAGGTACATCCAATTAAAAGAATATGAGAATGCCACATTTTGGCACAGGGTATGGTCTTTCTCTGTTTGTCAAGAACTGTGCATGGCACATAGGAGTTTAGTAAATGGGTGAACCAAAAACTCCACTCAAAGGACAACCCTTAGACACCAGTTGCCAATCTCCTGCTGGGTTTTAGGTTCCTCCCAAAAGTTTACAATATCAAAAAGAAAAGAACCAGTAAAGGACAGGTGATGCAAAAGATATTTAAATTACTTGTATACTTGTGCCTGAGGCAACATACAAAAAACAATGTGAAAAACAAATGTGTCCAAGCAAGACAACTGTATCACATAGCTGTTCACAAAGTGTTGTCACTGCAAATGGCTACAAGTCCGTATTCTCTATAATAATAATACTCCTTTCTAAAAAGATCACAGATATTTTCATCACACCTACACACTAGTTATCTAGTGATTGTACAATGCAATAAAGACCATACCCACCTCAGACTAGACTCCTGATCAGAATTTCTGATCATCTTAGTAAAAAAAAGCTATCTTTCTGCTAGATGACTTCCACCTTTCCCTCAAGGAGAATGTGGAGATGGGGCATTATTTCAGTCAGGATCTGGGGAGTTGTGTGTTGTGTCAGATTAGCAAGTGCTTGGCAGGACCCAACCTTACCTGTGAGAGGCGGCCTTCTTTGGTGCAAATTCATATTCTTCTGGATACCAGCGTCTATACACAGCAGAAATGGAACTTTCAAAGGAAACTGTCTCAAATACACCAAGTAAATACCTCCTTCAAGTAACTGATTAACACTGAAAAAGGCATGTGGGTCCTAACTTTGGGACTCTATTTTCCACCCTCTCCTCTCTTCATTCCACACAGCCTCTTTGAGCAAGGCCATCAATGTGTAAGATTCCTAACTCTGTAACTTCAGCCCAGCCTTCGCCAGGCTCTCTATCACGGATATAGGCCTGCCTGCTGCACACCTCCACTGAAAACTCCACTCGACACTTGAAAGCAACACAAATAAAATCACACTCGTGGTTCTCAACACCTCTCTTCCCCTCCACTGGATCTACTCTTCGTCTTAGCCTCTCTCTTTGAGCAATCCCATCATCCACCTACGCTGCCCAAACTAGAAATACCTCAGACCCCTTCCATGTCCTCAGTCTCCCGGACAAGGGGCCAACGAGGTGCTGAGCCCCTCAGGTATTTTATGTCGATATTCAGCCTACCCATCCCCTAAGGGCCGTTTACCTAGCCCTACTCTATTTACCACCACTTTTCTCCCACCCTCTAGTCCTATCATTCATTCTTCGACTTAAAACTTGCTCGATGGAATCCCACCCCTTGTAAGATAAAATTTAAACTCCTTAATATGGCACATAAAACTTTCCTAACTCAGTCTCACCCCTACCTTGGCCAACTTCATGCTCTGTACTACAGCATTAACGAACAGTTTGTAATTCCTTCAACACATTTGCCTCATCCTCAGGCTCCCTCACATCCTCACACCTCCACTTTGTCTATGGAATGTTCTTTCCATGCTTAACTACTTGGAAAACTTCTACTCTGCTTTAATCTCAATTTAAAAGCTATTTTTCCCAGGTCGGTACTGTGTCATAGTAGGCTAATCCTCCACCTGTGGGGCAGGCATCCCATATGGGCACCAGTTTGTGTCCCAGCTGCTCCACTTCTGATCTAGCTCTCTGCTAATAGCCTGGGAAGGCAGTGGAAGATGGCCCAAGTGCTTGGACCCCTGAACCAGTGTGGGAGACCCAGAAAAAGCTCCTGGCTCTTGGCTTCAAATTGGCCCAGCTCCAGTCATTGTGGCCAATTGGAGAGTGAACCAGCAGATAGAAGATTTTTCTGTCTTTCTTCCTCTGTAACTCTACCTCTCAAATAAATAAGATCTTTTAAAAAATAAAGAAAGCCATTTTCCCAAATAAAGCTTTCCTTGACTTCCCACCCTCCTGCTCCAACACAATTAGGTGCCCCTTCTCTTGGGCTCCCCATATTCTAAATGCACCTTTCTGCTACACAAGTCATACACAGAGTATTTTCAGAGTGTGCTTTTCACACATCTGTCAACCCACTTGACTCTAGGTTACTTAAGGGCTTTTCATCTCTGTATATGTTCCCAGCAAACAGGCTATCAACTGGCAGAGATGAGTGCTTAAAAAACTTCCCAGATTAATGAAATTTACATGAAAGATTTTTCACATTGGTTTCTCCAATTCTCACCAGTCCAGGCTAAATGAAGGTACTTTTAAGCAAGAAAGGGATACACCCACATGGCACGCTTAGTTCTACAGCTTTATTCACTTACTTTCTACAAATTCTCAAATAAAACATGCTAAATGAGGCAATTTAATGGATCCTAAATATAGCCCTTACCTGCACAGTTCTTTAACAGTGCTCACATCAATTATTCTATAATGAAGATGTTTCATGAACTGGGGCATGTATTTGTCAAGAAACTTCTTATCTGCATGAACTGAATTTCCTAGAAAGACACGAAGCATACTGCATCTGTGTATTTCTAGTAGTATACAACAGGATATAAAAAGTCATAAATTGTATTTTGAAATGGAGATGATTTTTTTAAATTCAAACAATTCCTAAAAGCATCTCTAAATTTCCAAATAGTTCTGAGAGCATCTGACTTGTTTATAAGTGCAAATTTCCAATTTTAGTCAATTTGGTTCAAAATAAATCTATGAATGACCTCTCATGGAAAAAAGATTAAATTCATCATTCTATATGCTTAAAATACTGCATAAACCTATTTGTTATTTTTCAAGATCATACCAGATGTGCAAACTTCCTCCTCCCAGTGTCACAAATCCACATTAACACTAAAGATTTAACTGAACCATGTAAGTAGATAAACCTTTATTTACATTTCACATTTTTAACAAATCATATCCATATTCATATTTCCATACAGTAATTTATATTTTAAAAAACACTAAATTTTAAATGAGAACTTCCAAATAAACATCAGCCACACTGGGGGGAACATTTATACAACATATGTTCTAGTATTTAATGCCTAAACATTTTTCTAAAGATTTAAGGAAAGTGTTACCACATCAATTTACATATACAAATGCAAATGTACCTCATAAAACATTAACTTCCCTCTGATACTGTCAGCCCTTAAAAATCATAGTAGGAAAAAAAATCCTAGAAGAACTGGCTTGATCTCTTTAGAAAGTCAGTGTCACAGGGGAAAAAGAGATAGGTGGACAGCTGTAGATTAAGAGACTAAAGACATAATAATAACTAACTGAAATACATTGGTCTTGATTAGATGTTTGGGAAATTCAAACATGGACTAGATTTTATCACATACTATTAAATGTTAATTATCTTCAAGGCAAAATGATACTGTGTTACATAAGAAAATGTCTTCATTCTTAAGAGATACTTAAGTATTTGGAAACAAAATGTCATGATGCTTGCAATTTACTTTCAAACATTCATCAAAAGACAAGTAAAAGCAACATGGTACAAAGTTAACAATTACTGATCCAATTTTTCTACACGTTTCAAATTTTTCTATGATAAAAAGATAGGAGGCCAGATTTCATTGAATTAGTCTGTGTTTCCTGGATCTCCTGTCAGGTTTCAGGGCATTTCCCCCAATACTCATGACATAAATTATACAAGGAAACTTGAACACAAAAGTGAGATGTATAACCCAAATCAAGGTGAGTGGAAGACATGGACGGTCTTGGCTGGTCCATCTTGGCTGGTCTCTCGTGAACCACTACAACAGAAGACTATCTACAAGATACACATAGGATTGGATTTTACCTGCAAGTGGACAGAGCCCCGGAGGAGTCTGCTGTCGTACAAAGGACAGAAATTCATACTCTGCCTGCTGCAATGTAATTGTACTCTCCTTCACTGCCTTGGTAAGACCAGACTGCAAGAGAGAATCCCCAGCCCCCACCAGAAACACATGAAGTCAGTTTTCAAAGGCATCCAGAAATGAAACTTCACTTCTAAAATGGGCAAATATAACCACAGATGGGCCACTTTTAGAGCTCAAGTTCAAATTGAAACTGCCATCTTTGCACCAGGTTTCTTAAAGAATCCAAGTCAAATAAGCTATGTTCCTGGTTGTTAATAGCATTTCCACAGTCAAAAAGATGGTGCTCAAAGTCCAAGGATATATAACCTCTGGGAAGAGACAACTATTAACAGGAGAGCAGCATCCCCCTCGTCTGACAGTTGATGTCTAACCTGATCCAAAAGACTGACTTGAGTAATACTCGACACTCCACAATGCGTTCGCGACAGACTGAATGTAGGAGAGAGAAAAGAGGACATTTGGGAGAAGAAGATCTGGAGAGGTCCCAAAGATGAAACGTAAACAAGCAAGCAGTTTCCCAGGCTTGCCAAGCAATCTTCCTCTAACCCTCTTTTTAATACCATCCAACAATGGTAAAGAATTCGGATGTGGGCGCAACAAGCTTGTTACTGATCCCCAAAGCAGCAATCCTTTTATTTGGTTATGTTACCTTCCCATGGTGCTCCTTACACCAATCTGACATGCTGTCCAGCAACTCATCTGGCTGTTTTATGATCAGGTTAGGACCCTGTGGATGGGAAAAGCCATTAGTCACCAAGAATCCACAGGCGTAACCTTGCTCTTAGAGGTAAAAGTTAAGCTGCTCTAAAGACTTGATATACATAGCAGAGAAAGAAAGAGATAAGGACACTTTGTGAACTCCAAAGTGCTCTTCATTCAATTCAGCACTATGGATGACATCAAAAAAGTACACACACAACCAAATACCAAAATGCCTACTAACAGAGGACACAGATATCTATCAAGAGTCAGCAAACTATAGCCCCAGGCTTCAACTGTTTTGTTAATTTTTATTTCATGTGAGAGGCAGAGACAAAAACAGAGAAAGACGAATCTCCCATTCACTGACTCACTTCCCAAATGCCTGCAACAGCCAGGACACCAGGAGCTGAGAACTCGATCCAAGTCTCTCACGTGGGTGGCAGAGACCAGAGTACTTGAGCCATCATCTGCTGCCTCCCAGGCATTAGGAAGTTGGACTCACGAGCAGAAACAAGTCTTGAAACCAGGATTCTAATATCCCAATCAGTGTCTTAACAACTACACCAAACATCTACTCCACTGATGCTTTTTCTGACCCTAAAGCTAAGAATGATTTTTTTACATTTGCAAGGAATTAAGAAAAAAAAAAAAAAGGACAAATGATATACATGTATACAGCATGCAAAGGCTAAAATATTTAATATCTGGCTCTTTCCAGTGAAGGTCTGCCAATCCCTGATTATGAGTTCATTTTCAAAAGTGTCTATGTTGCCAAGTGATAAAAGCAAAGTGCAGGACAGTACATACATGCATAACTTCATTTGTTTTTAAAAAATACATTTAGATACACATACAAAATATCAAGAAAATACATGAGGATTGAGGATGAGGGTGGAGAACAGGACAAGAAAACAAATCTATAACAGAAATACTTCAGATAAAGCTATACTGTTTAATAATCATGTTGTGCATTTTTTTAAAAATGTAGAGATAATAGGTGGGACTGGTGTTGTGGCACAGTGTGTTAAGTCACAGCTTGCAATACCAACATCCCATATCGGAGTGCTGGCTCAAGTCCTGCTCTGCTTCTGATCTAGCTCCCTGCTGATGTGCTTGGGAAAGCAGCAGATGACGGCTCAAATACTTGGGTTGCTGCAACCCATGTGCAAGACCCATATGGAGTTTTTGGCTCCTGGCTTCTGCTAGGCCCAGCCTTGGCTGTTGCAGCCACTTGTAGTCTGAACCAGCAGATGGGAGATCTCCCCCTCTCTCCCTCCCTCTCCCTCATCACTCCTGCCTTTCAAATAAATAAATGAATCCTGAGAAGAAAAATAAAGGTAATAGGTAACATCTGAAAAAAAAAAAAAAAAAAAACAAAACTGACCCTCAAATTTTTAGCTCCATTTAACAGAACATTCAACTGTGAGTTTTCAGATTGAGCCCCAGGAGTAAAAGTAGCCTGGCCATGGCATTAAGTCACCTTAGTTTCTCCTTCTTGTAAGATGGTGTTAATAAAACGGTCCCCTTTCTCTCATATGGACATTAACAGGATAAAAGAAATTACAGACATGAAAGTTCTTTGAACTCTCTGAAAGAAAATTACTCTATAAAATTCAAGGTATCATTACTACCAATGTGGTAAAAATAATTTGTGATCACTAAAAGGTATGGCTAGAATTTGACTAAAATATGCCTAAAATTCCTTTTTAATCCTACAATTAAAAAGGAGTTTTAATCCAACAAGAAAACTTCTATTCATAATCTCTTTGAAAAAAACAAAAATACTGCTCCAACAACATATTTTTATTTTTTTTATTTTAAAGATTTATTTTATTTATTTGAAAGTCAGAGTTACACACAGAGAGAAGGAGAGGCAAACAGAGAGGTCTTCCATCCGCTGGTTCACTCCCCAGACAGCCACAGTGGCTGGAGTTGTGCCGATTCGAAGCCAGGAGCCAGGAGCTTCCTCTGGGTCTTCCCATGTGTGTGTAGGGGCCCAAGGACTCAGGCCATCCTCTGCTGCTTTCCCAGGCCACAGTAGAGAGCTGGATTGGAAGTGGAGCAGCCGGGACTCAAACTGGCACCCACATGGGCTGCTGGCACTGCAGGTGGCGGCTTTACCCACTACACCACAGCACTGGCCCAAACATACTTTTTTAAAAATCAAAATCAAAACGGTGAGGCTGGCACTGTGGCATAGCAGGTAAAAACGCCACCTGCAGTGCCGGCATCCTATATGGACACCGGTTCAAGTCGCAGATGCTCCACTTCCAATCCAGTTCTCTGCTATGGCCTGGGAAAGCAGCAGAAGATGGCACTCCTTGGGCCCCTGCACCCTCGTGGGAGACCCAGAAGAAGCTCCTGGCTTTGGATCAGCCCAGCTCCAGCCATTGCTGCCATCTGGGGAATGAACCAATGGATGAAAGACCTCTCTCTGTCTCTCTCTCTCTGCCTCTGCCTCTCTGTAATTCTGCCTTTCAAGTAAATAAATAAATCTTTAAAAAAAAAAAAAAAAAAAACCTCAGGGGCAGACATTTAGCCTAGTGGTTAAGAAAGACACCCACTCCCAAATCAAATATATGGTTCAACACCTGGTTCCAACTCCTGACTCCAGCTTCCTGCTAATGCTGACCCTAGGAGGCAGTGGTCATGGCTCAAGTATCGGGTTCCTGCCAAGTGGGAGACTTGGTCTGAATTCTCCACTGCCAGTTACAGCCTGGCCCAACCCTGGCTATCGCAGGTATTTAGGATAGCAGATGGGCGTTCTCTCACTCTTTCCCACCCCCCAAAAAATAAATTATATTTTCTTAAAAATCTAACAATGGTGGAAAGAAGCAAATCTAAGACTACATAACTTATTCTAGATTTCAGTTTGGATGTACAAAAAAATCCTCCAAATAGGATAAGACATCTTCCCTAAACCCTTACATAAGAACAAAACATATTTTCCACAGAACTGACAGCCCCTAAGCTTTTTTTTTTTTTTTTTAACATCCTTATCCTCATCTGATTTAGTCTATTTACAAATGCTGCACTCATTGGCAGCTATGTGAATACATACCCAAATTTCCTCCAGGGAACATATCAACCTACTGGTCCATTAAACTGTCATTATATCAACAGTCTAACGGACAACTCTTCTTTGGCCAAGGGTAAGTAGGGCTGGTAAAATAGACACTTCTCTTCACTATTCATCTCCAAGGAATTTCAACAGAAAAAAACAACCAAACCTAAAACTCAAGTGCTTTATTTATATAAAGCTAAAATAAGGTTGACATAAAGCCTCATAATACTCCAGCTGATGTGTCAGGAAGATAAGGCTGGTATCCACAAATGCAGCAATTCATCTATAAATGCCTTCTCACTTTTTCACCTACCCAGGAGAATAAAGGGAAGTCTTAATGGTAAAATTATGAAATTCATCCCGTGCCAGTAATACACCGATGTTCCCCACCCCCGAAGCCTGGTTAAACAAGACTCTCTTTCCCACAAACACCCTTGTTTTGTTCCTATTCTAGAGTCTCTTCATGACTCTGAGGACTGCTGGCAGTCTAAAACAGTTATTCACGGTCAGAGATTTCCTTCTCTACCAATCAGATGGTGTCTCCTACTTATTACATGTTTCATCAGTGGCTGAAATGCAACAGATGTGTTTTATTTGTTTTGCTTAATGTTTCAGTGGAAAGAAACAAGTACAAACCTTAACTGTGCCCAGCATATTGAGAGCACTTTATGGATATGCATCAACAGAAATTCTAAAATCTTAATGCAGATCTAGAAGAATCATATGTCCCAGTTAAAAAAAGCAGAGTGAGTGCATATGGAGTCAAGTTAAAGATCACGCCATAAAGATGTGAATGTTGGCATGAATCACTAAACCCGAGCACTTATTGAGACTGCTTTGAACTACTTGCTCCCCTCAATTAGTAGCCAGGTGGCCTTGGGTAAATTACTCTTCAGGCCCATGCCAAAACGTTCTCAGCCATAAAATGAGCACTGTAACAGTACTTACCCTACAGTTGTGAAAATTAAGAATGGATATATGTAAAGCACTTAGAATTGAGTCTGGCACACAGTAAGGTCTCATTAACTAACAGAATTTATGTTTCTGTAAATTCCTGGCATGGCTAATTGAAAAACTAGGCAGCAAGTTGGATTACATACCAACCCTACCAGGACCTACCACATTATTTTGGATGTTAATCTACATAAACCCCAGTTTTCTTATATCCTAATTAAAGAGATGGAGTGGGGGAGAAAAATCTCTGTATTTTCAGTACCCTCTAACCAATATGACTGGATTACACGACATCACCTACTTCAGCCAAAATGTTAAGATCAGAATCAGTTATCAGACAGGCCATCTCAATAATCTGGTCCTTCTCAATGTCCAGTCCTGTCATCTGCAACAAAAAAACAAATATATAACACACACAAAACCACCTTTCTGGCCCTTCCGACCCAAGTTTATTTACCAGGCATTCCCTCGAGCTTATTCAGCTGATATCCCACGGGCAGAAGAAAAGCTAACACTCCTAAAGCAGGGAAGTCGTCAAGGTGCGAAACGTGACTTCTCATTCATTAAACACACACTCACCAAAGCTCTGCCATTTGTCAAGCCCTGAGACTCCACTCTGGGACAGCTGCAAAGTCAGTAGAATGGACAGCTGACAGCCAGCACTCGTTACTAAGAGTTAGCTCACTACCATCACTACCGTTTTCCTACTGACGACACCCCCTGGATGTGCACAATTTAATAGAATTACCCTCATTTCAGAAAGGGCGACTCTGAGGCTTCTGGAAGAGGGGAGCCCTCCACAAAGGAAGGGAAAACCAGAACGGAGGAGAAGGGTTCTGGTCCCAACTCAGACCCTCACAGGCAGCATGACCTTGGCAGAGTTGAGTCCTCGTTTATGGAACGAGGGAAGTAAGGCTGAGTCATCTCCGGAGTCCCGTCTAGCTCCAGCAACCTGGGGTCCTTTAAGGCTTTGGGAGGGGCGGCGCGGGGTGGGGGGCAGAGTCGCGGTCCCCAGCTAAAGCCCCCCGCGACCCCAAGCCCGGAGGCCCCAGGGCATTAGGGAGGTCCACGTCTGGGCGGAGGGGGTGGGGGCGGAGAGCCATATGGAGACTCCTCCCCGGCGAGAAGCCCCTTAGTCCGGCAGCGTCCCCGACCCGGCTGCTGCTCACAACCCGGCCTCGCTCACCTGCTACACCTGGGATCCAGCGCCCGCCGCTCTCCTGGGGCTGGCACGGCCGGTCGGTCCCACGCGCGAACCCTCTCTCGCCTCCCCTCACCCCCGCCGACCGCACTCACCTCCAGGTCCACCCAGACCATCCGCTGAGCCATGCTCTCCCCTGCCGCCATGGCCGCGCCACCTTCGCGGACACCCCGCGCCCCGAACTGCCCGCCACTCCCTCCCACACCTCGCAACAGCCTGGAGCCCAGGGAGCCGCCTAGCATCACCCGGCACAAGCCGCCACGGCCCCAGCCCCGCAGCCGGCGCTGGCGCAGGCGCGATGGTCGCTAAACGTCGCAAACCCGCGGGGAGGCGCAGGCCCCGAGACCACAGCTCCCAGCATCCCGTGCGCCGGCTCGCCCAGGGCCGCGCGCGGCTCGGGTGCCCAATGGGATGCTGGGACGTGCAGTCTCGCCGGCCCCGGCGCTCGGATTCCCCGCCCCCGCCACGTGTGTTTCGGCTGTTACTGGACGCGCATGTTTTTCCAGACTAAGTTTGTTTGCTTCCAGGAGTTACTTCCTGAGTTTTGGTTAGTTGTAAACTGCGTAGTTGGAAAAAGAACTCTTTGACGGTGATGGGTCACGACAGGCTCAAGTATCTGTTTATGATTTTTTTTTTCCAGCTATGGTTTTCTTTTGGGGGCATTTTTCCTATTTATTACATAGCTGCCCCTTGGGCGCACTGCGAATGTTTTGCATTTATTTGGCTTTTTTTTTTTTTTTAAGCCGGGTCTCATCTGACAGCTGCCTTAGTGTGTATTAGGCGGTCCTTGGAAGTTTACTTTCCTTCCTTATGGGTGGACCTGGTCTGCGTTTTGGTTCATCTGTAAGATGTCAGTGGCAATGAGGACTTCCTTCTCCACCCTCGGAAGTTCTCAGGGGTAAACCTTGTCCCTGTATCACAAATCCATGCCGCAAACTAAATTAAAATGGAAGAACCCAGCCCTGCCTGCTCTGTCACCAGCTCTAGTTTCTAATCAAAGTTGTCTTCAATCCGCTCCAAATGACTGCGCTTCTTTCCATCATTTTAGGAACACAGGGCGGTTCTGCTCTGCCTGGTCCCTGACGTCTTGGATCTTCGGTTGCAAATCTGTGTGCCTGGTGCAGCATTTGTCACAAATGTTGGTGTCGGGGCCGGCGCTGTGGCTCGGTGGGTTAACGCCCTGTCCTGAAGCGCCGGCATCCCATATGGGCGCCGTTTCCAATCCTGGCTGCCCCACTTGCGATCCAGCTCTCTGCTGTGGCCTGGGAAAGCAGTGGAAGATGGCTAGGTCCCACGTGGGAGACCCAGAAGAAGCTCCTGGCCTCGGATCGGCACAGCTCCAGCCGTTGTGGCCACCTGGGGAGTGAACCATCAGATGGAAGATCTCTCTCTCTCTCTCTCTCTCACTCTCTCTCTTTCTGTGTGTGTGTGTGTGTAACTCTTTCAAATAAATAAATAAAATCTAAAAAAAAAAAAAGTTGGTGTCAGCCTTGAACTATATCCTCTATACATTTTTTTCTGACAGCCTTATTGCCACTAATTACAGAGTGTGTGGTCCATTGCATAGTAATTGGTACCTGGTGAGCTGGTTTTGTGAGAAACTGTTGCCTAATGAGGGCTTTAAGGAGAGTGCACTGCACTGCCTTTCCCCTTCAGTTCTTTGGTGTACCCAACCCAACATCTGCCAGGGCCCCCGAGGGACTCTTTGAAGGACCATCAGAACATGCCCACAGATTACACTTACAAAGACTTTTATCTTTGACAGTGTATATTTATTGTAACTGCGTTTCCTGATGAATCACATTGTTTTGCTGTAGTTTTTTATTTGTTAAGAAGTGATCTGCACTATTTTTTTATTTCATAGTTTTAAACATGATTCATAGAAAATAGAATTGGCTGAAGTATAGCAACTTTTTTATAAGATTACTTATTTGAAAGTCAAAGTTACAGAGAGAAGGAGAGGCAGAGAGAGAAAGAGAAAGAGTTATCTTTCATCCGCTGATTCACTCCTCAATTGGCCACAATGGCCAGAGCTGTGCCAATCCGAAGCTAGGAGTCAGGAGCTTCTTCTGAGTCTCCCATGTGGGTGCAGGGGCACAAGGGCTTGGGCCATCTTCTACTGCTACCCAAGGCCATAGCAGAGAGCTGCATCAGAAGAGGAGCAGCCAGGACTCGAACTGGCACTCATATGGGATGCCGGCACTGCAGACAGCGGCTTTACCCACTACACCACAGCACTGGCCACAAAGTATAGCAACTTTTATCAACTGGTATTTTTGTATCCTAAGGTGTATTTTCTTTTTTCCCACATCTATTTATTTGAAAAGCAGAGAAAGAGAGAAGGGTCTTCTTCCCCAGATGGCTGCAACAGCCCTGGCTGGGCCAGGCTGAGCCCAGGAACTCCATGCCAGTCTCCCACATAGGTGGCAGGAATTCAAGTACTTAAGCCAGCATTTGCTGCTGCTTCTCAGGCACATTAGCAGGGAGCTGGATGGAAAGCAGAGAAGCCAGCACTTGAACCTGGGACTCCAATATGGGATGCGCGTTCCCAAGTGGCAGCTAAACCTGCTGTGCCACGATTCTCCATAAAGTTTTTTGTTTAATTTTCAAAGGATATCTTTTGTTTTCAGCGTTACTACAACATCGATCAGTTTTATTACAAATTACAACTTCAATGGAAGTATTTACATTTAAGAACTTAGGTCTTGAACATTCATAATCATAATTATTAAATATAATTATATGTGAACATTGTAGAAAATTCCAATATAATATACTTTTTATAATGATAAACTCAAATGTTAGTCAAATGGTATTAAAAGGAGATTTCTGGGTTATTTTTATCATTAGATTGGTAATCTTAAAGATCCATGTCCCAAAGTAAAGTAATATATGCATCAAATTCACAAATCCAAACCAGGCATACAAGAGAGAGGAGAGACACAAGAGCACAGGAGCATAGGGCTCCAAGTCTGAAAGCATCCTGGTCGAACGCTGGACCCAAGTCATTACTTTCCCTTTTCCTTTCTTAATAAGATTCAGCTTAAAGCCACATTATTCAGAGACTGCTTTTTCAATTCTGTTGTGAACCTGGAAACACATGTTAATTAACTTCAAGGACATGCTGCCAAGTTGTCCTGTTCTCTAAAATCACAGACTCTAAGAAACTTTGCTGTCTGAAGGCATTTCAATAAGAATGGAACACTTCCTCTGCTTTAAAGAATCTGAGCCCTGTGAGTCATTTTAATACAGAGACGCAGCCTTAATTTCCAATCCAGGTGCAGAGATTCAGATAAAGAGTTTTCAAATACAACATTCCATACCTATCAACTTTGTAGTTTCCAAGGAAACAGGACCAGGAGTTTGCTTCTCAGCACTGTGGTAATCAGACTGTGATGTTGCTAACAGGATCTACGACAATGTTTCGAATAGACATTGACCAAAACCACACAAATCCTCTCTTTTTGAGAGATCCCTACTTTGTTTTTACATATTTTCATTTTTCAATTGTGAAAATTGAATAACAGAAAATTTGCCATTTCAACCATTTTTAATGTATTGTACAGCGGCATTAAGTACATTCATGTTGCTGTGTAAGCATCACCATCATTCATCCACAGAGCTTTTCCAGCTTTCCACACTTGAACTCCGTACCCATTAAACACTAACTCCCCATCTCTCCCCATCCAGTCCACCTAGCGCTGTGCTTTCTGTCTCTATGGATTCGTCTACACTGGGTATTTCATCTAGGTAGATTCACGCAGTATTTGTCCCTTAGTGTCCGGCTGGTTTCTCTTCTCATAATATCCTCAAGTTTGATCATACTGTAGCTTAGGTCTGAATTTCCTTCCTTTTTTTTTTATAACTTGCCTCTCCACACTTGAAAGTACATTACAAAGCTGTGCAGGAGCCCAAGGACTTGGGCCATAGCAGAGAGCTGGATTGCAAATGTAGCAGCCGAGTCTGGAACTGGCACCCATATGGGATGCCAACACTTCAGGCCAGGGCATTAACCCGCTGTGCCACAGTGCCACCCCCCCTTCCTTTTTAAGACTGAATAATATTCCATTGTATGTATATATCACTTTTTTAGCTGTTGTGACTGTCACATGGTTTTTATTTTTTTATTGCTGCTTTCTTTACAGTGCTTTCCCAGAACTGTTTTGTTCCTCCCACCCTGTGTGTACAGATGATCCTGACAACCAACCCTAAGGTGTTTCCCATTCGCCTGGTTCCTCATTGGAATCATTCCACACCCTCCTTTAAAGATTCTTTCCTATTTCCTCTTTGGCAAGGCCTCCGGCTCCTCCTAGTGATTGTCCCAGCATGTTCACAAACCTCACATTGTCACAGTTATGTTTCTTTTCTTTTTTTTTTTTTTTTTTTTTTTTTTGGTCAGAGTGGACAGTGAGAGAGAGAGACAGAGAGAAAGGTCTTCCTTTGCCGTTGGTTCACCCTCCAATGGCCGCCGCGGTCGGCGCACCGCGCTGATCCGATGGCAGGAGCCAGGAGCCAGGTACTTTTCCTGGTCTCCCATGGGGTGCAGGGCCCAAGCACCTGGGCCATCCTCCACTGCACTCCCTGGCCACAGCAGAGAGCTGGCCTGGAAGAGGGGCAACCGGGACAGAATCTGGCGCCCCGACCGGGACTAGAACCCGGTGTGCCGGCGCCGCAAGGCGGAGGATTAGCCTAGTGAGCCGTGGCGCCGGCCACAGTTATGTTTCTTGAGAGCTTTATCTGACATCATTCTATTAAACTGTACTTTAATGTATAGAATGCATTTGTTTCATACTTTTATAAGATTAACATAGAGCCACACAGTAGTCATCCCCAAAGTAATGAGACTACATCATGTGTTCAGCCAGTCCTGTGTTTTTAAATAGGCTGAAGGTACCCCATGGGTACTTAAAATGGGGGATAATATCTACCGGAACTTCATCTTGAGAAATGTTGATATCAGGATTTACTGCTGATAACTGATAACATTTTACTTCCCTCTAATGGTCTGCAGAAGGAGTCAAAATCTGCTCTCACAGGAAAAAGGCAGGGTAAAAATAGTGACCAAACTTTTAATCTTTGAAATGCTCCCTGTGTGAAGTACACACTCTAAAGGTTTTTATGAAATTTGAATTTTATGAAATTTGCACTTTGTCACAATTCACATCAACAAACACTGAGCACTTACTGCAAATCAGTGTAGTAGAATGTTAAACATGTGTTAACCTGATATTATACCAAACACTATTTAGTATTTGAGATATTAACCTAAGAATAAATAATATCTAAATAAATATAATAAATATAAATATAATATCTAAATACTAAATAATATTTGGGCCTGGAATTTTGTGTGTGTGTGTGCATGTGATTTTTAAGTTTATTTCTTTTTATTTATTTGAAAGGCAGAGCTATAATATACAGAGAACTTCTAACTCCTGGTTCACTCCCCAAATGGCCAGGCCAAAGCCAGGAGCCAGGAACTCCATCTGGTCTACCATATAGGTGCTAGATAACCAAGTGCTTATGTCAGCATCTGCTACCTCCTAGAGTGTACACTAGCAGGAAGCTGATTGGAAGCAGAGGTAGGACTAGAACCCAGGCACCCAATGTGGGATGCAAGCATCCAAGTGGCAGCTTAACACTGGGCACAAGGCCTGCCTGTCTTGTATATAATTTTTTCAATGTTTTTTTTTTAAAGTTTTCATTGTAGTAATTTACATATTTATGAAGTACAATGTGGCATTTCAATAGTTGTATACGATGTATAATGATCAGAATAGAGTAACTGGCATATCTGTCACCTCATTGATTCATCATTTCTTGGTATTAGGAACATTCAAAATCTTCTCTGCTAACTATTTTGAAATAATTAATTAGTTGTTGTCAACCACAGTTTTCCTACTATGATAGTTTTCTAGTAGTGCTATTAGCACACTGGAAGTTATCCCTCCTATCCAACTGGCACCTTGTGCCCATCAACCGTCCTCTCCATCCCCCATTCTCACACACTCTGCCCAGACTCTGTAAAGCACTAATCCATCCTCTACTTTTATAAGATCAATATTTTGGCTCCCATGTTTAAGTGAGAACATGGGGTAATTATCTCCCTGTGCCTGACTTAAGTCACTTAACACATTCCAGTTCCATCTATGTTGCTATACATATCAAGATTCCACTTAAATGTATGACTGAATATGATTCCACTGTACAAATATACTGCATTTTCTTTATCCATTCACCCCATAGATGAACACCTTGGTTGATTCCATTTGTTGGCTATTGTGAATGGTGCTGCAGTAAACATATGAGTGCATATTGTTTCTTCTTCATATTGGTTCCCTTCCCTTTTGATGTATATGCCCCATAGTGGAATTGCTGGATCATATGGCAGTTCCATCATCTCTAGTTTTTTGAGGAACCCCTAGACTGTTTTCTATAATAGCTTCATCATTTTGGAGTTCTTTTACAATTAAAGAAACAGATTTAATTGGCCCATCTGTAAAATGTGTTGTGAGATGATTAAACAAAAACATATGGAACAACTAATATATTAGTTGGTGCTCATTTAATTTATTTCTAAAACCAGTGGGGTAGAATGAAATGCAATACAAAGGAGATTGTACCATTTTTTTTTCTTTGAAAGATAGAAAGAAAGAGATCTCATTTATTTGTTTCACTCTCCAAATGCCCATAGCAGCCAGGACTGAGCCAGGATCAAGCCAGAAATGCAGAATTCAGTTCCTGAATTCCTTAAATTGGCAAGGTCCTAAATACTTAAGTCATTACCAGCTGCTGTCCAGGGTGCATATTAGCAACAAGCTGGAATCAGGAGCAGAGCCAGGATTCTACACAAGACACTCTTGATATAAGATGCAGACATATTAAGTGGCATTTTAACCACTGTGTCAAACACCTGCCCCTAATTCTTATTTTATTTGAAACACAGAGAGATATCCCATTCACTGGTTCTCTCCCCCCAAATGCCTGCAAATGCTGCGACAGGGCCAGGCTGAAGCCAGGAGCTGGAACTCAATCAAGGTCTTGCATGTGAGTGGCAGAGACCCAAGTACTTGAGCCATCCCCTGCCGTTCCCCAGGGTACAAATTAGCAGAAAACTGAAATCAAGAGGCAGGATTCAGCCCAGGCACTCTTAAATGGATTGCAGGCATCCAAAGCAATGTACCAAAACACCTGCCTGAAATTCTTTCAAGAATTATGGAGTGTTATGAGGATATATGGAAAAGGCGTTCATTTTGACTGAAAAGATATAGGAGGCGAAATTGGATTAAATCCTGAAATAAGAGAACTTTGACTGCTAACATTGTAGATAACAATATTCCAGGTAGATAGACTACCTTGGACCAAAGTAACTAGGATGGTAATGCCTTTAAAATCAGAGAGAAACCAAAGGGGAGAACACATTGCGAGAGGAACAGGAAGACTTTCTGAGCTCAGTTTGGGAAGGCTGAAGATGTGCTTCCAGAGAGATCTCTCACAGAGCTGTCTAGCAGGCAGGTAGAAAGAGCACAGGGACTGAGACGTGAATTTAGAAGTCACACAGAGAGAGTAGCTGAAGCTATAGGAGTGCAAACTGAAGAGATTACACATTGTCTAAGAAGTACAGCTATTAGGGGCTGGTGTTTGGCCTGTTGGTTAAAACCCACATCCCACATCAAGTACCTGGGGGTTCAATTTCCAGCTCTGGCTTCTGATTCCAGCTTCCTGCTAATGTAGACCCTGGGAGGCAGCAGTGATGGTTCAAATAGGGTTCCAGATACCTACAAGGATGAGTTGGATTGAGTTGCCAATTCCTGGTTTCAGTTAGGCAATGGAAAAGGTCAGGAGACCGTTCTGGGCATTTGGAGAGTGATTCAGTTGACGACTACTCTGCCTCTCAAAACAAACAAATGCAGTTGGAGGCCTAATGCCAACCCTGAAAAGATTGGTGTTTTTGCAAATGTTCCAATCTAATTAGCACACAAAGTAGATCCTCAGATGATTCTGTACTAGTTGGCAGGTATAAAACCAACTGATGAAGGCAGTTCACCAGAAGTGTGAGTCTTGGAAGAGCAAGGAGTAATTTGGGAGAGAACTCAGTTCAGGGAAGACTCAGCCACAAATGAAGAGCATAGTGAGCCCCAAAGCTGACTCAGTTAGAAGGAGGAAGAGACCACCTGCAATAGGACAGCACCTGTCACTGGATTTGTCTCCCAGTTTATACCTTACTGGACTCAGGTCTCAGACAGATGGAGAAAACAGGGTGCAAGCATACTCAAAGAGCTTTCTCAATGGAAAGCACACATGATGAAAGTATCATGTAACACTTGTTGAGTTTTCCTCTAGCACAGTAAAATTTTTAAAAAGACAAAACTGAAATTTTGGGGAGTAGGGAGAAGTCTCATGTTTCCTTCCATGTGGAGGAACTGCCACTAGCAAGACACTCCTGGCCTCTCTTATCCCTTAAACAAAGATGGAATAAACTTCAAGACTTTGGACAGCAATTAGACACAGTAAACACAGTGCCATTTATGTTTTCCCTAGCACTCCCCCATAAAGGAAAGATCCAACGACCTCCTTCTTTGCAATGCCAGGGACCAGTCAGAAACCCTGGCATTTGGAGAAGCCTAGTATCCTGGCAGTGGTGCTTCCTGAAACAGTCACCATCCCAAGGAGTGGACACTTTTAGGAACCCTACACATGCTTGGATGGGTGGCTTTGTAGGGAGCAGAGATCCTGCGTTATTCGGATGGGGACATCAGACCGTTCAGGCTGAGTTACTTCTTCTCTCACCCACAGGTCTTGTCTTGATAACAAGCTTGAATCCACGAGTAACTCTCACTGAGGCAAATTTAGACAGTTCTCTCATTTTGAATAGCCCAATGTTAATGCCATTTAGAAATGATGACCCCTCACACACCTAGAGTAGTCTGAACAATTATTAAACAGAAGAATAGGGGTGTGAATACAGACTCAGAGTGGGCTACATAGAATGAGAAAGTCTATGGGTTTTGGAAACATTTAAATCTGAATTCAAACCATATCTCAGCTACTTTTTAATCTACATTTCTTTAAACAGGTTGACTTTAATCTGTTTGAAAATCATTTTCCTACTTTTAAAGAAAGTGACAACACAACCTTTTCTGAAAAATTGGTATAAAAGTTTAAGAGAATATATGCAAAGGTAATTTAATAGCTAGCACAAAGTAGGTGCTTAATTAATAGCATAAATAAATCACTTATTATTATACAATAGGCCCATTTATACACTGGTCACTTCTAGTCATGGAGCCAGAAAAGCAACTGCAGGGGAGCTTTGAACATTATCTAACAAGGATAGATAATGCCTCTTGTTTCATTAAAAACAGACTTTTGGGGCTGGTGCTGCGGCTCACTAGGCTAATCCTCCACCTGCGGTGCCCACACACTGGGTTCTAGTCCCATTCGGGGTGCCGGATTCTGTCCCGGTTGCTCCTCTTTCAGTCCAGCTCTCTGCTATGACCCGGGAGTACAGTGGAGGATGGCCCAAGTCCTTGGGCCCTGCACCCCATGGGAGACCAGGAGAAGCACCTGGCTCCTGGCTTCGGATCAGTGCGGTGTGCCGGCCGCAGCAGCCATTGGGGGCTGAACCAACAGAAAAAGGAAGACCTGCCGGCGCCGTGGCTCAATAGGCTAATCCTCCACCTTGCGGCGCCGGCACACCGGGTTCTAGTCCCGGTTGGGGCGCCGGATTCTGTCCCGGTTGCCCCTCTTCCAGGCCAGCTCTCTGCTATGGCCAGGGAGTGCAGTGGAGGATGGCCCAGGTGCTTGGGCCCTGCACCCCATGGGAGACCAGGAAAAGCACCTGGCTCCTGGCTCCTGCCAGGATCAGCGCGGTGCGCCGGCTGCAGCGGTGGCCATTGGAGGGTGAACCAGCGGCAAAGGAAGACCTTTCTCTCTCTGTCTCTCTCTCTCACTGTCCACTCTGCCTGTCAAAAAAAAAAAAAAAAAAAAGAAAAAGGAAGACCTTTCTCTCTGTCTCTCTCTCTCACTGTCCACTCTGCCTGAGAAAGAAAGAGAGAAAGGAAGGAAGGAAGGAAGGAAGGGAAAGAAAGAAAAATAGACTTTTGGGTGTTTTTTTTAAAGATTTTTATTTATTTATTTGAAAGAGTTACAGACAGTGAGAGAGAGAGACAGAAAGGGCTTATTTCCATTGGTTCATTCCCCAAATGGCCGCAAAGGCTGGAACTACACCGATCCGAAGCCAGGAACCAGGTTCCTCCTCCTGGTCTCCCATGGGGTACAGGGCCCAAGCACTTGGGCCATCCTCCACTGCCCTCCCAGGCCACAGCAGAGAGCTGGACTGGAGGAGGAGCAACCGAGACTAGAACCTGGCGCCCATATGGATGGCAGCGCCGCAGGCAGAGGATTAACCCAGTGCACCACGGCGCCGGCCCCTGGACTTTTGGTTTTTAGCTAGGCACTCTGACACCCTTTTGACTGAGTATGGTCATGTGACTAAGTTCTGGCTCATGAGATAACAGAGTCTCCAATAGCTTAACCTTAGTGGGTTAAAGTATTTTCCAGCCCCTGGTTTTACAACCAAACCTAATACCTAATCCATACAGAACTCATCTGGAAAACTGTCTATATATTTAAATGGTGAGTTAACAAAGGAATTTTTAAAAAATGCCCATATGGGATGCCAGTGCCACAGGTGGGGGCTTAGCCCACTATGCCACAGTGCCAGCTACATGTTGTGTGTGTGTGTGTGTGTGTGTGTTTTTTTTTTTGACAGGCAGAGTTAGACAGTGAGAGAGAGACAGAAAGGTCTTCCTGCTGAGTGAAATAAGCCAATCCCAAAGGGACAATTACCATATGTTCTCCCTGATCGGTGACAACTGACTGAACACCAAAAAGGAAACCTCCTGAAGTGAAATGGACACTATGGGAAATGGTGACTTGATCAGCATAGCCCTGACTGTTAATGAACAACTTAATACATTATCCCTCTTAGTAGTTTTTTTGTCTGTTCTACTTAATATGACTGGTTTAATTCTGTAATTAATACACAGTGATTCTTAAGTGTTAAAAATTAACTGAAATGTGATCCCTGTTAAACATAAGAGTGGGAATAAGAGAGGGAAGAGATGTATAATTTGGGACATGCTCAAGCTGACTTGCCCCAAATGGTAGAGTTAAAAACATACCAGGGGATTCCAATTCAATCCCATCAAGGTGGCATGTACCAATGCCATCTCACTATTCCAAGTGATCAATTTCAGTTCACAATTGATCATAATGAAAGGACTAAGAGTCAAAGGGAGCACATAAATAAGTCTAGTACCTGCTAACACTAACCGATGGAATAAATAAAGGGGAGAGTGATCCAACATGGGAAGTGGGATACTCAGCAGACTCATAGAATGGCAGATGCCCTAAATAGCACTCTGGCCTCAGAATCAGCCCTAAAGGCATTCGGTTCTGGCTGAAAAGCCCATGAGAGTATTTCAGGCATGGAAAGCCAAGACACTCTGGCAAAAGATCTCTGTGAGTGAGATCCCAGTGGAAAGAACAGGTCTTCAAAGAAGGAGGTACCTTTCTCTGAAGGGAGGAGAGAACCTCCACTTTGACTATGACCTTGTCTAAACAAGATAAGAGTCGGAGAACTCAGAGGGCTTCCATAGCCTTGGAAACTCATGACTGGAGCATAGGGAGATTACTGATGCCATAGACAGGAGTGTCAATTGGTAAAGTCAACAACAGGAGTCACTGTGCACTTACTCCTCATGTAGGATCTCTGTCCTTAATGTGCTGTGTATTGAGATTTAATGCTATAACGAGTACCCAAACAATATATTTCACTTTGTGTTTCTATGTGGGTGCAAACTGTTGAAATCTTTACTTAATGTATACTAAACTGATCCTCTGTAAAAAAAAAAAAAAAGAAATTATCAACTCCCAACTTGACTCTCACTGGGATTAAACATGACAATAGGTCTGATCTGATTTCATCATCATTTCAAAAAAATCATCTATTATTTTTCACTTTATGTTTCTGTGTGGGAGCAAACTGTTGAAATCCTTACTTAATGTATACTAAGCTGATCTTCTGTATATTAAGATAATCGAAAATGAATCTTGATGTGAATGGAAGGGGAGAGGGAGTGGGAAAGGGGAGGGTAGTGGGTGGGAGGGACGGTATGGGGGGGAAGCCATTGTAATCCATAAATCGTACTTTGGAAATTTATATTCATTAAATAAAAGTTAAAAAAAAAAAAAAAAGAAAGGTCTTCCTTCCGTTGGTTCACCCCCCAATGGCCGCTGCCAATCTGAAGCCAGGAACTGGGTGCTTCCTCCTGGTCTCCCATGTGGGTGCAGGGCCCAAACACTTGGCCCATCCTCTACTACCTTCCCGGGCCACGCCAGAGAGCTGGACTGGAAGAGGAGCAACTGGGACAGAACCGGTGCCCCAACCGGGACTAGAACCTGAGGCACTAGCCCCACAAGCAGAGAATTAGCCAAGTGAGCAATGGCGCTGGCCCATGTTGTGCATTTCTAAAAGTCATATCACCCAAGGCAAACTGTGTACCCACTAAGGAATAACATCACTTACCCCCAGGCCCCAGTCCCTGGGAAGCTGAACTCTTGTTTTCTGTCTCCATGAATCAGCCTACTGTAGTTATTTCATGTAAGTGAAATCACACAGTGTTTCTCCTTCTGTGTCTGGCTTACTTCACTTGGCATCATCCCCACTGTGACATGTGCCAGTTTCCTTTCTTTCTATGGCTGAGCAATATTCCATTATGTGTTGATATTACATTTTGTTTGTCTATTTATGGACACTTGGATTATTTCCAACTTTTGACTGCTAGGAGTGGAAATAGTGCTATTTTAATCAGTCGCTTGATTGTCTATCACCAAGGCACCCACTTTTTTTCCCCAAAGAAATGTGGAATTCCTGGGTTCAAGTCCTAGTTCCTCTCCCAGATCCAGCTTCCCACTAACGTGCACTCTGGGAAACAGCAGGTTCAAGTACTTGAACTCCTGCCACCCATCTGAGATACTTGGCTTCTGGTTTTGGCCTGGCCCAGCTCTGGCTATTGTGGGCATTTGAATAGTGAACCAGCAGATAGAAGATGTCTCTGTTTCTTTCTGGCTATCTTTCAAATAAATAAACAAATAAATAATTAAAAAAAAAAAAAGAAAAGTCCTTGATTGAGCAGCTCTTAAAACCAATTAACTTAAAAAACACTTAAAAATCGCCGGTGCCGTGGCTCAACAGGAGACCAGGAGAAGCGCCTGGCTCCTGGCTTCGGATCAGCGCGGTGCGCCGGCCACAGCACACTGGCCGCAGCGGCCATTAGGGGGTGAACAAATGGAAAAAGGAAGACCTTTCTCTCTGTCTCTCTCTCTCTCACTGTCCACTCTGCCTGTTGGGGAAAAAAAAAAAAAAGACACTTAAAAATCAGCTTAAACAGATTCAGGAAAAAGCCCAATGCCAAGAAGTAGTTCACTGAATAAATGCATGTTTCTGTTTCCTGTCTCTTTGTGTTTGCAAAGGAACAACAACAAAAATGAAAGCTAATGGTTTTTTAATTGAGAAAAAGAAAATGCCTATTTTCTGTTTATTATGCCCTAGAAAAGTTTTAAAAAAAGAGCCTTAAAAGAAGAATAAAGAGGGGTAGTGGGTAGGGCTGCAGCCTGCAGTACTGGCATCCCAAATGGGTGCTGGTTCGAGTCCCAGCTGCTCCGATCCCGCTCTCTGCTGTGGCCTGGGAAAGCAGAAGATGGCCCAAGTCCCTGCGTGGAAGACAAAAAAAGCTCCTGACTCCTGGCTTCAGATCAGCACAGCTCCAGCGGTTGCAGCTAATTGGGGAGTGAACCCGTGGATAGAAGACCTCTCTCTGCCTTTCCTTCTCTCTTTGTGTAACTCTTTCAAATAAATAAAGCTTTAAAAAGAATAAAGAATAGTTTCTATCTATTAAAAGAAGAGTAAAGAATAGTTTTTATCTATTAAAATAAGTAAACATTCTCAAATATATAATATTTGAAAATATATTGTTATATAATATATAACATATATTATAATATATATACTATTTGAAGCAGATATAATAAAGTAGTTGTCATTGAGAGCTTATAGTTTGGCTGACACATGAGATGATGTAATCTTCACTGAAACTTAAACAGGGCTTAGTTGTTCTGTATTTCATAAATGCGGAAAAAGCAATTTGCACAGTTTTTATTACTAGTTCATGGTCACACAGATGGCGAGCGGTCATCAGAATTTCAATACAGCCATTCTGACTCTTAAACCCATGCTCCTAAACACCAGCTAAGAGTGTGCATGCTACATATATACATATATAGCACCAAATATGGTCTTTCTCCCTCTCTGTGTTTTGCTTAGGAACAACCATTTGATGTGGCAGAAAAAGAAGTGAAAATAATGCATTAATTTTTTAATGTCTGTAGTTTTTAAAATCTGTACTTTTTCCTTTAGGACAGAATTTAAAAAGAAAAAGACTACTGAGGTTGGTGCAGAATTCTAATCCCGTTTAGAATGTGGAGGATTAGTAATCGAAGTGTTGTCTAAAGTGAAGCACCCATGTCACATTGCTTTAATGGGAAGCAAAATAGATACAATAAACTCTAAGTATGTAATAGTGCTAAGGAACTTGCATTTTCAGTGCAGCTGAAGTGTCGCAGTATCCCTTTGCTAAGCTTTGTAAAATAAAATGAGACGTATGCAGTCAGATAAAACGGAAACAGATCATTAAAAAGTTTAGTTGTATCATGAACTAGGCACCAAAATCCACAGCAAAGCAAGTAAAGCATCCAAAGCTCCGCAGCGCCTTTGACTTTCTGATCACGCTTCCGAACCATCAGCTCACTCTTAGTTTTCTCTTTGTTAATGACAACTTTTAAAAAGTTCTATTTTGCTTGTTAATTGTGAAATTTTCCCAACAATATATGTTTCCACATTGCTGCTCCTCCGCACGCGGAGGAGCCGCACCGGACCGGGCGCTTGTTGTTCCCTTTTTTTACAAGTCCTTTCTATAGTAAAGTAAGAATAAGTAAACAGCAAACTCCCAAAGCAAGAATGAGTAGAGAGAAATGAGAAAGAACGAAGTAACGAACTTCCCCGCGAACTCTCCAACGCACTCTCCAACCAACCCACACCACCATGCCGTCTCTCTCCTCCTATATAGTCCTCTCCACCAATCCCAACTCGGCTGCCCACACGCCGAGCACGCCGCTCTCCTCCAATCAGGAGCAGCTCCTGCAGCTTGTCAAGTTGGTGAGAGGCAGCTGGGTAGAAGCTGTTTACTTCTCTCCCAGCGCCATATTGTGGGAGAGCAGATGCATAGAATAAATCTTAATTCCAGTAACAGTATAGTCCGAATTGCTCCCCACAGATCCCCCTTTCTTTTTATTTTTTGGCGTTGATACGCGCCTGTGTAAAGTTCAGTGTGATCTTCACGCTATTGACTCTTGTTTGTCGTGCTACTTCAGAGTTTGTTGAAAAATGTCCCGTATTCCAAAGATCCCAGGGATTGGTTATTCATTGTTTTCTTCCTCAAATGGAGTTTTCTTCTTCTAGATCTTCTGCTGGCAGGTTTATCAACCGAATTCTTCTCTCAGGGGTCCATATTGGTTGTGCCGCACCCTGTGGAAAAAAACAAACGGCGCCTCGTACTCTTCTGAGTAAGGGGAACGGGCCTTTCCATTGGTTGTCCTGTAAATCCTTCCACATTACCCACTGTATTGATTCCTTATCAGCTGATTGAGTATGCATTTCTGCAGGTGTTTTACCGTTCTTTTTCTTGTTCAAAAAGTTAATTGTATAAAGAGCTAGGGCCAAGACATCCTTGTTGGATGTGGCCATTTCCCCTATTCCCCCTTTTTGTTTAATTATTAAATTTTTTAAATATAAGTGAGCGCGTTCTACCACAGCTTGCCCTTGTGGATTGTATGGAATACCGGTAATATGGGAGATTCCGAATTCTTTCAAAAATGCAGCAAAACGCTTTGATGTATATGCTGGGCCGTTATCCGTTTTGATCACATGAGGAACTCCCCAGGCTGCAAAAGCCTGCAAGCAGTGTTGGATTACTTGTTGTACTCCTTCTTTATTCATGGCTGTGGCCATAATTACACCTGAGTATGTATCTACAGTGACGTGAACACAGCTTTGTCGCCCAAAAGAGGGGATATGTGTAACGTCCATCTGCCAGATATGTCCTGGTTTAAGGCCACGGGGATTGGCTCCCGCAGGAATCTTTGGAACTATGGTAACAACGCACTTTTCACAGGATCTAATGATATCTTCTGCTTGCTTGCGGGGAATATTAAATTTAAAACTTAAAGTGTGGGTGTTAACATGCCATTTAGAGTGATATTCTTTAGCTTGTTCCAAAGCGGTGCATGCAAGCAAGAATCTTGAATAGTGATCTGCCATCATGTTTCCTCGAGTGAGTGGGCCAGGTAAATTAGAATGAGCTCTTATGTGGCCTATGTAAATAGCATGCTCTCTTTGATTTAATAACCCCTGAATTTCACTTAGATAAGAATAGACTGAGGAGGATTTAAGAATAAGGCACTGTGTAGCGAGCATCTGAACTGCATTCACCACATATGCACTATCAGACAAAATATTCATGGGTGCGCTCTCTCTGCGTAATACTGTTGCGATAATAGCTAATTCTGCATGTTGTGGAGAAGGGGATGCTGTTAAAACAAAATATCGTTGATTGTTAAATATAGCTGCTCCTGTTCCGCCTTTAGCTCCATCCGTAAATACGGTAACTGCCCCTTGAATTGGATCCCTTCGCACCTTCTGCACCCGTTTTATTGAAACCTGTGTGCAGAAGTTAACAAATGGATGGCGAGGGTAGTGATTGTCAATCTCTATTTGTAGAATGAGAACTATGTATGCCCATTGCCAGCATTCCCTTGTAAAGGCTTCTACTGCCTCTTGAGCAAAGGGAACTACACATCGCTTTGGAGTCTTCCCCGCCATTTCTGTCGCCTTTTTTATTGCTGTTAATATTAAATCAGCCACCGCAATGCCTTGGGTGTATAGTACACGCGGTGCATGTGAATGTGGGTATACAAACAACAAGGGTCCTCCTTGCCAAATGACTGCGAAGGGATACAGCTGTTCCATAAAAATTAATATTTCTAGGGCTTGTTGTGGATCACATCTTTCCATCTGCATTGCTTTAATTTGTTTTTCAATTTTCTGTAACGCCAAGCGGGCTTCTATTGTCAATCTACGAGGGGAATCAAGCTGGGCATCTCCTTCTAAAATATTGAATAATGGCATCATATCTTCGGTAGTTAATTTACAATAGGGCCTCAACCAATTTAAATTGCCACATAATTTTTGGAAGTCATTAAGGGTCTGTAACCCATCTATTGCAATTTCAAATTCTAATGGGGTTACCTTTTCAGAAGTTACTTTAAGTCCTAAGTACTGTACTACTTCCCCTTTTTGTATTTTCTCTGGCGCTACTTGTAACCCAACTTTTTCCAAATATAATAGCAGCAGCTTATATGCTTCCATTAGGTGACTTTCACTTTCAGTCGTTATTAACAAGTCATCCATGTAGTGTAAAATTTGTACCTTTGGGCACTGTTGTCGAACCGGCTCTACTGCCTGGTCAACATATAGCTGGCATATGGCAGGACTGTTGGTCATTCCTTGGGGAAGCACCTTCCATTCATATCTTTTGTCGGGACCTTGATGATTAATGGAAGGTACGGTGAAAGCAAACCTCTGAGTGTCTTGTTCATGTAGAGGTATGCTAAAAAAGCAGTCCTTCAGATCGAGTACTATTAGTGGCCAATGCTTTGGGATCATAGTAGGAACCGGGAGTCCGGGTTGCAATGCCCCCATGGGTTGCATCTGCTGATTAACAGCCCGTAAATCATGCAACAACCGGTATTTCCCTGATTTTTTCTTTATCACGAATATTGGCGTATTCCATGGGGAGGTTGATGGTTGCAAATGGCCTGCCTCTAATTGTTGTGATACTATATCATTTACCGCAGCCAACTTTTCCTGGGTAAGGGGCCACTGTGGTATCCACTTTGGCTTGTTGTCCAGCCATGACAATGGCAGCGGCTGCATCTCAGTGGCCCCCACGAAAAACCCGTGTCCTGTCTTTTAAAATCGCCTTTGGGCTGGGCTAGGTCCCTTCTGCCTTCTCTGGAGCCTAATCCTCTCTCCTGATATCCCTTTTTATACATAATACGCCGTCCTGTACAACTCTCCAATTGATCCTCATTTGTTAACGTCAGTCCCAATTGTTCTAAAATGTCTCTTCCCCATAATGTGATGGGGAGTGCACTAACATAAGGTTGCACATTTCCCTTGTTCCCTTCTTGATCCTGCCAATGAAGCACCTGAGCACTCCTTGATGGTGTCATGGCCGCACCTAGGCCTACTAAAGTATTATCTCCTGGCTGAAGGGGCCATGACTTCGGCCAATCATTTTCCGAAATTATACTTACATCCGCACCTGTGTCTAGCAGGCCCTGAATCGACTTTCCTCTAATGGTTAAGGTCCACAGAGGTCGATCTGCTAGAGATAGGGACAAGGCTGCAAATTTCTCCCCTTGGGGTCCATGAACGTCCTGCGCTCCAATCATGATCAGTATTTGAGCCACAGGTTCTTCTGGTTTGATTTGAATAATACCCTTTGTAGATTGTATTAGCACTTTTAGCTTATCAAAAGGTAACTGAATGACTCCGGTGATGACCATTAGGCCTCTCAAAGCATTTGTTTCTTTTCCTACGATTATTCCAAGTCCGTTATGCTCCGCTGAAATTGCTTCTGCCCTCACCTCTATGGCTTGTGGCCCCATTTGAGGTGTCAGTACCGAATATTCGGTGGCTCGTAACTCTGCGCGGTAAATATTTGGTTTTGGGACCGTGGCACCCACCGATTGTTTTGGCCCCGGGGTGCAGGGGCCCACATTCCGTTTTTTTGCTGTTGACCATATACACCTGATCTTCTTATGGGGCCCGGCTCATTTGGCATCCTCTGGGGATTGCCTGCGCTGTTTATTTTAAAGTAACATTCACTGACCCAATGATTTCCTCTTCTACAGCGTGGGCAAAGGCCTGGTCTTCTCGAGTTCTCTATGCCCTGCCGATCTCGGGCTGGAAATCTGGCCCTACATTCCCTCATTAGATGCCCTTCTCGACCACATCTAAAGCATATACGTCCCCTCATGTTCTGTCTGAATTGTCGGGTTACTGCTACTGCAGCATGTGATCCAGAAACTACATCATCCATGACATCCCTACAGATTTTCAAAAAGGTAGGGATGTCCTTATGCTGCCATGGTCTAAGAGCTTCCCGACATGTTTTATTGGCCTGTTCATACGCCAATCTTTTGACTAAGGGCATTGCTTCTTCCACGGTTTCGAAAATGTTTCCTGCTGCTTCCATTAATCGGTTCACGAAATCAGCGTAAGGTTCGGTAGGGCCCTGTACTATCTTAGTTAGGCTGTGTCTTACTTCTCCTTTTCTGGGTATCACCTTCCAGGCTCTTCTTGCTATCTCTCTCACCTGTAAGAGGACAGCTGTTGGTAATCGGGCCTGCTCATCGGGACAGGCAAATCGCCCTTCTCCATTCAACATTTCCTCATCCCATGCTTGATTCCCTGTTTGATAGTTCTGCTTTGAATATTCTCGCGCAAATTCTTTATAGGCAGCTAGCCACAAGAGGAAGTCACCCCCGCCTAACACCGCCTTTACTAAGTTTCTCCAATCCTCAGGTATTAGGCCTTGCTGCCCGATGTTATCAAGGATTGCCTGAGTGTAACTTGCATGGGGCCCATACAATTGTACTGATTGCTGCAACTCTTTAAGTAATTTATGGTCAAGAGGCGTCCATCCCCTGTTTCCCTGTGGATCCTGAATTACAGGAAACACCTGGCCTGGTTCCTGGTACTGCTCCCAAGCAGGTTTTCTATAAACAGCTCCCCTTTGCTTGTTTTCGGTTCTTGGCCTTTCTAGCTCCTCCTGCATGCCTACTCCCTCCATCACTCCTTCTTCCTCCCACTCTTCAATCTCATGGGGAAAAAAGGGGCTTTTCTTTACAGGAGGAAACTTTGGTAGTACCAATGGGCGATACCGGGGTGGTGATTCATCCTTTATGGTTGAATTTGCCAGCCTTGTATGGCCAGGCATCTCTCTCGGGGGCGAGGTTCCCTCCTCAGCTTCCTTCTCCCCCCCATAAGCTTCCTGGCTCTCTAAATCCTTCTTTGATTTTCTTCTCACTTGTTCGTTACAATAGTTGCTCGCCTGGCTGCCCTGCCATAATTCTTCCTGCATTTCACTCCCCTCATTAAGCAACAACTCGATCCCTTCCGTGGGGTTCTGAAGCACCTGATCAACGAGTTGCCACAGCTTCAGCACTTCTATCGGTTCCCCAGCCTCGCGCATTTTCCGTCCCACCTGCCTCCACTGCTGTGGAAACCAGGGGGACGTCTCTACGATTGCTCTTACGAATGCATGAATTTTCCTCCCCCCTCGTTTCCCTTGCTTAGAGGAAAAGCTGCGATGAGGTGGGGAGTAGGAAGAGAGAGAGAGAGAAACCATATTTAGCCCATAGATGATCTTTAGGGAGAAACAGAGGATGGTGCCCAGCAGGAGGAAGAGGTAGCCAGTGGGCAAAGAGTAGCCAAAGAACTCCATTGTCTGTACCGTCTGTGACATGTTGGAGCAGTGGGCGCAATGGAAGACTGAGTCTCCCAGACGTTCCCAGTTAATACCTCCTTCCTAGCTTCTAATTTTCTTCCCCCGCGGCTTTTTTCCTAGGTTCTGACTAGCTTTTCACCGGCACTCTTTCCGTCCGGCCTTCCCCTAGGCTCTTTGCTAGTCTCTCTCTCCAGTAATTTCCCACTTCTTCCCGGTCTTTCCCTCCTAGGTTTCCTATCCGAGTCACGGCACCACTTGCTGCTCCTCCGCACGCGGAGGAGCCGCACCGGACCGGGCGCTTGTTGTTCCCTTTTTTTACAAGTCCTTTCTATAGTAAAGTAAGAATAAGTAAACAGCAAACTCCCAAAGCAAGAATGAGTAGAGAGAAATGAGAAAGAACGAAGTAACGAACTTCCCCGCGAACTCTCCAACGCACTCTCCAACCAACCCACACCACCATGCCGTCTCTCTCCTCCTATATAGTCCTCTCCACCAATCCCAACTCGGCTGCCCACACGCCGAGCACGCCGCTCTCCTCCAATCAGGAGCAGCTCCTGCAGCTTGTCAAGTTGGTGAGAGGCAGCTGGGTAGAAGCTGTTTACTTCTCTCCCAGCGCCATATTGTGGGAGAGCAGATGCATAGAATAAATCTTAATTCCAGTAACAGTATAGTCCGAATTGCTCCCCACACACATGAAGTTTGTTAATGTTGTTACAAGAGCTCCTTCCTTGCAAAATTAAACATGAAGTGTTTTTGTGCTTATTTAAAATGTAAGACAAATGTTTGAAGATGGTACTAAATTTACTAAGAAGAAATAAAATTACTGTTGTCAGCATTTATGTCCGAAAAATTTTGTCAAGGCAATTTAATTATTTTAAAAAGTATTGTCTGGGGTAGTCATTGTGCCAAATCTGTTTGCTGTCCCACTTTGGAGTGCCTGGTTCAAGTCCTGACTACTCTACATTTTGGATCCAACTTCCTGCTAATGTACCTGGGAGGTAGTGGATGATGGCCCAAGTACTTGGGTTCCTGACATACCCGTGGGAGGCCCAGACAGAGTTCTTCTTGACTTTGCGTTCAGTCTGACCGAGCTCTGGCTGTTGTGGGCATTTGGGGAGTGAACCAGTAGACGGAAGATCTCCTGATTCTCTCACCACCACCACCCCTGCTTCTGTCTCTCTTGTCAATCTGCCTTTCAAATAGATAGTCTTCTAAAAGTATCTATTCAAAGGAAAAGATGCATTTGTTAACACAGTAATTCCAGGATTTGTCCCACCAGCTGTCTTCTGTGCCCGTGGTTTTGTTCTCCCACAGTCTTTTGCATAAATCGCCATGTCTCATTACTCTCTCCACCTCTTTAAGTTGTTGAGCTTTTCCCTTTCAGCTGCAATGTACTCTTTCCTCTTAGCAAACTTCATTAGTTCCTTTACTACTTTCAAACTTTCATTCTCCCCTTTGCATTCATAAAAAAGAACCTTTTCTGGCTTTGCCAACTTGCCATTCTCTTGTTTCTCAAACTGAAGTAGACACTTGTTCTGTAGTGGCCAAATATAATGACATCATTTCAGATCTCACCCTGCGTTTAATAAGAGACTTCATATTTTCATTTAAACTTGTTCTTCCTTTAATTTCTGTAATGCTGCATTTCTTGAACTCCTTCCTTTTATTTTGACCAACAGGTGTTATGTATCTCTTTGTTTAAAGTCCTTTGTTCATGTCCCAATGCTCCTCTTCTGGTCCAGCTCTCTGCTGTGGCCTGGGAAGGCAGTGGAGGATGGCCCAGGTGCTTGGGCCCTGCACCCGCATGGGAGACCCAGAAGCAGCTCCTGGCTCCTGACTGTGATCGGCCCAGTTTTGGCCATTGCAGCCATTTGGGGAGTGAAGCAGTGAATGGAAGACCTTTCTCTCTCTCTCCGTCTCTCTGTACCTCTGCCTCTCAATTACATAAATTAAAGAGAGGAGAGGAGAGGAGAGGAGAGGAGAGGAGAGGAGAGGAGAGGAGAGGAGAGGGGAGGGGAGGGGAGGGGAGGGGAGGGGAGGGGAGGGGAGGGGAGGGGAGGGGAGGAAAAGAAATACAGAGTGATGTTTGGACAACTTCATGAATATACTACATGGTACTGAAGCATACACTTTAAAATAGTCAAAATGATAAATTCTATGTTCTGTATATTTTACCATAATAAAACAAGCTAATGGAATTATTTCCTTATGAAAAGCTTATATTTTAATTTAAAACTTAGAGATCATCACATTGGGAAGGCCCACTTAACACACAACTACAAGACCTTACCTCTGTGACTTGTGCTTTTAGCTCCAAAAGGAGTCACTTCACATTCAGATTACAAAGCCACTGCTTCCTGAATTAGAGATTTCACGCAATCACAATCAAAATCATATCTGAATTTTTCTAAAAACTTGAAAAAGTGTGTTTTTCTAAATCCCCCTTTGAGTGCTGAAAAAAAAAAAAAAACAGAAGCATTTGTTTAACACTTGGAGAAATTGACTAGGGAAAAAAATTGGCTCAACCAAAACCTCATATGATGTGCTAAAATAAATTTTAGATGCATTAAACATAAATATTTTTGAAATTAATACAGAAATTCTGAAAATGTTTGTCAGACAATATTGCTTTCTCCTTACAAATGTGAAATTTAAAAATTATTAATTTTATTCACTTAATCTATTATAGAAGTAGAATCTAAAGGAGTAAGCTAAGCAAAGAATGAAACTTAGTTCATAAAACAGTTCAAAAATTAATGCTTGGGGCCAGTGCTGTGGCACAGTGGGCTAATCCGCTACCTGCCACACCAGCATCCCAGATGAGCACCGTTCCAAGTCCCAGCTGCTCCACTTCCCATTAGTCTCCCCGCTAATGTACCTATGAAACAGCAGAAGATGGCCTAGGTACTTGTGCCCCTGCATCCAGATAGGAGACCAGGCTGGAATTCCAGCTTTCCCAGGAGCATGAAGAGGGAGCTGGATTGGAAGCAGAGTGGCAGGACTTGAACCAGCATTCCAATATCAGATGCTAGCATTACAAATGGAAGCTTAATCTTGCTGTCCCACAATTCAGGCCCCTCCATGGACTTTTTTTTTTTTTTTTTTTTTTTTTGACAGGCAGAGTGGACAGTGAGAGAGAGAGAGAGAGAGAGAGAGGAAGGTCTTCCTTTGCTGTTGGTTCACCCTCCAATGGCCGCCGTGGCCGGCGCGCTGCTACCGGCGCATCGCGCTGATCCGAAGCTAGGAGCCAGGTGCTTCTCCTGGTCTCCCATGCGGGTGCAGGGCTCAAGCACTTGGGCCATCCTCCACTGCTCTCCCGGGCCATAGCAGAGAGCTGGCCTGGAAGAGGGGCAACCGGGACAGAATCCAGCGCCCTGACCGGGACTAGAACCCGGTGTGTCGGCACCGCAAGGTGGAGGATTAGCCTATTGAGCCACTCGCCGGCCCTCCATGGACTTTTAAAGTCCCCTTGTACAATATATTATTTTTAACTGTAGTTCCATGCCATGCAATAGATCACCAGGCTTATTCCCCATCCTGAAACTCTATACCAATGTTTCCCATTCCCTGTCTACCACCCCCATCCCAGCCTCTGCAGACCACCATTCTAACTACTTCTGTGAGTTTGATTCGTTTAGATGGAAACAGATAATATTTTGAAATATTAATGTCATTCTGAAACTAAAGTCCAAGTAGCAGTGACAAAGCAAGAGAGGTTATCTATGAGCCAGGGGTGAGAAAGAAACAATGTGAAGGTATGGTAAAGGTATTTCCTTGATGCGGTACAGGCGAGACAGACACAATATTGCATCTTTGTTAACTTAGCTAAAGTGGAACTATGGTTTCCAGAATTCCCCTCCCTGTCTACTTCCCTTTTGGAATTAGTGTTGTATAGTCAAGAAATTGACCTTTGTTCTTGCTTTTGGGAGAAAGCCTCTAAATTCTTGGAACTTCCCAAGTGACAGGAGTATCTTTATTATTCATGGTGGCCCCTAGATAGTTTATGGATGGGGCTTAGCCATGCTGGAAAGGTCAGTCATACAGGGTTGGGATTTTAAGCCGCATGACTTCAGTCTGACCTCCTGGGAGGGGAGACGGGTAAAGACTTGAGTTCAGTCAGCCAGCCAAGGATTTGAGCAATGAAGCGTATGTAATGAAACCCCAATAAAAACTCTGAACATCAAAGCTTGGAGAAGGTTCTTGGCTGGTAATATGCATCAATGTGCCAGGAGGGTAATACGTCCGGACTCCATGGGGAGAACACATGAGAACATCACATTTGGGACCTTCTAGGTCTCACTCTATGCATTTCTGCTTTGACTGCTTTTAATGTAACCCTTTTGCTACAATTAAACTGTAATCTTAAGTGTCCCTCTTTCCCAAGTTCCATGTGTCTTTCTAGTGAATTTTTGAGCCTCAGAGGCTAGTTGGAATCCCAAAATTTGTAGCCAGCATCCCATATCAAAGTGCCAATTTGAGTCCCAGCTGTTTCATTTTTGATCCAGTTCCCTGCTAATGTGCCTGGGAAGGCAGCAGATGGTCCAAACGCTTTGGTCCATGCCACTCATGTGGGAGACCCAGATAAAGGGTCAGGCTCCTGGTTTCAGGCTGGCCAAGACCTGGCTATTGTGGCCATTAGCAGAATGAACCAGCAGATGAAAGATACCTACCTCTGTCCCTCCCCCTCTGTCATTCTGCCTTTCAAATAAATAAATAATAAATAAATAAATCTTTTTAAAAAATTGCAATGCAATTGACCACAACATAAGTTTGTTTGAGATTGAGCAGTCATAGGGAAATAGCAGCAATGATTTTTACACTCCAGGAGGTTGGTGCAGAGTGGCAGGCACTATATGTACTTGATGCACATGGTTGTTGATCCGCTGGCTCATCATGGCATGCAGCACCAGGCCTGCAGCTCTTCTAGCTCCTACCATGTCTCTTCTAACTTCTCTGGGTCCTGGGCCAAAGACAGCTAAGGGTGCCAGCTATTCCTGGAGACAACATGGCATCCAAGTCATGTCAGGTGGAATGAAAGGCAGGTGATAACTAACTCCAACTTTCTCTTTCTAGCTTGTCCCTGCTATTGTTCTTGTTGATTTTTCCTGCACAACAGCTGGTCTGGCTGACTGAGGGCGACTTCAGACCCAGTGCCACATGTAGTCCAACAGATGGCTCCATGAGCAATCACAATTGTGCAAAGTTTAATCCCTATAATAAGTCCCTTACTCTAGGTCATTCTTAGTTTTGTTTCTCTGATTTTTTTTTTCTTCATCAATACAACTATTTGAATCTACATATTCGTAGAAAACTATAAATTTGTGATTCTTGGAATTTAAAGGGAAACACTACAGGAACAGAAATGGTATAATACTAGTTTCCAACCTTGACTACATACTCAAATCTATTTAAAAGTACTGATAGCACTCTCCACCCTTGAGATTCTGGGGTAAAATTTGGCACTATTTTTTTTTTAAAGTTCCTATGTGGTTATAGAATACACTGAGGGTTATGAAATGACATACTAGGTAGAAGAAAAACAACAAAGAAAAAGTGATATATATATTATATGTATCCACATACAAGTACAGCATGAATATATTAAAATATATCTTAGGGGCCAACGTCTGGTGTAGCAGGTTAAGCTGCCACTTGCAGTGCCAGCATCCTATATCAGAGGCTGGTCGGTATTCTGACTGCTCCTCTTCCAATCCACATTCCTGCTAATGTGCCTGGGAAGGCAGCAGATGATTACCCAAGTACTTGGGCTTCTGCTACTCATGTGGAAGACTAGGAAGGAGTTCCAAGCTCCTGGCTTCAGCCTGGCCCAGCCCTGGCCATTGTGGCCACTTGGGAGTGAACCAGCAAGTAGAAGATCCTCCTCCCTCTCCCCATTGCTTTGTCTTTCAAATAAATCAAAGAAATTAATATTAGACACACTTCTCATAAAATTACTGAGAAATGTTAAACATTAACCAACGAACAAATATTAATGAAAATAAAGATGAGCCAACAGTAACATAAAACAAAACAAAATTGACAGTTAAAAGCATGAAAATGAGTCAAGGATATTTACATTCACAAAAGTTAGGTAAATGTGTAACTTTTTTGCATCTAGTTTGGCTTTGGCATAAATACAGCAAAAACTAAGAGACAGACTCAGAGAAATGTGACTATGTGGAATCATTTGTCTCAGAACTAAGAGACCAGGTAGCAATCTGGCTCATCTCTTCACACATTTTTATCACATAGGTCACATCCTCTGTCTGCAAGGCTATAAAATCAGAAATTACAAGAGAAATATGGTGGAAAAGGTTGTTTATAAAGAAAACTTTACTCAACAACTTGGAGAAAAATCAAACACAAAATGCAGAACTGTAAAAGGAAGAATAGCAAGTACACTGTTTATTAACTTCCACTTCCAGCCAACATGGTTCCAGTACACAGTCTTCCAGAAACAACCAACATTCAGGCAAAATGGAAAAGAAACAAGACCATGGACATCAGGAACAAAGGACAGTGATAGCTGAGAAACAGGAAACAAACGAGGTGAGCCCTGGGACTGATTGCCTCAGTTTGCTGCCTTGAGGGAGTTTTCAGGTGTGAGTGCGGGAGGGTTGGAGGATCAGGGCAGACAGAGCCTGGCAAACTTTCTGAGCTGAGACATGGCTGGAAAGACCAGTGAACCATAGGCAGCTAGAAAGACCAATACTCAGTGTAGACAGGACTGAAGAGGGATAAGTATCACAGGGTGGGGACTGTGGGGAGCAACTCGGACTGGACTGAGTTACTGGAATTAAGACTTATTCTATGCATCTGCTCTCCCACAATATGGCGCTGGGAGAGGAGAAAACAGCTTCTACGCAGCTGCCTCTTGCCAACTTGAGTGATGACCTCCAGGAGCTGATCCTGCTCCTGATTGGAGGAGAGCAGCGTACTCGGCGTGTGGGCAGCCGAGTTGGGATTGGCGGAAGAGGACTATAAAGGAGGAGAGAGACAACATGCAGGAGGAACATCTAAGGGGAACATCTAAGAGGAACACCTGTGCAGCCCTCGAGAGAGCCGGCCGGCGGTGTGCCGCTCCCCTGCGGAAGTGGGGAAAGTGGCCAGGGGGAACCGCCCTTCCACGGAGGTGGAAGGGACGGCAGCCAACCCGGGAAGAACCAGCAGCAAACCCGGGGAGGGCCGAGCAGACAAAAGAACAGCGCAGGGTCCTGTGTCGTTCCTCCGCGAAGACGGGGAGCGACAGGGACTCCTAGAGACCAGACATTCTCCTGCATTCATGAGTATGGATCAGCACATAGGTCTGAAGAAACTACCCAAGGCTGATGAAAGAATTTTCCCAAAGAATTACAGGGAAAAACATTCATAACTCACATAGGACCAGATCAGTGTCTATTCACATCAGCCAAACTAGAAATTTTTATAACTCCTGGAACATCTGTTAAAGTATTCAGGAGTCCTGCCTCTTAAAAAAAAAAAAAAAAAAAAAAAAAAAAAAAAAAAAAATTTACTTAAGGCAGAGTGACAAAGAAACAAGAAAACAAGAGAAATAAAGAGAGAGGTAGAGATATAGATCTTCCATCTGCTGGTTCACTCCCCAAATGCCTGCAATAGCCAGGACTGAGCAGACTGAAGCCAAGAGACAGAAATTCCAAACGAGTCTCCCACATGGGCAGCAGGAATCCAAGTACTTTGGCCATCACTCACTGCCCCCCAAGGCACATTAACAGGAAGATGGATTACACAGGCAGAATAGAAAGGACTTGAACCAGACACTCAGATATGGAATGCAAGCATCCCAAGTGGCAGTTTAACCAGCTGTGCCACAACGCCTGTCCCAGTTTTGTGAATGGGGTGAATTAACCCAAGATGAAATACTTCTCCAATAAATAATAATAACCCTATAATAATAATAAATGATAATAAACCTTAAAAGCCAAGTTCTGAAGGGATACAACTGTTTAGAGGTAATATAACTGAGTCTCAGAACAAAACTCAAGAATATTTATAGGAATGTTAAACTATCAAGCATACAATAAATTAATTTACATTGTCCAGCTTACAATTAAAATTGTAAGGCCTAAAGGAAGTAAGAAAATATATCCAACAGTGATCAATAAAACCAACCCAGAAATGACCAAGATATTAGACTTAGCAGACAAGGACAGTAAAAGGTACTACATACTGCATTCTATGTGTTCAAGAACTTAAGTAGAGACAGTGAAGATTTTTTTTTAAATCTAAGCAAACTTACAAAGCATACTATGTCTAAGATACAGATAATATTAGAATTAATTAGTAATTAGATATCACAGAATAAAAGATTAGTGAAGTTGAAGATAGCAAAAGAAACTATTGAAATAACACACAGAAAAATGATTTAAAAAAAATAGTAATAGGAGATGGGCATTTGGCACAGCAGTAAAGATGACACCTTTGTCCCACACCAGTATGCCTGGTCTGAGTCCCAGTCCTTGGCTCCC
This sequence comes from Oryctolagus cuniculus, assembly GCF_964237555.1. Classification (NCBI taxonomy): domain Eukaryota; kingdom Metazoa; phylum Chordata; class Mammalia; order Lagomorpha; family Leporidae; genus Oryctolagus; species Oryctolagus cuniculus. The sequence goes on along the minus strand of NC_091432.1, from coordinate 106,338,028 downwards.
AATCTGGCTTCCTGCTAATGCACACCCTGACCGGGAGCAGATGGTATCTCAAATACTTGGGTCATTGCCATGCACATAGGAGACCTAGATTGAATTCCAAGCTGCTGGCTTCAATCAGGCTCAGTCGGGTTACTGGCTGTTGTGGGAAGTGAATCAATAAATGGAAGTGCTCTCTCCCCCATTTCTCTCTCCTCCTTTCAAATAAAATGAGGGAGAAAAAACCATAGTAGTAAGTTATAGGACAACATGTGGCATCTAAGTGTAACTGCAGTTCCCGAAGGAGAGAAAGTAGGTACCAAAAATTCCAATAATGGCTAAGATTTTTCCAAATTTGATGAAACTATAAACCCACAGATCCATGCAGCTCAAGGAATCCTAAGCACAAGAAACAGGAATCAATTGCATCAACTAATGTTATGAGCAATTGCTCAAAATTAACAGGAGAAAAATGGCACAGAACATAGCACACAGATTTCTTATAGGAAACCAGGGAGAGGCAACACAGCAACAGTTTATAAAATATTGAGAGAATGTTAAAAACTCCATCAACTGAGAATTCTATACTCAAGCAAAAATATAGTTCAAAAATGATGCAAAACTTTTTCAAATATACAAAACATCAAAGATTCCATCAAAAGCAAACCTGCCCTGTAAAAAACATCAGAAAAAGTCCTTCAGGCAGAAGGACAGTTAACAGCAATTGGGCAAATGGATCTCAATAAGAATAAAGGACTTCAGAAATAGTAACTGTGGGTGTAAATAGTATGATGTTTTCCTTGTTGTTTGCTTCCTTAAAAGAGAAATGTTTTAACAAAAATAACACGATGTGGCACTTACAACATATATGAATGTAAATGTTTGCCAACAAAAGCACAGCTGCTAGCCAGTCGGACGAAAGGTGGAAGGGAAGACAAAATATCAGGAAGTAAAACTGGACTATAACTAGAGATATGGGAAATTGTACGAAAACTATGAGGAACACTGAGTACAACTCAATGGTAATAAATATGGGTAGAGAAAATGGATTGATTTTCTAGAAAAGCATATTCTCCAAATTGACTTCTTAGGAAGTAGAAAATATGAACACATCAATAACTGCAGAGAAAACTGAGAATCTGAAGACAGATCCAGACAGTTGTAGAAATGAGTTTAACAATTATCAAAGAAACAAATCGTTTCTACAATTCTTTTATTTTTCAGCATAGTAAAAGATAAGCTTACCAATTTATTTTACAAGGCTAGCAGAACCCTAATTTCAAAACCAAATAAATAAACGATTCTTGGAAATGGTCACTCATGAATAAGATCCAAAGTGCATTAAAGGCACACTATATCATGACATATTCTTAAAAATAAATTTTCATTTTACTTGAAAGGCAGAGAGAGAGGGACAGAGAGATTCTTCCATGAGCTGGTTCACGCCCCCAGATGCCTGCAATAGCTGCAGATGGGCCAGGTTAAAGCTGGGAGTCTAGAACCTAATCTGATCTTCTAAGTGCGTGACAGGGAACCAAGTACTTGAGCCAACATCTACTGCCTTCCAGCGTATGCACCAACAACAGGAAGCCAGATCAAAAGCGAAGGGACTCAAAACAGACCCTCTCACGTGGGATGCAGGATCTTACATGCTAAGCCAAATGTCCCTGCAACATATAGTATTTATGACAGAATGCAATGATGGCTCAGGGTTAGGCAATCTATTTAAAAAAAAAAAAAAAGCTTTTGCTGAATCCCTCTCTTATCCAACTAATTGATAAATGTTGTTTCATGCATACATCAAAACCTTACCAGTATTACATACATACAAGTATATGCCATGCATTGGATCCTGAGAACTCCATGATGAACAAGCTATGGTCCCTGCCTTTATGGAGCTGTTTAGAGAAAAGATACAGACAAGTAAAAATGGAATCATACATAATACAGCGTAAACCTACAGGAGTAATATCAGGAACTATGGGAACTAACCTAACTTTTAGAGCTCTGGAAAGGCTTTCTCAAGGAAGTAAACTTAAAAACTGAGCAGTGAAGGACAGTTCCTAAGATGACTGCAAAGGGGATGAAGGGACAAGAGAAGAGCAAAGGCAGATGCCATTGCACAGCATCATATTAGAATTTCACAGCGGCCAGTGCTGTGGCATGGCAGGTTAAGCTACCACCTGCATCCCATATGGGCACATTTGAGTCCCAGATACTCAATTTCTGATCCAGCTGCCAATGTGCCTGGGAGAGCAGATAACCCAAGTGCTTGAGCCTCTGCACCCACATGAGACCCGGAAGAAGTGCCTGGCTGCTGGCTTGGGTCTGGCGGATGCGACCATTTGGAGAATGAACCAGTGGATGGAAGATCTGTCTATATAACTCTTTCAAGTAAATTTTTTTGAAGAATTTTGTACTTGTGGTGACAATTTGACATAATGGTTGAAACACAATGGGTTACTGGCATTTTGCATAAAGAGTATCTGAGTTCAAGACCTGGCTATGCTCGATCCCAGCTTCTTGCTAATGAGAGGCAGCAACTGAGGGTTCAAGTGGTGAGATCTTTCTACCCTTGTAAGAGATCCAGATCGAATTACCAGCTCCCGGTTTTGGCCCAGCTCAGCCCTGGCTGAAGCAAATGGGAATTGTCTGTTTTTCAAACAAATAATTAGATTTTGTATTTAATCAAGCAAAAGAAGGTACTAAGCTTTAGTTCAGGTGATAGATTCACTTTTTCTGTTCTTTTTTTAAGATTTATTTATTTGGGCCGGCGCCGCGGCTCAGTAGGTTAATCCTCCACCTTGCGGCGCCGGCACACCGGGTTCTAGTCCTGGTTGGGACACCGGATTCTGTCCCGGTTGCCCCTCTTCCAGGCCAGCTCTCTGCTGTGGCCCGGGAGTGCAGTGGAGGATGGCCCAAGTGCTTGGGCCCTGCACCCCATGGGAGACCAGGATAAGTACCTGGCTCCTGCCATCGGATCGGTGCGGTGCGCCGGCTGCAGTGCGCCGGCCGCAGTGCGCTGGCCGCGGCGGCCATTGGAGGGTGAACCAACGGCAAAAGGAAGACCTTTCTGTCTGTCTCTCTCTCTCACTGTCCACTCTGCCTGTCAAAAAAAAAAAAAAAAAAAAAGATTTATTTGAAAGAGTTACAGAGAGAGAGAAGTCTTCCATCTGCTGGTTCACCCCCCCAATTGGCCGCAAAGGCTGGAGCTGAGCCAATCCGAAACCAGAAGCCAGGAACTTCTTCTGGGTCTCCCATGCAGGTGCAGGGGCCCAAGGATTTGGGCCAACTTCTACTGCTTTCCCAAGCCATAGCCGAGAGCTGCATCAGAAATGGAGCAGCTGGGACTTGAATTTATGCCCAAACGGGATGCCGGCACTGCAGGTGGCAGCTTTGCCTGCTATGCCATAGAGCCAGCCCCTACTTTCTCTGTTCTTACAGGGCATGAAATTAATCTGGGGAGATTATTAGTAGGAAAACATTAGAGTGCTAGTGAATCCCGTAGAGATAATTATCCACTCTAGAATGGCAGTAGGCATGGGGAAAGGGGGCATACACAACAAAACTAGAAAACAATGTAAAAAGCATTGGTGGATCACTGTATTGGGAAGGACGGAATCAAAGACATTGGGGTTCTGAACAGGTGTCATGTATAAACATGGTCAAATAAGCCTGGTAAATACTAGGTTAACTATAAAGAGATTACTTTACTGTAGTACTAATAGAAGCATTTATACTGTTTTCCAAACTCATTACTGAATCCATACTTTGCAGAACATCTTCCAAGATTAATTTTCCATGGAGCACTGCGGGAGGAACTGTTTCTGCTCTTGTAGCTCCCAACAGTTAAGTGAGTAGTTTCATCAACTATATTCAATTTTTCAAGGTTGTCTTGTTCTATCCTATTACATAGTACATGTATCTAGCTTGGTTACTTTCAACTGAGTGAAGCTGACATGAAAAAGGTTCACTGGAATGCAACAAACTCCCTGAGAAAGCCATGAAGAAAGACCACTGAATCAGGACACCCTGTGAACCCACATGGCAGGATCTGGCCCACATGTAAGTTACAATCAAGCAATCTCAATCTTTGCTAATGCATACAAATCCATGGAGTAAGTTCTCACACAGAGAAGATACCTGAAAATGAAGGCTCACTGGAAATAGATACTATAAAACTGCTTAAGCAAATCAAAGTTTAAATCTTAACTGTATATGGAGTAATTAAATAGCTCCATTTACCTAGACACAGAAAAACTGAATAAATTTAGAAACAAAAAATCTGAGTGTTACAGAAACTCTTAGAAATCAGAGACAATAAGTTAATCTATAGTGCTCCAAACTATAATCCATAGGTCACTAAAAGTGTGATTCTAAAACATCAGGTGCAGTATACACAAAAGACATGTATCAGAATGCTGCAAGTAAAAGAACTGACATTCTTAACACCAAGCAATCACTGAGTAAAAGTACATTGTGGCCTCACTGTATGCAATGTTTCAAAAGTTTGTGATGCCAAAAAAAAAAAAAAAAAAAGACAGTTTTGGTTTTGTTTTGTTTTTAATACATTAAAAAGCAACATAGTACAAATGTAGTGGCATTAAAAAGGATCCAAATTTTTAAAAGAATTTTTATAAACAATTCTGTAATAAAAGGGCAACTACATTTTGATACATAAAAGTTTTGTCAAACAAGATTTAAAAAATTTAAAATCAGCAAAGTGTTTAAATTCTTTCCAATGTTCAAGAAAGAAAAAAAAAGCAAACTGTACAATCTCCGTAACACAATGTGTCCTTATATGCACATCCTGGATACTCTGAAAATGTTAAAATTTTTAGAATATGAGGCAGCACTTCAACTCTTCATGGATGCTTCCTCCAGTAAGTATACTTTCAAACACTTTACTATTTTATCTGACTATGCATTGACATGTTTTTCTTCCTGAAAAAATGGATCTATATTAACACTGTTACCTTTTAATGTAAAAATATATGAGATATTCAACTTCCTGAGTGACTTCAGCCATACATCAAACATGATTTATTGAATAAATTCCAAACTTCAGAATGACAGAGCATGTATAGATTTATACTTATGTGTTCAAACAGGGTAAAACTAAAAAAGCACATCACAGAATTTAGTTGAATTCTTTAAGTTACGCAATATGATTTATCCCCAAAGTTAACCATTGAGTTTCATCAAATAAAATGTTAATGAGTCACTGAAATGTTGTGTTTTCTAGTTTATTACCAAAATACAGATAGCCATTTCAGACTATCAATTTGCATATTTTCTATTATACACACCAAAATCTGATTCACTAACAAGAAATTTCTTGCAATACAAAAGGATAACAGATAATTAAAATATTTGCTTTATAATTCAAACAATCTATATAATCCACCCTTCCTAAACTGTCTAAAGAGATGTGGCACTTTCCTTTGCTTAAAACCCTGAGGTGAAAGGTTATTAATGTAATAAAAGTAGAACCACAATCTTCCTTTCTGTATTAAACTGTAGCTATCAGCTTTAAAAAAATTTATAAAGAAAGGTGGCAACTTGTAAAGCTGCTCTGTACAATTTCTAAACAAAATATTTCCAGATCAACTTAGTCAAAAGTGCCTAAAATGACCCTATAAAACATCGTCCTTTTAACACCTGTCAGTGCCGAGACGAACGCCATTTTCCATCTCTACTACTGTCTCTCCTGTTATCATAGTCATGGCTCCAGCCATCATGGTTCCTGTCTTCATAGAAGAAATCATCGCGGCTGCCTCTGTAGTGGCGGTCAGACCCGTGATCAGAGTGCCGCTGCTCACGGCTGTAATGTCTGTCTGCCAGGTAGGGGTGAGAATTCTGCCTGCCTTTACGCTGCGACGACGGGGTATCCTGGCGCCACTGGGAGCTTGACGACGGGATAAAAGCATGATTATGGGACTGAACTGATGGCGAGAATCCTGACTGATCCACATGTGGAGAACCAAATTTCCCACCATATGACATCTGTCTCAAAACACTGTTCATCTGAGGGAAAACAAAGAGAAGGAAATGTTAACTGCAAATATTTCAAGGCATCAAAGCCAATACTCACATGTGGTCCAGTTAACTAAACAGATAAGAATAAGCAAAATCACTCTTGTCTGGAGGAATCCTAAGTTAAACAGAACAGAACAATACAACAGTGTAATTCATCCCAATGTAGGAATACAAGGTAATGGTGCATAAATACTACACCTGGCTCCATCAAAGATAAAATTTAGAAGGGCAGAAGTCATACAAAATGATTATAATGCTAATCACTGGGTAATAAACATATAAAGGAATAGGCATTCAATGAAGATGAAACATTATCTGAATATTAAAAGGAATATTTTAAGGAAAAAATGATCTGAATATTTATAGAAGGAATATTTTAAGGAAAATATTTCAAAGGGAATATAGAACCAGGAAAGGAAACTGCACAAATAAAATTTATAAGGAAACATAGAATGGCTGAAAGCAAGCAAGTACTTCAGGCTGAGACAGATTATAACCTTAAAGCACTCACCAACACAAGGTCAGCTTAGAAAGGTTTAATGGAATCAGATGATGGGAATGCCTAAGAGAAAGCTGACCTATCTTATAAGAAATGGGAAGTTAAAACAGAGCTATTATATTAACTTGGAAATGGTGTGCAGGGTGGGCTAGTTAGGGAGGAACAGAGACATTGATAACTGACTAGGCCAGTGGTTCCCAAAATCAACCTGTGGATAGATGTTTTGCACACTTGTAAAACACAAAAGTCTGGGAACCACAAACCAACGTCATGATTTGGGGGAAGAAATGAATGAAAGTACTGCAAACCAAACAAACAAAAATGGACAAAAAGACAAGGTGAATGAGTAAACAATGGAATAATAAAAGCTAAGATTTTAAGCCTAATTTCATGGTAATTTTTTTTTAATGCAAAGTTTAAGAAAGGACTGGTCTAGACACTTACGCATATTAAAATATTAAAGGGGGTGATAACAAGTCACTCAGGATAGGCAGCAAGAACAGCAGACAGAATCTCCAGTATTTGCAATACATAAATCCAAATACAAATGTAAAATGTAATTCTATTTCTACTTATCTTCGGTTACTAGGTATATGTCAGTCTAAGGAAGACTAAAATAGGTGATCAATATACAAAGATCTAATCTTTGCTAACCTTAACAAAAATCTGATAAGTTGTTAATTTAGGAATTTACAAATTTATACTTCTGAGGAAGTTAATTTTAAAAAAGTCACGTGATCTAACCTGAATATTTTAACTAAGTATGATTTTTTTTTTAGAACTCAAGTTGAAAAAAAGTCAGCCTACCACTGCTTGTCTCTGATAATTTTCTGGAGACGAGAAAGACCTCTGGATCATCTGTGCTGATGGAGCCACATTATCCACTGTCCTTTCGTATCTGCTATAAATAAAACCAACATACAATCATTCATTCAGTAAATATTTATTGAACACCAATCATGAGCAGGACACTGTTCTCAAAGGGGAGAATGAATAAGACAGAAATGGTATCTGCTCTCATGGAGTTAGAATACAGACAAAAGGACTTTTTCCCCCACAATTTTAAATCCTATAACATATGACAGGGGTTCTATTTTAGGTTGGCTGGTCAGGGACAGCCTTTCCAGAAAGGAGACACCAAGTGAGTGCTGAATAACAAGATTATTTGTAGGCAAAACATTCTCAAGTAAGGGAAGAGCTAGCAGAGAAGTATGCAAACCTCTGTACCAAATTTAGTTTTTATAAACAAAGTTTTATTGGACCCACGCTCTTTTATTTTTATATTATCTGTGGCTACTTTGTTGCTACAGTGGTAGAAATGGAGTGTATGGCCTGGAAGTCTGAAACATTAACGATTTGATCCTTCATTTAAAAGAAAAATCTGTCAATCTATGAGCTAGCACAAAGGCCTAGTCTAAGAAAAATGAAAAGGATATGCTAAACTAGATATAAAGGAGGAAAGAAACAATAAAGAAAGGATAAAATCTAGATTTCTAGCTCGGGCAATTTGGTGGGCATTTACCGAGGCAGGGAAAAGGATCAGGATTTAAGAGGGTTAGGAATTGGGGACGGCACCGTGGCGCAGGTTAATCCTTCGCCTACGGCGCCAGCATTCCATATGGGCACAGGTTCTAGTCCCAGCTGCTCCTCTTCCAATCCAGCTCTCTGCTATGGCCTGGGATAGCAGTAGAAGATGGACAAGTCCTTGGGCCCCTGGATCCACATGGAAGACCTGGAAGAAACTCCTGGCACCAGCGCAGCTTCAGCCATTGCGGCCATTTGGGGAGTGAACCAACGGAAGGAAGACCTTTCTCTCTGTCTCTCCCTCTAACTGTCTGCAACTCTACCTCTCAAATAAATACAAAAATCTTAAAAAAAAAAAAAAAAAGAGGGTAAGGTATTATAGTTCTAGAACATACATTTGATATTAATTTTAAGTGCCTTATTCCTCACTCCTTAAAGAGGTAACTTCTGTATAGAAAAATGCACTCTACCCGGCGCCGCGGCTCACTAGGCTAATCCTCCGCCTTGCGGCGCCAGCACACCGGGTTCTAGTCCCGGTCGGGGCGCCGGATTCTGTCCCGGTTGCCCCTCTTCCAGGCCAGCCCTCTGCTGTGGCCAGGGAGTACAGTGGAGGATGGCCCAGGTGCTTGGGCCCTGCACCCCATGGGAGACCAGGAAAAGCACCTGGCTCCTGGCTCCTGCCATCGGATCGGCGCGGTGCGCCGGCAGCAGCGCGCCGGCCGCGGCGGCCATTGGAGGGTGAACCAACAGCAAAGGAAGACCTTTCTCTCTGTCTCTCTCTCTCACTGTCCACTCTGCCTGTCAAAAAAAATAAAAAAAGAAAAAAAAAGAAAAAGAAAAATGCACTCTAAACTTTTAAAAGTAAATAATAATAACAAGAAGAAAATAAGAAAAAAAGGGATTATTTTAATATTTTTTAAAAAATTTCCTTGAAATCAACTGATTAACCTTAAGTTTAGATTTTTTAATTTTTAATTTTCTTAAATTAGGTTTTATATCTATATGCTAAGGGAGAGAAAACATCATTCAGTGACATGTTAAAAGTATAAAAATATAAACACTCTACCATTTGACTAACACTATTTATTTGTGCATTTTCCCCCATAAAATTCAAAGGGGAGGGAGAACTTTTACCCCTTTTACCAAGCATACATTTGAAAATTCAAGAACAGTGATTGGAGATGCTTTAAATTCCAACTGTACCAAAAAAATATTTAAACAGCACTCATTAATTTCAGTTGGTAAGAAAGGATATGGGGAAGGTAGCATTCTTGTATTTTTTCCATGGCTGTCAGCTTACAATTCCACTTTTCCATATCTCATTTCTTAACATCCATCCAATTCTCTCAGCTCATGACACCACACAGTCCAAACCACCAATCTCACCCCAATAGCTTCTTTGCTACACTTACCACAAATAGCAATACCTTACTAGCAAGAGCTTCCTAATTGGTTCTTCCATTTTCACTATGGTCCCTCCAGCCCATTCACCCATTATCTACAGCCTCTATATATAATACTGGTAACAACTACTTTCCATTTCCATTCCTCACAGTCTTGGTACACTGGCTCCTTTCAGTTCCCCATCCATCTATAATACATCTCTCTGTCAAAACTTTCTCAAGTCACCCTTTTACTCTCTCCCTGGAGAACTTAGTGTTGTAAACAGATAAATGCATATCTTCATCTAGATTTTAAGCTCCACTAGGCAGGATATGGTAACAGCTGGTCTCAATCATGCTGTATGGGTTTGAATCCCAGTCCATTGCTTATAAGCAGTTCAAATTTGGGTAAGTTAACCTCCATTCCCCATTTTCTTCACATACAAGGTACAGATAAATAATTGCTACCCCTTAGGATTGCCGAGAGGAACAAATGAGATCATATACGCAAAGAACAAGTATTTGTTAACTATTTCTTGAATGAAGCCCACGACTGATTTAATAGCTCTAAGGAAGGAAAAACTGTCCCTGATAAAATAACAGTCTCCCCAAAGCAAATAAAATCACTTAAGTAAGTAAACACAGTAACTTTTCGGACCCTGTGTAGCTGCAGGGATGTTGAAGAACATGAGTTTTTTTCCTTACAAACCACAGGACAAGAGAAGTAAGACATGCAGACGATCACACAACTGGTAGAGGCTTACCTGAAATTCAGTTCTATGAACTCAGTGCAGTCCACTGCTTACTAATCAGTACTTTTAAACTGCAAGTAACAACTAATTAATGGTCTTAATATTAATTTGGGGGGCCGGCACTGTGGCACAGCGGGTTAAAGCCCTGGCCTGAGGCACCGGAATCCCATATGGGCGCTGGTTCTAGTCCCAGCTGCTCCTCTTCTGATCCAGTTCTCTGGTATGGCCTGGGAAATCAGCGGAAGATGGCCCGAGTCCTTGGGCCCCTGTACCCACGTGGGAGACCCAGAAGAAGCTCCTGGATCCTGGCTTTGGATAGGCTCAGCTCCAGCCATTACAGCCATCTGGGGAGTGAACCAGCAGATGGAAGACCTTTCTCTCTGTCTTTACTTCTTTCTGTAACTCTTTCAAATAAATAAAAGAAATCTTTAAAAAAAAATATTAATTTGAAGTAAAATAGAAAACAGTGAGCTGGGAACAGTAAAGAGAAGGGAAGTTTTAAGAAATCTCCGTCCTTAATGTGTTGTACTACGAGAATTAACGGTAAAACTAGTCTTCAAATGGTACTTTATACTTAACGGTAAAACTAGTACTCAAACAGTATTTTACACTTCATGTGTCTGTGTGGGTGCAATCTGTTGAAATCTTTACTTAGTATATACTAAATTGATCTTTTGTATATAAAGATAATTAAAAATGAATCTTAATGAAGAATGGGATGGGAGAGGGAGTAGGAGATGGGATGCTTTGCATGTGGAAAGGTGGTTATGGTGGAGAAAAACCACTATAAACCAAAAGTTGTACTTTCAAAATTTATATTTATTAAATAAAAGTTTTCTAAAAATAATTTTTTAAAATTTAAAAAAAATTAAAAAAAAATTTTGTTTCAACTATAGCCATGTTATATATAGGGATATGTTTTTACAAGTGACCATAAACATAGATGTATGTATCTATTCTAAGAGGACACAGCTATATATATATGTGTGGGGGGGTGTGTGTGTGTCTGTGTATTTTAAAAGGACAATGTATCCATTATATATATAGTCTTCTTGGAAGAATACAAAAGTAACAATAATCCAACATGGCAACAGAGCAGAACTGAAGTCCCCACATAAAGAAGGAAGCTACTCACTCATGCATTTGAAGTCATAACTTTATGAAATTCTTGATAAATGATTTTAAGCATCAGTGAGAAATATTACCTGCTAGGAGAAGTGGAGGTAGGGCTTGAATTTCCAACATGATGCTGGGGATATGACAAACTGACATCCTGTGAGGCATGACTACTTCCTAAAATGAAACAATTTGAAAAACTCTTCTTGGGAGAACATTTAATTTGAACTTCTGTCTCCCCCACCCCAAATCACTCCAAAAAGATACACAATCTAAATGATATCTCAAATGGTTATGAACTGCTTTACAGCTTCATCAGACTGAAATATTTAAGTATACAATACCAGATATGCACAACATAGTGTTCCAAACATGACACTATCCAGCATATAAATAATCAATACCGCCTCTCCGTTTTAAGACTGGATACAACGAAAGTTTCATCTTCACATGATCGAGAATCAAAATTTGTAAAAATTAATGGCAAAGCAGCCAGGAAAAGTATTTTCAGAAAATAATCCTCACTCCCTTTTCAAATTCAAGTCTCTTTAACAAAGTTTGTGTTTTTTCACCAATCCAAAATAAATTTTAAACTCAATCATCACTGAATAGTTACCTGATCTAAATTGAATTTTGATGGGCCTTCCAAAAAGTTTGATGCCATTAAGTAGATTCATTGCATAAGGAACAGACACCTCATGTTTGAAATTTACAAATGCGAACTGCTTTGGTTTACCATCCTTATCTTTTGGAATTTTCACCTTTATTACTGGCCCAGCCTATAAACAAAAAAGTTATTAAAATTTAAACAAGACAATTTCAGGAATATACTCAAATTTTACAAACAAAAGAGACTGCAAAGTCTAAAAGCCACAGAAATGTAATCAAGAACTTCAGAAATCGATCCATGCGGACTTCCATTTTAGTTAGTGTAAAAAATCCTACTTATGACTGAGAATTCGACTAACTTAATTGAGGAACTGGAAAAGCAATCAGTAAATTTAGTCTTCCCAGCACTATGTGCCTTTTTAACAAGGTGACCAACAGCCATCACTTTATCACCATGGAAACGAATGCTTCCCAAAAGCAAGATTAATCAAACAGCACTAGTTATAGGGGGCCAGGCCTGGGGGGAACGGGACACTTAGAATTTTCCGCATGTCTTTAAACACAAACACTACTATGTATCGGAGTCTATTTTAAACGCTGCAACATTATCATCAACTTAAGTGACAATAGATGGTGACAAAGAAACGGAAATGCAACTTCACAGTCGGAGGAACCGAAGACAAACGACCTTACAGGGAAGATGAGAGGGACAGGAAAAGGAGAAGGCACCGGTCAACGAAGATCCCACACGTTAAGCCCCTAGGACCCCTGAGTCTCTCCCACGGGAATGCTTGACGGACGGTCCCTCCACTACCTGGAGTCGTCACTGTGGCCCTGAATTAACCAAGGCGACACCCAGTGCACACCTCGTTCCTAAGCGCGCCCCCACTCTAAACGGCCCACCTGTCCCGCGCCCAGCAGGGGTGGAGCGGCGCCCGCCATTGGATCGGGCCCTACCCGAGCCGGGAAATGGAAAGCAAACAGGGCGCTTACCTGGTGGAAAAGCTCAAACAGGAGCTCCTCTGTCACTTTAGTTTCAAGGTTGCCCACAAACAGAGTGCGATCCGCTTCCGCGGCCGCTGCCCCCATTTCAGCGTCGCCCCCTCCCAGCCCAGGCCGAAGGGTCCGGCCGACGCCCCCACTGCGCAATCTCGGAAGTCCTACGTTACGCGACGCGCTTCCTGACGTCACGGACGTACGCGCCCGTTACGCTCGCCCTGCGTGGGCGATTGCGCATGCTCGCTAGGAGGCGGCTCGTTCGCTGCCTTAGGTATGGCTTCTAGAGGAGTTCGTGTGTCGTTCTGTGACGGGCTGGATTAGTCTGTCGGGTTGCGAAGGGCCTGCGAAAGACGTAACTCAGCCACTGCGGGCAGTGTTTGAAGATGGCCCTGAACTGTGTGTCCTTGTCCGCTGGCGACCAAAGAAACAGGGCGGCCTACCGCGCTCTCCCAGGCGACCGCAGCCCGTCGGCCTCCGCGTGGGCCATGGTGTCTGGAGACGGCTTCCTCGTTGCCAGGCCTGGGGCGGTTCGTCCGGGACCTCGGCAGGCGGTGCGACCAAACATTCGAGAGAGCCGTCGAGTGACCGCGAGCGGCCGCAGCCCGCCCAGCCTTATAAACGGAAGAGACCCGGATGCCCGGAGCCGAGGCCACCAAACCAGATTCTCCCCGTACCCGCCCCGCGGCGTTAAACTGGACCTCCTGAGAAGCGTGCTGCAACAGCGGCTGGTCGCGTTGGGCGCTGTCCTCGCATCCCGAATAGCAGCCTGAAGCGAATGCCTCCTCCCAGTTAGCTTGTGAACAAGGCCTCTGTATAACCGCCTCGGTGTAACCGCAGTCTTTATTTCCATCTTCATATAAAAGGACCTACGGAGGAATTCTGTCAGTATAGCCTAGCAACAAGGAAAATTGTATCACTAATCGATTCCGATGTGGCCAGGATGGTTAGAATTGGGGAAGACTTAGTTGGTATTCACGGAGCTGATCAAAAATCCCACTCACTGTCCACCCTTCTTCACAATTTTCCAACAAGCGATCAGAATTTTCTCCTTTTCCACAGGCCTTCCTCCCCTCCCTCGCTGATTCTCCCACTGGAAGACTTCGTTCCACTTTCCTTGCCCTTTTCCTCTACCTTTACTTGTGAGATAAGACAAGTCGCGCTGATTTATTTTTCCATCTTTTCCTCAGCATTCCCATCTGCCCCTTCACTTTTCACCTCAGGAATATCTACCAAAAAAAAAAAATTTACTTTGCTTTCACATCACCTAACCAATTGACATTCCTTTTGCCAAAGGTTTCGAATGAATTCTTATATTTGTCATTTGATTATTTGCATTCGATCCAGATTCCTTGATATGAGTCTGGTGACTCAAGGTACCCTGGCAGAAACACCAGCCATTTCTTTTATTCACTGGAGCATCTTCTTGAAATCTGTTTTTATTAATTCAGCCACTCACCAGTGCATGGGGGTCTTCTCTGTTGTATGCATTGTGAGTGAACTTGACACACTTCTGCCATTTAGATTAGGTGTGTTTTCTAGATGCAAGGGGTGGGAGGAGGCAGCTAGTAAGTAAATAAGTAATTGCAACCTTGGACTATTTTATACACAGGAATAAAAATAAGTCCTGGTCGCAGTGGTTTTCCATAATACTGCACTATTTTGGTTCTTCCCTTACCTGGCTGATCAGACCTTATTTGCTGATGCTTGTTTTTTTCAGTTAATATGTTCCTTTTTTGTTTCTGCCAAGGGTCATTTGGCTGTTCGCAAAATCATTCACAGGCCATACAAAATTATCAATTAGCCTGTTATAGATGTATTGACTTTCAAGTCCCACCTGTGCTTGTCTTGGCAGGGCCAAACCAAATAATTTCACAGACTTTGTATGGCCAGTGGGCCAGGTGTACACCATCCATGGTTAAAGGGTGGCATCCAGAGAAGGTTAATGGGTTTTGTGAGTGCCAACCGTTTATGCAAGTAGGTAGACGTTTTCCCAGTGGACTATTGCTTGTTTAGACTTTCTTAAAATAATTATTTTCAGATAAAGTAAAATCACCACACACCACACAGTAGTAAATTTTTAGGACCACATATTACAAAAAAACGGGGATAAGTCAGAGTGCTTCCAAAAAAGAGGGATTAATATAGTGAGAGATGCGAGTTGGTGCTGTGGCATTGTAGGTTAAGCCTCTGCCTGCAGTTCAGGCATCCCTTATGGGCACTGGTTCAAGACCTGGCTGCTCCACTTCTGATCCAGGTTCCTGCTAATGCACCCGAAAAAGCAGAGGAAGATGGCCTGAGTTCTTGGGCCCTTACATCCACATAGGAGACTTGGAAGAAGACTAGTTCCTGGCCTTGGCCTGGCCTAGCTTTGGCTGTGGGAGCTTGCAGCCACTTGGGGAGTGAATCAGTAGATGGAAGATTTCTCCTCTTTCCGCATTGCTGCCTTTCAAATAAATCACATCTGTATATACATATACATGCACACAAATAGTAAGAAATATAGCTACCAGGGTATAGAAAGAATGATAGAAAGAATAATGAGAATGATAATAGCTCCCATTTGTTGTGTGCTATGTGCAAGGCAATGAATTAGGGATTTTTATTCATTGTTTATTGAGATTAATTTTGAGGATTTATTCTGTGCCTACAACTGTGTGCAATAGAAACATAGAATGAAGTGGTAAACAAGATCGATAAGTCTCTGTGCTCATATGCTGTTTGATTCTCATAGCAGCCCAGTTGTTGTGAAGAACTGAGTCTCAAATGAAGCTGACTGTACAAGGACATATATCTGGTAAATGGGAGAGCTTCGTAGCCTTTCAGCAGTTTTCTCATCTGAACTATGCAATACAAATATTCATGGAGTGATGATTTCTTCAACTTTCCCAAGGATAGTGTGGAACTAGTACTATTACAAATATCTATAGAAGAGTTATTTCAAATTATGCCAATAGATACTTTAAGCTGAGTGTTATAACAACCAATAGTTGAGGAAGATGTCCCATTTAGGAGTTTAAGACAGGTAAAATAATACTGAATACTGAAGGTAAGGTAGGCTTTCCTAAAAGTTAAGAGGTGACTAAAAGTTAAAAAAAAAAAATCCTACCTCGAAAAGCAATACATTAGTTTCAGAAATTTAGAATAGAGGTTGAATCCTGTCAAGGATTTTGTCAAAGGAATTACAGTGTGAAATAGGACTAGATGACTTCTTCACTTTCTTCTCATTTACTCTGATTCTGTACTTTTAAAAATACACTTGGTTTGGGGCTGGCGCTGTGGTACAGCGGGTTAACGCCCTGGCCTGAAGTGCCAGCATCCCATATGGGTACGGTTCTAGTTCTGGCTACTCCTCTTCCAATCCAGCTCTTTGCAATGGCCTGGGAAAGCAGTGGAAGATGGCCCAAGTGCTTGGGCCCCTGCACCCACATGGGAGACCTGGAAGAAGCTCCTGGCTCCTGGTTTAGGATTGGCACAGCTCTGGCTGTCGTGGCCATCTAGGGAGTGAACCATTGGATGGAAGACCTCTCTCTCTGTCTCTACCTCTCTCTGTAACTCTTTCAAATAAAGAAAATAAATCTTTAAGAAAATAATTTGGCTTAATCTGGAAATGGGAACTTAGAGGATAAGAAGGGGAAAATGATCATATGAGCAAACCAGGACACTTGAGAATTAAGAGGGTACAGCAATCACGCAGAGGCAACAGACATAAAAGGGCTGTGCCAAGTATATCAGTTATATAATAGTCACCTAGGAAATAATTTTGCAATTAGATTACTGTTATATCCCTTTTCAGGCAAAAGAGACTGAGACTTGTAAATGAGGGAACAAAAGTCTCATAACAGTACATAGAAGTACAAAAGAACAAGGAAGGACCAAGTGGGAGTAACTTCATTTCTGCCTGTTCTTTCATGGGGTGATCAGGAGTAGGGCTTTGCTTGAGTAATAGTGGATGTGCCAGAAAAAGAAAATGATGTCATTTGTTAGAGTTTTGTTTTATTTGGCAGGAGGAGAACTTTGTTCACATAAATGTGCCATTATTTAAGTTTGATTCAATGAATTTCTAATTTCTGTTCTTCACATCTGCAGTAGCATCCAAATGACAGTGTGTTTCTCCAGTCACATTTGTGGAAGCAGGAACCAACTTAAAACTCTCTAAATGAAATTGTCTAAAACAGGGACAACTGGATTTTCCCTGGAGCAGACAACATTATTAAAATTTCATATATTGGGGCACAGATGGATTTTTAAAATTTTTTTTAGCTATTTATGTTTTTAGATTTATTTGAAAGGCAGAGTTGCAGAGAGGTAGAAGCAGAGAAAGAGAGAGATGTCTTCCATCCACTGGTTCACTCCCCAAATAATCACAATGGCCAGAGCTTCTTCCACGTCTCCCACGCGGGTGCAGGGGGCCAAGGACTTGGACCATCTTCTACTGCTTTCCCAGGGCATAGCATAGAGCTGAATCAGAAGTGGAGCAGCCAGGACTCCAACCAGCATCCACAGGGGATGCTGGCACTGCAGGCGGCAGCTTTACCCACTATGCCACAACACCAGCCCTACAAGTGGAATTTTTTAAAAAGACATTTATTTTCAAAATAGAGTTACAGAGAGAAAAAGAGATTCCATCTACTGGTTCAGTCCCCATGTGGTCCCAGTGGCCTGGGCTGGGCCAGGCTAACGCCAGGAATCAGGAGCCTAATCCTGGTGTAGCAAACACATGGGCCATTTTCTTCTGCTTTCTCAGGTGCATTAACATGGAGCTGGATCACAAGTGGAGAAACCAGGACTCAAATCAGCACTCATATGGGATGCTCATATGGAATGTATACATTGCAAGCTGCACCACAATGCCAGCCCTCTGAATTTTTATTTAATGTCATTGATTAATCATAGCATGTTGTCATTCTAAAATAGGTGAATTCTAAGAGTAGTCCAGAAAAGTAGTAATATTTTTGAAAAGGTGTTATAACCTCTGTTTTTGTTGCCCCTACTTACTGTGTTGGTATGAGCAACTGGCTAGCATGAGTTGAAGTGAAATCCTGATAGAGTATTTACATTCTCTATTCATCAGCACTGAAGCTCCCACAAAGTGTATCTGTTTGGGATATAGAAAAGGAGACCAGTAAGACTGTCCCTGAGCTAGATTTAGTGGTAACTCTAACAGGGAAGAATTAGAAGGTAGAAAGGAAAAGAAAGGAGGGGGGTGCATTCGATGCCAGTGAGTACCTGTTGGAGTCCCAACTGCTTCTGATGCAGCTCTCTGCTCATGTGCCTGGGAAAGCAATGAAAGATGGTTTGAATGCTTGGGGCCCTGCCACCCAGATGGGAGACCCAGATAGAGTTCCTGGCTCCTGACTGCAGCCTGGCCCAGCCCGGGGTCTGGTGACCATTTGGGGAGTGAACCAGTAGATGGAAGATCTGTCCTTCTCTCTCTGTAACTCTGTTTCTCAAATAAATAAATCTTTAAAAATAAATAAAAGAGGGAGAAAAATGTCACAGGAAGCAAGAGTAAGTAGTGGTCAGAAAACTCTACTGCCTTTCCATCAAAATTAGTTATATGTCCTCCATTCAGTCTGGTGGATTTGTACAGATTGCACTGAGGTACAGCTTCTCAATTTCTACAAAAGGCATTCCGATTTTTCCTAGCTGACCAAATGTATTTTTTTAAAGTATTTATTTATTTGAAAGATAGAGTTACAGAGAGGCAGAGACAGAGAGAGCGAGGGAGCAAGAGAGAGAGAGAAGTCTTTCTATTGGCTGGTTCACTTCCCAAATAGCTGCAATGGCCGGGGCTGTGCCAGTCTGAAGCCTGGAGCTTTCTCTAGATCTCCCACACTGGTGCAGGGGCCCAAGGACTTGGGCCATCCTCCACTGCTTTTCCAGGCCATAACAGAGAGCTAGATTGGAAGTGGAGCAATTGGGACTAGAACCGGCACCCATATGGGATGCTGGCACTGTGGACAGCAGCCTTTACCTACTATGCCACAGCACCAGCCCCCAAATCTATGTTTGAATATATATGACAACATAATACCTATGTCTTCTTACTGTCTTCCTCCATTTAATTGTGAAGTCTTGTACATTTATCTTCTGAGTACTATTATGTTTCTATAATCATTTTTCATTACCTGAACCATATTTACTTGGACATGGCAGCCTGTTTTCTTTTTCTGTCTCTCCATCCTAAATGTATGTAGCCTTTGAACTAATGACATCTGACTACTACTATTGCTACTCCTACAAACTACTACTACAGTGTTTCCTAATGTCTGTTACACAGAACCTTCACTAAGATATACAAGGTCCTTCTTTATAAAAAGAATAGAAGATCAATAATTTTGACATGTGGTATATGTTTTGCCAACTTCTTAGGGAGATATATGTGTAATAACATGTCAAAGATTCTGATAGTTCCTTCAGAAAAAGAAACATTTAATTGTATTTTAACCAGTGTCCCCCAAATTTATTTTCCGTAGGTTTAAAATTTTGTATGCTATATGTCTTCCTAAGGAGGCTTTTCCTACAGAGATGTAATTAGAAGTGCTGCATTACTTCCAGTGGGACAGTTTTTTGTATATTAGAAATGGATTTTGATATAGTGTGAGATCTTAGTAGGTTTCCAAATGCTATTAATTAGAAATGTTAGTTGATTTCCTCACTCACAGTTTGACAAGATTCAACCCACAGGATGACCTGTACCTATCAATGTTTTTGGAAGGGTGGGAGGAGGAAGGCAAGCATTTGGCGGAAGATTCCCTGGACACTGAGGAACAAGTCTGCATTGTTACTAGTAACACATACCCTGATGAATGCAGGTAGGTGTGAAGATTTCTTAAGTACGTTATTCTAAAGAGTGATGACTTGAGTCCTTATTGCAATGGAAATGTTTATAGGCAGCTCTACTTCAAAATGGACTTTTTCTAAATCAGAAGAGAAAAATCTTGCCTTAAGCTCCCAAAGACCTGAGTCACTGAAGCAATGCAACTCTAATAAATTGCATACTCTATAAACCAACTTTTAAGGCTTTCCATAATCTGACCAAGCTACATTGCCAGGCTTTTTTTTTTTATCCATAATTCCCCCAAGCATTTGATTGCTGCTCTTTCCTGAGCCTATGCCCTTCCTAGTCCCTTTAACTAAACTGCTTGTCCCTCTCCTTTTTCTGCCTTTTAAACTTTATCTACCTAGGTTAGTCAAATCTCTTTACATTGCAAAAAACATACCAGTTTTAACCAGGTTAAACAACAAATGGGCTATATTAATTTTCAGAGCTGGGGAAGTGTGGTGAACATCAGATATTTTGTCTACCTAGTAACTCTTTATCCACCATTTAATAGCACTTTGGCCTTTGTTTTTCTTGTAGCTTCCCCCTCATTTTCTGCTCAAGAATTCCAAGTGGGACTTTACACATAGCTGTAGGAACAGGTATAATTTTTATCTTAGTTCCTTTAATACCTTGAGCTTTCTGAAGTTACACATGTCTATTTTATTTGTACCTATTAAATGTCCAAAGAGTAGGTATTTAAAAAGTTCCATTGAATAAGTAGACTTCACAAACAGGTTGTCCCTGTTGGCAATTAAATTCCAAACGTAGAACATTCCAGGCAGATCATCTTTTTTTAAAAAATAATTATTTATTTATTTGAAAGGCAGAGAGAAAGAGGGACATTTCTTCCATTCACTGGTTCACTATGCAAGTGGCTGCAACAGCTAGCTCTTAGGGCCAGGAGCCACAAATGCCGTTTTGGTCTTCCATGTAGGCGGCAAGGGCCTAAGTACTTGAGCAATCTTCTACTCCCAATGTATATTAGGGGAAGCTTGCTTTCTTTCTTTCTTTCTTTCTTTCTTTTTAAAGATTTATTTATTTGAAAGAATTACAGAGCAAGGTAGAGACACAGAGAGAGGTCTTCTATCCGCTGGTTTGCTCCCCAGATGGCCGCAATGGCTGGAGCTGCGCCGATCTGAAGCCAGGAGCCAGAAGCTTC
The DNA here is from genome assembly GCF_964237555.1 of Oryctolagus cuniculus. Lineage (NCBI taxonomy): Eukaryota > Metazoa > Chordata > Mammalia > Lagomorpha > Leporidae > Oryctolagus > Oryctolagus cuniculus. The sequence goes on along the minus strand of NC_091432.1, from coordinate 106,317,147 downwards.
TTCTGGGTCTCCCATGTGGGTGCAGAGGCCCAAGCACTTGGGGCCATCTTCCACTATTCCAGGCCACAGCAGAGAGCTGGATTGGAAGAGGAGCAGCTGGGACTAGAACCTGTGCCCACATGGGATGCCAGCGCTGCAGGCCAGGGCTTTAACCTAACGCTGTGCCACAGTGCCGCCAGCCAGGGGCAGCTTTATTTAAAAAAAAAAAAAATTGCTTATTTATTTGAAAGGCAGAGTGACACAGAGAGAGGGAAATACAGAGACAGAGATATCTTTCATCCACTGGTTTACTACCCAAGTAGCCACACAGCCATGTCTGGGCCAGGCTGAAGACATGAGCTGGCAACTCCATCCTGGTCTCCTAAATGAGTGGAAAGGGCTCAAACACTTGGGCCATCTTCTACTGCCTTCTCAGGCACATTAGCAGGAAGCTGGATTGGAAACTGAGTAGCTGGGACTTGAGCCAGCACTCTACTATGGAATGCAGAGGTCCCAAGCTACAGCTTAACCTGCTGTATAGTACAAGGCCAGCTGCAAATAATTTTTTTTCTGGTATATCCACTCAAGCAAAGCACTGTTTTGATGACCCCATGACAGAAAGTGAAATCATTAGAAATGAAATCACTTTCACTGGATCCTCCCTTGCTCTTACACATTTGTGTGTACTCCCAAGCAAGATTTTTGTTCCCTCATTTACAAGTCTCAGCCTCTTTCACTGAAAACTTAAGGAATATGGTACAAAAGTAGGTGATGATTGTATAAGTCAACTGTTGTGCCTGGGATAGCCCTATTTTTTTTTTTAATTTTTTTTTTTTGACAGGCAGAGTGGACAGTGAGAGAGAGAGACAGAGAGAGAAAGGTCTTCCTTTGCCGTTGGTTCACCCTCCAATGGCCGCCGCTGCAGCCGGCGCACCGCGCTGATCCGATGGCAGGAGCCAGGAGCCAGGTGCTTTTCCTGGTCTCCCATGGGGTGCAGGGCCCAAGCACCTGGGCCATCCTCCACTGTACTCCCTGGCCATAGCAGAGAGCTGGCCTGGAAGAGGGGCAACCGGGGCAGAATCCGGCACCCCGACCGGGACTAGAACCCGGTGTGCCGGCGCCGCAAGGTGGAGGATTAGCCTATTGAGCCACGGCGCCGGCTCGGATAGCCCTATTTTTATGCTTGTTCCCTCTCCATGATTGATAGGGCCCTCTCTTCCCCTCTTTAAATGTCCTGGTTTGCCAAGAAGGTCACCCTATGTGTTATACCTAATCTTTCTCTTCTCATCCTGTAATTCCCCATTTCCATGTTAAATCCAGGAAATTGTGGCCTCCAGTCTAAAATTTGGCAAGATAAGAGTAACATGGTAAAATAAATTTTGTTTAAAGGTTTGCTTCTACTAGGAAAATAACCTATTGCTACTAGGAAAATAACCTAAGGTTAGATCCTAATACAAGAAGTAGATCAATGTTTAAACACACAAATATTTAAGACATTTAACATTTTTCTGATTTATAATGATAAAAGACACATGGAAACATGTTCAAATTAGGTAATGAATTGAGGAAAACAGTGAGTGCCTACCATATGCCAGGTTGTCATTAATCACTTTCATGAGGCTTACTTAATCATTTCAGTCTTTCTATGATGGGTTGGCAAACTTTTAAGAGTCATGTGGTAAATATCTTAGATTTTGTGGTCCAAGAGGCAAAATTCATGGTTCCTATGCAGATATGTATAAACAAGAGGGAGGAAAAAAGTAACCATAAAATTCATGCTGATGAAATTCAAAATATAATAATTGAATACAAATTTTTGTAATGCTAAGGAAAAAACAGAATTGTTTTTGGTGGGAAAGACAGCATTCTTCTCGACTGGAACTCAAAGTTAAGTGTTCTTTACCAAAATCAATAACAAATGCTTATCTGTTAATGCTGGTTTCTAATGATATTTTATGTGTTTTATCTTTGAAAATATCTTTTCATACAGATAGATACTGCCAAATACTGATATGAATCCCCAACTATATGGTTTTAATTCAACATATTCATCACTGGGAAGGCTTTTACACAATTTCATTAGATTCTTCTCTGAACATTTGCCTTTAAGCACATCATTACATTGCAGATTAATTGATTCCAATTGAAGTTTAGGTGGAAGCTCTTCAATTGCACAATCAAATGGATTTTGAAATGTGAAAAATATCTTTGTATTTACATTTAGATCCAGAAAGCCTTGCTAGAACTCTATTTTGAATTCGAACAGCTCAAATATATCTACTGCAAATTTGTGGATGTATGGAGATCTTGCTTCTAGTTTTAGCAAGTATATAAAACAGCTTGAGATTGTTTGTGATTCAAACAAGGTTAGTTGTTGTTGAAATGACTTTACCATCATATAAGTTTGGCATGTAAGCTGTGTTTTGCCTTTTAGTTTTAGTTTTAGAAACATAATCAAATCTGCTGCAAAAGCTAAATTCCAAAGCTGTTTACAGTTCAATAATAGTGGTTGAGGACAGATCTATCAAACACTTAAAAATGTACAAAGCGTTCTTAGCTGAAAAGCTATACAAAAACTGGCAGAGGGCTGTGTTTAGCCTTTGGGCCTTCCTTTACAGAGAATGTTAGTAATTCTCCGCTAAACTGCCCAAGGGCACAAAGCTATTTAGTGGTGGAGCAGGAATTCAAATTTGATCAGGCAGCCTGGCCTCAGAGCTTACTCAATTTGTGACCATGAGGTACTACTAATAAAATAGTGCTAGGGTAGCCAGTAGCCAAATCCTTTGTGGGGTTTTCTTTGCCTAGTTTTTTTTTTTTTTCCTTAAAAAGATCCATTGCACAATATTTATTTATTTTTTAAAAGATTTATTTATTTTACTTGAAAGTCAGAGTTACACAGAGAGAAGGAGAGGCAGAGAGAGAGAGAGGTCTTCCACCTGATGGTTCACTCCCCAGTTGGCCGCAACGGCTGGAGCTACGGAGCTGCGCTGATCTGAAACCAAGAGTCAGGAGTTTCTTCCGGGTCTCACACGTGGATGCAGGGGCCCAAAGGCTTGGGCCATCTTCCACTGCTTTCCCAGGCCATAGCAGGGAGCTAGATCAGAAATGGAGCAGCCAGGACTCAAACTGGTGCCCATATGGAATGCTGGCACTGCAGGCGGCAGCTTTACCAGCTACGCCACAGTGTCAGCTCCACACAATATTTAATACACACAAAACTAAAAGGCAATCAATACCCATGAACTTACCACCCAACTTAAATAGTTATTACCCACACTTTAAAACCCTTCCATGTAACCCACTTTGATAACCTGTTCACATCCTCCCAGATATTGCCATCCTAAATCTGGTATTTTTCATTCCCATATTTTCTTTTTATTCTTTTTTTTAAAGATGTCTTTTAGGGACCAGTGCTGTGTTGTAGTGGGTTAAAACCCTGGCCTGAAGCACCAGCATCTCATATGGGCGCCGGTTCTAGTCCAGGCTGCTTCTCTTCCCATCCAGCTCTCTGCTATGGCCTGGGAAGCAGTAGAGGATGGCCCAAGTCCTTGGGCCCCTGCACCCGTGTGGGAGACCCAGAAGAAGCTCCTGGCTCCTGACTTGGGATCGGTACAGCTCCATCCGAATCAGCCATCTGGGGAGTGAACCATCAGATGGAAGACCTCTCTCTGTCTCTACCTCTCTCTGTAACTCTCTTTCAAATGAATAAAATAAATCTTAAAAAAAAAAAAAGATGTCTTTTATTTATTTGAAAGACAGAGTTAAAGAGAGCAGGGGGAGAGACAGAGAGGGAGAGAAAGAGAGAGCTTCTTATCCACTGGTTCACCCCTGAAATGGCACAATAGCAGGGGCCAAGGGTGGGCCAGGCAGAAGCTAGGAGTTTCTTTTATGTAAACCCATGTGGGTGCAGTGGCCCAAGGACTTAAACCACCTTCTTCTACTTTTCCCAGGCACATTAAAAGGAACCTGCATCAGAAATGGAGCAGCCGGACTTGAACCATTGAGCATAAGGTATGCTGGCATTAAAGGTAGCAGCTTTACCCATTAAGCCACAATGCCACCCACCCCGCTTTTTTTTCTTAACTGATTCCACTCTGTGTGTATCCCAAAGTATCTAATTATTTTATCTACTTTGCTGTGATATAGGCGGTATACTGTACATATTCTCCTGTGACTTGATTCTTTTCTCCACTCTGCCCTGCTAGAACATGTTTAAATGTAAATTTGAATTGCCCTGCTAGAACATGTTTAAATGTAAATTTGAATGTCTTTTGGTGGGACATGCATTTTTATTTACCACCACACCCTACATTGTATTCATCCATTTCATATATTTTAGTCACCTGCTTGGCCCATTAAGCCATTTGAGTTTGTAACCTCTGCTTCAAGGTGGTCGCATATACCATTCAAGTATTTCTAAGATCTCAGTAGTGTGAATCCACTTGTGTTACAGTGGTATTTATGTTATATGTGATAAAAACTATGTATAAAATTATACCATGTTTTCACCTATATAAATAAGACAAACACAGAAAAAACTAGAAGTAATCTGGCCAAAATGTTATTTCTGGGTGGTGATGTTTAATGTGATTTGTAGACTGTATTAATTATATTTTTCTGAATTTGCAAAATAATTAAAATTTTTGTCAGAAAATATTTAAATCATCTTAAAATCTTCTGATAGGGTCATTGTTTGTCTTTACTCAATCACATTAACTATATTATGCTAACATTTTAACTATGTAACATAAATCATTCAACTCCTACATTATCCTTTTACTTGGTCATTTCAAAATAATCTTGTATTGTCTATAGAGACAATAGTCTAGACTGAAAAGCAAGTGTATTAGCTCTGCTAAATAATTTCACTTAAGCCATATCAAAACAAAGCTTCTTAAACCCTATCTAAACAACAGTTGTTCATGTTGATATAATAGGTTAGGTTATGGTCTCTCTATTCCCTGAACTTGTTGAGCAATAAGTAGGTCTTTTTGATCAAGACAGTCATTTTTTTCTAGTTCAGCATGTGATAATTTACACAAATAAAATACATATTTAAAAAGCCTTGCTTAAAATGTACAGATGTTTTTGTGAAACTTTTTTTAGTTCTTTTTCTAAATTTTTCTAAACTGTATATGTAAGAATAACTTGTTATTTTTGAGTATATATATATATATGATATGGGGTGATCATCTGATCGCCTTGCAAGATATACATGTGTAAAATCATAGAGTCATTTATGAGGTCTCAAATGATGTTATTTAAACCATTTTGATGTATAGGTACTAAACCATCTTACTCTATATCAAGTTCCACTTCATAATTGGCTATAATGAAAGTGCACCTTGTAGATTTGCATTAAAGTTACTATTAAAAGGCTACTATGTATAAGCAATTATAACATATCCATGCAATAGAGAGCTACTCAACAATAAAAAGGAATTATCTACCAACAATAAAAAGGAGTTGTCTACCAACACAGATAAATCTCAAAAACAGGGTGAATAAAAGAAGCCAGGCATTAAAGAGAGTATATTATGTGATTCTATTTAGATAAAACTAGAAAAGATAAATCTAATCTATACCAACAAAAGCTGATCAATATTTTCTTGTGGTGGGGACTTATTGGAAAGGGGAACAAAGGAGTTTTTTGGATGGTTATGGAACTGTTCTGTATTAGCTTGTAATGAACTTTGCATGGATATATACAATAGTCAAATCCCAAAAAAACCATACTTTTTAGAAAGATGTATCTATTTATTTGAAAGGCAGAATTACAGAGAGAGATACAGAGACAGAGACAGAGAGAGCTTCCATTCCTTGGTTTTCTCCAAAATGGCTGCAACAGCCGAGGCTGGCCCAGGAGAAAGTCAGGAGCCAGGAACTCCATCCAGGACCTCCACAAGGGTTGTAAGGGCCCAAGCAGTAGGGCCATCTTTGGTTGCCTGCCCTGATGCATTAGGAGGAAGCTAGATTGGAAGTGGAGCAGCAGAGAATGGAACCAGCACCAACAAGGGATGCCAGCATCACAGGCAGTGGCTTAACGCACAGCACCACAATGCCAGCCCCCAAAACTATACACCTTAAATGGGTCCCTTTATTGTATATAAATTGTATTTCAATAAAGTTGAAAGACAAACTGAAATTCCCCAAGGATTGTATTAACAAAAAGGATGGTCTACCTGGTCTACCTGATACTATTCAGAAGACATAAGCAAGAACTTGCCAGATTTTTTCCTGTTAAAGGGAGAATGCACCACAGTGCGAGAACACAAACAACTCATTTTTAGAGATGGATGCCAAGCTGGATAAAAGTAACATGTGCGTTCCATCAGCTTGTCTTGTCTTGGCTCCAAGCTGACCAAGTGTGCATCTATTTAGCATATCTTAAGGGAGAGTATGCAGTATGGTTATTGTCACTCGGCTGTCTTTTTTTTTTTGGACAGGCAGAGTGGACAGTGAGAGAGACAGAGAGGAAGGTCTTCCTTTTGCCGTTGGGTCACCCCCCAATGGCCACCACGGCTGGCGCGCTGCGGCCGGCGCACCGCGCTGATCTGATGGCAGGAGCCAGGTACTTATCCTGGTCTCCCATGGGGTGCAGGGCCCAAGCACTTGGGCCATCTTCCACTGCACTCCCTGGCCACAGCAGAGAGCTGTCCTGGAAGAGGGGCAACCGGGACAGAATCCGGTGCCCTGACTGGGACTAGAACCCGATATGCCGGCGCCACAAGACGGAGGACTAGCCTAGTGAGCCACGGTGCTGGCCTACTCGGCTGTCTTTACCAGCTTCTTATGTGTTTGGTTAGCATGAAACAGTTCCAGAGGATTTGATCATGTCTGGAATCTCTTACAGTTCCTTAATATTGGGAGCCTGAGTATCAGCTCATGGAACACAGTATCCACACCACCGTACGTAAGTTCTAGAAAGTCTTATCTAGGCCCTCCTGGAATTCAGTGTCTCTTCATTCACATTACCTTCACACACTCTGTGCCTCACAGGTACAGCAATAATACTTCAATTCCATTTCATTTTTCAACTCATTAACAAGCCAATATGGCCAAAATGAAGACTTGGTCGTTTAGGTGCCAATTTAAGAATTTTCTCTTTCTCTGTGTTAACTGGGTGGGAAAAAAAACACAATGAGGGATTTTCTTTTTTTTGCAGTTATCTGGTTATATCTGCCTCGGACAATATTTCACATTTAAATCATTATTCATAGCCTACTTCAGGCAAAGCAAAAAATATTACTACCCCACAGAGAATTTCAAGACTTTTGTGGGGGAATTCTGAAAAACTTGCCAAATTAGGACATACCAACAATCTTGAAATTAGTCCAATATGTTGGTGTGGGAAGGCTTTGCATATAAATTCTTTAATTATCTCTTCTTTTGGCTGAATTTTAGTTTTGTGGTGTGAGAGTGAATCTGAATTTGCACTGCTGCCATAATATTTGATGGCAGTTCCACTTGGCTCTTTTCTCGGCCTGAGTTCAGAGCAATACGGCAGTTCTGTGATGTGGACACAGTTTCCATGCTAAAGCCATCCATTTTAATAAAGTAAAGGTCTAGCCTATTGAGCCTAGTTGAATACAGCTGTTGCATTGATCTCTTCTGATGCTACAGCCGTTGAGTTCATTTCCTTAATCACATTTTCCATACGGGTGAAAGCATGAAGCTGCTTGGTATCTTCCAGGGTGCATGCATTCTAATTTCAGAATTTAATCAAATGGAACTGGCTTCCTGACAGAGTAAACAGAGCAAAATACTGTATCCAGACCAGCTGCCAAGCTAGCAGCCTGAATTTATTTTTCCTTGCTTTGCTAAATGCATCTTGAATTTTTGAAAACATAGTCCAGGTTTAGGAAATTTAGCATTTTTGAATCAAGACCGGTCACCTATAATATTCCTCCATAAATATACCCATTAAATTTTGAAAGTCAAGTAGCAGAGTTAATCCTTTCTCACTTGACTGTGGCCCAATAAGAAAACATTTTACTTTTTTCTATTGGACATTGGAATTGTGTACATAAACCCTTGCCATCTGGGCTAATCTAATAGCAAAGAGTAACTGTAAATCAATCTCTCTCTCTCTATATATATATATATATATATTTGCAGAGTTATCTATATATATAGTCTTATATATATAGTTAGTTATATATATATATATATATATACACACACACACATACATACCTCTGTGCTTCTTGTTTCTCTGAATCTGACTCATATCTAAAATCCTTCTAGGTATTCTCTATGCCATTTTTTAAATATATCATTCCTTACACATTATCAAAGTTTTATTTATAATGCATATCCAATGTAGAAATGAGGACACATCAAAGGAAGTCGAAAGGCAGCTGAGTGGGAATACCTGTTTCTGAAATCAGCTTGTGAAAGAAGGCCTGAGGAGGTCTAGATTATGTCACTAGTTTCTTTGTTGCTGACATTTTTTTAAATCAACAAAGTGGAAATTTTTGCTGCATATGTATCTTTTATTAACCACAAATATTCTGTTTACATAGTGTTTCTTTTGCCCTTTAACCTGGACAAGGGATGACCTTTGGAAGGGCTGCATGTATGGATGGATGTCCAGTGAGGAGAGACTTAGAAATGCACATTTGAGAGACTTAGAAATACAAACCCAATGCATACCACGTTTCTACAAGAACTTACTTGCACCCTAACTTCCTGAAGGCCTTGAATTCCTCCTGTTCACATCCCCAGTTCCTTTTTGAGGATAACTCCTAGTCACATATAACAATTTAGCTCAGCTATCACTTCCTTCCAGAAGGCGCTCATGCTCTCTTCTGTTGCTTCACACTCTAGCCATCCATGTGCTGAGGATTCCCAGATTTCAATTTCAAGTCCGGCTCTTCTCTGAGCTGCACACATTCATGTATAACTGTTTATACTGTTGTCTCTGCTTAGATGGCATCTTTTTTTTTAAAGATTTACTTATTTATTTGAAAGAGTTACACACACAAACACACACACACACACAGAGAGGTCTTCCATTCACTGGTTCACTCCCCAGTTGGCCACAATGGCCAGAGCTGTGCCAATCTGAAACAGGAGCCAGGAGCTTCTTCTGGGTCTCCCATGCAAGTGCAGGGGCCTAAGGACTTGGGCCATCTTCTACTGCTTTCCTAGGCCATAGCAGAGAGCTGGATCGGAAGTGGAGCAGCCAGGTCTCAAACCAGTGCCCATATAGGATGCCAGCATTTCAGGCCAGGGCATTAACCTGCTGCGCTACAGCGCCGGCCCCAAGATGGCATCTTAAACTCAACTGCCCAAACCAAAGTGCTCTTGGTAGGTAACCCCAGTTGCTCCCCACAAGGCCTCTCCATAGGGCTTCACAGTTCTGCTTGAGTGTTCTCATAACACAGTAGCTGGCTTCCTTTAGAGATGTGAATCCAGGAGAGCAAAGAGGAAGCTGTAATGTTTTCTGGTTGACCCAGCCTCAGAAGGAAAATGCTATCACTTTGTCGATATGCTAAGAGTCAGATGAGCTAGCCATGCTACAGTGTTGAATGGTATTGAATTACTCCTTTTTATTTTTCACTACTCTATGAGACACTTGACACTAGGAGATGCTATTTAAAAAGTGAGGTTTGTTTATCTCACAGTTCTGGTCCAAAGTGGAAGGCTCACATCTGGTAATGGTCCTCTTGCTGCCACAAACCTAAGGTGGTACAGGGCATCATGTGACAAGAAACAAGGAACATGTGCATGACTACCCTCTGGTATCTCTCTCTCTCTCTCTCTCTTTCTCTCTCTCTCAAAGATTTATATTTTATTTGCCTGAAAGCCAGAGTCACAGAGAAGAGAGGAAGAGACAGAGAGAGATCTTCCATCTGCTGGTTCACTCCCCAAATGGGCCATTATGGCTGGGGCTGGGCCATGCTGAAGCCAGCAGCCAGGAGCTTCTTCCTGGTCTCCCACATGAGTTCAGGGGCCCAGACACTTGAGCCATCTTCTGCTGCTTTCCCAGGCACATTAGCAGGGAGCTGGATCGGAAATGGAGTAGCTGGGTCTCAAACAGCTGCCCTTTTGGAATGCCAGCATTGCACGCCGTGGCTTAATCCTCTATGTCACATTGGCCCCAAGAAGATTTTGGTTTTTATGTTTTCAAAAGTTTTTATTTTAATTTTAACTAGTTTTTAACAGATTCAGTGTGCTATGTAGGTACAAGTCTAAGAACATAACGATATTACCTTCCTCATTCCCTCCATCCCTCCCCTTCTGTCCTTCCCACTCTCCTTCCTTCTCCTTTTTTTTTTTTAGTTTTTGAGATAACATTTAAATTTACATGACAGTAAAAAGGCTTAATACTTCACTGAATAAGAAGTTTAACAAGTAAAAAGCAAAAGAACCTTACTTTATAGGAAATATAGATCTGCTATAAACAATAGTTGAATAGAAAAATGACCATTTCACCCTTATACAGTAAATTTTAAAGTAATCACACATCATTAAAACTAAAGTACTGTAACATTCTTAACCACTGGTTTGTCAAAAGTATAAAACAGTTTTATACAACTGTATTTGCAGCAATACTGATACAGACATTTCTTTCTCATTTACTGTTTTTGCTTGTTTGTTTTTTAAATTTTAGCTCCTACATATAAGGGAGAACATGTAATATTTGTCTTTCTGGGTCCAGTTTATTTCACTCAACATTATGTCCTCCAGTTGCATCCATTTTGCTGCAAATGGTAGAATTTCATTCTTTTTTTATAGCTGAATAATATTTCTTTGTGTATATATACCACGTTTTCTTTACCCATTCTTCTGATGATGGACACTTCGGTTGTTGCCAAATTTTGGCTATTATGAACAGTGCTGCTATGAACATGGTGGTGCAGGTATCTTTTGGATACATTGTATTCAAGTCTTTTGGGTATATACCCAGTAGTGGGATTGCTGGATCATATGGCAAGTCTATTTCTAGTTTTTAAAGAAATCACCACACTGTTTTCCACACTAATATACATTTCCACCAATAGTATGTAAGTGTTCCCCTTTGTCCACATCCTCATCAGCATTTGTCACTCTCTGTATTGAGGATTTTAACCATTCTGACAGGGGTGTGATAATAATCTCATTGTATTTGCATTTCCTTGATAGCTAGTGATGTTGAACATTTTTTTCATATGTTAGCCATTTGTATTTCTTCTTTTGATAACTGCCTATTGAAGTTCTTTGCCTATTTCTTAACAGGATTGGGGTTTTTTGTTGTTGTTGTAGAGTTTTTTATATTGCTGATATATTTGGGATGTTAATTCTTTTTCAGATAGGTGGTTTGCAAATATTTTTCCCATTCTGTTGGATATCACTTCACTCTGTTGATCATTTCCTTTGCTGTGCTAAAGCTTCTGAGTCTAATTTAGTCTCATTTATTTAGTTTTGCTTTTGTTGCCTGTGCTTTGGGGGTCTTGTCCAAGAAGTCATACCCTACACCAATGTCTTGGGAGTGTTTTTCTCATGTTTTCTTCCAGCAACTTCATAGTCTCAGGTCTTAAATTTAGGTCTTTGATCCATCTTGAGTTGATTTTGATATATGGTGAGAGATATGGATCTAATTTCATTCTTCTACAAATATAAATCCAGTTTTGCCAGCACCATTTGTTGGAGAGACTTTCCTTACTCCACTGTATGGTCTAAGCACCTTTGTCAAAAATCAGTTGGCTGTACGTATGCGGATTAATTTCTGGGCTCTATATTCTGTTCCATTGATCTATGTATCAGTTTTTATGCCAGTACCATAGTGTTTTAATTACTATAGCTTTGTAGAATGCTTTGAAGTCAGATACAGCGATGTCTACAGCTTGATTTATCTTGTTCAGATCTCTTTGGCTTTTCTGGATTTTTTGTGATTCCATATGAATTTTAGGATTGCTTTTTCTAGTTCTGTAAAGAATGTTATTCGTATTCTGATAGGGATTGCACTGAATCTGTAGATTGCTTTAGGCAGTACAGACACTTTAAGGATATTGATTCTTCCAATCCATGAGCAAGGAGTATCTTTTCTTTTCTTTTTTTTTTTTTTTTTTTTTGTGCTTGATCATCAAACTTTCATCAGAGTTTGATAATTTTCACTGTATGTCGCTCCCCGTCTTCGTGGAGGAACGACACAGGACCCTGCGCTGTTCTTTTGTCTGCTCGGCCCTCCCCGGGTTTGCTGCTGGTTCTTCCCGGGTTGGCTACCGACCCTTCCACCTCCGTGGAAGGGCGGTTCCCCCTGGCCACTTATCCCCACTTCCGCAGGGGAGCGGCACACCGCCGGCCGGCTCTCTCGGGAGCTGCACAGGTGTTCCTTCAGATGTTCCCCTTAGATGTTCCTCCTGCATGTTGTCTCTCTCCTCCTTTATAGTCCTCTTCCGCCAATCCCAACTCGGCTGCCCACACGCCGAGTACGCTGCTCTCCTCCAATCAGGAGCAGGATCAGCTCCTGGAGGTCATCACTCAAGTTGGCAAGAGGCAGCTGCGTAGAAGCTGTTTTCTCCTCTCTCAGCGCCATATTGTGGGAGAGCAGATGCATAGAATAAGTCTTAATTCCAGTAACTCAGTCCAGTTCGAGTTGCTCCCCACAACTGTAGAAATCTTTTGCTTCAAATAAAGTAAAAAATCACCTTTTAGTCACTTCTGCAGTTCAGTGTTTATTTGTTTCAGGTTTTTGGGTAACTGTTAGAGTAACTTGTTAGTGTAACAGTTGTAGTGAATGTAAAACAGGCCATCACTTCAGTGTTATTTTTGTTAGATGAGATCCCACTACAACTGTAGCATCTCACTGCATGAGAGTCCAGAGCTGAAGGAGGGCATACCATATCTTCTGTACTGCTTCTTTGTATATTACAAGGGAAGCCATATTGGACTGTATCTCAAGCAATTATTTCAACATGACTACCACCTCCAAATTCTTCATCTGCAGGAAGTTGAAAAACAGTTACTGAGCTCCACTTACGTAACATGTGTCATATCTTTTAATTATTCCAACAAGGCTGTGAGAAAAGAATCTGTCTTGGTCTGTTTTCTGCTAATATGACAGAATACCCAAGACTGGGTCATTTGTAAAGAATGGGAATTTTTTGGTTGCAGTTTTGGAGGCTGGAAAATCCAATATCAAGGTACAGGCACCTGGTGAGAGCTTTCCTGTTGTGTCATGACATCGTGTGGAGGCCTCAAAAGACCATGACCTCATCCAACCCACTACCTCTCAAAGGCACTTCCCTTCAAATATAATCAATGTGATTTAGTTCCCAATACAAGAACTTTCAGAGGACAGATTCAAGGTATTTATCTCCATTTTATAGAACAGGAAACTGAGTCCTTAAGTAATTGGCCATGTTGTTATGGCGAATGAGTAGTCAAGCTGAGCTGCAGGTTCAAAGTTGATTTCTGGTCCTAGCTCCCTAGCATGCTTCCTTCCAGGTACCTGTCTCTAATCAAAACAGCAGTCAGTATGATTAGTGTGGTCTTCTAATAATGAAGTCTCTGTCTTGATATAGAACAAAGTGAAAGTATGAGTTAGACACAAATTTCTAGATCTTCCTTTTCCCCTCTAATGCAATGAATGACACTTGCCCCAAGAAAGACCAATAGATCATAAGCTGAGAGGAGAAAGTGACCTTTAGGGGCATCAAGGCCTCTGGCAGTGGGGGAGAATTTAAAGAAAGATCAGAAGCCAACATAAGTGTGTCAAATAGAACTTTGAGCAGGGAAAGGGAAAGCACTCTGTTTCCAAAACTGATCTAAAGCACTCAGAGACTATATCTTGTTTAGCACAAACTTGTAAGTAGATCGATTGAATAAATCTCAAAAGTACAGTTTGTAGGGGCCAGTGTTGTGGCCTAGTGGGTAAGGCTCCTGCCTGCTATGCTGGCATCCCATATGGGTATCAGTTCAAGCCCTGGCTGCTCCACTTGTGATCCAGTTCCCTGCTAATGTCCCGTAAAAGCAGAGGAAGATGGCCCAAGTCCTTGGGCCACTGCCACCCATGTGGGGGACCTGGAAGTAGCTCCTGCCTCCTGGCTTCAGCCTGGCCCAGCGCTGGCCATTGTGGCCATCTGGGGAGTGAACTAGCAGGTGGAAGATAGATCAATCAATCTCTCTCTCTCTTCCACCCCCATCTCTCCCTCTCTGTGTAAACACTTCCTTTTAAATAAATGACTATATTTTTAAGGTACACTTTGTACTTTTTTTTTAAAGATTTTTATTTACACAGAGAGGAGAGGCGGAGAGAGAGAGAGGTCTTCCATCGGATGGTTCACTCCCTAAATGGCCACAATGGCCAGAGCTGTGCCCATCCGAAGCCAGGAGCCAGGAGCTCCCTCCTGATCTACCATGCAGGTGTAGGGGCCCAAGGACTTGGGCCACCTTCTACTGCTTTCCCAAGCCATACCAGAGATCTGGATTGGAAGTGAAGCAGCCAGGTCTTGAACCAGCACCCATATGGGATGGCATTTGGGATGCTGGCGCTTCAGGCCAGGGTGTTAACCCACTGCACCACAGCCCCGGCCCCAGTACCCTTTATACTTTAAAAACTTTTTTGGAAGTCACTGCTCTGGCAGAGTGCTCAGAACAGAATGAGCATTTTACTGCATCAAGGGATCTGCCCCCTCTTCTCCCCATTTTGTCCTGTAGCTGCCTCACATCTCCTGAGCTGTTGGGAAAGAGTCTATGGTTTGCACTGTTCCATGACAAACAGGACTCCCTGATGAGAAGCCACTAAAACAGGAAAGGAGACTAGCAGAAACCCTGCAAGGCAGAAATATGTTTCTCAGGAGGCTAAGCTGGAAGAAACAGAGGGAGTTTCAAAAAGGGGAGCCCCATTTATTCATTGAGTGTATCCTCCTCAGTTCTGGGGGCCAAATGTGGCAAAAGGGTAAGGCCGTGTCTGGGTTGTACAGAGAGAGAGAAAGGGCTTCTGATCTCCATCCTGTCCTTTAACAGTGGCTATTCCACATATCCTCCATCCCCAGGGCTCAACACCTCCATTGTGACTCATCAGCTTAGGTAATGAAGAAGTACATGTGAGATCCCCTCTAAGGCTTTTGCATTGTTAAAAAAAAGTTTGATTCCTAGGAAATTTTCTGAGAGTGAAATATCAAGTACTCTACCCACCCTCCCTGAGCCTGGGGAAGGGAGGACACTATTTTTAGGAAGAGTGGGCTTAGCAGCCTGGTCAGAGCAGGTGCACAGGGCAGCTGTCCATGCTCTGTTCCTGTGTGTGCCTTTGCGAGCTAGCAAATTCCTTCCCCAAACATCTGCTTGCTGTCAAGTTAAGGAAGCTGCACCTGCTTTCTACTTTCTCAGGGCTGTTGATAGGATTCGTGAAAGGCTGTAATGAAGGGAATTGGAGATTCTCAAGACAGATACTGTTTAATTGCTTGGGCTGTGTTTCTGAATAAGCTCAGATGTAGAGGGCTGACGATCGCCTGAGGCATCAGTGGAGATTCTTGTTCTGCAAGTCCTGGTCTGCCACTCTGCAGAATAATGGACATGAACTCCATCCATCCTCTTGTTTGGCTGGTTACAGCAGCAGCAAGGGGGAGGGGAATGTGACCTTTCAGGCTTTGTGTCTACTACCTCCTAAGACTCCCCAAGGAGAAAGGTGTTAGTAGGTTGGTATCAAACACCCAGTTAGCAACAGGTGTCTACTACCCCTGACTAATTTGGTCACTTTTGCTTAATTGTTTAATTTGTAAGATGAGGCTAGATATATCAGTTGGATGTGAGGGTACATTTAGGCTTGAAGATTGTTGCTTCCATTGCTGGCTCATTCAATTACGTGGCAGCTACAACATATCTATAAAGCACTTTGCAGTTTATAACAGTTTATAAGGGGGTGTAACATCCTCTATGTTCTTTGGCTCCCAACAGTTCTTTGACATAGAACCAACTATGATAAGGTTAAATATCAGGGATCCCAAAATGCAAAGAATGAAGCAGAATAATTCTTTATCTCTTGTAAACTGATGGGCTCAGCAAGCAGTACATTTATTCAAGGACCCGAGCCCTCTCCGTCTTGTTTATTTGTCCAGTTGTGATGGATGCCCCATCTGGATCTGGATCCCAGCCTGTGGAAGGGGGAAAGTGCATGACTTCTCTGGGTCTGATCTTAAAACAACAGGCTGGAAAGGTGTGGCACTCCTATCACATTTTACTAGAGGGGCTAGTCACAGCTCCTGTGCAGCAGACAGGGAAACACAGTAGAGCTGCTGAGCCCTGCACCTGGCTACATTTCTGAGACCATGCAGGAAGGGAAGAATGAAAGGTAGCAGGAAGTCCATGTTAGTCTCTCTTTCTGCAGGTGGGGAAATGGCCAGAGAGTGAGACTACTACCTCACGGGCATGCAGCTAGGTAAGGGATGGCACTGGGGCAGTGACATTTGTCATTTGCCGATAGTCTTTTCTTTATCCTTATCATCCTCCCAGGATGGTGGAGTATACAGTCTGAGCTTAATATGCCTTGGAGAAGCTAGGATTTTTGTTTGTTTTGATTTTGAGAGTGACAGAGAGCTCCCATTCACTGGTTCACTCCCTAAAGGCCTGCAGCAGCTGGGACTGAGCTGAGCCTAAGCTGAGAACTCAATCCAGGTCTCTCATGTGGATGGCAGGATATCAATCACTTGAGCCATCACCACTGCCTCCCAGGGTCTGCATTAGCAAGAAGCTGAAGTCATAAATCAGAGGTGAGTAGTGAACACAGACCCTCTGATGTGGAACACAGGCACCCTAACCACTAAGCTGAATACCTACTCCTAGAATGTTTATTAATACCCGTATATAGAGTGAAATGGTGTAGGTGTGGGAGAATGACAGAACTGTGCTCCACTCCTTATTCTGCCTTCCCTCCCTTCCCCTAGGCACAAAGACTCTCCAGAGGCTATCTGCTGGAGTCTCAGGCAATGGAGGGCAGGTGTATACAGATATGCAAAGGAAATTCAAAAAGACCATGGAAAAAATGGACTCCACGTAGGCATGGATTTCCAGAACTTTTGCAACAAAATAGACTTTTCTTTTAATATCATTTTCTCTCCACTGATTCCTTTTCCCAGCCTTCTCATGTTGTCTACCTCTGCCATAATTTTTTTTGAATTTATTTGAGAGGCAGAGTTACAGACAGAGAGAGGGACAGACTGAGAGAAATGTTTTCCATCCACTGGCTCCCTCCTCAAATGGTTGTAAATGCCAGGGCTAGGCCGATCCAAAGCCAGGAGCCAGAAACTTCTTCCGGGTCTCCCACGTGGGTGCAGGGGTCCAAAGATGTGGGCCATCCTCTGCTGCTTTCCCAGGCCATAGCAGAGAGCTTCGTTGGAAGTGGAGCAGCCGGGACTCAAACCAGTGCCCATATGGGAAGGAAGGCAGAAGCTTAGTCCACTATACCACAGTGGCACCCCATCATAAATGTTTTTGTATGACCATCTCAGTTCCTATTGACTTCTATCATTCTGGAATTCCCTGTGATCTTAAGTGCATCCCCGCTATGAACAGCCTATATATACTTATGGTTTCTCAATGGTCAAGAGAGATCTTGGTTGAAACACTGACACTCCATCTCCTCCCTGACTGATATATACAAGCCACACCATCTTGGCCACCTCCCTACCAACAGCACTCCTATGGGAAATCATCATGAGATAAGTGATTTTGTGTGACAGGACTCAAATGTTTCCAACCACTGTAAACTGGGGGTCCCTAAGATTCAAACCTCAATCTTGTTCATTCCTGGATTTAATTATTCATAAAAGTATTTCTAGGGTAAGTGTTTGGCACAGCAGTTAAGATGTTCCTTGGGAGGCCTGCATCCCATACTGGAGTGTCTGGGTTCAGGTATTTGCTCCTCTCAGACTTTAAGCTTCCTACTAATGCACGCTCTGGGTTGCAGCAGACAATGGCTCAAGTACTTGTGTCCCTATATCCACATGAGAGACCTAGATGGAGTGTCTGTCTCCTGGCTCTGTCCTGGCCCAGTCCTGTCACAGATATCTGGGGAATGAGCCAGCAGATGGGAAACCTCTCTGTGTTGGTTCTCTCTCTCTGTTACTCTGCCTGTCAAATAAGTAAAATAAGTGTTTTTTTTATAAAAATAAAATGTCTTGTTCCTTACCAAGTCCCAATCCCTTATTAGAGTATGCAGGGGAAACAGGTATCTATGGTACATTCACATTTCACAGCCACTCCCTCGGTGGGCCTCTAATCCTGAAAGGAAATGATGCTCCACCCTCACTGCTCAGTCTCCTGTGCCTGAAGCTTCCTGAGCTGCCAAGAGCTGAGCTGGAGACACTTCCTCCATGTTCTGCTCATTAGAGAACTCCCACAGCAGGGCTGCTTGGCACCAAGGTGCTGCTGAGTCTAAGGAAACAACTTAGTTCTTTGAACTTCCCAGTGTGTGTGTGTGTGTGTGTGTGTGTGTGTGTGTGTATTCCCCTAGCATGACTGGGCCTGAGTAAGTCCAAGGACCAAGAGCTTAACGTATACCTTCACATGCATGACCCTGGGCATTGACAGCTAGCTGTTCCTTATGTGCTCTCACCTTGGGATGAATTGTCTGTGTCCTCTCTCTGTAAATTGGCTCCCTTAGACTGTCTCTCCACCTCCACTCGGGCACAATTTGGTGTGTATCTGATCCCCAGGGCATGAGACCAAAGCTGTATGCAAATCTCCGCTCCAGTCTGTCGCATCACTGGTGACATCAGGATACAAAAGTGCTCACCATAGGTCTCTCGGTTCTGCTGAGCTCCATGTTTCCCTTCATTCCACCCCTTTATTAGGGTTTTAGATGTGTGACCTTTCAGTCACGGCTGTTATTTTGTTTCTGAGGACAGGGCGCAGACGTAAGAAGTACAGGCAGTATTTATATACAAACAGTATGGCTAGGGGCCGGTGCCGTGGCACAGCAGGTTAATCCTCCGCCTGCGGCACCGGTATCCCATATGGGTGCCGGTTCTAGTCCTGGTTGCTCCTCCTCCAGTCCAGCTCTCTGCTGTGGCCTGGGATAGCAGTAGAGGATGGCCCAAGTGCTTGGGCCCTGCACCCACATGGGAGACCAGGAAGAAGCACCTGGCACCTGGCTCCTGGCTTCAGATTGGCGCAGCTCCGGCCGTTGCAGCCATTTGGAGAGTGAACCAACGGAAGGAAGACCTTTCTGTCTCTCTCTCTCACATCTATAACTCTACCTGTCAAATAAATAAATGAAATCTTTAAAAAAAAACAGTATGGCTAAAGAAATTACTAGGTAACCCTGACATCTATCTTCATAGGAAACTATTGCATTATTTTTGTCAATTTCCAAAAAGATCACCAGAAAAAAATTTTGTTAAGCAAAGCTTATAGACTTAGTACAAAAGGAGAGTACCACCTTGGAGAAGGATGTTTTTAGTACTTCAGGGCCAGGACTGGGTGGTTTAAGGCAGATCTGGCAAAGCAGAGAACTAGTAGAGGCTGAGCAGTGAAAAACATGCAACCTTTAGGGTGATGAGCACAGAAACAAGGGCCTTAAAGTGGGTACTGACCTGTAAGCTGTTAGTCCTAGTACATAAGCCATTTTAGTTGGTTTATAGCATTAATTTCCAGAAACAACTCTTTCCAGGAACAAGTAACTAACTTACATTTTCTTAGCCCTTATCCTGTTTGGCAGATAAATAGGAAAATAAATTTCAGTTCCAAAATTGCCAATGCATTCATATCACGCATATCACTACCAGTTGTCTTGTATTTTTTTATTTCAGGACAGGAGTGCTGTCTTATGTTTTGTGATTTGACAGTGTATAGGACAGTGTTGTGCCCAAATATTCTACTCAGCAAGCATCACGTTTTCCATGTCTTTTGTGACACATCTCCAAATACTCAGGAATCTGTTCACACCACTACTTCAGTGCATGTTATTTATAGAATTTTCTTCCTTCACTTTTTTTCTCCTTTACAATTTTTTTCAGAAGTGAATCTTTGGTAAAAGTAAGTAAAGAGACAATGACTTAGTTAATATAATAATTTGTTGAAGTTATGCATGAGAAACAATCAATAGTAGCAAGAGAAAACGCTTTAATAATTTATGAAGGAACTTATGCCTCTTGCAGCAATTCCAAGAAGTGTAGGATTTGATGCCACCTCTCCAGATCAAGCTGGGTCTGGGGGTGGGGGTGGGAGAATCAGAGAAATTGAACAAAGAGGAGGAAGGGTCATCCTGATGCTAATGGGTGACTCAGTGGGCAAAGTAGAGGAGTGTTCTGATTCATCCTTCAGAGCTACGTACCAATAGCTTGCATACTTGCCTGTTCCTTTGCTAGATTATGAGATCCATGGAGGTGGGCCAGGACTATAGTGTGTTTGCTATCATATCCCCAGGACCTACCATGGTGACATTGCTTCACAATGAAGAGTTTTGAACAGAACTGGTTATTAGGCCACTTCCTCCATTTTTGGAGAGAATCAGCCTTCCTGTCAACTACAGCCAAATTGGATACCTTTGGTATTTAGATGTCCAGAACTTCGCAAAACTGACTGTACCTCCATTGTGTCTATCTTCAAGGTCTAAATTTGACAGTCATATATATTAATCAAGCTCCCTTATCTCCTTCATTAAGTGTCTCTTCACAGTGTCTGCTGGAGTGCAGCATCATTATATCATTTTTATTGATACCAGTCTCAGGTCGTTTTCCCTGTGGCAGCTTCCTTAATTGGTGATTTGGCAACACTGGATTTTTTTTCTTCCAACCTGCCAGTTTCCTTCATTTAAAGCAAATTCTGTCAAATGAATAAGTGCCCATAGCACAATTACCAAGCACAAAATGAAACCGCAAATATGTATTAGCTTACCAGGGTACTGCCTGGTATATTAAAAAGAAAGAGACAAGGCTGTGAGATTGACAAGAGAATGGAGCATTTCATTTTTTCATTCTGTTTTATTGCTACAATATCCATTTGATGGCCTCCAGCTTTCACAGCATCAGCTTCCTGCAATGACACTAATGAAGAAATGCTGCTTTTTGTTCATTCTTTAACCAACTGTGTTGCTCTTTAATGGGAATATGGCAGTGTCCTCCCTATTCATGCAGAGATATGAATAGTGGAGTCTCTAGGGTACCTCTGATGTGTACAACACTCTTTTCCCTCTGGAATTTCTCTGATTAGATGGTAAATATATTTCCTGTCAGTAAATTCAATGTTCTAAATTTTTCAAATTAAGGGCAGAAGCAGGGATATTTTTTCCAGCTGTGGAGGGTGGGGAAGCACAAGGGAGAGGAGTGATTATTTTATTTTTCATATTTCTCTGCTTTATGTAATATACTGTTTTCCTTTTAATTATTTCCTAATCATTTTTTTCAGTCTGTTCTTTGTTAAGACTCCCACATTTATAGCCATTTAGTTTAATCATTTGCACATGACTGACTTCTAAATAGTTCCTCATTTAAGCAGGAAGGTATACTGCCTCTTGACCCGAATGTCCACTCTGGTTTCATTCCCCATGGGACTCGTTCCTTTTCTTCCCTGTTTTCTTGTGTTCTTTCCATTTGCCCAGAAGTATGAGATTTGATCCTATGTCAGTTTTCAGAGACTCCAAAATAAATGAAGGCTAGTCTTTTTTAAAATTTATTTGACAGGTAGAGTTAGAGAGAGAGAGAGAGAGAGAGAGAGAAAGGTCTTCCTTCTGTTGGTTCACTCCCTAAATGGCCACTATGGCCGGCGCTGCACCGATCCGAAGCCAGGAGTCAGGTGCCTCTTCCTGGTCTCCCATGTGGGTGCAAGAAGCCCAAGCACTTGGGCCACCCTCCACTGCCCTCCCGGGCCACAGCAGAGAGCTGGACTGGAAGAGGAGCAACTGGGACTAGAACCAGCGCCTATATGGGCACCTATATGCTGGCGCCACAGGCGGAGGATTAACCAAGTGAGCCATGGCGCTGGCCCCGAAGACTAGGTTTAAGGTATTAGAATCGTAAGGGCAGTGAGCTACAAGTACTGTTTTCAATTCAGTCTGGCCTCCTATCATGAAATGTAGCAGAGTTAAATCCAAATTAGGTGAGACATAATAGACCAGACCTGTTTCAAGATATAGGGACAAAGGAAGCATCTTCTGGACAGTAAGAAACAAAGTGGACATCCCTCATTCCCCATGAGCATTTTATTTCTAAAGGATAATGGGCAGATACTACCATATAATAAATAAGTCTCCATCCCATGAAAGCATCAGACAGAATAGAAATGATTATGTACTTCAAATGAAGCTTCCCATATACATCAAAAAATGCAAATACATTAAGAAATTTCTTTTCACAAGGTGGGTGTCTAGCCTACTTAAGATGTTGGCTAGGATGCCCCCATTCTATGTGAGAGTACCTGGGGTTCAGTTCCCAGCTCCAACTTCCTGCTAATGCAGACCTTGGGAGATAGCAGTGATGGCCAAAGCAATTTAGTGCCTGCCATGCATGGTGGTGGTGGCAGGGGTGTAAGAACATGGATTGTGTTCCTGGCTTCCAGCTTTGGCCCCAGCCCAGCCCTGGCCCAGCCAGGGCATTTGGGGACAGAACTGGTGAATAGAAACTCTGTGTGCCTGTCTTTCTGTCTCTGCTTCAAATTTAAAACAAAATTTAAAGAAATCAACTTTCAGTTGTGGCAAAGAAACATTGATACAACATTTTTAAATAAAACCTTTATTTTTTGAATATTACAAAAACTTTTGTGTATGAATGCCTAGCAAAGGCTTGCCAACATTATCATAACCACTATTGCTATTACTAGCAATTCAAAGCAACATTTATTGAGGTACTATTATAAGAAAGATGGGAGGAAAATAAATCACACCAAATAACATATCCCTTGAATTAAGAAACTATCAAGACATGGTAGAAATAAGCTTGTAAATAACCAGCTAAAAGGCAAGGTGGAGTGGCCTGAGTCCTAAGTAGACAATCCAGAGAAGGAACAGTTAATTCTGACTGGGAGTACTGCTAAAAGAGGCCACAAATAAACTTGGCATTGAAGTACACAAAGGGTTTCAGACAGCGAAAAACCATCAGCTTTCAAAACTGGAGGAATTGTACAACCAAACCAATAAAGGCAAGGATGTAAATCCACATGCTCAGGGAGTGATGATGTCTCATGTGCCTGGAGCAGGCAGTTGTAGAGGAATTTAGGGTATGAAGGCTGGAAACAGTGCAGGGCTGGCCTGGGTACAATGCCGGTACTTTGCATTTTATGGAGGTGGTATAATTTGCTATAAGGAGTGTAAGAGAGTAAGACTTTAAATCCCAACCTTGATACTGGGTAGTTTCATGAACCTAAGAACCAGTTTTTGAGCTATAAAATGAAGAAAATAATAGCAATTACCTGTAAACTTGCTGTGAAGATCACATTGCTATGCTCTGAACAAGATATGGCTCCCAAATACATGGGGATACTTAAGTCCCAAAGTCATGGGTGGATGCTCGTCTACTTATGGGATCTGACCTGTGGACCTAGGAGGAGGCCCCATCACTGAAGGGCATGTACTCTTATGAGAATGTTGTTGTGAAAGCTTGAGTCAGGCCCGGTTGCTCTCTCTGCATCCTGGCTCACCATGTGATGGCTCCTCTGTGTATACTCCATCATTGCTGTCCTCTCGCCTCACCGGTTGGCCAAATCAATAGGGTCTGCCCAGACTTGGCCTATGAACCTTCAAAACCACAAGCCCCGCAAAACTCCTTCTTCCTTCAAAAGTAGCTTGTCCTAGGCATTTTGTTGTAACAAAAAGTTGACTAATTCAGTCACCTACATGTAAAAGAACTTAGTGCAATTCCATGTGCAAAATAAGTTTTTAACAGAAGGTGACTTTTTTAGTATAGGAAATTTAATATTATATATTGTACTAGATATTAATAATTAATTGGAAATATAAGAAAAGCAAATACAAAAAAGAAGAAATACTCTGGAAATTGTTGCGATGGCCAAGATGTTAAAGGGAAAATTAGGGGATAAGGTAACAAAATCTGATGACTTATATGATGTGAAAGGTAAAGAAAGATACAAAAATGAATCATTTATTTTTTTAATTTAATTTTAACTTTTAGTTTTTAACAGATTCAATGTGCTTTGCATATAAAATTTTAAAGACATAAGGATATTCCCTTTCTCTCTCCCTCCCTCCCTTCCTCCACCTCTGTCCTTCCCATCCTCCCTCTTTCTGCCTCTTTCTTTAATTTTTGAAATAGAATATTTTAAATTTACATTGCAGTAAAAAGGTTTAATACTTTACTGAATAAGAAGTATAACAAGAAAAAAAGCAAAAAGACCCACATTTAGTGGGAATATAGACAATAGCTATAAATAATAATTGAATGGAAAAATGACCATTTCACCCATATACAGTAAATTTGAAAGTAATCATAGATCATTGAAACTATAGTAGTATAACATTCTTAGCCACTGGTTTCAAAAAGGTATAAAACAAAGTTTTACAAATTATATTTGTGGGGTTGATGCTGTGGCAAAGCAGGTTAAGCCATCACCTGTAGCACCAGCATCCCAAATGGGCACCAGTTTGAGTTGCTCCACTTCCAATCCAGCTCCTGCTAATGGGCCTGGGAAAGCAGCAGAAGATGGACCAAGTGCTTGGACTCCTGCATCCACATGGGAGACCCAGAAGAAGCTCCTGGCTCCTGGCTTCAGCCTGGCCCAGCCCTGGCTGCTGCGGCCATTTGGGGAGTAAACCAGTGGATAAAGATCTTTGTCTCTGTGTCTCTCCTCCTTTTTCTGTAATTCTGACTTTCAAATAAATAAATAAATCTTTTTTAAAACTATATTTGCAGTAATACTCATGCACACATTTATTTTTTCTTTTCCCCTTGTTTATTTTTTAAATTTTAACTCCCATATATAACAGGAACATGCAATATTTGTTTTTGTGGGTGTGGCTTATTTCACTCAACATGATGTCCTTCAGTTTCATCCATTTTGCTGCAAATGGTAGAATTTCATTCTTTTTTTATAGCTGAGTAATATTCCTTTGTGTATACATATCACATTTTCTTTTGTCCATTCATCTGATTATGGACACCTCGGTTGATTCCAAATTTTGGCTATTGTGAATAGTGCTGCAATGAACATGGTGGTACAGGTATCTTTTGGATACATTGTGTTCAAGTCTTTTGGGTATATACCCAGTAGTGGGATTGCTGGATCATATGGCAAGTCTATTTCTATCACCACACTAATTCCACAGTGGCTGCACTAACTTACATTCCCACCAACAATGTACAAGTATCAGCTATAAAAGTATTTCTCTTTGTCAGTATCCTCACCAGCATTTGTTACCCTCTGTGTTTTTGACTTTAGCCATTCTTACAGGGGTAAGGTGATATCTCATTGTGGTTTTGATTTGCATTTCCTTGATAGCTAGTGCTGCTGAACATTTTTTCATGTTAGCCATTTGTATTTCTTATTTTGAAAACTGTCTATTGAAGTCCTTTGCCCATTTCTTAACTGGATTGGTTAGTTCTTTGTTGTTGAGGTTTTTAAGTTGCTGTTATACTCAGTCATTTAATCCTTTGTCAGATAGGTGGGCTGCAAATATTCTCATTCTGTTGAATGTCTCTTCACTCTCTTCATCATTTTCTTTGCTGTGCGAAAGCTTCTGAATTTGATATGGTCCCACTTATCTAGTTTTTGCTTTTCTTGCCTGTGCTTTGGGGGTCTTGTCCAGGAAGTCATACCCTACACCAATGTCTTGGTGGCTTATTTCACTCAACATGAACATAGACCAAACCCCTACATTTTCTTTCAGCAACTTCATAGTCTCAGGTCTTTTTTTAGCTTTTCTTTAACTTTTATTTAATGAATATAAATTTCCAAAGTACAGCTTATGGATTACAATGGCTTCCCCCCCGCCCATAACTTCCCTCCCACCCGCAACCCTCCCCTCTCCCGCTCCCTCTCCCCTTCCATTCACATCAAGATTCATTTTCAATTCTCTTTATATACAGAAGATCAATGTAGCATATATTAAGTAAAGCTTTCGACAGTTTGCACCCACACAGAAACACAAAGTGTAAAATACTATTAAGGAGGAATCAAAATGAAATGAAGCAACTAGTAGAACATGAAACTGTGATAGTGAAGAGAAATCATAATGAAATGAAGAATTCAACAGATCAAATGACAAACACATTTGATAACCTTAAAAACAGAATGAGTGAAGCAGAAGAGAGAATATCGGACTTAGAAGACAGAGCACAGGAAAGGATACAGTCAAACCAAAGAAAAGAAGAGGAAATTAGAAATCTAAAAAAATATTGTGGGGAATCTACAGGTTACTATTAAAAAACCCAACATTCGGGTTCTAGGAGTTCCTGAAGGCATAGAGAGGGAGAAAGGATTAGAAGGCCTTTTTAGTGAGATACTAGCAGAAAATTTCTCGGATTTGGAAAAGGACAGAGACATCCTAGTACAGGAAGCTCACAGAACCCCTAATAAACATGACCAAAAGAGATCCTCACCATGACACGTTGTAATCAAACTCACCACAGTGAAACATAAAGAAAAGATCCTAAAATGTGCAAGAGAGAAATGTCAGATTACTCTCAAAGGATCTCCAATCAGACTCACAGCTGACTTCTCATCAGAAACTCTACAAGCTAGGAGGGAATGGCGAGATATAGCCCAGGTACTAAGAGAGAAAAACTGCCAGCCCAGAATATTATATCCTGCAAAGCGCTCATTTGTGAATGAAGGTGAAACAAAGACCTTTCATAGTAAACAGAAATTGAAAGAATTTGTCGCCACTCATCCAGCCCTGCAAAAAATGCTTAAAGATATGCTACACACAGAAACACAGAAACATGGCCATCAATACGAAAGAAGGTAAAGGAAGAAAACCTCCCAATAAAAGATCACAGGAAGCTCAAAGCATATACTAGAAAATATCTTTGGAAAATGGCAGGGCAAAATTACTACTTATCAATAGTCACATTGAACGTTAATGGCCTCAACTCTCCAGTTAAAAGACACAGACTGGCTGAATGGATTAAGGAACAAAACCCATCTATTTGCTGCCTACAAGAAACACATCTTTCCAACAAAGATGCATGCAGACTGAAAGTGAAAGGTTGGAAAAAGATATTCTATGCCAACAGAAACCAAAAAAAGAAGGTGTAGCCATCTTAGTATCAGACAAAATAAACTTTAAAACAAAAACTGTTAAGAGAGACAAAGAGGGGCACTATATAATGATTAAGGGTTCAATTCAACAGGAAGATGTTAACTATTATAAATGTATATGGACCTAATTACAGGGCACTGGTTTATTTAAAAGATATGTTAAGGGACTTAAAGGGAGAGTTAGATTCCAATACAATAATACTGGGGGACTTCAATACTCCACTCTCAGAAATAGACAGATCAACAGGACAGAAGATCAACAAGGAAACAGCAGATTTAATCAATGCTATTGCCCAAATGGATCTAACAGATATCTACAGAACTTTCAATGCTAGCCTCAGATCTTAACTTTAGGTCTTTGATCCATCTTGAGTTGATTTTGGTATATTTATATATAAATCCAGTTTTACCAGCAGCATTTGTTGGAGAGACTATCCTACTCCACTGTATGGTCTGAGCACTTTTTTTTTTAACTTTTATTTATCAAATATAAATTTCCAAAGTATAGCTTATGGATTACAATGGCTCCCCCTGCCATAACTTCCCTCCCTCCCGCAACCCTCTCAACTCCTGCTGCCTCTCCCAATCCATTCACATCAAGATTCATTTTCAATTCTCTTTATATACAGAAGATCAATTTAGTATATATTAAGTAAAGATTTCAACAGTTTGCACCCACACAGAAACACAAAGTGTAAAATACTGATTGAGTACAAGTTATAGTATTAATTCACATTGAACAACACATTAAGGACAGAGATCCTACATGAGGAGTAAGTTCACAGTGACTCCTGTTGTTGACTTAACAAATTGACACACTTGTTTATGGGGTCAGTAATCTCCCTAGGCTCTTGTCATGAGTTGTCAAGGCTATGGAAGCCTTTTGAGTTCGCTGACTTCGATCTTATTTAGACAAGATCATAGTCAAAGTGGAGGTTCACTCCTCCCTTCAGAGAAAGGTACTTCCTTCTTTGATGGCCTGTTCTTTCTACTGGGATCTCACTAGCAGAGATCTTTCATTTAGGTCCTCTTTTTTTGGTCTGAGCACTTTTGTAGAAAGTAGTTTTTCAGCCATCTGTGAAGTGAACCAACAGATTGAATCTCTCTACCGCCCTCCCTTCCTCCCCCATAACTTTGCCTTTAAAATAAAAAAAAAAAAAGAAATCTTAAAAAAATGTAAATTCTCATACCCCCTGCACACCAACTGAGTCATCCATATGCTCTGAGGGTAGGGCCCAGTCATTTATATTTGTGAGGTTTTGTTTTTTGTAATAGGCAGAGAGAGTTCTCATCTACTGGATTACTCCCTAAATGTCTAGAGCTGGGCCAGGCCAAACCCAAAATCTCAATCCAGGTTTCTCATGTGGGTGGCAGTGGCTGAACCACTTGAGCTATTACCTGCTGCCTCCAGGAAGGTGGCATCAAGAGCTGGAGCCAGGTATGAAACCTGAGCCCTCTAATATGGAATGCAGGCATTTCAACAGGCCAAATTCCTGCCCCAGTAATCTGTGTTTTATAACACACCAGGTGATTCTTATGCATGCGAGTTTGAGTACTTTGGGTAAAACTCCACATCTGTGGTTAAGCTCCCTTCTAACTTTTAATTAATTGTTAGCAGAAATCATCTGCCATTACCAGGCAATTCCCTTGAGGTCCACAGAACCTCATGTATTCTGTTTTTCAAATGCCTAACTCTGTCCCCTTCTCTGCCACCTGATTGATTACAGTGTAGTCAATTACATTCAGCTTTGCCTGTAGCCACCCTCCACTCAACCCCCAGTACTTCTTTCTGCTTGTGAAGGTTTGCATGGAGACATTCTTCCAATTGCCCTCCTAGATTGTTAGCTTAGAGACACTGTGCATTTTTATCTTTGCTGATAGAGAATTTCTTGGTTATGCTTTCTGATTATTTCCTGCTCTCTTGAGTCTTTCTTGACTGATCTTGTTCCTTCTCTCAAGGTCAGTTTTGAAACAACTTCCAATAACAAGATTGGCAAAAACAGTCTCAAAATATGAAGCAGAATTTCATAAATTTTAAGAAAAAAGTAGAGAATATCAATAGTGCTAACTAGGACTCCTTATGTTGTACAGGGAGACTTTCAAAGGACAGGACATTGACAGGGCCACAGGAAGTGGTCCCAGTTTCAGTCCCAGTTCTAGACAATCACAAAATGGACTTTATCAGTTAATCCAGATTTGATCAGGCAATTGAAAAACACCAGGAAGGGTGAGCTTCAAACATGCCAACATTATTTGGGACAATCTTCTGGTACCTTCCTTTTTTTGATCTATTACTTTTGTCACTATTTATAAAGGCTTGTCTTACCATTAACCATTCCTGCTATTTCTCCCTAAATATATGCCATTCTCCATAACTCTGCTATCTTTCATAGTCTGATGTATGCAGGGAATAGGAACAATGTTCCGCCATCAGAGTGACTAGAGAGGGGAAACCCCAAAGAGTAATCCTGGGAACCAGCAACTACCATAATGGGGCAAGCATTTGGCACAATGGTTAAGATGCTGCCTGAGATGCCTTAGCTCATACTGAAGTGACTGTGTTCAAGTCTTAGGTCTATTTTCCATTCCAGCTTCCTGCTAATTTGTACCCTGTGAGGCGGGAAAGAATGGTTCAAGTACCTGGATCCCTGCCACCCATGAGAGAGAACTGGATTGAATTCCAGGTTCCTAGCTTCAGCCTGGTCAGCCCTGACTGTTGCAGGCATTTGGAGAATGAACCAATGGTTGGGAGATCTCTCTCTCTCTCTCTCTCTGCCTTTCAAATAAATAAAAACAATTTTTTTAAAAGAACATTCCATAATGTAACACATTGACTGGAAGAGCTCACAAATGGCCCCAAATTACCATACTGGGCAGAGAATATTTGACTAGACTTGAATCTGTAGTTGTGACAAGCTCACTCATGTTCCATTCTTTATACACCCAATTAAATTAAATTGTAGAATCCAGTACTTTTCACAACAATGACCCAGGCATCTTAACCTCTTTGTCCAACTCGCTGCTGTTCAAATCCTCATGAAGGGAAGGGCTCAAAATCTGTCATAGGCTTTCCTCTTCCAGACTTCCTCAGGTAGAGTCTTTACATGGTCCTTCTGAATTTTTGCTCATTTTATTTTATATGAGAGAGAGAGAGAGAGAATATGCATCTATCTGCTGGTTCACTCCCCAAATATCCACAATGGCTACAGCTGACCCAGGCCAGAGCTGGGAGCCAGGAACTCAGTCCAGGTCTCCCATGTGGATAGCAGGGACCCAACTACTTGAACCACCACTTGCCACCCTGGGAGTGTGCATTAGCAGGAAGCTGGTATCATGAATGGAGCCAGGACTCAAGTTCAGGCATGCTAATATGGGATACAGGTGTCCCAATGGGCATCTTCACTGCTAAGCCAAATACCTACCTGTTCATATAGTCATTTTGAATGCAACTGACAGAAGCAGCCTCAAGGGTCATTATATTTCTAGAGAATTGCGGTGTAGACTCATCAGATGAGTTTTACCTACATGGAAACATTAAAAGAGTTTTGTGTTCTGAAGTCCCTAAACATGAAAAATGGTACTCTGGAGAAAGACAACTCTGGGGAGATGAATAGATGATTAGCAGGAGAGGGGACAAAGCTATTGCATACATAGGCTCTGCTCCTTGCATCATTTGTGAAGATTTCAGGGTAATCTTAGCTCCCAAAGTACTGTAAGATAATTTAGGACAATTTTTGTAGCTTCTTTATGTAAACACAAATTACAGTTGTAGATAGGATCTATGACTTGGGGGAGGGGAAAGTGAAGAAATGGATGCTTTTGCGTTTCAGACATAGCAAATCCCTGTCAATGGGTTATGTGGCACTTCTGACCTTCATCTGGTTTGAGGGTCTCACAGAAGAGATTTGGTTAACTTATCACCCAGTGGCTCACTTGGGGATGGATTTGAGTAAGTAGAATGCCAAATCTGGGTTGCTGTCCCAGCTGTCATCTTGGAAAATGTCACATTTAGACACAAAATTGTATTCAGAAACTAGAAAATTCTGAGTAATAAACAAGTTCAGTGCTCCCAGACATACCAGCCCTCTTCTGAATTGGCACCACAGGCAGACCTTCTCAGTCTTCCCTGCAAAATTAGGTGTTTTTTATGTACTAGAAAATGTCAGTTGATTGACTTACAATGGAAGCTATACTTTTCTAGGGACCCACTTTCCAAGGAACCCACTTATTTGAGTACCTGGGTAGACTTATCAGTGGTCAAAGAGTTTCTTGGTGGATGAATAATCAGACTTTAGTTTGTGAGGTCTTGGGGGATCTCGTTCTCCCCAGGAGAGCCTCCTAACACTCTTACCCAATGCATAGAGGAATGACCAGTATGTTGTGCCTACTAGGTATAGACCCTCTTCCCTTCAAAACATAGTGGATAAACATCAACACATTCTTACTAAAACATCCATTTGTCTTTCTTATATAAGCTAATTACATTATTCCAATAACAACAGAATGATTCCAATAATGTAAATTTAATTGATTTGGATTAATGATGCTTATGTTATTAACAGTTTTATTCCATTTGAATTAATTCATTCATTTAGTAAGTATTTATAGAACTTCTTCTATGTGTCAGGTACTTCTAGGCATGGGGTATATGGCTGTGGAAAAGCTAAGAATTCCTGCACTCACAGGGACTTAAGTCCTCTCTTCTACAAGGGAGCAAAAATTAAAAATATATGCTTAATTTTTCAACATGATCTCCATCATGTGCAAGACACTTTTGTCACTGATGATGACAGCCACTCAGTCCATTGCTAAAGAACTGAGGCTCCTGGAAATTTAATCATATCATTGTAATCTTTTTAAAATTGTTAACTAAAGATAAATGAATGCCCTTTAAAGATAATTTAAGATTAGGAAACAAGAAAAAAATATAGAAGGAGCCAAGTCAGGACTGTAAAGTGAATGCCTAATGATTTCCTATCAAAACTGTCACAGAATTCACCTTACTTGATGAGAGGAATGAGCAGGAGCATTGTCAGGGTGGAGAAGGACTCTCTCACTTTAATCAGATATGAGTTTTCACCACTTTCCCAGGTGTTCTTCTGCTAAAGTTTGGTTAACTTTATCAAAATACTCTCCTAATAAACATATGTTAGTGCTCTTTGGCTTTCCAGAAAGACAACAAGCAAAATTCCTAGAACATCACAAAAAAACCTTTGCTGTTGACCTGCCTGCTTTGGTTCTGACTGGACCACTTCTGCCTCTTGGTACCCATTGCTTTGATTGTGTTTTGTCTTCAAGACCCTACTGGTAAAGCCATTATTCATCTCCTGTTACAGTTCTTCAAAGAAATCCTTCATGCTCTTCACCTCACTTGTTTAACTTTTCCATTGAAGAGTCTGCTTTTATCTACAGCTGGTCTCCACCAGTTTTTCATCCATTTATCAGAAAGTTTACTTCACTTTAATTTTCCATCATAGGTGTGTAAGCTGAACCAGCTGAGATGTCTATGGTGTTGGCTGTTGTTTCTGCTGTTTATCATCAGCCCTCTTCAATTCAGGAATGAACAAGTTTAATTTTTTCCTCCCAAATCAAAGCAGATGGTCTGCTTCATCTTCAACATTATCTCCTCCCTTGTAAAAGGAGTTATCTATCCAGTTGTGAACTGCTGATATTTTGGGACATTGTCCTCATGAACTTTTCATAAAGCATCAATGATTTCACTACTCTCCCACCTAAGCATTACTATAAATTCGATGTTGGTTCTTGCTTTAATATTTGAATTCATGTTGCTCTGATTGGAACTCTTTTGAAACTAATGTTTTATCTTTTTAGTGCCTCAAACTAGTTCCTGTTCTGACATGTTATAACAAGTCAATAAAAGTTAATTTTGGGGGGCCGGTGCTGTGGCATAGCCAATAAAGCCAGCAGGTTTGAGTCCCAGCTGCTCCACTTCTGATCCAGCTCCCTGCTAATGCACCTGGGAATGCAGTGGAGGATGGTCCAAGTACTTGGGCCCCTGCACCCATATGGGAGACTTGGAAGAAGTTCCCTAGCTTCTGGCTTTAAATCAGCAGTCATTTGCAGACATTTGGGGAGTGAATCAGTGGATGGAAGATCTCTCTGTGCCTCACTTTCTCTCTTTCTAACTCTGCCTTTAAAATACATATATTTGAGTAAATATATATATATATATATTTAAAGATTGATTTTATTTATTTGAAAGTCAGAGTTACACAGAGAGAGAAGCAGAGGTAAAGAGAGAGAGAAGTCTTCCATCCGCTGGTTCACTCCCCAGATGGCCGCAATGGCCGGAACTAGGCTGATCCGAAGCTAGGAGACAGGAGCTTTGTCCAGCTTTCCCACAGGGGTGCAGGGGCCCAAGGATTTGGGCCATCTTCTACTGCTTTCCTAGGCCACAGCAGAGAGCTGGATTGGAAGTGGAATAGCTGGGACTCAAATCAGTGCCCATATGGGATGCTGGCACTGCAGGTGGTGCCTTTACCCATAATGCCACAGCACCTGCCCCAATACATATATTTTTTAAAAAGAGTTATTTTTGGTGCAAAATATTTTGAAATCCATGTTCAATGTTTTTATAGCATGCATTTTCCATGAACATTTTGAAGACCCCTTGTGTATTTCCTAGATACATGGCATTCACTTTCATTGGATATGGGTTTTCACCAGCCTATCACAGAATGATATGAAATATCACTTGCTGATAATGACAATCCCAGGGTGGATATAAACTATGTATGAACCATATTTGTGGTTCTTTTGGTAATGGCCAGTATATCTGATATCAACATAGCACTATCTAGTTAAATGAACATTTAGCTTTGGTCATCAATAAATCAGAGATTATCTTTTTCTTTTTATATTTATTTATTTATTTATTTATTTCAAAGGCAGAGTCACAGAGAGAGAGGGAATCTTCCATTTCTTCTATTTGCTGGTTCATTCCCCCAAACAGCCACAATGACTGGGGCTGAGCCAGGCTAAAGCCAGGAGCCAGGAGCAGGGGCCCAAGGACTTGGGTGATTTTCTGTTGCTTTCCCAGGCACATTATCAGGGAGCTGGATGGGAAGTGGAACAGCTGGGACATGAACTGGTGTCTATATGGGATGCTGGTGCTACATGCTGCAACTCAACCCACTGTGCCATAGTGCCGACACTCAGGCTTCTTTTTGATGGCATTTAGAAATTCTTCCATGGGGCTGGCACTGTGGCATAGCAGGTAAAGCCACTGTATGCAGTGCTGATATCCCATATAGGCACCAGTTTGAGTCCCAGCTGCTCCACTTCCAATCCAGCTCTCTGCTGTGGCCTGGGAAAGCAGTAGAAGATGGCCCAAATCCTTGGGCCCCTACATCCGTGTGGGAAACCCAGACAAAGCTCTTGGCTCCTGGTTCCTGGCTCCTGGTTCCTGGCTCCTGGCTCCTGGCTTCGGATTGGCCCAACTCTAGCCATTGCGGCCATCTGGGGAGTGAACCAGTGGATGGAAGACCTCTCTCTTTCTCTATGCCTCTATCTCTCTGTAACTCTGCCTTTCAAATAAATAAATAAATCTTTAAAAAAATTAAATTCTTCCCTGAAAATGTTTTCCCTTGAAATAAATGTATATCTCACATAATGTATGTATGAGCACCAAAAGAAAATGATTCCATAATTTGATGCAGGACACAGTAACTTTTCCATCACTATTAAAAAGACATAAGCATTAAACAGGCACAATTCACATGTTATCTGAACACAATTCACATTTATTAACATGCGTACTCTGTAACGATGTCATATCTGCTTCATGCCATGATGGACATTATTAGTTCCCTCCCAGCCGCATTCCCTCCACTGTTCCTTACCAGAATAATTTCTTTTAGTTGTTTAGGATGGAGTCCCTTCTTCCTGCACTGAGAAAAGGTGTCATTTGATTTGTTGGAGCTTATCCTCCTTGCCAGTGATTGGTCGTGATAAACATTTGATATAATCTGGTCAATGGGAGATGAAAACTGATGAATCTAGCTTTTAGGAAGCATTTCCTCAGTTGTAGACAGAGATGAACAAGGAAAACCAACCTTTTCCCTGTCTTTGGAGCTTATGGAGATGAGGATGGAACACTTGAAGCCGTCATCTTGCAATCAAGAGGGAACAGACCTGAAAACAAAAACCAAAACTGCACATATGATGGCAGAACACACAAATGGAAAGAATTTGAGTATTTGATGTCTTTTTCAAAGAATTATTTATTTAATTTGAAAGACAGGGTTGGGGGGAACCACTGTTGTGGTACAGCAGGTTAAGCCACTGTCTGCAATGCTGACATCCCACATGAGTGTTGGTTTGAGTCTTGGCTGCTGCACTTTGGATCCAGCTCCTTGCCAATGCAAGTAAGAAGGCATCTGAAGATGGTCCGAATGTCTGCATCCCTGCCATCCATGTGGGAGACCCGGATGGAGTTCCAGGCTCCTGGCTTTGGCCTGGCCCAGTCTAGACCATGACTACTTGGGAAGTGAATCAGCAGATGGAAAATCTCTCTTTCTCTCTTTTAAAAAGGTTTATTTTGTTTATTTGAAAAGCATAGTTACAGGGAGAGATAGGAAGAGAGAGAGAGAGAAAGGGAGAGAGAGAGAGAGAATGAATGAATCTTCCATCTGATGATTCATTCCCAAATGGCTGCAACAGAAATCAAAAGTTCAGAATTCTATCCAGTCTTCTGTGTGGGAGGGCAGGGGCCTAAGTACGTGGGCCATCATTTGTTGCTTTTCTCAATGCATTTGCAGGGGGCTGGATTGAAGTGAAGTAACCAGGACTTGAACTAGTGCTCTGATATGAAATGCCATCTTGGCTTGTGATGGCTTAGCCTACTGTGCCACAACACTGGCCCCTCCTTGATGTCTTTTAGCCACTGAATGAATCATTTGGGAATCACTCTGAACTCAATGTAAATAATAAAATTCTTGTCATTTGTGCCATTGGCCTCCAAAGTGGAGGGAAGAAAATAATACAATGCCAATTTCATTTTATGTTTGAATATAAATTTTTAAAAACATGTTTGAACATATTTGAGACCAGTAGCTTTACTTAGTCCATTATGTGTCAGACAGCTGTGTCTCCAGACAGACCTGAGAGACAAAAGGGAGTTGGATAAAATGGAGGGGGTGTCCATCTAGTTTCAGTTTACTCCTGCCCAATTAAGTGGGGTTAAGGACTGTATTACCCTAATTAATACAATTTACAAAGCTTTAGGAGAGTATTTTTAAAAATAGACACTTGGAAATTTTTGTTATGTATTTAGTTGTTAAAATTCTGTCAGTGTGCCATAAATTGTCTTAATGCGGGCTTTTAATAGATTTTGAACACATTTGTTAAAAATAACAAAAGTTCCAATACATTTGCAAAAAAATGATTTTCATTAATGAAGTTGGTAGTATACTGCCCAATGTCACAACTTGGGTATGGCATTGACACTGACGCCACCCTTTAGAATCAACAGCCAGTCATGCACATCTTCCATTTAGACCTAGGGGTATTTGTGAGGGCTCTATTTCTACTCCAAGAGTCACCAAAACCCAGCAGAAAAACAAATAGCCTCAAGTTAGATGCTTGATTGAGTTTTTTACAAGTCTTAAAATATTATTCAACTTTTTAAAAAAAGAGTGCTTCTGCTAAAAATACCAGTAATAAAGCATAGTAATTATTTTTAAAGATTATTTATATATTCTTTTAGTTACATTGTTAAAAATTCTATTTTTGTATACATTTACAAAACATGCAAAATATATTAGTAAGGCAATGCATTATTTTATATATAAATAAGTATATACTTTATAAATTATTGCATACATTCTCAAACCTTTTTAGCATTAGACAAGCATAATCAAAAAATTATACAAACCATCACACTACTTTTAATTGTATCTTATTATTTATAGCCCAAATATCCTCATATTGTTAATAACTTAGAAATGGCTTTCCTGTATACTTTTAAAAATTAATAGACTTCATTTTTAAGAACAATTCTAGATCAGCAGAAAATTGAATAGAAAGCAAAGGGTTTCCATATGCTCCTCCTAACCAACCCCCAACTTCCCTCCATTATTGATGTGTGGCATTAGTATGCTACATTCATTAAAACTGATGAGCTATTACTGATCCATTATTATTAACTAAACCCCAAAGTACACATTAGGATTCCCTCTATGTGTTGTACATTCTATAGGTTTTTTTCTAAAGTTTATTTCTTTTTATTTACGAGAGAGAAAAATCGTCCATCTTCTGGTTTGCTCCCCAAATGCCTGCAAAATCCAGGCCCAAGTCAGGAGCCAGGAACTCCAACTTGGTCTCTCACAAAGGTTGGCAGGGTCCCAAGTACTTGAGCTATCATCTGCTGCCTCCCTAGGTGCACATTAGTAAGAAGCTGGATTTGAAATTGAGATGGGACTCAATCCTAAGCACCGTGATATGGGATGCAGGTGTTCCAAGCCGCAACTCAACCCACTGTACCACAATGTCCACCTCAACATTCTATGGGCTTTGACAATATATAGTGACAAGTATCTACCCTACAATGCTATATATAAGTGTCCTTGCCCTAAAAATCCTCTATGTTCCACTTATTCATACCTCCTTTCCTCTTCACCCCTGGCAACCATTAATTTTTTACTGTCTTCATAGTTTTACCTTTTCAAGATGACATAGTTGGAGTCATATAGTAGGTAGTCTTTTCATATTGGCTCTTTTCATTTATCAATATGTATTTAAATTTTTCCATGTCTTTTAGTGGCTTGATAGCTCATTTCATTCTAGCTCATTTCTTTCTATTGATGAATAATACTTTATTACAGGTATTGCTACAATTTGTTTATCCATTCACCTATTGAAAGACATCTTGGTTGATTCAAAATTTTGGCAATTATGAATGAAGCTGCTATAAATTTTGTATACAATTTTTTTGTAGACATATGTATGTTTTAAACTCATTTCAGTAAATACTGAGCAAGACTTCTGGACTATATGGTAAGAATATATTTAGTTTTGTACAAAACCATCAAGTGGTCTTCCTAAGTAGCTGTATCATTTTCCATTCCCACTAGTGATAAGTGAAAGTTCCTGTTGTTCCACATTCTCACAGCATTTCGTGATGGCAGTGTTTTGGATTTCAGCCATTCTGGAAGGATGAAAGTCTAACAGTTATATCTAGTGGTATCTCATTGTTTTTTTTTAATTTGTAATTATTTGATGACATATGATGTGGAACATCTTTCATATGCTTATTTGTTAGTTGTATATCTTTCTTGGTGATGTCTTTATTCAGATATTTTTCTCATTCTTTGTAAAGACTTATTTTATCATTTATTTGAAAGGTAGAGTTACAGAGAAAGAGAGAGAGAGGGAGAGAGAGAGAGAGAGAGAGAAAAGAAAGAAGAGGAGATGAGAGGAGAGAAGAGATCTTCCATCCACTAGCTCACTCCCCCACATGGCCACAATGGCCAGGGCTGGGCCTGGTTGAAGCCAAGATCTGGAAACTTCCTCTAGGTCTCCCAAATGGGTGCAGGGGCCCAAACAATTGGGCTGTTCACTGCCTTCTCAGGCACATTAGCAGGGAACTGGATTGGAAGTGCAGCAGCTGGGACCTGAACCAGTGCCCATATAGCACACTGCTGTCACAGGTGGTGCTTTACCTGCTATGGCACATCAGCCCTTATTTTGCTCATTTTTAAACTGGGTTATTTGTTTTCCTGTTGAGTTTTAGAAGTTCTCTGTGTATTTTGGATACCATTATCAGATATGGATGCAAACATTTTGAACTTGTCTTTCATTGTTCTTATAGTGTATTTCATAGGGCAGAAGATTCTAATTTTAATGAAGTCCATCTTAGTGATTTTTTTCTTTCAGGGATTGTGCTTTTTATATTGTCTCTAAAAATCATCAACAAATACTTGATCACAAAGATTTTCTCATACATTATTTTCTATTGATTTACTTTGAATTTCTGTGGGAGATGTATGGTCAGTGTCAAGATTCATTTTTTTACATGTCAGTGTCCAACAAACATTCCAGCAACATTGGTTAAAAAGACTGTCCTTTTTCCTTAAGTTGTATTTACCCTTTCTCAAAAATCAGTTGAGTGTGTCTGGATGGCTCTGTTTCTGGGCTCCCTATTCTGTTTCTTTGATCTATTTATCTGTTCTTTGGCCAATATCATGCTGTCTTGATTGTTGTGGTTTTACAGTAAGTTTTGAAGTAAGCTTCCAAGTTCGTTATTCTCTTCCATATTGTATTGGCCCTTCTGTTTTTGTTGACTTTCTATATAGGCTTTACAATGAGCTTGAAGATATTATACATACACACTCTGAAATTCAAAAACTCTGACACAATGGTATGAAAAAGGTTTTTCATTTATGAATTCTTGGGTCATCTGAAGGCCTAAGACAGTTCAGGATTCATCCAAAGCCATGCAGAGACTCAAACCCAGTTCTTCTGCTGCCAAATCCCAGCAATTTCCTCTCTGTATCTCTGGACAGCAAGATAGAGCATTTAGTTCTATGTCTTGGCTTC
Organism: Oryctolagus cuniculus; assembly: GCF_964237555.1. Classification (NCBI taxonomy): domain Eukaryota; kingdom Metazoa; phylum Chordata; class Mammalia; order Lagomorpha; family Leporidae; genus Oryctolagus; species Oryctolagus cuniculus. Next base: position 106,277,475 of record NC_091432.1, on the reverse strand, counting down.
AAAGTTAGTTGTTTTTCTAGCATACCTGGCCTGTATGTAAATAAGAATCCAGTAGATACCAGAAGTATGGGTTTACTACACAGCAACTGGCTTCCTAAGCTACCAACAGTTCAGAGCAACTGGGAACAGCTTGTAGTGTTAAGAGGGCTTGGAATGAGGAAGTTGGCAGCCTCACATGCCAAAAATGAGAGTGGTCAAGCTGTTAGGATGTGGCTGCCTGAACTACCCTTCAAAAACCAAATTTGGCTTGCTGGGATTCTCATCAAAATACCAACAGACAAAGTATATTGTTCTGAAATACAGCTGTGCCTTCATCTTAAATCCAGTAACTAGTTAACAAATCTTTCTCTAAAGCTGAATGGAAAATTATTTTCTTGTATCATATATAACATGTGACACATGTCTCAAACCATGTCTAAAAAGTCTGTTAATTACATATTTTTGCTTACTAGAAAAATAATACATGTTTTAAGAAAGAACTCAAAAGTATAGAAAACTATAAAGACAAAAAAAATTGCAAATCACGCATGTCTGATCACACAAAGATAACTACCATTAGATTAGTATTTTCCTTCTAATTTATGTCCCATGCATATATCTAGTGTCTAAGACTTACTCTTTTTAATTAATTATCTTTCAATAGGCCCACTGTATTTGGCCATGGATATATCCAGATTTTTTATTACATTATCAAGGGCATTTTCTATGTGACATATGCTTCATGAATATGATTTTCCATGGTTGCATTACATTCCATCAATGACTATAATTGTTCATTTAACAAATTTGTTATTATAATTATATTTCAAAGCACAGCCTTGTATATGCCATTATCTATATCTCTGACTTCAAAATTGTCCTTCTTAAATCAGGACAAGGATGCTTGTGTTGTAGAAGGCAGCCCTCTTCAAAGATTTCGTTGTCAGTTTTGTCAAAACATGTGTGTTTTTAACACATTAGTGCCATATTCTTCCCACTATCTTCACATCTGAAAACAATATGAGACACTTATCTTGTCTCTTTTCCATCAATTTATTTGTTTTTACCCTTTTGCCAGCTCTTAGCCAGATGTAAACATCTTTTTGTTTTCAAGTTAAAATAGAGATATGAGAGTGACCTTTAAAAGGAGGTCTTCAAATGAAAACTAAACCAAAGGGCTGTCAAAAATACCCCATATAGATTTGTCATTAATAAGGACCTGCCAGCCAGAACTTGCCAATGGTTTAGATGCTTCTCTGCATAAGGATTACTAAAATACTTGAAAAAGTTTCTCTTCTAATCCCAATAAATCAAATTTTCTGATGTTTAAAATTTACATATCTAAGTGCAAGAAAATGAGGAAAAAACAATCTTTCTCTCTCTGTTTTAGAATATACAAGGCTAAATCATTGCATCTTTTCTTTTGCCATCTTACTTACACTTTTGCGTCATTTATTATTAAAGCTCTTGTGTAGTCAATTGGATTGAGTCAGTTAAATCATATAACACTATACCAACTATATTTTTATAGTGGTTTATTTTTTAAATTTCTTTTCTTTTTGGAAAGAGGGGAGAGAGAGAGAGAGAGAGAGAGAGAGAGAGAGAGCGAGCACATCTCCCATGTGCTGGCTCACTCCCCAAATGTCCACAAAGGCCAGGGCTAGACCAGGTCAAAGCCAAGATCCAGGGACTCAATCCAAGTCTCCCACATAGCTGGGACCTAGGTACTTAAGCCATCACCTGATGCCTCCCAGGGTGCATATTAACAGGAAGCTAGAATTGGAAGTGGAGGCAGGGCTTGAACCTAGGTACCCCAAAATAGGATACATTTGTCCCAAGTGGCATCTTAACCACTGCACCAAATACACATGGCTAGCAATGTTTAAATCACATGTATATTAATGAATTAGAGTAAAATAGGTAGGTTGTCTACTGGTATAATTTTAAAGTTAACAAAGGCCGGCGCCGTGGCTCACTAGGCTAATCCTCTGCCTTGCGGAGCCGGCACACCGGGTTCTAGTCCCGGTCAGGGCGCCGGATTCTGTCCCAGTTGCCCCTCTTCCAGGCTAGCTCTCTGATGTGGCCAGGGAGTGCAGTAGAGGATGGCCCAAGTACTTGGGCCCTGCACCCCATGGGAGACCAGGATAAGTACCTGGCTCCTACCATCGGATCAGCGTGGTGCGCCGGCCGCAGCGCGCCGGCCGTGGCAGCCATTGGAGGGTGAGCCAACGGCAAAAGGAAGACCTTTCTCTCTGTCTCTCTCTCTCACTGTCCACTCTGCCTGTCAAAAAATATATTAAAAATGTTTTTAAAAAAGATTTATTTATTGTATTTGAAAGGCAGAGCAATAGAGAGCGAAAGAAAGACAGGCCTTCCATCTGCTGCTGGTCCACTGCCCAAATGACCACGTGGCCTCAAAGGTCAGTGTTGGGTCAGGCTGAAACAAGGAGCCTGGAACTCAATCCAGGAAATCCATGTGGGTGGCAGGGGCCCAAGTACTTCCACTGCCTTCCTAGGCACACTAGCAGGGAGCTGGACTGGAAGCAGAGCAGCCAGAACTCAAACCAGTGCTCTGATACTGGATGCTGGTGTTGCAGTTGGCGGCTCAATCTGCTGCACCACAATGCCAGTCCCCATGATAAAAATCTGTAGTCAGTTGAGAATAGAAGTAAACTTCCTCAGTCTGATGAAATGAACCTATGAAAACATACAGCTAATGAAAAATTAGCGGAACTGTGAACATTTTCCCATTAAGATTGGGAACAAACCAAGGATGACTGCTCTAACCACTTCCATTCAGCATTGTACCCAGTGTCCTAACCAGTACAGAAAGGTAACAAGAAGAAAGAAAAGACAAATATTTGAAAAGTGAAACATTCTCTATTTGCAGAATGACTTTTTATGCAGTAAGTCCTAAAGAACTGAAACCAAATAACTAATAGAACTAAGACATAAGTTTAGTAAGCTCTATACATAAAAATACAAGTCTGTATACAAAAATCAATTGAATTTCTACACTAACATCAAACAGTTTGGAAAAATCAATCCATTTATAATAGTGACAAAAATAAGTAAAGTACTCAGAAATAAATTTAACAAAGAACATGTGAAATATCTATGTTGAAAACCACAAAACTTTACTGAGATAAAGAAGATCTAAGTAAGTGGAATGATATATCATCTTCATGGGACAGAAAACTCAATATTATTAAGATGTCAGTTCTTTCCAGTTTAATTTATGGAGGCAATGCAACTCTAATGATAATTCTAGCTTGCTTTTTTTAGATTAGAAATTCACAAGTTTATTCTAAAGTATTTATGGAAATGCAAGTGACCTAGAATAGCTAAACCAATCTTAGAAAATAAGAAAAAGACCATAAGACTTTTACTACCTGATTTCCAAACTATAGAAATCATACCCAAAGATAGACAGGGCAGTGGAACAGACTAATATATCAAAGTCCTTAAGTAGACCTATACTTACAGTCAATCAATTTTCTATAATAATGCCAAATAAATTCAATGGAAAAATGAAAGTTTGCTTCTCAAAAAAATAAAGATAGAACTAAAATGTTGTTATAGAGAAAGAGACAGAGATCAGAGGAAGAAATGAAGAAAGTATGTTACTATACCCTTCCCCTCCACCCAGCGTTGCTACTAAAACTGCTCCCATAACCAGCAACCAGAAATTGCTGTTGTAGCAAAGTGAGCCACCAAAAATGGCCAAAAAGATCCAAAATGGCTGCTATGTCCCACAATGGCCTATAGCCTATTATAATATCATTATAACAAAATGACCATGGTGGACACTCCTATTCCCATGATGCCCCTGATGCCATGACATATCTGAGATTTCCATTTAGGCCAAAAATTGGGCAGTCACCAAATTCCTGGACATTCCTGCCATTTCCTGAAAAATTCTGCCCAAAGCCCCACCTCCTATGCTCCAAATCACATAAAGGGATGACCCCAAACCTCCTGGTTGCAGTTAATCTAGAACATGCCTGCACTCCCTCTTGAGTGTTTATTTTCACTTTGCTAAAAAAATCTTATTCCTCTGCTAACGTTTATCTACATCTTGTCCTTGAATTCTTCCATGCATCAGAAACAAGAACCTGGATGTCTTAACCCAACAACATGATCCAACAATCCCACTACAAGATATATATGCAAAGGAAATAAAGTCAGTATATCAAAGAGATACCTGCACTCCCAGTTTTATTGCAGTACTATTCACAATAGCCAGGTATGCGAGATATGGGATCAACCAAGGTATTTTATAAGAGACAAATTCCGAGATGTTCTATATTAAATTAAAAGAGTCAGATGATAGAGGGGGAGGAGAGATAGGAGAGGTTAATCAGTTATAAAGTAAAGGACAAGACAAAAAAACATTTTGGCTTCTTGAATTTATGTTCAAACCTTGATTCAAATCCCATCATGAACCCCTAAGGTGATATCACATCCTTCTTACAACCTTAGTTAATCTAAAAGCAAACTTACTTCTTAGGGACTATCTTCCTATTCTAAAACTTTCCCTGCTTTGCATAATTCTGCCCCTCTTATACATAGCCAATCTATTGTTTGGTGTTAACAACTTATGCCTTCTTTTCCCAAATTTTCATTACCAAAAATTGCTCTGAACTCTGATCCAGCAGACATTTTCCCAGCTGTTACTAGGATCTGTGGAAACTTGTCTCAGGATTAGTCCTTTATTTCTGGGTAGCATCTGTAATGGCTCAGTAAGTCCTTTTATTTCAAGATTTTTCAATCTCAGGAGTTATGGTTTAACAATGCCCATTATTTGATGGATAAAGAAAATGTTCAACAAATGGACAAAGGAAAAGTATGTTCAACAAATGACACTGGAACAACTGAATATCCATATAGAAAAAAATAAACTTTGACCTCTTCCTTATATTCTATGTAAAAATTAATTTGAGATAGATTATAGACCTAAATACAAGAGCTAAGACAATGACAATTTTAATAGAAAACAGAATATCTTGTGATATAATCAGAAATAGGTATTTGGCCTTTGCCTTGGTTTCCTGGCACACCACTCCTAAAACCCTTGGAATCTCCAGTATGATAAATGTCTTCTATATGCTACTGAGGTGACAGATAGTTGGAGGATCCTAGATAGCCTCCAGATAGAATATGGCTGCCATGGGAACCATCATGCTATTAGAGGGTTGGAACATTCAGTTCCACCCCAATCTCAAGGGACTAAAGACTGAGTTTATTACCAATGGCCAATGATGTAATCAATCATGTCTAGGTAGTAAAAACCCAAAAGGGTTCAGAGAGCTTCTGGTTTACTGAACACATATACCATGACCTGGGCATAGCACAATTCCATAGGCAAAGAATCTCCTGCAATCCAGATTTTTAAGAACTGTGCTTTATGTTTCTATTCATCTGGCTGTTAAATATTCTTTGTAATGACTTACCAGTAGTGAGTCAAATGTTCCCCTCAGTTCTGTGAGCCACTCTACCCAATGATCAATCCAAGCACTGGGCCCTTGGGATACCCAAGTTATAGCCAGTTGGTCAGAAGTTCAGAGGGCTCAGATTTGGATGGCATCTGAAGTAGTAAACAGTCTTGTGAGCCCTTGACCTGGAATCTGACACAATTCCAGGGAAACAGTGTCAAGAGAGTTATCTGTAACTCCATATTTAGGGCAGTTCAATTCACAATAGCTAAGATATGGAATCAACCCAGATGTTCACTGACTGAAGACTGGAAAAGGAAACTGTGATTAGATAGATAGATACATATACATATACATATACATAGTATGAAACACTGCCATAAAAAGAATGAAATCCTGTCTTTTGCAACAAAATGAATGCAACTGGAAAATATTATACTTAGTGAAATAAGCAAGTCCCCGAAAAACAAATACCATATGTGTTCCCTGATCTGTGGCACCTAATAGAATACCAAAAAATGTAATGTATGGGATTGAAATTGACATTTTTTTGAGATTTGATAACTGTTTATAGTCCTTGTCTCTACTGTTGAGGAACAGAATTTTCTTCCTTCTTACTATTTGTTGAACTCTTTATGTAGTATAGGGTTAATCTTACGAGTATAAACAAAGTAGATCCCTGTAAAAAATCAAGAGAGGGAAGAGAGAGGAAGGAAGAGGGAAAGTGGGAGCAGGGGCAGGAGGGAGGGTAGAGTGAGAAGTATCACTATATTCCTAAATCTGTACATATTAAATATATGAAATTTGTTTACCTTAAATTTAAAAAAAAAGTTAAAAACGAATTGAGTTCCATTGTGGAACAAATAGCTGGTGATGGAGGATTGTTTATTAGGGAGAAAACTCCACACAGATGGTGACAGAAGTGTTCTGTACCAAGTGCTGTGTGCATAAGGAGAAAACAGTTGGCTTTTCCTTCCTACACAATCTCCATGGCTTGCATATAGGCAAGTGGACAGGACACAGAAAGCAACTGCAATTTAAAATATATATATATACAACAAAGTTTTCACCCAACTGAAAAAATTTGTTAATCAAAGACACTAGTGAGAAAATGAAAAGGCAAACTAAGGACTGGGAGAAAATATTTGGGAAGGTCTTGTATCTAAAATACTACAATAGAACTTAAAAAAGTATGAAAAACCCCAGTTTTTTAAATGGGCAAAAGACTAATGCAGATGCTTCACAAGGAAATATTCATGGGCCAATAAACATGTGAAAAAGTGTCCAAGGAGGCAACAAGATGGTGGAATAGTGAGGAAACTTACCGCTCTGATCTAGGGGAAGATAGTTTAAAAATGTGGAGAGAGTGCAGTCTCAGGGAAGAGTTAGGGAGAAAACAGCAGAGGAAACTCCACACAAACTAGAGGGACACTGTGTATCACTGTGGAGTGTGCGGAGGTGCACAACTCAGGACCTCAGCAGCCAAAGCCTCAGCATCAGCTTGGAGAGTGAAGTGAGACCAGACTGCAGCAGCCCAAGCCAATGGCAATAAGGCTTTGGGAGGAGCCTGGTATGAGTCCAGCTTGGTGCCCTTTGGGGGACAGTGTACCTGACAACCTAGAGGGAAAAAAAGGGAAGGCGTGTTTCTCCCGGACCACCCAGCACTGATGTCCTATAGCTAGCTGAGAGTGGGCAGCCACCATTTTGGACATACATAACAGCTGCACCTGCTCACGTCCATGAACCCAGTAACCACCTGAGAGGAGACACCTGAGTCATACTGGGAGCTTTGATAGGGGGCTGGGTGCTGGGACTCTGAAAACACTGTGGCTGCATATGAGGGTGCAGGGTATGGCTGGGTTTTTGGGCAGTCACTATGGGTGGCTCCACATGCTCAGAGCTCCCTAATTCCCTGGTGAGGGTCGTTGCTGCAGGATCCATGTTCACAAAAAGGACTGCATGGATCCTTTGTGTGATTCCTGTGGCAGCATGGACAAATATTGCACCCACTGGGACTAGCACCCAAGCATAGGTGTCCTTTGAGGAGAGGAGATGAGCATGAGACTATGCCAACAGAGCTGAACAAAACTCCCCTCTTATTAAAATAAAAAAGGGAGATTTACCACGCTCAATTTGGGAGTCACCTTGGACACTCCCGTCACCCTGGAGCACTGAACAGAGGTCCCTGGCCACATCCAGCACATGCCTCAGGGTACTTACTGAAAGAGCAGACACTCCACTAATTCACAGAGGCCTAGTCCAAAGATGAAAGCCATCACAGGGGGAAAAAATAAACAGACAAGTATCTCCACAAATGCCTAAAAATAAATGCAGCAGTTCAAGAAACAAGGATAAGGAAGACAACATGACACAATAACACTTCAATATTAGAATGTGAAGATGAAGAGATTAAAGAAATGCCAGAAACGGAACAAAAAAAAATTGATCATAGAATTAGTTAGAAGTAATCAGAAGCAAGAGCCGGTGCTGTGGTTCAGCCGGTTAAAGCCCTGGCCTGAAGCGCTGGCATTCCATACGGGTGCTGGTTCTAGTCCCGGCTGCTCCTCTTCCCATCCAGCTCTCTGCTATGGTCTGGGATAGCAGCAGAGAATGGCCCAAGTCCTTGGGCCCCTGCACCAACGTGGGAGACCAGGAAGAAGCTCCTGGCTCCTAGCTTCGGATTGGCGCAGCTCAGGCCACTGCAGCCAATTGGAGAGTGAACCATCAGATGGAAGACCTCTCTCTGTCTCTACCTCTCACTGTAACTCTGTCTTTCAAATAAATAAAATAAATTAAAAAAAAGAAGTAATCAGAAGCAAATCCACGAACTAAAGAAATAAGTATATGACATGAAAGAAAATTTTTCTCATGAAATTGAGATTTTATAGAGAAAACAAAATACTGGAAATGAAGAACTCAACAGAACAAATAAAAATGCAGTGGAAAACCTTAACGTCAGAATCAGTGAGGCAGAAGAAAGAATATCTGAGTTAGAAGAAAAATCTTTGGAAATCTTTCAATCAGACCAAAGAACAACAACAACAAGAAAATGAAGAAATTAGAAAACTCAGGGGCCAGCGCTTGGCACAATAGATTAATCCTCCACCTGCTGCACCGGCATCCTATATGGGTGCTGGTTCTGGTGCCAGCTGCTCCTCTTCCAATCCAGCTCTTTGCTGATGGTCTGGAAGAGAAGTAGAAGGTGGCCCAAGTGCTTGGACCCCTGCACCCACATGGGAGACCTGGAGGAGGTTCCTGGCTCCTGACTGCTGGCTCCTGGTTTTGGATCAGCCCAGTTCCGGCAGTTGTGGCCATTTGGGGAGTGAACCTGCAGATGGAAGACCTTTCTCTCTGTCTCACCCTCTCACTGTCTGTAACTTTATCTGTCAAATAAGTAAATAAAATCTTTTTTAAAAAAAGAAAGAAATTAGAAAACTTAAAAACAGTATTGTAGACTTATGTGCTATTATCAAATGACCCAACTTATGGGTCTTAGGAGTTCCTGAATGTCTGGAAAGAGAAAATGAACTAGAAGGCCTATTTAGTGAAATAATTACAGAAAACTTCCCCAATTTAGAGAAAGAAAAGGATTTCCAAGTATAGGAAGCACACAGAACTCCTAATAGACATGACCAGAAAAGATCTTCACCATGACACACTGTAGTCAAACTTTCAACAATAAAACATAAAATATGCATGAGATAAATGCAGATTGCTTTCAGAGGATCCCCAATTAGACTCACAGCTGAGGTCCCATCAGAAACTCCACAGGCTTAGAGGAGAGTGGTGAGAGGTAGTCCAAGTATTAAGAGAAAAAAATATGCATGTGAGGGCGATCTGGCTATGACATCTGTCACTCCATTGATCACCAGGGTTGATTCCTCTGATCTGGCTGGCTAGGCAGGTGTCCCCTTCCTCCCTCACTGCTCCATGTACGTCCCTCCCAAAGCTGCATGCTCAAAGAGGACAACCTTCCCCGCTAGAGGAGGACCGGTCTTTGGTCAAGGGCATACGAGTAGCTGCACCCCCTGCTGGAACCTCCAAACAAGCTCTCAAGAGAAAAAACTGTCAACCCAGAATACTGTACCCTGCAAAGCTCTCATTTGTGAATGAAGGTGAAATAAAGACCTTCGATAACAAACAAAAATTGAAAGAATTTGTCACCACTTGTACAGCCTTACAAAAGATGCATAAGAATGTGCTATACAGAGAAACACAGAAACATAGTCATCACTATGAAAGAAGGTGAAGGCAGAAAATCTCCCATTAGAAATACACAGGAGGCTGGTGCTGCAGCTCACTAAGCTAATCCTCCACCTGCAGCGCCAGCACACCAGATTCTAGTTCCGGCATCGGTTCTGTCCCGGTTGCTCCTCTTCCAGTCCAGCTCTCTGCTGTGGCCCGGGAGTGCAGTGGAGGATGGCCCAAGTCCTTGGGCCCTGCACCCGCATGGGAGACCAGGAGAAGCACCTGGCTCTTGGCTTCAGATCAGCACAGTGTGCTGGCCGCAGGGCGCCGGCCACAGAGGCCACTGCGGGGGGTGAACCAACGGAAAAGGAAGACCTTTCTCTCTCTCTCTCTCTCTCACTGCCCACTCTGCCTGTCAAAAAAAAAAAAAAAGAAATACACAGGAAATCCAAAGTAAACAATAGGAATATTTATGGAAAAACAGCAGGGCCAAGTTGTTACTTATCAATAGTCACCTTGAATGTAAATGGCCTCAATTCTCCAGTTAAAAGATACAGACTAGCTGAATGGAAAAACCACAACAACAAAAATCCTCATCTATTTACTGCCTACGAGAAAATCAACAAAGGTACATGCAGACTGAAAATGAAAGGATGGAAAAACGCTAAGGAAAAAAATTTCACACTAAGAAAAACCAACAAAGAGCTGGTGTAGCCATCCTAATATCAGACAAAATAGACAACACAAAAACTGTTAAAAGAGACAAAGAAGGACATTATGCAATGATTAAGGGATCAATTCAACAGACAGATGTGACTATAATAAACGTATACATACCTAATTACATGGCACCTGGCTATTTAAAAGAAATGTTAATAGATCAAAAAGGAGACATAGACTCCCATACAATAGTAATAGGGAACTTTAATACCCCACTTTCATCAATAGACAGATAAACCAGACAAAAATCAGCAAGGAAACAACAGTTAATCAACACTATAGACCAAAGGAACCTAACCAATATCTACAGAACTTTTCCACCTACAGTTGCAGAATACACATTCTTCTCACCAGTGCTTGGAATGTTCTCTAGGATAGACCAAAGGCCAGACCATAAAGCAAATCTCAGCAAATCCAGGAAAAATCTAAATCATACTATGCATCTTCCCTGATTACAATGGAATGAAGCTGGAAATCAACAACTCAAGAATCTGTAGAACATATGCAAATACATGGAGGCTGAACAACATGTTCCTGAATGAACAGTGGGCCATAGAAAAAATCAAAAGAGAAATCACAAAACTGTTAAGGAACAGTGTTTTTTAATATATATACTATTTGTTGAACCCTTTCCTTAGTATAGTTTAATCTCCTGTGTATAAAGTTAATTGAAAATAGATCTTAGTAAAAAATAAGAATGGGAATAGGAGAGGGAGGAGGAAGAAGGGTGGGAGTAGGGATGGGAGGGTGAGCATGGTGGGGAGAATCACTATCACTATGTTCCTAAACTTGTATTTATGAAAAGCATCCTGCAGCTAATTAAGCCGACCAGCTCCCTTTCTTCATGAGGGCCCAGTGTGCAGTGGCTGCAAACAGCAGCCTCCTGGTAGTGTATGCAACCTATCATTTGCATGGGTTGCCCTAAGGGACCTTGGAGACAGCCCTTCACAATGGACTTTCATGCCTCTGACCCTCATGGTTTTTTTTTGTTTGTTTGTTTTTTGTTTGTTTGTTTGTTTTGTTTTGTTTTGACAGGCAGAGTTAGACAGTGATAGCATTGATAGAGAGAAAGGTCTTCCTTCCATTGGTTCACCCCCCAAAAGGCCGCTACAGCGGGTGCGCTGCGCCGTGCCGATCCGAAGCCAGGAGCCAGGTGCTTCTTCCTGGTCTTCCATGCGGGTGCAGGGCCCGAGCACTTGGGCCATCCTCCACTGCCCTCCCGGGCAACAGCAGAGAGCTGGACTGGAAGAGGAACAACCAAGACAGAATCTGGCAACCCAACCGGGACTAGAACCCGGAGTGCCAGCGCAACAGGTAGAGGATTAGCTTAGTGAGCCGTTGCGCCAGCCACCTCATGCTCTTAATCTAAGCTGCAGACAGGTATGTGGGGTGCTTTTGGAAAGCCCCAAGGCACAGTAGCCAGAGTTCGCATTGGCCAAGTCATCATGTCCATCCGCACCAAGCTGCAGAACAGGAACATGTGGTTGAGGCCCTATGCAAGGCCAAGTTCAAGTTTCCTGGCCGCCAGAAAACCCACATCTCAAAGAAGTGGGGCTTTACCAAGTTTAACGCTGATGAATTTGAAGACATTCGGATGAGAAGCGGCTCATCCCAGATGGCTATGGAGTCAAATACATCCCTAATCATGGTCCCTTAGACAAGTGGTGGGCCCTCCACTCATGAGGGCTTCACTCTCCTGTGATCCTTAGTCAATCTTGATTCCTGTTTAAAAAAAAAAAAAGAAAGAAAGAAAGAAAGAAAGAAAGAAAGAAAGAAAGAAAGAAAGAAAGAAAGAAAGAAAGAAAGAAAGAAAGAAAGAAAAAAGCATGAAGTTTGTATACCTTAAATGAAAGTTTTCTGGGGGGAAGAAAACAAACAAAAAGTGTCCAGCAGCATTAATCACAGGGAATTGCAAATTAAATGCACAATTAGACACCACTACACACCCACAATGACAAAAATTTAAAAACTAACAATACTCAGTGTGAGGATAAAGTGAAGCATCTGGAATTTTCATATACTGCTGATAGGAATGGACAATGGTATAATCATGTTGGGTAAGTTTATATAAATATATATACAAAATTAAACATATACCTATGCTCAAGCCAGCAATTCTATTCCTATTTATCCAAGAGAAATGAAACTTAAAATGAGTTTTCAATTCATAATTCTCAATATGTAGAAAACACAAATGCTCATTAACAATGACTTGATAACAAATTGTTTATATCCATACAATGGAATCTTACTTATCAATAAAAGGGAATGAAATACTGATGCCCATAATAACATGAACAAATGTTGTAGATGTGTTGTTGTGTAAAAGTAGCTGCTATGGTTTGAAGATGACTGGTCCACCCCAATTCATGTAGTCTAATCCCCAAAGTTTATGTTACTGGTATTAAGAAGGTGGAAACTTCATCTGACTATGGTGTTCAAAGGTAGGGCCTTTGAAAAGTAATTAGATTAGGTCATTAGGGTGGAGCCTGGTGACTTTATAAGGATCAGGAGAGAATTCACACACTTCCCCATCTGATTTGGACTGGGAGGACCCTCACCATAGCCTATGCCTCCAGGGCTGGAAACTAAAATAAATCTGTTTTCTTTGTAAAGTAGCCTGCCTTTGTGTTATATTAACACAAAGCTGACTAATACAAATTAAATAAGAATAGCACAATGTTGGTAACTGGGGCCAGCATTGTGGTACAATGGGTTAAGCCACTGTTTGTGATGCCTGTGGGTGATCCTATGGGACTGCTTGCCCTGTTGATGGGGAAGGTTGGGAGGGACCCCACAGCCTGGCTGCTGGCAGCAGGAGATCCAGCCCCATTTCCCCCACCCCCACTTCCTGTTGGAAGCCTTATGGCTGTGCCTTTACGATTGATAAACAGAGAGCCAAAAGCAACTTCCACTTTCCAGATGTGGGCCAGTTGCACAAAGGACCCCAGGGGCCTACGTGGCCTATGTTACCTATAAGTCGATAGGTTAGGGGTCTTTTGGCACACTGTCCCTTCTGCCCTATAGAATCGCTGTTACTACCCCAGGTTTTTTCTTTCCCTCTTACTCTATAAAAGTCTGTGCCTGATTGTTAATAAATGGACATGCTCATCTGGCTGTCTCCGGTGTTTCTTATCAAGAGACACCATCGCTTTTCCAGCTGGATGGCTAAGGTCTCACACACAGAGACCTCAGATACCAATAATCCATATTAGAGTGCTGGATCGAGTCTTACCTGCTCCACTTCAGATCCAGCCTCCTGCTAATGTGCCTGGGAGGGTGGTGGAAGACAGCCCAAGTTTTTGGGCGCTGCCACCCATGTGGAAGACCAGTATGGGGTTCCATGCTCCTGGCTTCATCCTGGCCCAGCCCTGAATATTGTGGCCATTTGGAGAGTAAAGCAGTGGACAGAGCTCCCTCTCTTAATCTCTCTCTCTCTCTTCCTCTCTCTCTCTCTCTCTCATTCTGCCTTTCAAATAAATAAATCGTTTTAAAATTGTTGGTACTTGCTGATGTTACATGATGGTTACATGGGAGTTTATTAGTCTGTTTTATATGTTTTATACTTTCCATAATAATTAAAAGATACAGTTTTTGTTTTCTAAGACTATAGCAATATAAGAAGGATAGGCAATGGCAATTGAGCTATAAATATGGATTTTGGTCAGAAGCTACCTATGACTGTGTAGCACTGTGTGGGTCAGTCTTTCTAGTCCTGGAATTCAGCTCTAGGAATCTTGTCTGCTTCCAGATAAAACCCATGTCAGTCAATGTCGACATTATCGGTAGTAAAGGTTACCATTTGTTCTTCATCTGACTCACTCTTTTGTCTTTTTTAGTTGTTTCAGAAATTTTTTGGGAGAAAAGAATGGGCCTGTTTTTGTTCCTTTATAATCTCAGTACATCTGCTTCATGAACTGAGTGTGGTATTACCATGGGAGCATCACCTGTCAGGACCACACCACCAGAGCTGCAGAATCACTCTCCCCTCAGCAGCATTGCTAACACACTTGGGGCTTCACCAAAGGGTGGCTGTGTTTGCCCATTTTCTTATTGATCAAGAAATCTGAGACACACACCCTTTGATCCAATCAAAAGATATCCAGGAGAACCCACATGGCATCTAATATAAAATTATCTTTATACACACACACACACACACCCCATAGTACCTCATAAATGTGTACAAGCCTTACATGTCTATTCAAATTTTAAAAATAAACAAACAATGCTGGCAAGATTTTTAAAAATATCATTCTGTCAGCTAATCAACCAGTGCTCTGAGGCCTTCTTAGCTCCCTGTGAGTTCTTTGCTATGCTGAGCTCTCCTGGAGGCACACAATGATTTCCCTGTTGGCTGAGAGTGTTAATCTAGGTGCTCTGAGAGCTAATAATTATGTTTCCAAGTGCTCTTGGTAATTTCTCCCAGAGTCTGCCATAGGTGCTGATGCAAATAAGCCTCCAGACAGCCCATCCCAGAAGGTCAAGTTTCTGAACTGCATGCATACAGCAGGCTTCCCAGTGTTAGAACCATAAATTGTTGTTGTTGTTGTTGTTGTTGTTGTTGTTGTTGTTTTGACAGGCAGAGTGGCAGAGTGGACAGTGAGAGAGAGAGAGACAGAGAGAAAGGTCTTCCTTTCCGTTGGTTCACCCCCCAAATGGTCGCTAAAGGCCAGCGCACTGCAGCCGGTGCACTGCACTGATCCGAAGCCAGGAGCCAGGTGCCTCTCCTAGTCTCCCATGCTGGTGCAGGGCCCAAGCACTTGGGCCATCCTCCACTGCACTCCTGGGCCACAGTAGAGAGCTGGACTGGAAGAGGAGCAACCAGGACAGAATCCTGCGCCCCAACCAGGACTAGAACCCGGGTGCCGGCGCTGCAGGTGGAGGATTAGCCTATTGAGCTGCAGTGCCAACCAGAACCATAGATTTATGAGAGAAGGGAGGACCTCTCCTCCATCAACACCATGGCAGAGAGGCCAGGTACCTTGCAAGGACCCCCACCAGGAAGTTGCATGGGAGAACTAGAATCTGGTCCTAACTCCCAGTACAGAATTGAAAGGCTTATCTATAAAGATATGCTATTAAGGAATTTTTTCATTTGCAATAAAGAAATCCAAGAGAAGCCAGCTTAAGCCCCAAATGGAGTTTACTGGAAAGATATTGGGGTTGTCCACAGAATGAAGGGAAAAGTTTTTATATTCAAGGATGGTCAGCAAACTTCGGGGACTAGGATTGTGGACACAAATACCACTAACACACTTTGCCTCTTTCTCATTTTCCCCCTCTCATTCAGATAGTTCTCTTGGAACTTTGATACTAATGGTAAAGTCCCTGGGTTTGCCATTGGGTGAAAAAACTAAACTGATGGGGTTTGCAATCATTCTTACAAAGAATTACTTATATTTATATTACAGTGCACAGATGCTTTTCTCTTGGTGAGTTTTACACTTGGAAAAATTACTATTAAAACATTTTTAAAAGGAACTAGTGGAGTTGGCATTGTGGCATAGTGGGTAAAGCTGCCGTCTGCAATGTCAGCATCCCATATGGGTGCCAGTTTATGTCCCAGCTGCTCTAATTTCCTTCCAGCTCCCTGCTAATGGTCTGAGAAAGCAGCAGAGGATGGCCCAGTCCTAGGGCCCCTGCACCCACACCTGGAAGAAACTCCTTGCTCCTGGATTCAGCTTGGCCCAGCCTTGGCCATTGCAGCCATCTGGAGAAAGAACTAGCAGATGGAAAATTCTCTCTCTCTCTCTTTCTCTCCCTCCACCCTGTAACTCTGACTTTCAAATAAGTAATTTTTGTTTTAAAAAAAAAAAAAAGGCATATAGCTGTTCCCTTCTCAGAGTGCCTGCTTTCCAAACCTGGCTCTGCTAACTCCAGTTTCTTGCCAGTGCACACACTGCCAGGCAGCAGATGATGGGTCAACTGATTGGGGCCCTGCCACCCATGTGGGAGACAGCTTGAGTTCTGGACTTCTAGCTTTTGCCTCACTCAACTGTGACCATTGTGAGCATTTGAGTAGTGATCCAGCAGATAGTCTCTCTCTCTATCTCACTCTCTCCCTCCATCCCTCCCTCAGTCTCACTCTCTCTCTCTCTCTGCCTCTTAATAAATAAATAAATAAATGGCAACTAGAGAGTTAACTGTACATTTTTCCTGAGGCAAATTATCACACTTATATCAAACTGCCTTCCATTGACATATTTAAGGATTAGGTTGTTGCACTAACTGGTCTCCCAGCTACGCATGTATCTCTCCTCTTGAGTATCACTGCACTTTATTGATGTCCTCACTAGATAAGCAGCTTATGTTGAATCTCACTTTGTTGTTTATATTAGAAAAACAGGTATTTTTTCATATAAATTCTGTGTCAGCCAACCTACCACTCTCCAATATATGGGAGAAGTTGTGAAAGAGAGTCAGGCAGGGGCAACTTGCAGATTACATATAAGAGTGTACACTGAGGGGACAAGTGTTGAGGCACAGTAGGTTGGGCCACCACTTGCAATGCTGGCATCCCATATTGAGATGCTGGTTCAAGTCCAGCTACTCTGACACAGCTTCCTGCTAATGTTCCTGGAAAGCAGCAGATAATAATCCAAGAACTTGGGTCCCAAACACCTGGCTATCGCAGGCATTTGGGGAGTAAATCAGTAAATAGAAGATCTCTCTCTCTCTCTCTCGCTCTCGCTCTCTCACTCTCCCTCCCTCTCTCTCTCTCTCTCTCTGTGTGTGTGTGTTGTGTGTGTGTGTGTGTGTGTGTGTGTGTGTCTAACACTGTCTCTTTCTGTTGTTCTGCCTTGCTTGGATAATCTGTATCTTTTATGGGATTTGTATGCACGCAGCCATGTTCTCCGTAAAGCATGTGTGTCACATGGCACCCGGCCAACTGCACTGCTGGGGAGGAAACAGAGTCCTTCACCTGCAGCACAAGAGTGCGTGCATGCAGTTCATAGCCCAGTGTTTGCTACAGAATCTGACCTATTGGCCACAGGAGAACAATTCTTACTGTTGGACCTGAGGCTGCTGTCTCTTCTTCCATGAAGAAAGGCTGTTTCTACCAGTGTCTGAATCACTCATGACCTTCTTGGAGATCCCTCCACCTGCAAACCATATGGTAGGTTGACATCTGGGAACTGCTGCTACTGGCTGCAGGCTTTGTTATTCCCCTTTCTGTCCTCCACTCATAGGATTCTTCCATTGGAAGTATAACAAGTGTACCTTGCTCAACTGAAGGGAAGACTGGAATGTGTGAGATAGGCTTTGCCTTCATGCCACTTGAGAAATACTACCTACAGAACACATTTATTGTTTTAATCTCTCACTGTTCCTACCCAATGGCTGATGCCCAGGAAGAAATATTTGTTGACCCGCTTTGGCCTGTTATAAACATTCCCCAGAGAACCCAGGGCAGCCCCAAAGGCCAGCAAGTATACTCCTGGAGCTATTTCTGCAGTGCCTTCTCAGGGGCCAGAGGAGGTTGATACTCATCATAGCCCTATATCCCCAAGGACGAGGGCGTCTCACTTTGTCAGCCAGCCCCCAGCCTGACCATCACAGCTATCCATGCAGATGCAGCCACCAACCAAATAAGAACAAGACCTGATGTTTCTGAAGCCCACACATTCAATTGCAATATTTGTAACCAACAGGCCTGGATCCTGTTCCACTCTACTCAGGTCTAGTAGCACATGCAGAGACTTGGAGGTGGGAGTGGGGAGGCAGAGCAGGCATCTGTGGTTAAGATGATACCAATCCATCACCTGCCTTTCCGCACAATCCCTACCTGTCCGTTGACTAACATGGGGGACGGGGTGGCTGCGAACACCCGGGGGTGGAGTGGAGCCCACACTGATTGATAATTCCAGACAGCTCTGTACAAGAAGCACAAAGACAGATGATTCATGTCGTAAGTTTTATTATGTGGATGCTCTTCGCACCCTCATTTTCTGACTCAAAGCTGTCTTCCTTGTTCTTGCCGCAGATGTATGACTTACTCCTGAGAACACATGTGGAGGCTGTATATAAATGCCTTGCCAGAGGTTTCTAAGAAAGAAGACAAAAAAGCACTGTTTTCCCCTGCTCAACACAGATGTCAGTCAGCACCCAAAGCACTGGGGGAATGTGGTGGAAATTGCATAGACAGAAAACTATGCTGTTAGTGTATTAGCTGGGGTGACCTATTCTTTTAGGCTATTCAGAGAAATAACTGTCATTTGTAGTGATTTTAGTCAACTGCTCTCTCTATCATTTTGTGTAATTAGGGACAGCCATTTTCTCGAGGGTGGCAAAACATGCAGAGATTCAGGTTTGAGGTTTTGGGTCTTTGTTGTTGTTGTTTCCATAGAGCTGCTCCGTTTCTGCAGCCATTGCCATGTTAATGGTCTGTGTGAGCAGAAGGAGTCATCGAGGCAGCAGCGACATCAACATGGAACATGAGGGTAACTGGGCAGAGAGACAGGCAAAGCTGACATATGTGATCAGCTCCGCGCACGGGGGAAAGATGAGTGACAGAGCTGTTTGCTCAATGTCCTACCTGTCCATCACCTGATGCCCAGTGCCCTCTTGGATAGCCGGTCTCTTGTTTTTCTCTCTGGAGATCAGAGCCTTTAAGGACTCCAAAGCTCATGTATTTTCACATGTCAGCGGAGAAAGTGATAAAATATGATTTTCCTGCCACCCAGGGTGAAGGGAATTTAAATATGTCATTGTTTTCAGCAGCTGCTTTGCTCTAGCACTACCCTTTTATCTATTGCTCTCAGAAATGACTTCATTTAGCCAAACTCTTCCCCTCCCGCCTCCACCCCAGGCTTTTTCAAAGCCTGAGCCACATGGCTCCGCTTCATTAGCGCCTTTGTTTGTGTACCAGCAGCGCTGATGGTATCAGTTAGAGCTCTGGGAGTACGGTTTGTTCATACATTAACCATCATTAGGAACAAACAGCAAACAGCTTCTCTCAGGAGCAAAGCCTGTTCCCTGGGCTGACACCGAACCTAAGCAGTGCAGCTTCTGCGAGGTACCATCTCCACCTGGCTCTTACACTTTGTCTTATTCTAGCTCCACTGTACTCTCATGAGTTTACACAATTAATCTCCTATTCCAGTGCAGAAAGGGTTGTTTAATTTTTTTTCTCATAAAATTCACTGTCACTGCCAGTACCCAGGAAGTTTCAGAGACTTCATTTTTCATGTTTCTTAGCTGCTCAGGTTGCCATTAAGTCACGGACAATCTTATCCTTGGCTTCCTGAGACAAAGCGAAGTCTTTGCTCTCAACATTTCAATTTATATAGCTAAATTTTAACAAATATATACATTACAGGGATGGTGCTGTGGCATAGCAGATAAAGCTGCCAACTGCAGCACTGGCATCCCATAGGAGTGTTGATTTGAGTCTGGCTGCTCCACTTCTGATCAAGCTCTTTGCTGACGGCCTGGAAAAGCAGTGGAAGATGGCCCAAGTGCTTGGTGCCCTGCACCCCCATGGGAAATCTGGAAGAAGCTCCTGGCTCCTATCTTCAGATTGGCCCATATCCAGTCATTGTGGCTATTTGGGGAGTGAACCACTGAGTGGAAGGGCCTTCTCTCTCTCTCACTTTGCCTTTCAAGTAAATAAATAAATCTTTATATATATATATGTATATATATATATATATATACACATACATACACACATTAGAAATAATTCTCATGTTGTAGATCTGCCATCTACAGCAAAACAGTAGATTTTGACAAACCATTACATTGCTAACATCTGAGGGACATAATTAGGAATAATTCCAACAGCAATTAATGTTTCAAGTGAATTCTTTGAGATTTTTGTTTTTGTTTGACCAATCATCTCATATTTACTTTGATTGATTTCTTAGGCCAAGACCACTAACAAAACAAAAATAACTCTACAGGAATAGATTCCATGAGACTCACACAGAAACATGGCCCCAAATCTTACTTCCTATCTTTTCAGCTTGCTTTGATCATCTGCAAATGGTGGTGGACACTTTTTCTGTGATCTGAATTGTCTTACCTTTTCTTAAATTTCTTTCTTTCTTCAGCTATTTATTTGAAAGAAGAGCATCAGAGAGAGGAGAGAGAGAAAAAGATCTTTCATTCACTGGCTCGCTACCAAAATGGCCACAAACAGCCATTCCAGGCTAAAGCCAGGAGCCTGGAACTCTATCTGGGTCTTCCATATGGGAGTGGCAGGGGTCCAGGGACTTAGACCATCTTCCACTGCCTTCCTAAGTGTATTAGCAGTAAGCTGGATCAGAAGTGGAGCAACAGGGACTTGAACTGGCACCCTGACATGGGATGCCAATATTGCAAGCAGTGGCTTAAACTGATGCACCACAGCACTAGTCCTTATTATCTTTTATTTATAAAATGTATTTATTTGTTTATTGGGGGGGCAGGCTGACTTTCTATCTGTTGGCTCCCTCCTCAAATGCCTGCAATGGCCCAGATTGTGCTGGGCTGAACCTGGGAAAATAATTTCTCCCACATAGGTGGCAGGAACCCAGTAACCTGAGCCATTACTGCTGCCTTCTTGAGTCTGCCTTAGAAGGTCACTAAGAATTGAACCCAAGTACTCCCATGTCAGTAACCACTAAGCTAAATGCCCACCCCGGTCTATGATTAAATTATGAAAAAGAGTAGCTGTATTTTTCAAATCAAGTCCCTCAGTTAAAATGTATCATGGACAAGAGTGGAAGGAACATTGTGTCAACAAACCATACCTGCTTGAATGTTTTCTTATTTGTGGTTCTAGCACATATAAAGCTGGCAGCCTGCAGGCCAATATGAGAGAGGGTCCTTAGGGAGCCCTATACAGGCCTCAGGGAAAAACTCAGGACTGTACAAAATTTGGCTCCTTCACAGTGGCTGGAGCTGCTCTGAGTTGGTGGTTGGGGACGGCTGACGATTGTGTGCTCTGACACATGTCAGATTTAACCTGTGGTAGTTGTGTGTGTGCCACAAATGCACAGGTTTATCTTGCAGAGCTTGACTCAGATATGATGTCTATAATTCAGCTAAACTACAAGCAGGCAGAGGGGTTCAGTCTAGGGGTTAGCAAATTCTTGCTGTCATGGAAAAACACAACAAAGAATTTTCAGCTTTGTGTTTGTGAGACATACAGTTTCTGTAGCAACCACTCAGCTTTGCTACTACAGTGCAAAAGTGGCCCTTGACAATGTGTAAAAGAATGAGAGTGGCTGTGTTGAAATGAATTTTATTTACAAAAACAGGCACTGGGCTGGATTTGACCTGTGGGACATTTTTTGCCAATCCTTGCACTAGTGAAGTTGTCTTCAATTTTTTTGACTGTGCATTCCGTCAGCATAAACAAAACAAAACAAAACACCCCACATACATGCAAACCACAAACTCTTCTAAGTACATACCCCAATGTGTTTATTTATGTAAATTATATACAAGGGCAAATGTGCTAATGCAATGTTTTCATTGTAAAACATACACAAAATAAAACTTTTTTAAAAATGAGATATAAGTTAAAAAACACTGGTAAAATAAATTGAAGAGGATAGAAAAAAATGGAAAGACATCCTGTGTTTATGGATTGGAAGGATAAATATTGTTAAAATACCACATTACCCAAAGTGATAAACAGATTCAACATACTCCCTATGAAAATACTAGTGACAATCTTCACAGAAAGGGATATTGCAACCCTAAAATTCATATGTAGAAACAAAAAACACAACCAAAGAAATGCCTTTTTGATGTTTTGTTTACTCATTATGTATTTTTGAAGGAGAGATCTCCCATCTGCTGGTTCACTCCCCAAATACCCATGATAGCCACAGCTGGGACAGACTGAAGTTAGGAGCCAAGAACTCAATCCAGGTCTCCTGTACGGGTGGCAGGGACCCAAATACTCGAGCCATCACTTGCTGTCTCCGAGGTGTACATTAGTGGGAAGCTAAAATCAGAAGCCAAGTTGGAATTTGTATCCAGGCATTCTGATTATGGGATGTTGTGCACCCCAAGCAGAATCTTAACCAGTCTGTGAAAGTCTTGCTATCCAAATAAACCTTGAACAAACAAGAAAAATAGGAGGCATCACAATATCTGACCTCAAAATATACTACAAAGCTACAGTAAACAAAATATGGTATTGACATCCAAAAAGGCACATAGACCAATGGAACAGAATAAGGAGTTTGGAAGTAAATCCATGCATGTACAGCCAATTGATCTACGACAAAGATACCAACAATACACACAGGGGAAAGGACAGTCTATTCAATACATAGTGTTGATGAAATTGTTGATCCATATTCAGAACAATGAATCCAGACCATGCTCCCCATATCTTTTCATACATAAAAATCACCGCAAAATGAGTTAAAGACCTAAATATAAGACTTGAAGCTCTGAAACTTCTAGAAGTAAACATAGAGGAAAGACTTCAGGATGTTGGAATCTACAAAAAATTATTTTTATCAGATCCCCAAAACACAGGAAACAAAAACAAAAACAAACAAATGGTGCAGTAGTCAGGGATCAATAGGGATACAGAATAATAGAACATGGATATAGGTACTCACAGGGGGATTTTTCAGGGGACTTGGCTAATGCAGTGATGGCAGCTGACAAGCCCCACAACAGGCTGTCTGCAGACTGAAGATGCTGGGATGCAGTCATGTGGCTCAGTGCAAACGCAAAGGCCTCAGAGCCAAGGAAGCTAAAGGTATGAACCTCAGTTTCAGCCAAAAGCCTGAGTGTCAGCAAGGCAGCGTGGGGAGTGAGTCCTGGAGTTCCAAGGCCAGCAACTGAGCATGACCCAGCTCTCAAAGCAGAGATCCATTGTTGCCTTCTATATGTATTCTATCTGGACTCCCAGGTAATTGATGGGGTCCAGCCATGTGGAGGTTGGGTCTTCCCACCTCGACTCAGACTCCCATGCTCATGTTCTCATGAGGAACACCCTCGAAGTCATACCCAGAACAATACTTTTCAGTTTTCCAGGTGTTCCTTAATCCAGTCAAGTTAGTGACAAAAAATTAACCATCACAAAAGAGAAGTCATCAAACAAACACTTCTGCACAGCAAAGAAAACAATCAACAGAGTGAAGATACAACCTACAGGATGGGAGAAAATATTTGCAAACTGTTTATCTGATAAGGGGTAAATACCCAGAATTTTAGGAATTCAAACAACCCAGCAGCAAATATGCAATGGACCTAAACAGACATTTTTTTCAAAAGAAGACACACAAATGGCCAACAGGTGTATGAAAAACTGCTCAACATCACTGAGCAGCAGGACAATCGAATTAAAACCACACTGAGATATCAACACACACCAGTTAGATTGGCTAATAGCAAAAACAAACAAACAAACAAACAAAAAACCACAAGAAGTAACAATACCGGCAAGGCTATAGAGAAAAGAACCCCTGTACTCTGTTGTTGGGAATGTAAACTAGTGCATCATTGTCGGAAACACTATGGAGATTCCTCAAAATATTAAAACTAGAACTACCATATGACACAGAAATCTTACTAGTGGATATATATATCCAGAGGAAATAAAATCAGTATGTCAAAGAGATGCTTGCCATCTCATGTTTATTGCAGCATGTTTATAACATCCAAGAAATGAAATCAACCTATGTGTCCTTCAAAGGATGAATGGATAAAGAAAATGTGATACATATACACAATGGAATATTATTCAAGCATAAGAATGGAATTGTAACATTTGTGACAATATGGATGGAAGTAGATGATAGCGTGTTAAGTGAAATAGGCCAAGCGTAGAAAGACAAGTACACTGCACAATTTCACTCATTGGAATCTACACATTTGATATAGTAGAAGAGTAGAAAGGTGCTTACCAGAGGCTGGGAGAGTAGGAGGGATGGGGAAAAGTTGGTCAATGCATATGAGTGTAGTTATGAGAAACAAGTTCAGATGTCCTCTTGCACAGTAGGGTGACTGTAGATAATGGAAATATGTTGTAATTTTTTTTAAAAGCTAGTAGAAAGGACCTGGAATGTTTTTACAACAAAGAAATGATAAATGTTTGAGGAGATGGAAATACTTACCCTGAATATTATACAATGTACATGCTGAACCATCACATTGTACCTCCCAAACATATATATTTCATGTGTCGATTAAAAATAAAAATGAGTTATAGATTAGTAATGCCTTTAAATGTAAACTGGATTGTGATGATTTTATATTATCATTACCTAAGATATAAAAATGAAATATATTCTGAGAGATATATTCATAGTAAATAGCAATGGACTTAAATCTATAATTCAAATAGCTTTCTTGATAATATTAAAAAAATTTGGGGCTCACTTTTTATTATACCTAAATATATCTTTGTTTTTATCTTGTTATAGTGTTGGCAAATAATTAAACTTATTTATTTATATCTTATAATATTAAATTATAAAAATAGTATTATTTATATAACAAAGATGAATGGTATTTATATGTTTAATATTATATTAAAATTATAATATTGTTTGTGGTCTAGTAGCCCCTGTTTAAGAGTTTCCAAAACACTTATTTAATCCTAGTAAAAATTCTGCAGGATGGGTACTATAATTATTCCCATTTTACACACTTGAAAATACAGCACAGAGAAGTTAGGTAACTCACTCAAATCATAGCTGCTAGGTGGCTGGCTCCAGAATCCCTGCTCTTATCTACCGAATTAAGCTGCATCAAGCAGGCATAGGAGAACCATTAGCTTCATCACTTTCTTGCTTTTCTTGTATGCTTTCACTCTTAGAATTAAACTTCAGCCCATACTTTCTTTTCTGTTATATCATTTCTATTTAGGGTACAGGTGAATTTAGGTAAAACCAGATAATGTAGTCTAAAAATCTACCCAACTATGCACATATAACCTACAGTGTATTGTAATATAATGAACAGGACTGAATGAATGAGGGTTCCACTGTAAAACTCTAAGATTTATGGAGTTCTTACCTTGGCTCTAAGAAAATCAGAAAAATATGTTCATCCAAAAGATGGACTAAGAGTGCTAATGTCAAATTATATATTAAGAAATCAGTCTGGAGATTCCTCAGAAACCTGAATATAACCCTACCGTTCGACCCAGCCATCCCACTCCTTGGAATTTACCCAAAGGAGTTTAAATTGATAAAGAAAAAAGCGGTCTGCACCCTAATGTTTATTGCAACACAATTCACAATAGCCAAGACCTGGAACCAACCTAAGTGCCCATCAATGGTAGACTGGATAAAGAAATTATGGGATATGTATTCTTTAGAATACTATACCGCAGTAAGAAACAATGAAATCCAGTCATTTGCAACAAAATGGAGGAATCTGGAACACATCATGCTGAGTGAAGTAAGCCAGTCCCAAAGGGACAAATACCATATGTTCTCCCTGATCGGTGACAACTGACTGAACACCAAAAAGGAAACCTCCTGAAGTGAAATGGACACTATGAGAAATGGTGACTTGATCAGCATAGCCCTGACTGCTAATGGACAACTTAATACATTATCCCTCATAGTGTTTTTTTTTTGTCTGTTCTACTTAATATGACTGGTTTAATTCTGTAATTATCACACAGTTATTCTTAAGTGTTGAAAATTAACTGAAAGGTGATCCCTGTTAAACATAAAAGTGGGAATAAGAGAGGGAAGAGATGTATAATTTGGGGCATGCTCGGGCTGACTTGCCCCAATTGGTAGAGTTGGAAACATACCAGGGGATTCCAGTTCAATCCCATCAAGGTGGCATGTGCCAATGCCATCTCACTATTCCAAGTGATCAATTTCAGTTCACAATTGATCATAATGAAAGGACTAAGAGTCAAAGGGAGCACATAAACAAGTCTAGTATCTGCTAACACTAACCGATAGAATAAATAAAGGGGAGAGTGATCCAACATGGGAAGTGAGATACTCAGCAGACTCATAGAATGGCGGATGTCCTAAATAGCACTCTGGCCTCAGAATCAGCCCTAAAGGCACTCGGATCTGGCTGAAAAGCCCATGAGAGTATTTCAGGCATGGAAAGCCAAGACACTCTGGCAAAAAGATCTCTGTGAGTGAGATCCCAGTGGAAAGAACAGGTCTTCAAAGAGGGAGGTGCCTTTCTCTGAAGGGAGGAGAGAACCTCCACTTTGACTATGACCTTGTCTAAACAAGATAAGAGTCGGAGAACTCAAGGGGCTTCCATAGCCTTGGAAACTCATGACTGGTGCATAGGGAGATTACTGATGCCATAAACAGGAGTGTCAATTTGTAAAGTCAACAACAGGAGTTACTGTGCACTTACTCCTCATGTAGGATCTCTGTCCTTAATGTGCTGTACACTGAGGCTTAATGCTATAACGAGTACTCAAACAGTATATTTCACTTTGTGTTTCTATGGGGGTGCAAACGATTGAAATCTTTACTTAATGTACACTAAACTGATCTTCTGTAAAAAAAAAAAATTATCAATTCCCAACTTGACTCTCACTGGGATTAAACATGACAATAGGTCTGATCTGATTTCATCATCATTTAAAAAAAATCATCTATTATTTTTCACTTTATGTTTCTGTGTGGGAACAAACTGTTGAAATCCTTACTTAATGTATACTAAGCTGATCTTCTGTATATTAATATAATCGAAAATGAATCTTGATGTGAATGGAAGGGGAGAGGGAGTGGGAAAGGGGAGGGTTGTGGGTGGGAGGGACGGTATGGGGGGGAAAGCCATTGTAACCCATGAGTCGTACTTTTGAAATTTATATTCATTAAATAAAAGATAAAAAAAATACTAATTAAAAAAAAAAGAACTAGTTAAACTTAAGTTCTTCCTTCCCTATTTTTTGAGACATGTTAGTCCTATTCTTTTGATCTCTGATTGACCATCTTGTCGCCCTCTTGGGATCTGCCACCCAGTCTCCTTATGGGCAGACATCAACATAGGGACACAGGAGACATGAAGAAGCAAAGTAGCATGATGCCTTCATAAGACCAGAATACTCCTCCAGAATCAGATCTTGAAATGAAGGAAATCTAAAGTGACAGCTAAAGAATTCAAAATAATGAGTGTAAGGAAACTCAAGAAGATACAAGAGAACACAGACAGATTAAATAAATGAGGAAATCAATGAGTGACATTAATGAAAATATTACTAAGGAAATAGAACTTATTAAGAAGACTCAAGTAGAAATTTTGTTTTATTTATTTATTTTTCAACTTTTATTTAATAAATATAAATTTCCAAGGTATAATTTTTGGATTATAGGCGGCTTTTCCCCTCATAACCTCCCTCCCACCCACAACCCTCCCATCTCCCACTCCCTCTCCTATCCCATTCTTCATCAAGATTCATTTTCAATTATCTTTATATCCAGAAAATCAACTTTGTATGTACTAAGTAAAGATTTCAACAGACTGCACCCATACAGACACACAAAGTATAGAGTACTGTCTGATTAGTATTTTTACCATTAATTCACATAGTACAACACATTAAGGACAGAGATCCTACATGGGGAGTAGGTGCACAGTGACTCCCGTTGTTGATTTAACAATTGACACTCTTCAATTTGTAAAGTCAACAACAGGAGTCACTGTGCACTTACTCCTCATGTAGGATCTCTGTCCTTAATGTGCTGTACATTGAGATTTAATGCTATAACAAGTACTCAAACAGTATTTTTCACTTTATGTTTCTATGTGGGTGCAAACTGTTGAAAGCTTTACTTAATGTATACTAAACTGATCTTCTGTATATATAGAAAATTGAAAATGAAACTTGATATGAATGGAAGGGGAGAGAGAGCGGGAAAGGGGAGGGTTGCGGGTGGGAGGGAAGTCATGGGGGGGGGAGCCAATGTAGTCCATAAGCTGTACTTTGGAAATCTATATTCATTAAATAAAAGTTAAAAAAAAAACAATTGACACTCTTATTTATGATGTCAGTAATCACCTGAGGCTCTTGTCATGAGCTACTGTCGGGGAACGGGACAGCCTGGCCAGCTGTGCCCCTCCCGACATGTACAAGCACAAAGAAGTTTAGTGCTGGGCTTTTTCCACCCTGCCCGTTGCTAATTGCAAGATCCTGTTTTGACTTTAAGCATCCTGTTATTGCATGTTTCCCACACTTAGTTGGTAACATGTTTTCCGTGAATCATATATAAATAGGTGGACGGTGGGCGGGAGCAATGAATGAACGCTGGTAAAAGGCGGAGTGATGAATGAACGCTGGTAAAAGGCGGAGTGATGAATGAACGCTGGTAAAAGGCAGAGTGATGAATGAACGCTGGTAAAAGACGGGGTAATGAATGAACGCTGGTAAAAGGCGGAGTGGTGAATGAATGCTGGTAAAAGACGGAGGAATGAATGAAGGCTGGTAAAAGACGGAGGAATGAATGAACGCCGGTAACAGGCGGAGTAATGAATGAACGCTGGTAACAGGCAGAAGTTATGAATGAACGCCGGTAACAGGCGGGAGTTATGAATGAACGCCGGTAACAGGCGGGAGCTGTGAATGAACGCCAGTAGTAAGCGGGAGTGGTGAATGAAGGAGTTGTGAATGAATGCCGGTAACAGGGCGGGCGTTCGCGACATGTAACGCGAGTCTGCTGAAAAATAAAGTGGAAGCTGAAAAGCCGATAAACGCGTCTGGTGTCTCCGAGGTCTCGCCGGCGTTAACCTATCCAGAAGGTGTACGCCTGCAAGCTACCAAGGCTATGGAAGCCTTTAGAGTTCGCTGACTTCGATCTTATTTAGACAAGGCCATAGTCAAAGTGGAAGTTCTCTCCACCCTTCAGAGAAAGGTACCTCCTTCTTTGATGGCCCGTTCTTTCCACTGGGATCTCACTTGCAGAGATCTTTCATTTAGGTCTTTTTATTTTTTTGCCACAGTGTCATGGCTTTCCATGTCTGCGAAACTCTCATGGTCTTTTTAGCCAGATCCGATTACCTTAAGGGCTAATTCTGAGGCCAGAGTGTTGTTTGGGCATTTGCCTTTCTGTGAGTCTGCTGTGTATCTTGCTTCCTATATAGGATCATTCTCTCCTTTTTAATTATATCAATTATTATCTGCAGACACTGGTCTTATTTATGTAATCCCTTTGACACTTAATCCTATCTTTTTGATCAATTATGAACTTAAAGTGATCATTTTGATTAGTAAGATGGCATTGGTACATGCCACCTTGATGGGATTGAATTGAAATCCCCTAGCACATTTCTAGCCATACCACTAGGGGTAAGTCCAAGTGAGTATGTGCCGAACTGTACATCTCCTCCCTCTCTTATTCCCACTTTTATATTTAACAGGGATCACTTTTAAATTAATTTTACATACCTAAGAATAATTGTGTGTTATTTAAAGAGTTAAACCAATGGTATTAAGTAGAACAAAAAAATACTAAAAAATAGTAAGTTGTTCCTCGACAGTCAGGACAAGGGCTGATCAAGACATTGTTTCTCATAGTGTCCATTTCACTTCAACAGGTTTCCTTTTAGGTGCTCAGTTAGTTGTCACAGATCAGGGAGAACATATATTTGTCCTTTTGGGAGTGGCTTATTTCACTCAGCCAGATGTTTTCCAGATTCCTCCATTTTGTTGCAAATGACTGGATTTAATTTTTTTACTACTGTATAGTATTCTATAGAGTACATATCCTATATTTTCTTTATCAGAGCAGAAATAAATGAAATTAAAAAAATACAAAACATCAACAAAACAAAAAGTGGGTTTTTGAGAAGACAAAACAGATAAACTTCAAGCCAGACTAACAAAGAAAAAAAAGAGAAAAATCTCAAATATATAAAATTAGAGATGAGAAAACAGACATTAGAACCAAAACCACTGAAATACAAAGGATCATAAGAAACTACTGTGAAGAAATATATGCTAATAAACTGGAAAACCCTGAAGAAATGGATAAATTCCTGGATTCATATAACTTACCAAGATTAACTCAAGAAGGTATAGACAACCTAAACAGACCCATAAGAAGCAATGAGAGTGAAGCAATAATCAAAAGACTTCTATCAAGGAAAAGTCCAGAACCTGATGGCTTTACGACTGAATTCTAAAATCATTGAAAGAAGAAATAACTCCAATACTCTTGAAACTATTCCACAATATTGAACAGGTTTGAACTCTGCCAAACTTTTTTATGAAGCCAGCATCACTCTGATACCAAAACCGAAGACACGATATGAAAAACTACAGACCTATATCCTTAATGAATATAGATGCACAGATTCTCAACAAAATACTAGCAAATCAAATCCAAAACCACATCAAAAAGATCATACATCATGATCAAGAGGAATTTATGGCTAAACATTCAGAAGTCAATAAAAGTCATAAATCACATCAATAGAATGAAGAACAAAAAACATACGGTCATTTCAGTAGATGCAGAGAAAGCATTTGATTAGATTCAACACTCCTTCATGATAAAAACCATCCACAAATTAGGTATAGAAGGAATATTCCTCAAAATCATAAAGGCTTTATATGACAAGCCAACACCCAATGTCAAACTGAATGGGGGAAAGCTGAAAGCATTTCCCTCAGATCTGGAACAAAACAAGGATGTTCACTTTTGCCACTCTTATTCAATAGAGTATTGGAGTTTTAGCAATAGCAATTAGGGAGGAGAAAGAAAAAAAAAGGCAATCAAAATTGGAAAAGAAGAAGTCTAATTATCCGTGCTTGCAGATGACATGATGTTGTACGTGAAGAAACCTAAATACTCCACCAAAAAGTTGTTAGACTTGATTAACCAATTCAGTAAAGAAACAGGCTATAAAATAAACCTCCAGGGGCTGGTGCTGTAGCGCAGCAGGTTAAAGCCCCAGCCTAACAGGGCCGGCATCCCATTTGGGCGCTGGTTTGAGTCCTGGCTGCTCCACTTCCAATCCAGCTCTCTGCTATGGTGTGGAAAAGCAGTAGAAGATGGTCCCATTCCTTGGGCCCCTGTACCTGCATGGGAGACCCAGAAGAAGCTCTTGGCTCCTGGCTTCAGATCAGCTCAGCTGTGGCCATTATGGTCATTTGGGGAGTGAACCAGCAAATGCAAGAGACCTCTCTTTCTGGGTCTACCTCTCTCTGTAACTCTTTCAAATAAATAAAATAAATCTTAAAAAAAACCTACAAAAACCAGTAGGTTTTTTTTTTTGTATGCTAATAATGAACTCAAAGAACTACAGCTAAAAATCTTAGAACAACCCAAGTATTGAAAACACATCCTCATATACCACACAAGGCCACAAGTTTTCACTTCGTGTATGTGTAACAGAGAGTTAAAAATCATACTAAAATAAATGAGATTGAATACTCTAACTATAATCTTTAAGTCAGAAATCACTTTTCAGGATTTAAAGAATAGAAGGAATTCTAAGTAAAAAATGATGGTGGAATTACATACAACGTGAAACTGTGGAATAATGAAATTCCACAAAACCAAGACAAAAAGAAATGTAAAAGAACAAGAAAAAATGTTTTCTGTAAAAATGATTAATATTTAAATTTAATATCTAAAATATATTGGGCTCATCCAAACCAGATTCCCAGTGGGACCAGGGATATGCACACATACTTTCATATGCCAGGAATAGCAGCATTAAACCACCACTAAACCTTGAAAGTTAATTAAAGAAATGTAAAAGAAAACAATTATAAGGGGCTATTGCAGACATATCAGATAAACAAGTATGAGGACAAATGATAAAACATAATATTAGTTAGACCATTGGGAAATGGATGTTAGAGAAAGAATAAATTGGTTGTTTTCTTCTGAAGAGCCATAAAATAACAGAAAATGCATCCTATATAAGTAATTCGTAAGGCGAACAAAACTCTAATTACAAAAATATTTACAGCAGAATTATTTATAATCACTAAAAATGAAATTACCAAAATACTCCATAGTAAGGAAATAGAAAACCTAATACTAGATTAACTTAATATTTACTCGTTAAAAAATGAAAACATGAAGATTCTTCAAGCAAAGGGAAGTGTTTACTGCATGGAAATGTTAAGGGGGAAACATTGAACTGGCTTTTCTTGTTCCTTAAGTGACATCAACAACTCTCTTGAACCTCTCTTCCATTCTTTCTTTCTTCCCTGCTCTCTCCCAGAGCTCACAAGCCCAGAAGCCACATGAATTACTTGCAAAAAACTTGAACAAACATGTCTGTTTTTACTGCTTTGGTGGTGATAGGACATGCCTGAAGGTGTCATCTGCTTAGCCAGGGAGCTGGCTGCTCACCTGCCTTTAGTCTTGGCCAAGGCTGGGGGATCCAGCCCCGCACAGGAGCCCTGGTTGGCACTGTAGTGCTGAACATTGCCCATGTGTCTTCTACAACTCAAGCTCCTGAAACAGTGGCTCTTCAATTTTAATATGCTTAAGCATCACCAGGAGTCTGTTAAAACTGCAAACAGCTACATCTTACCCCTGAAGGGTCTGATTTGATGATGTGCTAAGGTTTCGGAAATCACATTTTTAACAAATGCCCTAAGTGTTTGCCCCATATTGTCAGAAATTCTGTGTGATGCCCTCAGAAAAGGCAGAGGGAGGGAGAGGGGGGAAGGAGAGAGAGAGAGAGAGAGAGAGAGAGAGAGAGCGCCCTGAAATGTGGGTATTGTTTGTGTTGGCCATTGTTGCTTTCTATGAGGTGTGGCCAACCAGACTTAGTTTCCTCATCAGTAAAGCACAGGGGACATCCCAGGTATGTGGGGCTGCTTCAGCTCTAGTCTGGAATATGTGTCTATAGATAATGTGAAGTGAAAGGACAAAGCAGTCTTTTGTATATTGTTTCAATGCTCTGAAAGAAAAACTATGAAATTAAGGGGAGATCAGAAAGATGCCTACGTAGTCGCACTATGTACTTTGGGGATTGTAGTTTTAAAAATGAGCTATTGACGGCCAGCGCCGTGGCTCACTAGGCTAATCCTCCGCCTTGCGGTGCCGGCACACCGGGTTCTAGTCCTGGTCAGGGCGCCGGATTCTGTCCTGGTTGCTCCTCTTCCAGGCCAGCTCTCTGCTGTGGCCCGGGAAGGCAGTGGAGGATGGCCCAAGTGCTTGGGCCCTGCACCCCATGGGAGAACAGGAGAAGCACCTGGCTCCTGCCATCGGATCAGCGCAGTGCTGATCTCTCACTGTCCACTCTGCCTGTCAAAAAATAAATAAATAAATAAGCTATTGAGGGGCTGGTGCTGTGGCATGGCAGGTTAATCTTTCATCTGCAGTGTCAGCATCCCATATGGGCAAAGGTTCAAGTCTCAGCTGCTCCACTTTTGATCCAGCTCCTTGCTAATGCCCTGGGCAAGAAGCAGAGGATGGCTCAAGTGCTTGGTCCCCAGCACCCACAAGGAAGCTCCAGCTCCTGGCTTTGGCCTGGCCCAGCTCCAGCCACTGTGGGCATTTGGGGAGTGAACCAGCAGATGGAGAATCTTTGTCTCTCTCTGTAGTCTGCCTTTCAAATATATATATATACATACATACATATATAAATCATTTTTTAAAAGCTAAGCTATTAATATATTAATCTTGATTTTAAAAAACTGATTCTTTTTCTCACAATGACAGGGCATGGAGGAGGTTGAGTACTAAAAATAGATCTTTGAATTTGAATGTGATATTTAGGACATCACTGGTGACATTAGTACAGCAACGGGAATGAAGAGGATTCTGGGGCTAAAGGCTAAGTGGGTGGATGCTAAAGGGAAGTGAACAGAAGAGAATGTAGTTGAAGGGAAAAGGCAGAGTGAAGATATCTTTGAAGCTGGAAGAATCCTTTGTAGAGAGACTGAAGTCCCAGCAGACGCTGGAATTCAAAGCTATTGTAAGGAAGTGATCTTATCAGGGAGGTGTGTTTTCTGAGAGAGGAGGAGGAAGAGAGATCCGCTACTCACTTACTCACTGTTCCTCCAAGCTGGGAACACCAGCCAGCTTCCGAGCAGTGCCCATGTCCCGACAGGACACACTTTCATTCAAGCCACATCTGGGAGGGGAAATCTCCCAGCTGACAACCGAGGTGCTGGTGCCTGCAAAGGCAATGGTCCCTGCACAGCTGACACCCATACAAGGCCGGGTCCGGAAGGGTGTGTCACTTATGTTAGCAACCAGGAGACTAGCACCACCTGGCACCTGTGCATTAGAGCTGAAACCTCTAAACACTCTCCGAACATGAGGGCATGCCAAAAACTTAATGGAAAAATATACTTAGAAGATGTTTACTATGGTGTAAAAATTTTGAAATCCATGTACAGTTTCTTCATCATATGCAATTTCCATGAATTTTTTGAAGGCCTCCCCCCTCTACCCACCTCAACTGCTCCAGAGATGGACATATGACCTAACCAGGGTCAACCGAAGACAAAGACACACTTTCTGGAAGACTGGAGAAAACCTCTGCACCTCGCTTTTCCTCACTGAGGGATTTCTTTTCCTCATTCTGCGCTGAAAGACACTTGCAGCCATCTTGTGGCCGCCTGGGGAAATGCATGTGGAAGGCAGGAAAAAGGATCCGTAGCTGGGTCTTTGGTACGACTACTGCGTTGCCCGATGAAATCTTGACTAAAACCTGTAATCTCTAGATTTGTAGGCATACGAGCCAGCCAAAATTTCCTTTATTGTCTAAGCCAATTTGGGCGACACTTTTGGCAGTCACAGATTTTAACCGACATGTACCACAATGTATGGCAAGAATTCAGGGAGCCAGTCCCACTGATTCCTCTGTCCTGCTGGTCTTCCAAAGACAAGGTGAAGGCCAGACTAAGTCAGGTTTTCCTTTAGTAGTCATGTGGGAGGGAAGAGAGAACCAAGCTTAAGAAAACGGAAGATCTTTGATGTCATCGTTCAGAGACATAGATATGCAAATGACAGAAAGGGGCCAGGTAACATCATGATCAAAACCAAATATGGTTATTATCACTATTATTATTATTATTATTGATCTTTAATCTTTTGCTTCTCTATGAACTTTAGAATCAGTTTGTTGATATCTTCAAAATAACTTGCTAGGGTTTACTTGCTGAGATTCTGATTTGGATTGCACTGGACCTATAAATCAATCAGGAAAGGACTGACAACAATATTGAGGCCTCGCCTCGTCTTGCCTCGCCTCGCCTTGCCTGACAGGCAGAGTTAGAGACAGAGAAAAAGGTCTTCCTTCCGTTGGTTCACCCCCGAAATGGCTGCTACGGCTGGCATACTGCACCGATCCGAAGCCAGGAGCCAGGTGCTTCCTCCTGGTCTCCCATGCAGGTGCAGGGCCCAAGCACTTGGGCCATCCTCCACTGCCTTCCCGGGCCACATCAGAGAGCTGGACTGGAAGAGGAGCAACTGAGACAGAATCCAGTGCCCTGACCGGGACTAGAACCCGGGGTGCCGGCACTGCAGGCAGAGGATTAGCCTAGTGAGCCATGGTGCCGGCTGATTCTTTTTTTTTTTTTTAAAGACTTATTTATTTATTTGAAAGTCAGAGTTACACAGAGAGAGGAGAGGCAGAGAGAGAGAGAGACAGGTCTTCCATCTGATGGTTCACTCCCCAGTTGGCCACAATAGCCGGAGCTGCGCCGATCTGAAGCCAGGAGCCAGGAGCCTCTTCCGGGTCTGCCATGTGGGAGCAGGGGCCCAAGGACTTGGGCCATCTTCTACTGCTATCCCGGGCCATAGCAGAGAGCAGAACAGGAAGTGGAGCATCCATGTCTCAAACCAGCACGCATATGGGATGCCGGCACTTCAGGCCAGGGTGTTAACCCACTGCTCCACAGCGCCGGCCCTGAGATTTTTGATTCTTGAACATGGAATATTCATTTATTTAGTTCTTTGAGTTCTTTCATCAATGTTTTATAGTTTTTATATAGATTATATACATATTTTATTAAATTTATACCTAAGTATTTTACTTTCAGATGGTGCTAATACAAATAATTTCTTCTTTGTTCCAAATTTCATATTAACCTGATATCCTGCAACCTTGTAATTAACATATAGACCAGGAGGTCTTTT
Organism: Oryctolagus cuniculus; assembly: GCF_964237555.1. Taxonomy (NCBI): domain Eukaryota; kingdom Metazoa; phylum Chordata; class Mammalia; order Lagomorpha; family Leporidae; genus Oryctolagus; species Oryctolagus cuniculus. The sequence continues at coordinate 106,241,147 of NC_091432.1, read as the reverse complement.
GTTGATTAATTCATACTCTATATAGACAATCCTATCATCTGTGGACAAAACAGCTTTATTTCTTCTTTCCTAATCAGAATATCCTTTATTTCCTTTTCTTATTGAATTAGCTAGAATTTCTGGTAGTAAGTTGGAAAGCAGTGGTGAGGAGGGGGCCTTCTTGCTTTCTTCCTACTCTTAGTGGGAAAGTTTCTAGTTTTCCAGCTTTATGTACGATGCTAGTGGGTGCAAGGCTTTTTGTATTTTTTTATCAAGTTGAGGATGATACCCTCTATTTTTTGGTTACTGAGATATTTTATCAAGAATGGGTGCTAGATTTTGTCAAAAGAATTTTTCTACACCTCTTGGTATGATCACATGCTTTTTCTTCTTTAACTTGTTGATATGATGGATTACATGAATTTCCCAATGTTGAACACATCTTACACATTTGAGATAGATCCGTTTGGTTGTGGGACATTGTTATTTTTATACATTGTTGGAGTCAATTTGTTAATATTTTGTTGAGGATTTTTGCATCTATATTTATGAGAACTTTTTGTTTGAGGTTTTCTTTCTTTGTAATATCTTCTTCTGGTTTTGGTTACTAAGGTCATCCTAGCTTAATAGTATGAATTAGGAAGTATTTTCTCTGCTCCACCTTCTAACAGAGATTAGAGAGATTTGGCATAATTTCTTAACTGTTTGGCATAATTCACAAGTGAATCCATCTGAATCTCTCCATTTGGGGAGGTTATTGATTATTGGTTCAATTTCTTTAATAGTTGTAAACCTATTCAAACTTTTTTTCTTCTTAAGTTTGGAAGAGTATACCTTTCAAGGAATTTTAGGTATAGAGTTGTTCATCGTATTCCTTTATTCACATGTTAATGCCCATGGATTCTGTAGCTTATCCCCCCCTTCATGTCTGATATTACTAAATTTATGTCCCCCTCTCTTTTTTATTAGTTAGCTGTGGTAGAGTCTTATCAGTTTTATTGATATTTTATAACCATTTGCTTCATTGATTTTCTCTATTGATTTTTTCTCAATTTCATTGATTTCTGCTCTAATTGTGATTATTTCTTCTCCTCCTTATTTTGAATTTAATTTACCCTTTTTTTTCCTAGTTTTCAAAAATGAAAGCTTAGATGACTGCTTTTAGAGCTTTCTTCTTTTCTGATTTAAGCCCTCAAATGCTATAAATTTCCCTCATGGCACAGCTTTTGTTACATCCCACAAAATTTGATAAGTGGCCTTTTCATTTTCATTTATTTCAAAGTACTTTAAAATTTCCATTGATACTTATTTTTCAATTCCTGTATTACTTAGAAGTGTCTTGTTTAATCTCAAGTATTTGGAGATTTTCCAGCTACATATCTATTACAGAATTTCAGTTTAATTCCTCCATGATTTCTGAGTAGACAGTGAATGATTTCTGTTCTAAATTTGCCAAGGTGTATTTTATGGTACAGAATATGGTCTATCCTGGTGAGTGTTTCATGTGAGCTTTTTGCTGTGGATGCATGAAGTAGTCTATAGCTGTCAATTATATCCAGGTGATTGATGGGGTATTGGAATTAAAATTCCCATCTTTACTATTTTTCTGCCTGTTCTATCTGCCCATCTTTTAAAAATGTATTTATCTATTTCCATTCATTTGAAGGTGGGGGCAGAGAACTCCCACCCACTGGCTAATTCTCCAAATGTCCACAGAAACCAAGGCTGGGTCAGGCAGAAGTCAGGAGCTTGGAACTTAATCTTGGTCTCCCAGGTGGGCAGCAGGGACACAAGCAGTCAGGTCCATGACCTTTAAGGGTGTGCATCATCAGTAAGCTGGAATTGGAAGCAGAGCTGAGACTTGATCCCAGGCACCTGGACATGAGATGTGAGCACCCCAGCCTCCATCATGAACACGTGCCCTGAATCTGCCCACTTATGAAAGAGGGATGTTGAAGCCTCCAATTATAATAATGAACTCATCTTTTTCTCCTTGAAGTTGTATCAGTATTTCCCTCAGCTATCTTGATGCTGTCTTGTTCGGTGCATGCACATTAAGAGTTGTCTTGTCTTCTTGGAGAACTGACGGATTTGCCATCATGTACCACTGTTCTTTATATCCCTGGTAACTTTTCTTGGACGTCTGATATCAGTACAGCCTTTTCCACTTTCTCTGGGTTAGTTTTAGCATGGCTTATCTTTATCTGTTCATTTACTTTAATCCACATGTCTTGAAATTTTTTTAGAAGATTTATTTATTTATTTGAAAGGCAGAGTTACAGAGAGGCAGAGAGAGGCAGAGAGAGGCAGAGAGAGAGAGAGAGAGAGAGAGAGAGAGAGAGAGAGAGAGAAATCTTCCATCTGCTGGTTCACTCCCCAAATAGCCAAAATAACCAGAGCCAAGCCAATCTCAAATCAGGAGCTTCTTCTGGGTCTCCCACACGGGTACAGGGGCCCAAGAACTTGGGCCATCTTCTACTGCTTTCCCAGGCGATAGCAGAGAACTGGATCGGAAGTGGAGCAGCCATGGAGGATATGTATAACTATGAGGATTCTTCAGGAATTTCATGGAAAATGTATATTATGAAAAATCTCTGCATGAATTTAAAATTTTTTGCACTAAAATAAACATCTTCTAATGCCATTTTCCACAAACTTTTTGAAATACCCTCCTATTTATTGTCTTTGTTCTTGGTCCCTAGTATTGTCTTTCACTGATGTTCTGCTTTTTGTGTTTTTAATTTAGCATTTTAGGGACCGGTGCCGTGGCTCACTTGGCTAATCCTCTGCCTACAGCGCTGGAATCCTATATGGGCGCGGGTTCTAGTCCCAGCTGCTTCTCTTCCAGTTCAGCTCTCTGCTGTGGTCCAGGAGGGCAGTGGAGGATGGCCCAAGTACTAGGGCCCTGCACCCCATGGGAGACCAGGGGGAAGCACCTGGCTCCTGGCTTCGGATCGGCACAGCACACCAGCCGTAGTCGCCATTTGGGGAGTGAACCAACAGAAGGAAGACCTTTCTCTCTCTCTCTCACTGTCTAACTCTATCTGTCAAAAAATAAACAAAATTTTTTAAAAATGTACCATTTTATATGACTTCATTTTCTCTTTAACATATAAGTTGCATTTTTAAAGTTTTGTTCTTTTCTTTTTTTTTTTAAAGTGGTTACTCTGTAGTTTGTAATACAAATTTATTCCTTTTTTTTTTTATTTGACAGGTAGAGTTATAGACAGTGAGAGAGAGAGACAGAGAGAAAGGTCTTCCTTTCATTGGTTCACTCCCCATATGGCTGCCACAGCTGGCGCCGCACCAATCAAAATCCAGGAGCCAGATGCAGGAGCCCAAGCACTTGGGCCATCCTCCACTGCCCTCCTGGGCCACAGCAGAGAGCTGGACTGGAAGAGGAGCAACCGGGACTAGAACCTGGTGCCCATATGGGATGCCGGCACCACAGGCGGAGGATCAACCAAGTGAGGCACGGCGCCGGCCCCACAATACAAATTTAAAACTTATCCAAGTCCACTTTCAAATATAGCTTCACAGATAGTGAAGGACCTTATAATTAAATAATTTTAGTTATTTTCCCTCTCCCATGTATCTATTGCTGTCATTCGTTTCACTGATACAGTTGTCTGTCAAGATCTGTGGGGGACTGGTTCAAGGACGTGCCCACCCCCCAGGTATACCAAAATCCCTAGATACACTAGTCCCTGTATAAAATGGTATAGTGTTAACATACAATTGATGTGTATCCTCCTATATTTCAGTACTTTAAATCAATCTTGCATTACTTATAATACCTGAGACATCTTATGCAAATCACTATTATACCATATTGTTCAGGGAATAATGACAAGAAAAAGGCTGTACTTGTTCAGGACAGAGGTATTTGTATATAGTTTAATTATAGAATGAATATGTATTTTATTTATTTTTGTTCAAAATGAGAAAAGAGCGGCTGGCGCTGTGGCTCATTTGGTTAATCCTCTGCTTGTGGCGCCAGCATCCCATATGGGCACCAGGTTCTAGTCCCAGTTGCTCCGGGCAAAGTGGGCAGTGGAGGATGGCCCAAGTGCTTGGGTGCCTGCACCTGCGTGGGAGACCAGGAAGAAGCACCTGGCTCTTGGCTTCAGATCAGTGCAGTGCCGACCGTAGTGGCCATTTGGTGGGTGAACCAATAGAAGGAAGACCTTTCTCTGTCTCTCTCTCTCACTGTCTATAATTCTACCTGTCAAATAAAAACAAACAAAAATAAATAAATAAAATGAGAAAAGAGAGAGCGATAGAGAGGGGGGCAGGGAGGGAGTCCATCCACTGACTCACTCACTAAATGTCTGCAACAGCCTAGGCTAGGCCATGCAAAAGCTAGAACCTGGGAATGCCATGTGGGTGGCAGGAACTTAGGGTGTACAGGAAGTTGGGTCAGAAGCAGAAGAGCTGGAACTTGAACTAGGCACTCTGATATGGGATGTAGGTATTTAAAGCAGCACTTTTTTTTAACTTTTATTTAATGAATATAGATTTCCAAAGTACAGCTTATGGATTACATTGGCTTCCCCCCACCAATGACTTCACTCCCACCTGCAACCCTCCCCTTTCCTGCTCTCTCTCCCCTTCCATTCATATCAAGATTCATTTTCAATTTTCTTTATATACAGAAGATCAGTTTAGTATACATTAAGTAAAGATTTCAACAGTTTGCACCCACATAGAAACACAAAGTGAAAAATACTGTTTGAGTACTCGTTATAGCATTAAATCTCAATGTACAGCACATTAAGGACAGAGATCCTACATGAGGAGTAAGTGCACAGTAACTCCTGTTGTTGACTTTACAAATTGACACTCCTGTTTATGGCATCAGTAATCTCCCTATGCTCCAGTCATGAGTTTCCAAGGCTATAGAAGCCTTTTGAGTTCACTGACTCTTAACTTATTTAGACAAGGTCATAGTCAAAGTGGAGGTTCTCTCCTCCCTTCAGAGAAAGGTACCTCCTTCTTTGAAGACCTGTTCTTTCCACTGGGATCTGAATCACAGAGATCTTTCATTTAGGTGTTTTTGTTTTGTTTTGTTTTGTTTTGTTTTGTTTTGCCAAAGTGTCTTGGCGCTCCATGCCTGAAATACTCTCATGGGCTTTTCAGCCAGATCCGAATGCCTTTAGGGCTGATTCTGAGGCCAGAGTGCTGTTTAGGACATCTGCCATTCTATGAGTCTGCTGTGTATCTCACTTCCCATGTTGGATAGTTCTCTCCCCTTTATTTACTCTATCAGTTAGTATTAGCAGGCACTAGACTTGTTTATGTGATCCCTTTGACTCTTAGTCCTTTCATTATGATCAACTGTGAACAGAAATTGATCACTGGGACTAGTGAGATGGCATTGGTACATGCCACCTTGATGGGATTGAATTGGAATCCCCTGGTATGTTTCTAACTCTACCATTTGGGGCAAGTCAGCTTGAGCATGTCCCAAATTGTGCATCTCTTCCCACTCTTATTCCCACTCTTATACTTAACAGGGATCACATTTCAGTTAAATTTCAACACTTAAGAATAACTGTGTATTAATTACAGAATTAAACCAGTAGTATTAAGTAGAACAGACAAAAAAAAAACACTAAGAGGGATAACGTATTAAGTTGTTCATTAACAGTCAGGGCTATGCTGATCAAGTCACCGTTTCCCATAGTGTCCATTTCACTTCAACAGGTTTCCTTTTTGGTGTTCAGTCAGTTGTCACCGATCAGGGAGAACATATGATATTTGTCCCTTTGGGACTGGCTTATTTCACTCAGCATGATGTGTTCCAGATTCCTCCATTTTGTTGTAAATGACTGGATTTCATTGTTTTTTACTGCAGTATAGTATTCTTTTTTTTAATTATTTTTTTTTATTTTTTGACAGGCAGAATGGACAGTGAGAGAGAGAGACAGAGAGAAAGGTCTTCCTTTGCTGTTGGTTCACCCTCCAATGGCCGCCGTGGCCAGCGCACTGCGGCTGGCACACTGCGCTGATCCGATGGCAGGAGCCAGGTACTTATCCTGGTCTCCCATGGGGTGCAGGGCCCAGGCACTTGGGCCATCCTCCACTGCACTCCCGGGCCACAGCAGAGGGCTGGCCTGGAAGAGGGGCAACCAGGACAGAATCCGGCGCCCCGACCGGGACTAGAACCCGGTGTGCCAGCGCCGCAAGGTGGAGGATTAGGCTATTGAGCCGTGGCGCCGGCCTGAGGTATAGTATTCTAAAGAGTACATATCCCATAATTTCTTTATCCAGTCTACCGCTGATGGGCATTTAGGTTGGTTCCAGGTCTTAGCTATTGTGAATTGAGCTGCAATAAACATTAGGGTGCAGACACTTGCTTGTTTGCCAATTTAAATTCCTTTGGATAAATTCCAAGGAGTGGGATGGCTGGGTTGAACAGTAGGGTTATCTTCAGGTTTCTGAGGAATCTCCAGATTGACTTCCATAGTGGCTTGACCAGTTTGCATTCCCACCAACAGTGGGTTAGTGTCCCTTTTTCCCCACATCCTCACCAGCATCTGTTGTTGGTAGATTTCTGTATGTGAGCCATTCTAACTGGGGTGAGGTGAAACCTTATCGTGGTTTTGATTTGCATTTCCCTGATGGCTAGTGATCTTGAACATTTTTTCATGTGTCTGTTGGGCTTTTGGATTTCCTCTTTTGAAAAATGTCTATTGAGGTCCTTGGCCCATCTCTTAAGTGGGTTGTTTGTTTTGTTTTTGTGGAGTTTCTTGATCTCTTTGTAGATTCTGGTTATTAACCCTTTATCTGTTGCATAGTTTGCAAATACTTTTTCCCATTCTGTCGGTTGTCTCTTCACTCTCCTCTTTCTTTTGCAGTACAGAAACTTCTCAATTTGATGCAATCCCAATAGTTGATTTTGGCTTTGACTGCCTGTAAAGCAGCACCTTTTTTTTTTTTTTTTTCAAGTTGGGAGTTGATAATTTCTTTTTTTTTTTTTTTTACAGAGGATCAGTTTAGTATACATTAAGTAAAGATTTCAACAGTTTGCATCCCCATAGAAACACAAAGTGAAACATATTGTTTGGGTACTCGTTATAGCATTAAATCTCAATACACGGCACATTAAGGACAGAGATCCTACATGAGGAGTAAGTGCACAGTGACTCCTGTTGTTGACTTTACAAATTGACACTCCTGTCTATGGCATCAGTAATCTCCCTATGCTCCAGTCATGAGTTTCCAAGGCTATGGAAGCCCTCTGAGTTCTCCGATTCTTATCTTGTTTAGACAAGGTCATAGTCAAAGTGGAGGTTCTCTCCTCCCTTCAGAGAAAGGTACCTCCTTCTTTGAAGACCTATTCTTTCCACTGGGATCTCACTCGCAGAGATCTTTTGCCAGAGTGTCTTGGCTTTCCATGCCTGAAATACTCTCATGGGCTTTTCAGCCAGATCTGAATGCCTTTAGGGCTGATTCTGAGGCCAGAGTGCTGTTTAGGACATCTGCCATTCTATGAGTCTGCTGAGTATCCCACTTCCCATGTTGGATCACTCTCCCCTTTATTTATTCCATCGGTTAGTGTTAGCAGATACTAGACTTGTTTATGTGCTCCCTTTGACTCTTAGTCCTTTCATTATGATCAATTGTGAACTGAGATTGATCACTTGGAATAGTGAGATGGCATTGGTACATGCCACCTTGATGGGATTGAATTGGAATCCCCTGGTCTGTTTTTAACTCTACCATTTGGGGCAAGTCAGCTTGAGCATGTCCCAAATTATACATCTCTTCCCTCTCTTATTCCCACTCTTATGTTTAACAGGGATCACATTTCAGTTAATTTTTAACACTTAAGAATCACTGTGTATTGGCGGATACGTTCGTTGGCTTACTCCTTTCTGCTTGCGGACGCCGCCGAGGAAGCATCGTCGAGTTCTCTCTTCCCACCGCCGTCATGTCGAAGTCAGAGTCGCCCAAGGAGCCCGAGCAGCTGCGGAAGCTCTTCATCGGAGGGCTGAGCTTTGAGACGACCGATGAGAGCCTGAGGAGCCATTTTGAGCAATGGGGCACGCTCACGGACTGCGTGGTAATGAGAGACCCGAACACCAAGCGCTCCAGGGGCTTTGGGTTTGTCACCTACGCCACCGTGGAGGAGGTGGATGCGGCCATGAACGCAAGGCCACACAAAGTGGATGGAAGAGTTGTGGAACCAAAGAGGGCTGTGTCGAGAGAAGATTCCCAAAGACCAGGTGCCCACCTCACTGTGAAAAAGATCTTCGTGGGTGGCATTAAAGAAGACACTGAAGAGCATCACCTCCGAGATTACTTTGAGCAGTACGGGAAAATCGAGGTGATTGAGATCATGACTGATCGAGGCAGTGGCAAGAAGAGGGGCTTTGCTTTTGTGACCTTCGACGACCATGACTCCGTGGATAAGATTGTCATTCAGAAATACCACACTGTGAACGGCCACAACTGTGAAGTGAGGAAGGCCCTGTCGAAGCAGGAGATGGCCAGCGCTTCGTCCACCCCGAGAGGTGGCTTCGGCGGCAGCTGCGGTGGAGGTGGTTATGGTGGCAGTGGGGATGGTTACAATGGATTTGGTAATGACGGAAGCAATTTTGGAGGCAGCGGAGGCTACAATGATTTTGGCAATTACAACAATCAATCTTCAAATTTTGGACCCATGAAGGGAGGAAATTTTGGAGGCAGAAGCTCTGGCCCCTATGGTGGTGGCGGCCAATATTTTGCCAAACCACGAAATCAAGGTGGCTATGGTGGTTCTAGCAGCAGCAGCAGCTATGGCAGTGGCAGAAGGTTTTAATAACTGCCAGGAAACAAAGCTTAGCAGGAGAGGAGAGCCAGAGAAGTGACAGGGAAGCTACAGGTTACAACAGATTTGTGAACTCAGCCAAGCACAGTGGTGGCAGGGCCTAGCTGCTACAAAGAAGACATGTTTTAGACAATACTCATGTGTATGGGCAAAAAAACTCGAGGACTGTATTTGTGACTAATTGTATAACAGGTTATTTTAGTTTCTGTTCTGTGGAAAGTGTAAAGCATTCCAACAAAGGGTTTTAATGTAGTTTTTTCTTTTTTTTTCTTTTGCACCCATGCTGTTGATTGCTAAATGTAATAGTCTGATCATGACGCTGAATAAATGTGTCTTTTTTTTAAAAAAAAAAAAAAAAGAATCACTGTGTATTAATTACAGAATTAAACCAGTCATATTAAGTAGAACAGACAAAAAAACTACTAAGAGGGATAATGTATTAAGTTGTTCATTAACAGTCAGGGCTATGCTGATCAAGTCACCGTTTCCCATAGTGTCCATTTCACTTCAACAGGTTTCCTTTTTGGTGTTCAGTCAGTTGTCACCGATCAGGGAGAACATATGGTAATTGTCCCTTTGGGACTGGCTTATTTCACTCAGCATGATGTGTTCCAGATTCCTCCATTTTGTTGTAAATGACTGGATTTCATTGTTTCTTACTGCGGTATAGTATTCTAAAGAGTACATGTCCCATAATTTCTTTATCCAGTCTACCGTTGATGGGCATTTAGGTTGGTTCCAGGTCTTAGCTATTGTGAATTGAGCTGCAATAAACATTAGGCTGCAGACCGCTTTTTTGTTTGCCAATTTAAATTCCTTTGGGTAAATTCCAAGGAGTGGGATGGCTGGGTCGAACGGTAGGGTTATCTTCAGGTTTCTGAGGAATCTCCAGACTGACTTCCATAGTGGCTTGACCAGTTTGCATTCCCACCAACAGTGGGTTAGTGTCCCTTTTTCCCCACATCCTCGCCAGCATCTGTTGTTGGTAGATTTCTGTATGTGAGCCATTCTAACCGGGGTGAGGTGAAACCTCATTGTGGTTTTGATTTGCATTTCCCTGATTGCTAATGACCTTGAACATTTTTTCATGTGTCTGTTGGCCATTTGGATTTCCTCTTTTGAAAAATGTCTATTGAGGTCCTTGGCCCATCTCTTAAGTGGGTTGTTGGTTTTGTTTTTGTGGAGTTTCTTGATCTCTTTGTAGATTCTGGTTATTAACCCTTTATCTGTTGCATAGTTTGCAAATAATTTTTCCCATTCTGTCGGTTGTCTCTTCACTCTCCTGACTGTTTCTTTTGCAGTACAGAAACTTCTCAATTTGATGCAATCCCAATAGTTAATTTTGGCTTTGACTGCCTGTGCCTCCTGGGTCTTTTCCAGAAACTCTTTGCCTGTGCCAATATCTTGAAGGGTTTCTCCAATGTTCTCTAGTAACTTGATGGTGTCAGGTCGTAGATTTAGGTCTTTAATCCATGTTGAGTGGATTTTTGTGTAAGGTGTAAGGTAGGGGTCTTGCTTCATGCTTCTGCACGTGGAAATCCAGTTTTCCCAGCACCATTTATTGAATAGACTGTCCTTGCTCCAGGAATTGGTTTTAGATCCTTGATCAAATATAAGTTGGCTGTAGATGTTTGGGTTGATTTCTGGTGTTTCAATTCTGTTCCATTGGTCTATCCATCTGTTTCTGTACCAGTACCATGCTGTTTTGATTACAACTGCCCTGTAGTATGTCCTGAAATCTGGTATTGTGATGCCTCCGGCTTTGTTTTTGTTGTACAAGATTAAAGCAGCATCTTTTAAAAAAAAATTTTTTTTGCTTGAAAGGCAGGGAGATAGACACAGAGAGACATTTTATCTTCTGCTTCCCTGTGCAAATGCCCACAAGCCAGGGCTGGGCCAAACCAAAACCAGGAGCCAGGAACTCCACCTGGGTTTGCAGTGTGGGTGCCAGGGACTCAAGTTCTTGAGCCATCACCTGCTGCCTCCCTGGGTGCACATCAGCAAGGAAGCAGGAGGAAGACGCAGAGAAGCTAAGACTTGACCCAGGCACTCTGACATGGGATCTAGGTGTTCCAAGCACAGACTTAACTGCTGTTTTAAGCATTACCCTTTAAGTAGCACCTTAACTGCTGCACCAAATACTCATCCCCTTCAATATTTTTTTTGACTCATGACTAGTTGAATTTACAAATGCAAAGTGGGCCAATACAGAGGCTCAACAATATAGAAGCACACAGAAACACTTAAGCATGCATAATCAAATACATTGCTGCTACTGTCTGTTGCATTAATTAAGAATTGGAAAATGAAGAGTTTTCGTTTTTACCTTCATTTATTCCTTCTTCTAAGTCTTCTTTTATTTATGTAAATTGGAGTTTCTGACCTATAATTTTCCTCCTCTCTTCTGTTAACGTTTCTTGCATGGCAGGTCTACTGGTTACAGATCCCCTCCATGTTATTTGTCTGAGAATGTCTTTATTTCTCCTTCGCTTTTGAAGGATGATTTTGCTGTCTACAGAATTGTAGGTTGGTGTTTTCTTCCTGCCAACACTCTCAATATTTCACTTCACCCTCTTCTTCTGTGCAAAGTTTCTGAAAGGTCAGAGGTAATTCTTATCTTTGCTCCTTTATGGGCAAGATGTTCTTCCCTTGGGCTTCTTTCAAGATATTTTATCTCTGATCGTCTACAGTTTGAACATGGTATGTGTTGGTGCAGTTTTTTTGGCAGTGTCTTGCTTGGTGTTGTCTGAGCATTCTGGATCTGCGGTTTGGTGTCTGACATTAATTTTGAGACAATTTCAGTCCTTGTTGCTTCAAACATTTGTTTCTTTCTTCTGCCTTTCCCACCATTTACACCTTTTATCACTGTCCCACAGTTCTGGGTGCTGCTTTGTTTTGTCCTTTTCCATTTTGTTTGCAGTTTTGACAGCAATTTCTATTGAGGTTTCCTCAAGTTCAGAGTTATTTTTCCCCCGCAGGTGTGCAGGCTATGAGTGTGATGGCTAATTTGGAGTGTCAGCCTGGCTGGATTGAGGGAGACCTGGAGATTTGGAAAAAGGTTCACTTCTAGGTGTGTCTTTGAGGGTGTTTTCAAAGATGAGGGTGTGGGTCAGCAAACTCAGTGGGAAAGATCCATGCACAATGTGGGAGGGGACACTCAACCAGTAGGGAACCTAGATGGAGCAGCAACACAGGAGCAGCTCTCTCCCTGGTTCTCTGCTGGAGCAGGGCACATTTTCTCCTGCTGCTGTTCCTAGACAGCAGATGCCAGGTTCTTTGGCTCTGGGGCTCCTGGACTTACTGGGGACTCTTGGGCCTTAGGTCCCACTCCCCAGTTGTAAGACTTCTGCTTCCTGGACTGAACCACACTATTGGCTTCTTTTGCTCCCTAGCCTACAGTCAACTATTGTGGAACTTCTCAGCCTCTGTGATCAGGTGAGCTGACCTCATAAATTCACGAGAAAGGCTAAGTCCAGAGAGAGATCCATAGAATAAGTAGACTAATACAAGAGAACCCTGGCCCATCAAAGGCATTCCTCATTTCTGTTACAGAGTTTTTAATCTCTAACTTCTCTTTGATTGTTTCTTAGGATTTCCATCTTTCTGCTTACACTGCCCATCTGTTCTTGCATGCAATCAAATTTATCCAACAGAGTTCTTAGCATTGTCATATTTGTTTTAAATTCCCAATCTGGTGATTCCAATATCCCTACCATATCTGAGTCTGGTTCTGATACTTGCACTGTCTCTTAAAACCATGTGTTGGGGCTGCTGCCTTTGGTGCCAGCATCCTATATGGGCGCCAGTTCAAGTCCCAGCTACTCCTCTTCAGATTGAGCTCTCTGCTAGTACCCCTAGGAAAGCAGTGGAAGATGGTCCAAGTCCTTGGGGCCCTACACCCACATGGGAGAACTGGAAAAAGCTCCTGGCTCCTGGCTTCAGACTGGTCCAGCTCCTTCCGTTTCGGCCATTTGGGGAGTGAACCAACAGATGGAAGATCTCTCTGTCTCTCCCTCTCTAACTCTGCCTTTCAAATAAATAAATAAAGCTTTTTTTTTTTTAAAAAAAAGAGTGTTTTGCCTTTTAGCATGTTTTGCCATTTTTTTTTTCTTGATAGCCAGATGTGATGTAGTGGGTAAAAGAAATTGCTACAAAGCAACTTTTAATAATGTGTTGGTAAAGTCGTGGGGAAGGGATGATTCTACCAACTTGTGATTGAGGCTCAGTACTTTAATGAGCCTTTGCTTTGGAACTTTACATGTGCTTTTCAGTTTCCCACCCAGATGACTATGGTGAGCTGGAGTTGGATTAGATAAGCTCCAATAAAACCCGGCAGGGGGGCCGGGGCCGGCACCCTGGCTCACTTGGCTAATCCTCAGCCTTGCCGAGCCGGCATCCCATATGGGTGCCAGGTTCTAGTCCTGGTTGCTCCTCTTCCAGTCCAGCTCTCTGCTGGGGCCCGGGAGGGCAATGGAGGATGGCCCAAGTGCTTGGGCCCCTGCACCCACATAGGAGACCAGGAAGAAGCACCTGGCTCCTGGCTTTGGATCGGCGCAGTGCCGGCCATCACAGCCATTTGGGGAGTGAACCAACAGAGGAAGATCTTTCTCTCTGTCTCTCTCTGTGTGTCTGTAACTCTACCTATCAAATTAAAAAAAAAAAAAAACCGGCAGGTTAGGCTCTCAAAGCTTCTCCTTAGAATGGGCTTTGTTAAGGACAGAATTCACTGTCATGTTTCAAGGTGCTTCTTTTTCCCTCTCAAAGTCAAGCTCCTGGAGGTAAAATACAGAAAATGTGGGCCCCTCTCTGTGAATGGGACTCCCTGGGTCTCGGCCAGGCTGAAGTTAGGAGACAGAAATTCAATCCTGGTCTCTCACACTGATGGCAGAAGCCATCACCCAGCACCTTCTCAGGTGTATTAGCAGGAAGCTGGATTGGAAGTGGAGCATCCAGAACTTGAACTGACACTCTGATATGGGCTGTCAGCAGCACAAGTTGGGGTTAAATCTGCTGTGCTCCAACACCAGCCCTTGATCCCCTGGATCTCTTACGTCTCAGAGCTGTTTACACTGAACTGCTAGCAATTCATAGTCTACAGTTCAGTTTCTCCCAACCCAGCACTGGTTCTTGCTCCAGTAAGTTATGGCTCTCTGTCTTTGCCTGTGTATCTCTCCAGTTTTGGAGAGGTTTGCCCTGCAACCTCACTTCTTTTATGGATCTAAGAAAAGTTGTTGATTTTTTTCCATTTGTTCCATTTTTCACTTGTTAGGATGCAGGGGTAGCTCACAAGCTTCATACCTGCTGGAACAGCTACTATTGCTTTTGAAACACCTGTCACCGAACATTCCATCTCCCGCTATGATGGTTCCATGGTGTGTCTTTGAATGTTCCATTATAACCAAGTTACACTTGGCTCCAGAGGGGGAGACAGCACTCCAACTACCCTCACAAGGTAAAAGCATGACTACTGCTGTTACAGTTTCTTCAGGGGGAGGGGCAGTTTTAAAAAGATGTAAGCTCTGCCACACAGCATCGTGTGTCATCTGAGAAACTGCTCATTTCTGAATCTTTGGAAACGAAACCAGTGAGGAAACCCCTGCCCTCGGAATTTCTAAATTGTAGAACCAGTGTCTCTGACTCTTTAAGTTGCATTGAAACAGAAGCAGTTACCACACGCTTGCCTGGTTTGGGGAGGAAGCAGTAGGAGTAGATAAACATCCCTGTGATTGCAAAGGTCTGGGGCCTCTCCCCTTGTAAGCAGTGATTTTTCTTACCCTAATGAAACCCAGATGCTTCCAATAAAAAGAATGGCTGGTGTTCAAGCCATTTGCTAATTCTGCCTAGAGGTAGAGGGAAGGAAAAAAGCTGTGCCCCACATCATTAATTTTAAACATCCTATTTTGCTTTCTTTTCAGAATGAAATGGTATGGAACAGAGTAATGAGCAATAGAAATATGGAACCAAGAAGCAATTATATCTTCAAAAGAGCAAAATGAGAGCAAATAAAAGGCCTTGCACAAGTTAGCATACAAACAGGCCGATCAGAAAATCATTTACAGAGTCCAAATACATGCCTTTTAGTTGTGTCTGTAAATTATCTCCCACAAACATCATGTTGTACTACTGGAGACTCATTTCTAGATGATAATAAAAATTGGATTTCTCAAAAGACCCTAAAACATATCAAATTCAATTTCACCAACACTGAGTGCCCCTAATCTGGAGCCATTGTGCTGGGCTCTGAGGCAGTAACATAAAGAGGGCATAGTGTCTACCCTTACAGTGCTTACAGTCTAGTTAAGACAGAGCTATTCACAAATAACTATAATATCATGTGTGTTGAGTAACATATATGATGGTGCATTTGCAAGGAGGTAGGCAGAACTGAAACCATGCAGGACAAGAAAAGCTGGAACCATGTAGAATGTGTTGAACAGGGCATTCCATGGGAAAAGTCAGTGGATAGGAACCAGAATCCAGCTCCCTATCTGCAGCCCGGGACTAAGCAAGGAGGCTAAGCTAGTGCTAACTAAATTTTCAGAACCTGTGTGCTTGGAATGACAGGAAGCAGAGACTCTTACATCTAAACAGGCCCTAGAGCTATGTCATCCCCAATGGCCTTGCATAATTGAGCAAAATGCCCCAGAGCGTCTATGAAGACTAGCTAGAGCTGTGCATCGCAGAGGACCAGGCTGAGACAATAATGACCCCATTCTACAGGGAGGAGTAAGCATGAATCATCAGCTTTCACACAGCACATAAGAACATTCATAGGAATCAGAACAGGTTGGTAGGGTCGACCATTGGGACAAATCATCCCTGAGGAACTGAAACAATGGAGTAATCTGCCAAGGTGTTTAAAACAAGTTTGTTTAGAGTCCTCAATGAGATAAATAAAAAATAATATTCTTACATTGACAATAGGTTATAAGTTTGGAAAAAACACATATAAACATGAACCTCAAATTACTGAAAATAAAAGAAATTGAGGGAAGAACGTGGTAGATGGGATTTAGTAGGCTAGATAAAGTAAAAGAGAACCAGTGTACTGAAAAAGAGAAATAAATAATTTTGGTAGAGGCTTGCTCAGTACTCACCAACATCACTTCCTCTACTGGGCACATAAAAAAAAAAACCTATTTTCTGGATGCCTTTGCAGTGACATTGGGATCCTGTGACTGGGACATGAGTGAAAGGAATGCATTTAACCTTTAGGGAAGGCCACAGAACACCCCGGGTGATGAACCCCTCCCTTGGAGATCATGAAGACCACATGTTGGTTATGGTTATGGAAAGAAGTTTGATCTCCGAGTCACAGCTTGTGGAGACCTATCCAGGGACCTCCAACCCCCTCCCCAACTTGCATCAAACTGTGATACAGGCAAGAAGAAAACTTCTGTTTTTCTGAGTTTATTTATGAAGCAGCATAGCATAGATTATCCTGTATGTGTAAGATATCATCCTGAATGCAGTAAAATACATACATGGTGAAATAAAAACAAAGTTATAAAGGGTCAAATGAGAAGCTCCAACACATGTGGAAGTAGTGTTCCAAATGGAGAAAATAGCTAAAATGAGGAAGAGGAAACATTAGAAGAGATAAAATACTGAGAACTTTGCAGAATAGAAGACACACATCCTTAGATTGGGTAAAAAGTTATTTCATATACTGGTTTGTTTGAAATAGCAAATTTCACCAAAATGATCACCAGAAATTGATCCAAGCTTAGAAAAAACATAATTTTTATAATTCCTCATTCATAAATTATTTTATTCATCCATACAAGAAATATTTTTTTTTACTTTTTATTTATTCAAGAGGCAAAAGGACAGACAGGCCAACAGAGATTTTTCCATCCACTGAGTAACTCTTCAAATGCCTACAACAGCCAGGACTGGGCCTGGTAGTTACCAGGAGACAGGAACTCAATACAGGTCTAACACAAGGGAAGCAAGGACTTACGTACTTGAACTATTACCTGTTGCTTCCCAGGGTGTACATTAGCAGGAAGCTGGAGTCAACAGAGGGGCTGGGACTCCAAACCAGATACTAAATATAGGATCCTAACTACTAGGCCAGACCTCCACACCAGTACAAGAAATGTTTTCTTTTCCTTTTTTAAAAAGATTTATTTATTTGAAAGAGTTACAAAGAGAGAGAAAGACAGAGAGACAGAGAGAGAGAGGTCTTCCATCCACTGGTTCACTCCCTAATTGGCCACAACAGCCAGAGCTGCGCCGATCCGAGCCAGGAGCTTCTTCTGGGTCTTCCACGCCAGTGCAGGGGCCCAACCACTTGGGCCATCTACTACTGCTTTCCCAGGCCACAGCAGAGAGCTGGATTGGAAGTGGAGCAGCCAGGACTAGAACCGGTGCCCATATGGGATGCTGGCGCTTCAGGCCAGGACATTAACCCACTGAGCCACAGCGCCAGCCCCACAAGAAATGTTTTTAAGAATTCATTATGTGTCATATTCCTCATTAGGAACTAAGTTTACAATCAAGTAGAAAATCAGAAAAGTCCCTGGAAATCACTACTGAGTGAGAGTATGGTCCAGAGAAGGGAAGGGCTGAGGGCACTGACATAAATGGCATCACACATTCAAGAGGCTACTGACAACAGCCAAGTGAGTGAAAAAAGCAGGTGGACAAGTTGCTGACGGTAACACTGGGACAGCTGTCCACTGTCCGAAGCCAGATCCTGTACTAACACATTTGAAAAATAGCTTGAAACTGTAGTGGTAGCATGCTCACTGGATTTAAGAATGAGCAGAGGTTGCACTAAACACAAATCCTGTTCCACTCATCTCTGTGAAATACCAGCACAGTTCTAAGGTGCCAAGGATTTTGCGTTGGACAAGATGTTTTGTCTGTTTTTCCCAACACACACACAGAGAAGTGTGGGAGCCAGGAAGCACCACTGCTGTGGTTCCTTCCTTGTGACACACTGCCTTCGTTGCGACCTCAGAACTTCTCTTGATGTGCATCTACTAACATGCTCTTATTGTGACAAGTGGGAAATGGGTAGAATACAGGACTGAAGAAGAAAAGTGGAGCAGAAAATAGGACAGAGCCCAGGGCTACAGAGGAAAGAACATCCAGAAGGCAGGAAAAGGGCCGGGCAAGATGAGGGCTGTTGTGAGGAGGAAGGGGTGGCCAGGTGCTTGGAGACGGGAAGTTTCAAGGAGAGAAAGGAAAAGAAAGAACCTGGCTGGCGACGCGACTCACTTGGCTAATCCTCCCCTGCGGCGCTGGCACCCAGGGTTTCTAGTCCCAGTCCCAGGCGCCGGATTCTGTCCCGGTTGCTCCCCCTCTAGTTCAGCTCTCTGCTGTGGCCGGGAGGGCAGTGGAGGATGGCCCAAGTGCTTGGGCCCTGCACCCGCATGGGAGACCAGGAGGAAGCGCCTGGCTCCTTGGCTTCGGATCAGCACAGCACACCAGCCACAGTGGCCATTGGGGGGTGAACCAACGGAAGGAAGACCTTTCTCTCTCTGTCTCTCTCTCTCTCATTGTCTAACTCTGCCTGGCAAAAAAAAAAAAAAAAAAAAAAAAAAAAAAAAAAAAAAAAAAAAACCACCTGCTCTTGTGCGGAATAGGATTGAAGGAAGAGATTTTTTTTTTAACTTTTATTTAATGAATATAAATTTCCAAAGTACAGCTTATGGATTACAATGGCTTCCCCCCCGCCCCATAATGTCCCTCCCACCCGCAACCCTCCCCTCTCTCGCTCCCTTTCCCCTGAAGGAAGAGATTTAAAACATGGACTTTCCAGAAATTTTTATGTACAACATAGTACACTGCTGCCTCAGGACCAGAAAAAGACGTGTTACACCTCAGTGCTCTGAGGTCACATTTTTGTTTCATTTTAAGGTTGTTTTGGTGGAGCCTGGCTTCAAGGGGGCCCAATTTTATTTGGGTTACATATTCATACACTGTCTCCCAGTAGTGCAACTCCCAAGAGTACAGTACCCATAACCATACAGGGGTCTTTGAAACGTCCATGGGGACCCAGGAGTTGGGCACGGCAGCTGAGACTCTGGTTAGGATGCCCACATACCACACCAGAGTACCTGGGTTCAAGCCGTAGCTCTGGCCACTGACTCCAGCTGCTGCTAATGCATAGCCTCAGCTGTTGCAGGTATTTAGCGAGTTAACTGGCAGATGGGACCTCTTTCGGTTTCTGTGTGTTCCTTTCTCTCCCCCCTCCACTCACTCTCTCTGATCTTTCTTCTTAACTAAATACCATTGTTAAAAGTTCATGGAAAGTGCTTATTGTAAAAAAAAAAATGCACGGATTTTGAAAAATTTTTGCACCAAAATTATGTTTTAATTCAATATTCTGCAAACTTTCTGAAGTATGCTCACAAGGAGAACTGTAGCTGTGGGAGAAGAGGAGACGCTGCAACCAGCAGCCGCATCTACAGAAAGAAGGTAACTGGTGGTGTGGGGTCAACGGAGACACCTTTTGTCCACAGCATCACTTTGACCAGGTCCATTCTCATTGTCCCAGTGGCCACAGGCCTTGGAGAAGCTAGATGAGCTATGAACTGCATAAATTACGGTCACGGGAGAAACCGTTAAAGATGCAAATGTTTCTCCTGGTACTGGGACTGCCCATATCCTTAGATGCATCCTTAGCATGGGGGAGGGAGTGCTGGAACGATCAGTCCTTGGAGGGTCTTCGTTACCTGAAAGGAATTCTGGGCGTGGGGGAAGAGCTTGCGCCTTCCGCAAGAGGAAATCGTCAGAGCAGTGCCAGGCAGAGGGCGAGAGGGAAACGCTGTGCAGAACTGGTTCTTTCTTCATCCTGCACGGGGTGGCGAGGTGGAGACAAGTGCCAAGCACCGCCTTTGGCAGGAGGGAGTCTGAGCATAGGCAGCAGCCGCCTCCTCTCTAAGATCTTGACCTTTCTGTCTCTGGGAAAATCTGACAACTTGCTCTCAAGTATGGAAACTGTTCTTGCTGGAGACAGCCCAGCGTCCCCTGCCAGACACGGACACTCTCAGGGGCTCCCCTACACTCCTGTGACCTGGAAGGACTTCAGCGGGGACTGGAAGTGGCTCACAGTGCGCACAGCAACAGTGTGCTCAAGAACCATTGTATTAGCCGGCGCCGTGGCTCAATAGGCTAATCCTCCACCTTGCGGCGCCGGCACACCGGGTTCTAGTCCCGGTTGGGGCGCCGGATTCTGTCCCGGTTGCCCCTCTTCCAGGCCAGCTCTCTGCTATGGCCAGGGAGTGCAGTGGAGGATGGCCCAGGTGCTTGGGCCCTGCACCCCATGGGAGACCAGGAAAAGCACCTGGCTCCTGGCTCCTGCCAGGATCAGCGCGGTGCGCCGGCTGTAGCGGCGGCCATTGGAGGGTGAACCAACGGCAAAGGAAGACCTTTCTCTCTGTCTCTCTCTCTCACTGTCCACTCTGCCTGTCAAAAAAAAAAAAAAAAAAAAAAAAAAAAAAAAAAAACCATTGTATTGCTTAGTGCAGTTATGTTCCCAGTCAGAATGTCCCGGACACACACCAGGCTTTGAGTGTCAGCTCCCTCCCAGTGGGAAGGAGGGTCTCTCCGGCCAGATGCGTCATGGACGTCCCGGGAACCAACCATGTGATATTTCTTTTTCTGCTCATCGGTACCTTGAGTACACAGCCATTTCCTTATAGTTCAGCAGCCTGTGCACATTTTAAGTGGAAAAGTCAATGGCTTAGCTTGGGTCTGGTGCAAGTACTCCACTCTGACCCACAAGGGTGTAGGCAGAGCATTGAAGTGTCGCCCTGTGGGAGTTTCTTTTTATTTATTTATTTTTTTTTACAGGCAGAGTGGACAGTGAGAGAGAGAGAGAGAGAGAGAGAGAGAAAGGTCTTCCTTTGCCGTTGGTTCACCCTCCAATGGCTGCCGCGGCTGGCGCACTGCGGCCGGCGCACCGCACCTATCCGAAGGCAGGAGCCAGGTGCTTCTCCTGGTCTCCCATGGGGTGCAGGGCCCAAGCACTTGGGCCATCCTCCACTGTACTCCCTGGCCACAGCAGAGAGCTGGCCTGGAAGAGGGGCAACTGGGACAGAATCCGGCGCCCCAACCGGGATGAGAACCCAGTGTGCCGGCGCCGCAAGGCAGAAGATTAGCCTACTGAGCCGCGGCCCGGGCCAGGAATTTCTCTTACGTGACATATGATC
This sequence comes from Oryctolagus cuniculus, assembly GCF_964237555.1. Lineage (NCBI taxonomy): Eukaryota > Metazoa > Chordata > Mammalia > Lagomorpha > Leporidae > Oryctolagus > Oryctolagus cuniculus. The sequence goes on along the minus strand of NC_091432.1, from coordinate 106,220,186 downwards.
TCCTGGATCCCGCACAACTGAAGCCTGGCCTCAGTGTCCCTGACAGAGTCAGACCCCAGGCTGCCACCGGAAAGACCCTCACCTCCCACAGTCATGTCTCTTCTGGCCCCACACTGTGCTGCCTGGGGAGCAGCCTTGGCACCCTGGAAGTGTGCCTACAGCCAAATGGATCCATTGTGGATGATTCTCTTCTGTTTCACCCATAAACAGGAACCCTGCCTTCCATAACAGCTTTGCCCATTCACCTTCTCAACCCGACAAGTGAATCCAGTCCTTGAGGGGCCACACACATGAGCTCCTGCCACCAACTCTGCCTCCTTCTAGAAGCTTCCCTCCTTCCTCTCTCTCCAGTTGGGTCAACTGTCATTCTCAGAAGTTGGTCAGCTGATTATGCAAAAGACCTTGTGCTTTCTAAAAAAATAAAAATAAAAAAAATATTCACAAGCAGGGCAACACACAGTAGTTAAATCTTGTAGGCTTCTGAGCTAGGTTGTGTGAAAATCCTCTTCCCATGCCTGTGTTATTACAGGCAAGGATTACTTATCACTGCTGAACCTTGGTCTCCCCATCTGTAATGTGAAAATAAGAAGAGGACAGACTTCTGAGAATTCTTTACAAGCCCTGAGAAAATGCATACAGAAAACTGTGCAGTAAGCCCCCATGTCAGCTGGTTGTTAGCGTTGCTTCCTGCGTTTGAATCCTTGGATGAGCTCATGGGACAGGCACTAGACTCCAGGGGAAGAAAAGTCGTGTACATGACTAACTTCAGACTAATGAATGCTCTCATATAAAGACAGTCGGGTTTCATGATCCACAGGCACTCTGTTTGTGGATTTGCATGCTCGCTAAAATTAGTAACCCTAAAATCAATGCTGGCATCATTTTTGAGGTCTCTCGTGGACAGCTGCCACGTAGTGAGAACCTTGCCTTGCCCAACACGCACATTCCTGGCTGAGGTCACACAAGGCAATGCTGTCTCCCTGGGTCATCTCGCCAATGGAAAACAAGTGCCCTCCCATGGCCTCTGTAGTGCCATGTTTTCCATATTTTTGGGGCTTTTGGTTAATCATTTCTTGGCTTAACACAGTCCCACAGCGGAGGGCTGAACTGCTGTGTTCTGTTCTTGACGACAAGAAGGCTGGGACTTGCCTTGCACGGAAAATACGTGAGCTGGGTCAGACTCCTCCAGGCGTGAGTCATGGTGCTATTAGACACCAGTTCTATGCTCATGAATCAATACCACGTACTGGGTTAATGAGGCATTTTTCAAAAGAAACAGGCATGCAACAAGGCTACGTGTTGATCGGTGGGTGAAAATGAGGCCAAAGGCTTGCAGGAAACTAACCCTAGGAGCCCGGGTCCCATCAGTCAGTTATTGTGTGACTTCATAGACGTAACAATCATGAAAAACACGCTGTTATATGAGAAGGAGCGCAGGCTCTCCCAGCGGCAAGGCTTCTCTGTGGAAGGCAGGCTTCTCTCACGTACTGACTCAGTGACGGAGGCATCGACACGGCCAAGCGGGAGGGCTAGAGTATGAGCGTGAGCGCTAGAGCATGAGCGTGAGCCGGACCTCCGCGGGGAGCCCACTATTTTCTCATTTGAAGAATCTCACTGTGTCACTTCTTGGACACATCTAAGCGGCAGGCAGCAGTAGGTGGGGTGGCTGGGAAAGGCCCCCGACGCCACTGTCTGGGATCTGAACTTGATCCGTGTGGCACGGAGAGTCATTGCAGGCGTGCCGGCAGGCGTGCGGAGGGCTTCCAGCGAGCCGGGAGCAAGGCGTAAAAGCCCACGCTGCCCTCTGTCACTCAGCAGACTAAGCGATGGGAAGAAGCCAGGGGCTCCTGCCCTGGAAATATGGAGGGACAATAGAAGTCTCTACACGCCTCAAGGCCAGGACTTGCTACTTTCTCAGAGTGCTTAAAAGTCAGCAAAAACGCCTTCAGCTTCTCTGCGCAGTCCCTCTCCAGCCACCTCCTCAGTGAATCCTGCAGACCGGCCCCACGGAGCTTCTCTGAGCTCTTCTCGTGGGCGGTACTCTCTCTCCTCCCAGGGCTTTCCCGCATTCTGCCTGAAATATGGCCCCCTCCCCCAACCCTCACCCTACACACCCGGCTCTCTGTATTCTTCCTCTAGCTCTCAGCATAAAAGCCACTTTCGCCCCGAAATCCCAACCATGCCCGTTTCTCCGTGACTCCTCACGCTGCAGTCTGGCTCGATTTCTTGGCCGTCCTTGCTGCTGTGTGGCTTCAACAACACCTTTCCATTTCTCAATTCTAAAGGCTGGGACGGCCACGATCAAGGTGCTGGCAGACCCAGATCCAGATCCGGAAGGGAGCCCAGCACAAGGAGCTCCTGTGTCTCTTGCTCAGGAACACTAATCCCATCCATGAGGGATCCGCCTTTAATGACTTCCCAAAAGTCTTACCCTGAGCCCAGCACATCGGGGGTTAAGTTTCAACACGTGAATTTTAGAGGGACAAAAACATTCAGTCCGAAGCCCTCGCCAACAGACCAGAGGTCTGATTCATGCTTTGTGGCCCTAGTGCCTGGCACTCAGTGTGTACTTGGAAACCAAAAAGAAGAGGAAAGAGCAAGTTCCTAGCAGGGGACCTGGCCGTTCAGCTCCTAAGCCTACGTACGACTTGGTGGGGTGTCCTGAATGTTAAATGCTCCAGTCTCCATGAGGAGGGCTCAACTCGCCCCCTCTCGATTCCCTGGGCCCCTCTTACCCTTCTCATGATTCTCAGGTTCCTGAGGGTCCCGAGTTTGCCCTCCAGCCAGCAGGATCCTCTGTGAACTGTGAAACGATTGATTCTTCTCAAATGCACTAAGTGCACGTAAATGTCTATAATTACAGTTGCATTTTCTGGAAGGACACTCATTATCTTTAATTCATGGATTCTACTTACTGCCTGGGAGCGAGAAACTGAAAGCAAATTGCATTGGAGGGGGTGCTCTGCTTCTCGGCCTCACAGTGGGTCCTGCTGGAGCGTTTGCTGCTCACTCTTCCAGGCCCAGCCCCCAGTGAGTCCCATTATGGGAGGACGCTCAGTTGCTGAAGAAGTCAGGCACAGGGGGAACCAGGAGACTGTTGCAGGGTAAGTCTCAGAGCGTGTTGGTGGGTCTGGAAGCTTAATTTGTCACTGCACCCAGAGCTGGCCTAGTCTCTGTTTCCCACTAATTAGATTCCTAAGAGCCTGAGTCACAACCAGAAAGCAAAACTTTTCCACTCGGTGTGAGGAGTGTCGCTTTCCAGATTTGGGGAAGTTGGTGTCTGTGATCCAGGGCATTTCTGGCCTCATTCCCAGAGGTCACAGCACATTGGAGGCTCTTGAGGTTACTTTTTGCCTAGACACACCCTGATGAAGCAGACAGACCTGTGTTATTCTTCCCACTTTTCAAAGAAACTGAAGCATAAAGAGGTTTTAGCTAAATGTCATGATTTTCTGGGTCCCAGCATCCTTATTTATAAATGTAGGAGGTTGGACTAAACCAGAATTAAATTGAAGTAACTATGATCCTAATAGCCAGAAATCAGAATGACTGCCACATGGGAATTTTTTAAAGATTTATTTATTGGAAAGTCAGAGTTACAGAGAGAGAGACAGAGAGACAGAGAGAGAGAGAGAGAGAGAGATCGATCTTCCATCAGCTGGTTCACTCCCCAGATGGCCACAATGGCCAGGGCTTCTGCCTAGGGAGTGATCCAGTGGATGGAAAATTCTTTCTCTCTCTCTGCCTCTCTGCCTCTCTGTAACTCTGCTTGTTAAATAAATAAATAAATAAATATTAAGAAAAATAGCAGACAGGGCCGGCGCCGTGGCTCAATAGGCTAATCCTCCACCTAGCGGCGCCGGCACACCGGGTTCTAGTCCCGGTCGGGGTGCCGGATTCTGTCCCAGTTGCCCCTCTTCCAGGCCAGCTCTCTGCTGTGGCCCAGGAGTGCAGTGGAGGATGGCCCAAGTGCTTGGGCCCTGCACCCCATGGGAGACCTGGAGAAGCACCTGGCTCCTGCCTTCGGATCAGCGCGGTGTGCCGGCCGCAGCATGCTGGCTGCGGCGGCCATTGGAGGGTGAACCAACAGCAAAAGGAAGACCTTTCTCTCTCTCTCTCTCTCTCTCTCTCTCTCTCTCATTATCTACTCTGCCTGTCAAAAAAAAAAAAAAAATAGCAGACAGCTTTATTAGCTCCCAACGCTGGAGTTCAAGAACGTGGCACTGCATCTGCCTGACCCAGGGTGGACGGCTTCACGGCACTGGTGAGAGCCATCACATAGGTAAGGCAGGAAGCCAGAAAGATGCAGATCCAGGCTTGTTCTTTTCATAACAACTTGCCCTTGATGGAACTAATGGGAGCCTGGGAGAGTTACCCTAGTCCCTTCCAAGGGAGGGGCCTAGTCACCTTTCACCAGGCCCCAACTCATGAGGGTTCCACCGTCTCAGCATCACCACACCACATCAGGGACCAAGCTTCCAACACGCGAACCCTTGGGGGACTCACTCAAACCACATCCAAACCACGGCATGAGGTATCCCACAGGAGAGGCAGGTGAACTGGGGAATTCATACACTCTGTCCCCATAATCATGACCTGGGAGTTTTTAGGGGAAGGTGCTATGCTGAACGACACCTGGTTCAGATGAATTTCTGAGCACAGTTAACCTTATATTTGATGTTTCTATTCTTTGCTTTGGGTAGTAGGAAGCTCAGAGCCTGAGTCCTTGATTAGGTTAAAGTGTGAATTTTCTAGTTTTGAATACAGATATGGTTTCAAGGAAAACTTCTTGAAGGTTGGAAGGAAGTGAAGCTCCCATGGTGTGGTCACAGCTCGAAGAAGCAAGTGAAATGGAGAGAGGAGCACAGGCATTTGGGAGAGGAGGCAAGTGGGGAGTAGAGGAGAGGGCAGAGGTAGAGCCACGCGATGAGGGGCCACTGGAGAAAATGAGCCACTGGGAAATCCCTACAAGATTAAGAGCATGGCTGCCCTGTGTTCCGAGTTGCCGGGAATGCCTTCCGCTGTCTGGAAGCCTCAGAAAAGCCTGCGGCTCAGACATATTAAGAGGCAGGGGGATTTCAGAAAATGAAGGGGTCAGAGTGGCTCTGGCCAGGGGTTGAGGGGTGCAGAAAAGTAGCAGCACACGCTTCAAGTGAGAAGATTTCCCACCCGGATCTCAGCACAAGTGGGAGTTTCATCAAGGGTCCCCAGGAGCAACGCAGGACCCTTGAAAGAGGTGGCGGATTCCGGGTTGTCTGGAACGTGGGGATTTGGGCCAATTTCATGTGAACTGTGCAGAAGAGGATGAACGGAGTCGGCACTTGTGCTGGAATCCCACTTTGATCAACACTGCTGTCTACTTCATGAAGCACGGGGCCTCCTGGATGCCTACTGTGACCTCTCGTTTTACAGCACAGATAGGTGCACAAAGCTGAGCTTCCTGTAGCTGAGCCCGTCTCAACCTCCCAAGCAATGGACCAGGAGCGCTGGACCTTTACCTTTGTAATTCCTAACTCTTAGGCAAGATCCTAAATTGCGAGGTCGAGGGTTACATCAAACAACTGAGATTTCCATACCATTTAACAAATGTTGGAGGGTGCTAAGAAGGGCCCAGAAACTGACAGGGTAAGAGGGTATTAAACTAACAGTATGCATGCTCATTCTAGAAAGATCTTCCTCTCCCTACTGCCCCTTTTCAGGAGAACCAAGGAACTGTCTACAGTTCAACTCCCCTTCCATTTAAACACTCAAATGTTTTCTCTGGATGAAGAGAGACTATAGCCTATGGGGAAAGAAACCAAGCCCTGCCTTTCCACACTGAGGTCAGAACAAAGGCAGTGCTAACTTGCAATTATCTGTTGAGGGCTTGAAATTCAACCCCAACTCTTCCCTCGAATCTATCAGACAGACATTACTAAAGTAAAAATTAAAGTTCTAAACACAATGGTTTGGCCAACAACTAAGGGAAGCGTTCTTCATGTTTTAAATATGAAAAAAAAATAGCATTTGAAAATGCACAAAAACATCTTTTCCCTTCATTGAATAAACAGGAAATAGAAGGCGATGGTGAGTTAACTGCATAATCTAATATCTAACGTTTCTCATGCTAATCTGACCAAGAGCCTCTGTATGGCTTATTAAAATTCACATTTTGTGTGTAGACCTAGAAGGGAAAAATTTTAATGCATCTGTAAAAATAATTATACGTATTTTTTGTTCAAGAAAAATATGCTGGATTCCTCTTCTCTCTTCCTTAGCAGCCTCCGAAGTAGGGGGTACAAAAGGATATATTGTGGAGAAACTTCTTATTAGGAAGGGTTTCGCTCAATCTAAATTTCTTCCTGGAGAAATGGGCAAATTCAGGAAAGAGCTTCAACAAGAACCTCGTGCGCCCTCTGCTGGCGATAAGGAGGCAAAGCGGAAGCCAGTGAGGGAGAAGGGCAGAGGCTGCTGAAATCCTGCTTGTGTGGGAAGGCACGCCGCAGGCGTCTTTCCCTAAAGAGTGCAGCACGTGCAGGTCTCCCTCAAGCCCAGAGCCTGTGTCGTCCTAGGGCTGCGAGCCCAGTGCACGACACCTAGCAGGGACACCTCTGGACTCAGAGCACCTGTGGAGCCGATGCAGATGTAAAGTGGGTGCAAGACAGGCTTTGAAGGGCACAGTTCACTAAGGAAGTCGTAAGGCAGTACCAGGAAGTTTAAAGGCTGCTCTAGAAGGCGCCAACAATATCAAAACCATCTCGCACCTGTCACATCACCAGGCGAGTAAGGCCTGCATCTCATCTGACCTCAGGACAGTCCTGAGCTCTCCACAGGGGCCCCAAGCCTAGGACAGGCAGGCGGACACTCTCACAGCCATCCAGTGCGAAAGCAGAGATGCCCTCGTGTCGTCTGTCCCCCAGTCCCGAGCTCATTGTATCCTCCGGCCTTGTATCCTCTGGGTTGGCGGAGGGTAAAAGGAAAAGCAGCAGTCCTGCTGGGAAAGCTTAGCCCCCTAAGCAGAACCAGGGACATCTTTTATGACTGCTGACAGCCAGCTGATAGGAGTCACCATGCCTGGGCCACCCAATGGGTTAACAACCTTTTTTAATAGCTCTGTTTTCCACAGTCATTCCCCAGGACACTGCACACAGACGTGCAGCTTTCTGCATCATAAAAGTTTGCTCAGGCTGAGACGGCTGCACGCCTCCCCGGAAAGTGGGCCCCAGACAGCCTGCACAGGGTCAGCGGTCAAAGAGATTTACAAGGTAGGGCCACAGTGACCCCTAGTCCGTGTTTGCTCATGACTTGGTTGGTCTGTTTGATTTCAGAGAAAGCAAACACAAAAGTAGAAGCCAAATGTTTGCTTAGGTCCTGGCACGCTGGCAGAGCAAATCTGGGAGGCGTCGGATGTCAGCATGGGTCGTTCCTCACCCTGTGCACTTCACTCCTCCAGTGCCCTGGCCTTTCCCGGCTGCCAAGCACACCCTTGTTCGCCTGCAGAGCCAGAGCCAGTGCCACCTGCCTGCCGCTCCCTATGCAACCCTGTGCTTCCTTTTCTGAGGCCCGATTTTGCTGGGTTTTAACCATTTCCAGGGCAGTTTCTCCCACTGACTTGAGTTCTTTAAGAACAAGGGCTGGCCTTTTATCTTGGTGTGCAAGAAAAATGCTGGCTATTTATTGGACACAGTCCCAGAAACCTTTGGGTGCATCCCAGTGGCTCTCAGACTTCTCATCAGATCTCACAGCAACGGACGCCATGTGTCATGATCTAATAATAAACGTGTGCATGTGTGTGTGTGTGTGTGTGTGTGTGCATGTGTGGAGGCACACATTGGTAGAAAGATGGACAGACCAATAGATACAGATGTTTACAAAACTGAAACAGAACTTCACAAATAATGTAAGTGCTACTCTCTGGTATTTAGTTCTATAGTTTTTTCCTGTCTTATTTTGGAAAAGGCTTATTGTGGTGTACCTGACTCCACCATATACTAACAAATGACAACTTGCAGTCTGAAAACTCTCAGTGTCGGTGACACTCCATCTACTGGCCCTCCCCCTACTTGTTTTCTGATTTCCTGTTTGTATCTATTAACACTTGTGAGATGCTGCAGGAAAGAGATAACGCCATGTTCTACCTATCCCTGTCCAGCCCTGAAGACTGGTTGTGGGACTGAATGTTAGAAACTAACCAGACAGATCACAAAAACTTTATAGGGGCCGGAGCTGTGGTGTAATGGATAAAGCCGCCACCTGCAACACCAGCATCTCATATGGGTACCAGTTCGAGACCAGGCTTTTCTACTTCCAATCCAGCTCCCTGCTAATGAGCCTGGGAAAGCAGCAGAAGATGGCCCGAATCCCTGGGCCCCTGCAATCATGCAGGAAACCCAGAAGAAGCTCCTGGCTTCAACCTGGCCCATCCCCAGATGTCTGCAGCCCCAAACATGATTCCTCTCTCCTGCTTGGAGGTGGAGACTTCTTTTCTCAGCTGCTTTAGCAATCAAAATCAGAGTTGATGATCAGGATAATTATGATAATGACTACAGCTAACATTTATAGAATGCTTATCAAGCACCAAGCTTTACTTCGGGTCCTTTATATGTAGCAGTTCCTTTGAATTCTCCTAAGAAGTTCTATTTGAATCGCATTTTACAGGTGAGGAAAGTGTTTCCCAAGTAAAAACAAATCAGTGACAGAGTTAGCATTTCAAAATGGGCTGAATAAAAACTGGGTCCTTGGGATGAACAGAAGTCTTGGACCAATGTTTTCTGATTCCTGAAGCCCAAATGTGTTGGCATCAGGAGCATCCATCAGAGAACGGCTGTGCCCAGGGCAACCCAAGCAGCATCAGGGGCCAGAGGATGGTAGCCTCTCCAGAGAGAAGGCAAGAGTTAAAGAGCAAGGGGGCCTGTGCTGCGGTGTAGCGGGTAAAGCTGCTGCCTGCAGTGCCGGCATCTCGTATGGATGCCGATTGAAGTCCCAGCTGCTCAACTTCCGATCTAGCTCTCTGCTATGGCCTGGGAGAACAATGGGAGATAGCCCAAGTGCTTGGGCCCCTACACCTGTGTGGGAGACCCATAAGAAGCTCCTGGTTCCTGGCTTCTGATCAGCCCAGCTCCAGCTGTTGCAGCCATTTGTGGAGTGAACCAGCAGATAGAAGACCTATTTCTCTCTCTCCTCCCTGACCCCCCACCTCTGCCTCTCTGTAACTCTGCCTTTCAGATAAATAAATAAATCTTAAATAGAAGAGTTAAAGGGGGCTGGCACTGTGGCACAGCAGGTCAAAACCCCGGCCTGCAGCGCCGGCATCCCATATGGGCACCGGTTCGAGTCCTGGTTGCTCCACTTCCGATCCAGCTCTCTTCTATGGCCTGGAAAAGCAGTGGAAGATGGCCCAACTCCTTGGGCCCTGCACCCATGTGGGAGACCCATAAGAAGCTCCTGGCTCCTGGTTTCAGATCAGCTCAGCTCTGGCCATTGCAGTCATCTGGGGAGAGAACCAGCAGATGGAAGACCTCTCTCTCTTGCTCTACCTCTCTCTGTAACTCTTTCAAATAAATACATTTTATAAAAAAAAAAAAAAGAGTTAAAGATCAAAAGAAACCTTCCAGGGATGGGCATTTGGTGCAGTGGTTGAGTTGCTGCTTGGAATGCCTGCACTGCATATCAGAGTGCCTGGTTCCAGTCCCATCTCCTCAACTTCCTATACAGCTTCCTGGGAGGCAATAAGTAATGGTGCAAAAATTTGCTGCTGATCTCACACATGTGGGAGGTTCAGACTGAGTTCCTGGCTCCTGGCTTTGGCCTGGCCCAGCCTTGGCTGTTGCAGGCATTTGGGAGTGAAACAGCAGATAGAAGATCTCTATCCATCTGTCTGTCTCTGTCTTAACAAAATGAAAATAAATGGGAAGTTTTTTTTATTTATTTGACAGATAGAGTTAGACAGTGAGAGAGAGACAGAGAGAAAGGTCCTCCCTCTGCTGGTTTACCCCCCAAATGGCTACCACAGCCAGAGCTATGCCGATCCGAAGCCAGAAGCCAGGTGCCTCCTCCCGGTCTCCCATGCAGGTGCAGGGACCCAAGCACCTGGGCCATCCTCTACTGCTTTCCTGGGCCACAGCAAAGAGCTGGACTGGAAGAGGAGCTGCTGGGACTAGAACCGGTGCCCACATGGAATGCCGGCGCCACAGGTGGAGGATTAACCAAGTGAGCCACAGCAACGGCCCCGAGTAGGTTTTTAAAAAGAGAGAAAATGAGAGAGAAGGAGGCAGCAGCTCCCTAGGAAACTATAAACAACTGCAGATGCTTCTCTGTAGCAGGGGTGGGCTTGCGCCCCTAACAGGTTGATAGGAAAATGGAAGCCTTCTGTCGTAAACACAGGCAGTGAGGACTGGGACATCCTAGTTACTTGTCTTTGGGTCTCATCCCTCCATGTGTGGAGTACAGCATCAGGGACCAATGAATTGCCCCTGAGACTCACTACTGCCCCAACCCTGGCCCAGCTGGGCCATCAGGCCCCAGTCACTCAGCCTCCACTCAGCATGGTGACCATAATAGTTAGAGGCAAGGACTGACGTCAACTGGGCATGTCCAAGGAATTGCTTTCACTGAGATTACAGCTGTCACACAGATCTGTTCCACTTCTGTGTCACCAAGGAGACCAGTCCTTTGTGGTCAAAGTGGAAGAAAGACGTTGAAAGGTCACCTCAAACCGCTCAGTTGTATAGCCAGCCTCTAGTATGGCAGCCTGCACTGTACTCCAGGGAACCTGTGTTCACCAATCATAGAGTAGCTGCTCTTCCACAACCACCAGAAATGCCCTGGCGCTAGCAGCTGTCCAGGTTTCAGAGGGCCAAGGGGCAGGTGGGTAGGACCAAGCAGACAGCATCCAGGCACAAGGTGCTGAGCTGGTGGTCAACAGGGGTGGGCGGATGCCACCAGAGGCCAGATCCATGTCAATATCAGTCAACATCACACATCAGCACCTGCGTGACCACCTGCTCCAGTATCTTGTCCTTCTGAAGCCCCTTATTTCTGAAAAACACAAACCAACCAGCATTGCTTGCTACCCCGGCCATGGGGACCCCAGATCTCTTTGGTCAGGGCTGAAAACAGCAGTGTTGCTTCAGATGTGGAACACTGGGGCCACCTCTACTAGGAAAGCAGAGAAAGAACTGGGGGACTAGTTTGCTATCTGAATGTAACCACATTCCACTGAGCTGGGTTAACCCTGTTTATAAAGTAATAACTTGGAAATGATCATAGAAGTGGCCTGCTTCTCAACAAACTGCCCACACCATGAAATCATTCTTCTTCCACCACTTTATAATTATTTGCTTATTTATTATTATTGTTATTATGTTTATTCCTTCTGCCAAACTGCAAGGTAGTGGCTATTTAACCCACACAGAAAGTAATTATGGATTTTAAATGTAGAAACAAGTGCAGCCACTGTGGAAAACAGAATGGAGATCTTTAAAAACTAGAAATAGAATTGCCACATGGTGCAGCAATCCCACTACTGGGTATCTAGCCAAAAGACTTCAACACAGTGTATCCAAGAGAAGCCTGTGCCACCACGGTCACAGCAGCACTGCTCACAATAGCCAAAACATGGACTCAACCCAGGTGTACAGCACCAGGTGACTGGGTAAGGAAAATGTGTATAAACACAATGGACTACCATTCAGCTATAAAAAAAAAAATAAAAAAAAATAAAAAAAAATGAAATCCTATCATTGGCAGCAAAGTGGTTAGAACTGGAGGACATTACATTGAGTGAAATAAGCCAGACACAAAAAGACAAAGCCACATGTTCTCCTTTATAGGTGGAAACTAAAAAAAAAAAAAAAAAAAAAGAACTCGAAAAGAAAGTAATGCCTGTGTGTATCAGTTTTGCTGCAAATACAGTGTTTTGTGTCAAATTTTGTTTTAAATATTCGTCAAATTGATAGGAATTATATGCTACAATAGTTTTAATGACTTTTTGACTTTTAAAATTTACGGGCCGGCGCCGTGGCTCACTAGGCTAATCCTCCGCCTTGCGGCGCTGGCACACCGGGTTCTAGTCCTGGTCGGGGCGCCGGATTCTGTCCTGGTTGCCCCTCTTCCAGGCCAGCTCTCTGCTATGGCCAGGGAGTGCAGTGGAGGATGGCCCAGGTGCTTGGGCCCTGCACCCCATGGGAGACCAGGAAAAGCACCTGGATCCTGGCTCCTGCCATCAGATCAGCGCGGTGCGCCGGCTGCAGCGGCGGCCATTGGAGGGTGAACCAACGGCAAAAGGAAGACCTTTCTCTCTCTGTCTCTCTCTCTCACTGTCCACTCTGCCTGTCAAAAATAAAAAAAAAAAAATAAAATTAAAAAAAAAATTTACTGTGAGTGAAGTTGAACATCTTTCATTTGATTGTTTATAGCCTTTGCCTGTATTCCTACTGTACTACTGTCTTGATTTGATCCCTTTATTTAGTAGAGCCATTAAGCTTTTGACTATAATGGAAATTAAAAATATATTATTTAAAAATAAAATGTTAGATTAAAAAATAAACATTTTTAAAAATAGTAAAATATGGAAACATCTTTGCCAAGTTGCTGATCAGTTATGGGAAGGCGTCATCCACAGACAATCTCAGAAACTCTTGATCATTATCCTACATCTGTGGCCAGGAGAAAAAAATGACAGTTCCCTTTTCCAAGCTCCAGAAAATACCACAGCTACAGAGCATGTCTTCTGAGGGAGATCATTTTCTCGATAGCCTTGCCCGCAACGCCGTCCTTCTCTGACAAATCAATGGAGTTCCTTGAGAGAAAATCAATGACTGAAAGGGAAGAGAAGGCTGGACCAGGGAGCAAGACAGAGTACCATGCAAACTTTCTGAATGTGTTACGGAAGGAATGAAGGAACAAACTAACGAAGGATCAAAATTCAATAAATACATGGAGCACACAAGGGAGTGAGAGAGAAGACAGGAGAAAGAAGTACCAGAAAAAGGAGAAAAAGAGAAGCAACAATGCTAAGTGCCCAGACCGCAAAGCCCTAAGAGGAGCCATCACTGGGCACGGGGCCCACTGAGGTAGTTGCCAGGGAATGCACGGTAGAAGACTTGAACAACAAGGCTTGATGGAAATGGCAGTAGGTGCCAAACATCAGAGCCAGTGAGAGAGAGGGACTGCACCAGGGTGGTCTCTGCTCTCAAGGAAGAGTCACTGGTTTCACTAAAACTTGCTGATAACTGCCAGGTAGAAGGATTTCAGATAGTGGGAATTAGTTGTGAGAATCATATTTAAATACTTAAAGTTCTAAGCTTTAATGTTTATCATCAGTTACTTACAGACATCCTTTATCTTTGCTATAATTTTCTACTTAAGAAACAGCAAATTGGGTAGAACTGGAGGATCTTACTCAGACACACGGAGATTACATGATGTCTTTCATATATTGAAACTTAAAAAAAGTTGATCTGCACCCAATAGTGTGACAGTTAGGGCCCCAGAAGGTGTGGAGGGAAGTTATAGGAAGATCGGATAATGAGCATGAAAACAGAGGAAGGAACATGAAGACACATGAGTTCAGGTTTCTACAGCACGGTAGTGGGGACTACAGTTCACAATTAGCTATTATATATTTTATGATTGACTAGAAGGGAAGAGCTCAAAGGCTCCAGACATAGTGCAATGATAAAGAGAGGGAAACATTAATCACTGGTTTAAGCAATCTATAGTGTAGACATGTATTGAAATATCACATTGTATTCCAGAAATAAGTACAATGGGGCCAGCACTGTGACGAAGTAGGTTAAACCCCCACCTGCAATGCTGGCATACTGTATCAGAGCACCTGTTCAAGTCTCAGCTGCTCTGCTTCCAATCAAGCTTCCTGCTAAGTGCTGGGGCCCCTGCCACCCTTGTGGAAAACCCAGATAGAATTCCACACTCCTGGCTTCAGTTTGGCACAGCCCTGGCCACTGCAACCATTTGGGGAGTGAACCAGTGGATGGAAGGTCTTTTTATCTGTCTCCCACCCCCCACCATGGCATTCAAAATGAAATTTTAAATTATAATCACAGGTCATTAAAGAAATGCTAATTGAAATCATGAGATTCTATATCACATCTACTATAATAGCTAACATTAAAAAGTCAGATAATAACAAGTACTGGCAAGGATATACAGAAATGGAACTACCATACACTGCTGGTGAAAATGTAAAATAGTCTAGGTACTTTGCAAAATAGGCAGTTTCTCAAATGGTGCAACATAGAAGTTCCCACACAAACCAGGAACTCCTGTTCTAGGCATTTATCCAAGAGAAGTGAAAATACCTATCCACACAAAAACCTTGCACGTGAATGTTCTTAAGTAGCCCAAAGGGAGAAACAACCCAAATGAAGGGAACTGGAATGTGCTACACACACATGTGGAATATGATTTGGCAACACAAGGAAATGAACTTCACATACACACTTCAACCTGGACGAATCTGACATTATGGTAAATCAGGGAAAGCAAATGAAAAGGCCACATACTTTGAAAAGTTCTTGGGAAATGGAATTAAAAGGCAGGAGGGTTTGGGAGCAAAATAAAAATGAAATCCATGCATAGTTTTTCTCATAATAGGTATCTCCATGAACTTTTTGAAGATCTCTTGTATGACTCCATTTGTAGGAAATGTCCAGAAAAGGCAAAGCTATAGAGACTGAAGGTAGACCAATTGAAGGATTGGGAGGAAATGGGGAGACTACTAGTGGGTATAGGGTTTCTTTGGGGAGTTACGAAAATGGTCTAAAGTTGATGGTGGTGAGGGTTGCACAAATCTGTGAGTATGTGAAAAAACTACTGAACTGTTACAGTTTAAGTGGATCTGTTAATTATATGGCATGTGAGTTATAGCTCAGTAAGGTGTTACATTGAGAGGGGGAGGAGAGAGAAAGGGAAAGAGAAAAGAGGAGGAGAGAGGGGAGGAGGAGGAGAGAGAGAAATTAGCAAGGTGCTGCTTTCCTAGTAATCACTACACTGGTATCTACGCCGGGAATAAATTACCCTTGATGGGTCTACACACTCCCTTTTCAAGGCTGGAAATGATGGGCAACACCATATCCAGATCTGTCACGGGTTTTTCTGTTTTTAACACTGAAAATCCTGGATACTTGGGTACCCACGGTAGTGCCTGGAAAACAGGACATCTAGTCACCCTTCAGGAAGGGAAACTAGTTATAAAGCTGCCACCCCGCCTGGACAGAACATGGATGCTTTGCTAGAACATTCTAAGAATAAGAAATAAAACATCAAGACAGAGGAAATCTGTAAGAAAGAGTAGGTAAATTAATGCAGACCCCCACATTTTAAATAACCTATCTGCATATACGGGTAACTAAAGTCTATACGAAAGGCAGGAGTGACAACGCAGTGCTCCTTTGGATGAGTTTAAAACCAATCCTCCGTTGAGACCATTGTAGGAATGCGTACCGAAGAGCTTACGTCGGCAGCCCTGTGGGACAGTCAGCTATTTTAAAGACACAAATTACCGCAGAACTAGTACTTGCCAGTCAGACGGCGACAGAAATTGCTCTCAAACTGTGCAGTCTCGAGAGCTCGCAGACAAGGTGCCAATTTGAGAAGGAAATTGGTCAGAAACACCCTCGTCGCCGACGCCAAGGCCTGCATGTCCGCGGCCGCACGGCTACCGCGGGGTGACCTCGGCGGCGAGGCAGTGGGGAAAGATTACACCTCGGGGCTCCTTGCGGCCCGCGCGCACCTGCGGGGAGACCCCGGCATTTCCACTCAGCCTCAGGCTTGGCTCCAGGGGAGCTCATAAACAGCCAGAGAAGGGTTAGGCTGTCTCACACAAGGCGCTGAAGCCATTTTCCTAATTCTAGAGATGTAATTATGCATCACTTTGCAAAAAAAATAAAAAAGTTTAAAAGGGGCAGCCATTTCCGCTGCGAATATGCGATCTGGGAAAGCCCAAGGCCACCGGGGAGGAAGGGGAGGAGCCAAAGGGAGAGCGGAAGGCTCCTGGGCGCATGCGCAGTGAGAGCACCTTCCAGCCCCAAGGTACTCCTGAGACAGGAAGTTCCTTCTGCTCTGTGTCAGCCCGGCTGGTGGCCCATTGGAAACTCCCAGGCGAGCTCCTTCCATCACTCTCCCCTCCACCAGGCCTTATCCCCGGAGGCTCCTGCAGGCCCTCCTGAGGGAGAGAATCCTGGAAATACAGCCTGCCTGAGCTGGGATGTCAACGTAAGAATCCTAAGAGCAAGGAAGAGGCCTCTGTGACCCTGCAGCACAGACCATTCCGGAATCAGGCGCAAGGCGTGGTGCGAGGGGGGGTCCGGGCAGCAAATGCATGCAGGCGGTTACTTTACAGCTGGCGGTTTGACAGGAAGTGTGCTGGGCCCCGGGGACACAAGGATGAGCCTGTGAGATGCGGATTGTAGCCTCACAGAGATGACAGCCTCACAGGTTGGGGGGGGGGGGGCGACGTATTGATACATTGATCAGTTATACAGATGCGAAGCAGAAGCGGTAAACGCAAGGAGAGACAAGAATGCAGCGCTCCTGGTGGCTGTTGGGAGCTTGGCTTGGTCTGCATGAGGGAAAGCTCTTCAAAAAGTCAGGCGGGCAGAGGCACTCATTTACTCGCAGAGGACAAGTCTGTAGGAGGTGGATACTTGGAAGGAATGAGCGTGGAGGTGCCATGGTGGGAGGAGCCTGCCGGGCAGCTGCGCGGGAGGCCAGGTGCCAGGCAAGGCGGGCTTTCCCACGTCGTGTCAGGAATTCGCTTCTCATCCGCGAAGTCACGGGAAATCGTTAGGGGCTGTTAAGGAAGGGAGCGACAGGATCAGATTTGCGTCCTGAGGGGACCATCGGGCTGCAGAGCAGAGAAGTGAAGAGCAGGACAAGGTGGGAGTGGAGGCCCCAGGAGGGAGAGGATGGCACCTAGGACCCCTTGATGGCAAATATTTGAAGACAGGTACTGATTTGGGAGAAATCCAGGGACTGTGAAAGAGAGGGAGTTTACAAGGTGGGCTCCCAGGCTTCCCTCGTTAATTTTACGATGGTCCCATCGAAGGAGCTAAGCACAGCAGAAATGGAGCAGACCTGGAGCAGATGATAGCTCTATTTTGGACACACGGGAGTTTGAAACCGTCTGATCTGATTCAGGAGAGCAGAAAGGTTTGCAATGTGAAGGAAATGGCTGACGTTTTCTCAAGCTGCCCTGTTAATTTTCCCAGAGAGAATGCAGTCAGAGCACCTATTTAAGAAAGAGGCATTGGCCAGCGCTGTGGCTCAATAGGCTAATCCTCCGCCTTGCGGCGCCGGCACACCGGGTTCTAGTCCCGATCGGGGCGCCGGATTCTGTCCCGGTTACCCCTCTTCCAGGCCAGCTCTCTGCTGTGGCCAGGGAGTGCAGTGGAGGATGGCCCAAGTGCTTGGGCCCTGCACCCCATGGGAGACCAGGAGGAAGGTCCTGGCTCCTGGCTTCAGATTGGCCCAGCGTGCTGGCCGCAACGCACCGGCCATAGCGACCACTTGAGGGGGGGTGAACCAACGGAATGAAGAGCTTTCTCTCTCTCTCTCTCTCTCTCTCTCTCTCACTGTCTAACTCTGCCTGTCAAAAAAAAAAAAAAAAGGCACCCTTATAAAGGCATCACCCAGCAATCATGACCACCAAACGCTGATTTTGAGAAACGATATCACTACCCTTTTGCAAGCCATGCAAATCCACAGAAGCTCTGGCATAGAAATAGTCTACTAGTTTGTGAAATAAACGTGGTGCAACTGTGTCCATTGGTGGACAGTATGCAACAGCTTTTTAAATGGCTGTGGACAGCTTTATACAGAAAACATTGGCTTCAGAGAACGGCCATCTCTATACATACTCAAGCCTTCTTTTGTCATATGTGCTGGGGCTAAGTGGATGGAGCTGCTGTCTAGAGAGGCAACCAGGAGGGGCTCAACCTCTCCAGGGCCCACCTAGTGGCCCTGAGGGCCTGGAGAGCACACTCATGCCTCATTCCTACCCACCTGAATAGGAATCTCACCTGTGTGCCTCATTCCTGGCACACCTGCTGGGAAGCTCTGCTCTAGACGTTGGTGCTTCTCCAGTTGCAATGTGCATGCAGCCCCCAGCAGCTCTTGTTTTCACAGCTTCAGATTTGGCAAGTAGCCAGCGGGACCTGAGAGTCTGTATCTGACAGTCTCCTGTGTGACATTGAAACTGGCAAACTGGGGAGCCCAAGTCTCAGCAATGTATTCAAGTCCCAGTTCCAGGGCTAATTAATGCTGTGTTCTCAAGGCTGAGTCATTAACTGTTAGTGCTTGACTCTCTGACTTACTAAATGAATAGCACGTGGCAGGAAATTGGGTACTGATGTCTTACAGCTTTTTGGATGCTTGTGGAAAATGAATGGTGTTTAGATGTATGAGTCACACTCCCAAGGCTGGGGTTCAGGAGCCAGCTCATATTGTCCTTGGTAGCCCGCTCAAGAAACAGTTCTGATAAGGAAGAACTAATCCAGGGGAAATAGGTTGCAGGTTGATAGAGGTACTTGAAGATGTGAGAAAGACAAGTTGAATGAGATCACTATCACTCTCAAAATAGTTGAAGCCGAGGGATCTAGCCTGAGGAGAAGGGTGAGAATGCAGACACTGAGTGCCAGAAGTACAGTTCCGCATCCTGCCCCAGTGACTGGGAAGGGGCGGTGTCTGAAGAGCCAGTTGTTCCAAGCTGACAGTTCTGGTGTGAGATAAGTATTGTTTTTAGCATCCTGTTAGATTTTAAGGGCTCACTTTTGAATGAGATGGAAATGCCTGTGATGGCTAGGGAAATTGAGAACAAACTTCCAAAAGCCTTCTTGACACATGATTTAGACTTTACAAGGGTGTGTTGTCTAATAGTGACAGAGAATTTTTTTTTAACAAACTTTCTCTGAAATTGTACAAATCCCAGGAAATTCTTATGTAATAATTTTGGATCTTACCCAAATAAATTCTCATCATTATAGAGGATTTTTTTTCCTGTTTAATATCAACTTTCTTCTGAAGAATCACATGGTCAATAGCAAAGAAAAGTTTGAAATTACTTTCGTTTTGAAGAAAATATCTTGTTTGAAGTAGCACAAAATTCTAAGTAAGGAGTTAACAGGTTAAAATAGCATAAGAAAGTAAGCTCTCTCAACTTCCCACTGGAGAAGAAAAAGATGAGCCATGTGTAAACAATAGTAAGCAATTTTATGACATTGTTATGTGTAAGGGCAACAAAGATACATTCTTAACTGAGCCTGGACTTAGAAAATATGTCACTTGGGCTTCTTACTGGAAAACAAATTGAAATCCTACTCAACTGACTGAGGTGAATCAGAATTTAAAACTCAATAACTAAAGAATCCCATTAAATGAGTTCATGTCCAAATAATTGTAAATGTGATTATGAACTGAAAGCCAATGTGTCCAGATATTGAAAAAAATGCAAACATACTTATTACAAAATTTAAATGTGAAATCTCAGATTTAAACAATAAACACTGTGAAGAGAAATGCCAGAGACTTTGGATATCAAAAAATTTTAAATTACTCAGGAGGAAGGAAAAAAAATACCGACTCTTACCTGACATTGATAAGCTGGGAGAATTTGTCTTCAGCAGACCTGCATTATCAGTAATATTAGTTTATTAGGGGACGTTCCTCAGGTGATGCCACACAGAAGCCTAGCTCTGCAGAAAGGAATGAAGAATGCTAGGCAGGACAGGTGTGTGGGTAAATATAAAAGGCCTTAAATATACACACGAGCAGCCACAGTCTTAGCAGTTTGGGATTCTGTAACGGAAGACCATGGGCTGGGTGGCTACAAACAACAGAAATTCATTTGTCCTCCTCCCAGAGGCTGGCCGTGCAAGGTCAAGGTACCAACACAGGCAGGGGCTCATGAGGTCTGGGTTGGAGGTGTGTGATTTCGCCTTTTATCTTCCCACGCCAGAAGGAGACCTGGAGTGCTCTTTGAGGAAGGATCCTTTTACAAAAGACTGCTTGTCCCATGCCTCAGGGCCCCATTCTCATAACCCAGTTACCTCCCAGAGGGAATGACATTTCCACGCAGGAATCAGGGGGGCATGAGATATATATAAGCATTCTTCAGAGCTCATTTCTTTTTAGTGCTGAATAATAGTCTGTTTCCTGGATATGCCATGTTCACCTATTCATTCAACCTGCTGAAAGATATCTCAGTGGATTCTAATTTTTGGCAATTATGAGTAAAACTGCTGTAAACATCGATGGGCAGGTCAACTCCTTAGAGTAGCGGCATTTCTTCATATATACTCAATCACATGTAAGAGTATGTTAAACCTTTAAAGAAACAGTCAAGCTGTCTTCCTAAGTGCCCATACCGCTTTGCATCCCTACCAGCAATGAATGAGAGTTCCTGTTACTCTTTATCCTCGCCAACATTTGGTGTTGTCAGTTTGGGACTTTGGCCATTGCAGTATACATTTAGTGTATTTTTCTGTAAGCTAATCTCATCACTATACTCCACTCTACAAGATTTATTAGAATTGGGGCCAGCACTGTGGCGTAGCAGGTAAAGCCACCGCCTGCAGTGCCGGCATCCCATATGGGCACCAGTTTGAGACCTGGCTGCTCCACTTCTGATCCAGCTCTCTGCTATGACCTGAGAAATCAGTGGAAGATGGCTCAAGTCCTTGGGCCCCTGCACCCACATAGGAGATCTGGAAGAAGCTCCTGGCTCCTGGCTTCGGATCGGCGCAGCTCCAGCCATTGCAGCCATCTAGGGAGTGAACCAGCACATGGAAGATCTCTCTCTCTCTCTCTCTCTCTCTCTCTCTCTCTCTCTCTGTGTGTGTGTGTGTGTGTGTGTGTGTGTGTAGCAGACTTTCAAGCAAAATAAATCTTTAAAAAATATTTGTTAGAATTGAGTTACTAAAGCCAGTGGATTGGCTACAGGTGGGCCTTCCACCAAGATGTGAATAATTGAGGCGAGAGGACTTTCTTAAATGTTATCTACCACACCTGTAAACACCAAGTATAGGAAGACTGGTTAACATCAGATGGACTTCAAGACTGTGTATTATTGAATAGAAAAGGAGTTATTTCATAAAAAACAAAATGGCCAATTCACCAAGAAGACCTAATCATCCTAGAAATATATGCAACTAATAAGTAACAGAGTTTAAAAAAAAACAGAAGCAAAAGTTGACAGCATAGGGAGCAAGGCGTAAATCCACAAACATAAGTTGAGGTGTTATCATCTGTCTCTCCGGAATCGATAGAATAAGTAAACAAAAAATTGGCAAGGATGTAGAAAATGTAACAATACTATCAATCTACCTAACTTAATAGATGTTTATAGACATTATACCTACAATTAGCTGGGCACATCTTTTTCAGTGTAGAAAGGACATAGAATATTCACAAGGGTATAGCATTTGTGGGGCCACAAGATAAATCT
The DNA here is from genome assembly GCF_964237555.1 of Oryctolagus cuniculus. Lineage (NCBI taxonomy): Eukaryota > Metazoa > Chordata > Mammalia > Lagomorpha > Leporidae > Oryctolagus > Oryctolagus cuniculus. The sequence goes on along the minus strand of NC_091432.1, from coordinate 106,198,744 downwards.
CTAACATGAAATTTAATTATAACCCAATAGCAGTGTAAGAAATTAAGAAAATCCTATTTGGAAATTAGGCAATATAATTATAAATAATCCATGGTCAAAGAATAAATCACAAGGGAAATTAGAAAATACTTTGAATTAGGTAATATAAAAATACAACATATCAACTCATGCAGCTAAAATTGTGCTGAAGGAAATTTACAACTTTAAACATGTACATTAGAAGAAATAGCTCATGATCTAAGCTTCCTTATTAAGAATCTAGAAATCAAAAGAAAATTTTAGAAGTTAGAGGGGCTGGCACTTTGGCATAGTGGGTGAAGCCACTGCCTGCAGTACCAGCACCAGTATGGGCACTGCTTCAAGTCCTGGCTGCTCCACTTCTGATCCAGCTCTCTGCTACAGCCTAGGAATGCAGTAGAGGATGGCCCAAGTCCTTAGGCCCCTGTACCCATGTGAAAGACCTGGAGAAGGCTTCTGGCTCCAGCCATTGTGGCCATTTGGGGAGTGAACCAGTGGATGGAAGACCTCTCTCTCTGTAACTCCACCTTTCAAATAAATAAATAAATCTTTTTAAAAATTTTTTTAAATTAAAAATTAGAAAAAGAATTAAAATAAGTGGAAGAAACAAAAGCATAAACCAGTAAAATAGAAAATGGACAGACACTAGAGAAAACCAACAGAGTCAAAAGTTGCTAATTATTGTTAATTAATTTGACCAATCTCTAGAAATAAAGACCAATTTTTTAAAAAAAGACAAATCACCAATATCAAGAATGACCGGGGCGGGGTGAGCAGTGGCAGCAGCAGCAGCACTGTGGTGCAGCAGGTTAAAGCCCTGGCCTGAAGCACCAGCATCCCATGTGGGTGGCCAGTTAGAGACCCGGCTGCTCCACTTCTGATCCAGATCTCTGCTATGGCCTGGGATAGCAGTGGAAGATGGCCCAAGTCTTTGGGCCCCTGCACCCACATGGGAGACCCAGAAGAAGCTCCTGGATCCTGGCTTCGGATCAGTGCAGCTCCAGCCACTGCGGCCATCTGGGGAGTGAACCAGTGGATGGAAGACCTCTCTCTCTGTCTCTATTTCTCTCTGCAACTCTTTCAAATAAATAAAAAAATAAATCTTTGGGGCCGGTGCCATGGCACGGTAGGTTAATCCTCTGCCTACAGTGCCGGCATCCCATATGGGTGCTGGTTCTAGTCCTGGCTGCTCCTCTTCCCATCCAGCTCTCTGCTATGGCCGGGGAAAGCAGTAGATGGCCCAAGTGCTTGGGCCCCTGAACCCGCATGGGAGGCCGTGAAGAAGCTCCTGGCTCCTGGCTTTGGATCGGCACAGCTCCGGCTGTTGCGGCCATTTGGGGGAGTGAACCAACAGAAGGGAGACCTTTCTCTCTGTCTCTCCCTCTCACTATCTGTAACTCTACCTTTCAAATGAATGAATAAAATCTTTAAAAAATAAATGAATCTTTTTAAAAGTGACAGAGGGGAGATCACTACAGATCACATAGATATAAAAGGGGAATTAAGGGCTTGTAAAATTAAAAAAAACACTTTATGTCATTAGATGACAACCAAGACATAAATAACAGAATCCTTGAAAAGTATACATCTCAAAATAGGTAAAAGAAAATGAAAGTAGCTATAAAACATATTTTTTTTTTCTTTGACAGGCAGAGTGGACAGTGAGAGAGAGAGACAGAGAGAAAGGTCTTCCTTTTTTTTGCCGTTGGTTCACCCTCCAATGGCCGCCACGGCTGGCGCGCTGCGGCCGGCACACCGCACTGATCCAATGGCAGGAGCCAGGTGCTTTTCCTGGTCTCCCATGGGGTGCAGGGCCCAAGCACCTGGGCCATCCTCCACTGCACTGCCTGCCACAGCAGAGAGCTGGCCTGGAAGAGGGGTAACCGGGACAGAATCCGGCGCCCCGACCGGGACTAGAACCTGGTGTGCCGGCGCCGCAAGGCAGAGGATTAGCCTAGTGAGCCGCGGTGCCGGCCAAAACATATTATTCTTGATTTTTAACACAATCCTTCACACATGCAAAAACTTCAGGTCCAGATGTCTTCACTGGTGAATTCTGTCATTTAAGAAAGACCTAATACTAATTATACACAAACTCTTTCAGAAAATAGAGAAGAAAACACTCCCAACTTATTTATGACTCCAGCATCATACTGATAAAAAAAGTTTGCCAACCATATTAGGAGGAAAAAAGCTTACAGTTCAGTATCTTCCATAAATATAGACACAAAATTCTTTTTTAAAAATATTTTATTCGAAAGTTGGAATTACACAGAGAAGGAGAGGCAGAGAGAGAGGGAGAGGTCTTCCATCCACTGGTTCACTCCCCAACTGGCCGCAACGGCTATAGCTGTGCCTATCTAAAGCCAGGAGCCAAGAGCTTCTTCTGGGTCTCCCATGAGGGTTCAGGAGCCCAAGGACTTGGGCCATCTTCTACTATTTTCCCAGGCTATAGCAGAGAGCTGGATCAGAAGTGGAGCAGCCAGGTCTTGAACCGGCATCCATATGGGATGCTAGCACTGCAAGCGGCAGCTTTACCCGCTATGCCACTGTGCCGGCCCGGACACAAAATTCTTAACAAACTATAACTATTAGGAATTCACCTCCAGCAATACATGAAAAAGACAACACTTCATGAGCCAGGGATTTGTGCCAGTTTGGTTTTACATTCAGAATCATCCAGTGTAATTCACATTCTTAAAATGAAGGAGATAAATCATGTTGACTGTCTCAGTTAAAAAAATTTTTTGACCAAATTCAACATTTGATTAAAAACTTCCAAGAAGCCAGGAATACAAAGAAACTTAGTCTGATTAGGACTGTCTATGAAATATCTATAGTTAATATACATTATAATAATATTTGAACATTATTCTAATATATGGAATAATAAGTATTTGCTCTTATTTCTATTCAACACTGGAAATCATAGTATAATAAAATGAGTGACATATTAGAGACATACATTTGGAATAGAAGAAGAAAATCTGTTTTTATTTGCAGGCGACATAATAGTGTATGGTAAAATCTTAAAAAAAAATCTACTAAAATTAGTGAACTCAGCAAGGTCACAGGACCCAAGACCAAATACAAAAATCAATTACATTTCTAGGGGCTAGTGTTGTGCAGTGGGTTGAGCCACCAACTGCAATGTCAGCATCCCACATGAGTGCTGGTTTGAGTCCTAGCTGCTCCACTTTCCACCCAGCTGCCTGCTCACATGTCTGGGAAAGCAGCAGAAGATGACTCAAGTGCCTAGACCTCTGCCACCCATGTAGGAGATCCAGACAGGATTCCTGGCTCCTGGCTCCTGGCTCCTGGCTTTGGCCTGGCTCAGCCCTGTTGCGACCATTTGGAGAGTGAACTAGCAGGTAGAAGATCTCTCTGTGTATCTCTCTCTAGCTCTGCCTTTCAAATAAATAAATCTTTTTTTAAAAAAATCAATTACATTTCTAAATACTAGCTAGTATAATTAATCAAGTGGAATTTTTAAAAATAATAGCACAAAAAAGCTAAAGAAAAAATATATGCAAAACATGAGAACTAGAAAATATTTTGCTGAGAGAAACTAAAACAGTTGTAAATTAATGAAGACATAAGTCAGGTTCACAGACTGGTGATTCAATTTGTCCATTTTCTTAAATCTGTAAATTCAAAGAAATCCAAATCAAGCCTCAGTAGGCTTGTTTTGAAGACATTGACAAGCTTGTTCTAAAATTTATATTGAAATATAAAGTACCAGAATTGCCAAAATAGTCTTGAAAAAGAACAATGCTGGAAGATTTACAATACCTGATTCCAAGACTTCCTATACCCAGTAAAGGGTATAAAAAGCCAGCATAAGCTCAGTGGAAGTTAAGCAACTGTGGATAACAGCAAAAATATTAAATGGGTGGAAACCCATAATGTATCCATCATGCTATTGTACAAAGGATTGTGCCACCAATGAGTCACCATGATAACTTAGGTTTGACAACTTATATTTACTACCAATAAGACAGTGTATCAACAATAAGTAAGAAAATGAACATGAAGTTCAAAATACCCCTAATAACCTTGAGAAGAAACTGCCAGAGCTCAGCAGGCCCTTGAAAGACTCTGGGAGGTTAAGGAAATTGAAGCTGACTTTAGAGGTAGGTTCAGAAGGAAGACTGACCCTCAGGAGTAAATAAAACTTGGCAAATAGCAGGAATCAACTGTAAGTGCATTTGTAGAGAAATGTATCGGCCATCACTCCAGATAAGAATGTAAGCAGGCATATTCGTAAGGGTGTGTTACTGTTTCCTGTTTTTCTCTGGCTCCGTGGGCTTCAGGAATATTAAACTAATTCTCCTTGGTCAAGTTCAGGAGCATGGGAGTCACCCCTGAGACATCCCTCTCCTCACTCTCTGTAAGCAGTCCTTAGCAACCATTATCCATTCTAGCTTAAAAATTGATCTTACAACCTCCTACCTGTCTCCATCACCATAGCTCAAGCCACCATCATCTCTCCCCTGAATTTAACTTGTCCCCTTTTTGCATCTCATTTTTCCCCCTCTAAACCGTTCCCATCCATTCTCCACAGAGTACTCAGAGATCTTTGTAGATGTAAATTGAGTCTCATCGCTCTCCTGGTTCTGCCCCAAGTGTCATCTTATTGGTTTGTAGCATTTACCCTCTTAACAATTCTTTTCATTCTTTAATATACTCATTCATTTTCATTTTTATTTGAAAAGCGGAGAGACAGACATCTTGCATCTTTTGGTTCATTCCCCAAATGAAGCCAGGAACCAGGAACTCCATCCTGGTCCCCTACATAGGTGAAAGAGATACAAGCACTCTAACCATCACCTGCTGCCTCCCAGGGTGTGCATTAGCAAGGAGCAGAATTCAAACAATATGGAATGCAGGCGTCCCAAGCTGCGATTTACCTAGTGAGCCTAACACCAAACAAGTTGAAGGCTCCGGCTCCTTTATCAGCCACATCTCCACCTCCTGCAGGCTCTGGTCCTTAGAGTCAGCGCTAATGACTGCCCTAAAGGACTCACAGCAGAAAGGAGCTGGTAAATGGTGGGGTCAGAACCAAGGTGAACCAGGAGGTGCCCCTTCACACCATCTGGTTTGGAGGAGGGATAGGGAAGGTGATCAGGCACCGAGCTGAACTTACATTATCTTTACTAGAGACCCCAAAGACACTACTCTCACCACAACTCTGCTCTCAAAATCTGTTTAAGATCTCTTCATATTCCAATCCTCAAATGAAAGAGGAGGCTTGTATTTGCTGGGCCATTTTAAAATCTAGGAAAATGTAAAAAAAAAAAAAAAATCTGCATCCAGTGTGCTTGTAACCGCACTGAATCATCTTCCTTTCCCTCCTCACACTCTGACCTTGGGAGCAGCCACACAGCTGCTGCTCTAACGACAGTAGGACTTCCTTTCCCTTTCATGTTCTGACAAAAGCTCATCCTGTGATTCAGCAGAATGCGTGTTCCACAGATGCTCGACTAAGGATTTTAGGGGCTAAATGGAGGGAAATGGCTAAACCTCAAAAGCAGACTTCAGATAAGAAAGGAATTTATGACCACTAGGCAAAACAGCCAAGCTTCCTATCAAAGAAACCCCCACATAATTGCCATCAGGATGACCATCAGAACAGACCCTGGAAACCAACCTGACCATCCATAAGAGACCCATTGTCCTCCCTAACCTCACTAATTCCCCTTTCTCCTTTAAAAGTCCTCTTGCTAACTTGCAAATTGGGAAAAGCACTTTTGAGCCTGGAAATGTCTGCTTTTCCCCCAAGATTGCTGGCCTCTGGAATAAACTTGTTCCCTCGCATCAACTCCAATCTCTGGTGAATTGGCCATCCAACATTGAGCACCCTGGGCCTAATTTGGTGATATTGCACAGATCCCTGATCCAGAAAAACTGCCACCCAGAGAATGCAAAAACTATTAAGGAGTACTTTCAGAGACAGTTAACTTTAAAAAAAAAAAAATTGAGCCTTCCTCCGATCTTGATATATGGAGAGATTTTTATCTCATGCATATTCACAATATTCCTTTGAGTTAAGAACAGAATAAGTGTGGAGGGGTTTCCCAGGACCCTGGGAAAAGTCCCAAAGCTAAGAGCAGTGCAAATGTTGGATCATAGGGGAAAAGGAATTCACCCTGAGCAGAAGCTGCGTTCACAAGTATGCCTCTTTGTGGGGAGCAATCCGGATTAGACTAAGTTACTGGAATTAAGACTTATTCTATGCACCTGCTCTCCCACAATATGGCGCTGGGAGAGAAGAAAACAGCTTCTACACAGCTGCCTCCAGTTCAACCAATAAACTGTAGGACTTGCTCCTGATTGGAGAGCAGCGAACTCGGCGTGTGGGCAGCCGAGTTGGGATTGGCGGAGGAGGACTATAAAGGAGGAGAGAGACGGCATGCACCAGGAACATCTAAGGGGAACATCTAAGGGAACACCTGTGCAGCCCCCGAGAAGAGCCGGCCGGCAGTGTGCCGCTCCCCTGCGGAAGTGGGGAATGTGGCTAGGGGGAACTGCCCTTCCACGGAGGTGGAAGGGATAGTAGCCAACCCGGGAAGAACCAGCAGCAAACCCGGGGAGGGCCGAGCAGACGAAAGAACAGTGCAGGGTCCTGTGTCGTTCCTCCACGAAGACGGGGAGCGACATAATGGTGCCGTGACTCGGATATGAAGCCTAGGCAGGGTTTAGTGTTGCTCCTCCACGAAGAGGGGGAGCGACACCTCTTAGGTTCATGTACAGCAGCCAGCCTCTGGCTGTCCTGCCCACTGCTCCCTTGCGGCGTGTTCAATAAATCTAGCTCTGTTCACTGTGACTGCTCCAGGGAATACTTTCACCACTTGTGACACTGACTTCAATAGGTCACTTCCCATTGCAATAAGTATTTGAACCTCTATTTCTTTTTAAATTTATTATCATATTACTTTTGACTATCACTTCTCGGCCTTTTGGCTAAGATCAAGTGTGTATATTATTTTTGACTGACAGATCCTAACTGCACACATTTAGGGGGTAAAGTGTGATGTTTTGATATATGTATACACATGGGATAATTAAGCCCACTGACATTCCTCTCATTTGTTTATGGTGTGACATTTGAAATTTGCTCTTATTTTGAAATATAAAATATGTTATTAATGGCTTTAGTCACCATGCTGTTCAGTAGATTTCAAAATCCATTCCTGCTGTACATCTGAAAGTTAGGACCCTTTAATCAACAGCACCCTATTCCCACCCTCAGAATCTTAATTTCTTAAGGGACCCATTGAGGTTAAGCGGCTTCTTCCAGGCACTTTGAAAATCATTATGGGCTCAAGGACACAAAAAATTTCCCTCGTGCATGACCAAAGGAGATAATGGATATAAAAGCATTTTATATATGATAAAATAGTTACACTAGCATTAATTTTTATTCCAGTTAATGAGGGATGTTAGCTAAAATGATGACTGGACACTAACTCAGTTTTGCCCTGAGATTCTGTGTATATTACACATATTTAAAAAAGAAACTAACAGAAAACAGGCTACTTACAAGGCAGAGTGCCTTGAAGAGATTTTCCAGAAAATGCCTAAGAATCTGGTTCTCTTCAGACTTTCTGGACCCAGAGTTGTAGTATTTTCTAGGTCTTCCCAAGGATTAAAATGGCTTACTCCTGTGTCCTTGGAGGTAAGGCCTGATTCCACTGTTTCTCGCTGCTTGCCACAGCCTGCTGCCCTCCTTCCGTTTCCTCTAGAAGCCAGGGAGTCACCCCACGGATGTTGTCTTCCTGAGTCTCGGGCTATCCCTCTTCCTTCAGCTCAGGCCACCCCTCAGACATAGACATTTGGTGAAACACTATGGCAGAAATGAGCCAGGAGCGATGGAATTCCTTGGGAAGGCAGCCTGGGAGAAAGGGGCATGGAGGGGAAGCATGTAACTGTATACATGTTCAACCAAGGGTGAGGGTCAGCTGTAGGAGATGGCAGGTGAGAGGAGTCACCTGGGATCATCAGGGCAAATATTTAACTCATAGAAGAACCTGTAAGTTAGAGAGATGCATCATCTCCCAACAGCACCATCATTCTTCTCGGTTCTCCCGTGATACCTCCAGGAAACAGGGTCACAGAGGATGGTGTACACGTCAGAGAAAAGAGGGGGATGAGAACAGGAACCACATCCAGAGCTTCTAATGTTGGTGCTCACCCCTGTGCCCCTGCTCTGCTCATCTCAGCCTCACCTCACACCGGCAAGGTGAAGCCGCAAGCCAGCACCTCCTCCCCAAGCTCCTTTCAGTCAATCCAAATCCTGGCACTTCTTTTCCAGTGGACGAGGAGCCTCTAAGAATTCCTTTTATTCACTTTTATGAACTTGTTTGTCCTTGAAATTTTTCCCACCCAGTCAAGCACTTGATCTTTTTTTTTTTTTAACTTTTATTTAATGAATATAAATTTCCAAAGTACAGTTTATGGATTACAATGGCTTCCCCCCCCCATAACTTCCTTCTCACCCGCAACCCTCCCCTTTCCCTCTCCCTTCCCCCTTCCATTCACATCAAGAATCATTTTCAATTATTTTTAAATACAGAAGATCCATTTAGCATATATTAAGTAAAGTTTTCAACAGTTTGCACCCACACAGAAACACAAAGTGTAAAATACTGTTTGAGTACTAATTATAGCATTAAATCACAATGTACAGCACATTAAGGACAGAGATCCTACATGAGGAGTAAGTGCACAGTGACTCCTGTTGTTGAGCTAACAAATTGACACTCTTGTTTATGGCGTCAGTAATCACCCTAGGCTCTTGTCATGAGTTGCCAAGGCTATGGAGGCCTTTTGAGTTCACTGACTCTGATCATATTTAGACAAGGTCATAGTCAAAGTGGAAGTTCTCTCCTCCCTTCAGAGAAAGGTACCTCCTTCTTTGAAGACCTGTTCTTTCCACTGGGATCTCACAGAGATCTTTCATTTAGGTCTTTTTTTGCCATAATTTCTTGGCGTTCCATGCCTGAAATACTCTCATGGGCTTTTCAGCCAGATCCGAATGCCTTAAGGGCTGATTCTGAGGCCAGAGTGCTGTTTAGGACATCTACCATTCTATGAGTCTGTTGTGTATCCCACTTCCCATGTTGGATAGTTCTCTCCCTTTTTTATTCTATCAGTTAGTATTAGCAGACACTAGTCTTGTTTATGTTATCCCTTTGGCTCTTAGTCCTATCATTATGATCAATTGTGAACAGAAGTTGATCACTTGGACTAGTGAGATGGCATTGGTACATGCCAACTTGATGGGATTGAATTCGAATCCCCTGGCACATTTCTAACTCTACCATTTGGGACAAGTTCGATTGAGCATGTCCCAAACTGTACATCTCTTCCCTCTCTTATTCCCACTCTTATATTTAACAGGGATCACTTTTCAGTTAAGTTTCAACACTTAAGAATAATTGTGTATTAATTACAGAGTTCAACCAATAGTATTAAGTAGAACAAAAAAATACTAAAAGGGATAAAGTATTAAGTTGTTCATCAACAGTCAGGGCAAGGGCTGATCAAGTCACCGTTTCTCATAGTGTCCATTTCACTTTAACAGGTTTCCTTTTTGGTGCTCGGTTATTTGTCACCGATCAGGGAGAATATATGATATATGTCCCTTTGCGACTGGCTTATTTCACTCAGCATGATGTTTTCCAGATTCCTCCATTTTGTTGCAAATGACCGGATTGTATTGTTTTTTTATTACTGTATAGTAGTCTATAGAGTACATGTCCCATAATTTCTTTATCCAGTCTACTGTTGATGGGCATTTAGGTTGATTCCAGGTCTTAGCTATTGTGAATTGAGCTGCAATAAACATTAAGGTGCCCATATGAGATGCCAGCACTGCAGGTGGCATCTTAACCCACTACATCACAGTGCCAGCCTCCTTCCTTCCTTTTTACTCTGTTTCTCCCTATATATGTGCATTCATATAAGACTGGGGAGCAGATTCCTATCTGTAGTAAAATCTTATTCTGACTATAAATCTTTGGAGCTTCTGGAAAGGGTGAGAAAAAAGTTAGTGATGGGGTGAGAGGCAAGGAATAATACTATAGTATCAAAGCCACATGTAAACTATACAGCTACTATTTTTAAGGTTCCTTGGTAACCTGACCTATGGGTAGGAATACAGTATATTTCCTAGGGTAAGCCCTCGATGTAAATGGGGTTTTAACTTTGAAGTTTCATTACTCTGGATAGCTAGGCAATGTCATCCCCATTTTACATAGCAACAAATGAAGACTCAGAGTCTCAAAATTAGTTTTAGTTTTTCTGTCTGTTATTGTATAAGTTATTGGCCACACACAGAACAGCAACTTGTATCTTTTGACTTTGAGTTCCAGTTGCTTCCGTACTCCAGTACTAGGGCTGTCAGGAGAAGCAGGAGGTGTCCATGCTGCAGCAGCAGTGTCCCAGAACCACTCACAAAGGCACGTGGCTTTGATTTTCCATCCTTCTGGTCTGTGTGTTGACTTTTAAAGGTCCAACTGTTGCAGTTAAAGGAGACAGTGTTCCTGCAATGGGTAGTGTTAATACCACACAGATCTCTTTATTTCCTCTGCCACAACCATTTCGTGGGCAAGGTCAATGAAGCATCTAAGTTCAGGATCCTGGCCACAGGATGTAGAGAAGAGGATATAAAAATAATGGGCCAGCATTAAGCCACCATATACAATGCCTGCATCCCATATGGGCACTGGTTTGAGTCCTATCCACTGCACTTCTGATTCAGCTCCCTGGCTAATGGCCTGGGAAAAATAGTGGAAGATGGATGAAGTATTTTGGACCCCACCACCCATGTAGGAGACCCAGATGAAGCTCCTGGCCCCTGGCTTCAGCCTGGCCCAGTATTGGCCATCGCAACCATGTTGGGAAGTAAACCAGCAGATGGAAGATATCTCTCTCTCCCGATCCTGTAACACTGACTCTCCAAATAATTTTTTTTAGAAAAGGTAAGTGGGCCATAGTCCTTGACTTAAAGGAGCTGAGTGTTTAGTTTGTCACATGAATGTACGTAAAATTTACTTTGGGAAGAAACGTTAACATAGACAAAACTGGAGCACATATATGACATTATAAGATCAAGTGCTTAGGCAGTCAAAGCCAAAATTAACTACTGGGATTGCATCAAATTGAGAAGTTTCTGTACTGCAAAAGAAACAGGAAAGTGAAGAAGCAACCGACAGAATGGGAAAAAAAATTTGCAAACTATGCAACAGATAAAGGGTTAATAACCAGAATCTACAAAGAGATCAAGAAACTCCACAACAACAAAACAAAAAAACCCACTTAAAAAATAAAAGTAAAAAAAAAAAAAGAGAGAGAGAGATGGGCCAAGGACCTCAATAGACATTTTTCAAAAGAGGAAATCCAAATGCCCAACAGACACATGAAAAAATGTTCAAGATCACTAACCATCAGGGAAATGCAAATCAAAACCACAATGAGGTTTCACCTCACCCCGGTTAGAATGGCTCACATACAGAAATCTACCAACAACAGATGCTGGCAAGGATGTGGGGAAAAAGGGACACTAACCCACTGTTGGTGGGAATGCAAACTGGTAAAGCCACTATGGAAGTCAGTCTGGAGATTCCTCAGAAACCTGAATATAACCCTACCATACAACCCAGCCATCCCACTCCTTGGAATTTACCCAAAGGAAATTAAATTGGCAAACAAAAAAGCGGTCTGCACCTTTCAATCCAGCTCTCTGCTGTGGACTTGGAAAGCAGTGGAAATGGCCCAAGTCCTTGGGCCCCTGCACCTGTGTGGGAGACCTGGAGGAAGCTCCTGGCTCCTGGCTTCAGATGGGTACAGCTCTGGCTGTTGCAGTCATCTGGGAGGTGAACCAGCAGATGGAAGATCTCTCTCTCTCTGTCTCTGTCTCTCTCTCTGTCTCTCTCTCTCTGCCTCTCCTTCTCTCTCTGTGTAACTGACTTTCAAATAAATCAATCAATTTTTTAAAAAAAGAAGGAAAGAAGGATGCTAATTTCATGTCATCTAGGAGTTTAGTTAGCTGGTGGCTGCTCTTCCCATGTAGTCTGCTACTATTTGGTTCATTATCCCAGAAAATAACTCCATAATATTTAGTGTACAAAAGATTAAGGCAGGAGGACACTCTTTCTCAAAATACTATATTGTAGACTCTAGAGGCCACTAGATCAACTCTTTTTCTTTTTTTTTTAGATTTATTTTTATTTATTTGAAAGACAGAGTTACAGAGAGAGGTAGAGACAGAGAGAGAGGTCTTCCATCCAATGGTTCACTCCCCAGATGGCTGCAACAGCCGAAGCTGTGCCGATCTGAAGCCAGGAGCCAGGAGCCAGGAGCTTCTTCCAGGTCTCCCATGCGGGTGCAGAGGCCCAAGGACTTGGGCCATCATCTACTGCTATCCCAGGCCATAGCATAGAGCTGGATCGAAAGAGGAGCAGCCAGGACTAGAACCAGCACCCACATGGGATGCCGGCACTTCAGGCCAGGGCGATAACCCGCTATGCCACAGCACTGGCCCCAGATCAACTCTTTTTGTAGAATATACTATGGAAACCAAAAAATATAAGCACAAACATAACTTACATTTTGGGGGAAAGATTCCACATATTTTTTAAAGACTTTTTTTTTTTTTATTCGAGGTAGTGTTACAGAGGGAGAGACAGAGAGAAAGATCTTCCATTTTGCTGGTTCACTCCCCAAGTGACCGCAATGACTTCAGCTGGGCTGATCTGAAGCCAGAAACTTCTTTCAGGTCTCCCATGTGGGTACAGGGCCCAAACAAGTACTTGGGCCATCTTCTACTGCTTTCCCACGCCATAGCAGAGAACTGGATCAGAAGAGGAGCAGCTGGGACACAAACTGGCACCTGTGGGATGCCAGCACTGCAGGCAGAGGTTTAGCCTACTATGCCACAGCACAGGCCCAGATTCCACATATTGACATATCAGTTTCTCATGATATGTCTGCCTAGCTCTGAAGATACACCCTCCTGTTGAAAATCACTAAAATGTGTGTGTGTGTGTGTGTGTGTGTGTGTGTGTAAATAGTAACGGAGTTTAGCAGAATGTTGGACAGAACTGAAGAGATTTTTAAGTTGGAAATTATCCAAAATGTAGGAAAGAGAGTAAAAGTACAGAAAAAAAATGAAAAAGTTAAAGAGACCCAGAGTATGGAATGGCGAGGTCTAGAAAATGTCTGCTTGCAGCTCCTAATGGAGCAGAGTAATATGTCAACAAATAAACAGAATTTTTCAGAGCCAACGGAGAACACTGTATCAACTAGAATCTGTCAGGAGACAGAAATGATGCCATAATTTGTCCTGGAAATTTTAAATATAAAACTTAAAAGGAATCCCCAGCTAAGTAAAAAGTGGTTGGGCCCAGCACTGTGGCATAGCCCAGCTCCAGCCATTGCAGCCATTTGGGGAGTAAACCAACAGATGGAAGTCCTCTCTCTCTCTCTTTCTCTCTTTCTCTCTTTCTCTCTCTGTAACTCTGCCTTTCAAATAAATAAATAAATCTTTAAAAAAAAAAGTGGTTAACCACTAAAAGAGTATGTGGGGATGCAGGCCACCTGAGGACTCCAGGCTGTGCTGCTGTAGGGTTGAGCCTTGCGCCCAGCCACTAGCTCGGTGAAAACCACCATTGCTATAGAGTCACTCGCCGAGTCACAAGCCCACAACCAGATCCCAGGAAACAAAACCCCAGGAAGTAGCAAGTCTCTTCCTCCTTTTCACCTCTCTCATGTCCCTCAAGAGTCCCTCACTGGCAGAAGGTGAATAGTATCTTCAGAGTCCAGCTTATATATGGCAAAATACATAAGGGTAGGTTGGCGTTGTGAAGCAATGATGGCTATCACAGTAATAAACGCTCAGAGTCAGTGAGAGGTGGTGTGTATTGGGCACTTATTTCATGCAGGTACTTTTTATATATATATTCACTATTTAACCCTTGGAACAGTTCTACAAAGTGCTACATTTAGAATTCCAGTGAATTCCAAACAAGATATGTGAAAAACAAACCAGTCCTAGACTTTGTATTGGTAAAACTGCAACACCGAAGACTACAAGAAGATGTTAAAAGCATCCAGAGAACTAAGTGGATCACCTTCACAGGTGACAGTTCCGCTGATGGAACTGCAGGGCAGAAGGCAACAGACAGCATCACCAAGCAATAAACGAAGGAACTGTCAGCCTAGAATTCTGTAACCAGAAAAGGTCTTTCCAGAATTTGGGCAAAATAAAGACATTATCAGACAAAAATGGGAAGATCACTGCTGTAGGCCCTCTTCTAATGCAGATATTTTAGGCAGAAGGAATGTGACCCTGGTGGAAATGCTGAGATGCAAGAACAGAACAGCTAAGGATACTAATACATGGGTGACTCTAATAGATACAGAAACAATAATATGTGGTTAAAAATAAGCAAGATGGAGTTAAAATACATATCAATAGTCTGTTAGTTTCAGGGTAGGAATACATGAAGTTAAAGTATTCCAGATTTTTGTATTGAGCAGTGAGGATAAAAGTACTGGTTATCTTTGGATTTTGGCAAGTTGACTACGTAAACTGTGATTCTCACCACATCATGGTGCCCTGCTCATATTTGCTCAGCACTTGCCATGTCTCTCCAAGTCAACTTTTCCTGCTGTAAGCACCTGAGACTCTGAGAGCTTTCCCTGGTTGTAGGAGTATGTTCAGCCTCCATGTTGGGCAGGCCAGAAATGCTAGGGCATTAAAGCTGCAGCTGTCAACCAGTGACAGATCAGAGTTGGTGGACACTGGGGCAGCTTCCTTGCTCTTGGGATAAAACAATCCTGAAACATATCCTGGGTACTCTCCCAGAGGCCCCCATGACGAATGAACCACTGATGCACCTGCATTGGCTTCCTTTCTTGTTCTGACTTCCTCCCATGTTTCTACACAGGTGCTTCATGGGATCCAAAGTAGGATACTTAGGCTCCAATTTTCAACACCACAAATATAATATAATCAAACTGTATTAACTTCCAAATTAGCGGCAGAAAAGAAATGGAATAACAAAAGAACATCAATCCAGAAGAAGGCATGAGTGGAAGGAAAAACAGATCTGTTAGGATAATAACCAAGCATAGATGAGAAGGTAATTGATGAAACGTTAAACACAGAAAACAACATCAGTAAAAACATGCAGGGCTAATCAGGTTGACTTAACAGGTGTGTACTTGTGCAGTACACGGCACTGACAGCGAGTGCTGTGGTCTGAATGTTTGGATCTACCTTAAAGTTATGTTGACGTCCAAACCTCCAGTGTCATGACATTAGGAGGTGGGGCCTTTGGGATGGTAATGAGTTCATAGGGCTGGAGCTCTCAGGAAACGAGGGTAGTGCTCTTATAAAAGAGGCCCACGGGAGCTCATTTTCCCCCTCCAGCATGTGTGAGGACACAGCAAGACCCACAAACCGACAAATGGGCCTTGAGCGGAGGCTAAACCTGCTGGTGCCTTGACCTTGGTCTGCCCAGCCTCCAGGACTATGAGAAATAAATTTCTGTTGTTTACAAGCCACTCATTTTATGACATATTTTTTGTGGCAGTCCAAACAGACTAAGACGCCCACACAACTGTTTCATGAATCACAGGCAGTTAATAAATCCCACTAGCTCATAAAGCAAGCCTCAACATGTTTCAAAGGGCTGGAATGATTCAGTGTATTTTTTGACCAATGCATCTAAGCTAAAAGACCCAGCCCTGGCCATTTCAGTCTTCTGGAGAGTGAACCAACAGATGGAAGATTTCTCTCACTCTTGTCTCTCCCTTTCTTTCTTAACCCCAACTTTCAAAATAAAGAATTAATTTTTAAAATAAATAAATAAAAGACAACCAGAACCTCCTATATGCTTAGAAATGGATTGAAGAAGAAATCCTAATTTAAATTATAAAGTATTTTTAATTGAATCACAATAAAAATACTACCTGTCAAAATCTGGGTGTTACAGCTCAAAGTAAAGGGGATGCCATTCCTCCCATATCTGTACTCGTACAAGTTAGTGAGGAAGTCAGGCAAAGAACAGCGGAATAAATGAAACAAGAAGAAAATAATACAGAGTAGAAAAGTTGCAACACAGTAGGGAAGGCCAGCAAGGCTCAAAATTTGGTTCTCTGAAAAGATTAATAAAAGATACAGATTCTGGCTAGAATGGTCAAGGCCAAGAAGCGGCTCATTTACCCAATGTCAGGAATGACAAGGGGCCCCTATCAGATGCTGCAGACATGTAAAAGATAGCAATAGCATATGAATAACTGTAGGCCAATGTTAAAAAATTCAGATTTATAAGTTCCTACAGAAATATCTAATACATATAAAATCCATTTAATTCTATGGCCATGCAGATTCACACAAAACCTTCAGGAAAGGTGGTTTCACCAGTGAGATCTACCATATATTCAAGAATCAATAATTCTGATCTTCAGAAATTCTCAAGGTGGGCTGGCACTGGGCATAGTTGGTTAAGCTTCCACCTGCCACGTCAGCATCCTATGTAGGTGCCGGCTCAGGTCTCGGCTGCTGCCCCTTCTATCCAGCTCTCTGCTGATGGCCTGAGAAATCACTGGAAGATGGCCCAAGTGCTTGGGCCCCTGCACCCACATGGGAGACCTGAAAGAAGCTCCTGGTGCCTAGCTTCAGATCAGCCCAGCTCCGGGTGTTGCAGCCATTTGGGGAGTGAACCAGTGGATGGAAGACCTCTCTCTCTCTGTCTCTGTAACTCTGCCTCTAAAATAAATAAATAAATAAATCCTTGGGAAAAAAAGAAACTCTTTCAGAGACTAGTAAAAGAGAAGATGCCTCTCAACTGTTTTTTAAGTCTAGTAAAACCCTATTACCAAGGTTATTAACATGATGGAAAAATTACAAGCTAAATTCGCCCATGAAAAAATCCTTAATGAATTATTTTCCAGTCAATAAAATAGTAAACACATGGTGCTTTGTCCCAGGCATAGGTTTAAGCACTTTGGACAAATTGCTAAACATTGAAATAGTTTTGACTGTGAGTTAGGCACTAGTATATTCCCCATTTCAGCATCTAAGGAAACAGAGGCACAAACAGGTTAAGTAACTTGTCTGAGTCACACTGCTAGCCAGTGGGATAGCAAGGTTCCAAACCAGGCAGATTAAGTCAAGAGCTAATTGTTTAGCAGCTACATTAAGACAAAGGTAGTTTATCCCAGGAATACAAGATGATTTGATATTCAAAAATAAGTTAATGTTAATCATCACATTTACATATTAAAGGAGAAATACCTTCTGATCTCTTCAATAGATGCAGGGGGGAAAAAGTTCAAATTCAGCATCCATAAAAAGAACTCTTGCTAAACTGGGAATAGAATTAGACTTCATTAATCTGATAAAGATTATCTACAAAAACCTCAACAAACATCACACTTAATGATGACACATTCAAAAGCTCTCCCTTCAACTTGAGGACAGAGACCAAAGTGCTAATGATTACCAATTTTATTCTGGCAGCAGATTAGGTTAAAAATAATAGGATTGGCGGGTGCCATGGCTCACTAGGCTAATCCTCCACCTGTGGCGCTGGGACTCCGGGTTCTAGTCCCAGTTGGGGCACCGGATTCGGTCCCGGTTGCTTCTCTTCTAGTCCAGCTCTCTGCTATGGCCCGAGAGGGCAGTGGAGGATGGCCCAAGTGCTTGGGCCCTGCACCCACATGGGAGACCAGGAGAAGCACCTGGCTCCTGGCTTCGGGTCGGCGCAGCCGTAGCAGCCAGTTGAGGGGTGAACCAATGGAAGGAAGACCTTTCTGTCTCTCTCTCTCACTGTCTAATTCTGCCTGTCAAAAAAAAATTATAATAATAATAGGATTGAGGGGCTGGTACTGTGGCACACTAGGTTAATTCTCCGCCTGCGGCGCCAGCATCCCATATGGGCACCGGGTTCTAGTCCCAGTTGCCCTCTTCCAGTCCAGCTCTCTGCTGTGGCCCAGGAAGGCAGTGGAGAATGGCCCAAGTGATTGGGCCCTTGCACCTGCATGGGAGACCAGGAGGAGGCACCTGACTCCTAGCTTCGGATCGGCATAGCTCCGATGGTAGCAGCCATTTGGGGAGTGAACCAATGGAAGGAAGACCTTTCTCTCTGTCTCTCTCTCTCACTGTAACTCTACCTGTCAAATAAAAATCTTTAAAAAATAATATGATTAAAAGTTGGATGTTTGGCACAGTTGCTAAGTTGCTGCTTGGGATGCCTGTATACCAGGACTGGTTCAAGTCCTGGCCGGTGTGCTTTCCATCCAGTTTCCTGCTATGGGAGGCAGCAGGAGACGGCACAGATATTTGGATCCCTTACACCCACATGAGAGACCAAGATGGAGTTTCAGACTCCTGGCTTCAGCCTCGCCCAGCCCTGGCATGTGGGGAGTGAGCCAGTGGATGGAAGATCTCCTTGTCTCTATCCATCTCTGCCATTCAAGTAAAAAAAAAAAAAAGATATCAATAATTTTAAAATATTAGCATTGGAAAGGAAAGTGACAAAATTGTTATTATTAGCAGATAACATCATACATATATGTAGAAAATGAGAAACAACTACAAACAAATTACCAGAATTAATTTAACAGTTTAGGGAAATTTTTGGATATAAAAATTAAATTCACGTCCAATCAACAACAGTAATAAAATGAAATTTAAAACAGACTTTGTCCACAATGACATTAAAAATTATCAAGTACCTAGGAATAAATCCAAGAAAATATGTACAAGACATTAATAGAGAAAATTATAAAATTTTATTGAAAGACATTAAAGAAGACCTAAATAAATGGAGAAATATACCACCTCATGGATTGGAGGACTGAACATTGTAAAGATGTCGTTTCTTTCCAAATTGATTTATAGACTCAGTAAAATCCCAATTAAAACTCCAATAGGTTTTTTTGCGGAACTTGACAAGCTGGCTGTAAAATTTATAAGACAGTGCCAAGGGCCAAGACTAGCTACTCTTGAAGAAGAGAAATAAGGTGGGAGGACTTGCTCTACCAGATATAAATACTTATTATAAAGCTACAGTAATTAAGACAGTGTAGTGTTGGTACTAGGATTGACAAATAGACCAGTGGACCAGAGTAGGGAGCCATAAACAGACCTATACCTTCATGAACGTTTGAAATATAACAGAGGTAATGCTTGGATCGGCAGGGAAAGAGATGGACTCTTCAATAAATAGTGCAGGAATAATTGAGTATCCATCAGGAGGAAAATGGAAGTAGAACAGCACCTCACATTATACACAAAAATTAATTAAGGTGGATTAACAAGCTGGACAGGAAGGGCAAAACTCTAAAGACTCAGAAGGTAATGTACAAGAATATGTTCATGACCTTGCGGGTAGGGAAGTAGTTCTTAAAACAGACGCAAAATCCATCCATCACAAGTGAAAGGTTTATAAATTTGAGTATTACAATTAGGAAGGTCTGTTCCACACACACTTTAAGACAACAAAGAGACAATCCACAGCATGGGAAAAGATGCCACAACATAGAAAACTAACAAAGGATTCAGATTCAGAATTTATAAAGAACTTCTATGGCTCAAAGTGAAAATAAAGAAGGAAACAGAAGACTTGAACATATATGCTTTACAAGAAAGGAAATCCAAATGGCCAACAACCCTACAGAGAGATACTTAATCCCACCGATGAAATGCAAATTAAAACACAATGAGATCCAATGATACAGCCATCAAACTGGCAAAAATAACATCTGCCCAGCACCAACGGATAGCCTCATGCATTAAACAGGTGCAGCATCCTGGGAAATAGCCTGTAGCCAGCAGAGATGGGTTTGTGCGTTTCCTGTGCCCAGCTGTTGCATGCCTGGGTATGTCCTGGAGAAAGTGTGGCACTTGCAGTGAGTGTTCTCAGCAGCATTGTTTGGAATAGCCCTAACTAGAAGCAGCCTAAGTGTCCAGCAAGAGTGAAGAACGTGCATACATACATTGACATATATAGCAATGAAATGAGCAAATCACAGCTACGGGCGTCGATTCAGATGACTCTCCAAGTGATGTAGAGTTAAAAAAAAAAAAAAAGAAGTCCCAAGGAAGACCTACTTTTTGATTCTATCAGATTCAAAACAGACCAAAATGAGACTATATTGCTTTGTGATGCATAAGTGGATGGTAAGACTATATAGGAAAACAGTGAAATGATGAGCAATCTCTAGAGTGGCCTCCCCAAGCTGGGAGACATGGGAGGAAGGGGACTGTGTTCAGGCCAGAGAAGGTGCTTCTAAGATCCTGTAGTGCTAACCAGTGTTCACTTTGTATTTATCTTTATAATAGAGGTAAATCTTTTGTTTAATTTCCCCACGTGTCTGCTATATCTCATGATTTTCCAAAGCATCCTGAGGTGGGCATTCACCCTCAGTTAAGATGCCTGTGTCCTGCAGCGAACCGCCTGCATACAAGGCCCAGCCTTCTGCTCATGCAGAAGGAAGTGGTGCTGATTGCTCTAAGAGCCGGGCTCCTGCCACCAATGCGGGAGACGTGGGTTGAGTCTCTGGCTCCTGTCTTCAGTTCAGTTGAGCTGTGTGGCTGTGTGGGCATCAAAGTGGAGCGATCAGTGGAGGAAGGCTTGCTCTCTGCCTTTCTCTGCCTCTGAAAACAAATGGGGGAAAAAAGCACCCCACATGTGCAGATGCAAAGTGTCTCGACATCAGCATGAGTTTAGAGATCAAGGGTACTTGTAATACAGGTCTCCTCCAGCGCCCCCTCTGAGGCAGGACCCAGGGTGTGTCCTGCTGCTGAGCTGTACCCTTCAATGGCACTAAGGGACACACACACACACACACACACACACACACTGCTATCTCAACAACAATGGGGAGGCCTCTTTTAGAAACCATAGTTCAAGTTTTTCCAAGAGTCCTCTGCTCCTCAGGTGACATCAGGGCCTACTTTAGACCAGAGTCCCAGGATGCTCAGAGGTGACACAGACTCCAGTAGGAGCGATCTCTCCTGACAGTCCACAGCTCCTGCTGATCTCCCAGGAAGAGTGTCCCCCCAGGCACAGCACAGCGATCATCAGCCTGCTCCGTGGTGAGGCAGGGGTTCACCTGAGCTGCAGAGAAGCACCTCCTGGGCTCGTCCTGGTTCCCAGCCGAATCTTGTGCCAGCTGTGAGCCCCCAGGTCAGAAATCCAAGGCAGAGCCCAAGTAAGCAACTCCTGGGGTCAGAAGAACCAGCGATTTAAGAGCCTTTCATGAGCTTGATAATGAACAATAAATACACAAAATTACAACCAAGACGATAACTCATCAAATTAATGGGGTCCCACCAGGCTCGACTCAGATTTTAATGAATAGGCACGCTGAGGCCAAGGGTGATCCATCCGAGCCCTCACTGCAGGGAGGTAGAGAACTCTCTCTCTCTCTCGGAGTCCACGGCCTCTCCATGCTTCCCTCCTTTGTTAAGTGTCTGGCTCCTGTGGGACTCCCCTGGAGGCTGTTCCTTCAGATCCTGAGTAAGGAGCCCCGTGTGTGCACAGAGGGTTCCCTCCCACATGCACATGCTCGCAGCCACAGCCACAAAGACACCGATTCCCCCAGAAACTCCAGTTGTCTAGCATCTGGCTACCAAGTCTCAAAAATCCCCAAATTTGAAACTGGCTACGGAACCTGTTGCAGGTTACAGGAGGCATGGAAAAGCATGCCAGAGAGGGTAGAGGAAGGGTGATGGGAGAGAAGAAATACTGGGGTAGGGATGGTTGAGGGCCTCCTGGGAAAGGAAAGAGATAGCTACACCTCGGCCAGGACCAGGAACAGTGTCCATCATCCAGCTGGGAGGTGTCCAGCCCCAGCCTACCTCCATTGCATGTTTGGTGAACTGCAGGGAGATGGTATTCCGGGTTGAAGAACCTTTGGCAGAGCCAGGTGCAAGCAGCTTTGCTATGGCAGGCAGCCAGCTTGGTAAAGGTCAGTGTATGCCATTGAATGCAACACCAAAGGCCAGCGAGATGGAAAACCAGGGTGGAGCTTACACAGCATCCAGCTGGCACATGCTCAGAGTGTGGGTGGCTCCTGTGCTATGGGGATCATTTGCCTTGTTTGCTGTTCTCCTTGGCGTGGTGCTCCTTTGTCACATGCTTACCTACCAGACTTCCTGGAACCTTCTCTGTTTTGCTGGTGACGGCAGAGATCTGCATCAGTCAGGGCAGCCATCCGTGCCGGGCAGACGCCCTGTGGCCGGTTCCCAGGGAGCACCACCTTTCAGCACACTCACCGAGACCGAGGTAATGCTCAGGAGTGAGCGTCGCCTGCTGGGGCCACTGCAGGAAGAGTGGTTAGCCACCGCCCACTGGCCTCTCCTCGCCTGAGAAGAGCATGGAAGTGTGAACATGTGGGAACGTGATGCACCTCCTTCATCAATAATCAGATCTTAGCTATTGCCAGGTATTCTTCCAGTGTTCATCTGCTTGATAACCACAGAGTGTTTAACCCTGATTCAATGCATGCACCTACTCTGTAAGAGAAGCACAAACCTTAACCAGACTCAGGCTTGTAGGGCAGCCAACTCGGAACCCTGACTGGTTGTTTCCAGGTATAAATCCTCAGTTGGGCTTGCTGGATAAACTTTGATTTTCCAACGAGACACTGATGATTTCAGTCCATACTATTAACTACGGATGCTACATGAATATAAGTACATCGTATCTCACCCTTCCCTCCCTCTGTTTATTATCTATGCAAAAACCAAATCATTTTATGTTTTGGGTAAAGGATGTTAGGACTAAGATTGGATCTTGTAATTCTGTTCCTCTTTTATGGTTTGCTTTTGTTTAGTTTTTGAGAAAGCACAGGGCCAAGTGATTAAAAGAGTATGCTGATTAAACTGGAAGAAGGGCAGCGAAGGCTGGCAAGAGTTTTTTCCAAACGTGGGGCTAAGACGCAATCACCTCGCAGAAATCAGATCCTGGAAAGGACGCCGAGCCTCAGAAGTGAAGAGCTGTGATTGTCTGTCTTCGGTCTCTTCTCAGCGAGCTTTAGAAGTGAACCAAGAATCTGCAGAGTGGAAGTGAATGCATCTATTAGCTTCTATTTTCTTTTCTCCCTGCCAATTTCCACTCTCATCTGACTCCCCGATAGGCAGCCATCCTCAAGGGTTTACCATATTTTCTCTTCTTTGTACTTTTGTGAAATATGTGCTGCTATTGTGTATGTATATATTTTATTTACATCATTTTCACTACTTTTTTTAAATATTTATTTATTTATTCAAAGGCAGAGTTATGGAGAGGCAGAGGCAGAGAGAGGTCTTCCGCTGGTTCACTCCCTAATCGGCCACAATGGCCGGAGCTGGGCCAATCCAAAGCCAGGAGCCAGGAGCTTGTTCCGGGTCTCCCATGCAAGGTGCAGGGGCCCAAGGACTTGGGCCATCTTCCATTGCTTTCCCAGGCCACAGCAGAGAGCTGGATCAGAAGTGGAGCAGCTGGGACTTGAACTGGTGCCCATATGGGATGCCGGCACTGCAGACGGTGGCTTTACCTGCTATGCCACAGCGCCAGCCCATTTTCACTACATTTTGAATGCTTATTCACATTATTGTGTGTACCTGTATTGCTACTGCATAACTCTCCATGGTTTGCATCCCCTCATTTACTTATCCAACCTCCAGTGCTGGGCACCCAGATTGCTTCCAAGCCCTCAGCTCCATGACTTTGTGGAGCCCCAGGTTTCCTCCTTGTAGACCTGGGTGGAGGATGTCTGTGGGGTGTACCTCTAGGAGCAGAGCTGCTGGGTCCGATGATAGGCACCAGTTAACCTGAGCGAGAATGTCCAGGTCACCCCAGTCAGCCTAGACCAGCCTGCAGTGCTGGCCGCTGTGCATGGCGCTTCCTAACTCACAATACCCGCTCTCATCCCCACCCAAATCCTTGGAATAACATGCGTTACTAACTTTTGCAAGCCGAATGAGAATAAGCAAAGTTGTATTCATTTTTATATTGCCTTTCGCTGATAAGTTTGAGCATATCTAAAACAAGTGTATCCAAGAGAGATGCTAAGTGATGTAACAAGCTCCAAATACCAGTGGCTTCACAAAGTAGGTGCTTATTTTTTGCTCACATCACAGATCAGCGTGAGGAGGGGCCGGGCAGTGGTCACTTGGGCACTCAGATCTCTTAGATTGGGTGGCTTTGCCATCACGTAGGCTCCCAGGGTCCTCCACTAGGTGCCCTACCTCCAGCCAGCCAGGAAGGGTGGAGAGACTCTTTGGAGGAGGATGGAGCCAGAGGTTTGAGGGCCTGTGTGAGAGAGTGCCACACACTGCCATTCATACTTGTTGAGTCCGAATTGTCACGTGCCATGCAGCAAGGGGGCTGAATTACACAATCCAGCTCTGTGCCGAAAAAGACATGGAATTAGTGAGATCCAGGCAGTCTCTGCCATGGACTGCTTGCTGCCTTAGCGTTTTCTCTTCCAAAAACTTCCTCATACTCTCCTTGCTCCTCTTGTCTTTCAATTTCCTCCTGTTGTTGATTTACAGCAGTTGTTTGTATATTTAGAAGGTATTGGGCTCCTTTGCTTTTATCCATTACAAATATTTCTTCCAATTTGCCGGCCTCATCATGGTGGCTATAATGTCTTTCATCCATTAGGAATCCGATTTTTATGCAATGTAATGCATTTTTAGTATTAAGGTTTTTGTTTTTGAAATTGTGTTTATTTGCTTAGAGTCTTTTTTTTTTTTTTTTTGACAGGCAGAGTGGACAGTGAAAGAGAGAGACAGAGAGAAAGGTCTTTCTTTGCCCTTGGTTCACCCTCCAATGGCCGCCCCGGCCGGCGCGCTGCGGCCGGCGCACCGCGCTGATCCGATGGCAGGAGCCAGGTACTTTTCCTGGTCTCCCATGGGGTGCAGGGCCCAAGCACTTGGGCCATCCTCTACTGCACTCCCTGGCCACAGCAGAGAGCTGGCCTGGAAGAGGGGCAACCGGGACAGAATCCGGCGCCCCAACCAGGACTAGAACCCGGTGTGCTGGTGCCGCAAGGCGGAGGATTAGCCTATTGAGCCGCGGCGCCGGCCCTTTTTTTTTTTTTTTTTTTTTTTTTTGTGCTTAGAGTCTTAATCTCTGGGTCCCTCTTGAATGTACTCCACTGAGGCACAGGTCTCTTAGGACATGTTTATCTCCTCTTTGGATTTTCCGATCTGGGCTGTGATGTGGTGCAGCGGGTTAAGCCCTGCTTGCGATGCCAATATCATCTATCGCAGCACAGGTTTGAGTCCTGGCTGCTCTGCTTCCAATCTAGCTTCCTGCTAATGTGCCTGGGAAAGCAGCAGTAGATGGCTAAAGTGTTTGGGCTCCTGCCACCCATGTGGGAGACACAGATGGAGCTCCTGACTCCTGGCTCCTGGCCTTGGCCTGGACCAGCCCTGGCCATTGCAACCATTTGGGGAGTGAATCGGTAGATGAAAGATCTGTTTTTCCCTTTTACTTTGCCTTTCAAATACATAATTTTTTTTAATTCCCAATTTGCAGAGATGTCGCCTGTTTAGGTACAGGAAAGTAGAAGTTCCCAGAGGAAAAGATCCAGCCCCAAAACTAATTTTCCCACCTCCAAGTCTCCTGTCGAGCATCCAATTTCCTCTAATTCTAACTCCAATTCTGGAATACCTCAGTTCTCCAAAATGCCTATGGAAACACACAAAATTGACCTGGAA
The DNA here is from genome assembly GCF_964237555.1 of Oryctolagus cuniculus. Lineage (NCBI taxonomy): Eukaryota > Metazoa > Chordata > Mammalia > Lagomorpha > Leporidae > Oryctolagus > Oryctolagus cuniculus. The sequence goes on along the minus strand of NC_091432.1, from coordinate 106,172,994 downwards.
GTCCCTTCAACTGGCTGAAAAGGCAGGCATGAGCCCGTTTGTGAGTCTGTGTCCATTAGAATGGCTGCACCATCCAAGGGTTGCCAACTGGAAGTGGAGTTTTCTCAGACACACTCAGCTTCTAATGCCTCCTGTGTTGTTTCTTGACTCCCATCTCGGCCTCACACTCTGTCCCCTTGCCTGAAAAGCCCAGTCTCTCTCTTTTGCTTGCTTGAACCCCCTTATCCTTAATGCTCAGCTTGAGCCTTAATTCCAGGAAGCCTTCTCTGACCTCCCTGCACACTGACCCCAAGGCTAAATTAAGGTAGCCTTTCTGTGCTCCCCAAGGCTTTGATCTCTCTCTCTCTCTCTCTCTCTCTCTCTCTCTCTCTCTCCAGCTTACCACACATTTCACAATGGCCATTTGCTTCCCAATTGGTATACTTTTTGGAAGATCCTGAATCTGACCCATCTTTGTATTTCTGCCACTTGCATGGGACATAATACAAACTGTTGAGTGCATCAAACCAGCTCACTATGCTCCATCCACTGCACTGGGCCCTCCTGCCTCTGCTTCAGGGGCTTTAGGGCAGTTTTCCCTACAGCAGAGAGCAGCCAGAAGACTTTCTTCCAGGGTCCAGCTGGTGCCCCTCCCTTAGTATGCTGTCCGGGTTACCACCTTAGCTGAGACCCAGAGCTGGCAGAGCTGGGTCAGCTTGCCTGGGCCTTGGCTTCCATTGTGGAGGCTGCACAGTGCATATTGTGCATGGCTGAGTGGAGGTCAGGGTGCTCTGTACTGGCTGCAGCCCTTTTCTTCCTGATTCCTCCGTTCAGAAGCCAGGATCGTGGAGGCCAAGAGAGCAGGCTTACAGGCGAACAGTGGACACGCAAGGAAGATTTCTCCTGCCAGATTGCCCTGCAGCCTGCCAAACTCAAGGCTCGGCTACCCCCTTGTGGCCAGAGAGTGAATGACATGGAAACTCGATTCAGAATAGGTCTGTGGCAGTCCAGGGAGCTATCCAGTGGTCTCTGTGGGTTCTTCTCCCAGAGGGCACACACAGAAGGGTGACCTCCCTGTCCCCAAGAGTGGACCAGTTGCTGCCCGTTGTTTTTGTCCGGAGAACTGAGTTCCTGGAACTCTCTTTTGGAAAGGAAAAAGGAAGGGTTTGAAAAGTTATGTGGGGGCTTCTCCGGGGTGGCCCCAGACAGGGTGTGGACAGAGCGGCTCCTGCTTGCTGTGGCTTCTGCTGCCAGAAACGATCTCTGCTCCACTGGCAGGGTGGCTTCTCCCTCAGGCACCACCTGCTCGCAGGGCCTCTGGCTCTGCATGTCCCAGCCTGGGTCTGTGGTTCCAGGCACTGCAACATGGAACAGCCCCAGCCCTGCTGCCCCAGACACTCTCCGTGATACCACCCAATGTATTTCCTTTTTAAATAAAGTTTTATTTTATTTGAAAGGCAGAATTACAGAGAAGGATGTGTGTGTGTGTGTGTGTGAGTGTGTGAGAGAGAGAGAGAGATGGAGGGAGGGAGGGAGGGAGAGAGAGAATCTTCCACCTACTGGTTCACTCCCCAAAATGGCCACAACAGCTGGAGCTGCAAGCCAGGAGTCTGGCGCTCCATCTGGATCTCCCACATGGGTACAGGGGCCCAAGTACTTAGTCCATCTTCTGCTGTTTTCCCAGGAGCATTAGCAGGGAGCTGGATCAGAAGTGGAGCAGTCAAGATTCAAACCATAACTCATATGGGATGCCAGCATGACAGGCAGTGGCTTAATCCACTGTGCCACAACACCAACATGTTTATTTCCTTTTTACTCTCAGAAAGTATAACATATTTTTGTCTACTCTCCCTTCCACTCTCCTCTCTTCCCCTCACCTCCCTTCCTTTCTCTCCCCTTCCCCACTAGAATGGAGCCAGAGCCTTTGCCTGCTATGTTCACCGCATCTCAGCATGCACACACAGTACGAGTGTCCCAATGCAGTCTCCCAAACACACCTGATGCCCATCCACAGTACCCACTTTTGCCACACTGCATCTTCCACCTGGAATGCTTTGGATGCGCCAGCCCACCCTCACCTCCACCCCCCCATCTGTCTGGAGCCCCAGTACCTACTGAGCATTCAAGACTCGGTTTGAGCATACTGCCTCCTCGTGACGCTTCCCCTGTCTCCCCCAAATAAGCCTTTTCTTTCCGTGTGGCCTCACCTCCTGTAAGCCTGGTGCCATCACCTGAGGGGCCAGCCAGGGCAAGAATGTTATAGTATCTGTGCCGCACAGTTGGCACTCGGCAGCTGGCAGGTGCTAAGTAAGTAGTAGCTGATGAACTCTGGTTACCCTGGAGGGCTTGCTGGAGCCCACTGCCCCACACTTCACGTCTCCCTCTGTGCTGCTCTCGCACTCGCCCTCTGCACCTCGCCCTCCAGCCAAAAGAAAGGTCATCTCACTCACTCACCATCTTCCTAAGGCCAAGGTTTTAGCACCAACACTTCCTCCATTATACCCCTTTGACACTCATCTTGGCTGCCACTTCCTCCATGAAGCCTTCTGGGTTCCCCCGGCAGGAGCTACATCCTCCCTCTGCTGTGCACCCCATCATTGCCTTGTATTAGAGCTAGCAAATTCTACCTTGTAGTAGAGTCCCATGCGCACTCAGAGGGGGCTCAATAAAGCCAGGCTGCTTGTAAATCAGTGAGCTGTAAGCTCTTCACGGTCACCAGCCATGCCTTGCACAAGTCACTATCACTCTATCCCCAGAAAGCTAACCACAATACCTGCTCATCATGGGCCCACAGTGTCTGCGTGGTGACTTGAGCCAGTAGCTCCCCAATGTGAATGGCTATGTAACTAACATAGAGATCTTATAAGAACCTAGCCCAGGAATAGAGATCTTAGAAGAACCTAGCCCAGGATGGGCCCCCTAATTCTGGTTGTCGCAGGCTGGCTGATCTACACATCGTGCAACCCAGCCCTGCCTAGACCGTGTGCCCTGGAAACCCTCCATGTGTCTGCCTGCCTTGTTCTCTCCCTGTCCATCACAGCTTTCTGGCTGCACAATCCAGTGTGCACTCAGAGGGCTCCTCGAAGGAGGTGTTAGCACTCAGCACCTGGTCCCATCTGCTACCGGCTTTTCCTGGCAGCTAACTCCTGGTCTGACCTGGGATTCAGCATCACCCAACATCACCCAAGACACAGCTCTACCGACAAGTCTATCCCACACTGCACTACCAGAGTCACCACACATGGAGTGCACACACTCACATGGGCATACGTGACAATGCACAGATCCATACCTGGAGGGGGACTCCAAAAACTCTGTGGAAAATGGAATGGAAAGATAAGTTTATTTTGGTACAAAGAAACTTTCGAAATGCATGTGTAGTTTTCTTCCTAATACTCCTTTTCCATGAACTTTTTGAAGATGCCCTGTACATACGGGTACATGTGTGCCCGGGCACACGTGCTCATGCATACACACACACATGAGTAGGCAAAGAGAATTCTTCCTGTAGCTACCATGCTTCATCTTATCTGGGTGGCAAAGAATACACACTAAACAGCTGATGCCTGCGCCGTTGGCTGGGTCAGTGCGGTCCAGGGTATACCTGTCACGCCAGCCCCGGGCAGTGCCTCGCTTTGTGTGGGCACTCGGCAAACACGAGTTGCCCAAATCAGTGACTTTCGTGCTCACCTCGTACCCCATCAGCAGCCACCTCCATACTCCTCTGCCTGTTTGAAGCCCTGACCGACCTGGTCAACCACACCAGGTGCCCCATGCATTCCCAACATCTTTGAGGGACGCTGTTCCCATCTATACTCAGTGTCTTCAAGTTTCCCTGACGTTCTCCACACACAGGCTACAGAGAAGCCCTGTTCTTTAATCCAGTCCCTCGACCTGGCTGACTCCTGGCCATCCTTTACACCACACTAATAACCTGCTCCTTCCTCCAGAAAGTCTCACCCAAGCACGCCCTTCCTGCCCCGGCCTGGGTTAGGCGGTTTACCTGTACCAAGAAGGAAAGCAGCCTCTCTGGGTCTCTATGACTGCCCATTTCACAAACACATACAAGGGAACTTCCAAAAGGTGAGAAGATGGAGTTCTAAGTAAGTTTACTTTGGTGTGAAATATTTTTTTAAAGATTTATTTATTTGAAAGTCTGAGTTACACAGAGAGGAAGAGAGGAGAGGCAGAGAGAAAGAGAGATCTTTCATCCACTGGTTCACTCCCCAATTGGCCACAATGGCCGAGATGCACCGATCTGAAGCCAGGAGTCAGGAGCTTATCCTGGGTCTCCCATGTGGGTACAGGGGCCCAAGCACTTGGGCCATCTTCTATTGCTTTCCCAGGCCATAGCAGAGAGCTGGATGGGAAGTGGAGCAGCCGGGACTCGAACCGGCACCCATATGGGATGCTGGCATTACAGGCGGTGGTTTTACCCACTACACCACAGTGCCAGCCCCCCCAAATTTTTTAAAATTCATGCATTTTTTATGGTACACATATTCCAAGATATTTCTTTAAAAATTTTTTATTTGAAAGTAGGGGGAAGGTGAGGGCAAAGAGAGATCTTGCATCTGCTGCTTCATTCACAAATGCCTGCAACAGCCAGGGCTGGGCCAGGCTGAAGCCAAGACCTGAGACTTCAATCCAGGTCTCCCAGGTGGGAGGCAGGGACCCAACTACTTGAGCCATCACTTGCTCCCTCCAAAGATGTGTGTTAGCAAGAAGCTTAATTTGGGAAATGAGCAGGAACCTGAATCCAGACACTCAACGTAGGATGCAGGCATCCCACAAAGTTGCATAACCACTGTGCCATATGCCTGCCCGCTGCCCATGAACTTTTTGAAGCACCCTCATATGAGGTCAGCCAAAGTCCTGCATTCTGCATTGCACCCATCATTATTTACCAAGTGCATTCATATCCAATCCCTGGGGTCTCACAAGAACGGGGGGGGGGGGGGGGGGGGCAACGTTTTTCCCTCTCTGAGGCTCTGAGAGGTTAATGAGCCACCAAGGTCAGGAGCAAGTTCCCCAGGGGGCCAGAGTTGAAAACCCATGCCCAGCCGGCGCCACGGCTCACTAGGCTAATCCTCCGCCTAGCGGCGCTGGCACACCGGGTTCTAGTCCTGGTTGGGGCGCCAGATTCTGTCCCGGTTGCCCCTCTTCCAGGCCAGCTCTCTGCTGTGGCCAGGGAGTGCAGTGGAGGATGGCCCAGGTGCTTGGGCCCTGCACCCCATGGGAGACCAGGAAAAAGCACCTGGCTCCTGGCTCCTGCCATCGGATCAGCGCGGTGCGCCAGCCGCAGCATGCTGGCCGCGGCGGCCATTGGAGGTTGAACCAATGGCAAAGGAAGACCTTTCTCTCTGTCTCTCTCTCTCACTGTCTACTCCGCCTGTCAAAAAAAAAAAAAAAAAAAAAAAAGAAAGAAAGAAAGAAAACCCATGCCCAAGCCTGTGTTTTCATCTCAAGGGGCCAGGCTGGGAGGGGAGGACCGGGTGGAGAGTGAGCTCAGCCCTTGCACAGGCTCATCCCTGGGGTGGCAATACTCTTCCGCAAGAAGCACCGGAGACGAGTTTCAGTGAACATGTCCGTGTTAGTAAGGACCACACACACTTCTTAAAGGGCAGGCAGAAGGGGCGAAGCTCATTCAGGGCGGCGCTAATTCTATGGGATAGAGCCAACTGGTACCGCTATGCTTCTGCAATCAGCTTGGCGGTCATGTAGGCTGCTGTAGCTTTCCTGATGGGCCTGGGCAACACCCGGGAGCAGTCTACCTGATTGGCAGAAGGTGGAGGTAGGAAATGTGCCTGGGGCTCCTGCTGCCTGCCAGCAGTCAGGCTAACTGCATGGGCAAGGCAGGCAGTCTCACAGGATCACCCACACCCTTGTGTAGTCCAGACCACCTAAAACAGGAGATTGTGAGGGAGGGCCCCCATCCAGCTCACTCCACGCCAAGCCTGCAGAGCCCCCGGAGGCTGGGGCAAGTCCAGCTTTATCTCTCTAGCCCAATCCTTGCTGCCCAGCCTGGGCCATTAGTGGAGGATATCAGAAACCTCTCTGAGATAAACAGCTACCTGGCAATGAAGTAGAATAAGCATTTGCTGTTAAGGACTCTAAATAAAACTGAAGGGAGTTGAAAGCAAATGAGGTGGGGCAGAGTGATGTAGGAAATCCTACCCTGCAAGCTCCCAGCCTCAGGAGAGCAAATCCTGGCACCCAGCTTCTCAGGCTCCGGGCTGGTCCCCTGCAGCCCTCACGTGGGCATTTCTCTCCCAGAGGCGGTGCACGGAGGCTCTTGTCCTCGCTCTGCAGGAGCTGTCCTGCTAGCCTCTGCCCAGCTCCACAGGCCTCTGGGCCACAGCAGGGTCCCTGGGTGGTGCAGGGCGTCTTGGCCAGACGTGGGCAGAGCTGCAACCCTTGAGGCGCGAGGAGGAGGCGCCTGTGGATTCCAGAGGCCTTTCTTTCCAAATATCACATCTGAGTGCCTGGCAGATGACCGTCCTGAACTGCTGCTCTCTCTGGGCCTCTGGAATGGAGGAAAGAGCGGCCCCGGCTCATGTTCATCCGTGGGGCACACTCGTGCCTCCTGGCCACCCTCTGCCTCTCACAGGCCCCCGGGATAGCGGTATATCAGGCCCCCCTTTTTCCTGCTGCTCCACCAAATCTTTTGTTTCTTAATCTCCATGTTCTTGGGCATTTCTAAATTCACGCCTTGGGATGTTCTTGGTTCAGAGAGCGAAGTAAAGCTCTGGTATTTGGAGGAGCAAAGGAAAGTTCCAAACCTTCGAGCTCACACGTGTTTCTCCAGTGGAGACCAGTCAGGTACCTCTGGCAGCTTCTCCAGCCGTGTTTCCAGCTCCATAGTCAGAGAGGAGGATTTTTGGAATGAACAGTGGGCCAGGCCACAGTCTAGCACAAGCTTTCCTTTCAGTCCACCTGTTATAAACAATCACATTCTAAACCAGCAGTACCAGTACCAGAGGTCCACATTCCCCCAAAGGTTCTACTCCCTCTAACCCATTTAGAGAGACTTGTATGTTTTGGCAGCAGGGAACCAATCAACTGGGGATATGAACTCTAGGATAAGGGATTTTGTTTTCTCTAACAGCCCTAGCTCGGTCCTGAGCACTGGCCATGCGTGGTTTGGGTAAGAAGCGAGTATTAGAAACAGTAGGGCAGGGAGGGGCAATCCTGGAGAACTGGCTTTGTCCTGATGTCACTGGCTTCCCTATTCTACACACTCTTTCTGAAGTGCTCTGTGACCCCACTGAGACCATGCAGATGCTCCAAAGATCAATCAGTACCCATTTATTGAGCGCCAGCTGTAGTCCCAGAGCCTTGATCAACAGGTTGGGGAATAACGGGAGAGGACAGGTCCTGCTCAGAGAGCCCTTACCCTCCCTTTCCTATTTTGCCTTCTCTGCAGCCAGGGAGAGAGAGACCAGGCTGACACAAAATATCAGTAGCATTTGGACTTGGGCGGCAAGGAGAGGGAAGTAGCTGGCCCCAGGGGTCCTGTTTCACTCACTGCCCTGGCCTGGCCTCTCACCATGCTTCAGGAGGAAGCACCTCTTTCACCTGGGCCCATCTGCTGACGCTGGAATCTTTCGCCAGCTGATCCCTGTTCTAGTAACTGTGGGTCTTAAATACCTTCAGATGGCCGAACACCTGGAGGTCTTGGTCCTTTCTGTACAAATAGTCATCTCTTTAATTCTAATACACAAATTAGGAACCATTTAGCAAGTAGGAAACCTGTCACGGCAGTTGTCAGACACATATGCAACATAAACTGAGAGCCACATGCATGCAGATCCAGGACTTAGCAGGTTTGTTTGCTCCCAGAATCTTCTAGGACTCCTCATCTGCTCCCTGTTCATTGTTTTTTCTCCAGAGAGTGATGGGCCAGATAAATCAACACAGGCATCAAATATCATGACAGAAAATTGTTAGTTGGGAAAAATCCTCTCTGTTGGGTTTTTCTCCTGCAAATCATAAAAAAATACCCATTATTTCATCGTAATGGTTTAACCTGCCTAGCCCTGTTCCTCCTCCAGGGGCAAGGCCTGGAGTCATTGCCTCGATGCCTCTATGGGCCACAGTGGTACCTGGGCAGAACAGTGAAGCCCACCTGCAAATGCACGGGGCTTCCCACGTGTCCTGATGTCCCTGCAGCTTCATTTGCCAGGACCATCAAAGACCACAGCTCTCAGACTGTACAGGAGCTGAAACTTTTGGCTTTGGAAACCTTAGCATCTCTGCGGGACTCACACAGGTGCCACACACCAGGCACACCTGAAACCCTCCCGAAGGGCAGAGCCACACACTCAGAAGGTCCGAAGTCCCTGCTCTGCCCTCCTCCCTCGACCTACCTACCACAGGGCTGCAGGAGATTAGTGCTTGATTGAAAATTTGCATAGCTGGAAGGCTCTCCCACTGTTGAAGGAGATCAGCACTAGATTTAAAAGTGGGGCTATGGGCTTTGCCCATTTCTGAACTGGGTTGTTTATTTTGCTTCTGTGAGGTTTCTTGATCTCTTTATATATTCTTGGTTATTAATCCTTTAGAGTTACATAGATTGCAAATAATTTCTCCCATACCAGGCTGTTGCGATTATAACTGCCCTGTGGTATGTCTCACAATCTGGTATTATGATGCCTCCAGCTTTGTTTCTGTTGTATGAGATTGCTTTAGCTACTCGGGGTCTCCTATGTGTCTGTATAAATTTCTATATGTGAAAAGAATGTCCTTGGTATTTTGCTTAGTTATCTCATTGAATCTATAGATTGCTTTCAGAAGCATGCAGATTTTGATGATACTAATTTTTGAATCAATTAACATGGAAGATTCTTCACTTATTTTGAGTCTTCTATTTCTTTTTTAAATGTTTTGTAGTTCTCATCACAGAGATCTTTGACATTCTTGGTTAAATTTATTTTGAAGTACTTGATTTGGTTTTGAGTTTTTTATTTGGTAGCTGTCATGAATGGGATTAATCATTGAAGTTCTTTCTCAGCTACAGCATTGTCTGTGTATATAAAGATTGTTGAACTTTCTGTGTGGATTTTATGTCCTGCAACTTTACCAAACTCTTGTATGAGTTCCAATAGTCTTAGTGGAATCTTTTGGGTCCCCTATATATAAGATCATGTCATCTGCAAAAGGGATAGTTTGACTTCCTCTTTCCCATTTAATTTCTTTTTCTTGCCTAATGGCTCTGGCTACAATGTCGAGGACTATATTAAATAGCAATGGTGACACTGGGCATTCTTGTCTGTTTCCAGGTCTCAGTAGGAATGCTTCCAAGTTTTCCCCAGTCAATAAGAAATTGGCCATGAGTTTGTCATAAATTCCCTTGATTGTGTTCAGGAGTGTTCCTTCTATACCCAATTTGTTTAAAGTTTCCCTCATGAAGGGTGTTGTATTTCATCAAATGCTTCCTCTGCATCTTTTGAGATAATCATATGGTTTTTGTTCCTCAGTTTGTTAATGTGATGTATCACACTGATTGATTTTTGTGAATGTTGACCATATGTGCATACCGGGGATAAATCCCACTTGGTCTGGGTGAATGATCTTTCTGATGTGTTGTGGATTCGACTGGCTAGAAATTTGTTGGGGATTTTTTTTTTGACAGGCAGAGTGGACAGTGAGAGAGAGAGACAGAGAGAAAGGTCTTCCTTTGCCGTTGGTTCACCCTCCAATGGCCGCTGCAGCCAGCGCGCTGCGGCTGGCGCACCGCACTGATCCGATGGCAGGAGCCAGGTGCTTTTCCTGGTCTCCCATGGGGTGCAGGGCCCAAGCACCTGGACCATCCTCCACTGCACTCCCTGGCCACAGCAGAGAGCTGGCCTGGAAGAGGGGCAACTGGGACAGAATCCGGCGCCCCAACCGGGACTAGAACCCGGTGTGCCGGCGCCGCAAGGCAGAGGATTAGCCTATTGAGCCGCGGCGCCGGCCCAAATTTGTTGAGGATTTTTACATCTATATTCATCAAGGAAATTGGTCTGTAATTCTCTTTCTCTATTGCATCTTTTTCAGGTTTAGGAATTAATATGATGCTGGATTCATAGGAAGAATTTGGGAGCATTCCCTCTCTTTCATTTGTTTTGAATAACTTGAGAGGAATTGAAGTTAGTTCTTTAAATGCCTGGTAGAATTCAGCAGTGAAGCCATCCGGTCCTAGGCTTTTCTTTGTTGGAAGGGCCTTTATTACTGATTCAATTTCCATCTTGGTTATGGGTCTGTTTAGGTTTTCTATGTCTTCATGGCTCAATTTCAGTATGTTGCTTGTGTCCAGAAATCTATCCATTTCTTCTATGTTTCCCAGTGTGTTGTCATACAGCTCTTTGTAATAATTTCAGATGATTCTTTTTATTTCTGTGGTGTCTGTTACATTTTCTTTTTCATCTCTAATTTTATTGATTTGAGTCTGCTCTCTCCTTTTTTTGGCTAGTTGAGCCAGGTGTGTCAATTTTGTTTTTTCAAAAAACCATCTCTTTGTTTTGCTGATCATTTGTATTTTTATTCAATTGTGTTGATTTCTTCTCTAATTTTAATACTTCTTTTCTCCTACTGGTTTAGGGTTTGATTTTCTGTTTTTCTAGATCCTTGAGATGTATTGATAGCTCATTTATTTGGTGCTTTTCCAATTTCTTGATGTAGGCACCTATTGCTATAAACTTTCCTCTCAACACTGCTTTTGCTGTATCCCATAAGTTTTGATATGTTGTGTTGTCTTTTTTGTTTTCAGAAATTTTTTATTTCTTTTGATTTCTTCTTTGACCCACTGTTCATTCAGGAGTATGTTGTTCAGTGTCCAGGTGTTTGCCTATGTTCTAGAGATTCCTGAGTTACTGATTTCCAGCTTCATTCCATTGTGCTCAGAGAATGTACATAGTATGATTTATTTTTTAATTTGCTGAGACTTGCTTTATGGCCTCGTATGTGGTCAATCCTAGATAAAGTTCCATGCACTGCTAAAAAGAATGTGTATTCTTGAGCCGGCGCCATGGCTCACTAGGCTAATCCTCCGCCTTGTGGCGCCAGCACACCAGGTTCTAGTCCCGGTCGGGGCGCCGGATTCTGTCCCAGTTGCCCCTCTTCCAGGCTAGCTCTCTGCTGTGGCCAGGGAGTGCAGTGGAGGATGGCCCAAGTACTTGGGCCCTGCACCTCCTGGGAGACCAGGATAAGTACCTGGCTCCTGCCATCGGATCAGTGCAGTGCGCTGGCCGCAGCCCGCTGGCCGCGGCAGCCATTGGAGGGTGAACCAATGGCAAAGGAAGGCCTTTCTCTCTGTCTCTCTCTCTCTCACTATCCACTCTGCCTGTCCAAAAAAAAAAAAAAAAAAAAAAAAAAAGAATGTGTATTCTGCAACTGAAGTATGAAAATTCTGCAGATATATGTTATGTGCATTTGGTGTATAGTGTTGATTAAATCTGTTTCCTTGTTGATTTTTCTGACTGGTAGATCTTTACATTGCTGAAAGTGGAGTATTGAAGCCCCCCCCCCCTTTATTATTGTATTGGAGTCTGAGTCTCCTTTTAAATCCTTTAACATTTATTTTAAATAGCCATGTGCCCTTAATTAGTGCATATACTTTTATAATAGTTACATCTTCCTGTTTAATTGATCCCTTAATCATTATATAGTGCCCTTCTTTGTCTCTCAGTTTTTGGGTTGAAGTCTATTTTGTCTGACATTAAGATGGCTATACCAGATCTTTTTTGGTTTTGGTTGGCATGGAATATATTTTTCCATTTTTTTCACTTCCAGTCTACGTGCACCTTTGAGATATGTTTCTTCTAGTCAGCAAATAGATGGATTTTGTTTTTTAATCCATTAAGCCAGTCTGTGTCTTTTAACTGGGGAGTTGATGCTATTTACATTGAAGGTGACTATTGAGAAGTAATGACTTTGCTCTGCCATTTTTTCCAAAAATATTTCTAGTTTTTATTTGAATTTCCCTTGAAGTTTAACTGAGATTTTCTTCCTTTACTTTCTTTCATAGTGATGACTATGTTTCCGTGTTTCTGTGAGTAGCACAGAAACTGGCAGCAAATTGCCAGACTGTTATCTTTGAATGGGGCAGTATACGCCATTTACATTCAAGGTGACAATTGATAGTAATGACCTGGCTCTGCCGTTTTTCTGCATATATCCCTATTTATATTTCCTTTGTAGTTTTACTGGGAGATTTTCTGCCTTCACCTTCTTTCATAGTGATGACCATGTTTCTGTGTTTCTCTGTGTAGCACATCCTTAAGCATCTTTTGTAAGGCTGGATGTGGTGACAAATCCTTTCAATTTCTGTTTGATATGGAGGTTCTTTATTTCACCTTCATCCATAAAAGAGCACTTTGCAGGGTAAGTATTCTGGAGTGACAGTATTTTTCTCTTAAGATTGGACTATATCTCACCATTCTCTTCTAGCCTATAGGGTTTCTGATAAGTCAGCTGTGACTTTAATAGGAGATCCTCTGAACGTAATCTGGCATTTCTCTCATATGCATTAGAACCTTTTCTGTAGGTATTAGTGTGGAGAATTTGATTACAATGTGCCATGATGAAGATCCTTTCTGGTCATCTCTGTTAGGAGTTCTTTGTGCTTCCTATACTTGGATTTCCCTTTCTTTCTCCAAATTGGGGAAGTTTTCACTGCAAAGGCCTTTGAATCCATTCTTTTTCCAGACCTTCAGGAACTCCTCAGACCCATATGTTGGGTTGTTTGATAGTATCCTATAAATTTCCAACACTATTTTTAAGTTTTCTTATCTTTTTTCCCAAGAACTTTCATTTAAGGAGTACCAACATCATGTATCTCATAAGTACAACTTTAGGAATACAGTGATTCTTCCCACCATACCCCCTCCCACCCTTCTTCCTCTTCTCTCTTCTATCCCATTCTTATTGTTTTATTAAGATATATTTTCCTTTAACTAGATACACATTTGATTAACTCTACACTCGTGAAAGAGTTCAACAAATAGTATGAGGGGAAAAATACCTGTACCTCAATAGTCAAGACAAGGCCTGTTCAAAGTCATTGCCTCTTGATGTTTTAATTTCACTTCTATAGATTACTATTTAGGTGCTCTTATTAGTTATCACAGATCAGGGAGGTCATATGGTATTGGTCCTTTGGCACTGGCTTATGTTACTTAGTATGATGTTTCCCAGTTTCATGCATTTTGTTGCAAATGACTATTTCATTGTTTTTTCTTTTTACCACTTTGTAGTATTGCATGGTGTACATATCCCAAAATTTCATCAACATGGAAGACTTTTCATTTTTCTGAGTCTTATTTTTTTAAAATGTTTTGTAATTTGTTACTTGCATCATAGAGATCTGACATTCTAGGTTAAATTTATTTTAAAGTATTTAATTTTGTTTTTGTTTTGGTAGCTATTTTGAATGGGATTAATCATTGAAGTTCTTTCTCAGTTATGGCACTGTCTGTGTATATAAAGGCTCTTGATCTTTCTGTGTTAATTTTATATCCTGCCACTTCTTCAAACTCTTCTATGAATTCAATAGTCTCTTAGTGGAATCTTGTGGGTCCCCTATATATAGAATTGTGTCATCTGCAATAGGGATAGTTTGACTTTCTCCTTCTCAATTTGTATCCCTTTGATTTCTTTTTCTTGCCTTGAAGTGGGCACAGTGGGAGTGGGGACAGGTGTGCAAGTGGCCACCCTGGGCTGCTGTTGGCATCTAGGAAGTACATAACTCACTCTTAACCAAGGATACTTGTGGGGAGCAACCCGGACTGGACTGAGTTACTGGAATTAAGACTTATTCTATGCATCTGCTCTCCCACAATATGGCGCTGGGAGAGGAGAAAACAGCTTCTACGCAACTGCCTCTTGCCAACTTGAGTGATGACCTCCAGGAGCTGATCCTACTCCTGATTGGAGGAGAGCAGCGTGCTCGGCGTGTGGGCAGCCGAGTTAGGATTGGCGGAGGAGGACTATAAAGGAGGAGAGAGACGGCATGCACCAGGGAACATCTAAGGGGAACATCTAAGAGGAACACCTGCGCAGCCCCCGAGAGAGCCGGCCGGCGGTGTGCCGCTCCCCTGCGGAAGTGGGGAAAGTGGCCAGGGGGAACCGCCCTTCCACGGAGGTGGAAGGGACAGTAGCCAACCCGGGAAGAACCAGCAGCAAACCCGGGGAGGGCCGAGCAGACGAAAGAACAGCACAGGGTCCTGTGTCGTTCCTCCACGAAGACGGGGAGCGACATAATGGTGCCGTGACTCGGATAGGAAACTTAGGAGGGAAGAAACGGGAAGAAGTGGGAAAATACCGGAGAGAGAGACTAGCAAATAGCCTAGGGAAAAGCCGGACGGAAAAGGTGCCGGAAGAAGCTATCAAAAGCCTAGGCATAGACTCAGATACGGACTACGGGGGGAAGCTGGGAGAAATCTCTAAGGTCGAAAGCGAAAGTGAAAGCTAGAACAAACAGACTCGGATACGGACTGTGGGGAGAAGCCAGGAGAAATGAGGGAGGAATATTGTTGGAAGAAAACTTAGGGAAACATACTGGGTAGAGAAAAATGTTAGGGAAATTGAAGCCGCGGGGGGCAGGCCGAGGCAGAGACGTAAGCCAGTTTGGAATTCTTTAAGTCAGCCCGGGGGGCAAAAGGCGAAGATCTGGAACCAGAGGCAGAGACGTGGGTCGCCAGGTTGGAATCCGTCAGATTAGCCCGGGGAGCAAAGGACGGGAAGCCAGACCGAAAGGCACAGACGCGTGAGCTAGGTTGAATTCACCAGGTTAGCCCGGGGAACTTAGATTGAATGCTAGTGGCGGAAACGTGAGCTGGGGCTGTGTGACTCGCGGAGGCTGCTGCGCGCAGAGAGAGCGTGTGGGGCACAAGTAGATAGGGAACGCTGGGCTAGTGCGAGGCCGTGGTGTGGGCGCGAAGCCGGGAAGCCGCGCAGATGAGAGAAGCTGGCTGAAGCGGCTCAGAGCCGGGAAGCCGCCGAGAAGCCGCCGAGAAGCCGCCGAGAAGCAGCCTCGGGGCGGGCACCGGGAAGCCGCAGGGATAAGAGAAACAGAAGTTTAGAAGTAAAATGAGAGAAATAGGAATGCTGGTAGATAGAAGTAAAATAGGAGAAATAGGAATGCCCGAAGATAGAGAAATAGAGAAAGGCCTCCCCACAACACAGCAATGAGAGAGCTTGGATTCGGTCTGCCTGATTAGGACGATGAGCACCTGCGGGCGGCTAGCAGTTTATGCGCCGCAGGTCACCGAAGACAGGCACGAATTAACATCAATAAGTCTCCCCACAATACCGCAATGAGAAGGCTTGGATTCGGTCTGCCTGATTAGTAAGGCGGTAAGCATCAGCAGGCAGCTCGACCAGAGTATGAGCTGCAGGTCACCGAAGATAGGCACGAATCAACATCAATAAGTCTCCCCACAATACGGCAATGAGAAGGCTTGGGTTCGGTTTGCCTGATAGGACTTGTAAGCACCTGCAAGCAGTTCTAGCAGAATAGAGCATGCGCTGCAGGGCACCGAACATAGGCACGCATCAGCGCCTAAAAACCTCCTCACAACATGGCGAAGAGAGGACCCGGATTCGGTTTGCCTGATTGATAGGACTTGTAAGCACCTGTGGGCAACTCTAGCAAGCAGAGCAGAGTGTGTGCCGCAGGGCACCGAAGACAGACGCGTATCAACGCCAAAAATAAAAAGAAAGGGGGATCTGTGGGGAGCAACCCGGACTGGACTGAGTTACTGGAATTAAGACTTATTCTATGCATCTGCTCTCCCACAATATGGCGCTGGGAGAGGAGAAAACAGCTTCTACGCAACTGCCTCTTGCCAACTTGAGTGATGACCTCCAGGAGCTGATCCTGCTCCTGATTGGAGGAGAGCAGCGTGCTCGGCATGTGGGCAGCCGAGTTAGGATTGGCGGAGGAGGACTATAAAGGAGGAGAGAGACGGCATGCACCAGGGAACATCTAAGGGGAACATCTAAGAGGAACACCTGCGCAGCCCCCGAGAGAGCCGGCCGGCGGTGTGCCGCTCCCCTGCGGAAGTGGGGAAAGTGGCCAGGGGGAACCGCCCTTCCACGGAGGTGGAAGGGACAGTAGCCAACCCGGGAAGAACCAGCAGCAAACCCGGGGAGGGCCGAGCAGACGAAAGAACAGCACAGGGTCCTGTGTCGTTCCTCCACGAAGAGGGGGAGTGACAGATACTGTGCTGGGGGCAGCAGTGCCTGTCACACTGAACCCAACTAGGTCCAGAACTAACAAGAGAACAGTGTGACGTTGGTGACCATTAAGGCCTAAGGGGTTAAATGATGTCCCTCAGGTCCACTGTAGGTGTAGACCTGAGGAGTGGCATGTATAGTAATACAAAGAGCAGGGCTTTTGGTGACAGCTGGAATGGGAGGTGGTAAGAGTTTTTGTTTTGATGGACCCAGACCCCTTGGCCCTGATGCTAGTTTTGGGTACAGGATACACAGTGAGGACAGGTGGGAGCAGGTTTCAGAGCAAACCGTTCTGTCACAGCTTACAGCCTGCTTGCACAGGATATTTGGTTAAAGCCTGAGGGGCCCACAGACACTTAGCCCAACCTGATGGCCTCAGCCCTTCCTATCTTTTAAACCACACCCTGCTATTGTAGGGACCCAGGGAGGCGCTCTTGTCTTGGCAACTTCCTGCTGACAGGGTCATCCTGGGGCTCCTTAGAGTGTGGAGTGGGGAATGGCAGTGAAAACAGGGTGAGGTGGCCTCTCGAGGAGGCTGCAGTGTCAGCTTGCAGAAACCACTTTGATCCAAGGTTTCATGTGTATGGCCATCTAGAGTTGTATTGCTGTAAGTCTGGAGAAAACAAGTCTAACAAGCAGATTACATGCACAGGGTCCTAAAACAAAGGACAGAGTCATCATTAGAGGATCTATGAAAGGTGCTGTCCAAACCAGGGGAGTTGTTTTTGTTAAGAGGCAAACAAACTGACAGGGGGAAATTGGAAGAGGTACTGGAAGAGACATCTTAAGGGAGGTGTGAACCTCCTTAGGGCAGGCACCCTGTTGACTCCCATTGTCTAGCTGGCCCAGGAACAGAGCTGGCCTGAATGGGAGGTCAGTATAGAATAGGCAGGATCTCGGCCGGCGCTGCGGCTCACTAGGCTAATCCTCCACCTTGCGGTGCCAGCACACCGGGTTCTAGTCCCAGTCAGGGTGCCTGATTCTGTCCTGATTGCCCCTCTTCCAGGCCAGCTCTCTGCTGTGGCCAGGGAGTGCAGTGGAGGATGGCCCAAGTGCTTGGGCCCTGCACCCCATGAGAGACCAGGAGAAGCACCTGGCTCCTGCCTTCGGATCAGCGTGGTGCGCCGGCCGCAGTGCGCCAGCCGCGGCGGCCATTGGAGGTTGAACCAACGGCAAAGGAAGACCTTTCTCTCTGTCTCTCTCTCTCACTGTCCACTCTGCCTGTCAAAGAATAGGCAGGATCTCTAAAGCAAACCTACAGCTCTGCCTGTAATGTTACTGACCCTAGGCTGCCCCCTGATGGCAGTGGTTACTTTGGAAGCTGGGCAGAGTGAAGGGAGTTTTAGCTTAGAGCCCACAATGTCCTTCGACTCCAGGCAGTTCCATTTCTAGTGACCCAGCTCTGGGCTGGCAGAGCTGACAGGGCTCTTCAGAGGCTGGCTTCTGCCGTAACTGCTATCTGTCCAAAGCCCCGGCTTTCCACATCGAAAACCAATGCCATTTAGGGTGGACTAGCCTTGTTGGATCTTCTTGATGGCAGATCGCTGTGGAAAGCTGTTATTAATTGTTCTGTCACCTATCCTTACATTGATCCTCTTGTCCAGCTTACTTGCCTTTCCTGGTCCTTGTTTAAGTAGACCACAGAGAAGGCCTTTAGAATGTTGGCCAAGGGGGTGCTCAATCTCATCACTAATCTTTGGTGGCCTGGGCTAGAAATGTGTTGTCACAGGCATGTATAAGATCAAACATGAAGACCACTTTATCCAAACTGTTTTGAACCAATTAGTAAGACTGTATTTTTGTTAGTTTGCTTTGAAAAGGGAGGTTTTGCCTGTTCACTGTATCTGTGGCAAAATAAATCTAGCTGTTATATGTAGCCAGGCATGACTACAGAAAAATATTAGCCATTTATTTTATAAGGTCTGAAGATCAAACTGTATATCCTGATGGAGAATTTAGAATAGAATCAGATTTTCATCTTGAAGGGAATACAGGCTTTTTAGATTGCTTACTGTCAATTTAATATTAAGTGAAAACTTAGCAAGCAATTTTAACTGTCAAATAACTTATGAAAGTATTTACCAAATAATCTAATGTCTTCTATAAATTATAAGAGTACCTGTAGTTGGAAATATTTTTTGAATATCTAACACAAGTGTAACTTGTTTGACCAGCAAACCTAAGCAAAAAACATGTCAATGACTTAAAACAATCAGTTTTGGTTTCTCTGTAACACCAAGTTTAAAACACTTGATACAGAGGTTTATTTATGTCACATAACTCAAGTGTATTTTGGATTAACTTAGTAGTTTAAATTTATGAGCAGTCTTATATCTAATTCAATTAAAACAGCTCTTAATTTTTTATGTAGGCATACAATATATACACATATAACATACATTACAAGATAGAACAATAAATCAGTCTTAGTAACAGCTTTTTAAGATCTTTAACTGGTTTTTTTAATTACCAATTAATTAGAATTGCTTTCTGTTTTTAGTAACCTGAATTAACCATACTTTTTTAGTTGGAACCTGTTAAACTTTGCCTTTATCTATTTGTATGCTTTCTATGCTTTGCCAAGTGTGATGTAGTGGACTGCTGTTGTCTGAGTGTTTTAGATCATAGTTTCAGACCAGAGTCTCACAGGGGCGGCGGGGGGGGGGGGGGGGGGGCTTCCCAGGAGGTGGGGTTTCAGGTGCTCCAAAATGGAGTCCCTACTGTCAAGGTGTTACTTCAGTTACAAGGTGGGGACAGAATTCCACCCCCACCCCACCCCCAGTCGATTTGAACAACTGTGGTTGCCCCTACCAACAACCCTCACTAGCTGCCGGATATGCACTGAGATGGTGGGGCTGCTACTCCTGTTTATGTCCGAACTAGTGCCAGATTTCTCCCAGCTAGTTAGCTGCAGGGCGCTGGCATGGTGGGGGAAGAAGTGGAGAGCCGGGTACACTGCCACCTTCTCCTCCTCTGGGCAAGCCATTGCCAGGCTCCCCTGAGGATTCTGGGCTGGACCCAGATGCAGTGTAGTGTACTAGAATGTCCCCCGAGCTGTAAGAACACTGGGGCGGGCTGGTGCCGTCTGACCTCACCTGTGATCCAGGGCTGCTGGCTCTTCTGTTGCTGTGTTCCTGCTCCATGCTCCATGCATCCAGGCTCCCTTCACTGCTTTCAGAAGATTCCACTACAATTTTCCTGTAAACCTTTCTGTGAGTGTAACTTCTCCACTTTTTTTTTTCCCACCAAGCTCATAGAAGATGGAGAGCACCTCCCTATCAATATTGTTCCATCTTGCCTCCCCTTCCCTATAAGTATTGATATGTTATATTGTCATCTTTGATCACTTCCAGAAATTTTGATTTCTTCAATGACCCACTGCTTATTCAGGAGCATGTTGTTCAGTCTCCGTGTGTTTACATAGGTTCTACAGATTCTTGAGCAGCAGGTTGCAAGTGTCATTCCATTGTGTTCAGAGAAGATGCATAGGATTTCAATTTTTTTTATTTGCTGAGACTTTATTTATTCCCGAGCATGTGGTCTATCCTAGGGAAAGATCCATGCACAGGTAAGAAGAATGTGTACTCTGCATCTGTAAGATGAAAAGTTCTGTAGATACCTGTTAATGTCCATTGAGTCTATGGTGTCCATTAACTGTTTCCTTGCTGATTTTCTGTCTAGTTCATCTGTCCATTGCTGAAAGTGTAGTATTCAACTCCCCCATTACTATTGTATTGGGATATATGTCTCCCTTGAGATCCACTAAGATTCCTTTTAAATAGCCAGGTACCTGTCATTAGGTGTGCATACATTTACAAGAGTCACATCGTCCTGTTGAATTCATCCCTTAATAATTATAGTGCCCTTCTTTGTCTCTATAAACAGTTTGTGTGTGAAAGTCTATCTTGTCTGAGAGTAGGAAGGCTATTCCAGCTCTTTTTGGGTTTTTCTTAGTATGGAATAATTCATCCATAACTTCACTTTCAGTCTGCATGAATCTTTCTTTCTTTTTTTAGAAAATTTATTTAATAAATATAAATTTCATAAGTACAACTTTTGGATTATAGCAGCTTTTCCCCCCATAACCACCCTCCCACCCACAAACCATACCATCGCCTACTCCCTCTCCCATCCCATTCTTCGTTAAGATTCATTTTTTATTATCTTTATATACAGAAGATCAACTTAGTATATACTAAGTAAAGATTTCAACAGTTTGCACCCACACAGACACACAAAATATAAAGTACTGTTTGAAGACTAGTTTTACCATTAATTCTCATTGTGAACACATTAAGGACAGATCCTAAATGGGGAGTAAGTACACAGTGACTCCTGTTGTTGGTTTAATAATTGACACTCTTATTTATGACCCAAGGCTCTTGTCATGAGCTACCAAGGCTATGGAAGCCTCTTGAGTTCACAAACTCTGACCTTATTTAGAAAAGGCCATAATCAAAGTGGAAGTTCTCTCCTCCATTCAGAGAAAGCTACCTCTCTCTTTGGCCCATTCTTTCCACTGGGATCTCATTCACAGAGATCTTTCATTTAGGTCATTTTTCGCCACAGTGTCTTCTTGGCTTTCTATGCCTGAAATATTCTTATGGGCTTTTTAGTCAGATTCGAATGCCTTTAAGGGCTGATTCTGAGGCCAGAGCTGCATGTATCTTTCTAAGTGAGCTGTGTTTCTTGTAGGCAGCAAATAGATTAGGGTGTTTTTGTCTTTTCCATTCAGCTAGTCTGTATCTTTGAAAGGGAGAGGTGAGGCCATTTACATTCAAGGTGACTATTGATAATGACCCTGCCATTTTTTTTGGACAGGCAGAGTAGACAGAGAGAGAGACAAAGGTCTTCCTTTAGCGTTGGTTCACCCTCCAATGGCCGCTGCAACCGGTGCACTGCGGCTGGCGCACCGCGCTGATCTGAAGCCAGGAGCCAGGTGCTTCCTCCTGGTCTCCCATGTGGGTGCAGGGCCCAAGGACTTCCACCATCCTCCACTGCACTCTCGGGACATAGCAGAGAGCTGGCCTGGAAGAGGAGCAACTGGGACAGAATCCGGCGCCCCGACCAGGACTAGAACCCAGTGTGCCGGCGCCTTAGGCGGAGGATTAGCCTATTGAGCCGTGGCGCCGGCCAGCCATTTTCATATATATATATATATATATCCCTATTGTTTTGCTTTGTACCTTTACTGGGAGATTTTCTGCCTTCACCTCCTTTCACAGTTGATAGCTGTGTTAAGCATCTTTTATAAGGCTGGACGAGTGGTGACAAATTCTTTCAATTTCTCTTATGGAAGGTCTTTATTTGACCTTCATTCATAAATGAATGCTTCACAGGGTACAGTATTCTGGGGGTGACAGTATTTTTTTCTCTCTCCCTCTCTTTTTTTTTTTTTTTTTTTTTTTTTGACAGGCAGAGTGGACAGTGAGAGAGACAGAGAGAAAGGTCTTCCTTTGCTGTTGGTTCACCCTCCAATGGCCGCCGCGGCTGGCGCGCTGCGGCCGGCTCACCGTGGCCGGCGCACTGCGCTGATCCGAAGGCAGAAGCCAGGTGCTTCTCCTGGTCTCCCATGGGGTGCAGGGCCCAAGCACTTGGGCCATCTTCCACTGCACTCCCTAGCCACAGCAGAGAGCTGGCCTGGAAGAGGGGCAACCAGGACAGAATCTGGTGCCCCAAAGGGTACTAGAACCTGGTGTGCTGGTGCCACAAGGCAGAGGATTAGCCTAGTGAGCCGTGGCACCGGCCAGTATTTTTCTCTTGAATGGGAAGATACAGTCCAATCTTTTCTAGCCTATAGGGTTTCTGATGAGAAGTCAGCTGTGACTCTAATAGGAGATCCTCTGAAAGTAATTTGGCATTTCCCTCATACACATTTTAGAATCTTTTCTTTGGTATTACAATGTGCCATGGTTAAGATCTTCTGGTCATGTCTATTAGGAGTTCCATATGCTTCCTATAATTGGATTTCCTGTTCTTTGCCCAAATTGGAGAAGTTTTCTGTAATCATTTCACTAAAAAGGCCTTTGAATCTGCTCTTTCCAGACCTTCAGGAGCTCCTAAGACCCACTTGTTGGGTCGTTTGATAATATCTAAAAATCTCCAACACTGTTAAGTTTTCTTATCTTTTTCCACAAGAACTTTAAGGAATACAAACATCATGCATATCATAAGAAACTTTAGGAATATAGTGATTCTTCCCACCATACCAGCCCTCCCACCCACATTCCCTCCCTTCTTCCTCTTCCCTCTTCTATCCCATTCTTATTGTTTATTAAGATCTATTTCCCTTTAACTTGATACACATACAATTTACTCTGTACTCATGAAAGTGTTAGTTGTATGGAAAAAAAACCTGTTCCTCAATAGTCGAGACAAGGCCTGTTCAAAATCTTTGCATCTTGATATGTTACTTTCACTTCTATAGATTACCATTTAGGTACTCTATTAGTTATCACAGATCAGGGAGGTCATATGGTATTGGTCCTTTGGCACTGGTTTATATAACTAAGTATGATATTTCCCAGTTTCATGCATTTTGTTGCAAATGACAGGGTTTCATTTTTTTTTACCACTGTGTAATATTGCATGGTGTACATATCCCAAAATTTCTTCATCCAGTTTCAGTTGATGGACATCTGGGTTGACTCCATATCTTAGCTATTGTGAATTGAACTGCTATAAACCTAGGGGTACAGGTAACACTTTCATATGCTGATTTCATTTCCCTTGGGTGAATTCCCAGGAGGGGGCGGGCTGGATCATATGGTAGGTCTATATTCAGACTTCTGAGGTGTCTCCATACTGTCTTCTTCAGTGGCCATACCAGCTGACATTCCCACCAGCAGTGGATTAGGGTACCCTTTTCCCCACATCCTTGCCAGCATTTGTTCTTTGTTGATATATCTACGAAAGCCATTCTAATGGGGGTGAGGTGATTCCTCATTGTGATTTTTGATTTACATTTCCCTGGTGTTTAGTGATTTTGAGCATTTTTTTATGTCTTTCAGCCATCTGGATTTCCTCTTTTAAAAAATGCCTGTGTAAGCCCTTTGCCCATTGCTAAACTGGGTTGTTTTGCTGTTGTTGAGTTTCTTGATCTCTTTAAAGGATTAATAACCAGAATATAGAGTTGCAGAGATTGCAGATAATTTCTCCTATTCTGTTGGCTGCCTCTTCACTTTGCAGAGTGTTTCTTTTGTAGTGCAGAAACTTCTCAATTTGATGTAATCCCATTTGTCAATTTTGGCTTTGAGTGCCTGTGCCTCTGCCTCTGGTCTTTTTCAAGAACTTTGTACCTATGCCTATGTCTTGTAGGTTTTCCCCAATGTTCTCTAATAATTTGATGGTATCAGGTCATAGATGAATGTCTTTAATCCATTTTGGGTGAATTTTTGTATAAGGTAAATGGTAGGGGTCTTGCTTCATACTTCAACTTGTGGAGCTCCAGTTTTCCCAGCACTACTTGTTAAAGAGACTGTCCTTGCTCCAGGGATTGACTTTGGCTCCTTTGTCAAAGATAAGTTGGTTGTAGATGCTTGGGTTCATTTCTGGCATTTCTGTTCTGTTCCATTGGTTTCTCCATCTGTTTTTGTACCATACCAGGCTGTTGTGTTTATAACTGCCCAGTAGTATGTCTCAAAATCTGGTATTGTGATGCCTCTAGCTTTGTTTTTGTTGTATGATATTGCTTTAGCTATTTTGAGTCTCCTATGTGTCCATATAAATTTCAGCATAATTCTTTGTATATCTGAAAAGAATGTCCTTGGTATTTTACTTGGTATCTCATTGAATCTATAGATTATTATCAGTAGTATGCACATTTTATTATATCAATTCTCCCAATCTAACATGAAAGATTTTTCATTTTTTTGAGTCTTCTTTTTTTTAAATGTTTTATAATTTGCATTATAGAGATCTTTGACATTCTTGGTTAAATTTATTGTAAAGTATTTTATTTTGTTTTTGGTAGCTGCCGTGAATGGGATTAATCATTGAAGTTCTTTCTCAGGCATGACATTGTCTAGATACATAAAGGTTGTTAATCTTTGTGTGTTGATTTTAAATCCTGCCACTTTACCAAACTCTTCTATGAGTTCCAATAGTCTCTTAGTGGAATCTTTTGCGTCCCCTATACATAGGATCATGTCATCTGCAATAGGGATAGTTTGACTTCCTCCTTCCCAATCTGTATCCCTTTTATTTCTTTTTCTTGCCTAATGGCCAATGTGGGACTATATTGAACAGCAGTGATGACAATCGTTGTCTGTTTCTGGGTCTCAGTGGGAATACTTCCAAGTTTTCCCATTCAATAGGCACTGGTCATGGATGTGTCATAAATTTCCTTGATTGGGCTCAGGAATGTTCCATCTATACCCAATTTGCGTAAAGTTTTCCTCACGAAAGGCTGTTGTATTTTATCACATGCTTTTCCTGTTTCTTTTGATCATGTGGTTTTTGTTCAGCAGTTTTAGTGTGGTGTATCACACTGCAAATGTTGAACCGCCCTTGCAAACTGGGATAATCCTCCATGGTCCAGGTGAATGATCTTACTGATGTGTTGTTGGATTCGATTGGCTAGAATTTTGTTGAGGATTTTTACATCTATGTTCATCAGTCAAATTGGTCTGTAATTCCCTTTCTCTGTTGCATCCTTTTCAAGTTTAGGAATTAAGGTGATTCTGGCTTCATAGGAGTTTGGGAGGATTCCCTCCCTTTCCATTGTTTTGAATAGCTTGAAGAATTGGAGGTAGTTCTTTAAATATCTGGTAGAATTCGGCAGTGAAGCTGTCCAGTCCTGGGCTTTTCTATGCTGGGAGGGTCTTTATTACTAATTCAGTTTCCATCTTGGTTATTGCTCTGTTTAGGTTGTCTGTGTCTTCGTGGCTCAATTTTAGTAGGTGTATGTTTGTCCAGGAATCTACCCATTTCTTCTAGGTTTCTTGATTTGCTGGCATACAGCTCTTTGTAGTAATTTCTGATGATTCTGTTTATTTCTGTGGTATCTCTTGTTACATTTCCATGGTCATCTCTCTTTTTATCATTTGGGTCTTCTCCTTCTCTTTTTTGTTAATTGAGCCATGGTTTGTCAATTTTGTTCTCAAAAACCAGCTTTTCATTTTCTAGATCTTTTGTATTACTGTTTGGTTTAAAGTTTTTTCATTTCTTCTCTAATTTTAACTATTTTTCTCTCCTATTAGTTTTCAGTTTTGTTTACTGTTTTTTTCGTAGTCCAAGAGACACATTTATTTAGTGCCTTTCCAGTTTCTGGATATAGGTACCAGTTGCTATAAACTTTTCTCTTAACACTGATTTTGCTGTATCCCATAATTTTGGTATGTTTTATTGTCTTCATTTGCCTCCAGAAGCTTTTTGATTTCTCTTGATTTCTTCAATGGCCCACTGCTCGCTCAGGACCATGTTGTTCACTCTCCATGTGTTTACATATTCTCTACAGATTCTTGAGCTGCTGATTTCCAGCTTCATTCCCTCATGTTCAAAGAATATGCATGGTATGATTTTTTAAAATTTACTGAGACTTGCTTTATGGCCTAACATGTGGTTTACCCTAAAGAAAAATCCATGCTCTGGTAAGAAGAATGTGTACTCCACATCTGTAGAATGAAAAGTTCTGTAGATACCCATTAAGGCCCATTGGGTCTATGGTGTCAGTTAACTCTGTGTCCTTGATGATTTTCTGTCTGGCTCATCTGTCCATTGCTGAGAGTTCAGTATAGATGTCCCCAATAAGATTGTATTATAATCTATGTCTCCCTTTAGATCCATTAAGATTTCTTTTACATAGATAGCCAGGTGACTTGTCATTAGGTGCGTGTATGTTTATAATAGTCACATCTTCCTGTTGAATTCTCTCTCAATCATTACATAGTGTCCTTCTTTGTCTCTTTGAACAGTTTTTATGTGAGTGTCTCTGATGTCTAATAATAGGATGGCTATGCCAGCTCTTTTTTGGGTTTATCTTCGTGTGGACTATTTTGGTCCATCCTTTCATTTTCAGTCTGCATGTATCTTTGGTGACCTGTGTATCTTGAAGGCAGCAAATAGGGAGATGTGAGGCCATTTACATTCAAGGTTACTACTGATAAGTAATGATTTGGCCTGCCATTTTTCTATCTATATGCCTATTGTTTACTTTGGATTTCCTTTGTACTTTTACTGAGAGATTTTTTACTTTTACCTCCTTTCATAGTGATGACCATGTTTGAGTATAGTACATTCCTAAGTATCTTTCATAAAGTTGGACAAGTAGTGACAAATTCTTTCAATTTCTTTTTGTATGGAAGGTCTTTATTTCACCTTCATTCACAAATGAGCGCTTTACAGGGTACAGTATTCTGGAGTGACAACATTTTTCTCTTAAGACTTGGACTGTATCTCGCCATTCTCTTCTAGCCTGTAGGGTTTCTGATGAGAAGTCAGCTGTGACTAATAGGAGGCCCCTGAAAGTAATCTGGCATTTCTCTCCTACACATTCTAGAATGTGTACTGTGTAGAGTTTGGTTACAGTGTTTCATGGTGAAGATCTTTTCTGTCGTGTCTACTAGGCTTTCTATGTGCTTCATGTACTCGGATGCCCCAGGCTTGGAAAGACAGGAGTTGGCCTTGATGGAAAGATGAACACACAGGCCAACAGGAACCAGCAGCGCCTGTCATTCTGGGCCTCCCTTCTCAGGCTTGTCAGCGGTAGGGATTAGATTGCCCTCTCTTGTCAGGCAGACAGAGACCCAGCCTAGGATGTGAGATACAGGAGAGCCACACTGGCACTTGTGATTGCCTGCGCTAAGGCTGTGCTGTTCTTGGTGCTCAGGGTCTTTGTGTCCTTGAGCCTGCAGAGAATCAAGGGCAAGGGTTCTAGGTTAAGGGGGATTGCTAACAAGGAAGGACGTTTCTGAGAGCCAGGGGAACATCAGCCAAGTTGAGTCAAACTTGGGGAGATGCCTCGTGCTCACTGGAACCCGCCGTGTTGAGAGTCCGCCCTGGCCACGTGTGGCATGAGGAGGGAAAGCCACTGCCTTTGGTTGCCTGTCCGACCATCCATCATGCGTGCACTTCCTCCTTCTCTCCACCTAGCGTCACTAGAAGCTCACTCTAGCTAAAGCTCACACTGATGAAGGTTTAGGGAGAAACACTGCTTCGTGTTTAAAAAAAGTCCCAACAGGTGGTAAGGAGCAGGGCTTTGTTTTCCCCTGGAGATCTTTCTGGTGGACCAAGGTCCTAGAATCCTAGAAGTTTAGCATTTTGGGGATTGGGGGATGGAGGAGTGTCTCCTGTACCAGTTAGCCCTGTCCCCTTAGATGACTGGATGTGCCCAGAGGTTGGAAAAGAAAGATGGCCAATTCCAAGGTCACTTCCAATAAGGGTTGAGGTGTTATCCAGCCAAAGCGAGCAGTGGTGGGTTTGGGGCGGGCCCCAGGCTCGCTCATCGCACTAGCAAGACAATTCTAGTGAAGGCAGGCACTTGATTCAGTGACCTTGCACTGTGGCTTTCCTAGGCTCGCTGAAGGTTCAGGGTCTCAGGAAGAGCAAGCCCCCGCCCCACGGCCTCTCACCCCCACCTCTCAGCCCGGAGGCCTGGGGCTCTCAGCTCCCCCTGCAACTCCCCATGGCCTGCCAGCTTCTTTCCCAGGGGGCAGCTGTGTCCATCTGAGGCTGGTCTTCCCCCAGGGTACAAGGAGCCCTCATGGATCTGGGGTTGGGGTTGGCTGACAGCAACTTCCAACAAAGTCTCCTAGGAATGGACAAGGTTGGGTTTGGCTGGTTGTCCATAGGAGGAAAGGGTCAGGATGGAACTGTTGACCGAGGAGGAGGTCTGGAAAGACCGTGATTGTCCTCACCCCACCCTCCAGGTAGTTTTTTTTTTATTTATACACACACACACACAGAGAGAGAGAGAGAGAGAGAGAGTCTGGGCCCAGGATTGTTTTGCAAGATAAGAAATATATATATATATATACCTTCTCTGGCAGGAATCTGGGTCACACTCACCCTGACCCCAGCCCATTAGAGCAGGGGACCCAAAGTTCTTTTTTTTTTATTTGACCAGCAGAGTTAGACAGTGAGAGAGAGAGACAGAGAGAAAGGTCTTCCTTCCATTGGTTCACCCCCCCAAATGGCTGCTACGGCCGGTACACTGCGCCGATCAAAGCCAGGAGCCAGGTGCCTCTCCTGGTCTCCCATGCAGGTGCAGGACCCAAGCACTTGGGCCATCCTCCACTGCCTTCCTTCCTGGGCCAAAGCAGAGAGCTGAACTGGAAGAGGAGCAACTGGGACTAGAACCCAGTGCTCATATGGGATGCCGGTGCCACAAGGAGAGGATTAACCAAGTGAGCCATGTTGCCGGCCCCTCCAAGTTCTTTTTTTAAGATTAATTTATTTACTTGAGAGACAAAAGCTGGGAGCCAGGAATTTCCTCCCAGTCTCCCACATGGGTGCAGCAGCTCAAGTACTTGAGCCATCTTCTGGTGCTTTTCCAGGCACATTAGCAAGAAATCTCAGAATTGGAGCAGCCAGGACTTGAACCAGTGTCC
Source organism: Oryctolagus cuniculus (assembly GCF_964237555.1). NCBI lineage: Eukaryota > Metazoa > Chordata > Mammalia > Lagomorpha > Leporidae > Oryctolagus > Oryctolagus cuniculus. The sequence goes on along the minus strand of NC_091432.1, from coordinate 106,144,249 downwards.
CCAAGGCTGCCCTTAAGGGCTGTGCAGTCCCATTCACTTTCCCCAGACCCAGTGGCTGAGACAGCTGCAGCTGCTGCCCACTAGGTGGCGATAGAGTCCCAGTGATGCCTGCAACAGGGGCCATCACCCCAGAACCCAGCGCTCCTGGCTCTCAGCCACAGCCCTGTGGGCTCTTGCCCTGGAAATGGATGTCTAGGCCACCAGCTCCCCCTCCTGGCCAGCCTGAGCTGCCTTTATTTGTAACGTATTTTTTTGAAACACTGTGGCTTGTGGAAAGCTGGCTTCTCAATTGACCTAAGATAGGATAGCTACTTCCGTCCTCTGTATTACAGATGGACAGAAACGGGGCCTCAGAGAGGCTCTGAGATGCAGCAAGGTGGCACAAGGCACAGCAGAGCTGGCCTCAAACCCAATCCTCTTGACTTAGATCCCAGGTTCTTGTGCCGAATCCCAGCTGCCCCACCTCCCCAGGTGCCCAGCATGGCAGCCACTGAGCTATTTCAAATCAAAGGAGCGCCTGAGTGCTTGATGCCATGGGTCCAGATGCTGTACCCTGATGGTGACCATCTGGTTATCAGAGCCCAGCTCTGCCCTAAGGCCAGAGCCCAGCTCTGCTGGGGGTGGGGGGAGCTCGAAGGCACTTGGGAGACACAGGGAGTGACGGCAGCATGGTCATGGCCACTTCTGTCCCAGGGCTGGGAGCCCATGCAGGCTTCTAATCCCCAGACAGCCCCAGGTGCGTGCATGGTGGAGAAGGCCCAGGGTTGGGGAAGGGTCTGACTCAGATGTGCTGAGTAAAGCAGAGCCTTGGTCCCGTTTCCAGCCAATGCTTGTGAATGAGGCTGACAGAGCTGGGAGATGCAGGGCTGGGTCCAAACAGGGAAAAGCTTCCTTGCTCATGCCAAAGGGGGGGAGCTGTAGGAACACAGGACTCGGCAGAAGCGGTCAGACCTAGGCAAGTAGGCGGAGCATGCCCTAGACAGTGTGGCAGGTGCAGAGGAAAGAGCAGAGCTATGGGAGTGTGAAGCCCTGAGTTCCAGAGCCACCTTTGCGCCTCCCAGCTGTGTGGGGTTCATAGAGGCCAGATCCAGCATCCTACTGCACAGGGGTTGTTGTAAAGTGTTCCGAGCACCCCTGAGACAGGAGACCCTGCTGGCTAGGGGGCCGCCGTGCCCTGGAGCTCCCACCCCATCAGCCAGAACAAGAGGAGCCCCTTGGATCCAGGACAAAGTCTGTGTGAAGGCAGTGGCTCCTCATCACTGTCCATCTTGGGGAGTTGGCCAGGGTGGCAGGTCTGGGGGTTCTGGGCCGGGCTGTGCCTCTGCACCCCCGCCTCCCTGGGGAAATACGGGGGGAACAGCGTGCAGTGGGGAGCGGCTGTGAGCAGCACGGCTTTGCTATTAATGTAGTCAGTAAATAAATAAAGGAGGGCTTAGGCTTAGTGTACAGCAATCAGTTTAGAACTACAGGGTAATTAGCGCTGCGGGGGGCTGCCGGGCTGCAGAGTCAGGTTTAAATGAGTGAGTTCACTTTCACTGGGGCCCGCCCTGGGGAGCAGAGAAGAGGGCTCCAGAGGAGTCTGCCCTCCTGCCAGCTCACGAGGGCCAGGGCCTGGCTCCGGAACCACGGAGAGAGCTGGGGGGGTGGGCCAGGTGTGCTCCACATGCGCAGGCCCCATGCCAGCCACGCCCAGGCTGCTGGGAGGCGCCACCTGTCCTGGGCCTGGTGACTCTGCACTCAACAGGGGCACTGTTGCGGGGAGGCAGAACCCCTGCTGGGGCCCTGCCATGTGTGCACACGTGTCTGTGTGTGTCATGTGGAGGTGCCGTGGACACAGGATGTGCTGCTACTTAATCCTGTCTCTCACCCCGACAGCATCCTCAGCCCCAGCAGACTGACAGCCTCCTTCCTTCCTTCTCTCCCTCCCTCCCTCCCTTCCTTCTTCCTTCCGGGAACTTCAAGTGCAGGTGATCCTGATGCACTGTGACAAATGGCACCACAGAGGCTTGGCACAGCAGGTGGCCAGGGAAGGCTTCCTGGGAGAGGGAACAATGAGAAGTGGAGAGGGTGGGTGTGTGTCTGTGCAGCTCCCAGGAGGGGGAACAGCAAGTGAAAAAGCCCACAGGAGACAGAACTCTGTGTGCACCAGGAATCATCGTGGTCCGTCGGCCGGGGCAAAGGGCAGGGGTGGCCCGTGTGCAGGAGCTCTGTCACCTCAGGACTTGCCAGCCTGCTGAGAAGTTTAGATTCCATCCTGAGGGGCCACCAGCGACCTCCATGAATGGGTGCTGGGACACCATTTGTGTTTTTGGAAAATCGCCTTGGCTGCAAGCCGAGGACAGAGCAGAGGGAGGGAGGGACCGGGGGCCGAGCACGGGAGGTCAGTAATCTTCAGACCTCGCCGCTTCCTGGTGTCGAGAGTGGGAGGCTCCGCAGGCAGCCAGGTGGGAAGGCCTTGCTCTTGGCCACCTCCCCCTTCTCACCTGCTACAACTTGAGTGTTCAGCAGGTCTCCACTGGCTCGGGGCTCAGTTTACCAGCTTTGCTGGGAAGCAGGTCCCTCTGCAGCCACCAGCAGGAGAGCTGCTAAGGCTGATGGGACTCTAGTACCCAAGTGACCCTGTGCAGGGGGGGCACCCTGTGCACGGAACTCGCAGTCACTGTCCCCGGAAGTCACCTGCACCCAGATCCCACCTCCCCAGCCCCGGCCTCGGATACCTGTCCCCTGCTCCGACCCCAGCCGTGTGCCATCCCGGTCCTGGAGAAGGTCCTGGAGGAGGTGGCCCACAACGGCTGGGGCAGGGGCAGAGGGCAGCTGCGGCCAGGGCCAGCAGCGGGAGTGGGAGGGGAGTTGAGTCAGGCCAGGGCGGGAGAGAGCAGTGTTCTCAGGCTGGCCGGGCCAGGGCCCCTTTCTCTCCATGAGATCATATCTGGGTCAAAGAGCATGTAAAGCAGGCAGACCCTGGCGGTCACACAAAGCCCATTCAGCCCGGCCCCTATTCACTCACCCCCTCTCCCCCAGCGCCCGCGCCTAAGCCCCAGCTTTGATGTCCAAGAACAGAAAACGGCGATTAAATGTTGTTTTAAAGAGGGAGTGCTCGCTGCCCTCCCATCTGTCAAGAGAAAGCCGAGGCCTTGGGGGGGAGGGGCGGGCAGCGGGGCAGGGAGGAGCAGGAGGGAGGCCGGTGCCTCTGGGGTGGGGCAGGCAGCAGCTCCGAGCCAAACACTTAGATTCTGGGCCCAGGATTATTTTGCAAGATAAGAAATATAGGGAGAGAAAAACAATGTGGGCCAGGGAAGGAGGCAGGGAAAATTGGGGTGTATGTTGGGGGGGGAGCTGAGGGAAGAGGAGTGGAGGAGAAAGAATGATGGGGTGATGAGGAGCCTCGAGTAGAAGGACCCATGGGGAAGGGAGGGGCAGGAGGGAGCCAGAGCCAGGGCGACCCCGACTCTGCTGCCCGGTCTGGCCTCTCGCTGGGGCAGCTTCTGGGAAGCAAGTGTAGCTTGAAGGTTCTTGGGCTCAGTAGCCCCAGGCCTGGGGTCGGACCAAGGGCTGAAAGGCCACCTCCCAGTCCTTCAGGGGTGGAGTGGGCACGCGGGCAAAGTGAGGGCCTTCCTCCTCCTCTTCCTCCCCCCGCCCCCTCACAGTGGCAGAGGGGGTCAGGCCGGGGTGTGTGGCATAGGTCTGCCACAGTGGAGTGACCCACAGAGGGAGTCACGCCTGGGTCCCCGGGGGCTCGGTGAGGCGGTGCAGGATTTTGATCGGAAGGAGTGAGTGGGAGTGGCCCTGGGCACAGGTGCCAACCACCAAGCTAGGACTGACTGGAGAGGGGTTTTACAGGGAAGGACAAGCTCCCATCCCTGGCAGGAGGGCGGGCGGCTGGATGGAAATCCTGTCCCCTGCTAGGCTTGCCCCACCCTCCTGGCCTTGGCCATCTGCGCCAGGCTCCCTCATCAACAGGTCCAGGCTGGACCTTTAACTGAAGGGAGCCCTTTGTTGAGACGGGAAACCCCTGCCTGGGGGGGGGGGGAGTCCTGGGGCTCCCACTGCTGCCCGCAAGAGCCTGGGCAGGTTGCCACACCCAAGCCAATGCAGGGGCTCCATCCAGCCACCCGCAGGTGTGCACCCCACGAGGACCAGGGTTTGTCTGCACTGCGTTCATTAAAATAAACTGCCCGCAGCAGTAAGGTGGTCAGGTCTTGCTGAATGAATGCCTGTGTAGTGCCTGGGACAAGGCATCATGTGGTGTTCACGTATTTCATGCTATTTTTAAACCAGCGAGTCTTACACGGTGTTAGGGCCTGGGTGTGACTATGAATGCAGCCTGGGAGAGGCACTTCAGAGAGGGTGAGCGTGGGGCTCTCTTTCCCCGACCCACAGCAGTCTCGGTACCTCTCCGGTGCTCCCCAACCCCCCAAAACACCAAGGCAAAAGAAAAGGAAGGAGGACACTTCGAACCAGAGACAACTGAATTAACTTTATTCTCTTCTAACTGCAGATTCAAGGTATACAACTGAACATTGCTATTTTTCTTATGAGACTTATAAATAAAAATACAAAAAATGTTCACTACAAAAAAATCTACTGTTAGTAGGATGTAAAAAATATTCTCTTTGCTATAGAAGGCACAAACTTCACTTAGTGACACATGGAGAGAGAAAAAAACCTGCAGCAGTAAATTTGATTTTTCTTTTTTTTTTTTTCCTTTTTAAATCTTTTCAGAAACACTGAAATTACAAAGAAACGCGGCAATCTACACAAAACGAAGGCAGATGCGGAAAGCTGCAACTTTGAGTCAACTGCTCGGGCAGGAGAACGGCTAAGACTGGCAAGCAGACCAACTGGGGGCGGGGCGAGGATGGCACACACAGAACTGGGAGGGCCGGGAGGCGGGACGGGGGCGGGAGAGAGAGAGTGGAGGAAGGAAAAAGATAGAGACAGAGGTGGAGGTGCATTTGTACAAAAAGGAACCAGTAAAATTGAAGAAACAAAATTGGGCAACCTCCTAAAATTAGGCTAAGAGGAGGTGCTGAGGTAGACATTAACTAGAACGTTGATGAATTAAAAACACTATTCTGTAATACAGAGCAATCGGACTGGCACTTGTGCTGTCACGACGTAAGACAAGCCACAGAAACAAACAAGAAACAAAACGAAAACAAAATACCCAGACCAAAAGGCTTAGTTTTGCTTGGTCCAGCAGGGCCGCAGGGCCCTCAGTGCTATAATTTACATACATATATATATATTTATCTTTATCTATGGGGGTCGGATGTCATGGTGCACCACCACGGCTTCGTAACCTCACGAGCATCATGCATCACACTATGCGAACGAACTCTATGATACACCCAGGAGGCAGGGACCCTGTCTGCCCCACAGGCCACCGAGGCCTGGGGGATGCTGCCAGCACACAGGCCCGCTCCCCACCCTCTTCCCCTCCCAGGCTTGTCCTGCACCCCTCTCTTGGCCATTGCTACCTTAGTTTGGCTTCTTGTCTCCCACTGCAATATCCAGGTTAGTGCTGCCACCCCAGCCCAGCCAGCAGGAGCTTCGGAGCAGGGCCCAGGTGAAGGGAACAGACAAGCGCAACGTGGGCCTTGGGAAAACCAACAAGCAGGCTCTCCCCCTCCTCCTCCTCCATCCTGGTGTCCCCACTTTCCATCCCAGGTGGGCTTGCCAATGAATTGTCCCCCACCCCCAGAAAAACCGCACCCCCTGCCACCTCCGATGGGCAGAGTCCAAAGGCCTCCCGCACCTGTGTCCCTTGCCCTAGGAGACAAGCCCACGTCCTCTCCTGCCCACCTGTAGTAGTTACACCAACAGCCTCGAGAGAAGGGCTATACACTTGTGAAAAATTGCAGCAGTTTTTTTTTTTTTTTCCTTTTTTTCTCAACATGGGAAAAACTGTTCAGGCACAAAAATCAAACAAGCCCGTGTTGCATCCCTGGATTGTACGGAACGCTGGGTCCCCCCAGCCTCCTGCTCCACCCCTGTGCCCCATCTCTGCCTTCCCCATACTCGTAGCCTCCTCCAAAGCAGCCCAAAGCAGCAACGATAGTTACTATTTTATATCTCTCTTGCTATATATATCTCTCTCTATATATTTGTCTATCCTATATACACATAGGATTTTAATGCTTTGAATGAATAAAGAGGGGAAGAGCACAGGGGTGAGGGATCACTCACCGCAGGTATGAAGGGCCAGGTGTGCACACGGAGGGGACTATTAACAACTGGGACTGCCCAGGCTGCGCAGGCGTCACTGTGCTGGGTAAGGCAGGAGTAAGCGGAGTGGTCAGCTAAAGGCAGCCAGGTGGCCCTAGGAGCCAGGGGCAGAGAAAAGCGGGGAGGGCAGATACTGAGTTCATCTGGGGAAGGAGCACCCTCCACCCACTCCTGAACTCCAGCCACCGCCGCAGCCCCAGGACGGCTGCTTTCCCGGCCAGGAAGCCCTTGCCAACTTTTGAACTGTTTTGTCTTTGTGGGTAGGAAACTGGGGTAGAGGGAGACTGGAGCCTCCCTCCTCGGGGTGACTTGGGGCTTGGTGGGAGCAGAGCAGACTGTGCAGCAAGAACAGGGATGGGCTTGTCCAGCATCCCTCAGAAACGATCCCCCCCACCCCCCGACCTCCAAACCGGGAGAGGCAGGCAGGTGCAGACCTAGTACCATCTAATGCTGCAAGACCAGATCGAGGCACCTCTGCGTGATTGGCCACACACACAAAGCACACGCACACGTGCATACACAGGGACACTGTGGTGGTGGTGTGGATTTTGTTTTCCCTATTCACATTACAAAAGGAAGGGCCAGGTCCTGTAGAACTGATGGAAGAACAAATATTACAAAAATATTACAATTTGTAAAGAGTAGCTCACCCCTCTCAGCTTCTGTGACCAGGGGCAGGGGGAGGCCAGGCTGAGTGGGAAGGGTAGGGGAGAAAGGCCAGCTAGTTCTAAGGAATAGTGGGGTTATTTTTTTAATTTCCCCTCCAATGCTGAATGACATCTTGCCATTAAAAATACTGTTTTTTTTCCAGATGCCTTGAAGGCCCATGAAGGAGGGAGGAGTGCACAGTGGTTTCTTACCCGGCCCCTCCCCCAATGATCCTGCTCTTTTCACATTCTCAACATGACAGGTGAATCTCTCGTCCTTTTCAAAGCACAAAGTCATAGTTACTCCCTACCTTACCTGCCTAACCCAGTCTAGTGGCACAGCCCCCCTCCCCCAGGTCCACTGCTCCTCCCATACGGTTTTTAAGGCCTTCAGATTCCATAGACAAGACAGGAGGGGTGGGGCGGGGGAGGGTGGTCTCAGCAGCACCCACCCCTCTGACCTCCATGTGCTCCTTCACCACCCTGCTCCCCCCAAACCACTTCCTAAAACCTAAGATCCAAACGCAGCCACAACTTTCTCAGAAAGAGAAAGGAAAGAAAAAGAACACAAGTCAAACTCCTTACACAGAGAGCATGAGATGTAACAGAGCATCACCCCAAAGCCGACGTGGAGATCCCAAGCGTGCTTTCCCACACTCCGAGGGGGCGGGGCAAAGGCGGGGAGCAGAGCAGCCAACGGGGGACAAAAGAACACTTGGATGAACACAAGAGGTAGCTTTTGGAGAAACCACACCTCCACCCCAACACAACAGAACTAAAAGCTGGCTCGTCCCCAGACCAGCCACAGAAACCTAGAGGCTCTGTGGCAGTGGCCATGGACACAGGCGGGCGAGCCCTCCCAGCTGGCTGGCCCAGCAGAGTGGTGGAAAGAAAGGTGGGATTTTCTCCTGAGTGTTTTGGGCTGATCTCCTACAGGGCACTGAGGCTTTAAGAGCCTAGGATGGAGGCCCCTGTGGGGGCAGCGAGACCCCGGGGCACCATCCCCTGCGCCCACCCTCCCATTCAGATCCTGAGCACTTGACTCCTCCACACAGTGCCTTGTGGCTGGGAGGCCCAGGCCAGCTGAAGTCTATAAACTATTGATTTACACAAGAAACAGAAAAGGATACCCTCCCCGTTCCTCCAACCCCCCAACCCAAAAAAAAAAAAAAAAAAAAAAAAGCAGGGGGTGAAAAAAGCTCATGAGGTCACAAAAAACTGAGGTAATTCAAGTACAATGTGCTGACAGGGGACACAGAAAAGAAGCAAAACATGACACAAGGCCAAAACACTTTCCACTCCTCCCTCTACCCCAACCCCAACCCTGTGGACTGAGGGGCCCTGGAGCTGGGCTTCTGTGCTGCTGTCTGCACCCGGACGTCCCCAGGGCCTCACCTTGTCTGGGGGACCCCGGTCCCCACGTTGAGGGGGTCCCTGATACGGCCTAACAGTTCAGGCGGAGCGTCTGTTCCCGTGCGCAGGTGTAGGGCCCATCTGGACAAAGACACCCCCATGGCTCCCCCTGGACAATGAGTCTTTCTTGGACTCTTTCCCCTAGCAACTGAAGAGGGCTGGAGGGACTGTTTGCATGGTGGGGAACTATACACTCGGTGGTTACGATTTTCCATTTTGGAAGCAAAAAGCAGCTTGGCGGGAATCTCCCTTGTGATGGACGAAGGGGCTTGACTGGCTGGGCTAGGCTATTCCATCCCTTCCGTTCTGTGTTCTCAAAAGCAAAGGCAGGAGGCAGCTCCTCAACCAGGACACAGGCGAAGGAAGACAGTGCCTCCGAGAGTCAGAGCCAGGAGGAGCCCGGAGTGCCCCCAGGTCCTGACTGCCCGCAGGGCATGAGGAGCTCAGCCCAGAGCCTCGGGGTTCTTGGAGGCCAGGAGGGGATGCTCAGGGGTGGCAGGCGGGGAAAGCAACAGGTGAAAGTTGAGTGCTGGGACGAGCCAGGGGCTCTTCCCCTGTCCCATCAGCCACTGGGAAGCCAGAGCTGCCATCATGAGTGTCGACCGAGGCCCAGCCCTGCCCCGCCAGCTCAGCCTTGTGTCCGCTGCTCCCCTCCCTCGGCTTCAGAGGCAGTGGGACGAGGGCAGGCAGACTGGGACCAGAGGCCCTCTCCCCTGTCCCCCGCCTCCACTTCTGGACACAAGAGGCGGCTCTGGGTAGAGAGAGAGGGAAAGGCTGCCTCCATCTGAGTGAGCAAAACCACCCCCGCCCTACCCTCCCAAGAAAATCAGGCCCAGGAAAGAAGGGGGAAGGGGCAGTGGCGTAGCATCCCAGGCTCCAGAGCCCCAGGGAGAACCCAAGGCCCACCAGCTTTTCGATTTCTTTCTCTTCTCTCCTTTCTTCCTTTTCCGTTTGTGTCTTTGCGCACAGTCCTTCCTCCACGTCGTCCCGCGCTCCTCCCCCGGCCCCGGGCGCCTCCTCACACGTAGCACAGGTAGAGGTACGTCTTCTCTATCCTCCAGTCGGGCGGGATCTCCTCGGGCTTGTGGCCCTTCATGTGCTTCTGCATGGAGGAGAGGCTGGGGCAGTACTCCGTGCAGATGGTGCACTGGTAGGGCGAGGCGCCGTTGTGCGTGCGCAGGTGCTTGATCATGGCCGAGTAGTCCCGGGAGCGCTGGTGGCACAGCTTGCACTCAAAGGGCTTCTCACCTGCAGGATGGTGGGGGGGCAAGACGGGGCAAGGAGAGTGAAGCAGGCACAGCAGTGGGGCGTAGGCCTGGTGCCGGAGGCCTCCGTCCCTCCAGCTCTGCACCGCCCGGCTATGGTGTGTCTCATGCTGCTGGCCCACTACACTTTTTACTTTATTGTGATGTCACACGTGTGGCTACAGAAATGCTCAGCATAGCCCCAGCCCCCTGTCTTGCTGGTCTGGACTCTTAAAAGACTTGGCCTCTTCCCTTCCTAAGTAAAGAAAAGGACGTACCTGGCGAGGGCTCCTCAGGTCACAGTGCCCCCACTCCCTGTTCAGCAGCAGGACCATGGATGTGGGGGGTGGGGACAGGAGAAGTCAGTCCCTCCAACACTATCCCTGTTCTGCCCCCCCCCCCGCCCCCGACTAGAACTGGGGGGGGGGGGCAGGGACTAAGAAGCTAGGGGTACAAGGCCACACCTTAGCCTGCTCCTTGCCCTTCCCTCCGTGAGCGTCCCCTGGAGCTGAGCAGAGGATGTGAGGGAACCTTGTTTCAATACAGTAATTAACTGGCCAGCCATCTCGCTATCGATACTCCTCCGTGCAGAGGCCCCAGCAAATAATGAAGTAATGAACAGCCAAAGTGATCTAACTATCGACCGGCTATTTACAATAGTCACTGCCAATGCACTTAATGATCCACTCGCCAGGTCATATCCCCGACAAGCGGCTAAGGAAACCCCAGGGCTCTGGGAAATCCCCTGGGTCGCTGTCAGCAACGCGCACCCTGTCTGCTCCTTGGGCCCACAGCACTGGTAAGGCGCACTCTGCTCACTGCACACTCCGTGTACCCCTGCGCTCCTGGGGCGACACTGAGGCAGCAGGCCCTGCCTGGGCTCACCGGCCAGCACAGCTGTCTCCTCTGCTCAAAGGACGCTCTTCCCAGCAGCCAGGGTCCCTCACCTCTTACCCTCAGCGGCAGTCCTTGTGCACAGCTACCCTCCCCATGCCCGGCAGTGGTCAACAGCTGGCTCCCCACAGACCCGGCTTGACAGCCTTTGCCGACTGCCATGTTGCAAATACTCCACCCAACCAAGGAGATTTTAAGTAACCGAGGTGATGGTAGCAAACTTCTGCGAGTGGGAAGAAATGTGCAACACAGGCTTTCACAAGTCAGCTGCCCTCAACTCGAAAGCTTCCAGAAATCTGCACCACTTGCCCCACCCTCGGACCCCCAGGGAAAGAGCTGCTCACCTATATCTTACATAAAGGAGGACGGGAGAGTGCTCTGAACTGGGAGCAGATCACGCACACAGAGCTGATTAAATGATCCTCTCCTCCAATCTCAGCTCCCCAACTCCATCTAACTTTGCAATTTCACCACCCTCAGCAGTACCTAATCCAGTATGCTCAAGTTCTTACTCGAGGGATAAAGTAGCATGAAACCATCCTAACCTTTCAGCAAATCGGGCCAACTTCACTCTCATTTGGGACTCCCGAGTAGGCATCATCTTGCCTGTCATGACTACACTACTGGTGTGGCTGCCTGGAAGGCTGGTCTGGGCTCACAGAACAGCATGTTGTGATCGATTACTGATGTCTGCCCTGGCCTGGAGAGGGGGCTCAGGAGCACTTAGGACACCATGCTAGTCCACAGTGGAACCTCTTTGGCTTTTTGTGGTTCAGCCTCAGACCAGTCTCTCATGGACTTGCCTGGGCACCTACCTGCTCCCTACCCAGTCCCAGAACCAGTGCAGGTGTCCGCCACGGCCCGTGGTACCTGTGTGCACCCTGTAGTGCGTCTCCAGCTGGTGCTTGAGGCTGAACTTCTTGCCGCAGCCGTTGCACTCGTAGGGCTTCTCGCCCGTGTGGATGCGCTTGTGGCTCTTGAGTGTGCTCTCATCCCGGAAGCAGCTGCCACAGAACTCGCACTCGTACGGGTGGTCACCTGTGTGGACAGGGGCTGGGTCAGGCCCTGGGCTCTCCCAGCCCCTCTTCAAGGGACGAGAAGTGGGTGAGACTACCTGTAGGTACCTCACTGAAGGATCCACAGCCTCCGCCCTCCCCATAGCATAAAGAGGGGGTTCCTGTGTTCACGTGTGTCCGTATTTCATTAGGTCTCGGTGGTCATCCATGGGGTGGGGGAGGACCAGCCCCGGGAGAAGAGAACCCATTTGGCTCAAGGATGAACAGCAGCCCCCAGACCCGGGAGGCGTTGCCATCTTGCAGCCTGCTCTTTACACCATCCCTTTCTGTTAGCTCTGGGTCAGTCTGGCCTGATTCTCCAACCCTCAAACACCTCCCTCCAACTTGGGGGGTTCTCCTTGTCCCCGCCATGCTCTTGGTTCTTCCCTCCTCCCTAGTTTAAGCTGCTCACTCTAATTTCCTCTTGCCTCCCCAGAGACCTCCTGGTCGCCGCTTGACGCCCTCGTTGGGAAGTTTCCGGTGAGTCCCCCAAACAGAATGAGTCACAACTGCTACGCTGTCCCAGGACAGCAGACACGGCCACCATTGTGTTTGTTTATTCGTAGGATGCTTTCTCATGCAAATGGCCTGTATTTGTTGAGTGCTTACTACCACACTGAGCACATCACCCAGATCATGTCCCATGACTGTGGCAATGACCTTAAAGAAGAATATCATTTTCATTTTACAGATGAGAAAAAGGAGATGCTTAGAGGTGTTCAGGTATCACCTCCTGGGTCACACAGCTCTCAAGTTCTGATAGGTGTTGATGGGACTTGCCAGGATGTGAGCTGACCCACTGCGCTGTGTCTGAGGACCTGCCCACTGTGCTTCTAAATGGAAGCACCTCCGGGATAAGAGGGGCTTTATCTGTCGGTGTGGCCCCATTGTAGAGCTAATGGTTGACCCAGAACAGACTCGGGGGAAGCACTGGCTACCAGGGTCCTTCACAAGGTCCCCAGAAAATGGAAATCAAAGATTATTTTGTTGCAAAAATGGTTGAAATCCATGCATACGAGGGGTCCTTTAAAAAGTCATAAAAGACACATGTTAGCAAACAGTACACAGGATTTCAAAAATGTTTTACACCAAAAAATACTTATCTTTTCAATCCATCTGTCCAGGAACATTCTGAGGGGCCCTGGTCCATGAAACGGGGAGAACTGCCTCCCTTCAGACCAGAACCTATGGCCATCGACCTCCCTGTAGGGCGTCGCCCTCTCCCCTGCCCAGAGGGTGGGGGGCTGGGCTGTGGGGATAACCACCTTGCATTTTTGTACCCAAAGTCAGGGTTTGGAGGAAAGGTGAGGACTCCAGCTACTTATTTATTACAGGAGTGAAGGCACAGACAATAAAGATAGATTGATCACCCCAGACTTTGTTCATGAATATTTAAATATCGCTGATTCGTCTTGTCACTGTAATTACAATTTCTCTGGGCTGCATCTCCAACAACCACAGTTTATGGTAAAGAATGGCCCACTGTATTTCACTTGTCCCTCTGCAGATGTGCGGGGCTGCCAACCGTGTAATGTCCTCTGCATTTCATACATTTTCTTCAGCTGCTGAGGTTTAAGTCATCCACAATGACCTACGTTTTTTCATTATCCCCATGTCAAACTGCGCTCGTGCCTGGGCATAAATTGTCCTTCTCGTTATAGACTCGCATGCCTGTGCCTTCACTTCCTCTTTAAAATGATATTTTACTCTCTCTCCTCTCTCCCCTCCTCAGGCCGCTAACCAAACCGTCCCCCCGCCCGGATGGAGGCCCTGTACCCACATAAATTCTCCTCTCTTCTGATGGCTCTGAAGGGTTTTTAAGGCTCTGTGGGGAGCAGACGCTGGGGTCTGTTCACGGCTGACTCTCATGGGTGGACGATTTGCAAGAAGCACTGAAGGCATGGGGGTGGCGGGGGGGGGCACTTCCACTGAGGAATCGGATGAGAGGAGCTCCAAGAGCAGAGCCAGCCTTGAATGCCACGGCGTGGGTCCCATCTTCGTCTACAGGGCATCACCCCGGCTCAGCAAGGCCCTTGCTTACAGATCTGGGAGTGGACCAAGTCCTACAGCTCTCTGTTGGGAGAACCAGTATCCACCTACCCTCTTGCTGCCAGGCCCACGTGCACTGCCTGGGCCTGTGCAGACCCTGGCACTGATTAGCTATGTCCATGAGAGTGAGGGGCAGCCTGGGGGCGCACGCCACTCTCTCCCTGTCTGCCCACGTGGCCCCGTCTGGTCCGACAGCCCACTCCCCCTCCTTACTGAATCGGCAACGATTACGACTTTAATCAAAGATTCAGTATCCTCATTAAGATATAAATAAATAAATAAAGCAAGGGCCACGTGAGACCTCAGCCAGAGCCGGTAATTAAAACGTACATCGGCAGCGGCCCAACCCGAGGGAGGTGGGGAGGTGGGGAGGAGGGGGGTGGCCACCTGTGCCTTTCCCCCTCCAGAGGGGGCCCTGAGAGTCTGAGAGAGACAAAGGGTAAGGGGTGTGTTTGATCAGATTTTTATGAATTTAATTATGAAGTGGATCACGTGTGAAATGAGTTTAAACGGGAAATCTCCTGAGTCTACCCAGGAAAAGGAACAAAAAGAATTTAGAAGGAAAAAACGAAAAGTCACTACTTTCTCTCTTTCTCTCTCTCTCTGTCTCACTCACACACACACACACACACACACATGCATGCACACACGCGCGCACACACACTCTGTAGCAGGGCACACACACACACTCTGTAGCAGGGCGAGCACCTGGCCTGAAATCCTCACCCTGAGTTAATCGGGTCAGTGTCACCACAGTGTACACAAAACTGGCTGCAGAACTCAAAATCCAATTTGTGGTATGTTGATTAACTCTGGAGCCTCTTTAATGAGCTTGACATTAAGTGCAGGACAAACGAGACTAATTAGAGCCCCTCCGGCCTGCCCAGTGCACCTGCGACTCCTCCCCCAGCCCTGGGCTGTCCTTACCTGGAGGTTTCCCTGACCCTGGCCAAGCCCCAAGGTGTCCTTTTTACCCCAGCCCCAGCCTCACGGCTCCTCAGGACCCTCCCTCCCTGTCCCACCTTCCACACAGCTGAGAGTTTATTATATGATGTGCCGTGTGAATCAGGGATCCATCAATGCCAAGAGCGCGGCTGGACTAACCTACCAAACACAGCTGCTGATGCTAAACACCCAGCCCCGGCAGCAAATGGGCCAAGAACAACGGAAATTAATGAGGCATTGTGTGTAGAGTGTGCACAGCCTGTATATGGCTTGTGTGTACTGCACCTCACTGGTGTGAAAATCCATGGGTGTGTGTATGTGTGTGTATGCATACAGACAGTACACATGCTCTGTGTTTCCTACAATAAGGGCCTCTCTCAAACTCAGTCTGGAAAATAGTCCATCCTAACAGATCTGAGCAGAACAAACTCTCAGGTTCTGAGCTCTCAGGAGGGGGCGTGGGCAAAGTAATGTCTATCTGGGGCAGACTTAGTAGGACTGGAATCATTCAAATCACATGAAGCCAAGGGATCTGATCCAGCAGCATGCTCAGAAGCAGCAGAGAGGCGACTGACATCGCTCCTAAGGCTGGACTCGGGGACCCACCGAGGGAGGCACTGGCGGGAAGGTGACGTACCTGCAGCTGAGATGCTTATGCAGTTGGAGGCTTTGGTTTACAGTCAAGGGCCTTGTCCACATCCCTTCCTTCCCCACCCTGCTGGTCAGGCCTGACCTTCTGGGATTTCTCCCCTTGTCCTGACCCCAGAAATTTCAAGTTGTTTTAAGCAAATCTGGTGATGCTAAGGCAATGTCTGCCTGAACAGAATGGCATCAGGCAGTGAGACCCCGGCTGGCTTCTTGGTGAGGCCGTGCTAAATAAAGCTGGTATGGATAGTCAGTCTTGTCTCCCCAGAACTCATGCAAAATGTGTATGGATTAAAGGTGCAGACTTGATGTAACTGTGGCAGCTGGAAGGTGGGCTGATGGGAGGTGTTCAGGTCACTAGGGGCATGTCCTCGGAGGGGGTCCTCAAGGGAGAACTGATTATCCTAGAGTCTGAATCTGGCCTGGGTTTTCTCTCTTCCCGGCTCACCAGGTCATCATGCCTCTGCATCTGCTTTAACCAGCTTCTGCCGAGGCCACCCAGTCCTGAACTGTGATCTGCAAACTGTAAGCTGAAATAAGCCTTTCTTTGCCAAAGGAGCTCCTCTTGGGTACATCAGTTAAAAGCAACAAAAGGCCTCCCTTCTTCAGCAAAGCCTGCCACCCATGCAAGGGCTTGACTGATGCGCAAGCCCTGAGCCATGACAAGCCCCTCAGGAACGAGAAGGGGCCTGGCACTCCTCTCTGGGACAGGCAGGGCTCTCTAAACCCTCTCCAACAGACATGGGCAGATACTCCGTTAAATATCCAGAGAGGGACCTGACCCTTCCCTGCCCCCAAACATGGATGGACAACACACAGCAGACAAGCACACGGACTCAGAAACAGGCATTCCGCTATCCAGAGAGAGAAGATCTAGTTCTGTCTTAGAGAAGGAAATTTAAGTCATTCATTGCCCTGCCTAGGAGAAGGCCAGGAGCTGCTACAAGGAAGAAAAGACCTCATAGGCCCCAGGGACCAAGTGTCCCATCCCTCCACCTAGAGGCTGGTGGCAGGGACTGGCCTGAACTCGGGCAGCTGGCACACTCTCCCTGATTTGCCACCTCTTGCTCACCCCATGAGGTGGGCAGTGTCTCCTGGCTCACTGCGGAGATGCCCTGATTGTCTTTGCTAAACAGGGGGAAGGCCAGGTACAGGCTTCTGTTATTGTGCAGAATGTAGGATCACTTCTTCAGCACACTCTCGAGAGCTCGAGGCCGACTTCAGGAGTGTGTGTGGGTGGCGTGAGGACACCTAGCAAATCAGCTTTTCTCAAGATGCATCTTGGGTGCGCCTGCATCAGAATCCTTGGTGAATACTTGTACAATGCTGACGATTCTCGGGGCTGGCATTGTGATGCAGCAGGGTACGCTGCTGCCTACAACACTGGCAGCCCATAACCGAGTGCCATTTCAAGCCCCGGCTGCTCCACCTCCAATCCAGCTCCCTGCGAATGGACCTGGGAAGGCAGTGGAAGATGGCCCAAGTTCTTGAGCCTCCGTTACCGACCAAGGAGACCCAGATGAAGCTCCTGGCTTTTGCCTGGCCCAGCCTTGGCTATTGCAGCCATTTGGGGAGCGAACCAGTAAATGCAAGATCTGTATGTGTGCGTGCATCCGTCTCTCTGCTGCTCTATCACATAAATAAATCTATCATTAGAAAAATGCTGAAGTTTCTGAGGCTGGTGCATTTTTAATGAGCACCCTCTGTGTTGAGAATGGGGAGATCAAGAACCAGTGATCCCAGGATGCGGTCTGCAGAAGAATTCCTAACATCTTCCTGCACGACAGGAAGCCCCTACATACACAACCCTCGGGCAGGGAAGGGCTGAGGGTCACTGTCTGGTCTCTTCTCCTCATGTCTTTGGCACTAAGTCTGAATGTTAGCTTCCAGAGACCCCCACCCACCACCTGGATGGGCCTACCTGTGTGTGAGCGCAGGTGGCGTTTCAGGGCCGTGTGGCTGGGGAAGGTGCGGTTGCACTCGCTGCAGATGTAGCTACGCACGCCTGCGTGGACCTCCATGTGCTGCTGGAGCGCGCTCTGTGCCTGGAAGCGCTTCCCACACAGCAGACAGAAGACGGCCATGTCTGTGCCTGGGAAGACAGCAGAAGGAAGAGCCTCAGGAGGTGGACACACAAGGCCACCATCAACCCATTCAGGGCACAGGGAGAACCAGCCTCAGGACTAGCACCCCCAGGTGCCCAGGCTCAGGAGCAAATCCGGAGGCAGCCGAGTCACCCACGTGGCGTCAGGGCTGTACAGTCGAGTCACTCACGTGGCATCAGGCGGAACCTAAAGTCTAGAGGGAGAAAGCTGTTAAGCAAATACATCACAGCGGCCAACCTGCCTCTGCAGTAGAGCTGGGTGCTATGCAGAAGGCAGGGTACTAAGGACACAGTGCAGAGGGGCTCTGCAGAATCTGCAGCAGGAGTGGAAGAGGAAAAACAATGATGAGGAAGACAGAGGCTTGGCATCGTTCTAACGTAACTCATTCTAAACCACAATTCCAAAAGGTAGGCTGTACTCACCTCACCCTTCATATAAGGAGTCTGAAGCACATAGAAACTGAGTAACTTGTGCAATGATCCATGGAGTTTCCAAGTGGGAATATCTCGGATATACAGCCAGCTGCCTGGATTTGAATTCTTTCCTAAGACCTGCTATAGACCCTAGGCTTTCAGCTACTTCTCCATTCGCTAAAGCAGGAATCTGAAAGGCCCATTCATTCAACAAATAAGGATGTCATTTTGGTGCCTTCTACAAGTAGGATGTTCTCTTTGGCTGCTCTGAGCCATGGCCTTCTTGGCTCTAGCAACACAGGAGCCCAAGTCCTAGATGGTAGCTCCTTGCCCACCATACTGGATTCCAGTTCTTTGGCCATGTCTGCTGGCTTCCTGGCTATGTCACTTGTGCTTAGCCCCACACCACTATCCCCTGGGCAAGGGACACAAAGCAGAAAAGGTGGTCAGGCCTAGCGCCTATCAATCAGCCCACAGCGGACTGGGTGCCAGGTCATCGTGACTAGGTATAGAACCAGGGAGTTTCTGGCGGCAGCTGGGGGTGAAGAGAGAGGACTGTATGATACACCTTGCTGCCTTCTCAGCCCAGCAAGGTAGACAGCCAATGGGCAGTCTGGGTCTCACCACATCAGTCCCATTTGTAGCTGAGTTTGGAATAGCCTGAGAAGACGGGGGCAGCCTCTGCCCAACCCCTCACATCCACCCATAGACCCCCCTTCCCTTTGCAGACACTGAATCCCAGGCCCCTGCAACCATGCTCCCCTCCCCAGCAGTCAGGGAGGCTGAGCAAGGGGTGGGGAGCACAAGTGAACACAGGATTCTGCCCCTGGCCCTCAAAGAGCAGAAGGGAAGGGAAACCAGTGCAGGCACTGTGCTAAGTACTTTATCTAGACGTCATCTCCTTTAAAACTTCCAAGTGTACCAGGCAGCCATTCTTACCCCCTTTCTTCAAAATGGGAAAGCAGAAACCAAATAACTTGGCTAAGGCCACCCAGTAGAAAGGGGCAGAGTTGGGATCTGGAAATAGCTTCGTCTGTCTGCTTTTAGAAACCATGGGGTTGAGCCCAGCTGTACTTCAAGGCTGGCACATGTCTGTCTGGATCTCCCCAAAAAAGGCACAGGAATGACAGCAAGAGGCACCAGTGCACCCAGGGCCTCCTCCAGGAACGGCTCTGGAGCTCTGGGCCAGGAAGAGTGGGTGGGGAGCTGGGTCACAAGGCACAGCCCTCCTCTGAAGTTTTCTAACACTTCTTAAAGCCAGCAGGATCTCTGAGAGGTTGTGATGAGGGGGCTGGCTCCACCTGATGGAGGGGGACACGCAGAGGGAAATGGTGTGCCTGGGCAGAGCAGCCCAAGAGCTGACAGTGAGTCCTGAACATACACAGGAGTGGAGTGCATCTGCAACACGTTCTGTGGCAATAGTCCCCGCTGCTTGAGCCCTGGGTCCTACCCAGGACTGGCACCCTCTCTGTCACCCCACAGACAGTCCCAATCAAGCTAGGCGTTCAAATATCCACCTTAAATCACCAAGGTGGAGCAGGCTTCCTGGGCCAGCCACACCCTTTAACAACAATCTTCTGAGGCTCCCAGGTCAGAACATGTATGAACACCATCTATGGCAACCCCAGGAGGACACCCCGGGCCTAGCAAGCCAGGCTCAGGGTACTCTTAAGTGCTGCTATCACTCAGCAGGGCAGACAGACTCCTGCAGCCATCTGCCCCTTTAGCCTTCCCAAGGTCCCTTGAAGCTGCCCCACTATGCCAGCCCTACTTCCCAGGATGGCCCAAGCCACTCGATATCCACTGAAGCAGGCACCATGCGAGGTGACCAGGGCAAGGCTGAGGTCAAGCAGAGAAAACTGGGTCCGAGACCAGTGGAGGCCACTGGCAAGCCAACAGAGGGTAAGGCAGGTGACTCTGGGGGCTTCAGGGAAGATTCTGAGTCAGGCTTTAAGAAATGAGAAGCAAGGACTAGGAGGTGGGCATATTTTCCAAGCTAAGGAAATGCCACAGGCCAATTTCAGAGCAGGTGGAGCCAGAGGACAGGCCCTGGGGATGGAGATAAGCGGGGAAGGTGACTGGGGCACAGGTGCCAGGTGAGACAGCTCAGATCATTCTACAGGTAACACAGCAGTGCCACACAGGTACTGGGGGTTGCCAGGGTCTGATGTCTGTGTCTCTCCAAAGAGCTGGATGCAGACATCCTAACCCCAAAGTGATGGTATTCGCAGGAAGGGCCTCTGGGAGTGTCCGGTCTGGTCACGAATGGGACTAGTGCTCTTATAAAAAGGACCCCAGAGGGCTCCCCTGCCCCTTGCACCAGGTGAGGACACATCACAGCCTGCAACCTAGAAGAGGGACCAGCACCTGCCCGCGCTCATCCCGATCTCAAACCTCCCAGCCTGCAGGACTGGAGCAACAGCTCTCTACTGTGCAGAAGCTGCTCACCTACGGTCAGTTGTTGCACAAGCGTGGTGCTGGCTCGGCATGGCCTGTGCCGGAGAAGGGCAGGGTCTCTGGCACAATGCAGGGACCAAGAGCCACGGCAAGTGGCTGGAAGCAGGAAGAGAGCCGATGGCTCTTGGGCTACCACTGGGAGAGGGTGGGGGCCAGATCAGGACAGGTGCTGTGAGCACAGGAAGAGGGGCGGAGAAATAAAATCCCAGGGAGACAGCGCGGCAGGACCAGGGCCTGGGATTGAGCAGGGAAGAAGAAACACACGTGGAGCTCCAGGCGGCCCGCTCAGAGTCTTGCTGACAGGTTCACCAGGTCTGCCTGAACCTCTGACCTGCGAAGGAAATGCTGCCGTGTCCTCCTAGTGGTCTCTCTCCACCTCCTAGGACATCCCACAAGGTGCAAGTTTTTCCCAAGCCACTGACCCATCAACCAGGATGCATGGGAGAAGTAAGGGGCCTCTGAGGGCCTGCATCCCTGGTCCCCAGCCATCTGCTTGGAGATCCATAGCTGTGATGATGCAAAAGTATTTTAAGAAAAAAAAAGAAACAGGCAAGGACAGGAGAGAAGTGGATGCGACGCAAGAAAAGCTATTGGTGCATGCGAGTTAAAAATCTAGAGACTAGATGTGAGTTATTAAACAATTTGCTGTCGTTTCTGCCTAGCTGATTGTTCGCATGTATGATGAGTCAGGGCAGATTCTATTACTCTGGGAGATTAAGCAAATAAATGCTAGCTTTTGGAAACACATTAAAATGTGGGACTATGGAAATAAAATTATCTAGAAAATTGTATTAGCAATTCATTAGCTGCAGTGAGCTGTGCAGTGGGGCCGGGGGGCCGGCAGCGTGAGGGCACCGTGCTCCCTTATGGAGACACGGCACCTGCAGCCGCTGTGGAGGGAGCAGGACTCTGACAGGATGAAGAAGCCGTTCAGGAGTCCTGTGGTCAGCTGACACAAGGGGGAGGCCAAAATACAGGGGGGTCCCAGCTCCTCGGAGGGCTTTCCTTGCCTCGCGACCCTGAGCAGATCGCTTAGCGTGTCTGCATCAGTGTGCTCACCATTTGCCATATTGCTTGTGATCACTGGAAACATCAAATGCGATACCCAAGTGAAAAAGCTTTATAGCCATAACGTGACTGCAGAGCCGATGCCAGCCCACACGCTGCCTTTGTCTGAACCAGACAATCATGTCTCTTCCTCTGAGCACACAGACTCCCATTTTTAGTGAGTATGGAGAGGGCTGGATGTCAGTGTCTGTCTTCTCCCCAGCTAGGAACCCTTGTGCAGTGAACAA
This sequence comes from Oryctolagus cuniculus, assembly GCF_964237555.1. NCBI lineage: Eukaryota > Metazoa > Chordata > Mammalia > Lagomorpha > Leporidae > Oryctolagus > Oryctolagus cuniculus. Next base: position 106,122,859 of record NC_091432.1, on the reverse strand, counting down.
CCTGGATCATGAATCATGCAGCCCTGCAAGATACAGAAGCCTGCGTTGTTTTACTGCCTCTAGGCTGCTTCTTCCAGGAAACGGACCCTGGAGTAGGCATCTTGGATGAGTTACACCATTTAGGACTTGGTGCCAAAGACATCATCTTGCTCTCAGCTCTCACTGTTACAACATATAAAACCCATCATTGCATTTACTTTTGACATTCAACTCTGCCTACTAGACTGTAAGCCTCAAAAGCTTATCTTTATATCCCCAATGAATAGCATAGGGCTTGGTATAGAGTAGGCACTCAATAATTGCATGCTGCATTAAAGCACCAATGGGGAGAGGGCAGTGCTGGCACTGTGCAGCAGCAGGTTAAGCCATTGCCTCTGATGCCAGCATCCCATAGGGACACCAGTTCTAGTCCCAACTGCTCCAATTCCAATCTAGCTCCCTGTAATACACCTGAGAAAGCAGTGGGAGACAGTCCAAGTACTTACAACCCTGCCACCCACATGGGTGACTTGGATGGAGTTTCAGGCCCAACCCCAGCCATTGTGGGCACCTGGAGAGTGGACCAATGGATGAAGATCACTTGCTTGTTCTCTCTCTCTCATCTGTAACTCAGATGTTCAAGTAATCAATCAATCTTGAAAAAAAAATCAGTAAGGGCCTGGGGACAGTCACTAAGAAGGGGGCAGGGGTGGTCACGGCACAGAGACAGATGGCTAGGTCTCCAGCCAGAGCCCACCAAGGAAGCCACCACCATCGAGGGTTCCCAACAAGATTCTCCTCTCCTACCGGTGACACAAGTGACCTTGAGGCAGATGATCACAGCTGGGACTCTGTCTGTCTTGTGGGCTAGACAGGGCTCCTTCAGCTCCCACTCCAGGTCAGAGCTCAGAAGCAGACTGAGCCCACAGGAGGAGCCATTTCCCCAAACTAGGCAGTGGGACAGTCAGAGACCCCAGTTCTGGCTGGGAGGTGCAGGCCTTCGTGGACCAGGTAAGCCTTTTGTCCTTGGCCTCGGGTTCTTCATCAAGAAAGCAGAATTCCTAAGTAACCTGCCCTTTCCAACACTAACTTCACAGCACCGTTATGAGACAACAGACAGATGTTTTGGAGAATGTAAATCCTACAAATGTACTGTTTTCTATTCATCTGTAAATTTCCATGTAAATCAGATCCGTAAATCAGCCATGGCCCCAGGAAAGCATTGATCAGGTCAAAGAATTAGCACCTCCCCTGCTCTGGGGAAGAATGAAGGGGGTTCAGCCTGGACTCCTGGGGTGTCAGCTTAAAGGAGAAGAGGGACTGGGTGTAGCAAGGATGAATGAGGAGTGTGGAGTGGGTGGTTCCAGGTTATAGGACAGGCTCCATGCAAATACCTGGGAGCCAATTTGCATCAAGTCTATCTCCACAGAAGGTGACCTGCCCAGACTCCCAAGGGCTGCAGGGCAGGCAGGACTCAGGAGTTGCCAGTTTAAAACAAGTTTAATTGTAGCAACAAATGGGAGACAGCCAGGTCAGGATGGAACCGGAGGCAGAAGGGGTGAGAGATCGAGGGTATTTACTTCACCCAGGTGATGGCAGGGCCTGAAATTACAAGACACAAAACCCCTCACGTTTACACCTGTGCCATTTCCATACCAATTAGCTCCCTAATAGAAAAGGAAGGAACAGGATCAGAGGGTACACAGCTGGAGAAGATGTTCAGGTGCTACACCTTCTTGGAGCAGGGCTCTTATTATCTCCTGCTGTAAGCAGTTGCTTAATCAAAGGAGCAGAGGGATCTAAATATACTCTGGCTTTTTCTGGTAAGCAGGCTAGGACTGTGACGTGTGCATGGGCTGAGGCACGTGCAAGCCTGTGTGTGCGTATGGTGCACACGACTGCGGGTGGGCTGCTCACGTCCCATCTCACCTGACCTCACCCAGCGAAGGAAGAGCTGCCTGCCCTGCCAAGGGAGAAAGTATCAAGTCCACTGAAAACCTGAATTTGAACTGGAAACACCTTCCACCCTCAAATCCTTCAGACTTATCTTTCTGCTTCCTCTGACCCCCTCCCCAGGGTCACTCTCTCCTAAGACACCCTCTCCAGCCACAAGCCGCCCTCATGACCACACAGGAGCCACTTATATGCTGCCGCCTTTCCCCCACTCCGTCTGCCTCCTCCCTTTCTGCCAGGTCACTGTGGAAGGTAGCAGAGCTGCATCGTCCACTGTGCAAGAGAAAAGGGCAGAGCCGGCGGCCCGGGCTGACTCACACTGAAGGCAGGCAGGCTCTGTCTGCATAGTAAGAGGACGGAGAAGGCTAGAGGTGAGGGAGGCGGGTAAGCAGCAGACAGGGAGGGGACAAAGGCCCAGACCTTCTGACCTCCTCTGGGCCATCGTTTAAGGCTCAAGGGATCCACTGGGGAAAAGGCCGAGAACCTGTGTTTGGTTCTCCTCTGGTTTTCCTCGTGGGCAGGGGATATGGGATCCTTTGGGATTTATTCCCGAATTCCCCAACCACCTCGGAAGGGCAGTGAGGGCCCAGTCTGCCCAGGTTAAGGATGTGCGAGTGCCAGTGACCATTAGGACTGTCGGGAGCTGAGTGCCGCCGCTCCTCTTCCTGGGTAGGAGGGGATGAGAAATCATCATGGAAGGTCTTCCTCAGACTAAAGGAGCTTCAAGCTGCGCACGGCTGTTTGCCTCCTGCATACAGAGCCACCTACTGCTGGAACGCCCAGTCATCTCCCCCAACCGAGCAAAGTGCCCAAAGCCTTAGCATCTAGCCTTCCCGTCAACTTCAGCCTCATCAGGGTTCTGTCTCCTTGTCCAGCTCTCTCTCTTTTTCCCTTTATTCCCTGCACAGAATCCTGGAGGGCATCTATACATCTCTAGAACTTTCCATTTCCACAGGGCAAAGGAGGCATGCCAGGGTTTCACACCATCAGTCAAAAAAAAAAAAAAACCACAAAGTCGTCAATGAAAAAAAAAAAAAAAAGGAAGGAGTGGAGCCATGGATGAGGGAATGACTACATTCTTACACACACACACACACACACACACACACACAGGCACAACTTGCAGTCTCTGGGGGAACGTGGCTGCATCCCCAGGCAGCGGTGGCGGCGGCAGCGGCGGCAGCAGAGCTAGCAGAGCTGGCTCCCGGAAACCCGTGTATTTGTTCAGCAGTGAGCTGCAGACACAAGTGCATTTCATTACTCGGCACCTCCAGCTACAGTAAACAAATTTGTCAGCTCACTAGCTCATTAAGGTGCGCCCCGGACACGGGGGATTTATTGAGACCTGCACAATAAAAGTTACATGAATGGATTTACTAATTTTGTCAATCACTCCAGCAAACGAGCCCAAGAGGGGGCGAAGCTGGGGGTGGGGGGTGGCGAGAAAGGGGGGTGTAAAAGAAAGGAAGAGGTTTAAAAAAAAACAAGGAGGGCAGAAGTTTGGTTTGTGAGAGAGAATATAAAGGGGTTAAAAAGGGACCAGAGCTGCATGGGGCTGCCCAGTCACCCCACGGATGCTGGGCCATCCGTTCTGGGGGGCAGCAGCCCCTGGCAGGCACGGTGCCAAAGGAAAGCAAAGCTACAAGACAACAGACTGCAAGGCCTGCATCCCTGGCAGAGCCCCACCCATGGGGGTCAGCACCTGCACCCCCTCCCGACGGCATCGGATATGGAACTAATGAATCCGAGGATTAAAAACCACATCGGGAAGTAGCGGCTTCCTCCACATCAGCAGAGCCTGATGCCTCCCACCTGTGCCTGCATGCCCCTGCCTCTCGCCCTCCTTGTCCAGCTGCTGGACGCTTCCAGAATGTGTTCAAGTTTCTACCGTAAGAGCGAGGGAAGGAAGAAGGAAAGAGAGCCTCTGTGTGTGCTGGGGGGGGGGGGGGTGTCTGTAGGAGGGTAGTTGGGGTGGAAAGTAAATCCGGAGAGGTATGCAGCCCTCTGGTCTGTAACTTTCAAAATGACAGCAGGACTGGGGCAAAGGTCAGGGGGTCCAAGGCCTTAAGCACCTCCGCCAGCTGTGGCAGTGAAGCCTGGACCCGCAGGACGCCCGCCCGTATAAATCAGCGGTAAGCAGCACCCGCTGGGGGGGAGGACAATGGGCCCCCACGGGGCTAGGAGGCAAGACAATGGGCCCCGGCCAGTGCGCAGGCCCGGAACAAATGTGCCCTGGCACCACGGGGGCCCCCATTTGTGAAACTAATTGGCCCACGATTGAAAAATTGGAGCAACTTCAACAGGCTCTGAGAAGGGAAGGGCAGCTGGCAGTAGCCTCGCTGAGCCCTGCCGAGCCCCGGGGGACTGGACAGGGTAGCCTCTCTCAGGAACTGAGTCAGGTGCCCTGGAGAGGAGCCGGTTGGGAGAGTGATGGACTGAAGGTGGGGCACCTCCTTCCCAAGACACACCCTGACCCCATGGCCCAGCTTCCCAACACTGCTTGTTCTGCAAGAATAAACTTTAAAGGGCAGAGACTGGCCCCTGGACCCACTGGATTTCAGGAGCTGTCACTGGGGGTAGGTGGGTAGCAAGCAGACCTAACTCAGCAGTCAGCTCCTCCCTTCTGCCGCCCACCCTTCCTGCATGGGTTCAGGCTGGGGCCCCCTGCTATGGCCACTGTGGGCAGTGAGGGCTCTGTGTGTATGTCTTTGCAAGGCTGCATGAGAACTGGAAGACAGCAGGCACTCTTGTCTCTAACTCATCTTGCCGTGGAGGCTGCTGGGAAAAGCAGCTCGGAAGTGTGTGGTGGGAAGTGAGGGTGGCACGGGATGGGTCGGGACAATCCATCCAGCCTCTGTCCCCCTGTGTCTGTTCACTGCAGACTTCCAGCTGAGAGGCTGGAGGGGTGCACACACCAAAGTCCTCAGCCCAGAGGCCCGTGCGCAAGAATCAGCTCAGTGAGTGATTCACTGTGTACTCCTGGGTAAGCCACTAGGCCTCTCTGGGCTTCTTTCCTCTTTGGTACAATGAAAGGGGAAGTGAATGATCCTTAAGGAGGTTCCCGCACCCTAACACCAGGGGTTCCAGGCCTGCTCTTGCAGAGGGGCCGGCCCTCTGGGGCTGAGATGCGCATGGCTTCCTCCTCCGCAGTCCGACTTGACTTCTAGGTCAACAGAGTCCCACTTTCCCAATGAGGCTGGCGGAGGGATGGCCACAGTCAAGGCAAAGAAGGGGTCTAACACTGAGCACATGTCGGATGACAGTCTAAGTCTTTGTCAGGCAACCCTGTGGGACTGGGATTTGGGGGAAGCTCAGGAAAGCAGTGAGAGAAGCTACAGGTTCTGTCTCTGCGGGGCCACCTGTTACCTGCTTCGCACCTCCCTCTACTGTCCAGTTACTGAGCAGCTGGGTCTGAAGGTCCCTGAAGTGAAGCCCCTTGGTGCCTGGAGAGGGCTGGGATGGAGTGGGGGTAGGGCAGTGGAGGCTCGCTATCTCCCGTGCCCCAGGATGAGGGGGACAGAAAGGACCACCAGGCAACTCCACGGAGAAGACGAGTGACAGAATCAGGGGTCTCATTCCCTGAGCCCAGGGCCGATGCCCAGAGCTTAAGGGAGGGCATGAGCTTCCACCAACCATGGGGCCCAACTTCCTTATTTGCATGCTAAATTATCACAGGTGCCTCTCATCGCTCGTGTTCCTGCAGTGCATGCGACGTTTTCTATAGCCAATGTCCCCAGCTGCAGGCCTCTCAGAGTTATCCTGAGGCCCCTAGGGAAGAACTGGGGCCCAGACGCGGGATCGTTTTCCGGGGGAAGGGAAACAAACACAGTTGGGCTCTTTCTGAAATTTTGAGTAAACCCCAATGTGTTTCAAACAGCAAAGTGCAAGCAGAAAGAAGAGAGGGGCCCCGGTGGAGGAGAGAGACCAGGGCAAGACAAAGAGTCAGCCAGCCAGGACAGAGTGAGGAGGGAGGCAGGGGTCTGGGGAGGGGGGCGACAGAATTCAAAGTTCAAGATGAAATGCGATTGTTTCAGATCCATTAAAATATCCAGCAAATACTGAGCAATGAAAAGACAAACTACCCCACATAAATAAACAAAACCCAACCAAAGAGAAGATGTATTCATTTTACTGACATGTTAATGGTGCCTCTCCTTCCCCCCTCCCCAGAAGACGATTGCAAATTAAGCAGCATTTAAAGGCTTTTTACTGTCAACAATTAAAGGAGGGCTGTGGGCCTGAGTACGGCAGCCATTCCCTCCCCATGTAATTGTTACTGGGCCTTCCCGCACAGTACTCTACACAGGGGCCAAAAAGGAAAAAGTGCACACGGTGACGTTGCAATGCATTCAAGAGCAAATGGAAATATAAAAAGCTCCGGGCTCAAAGGGAGACACCAGGACAAAGGGCAGGACAGGCCAAGCCCACAGAGCTGAAGTCAGCCACGGTGGAGTTTTAAGCACCGTGTGATGACACCTTGTTTAGGGTTCTTGTGTTCATTTCATGGTGTGTGTGTGTGTGTGTGTGTGTGTGTGAGTGAGAGAGAGAGAGAGAGCGCGAGAGCGAGCGAGTTCGCACAAGGGCAGAAGTTGCTTTGCTTTCCTAGGGACAGAGGAATAAACAATTAAACGTTGAGTCCAAGAGCTCCATAGGCCAGAGCTGGCCAGGCAGTAAGGAGAGGGGAGAGGGCACACCAGCTCCCCCAGCCTGGGCTGCAACTTGGAGGAGCGGGCCTCCACTGTCCAACCCTCTGGGACTCTTACTGTGCCCTTCTCTGGTGGGCCCCAAGTAGAAACTAGGCAGCCCAAATTGCACCTTGTTCAGAGGAAAGGATTTCATTCCAGGTGGACCTAAAGAACAATCTGGCTTTTCAGAAATTGACTCTCTTTTCCCTGTTCAAACTATCATTACCAATTCATGGCCAATCCCGCCTGCCCTAACCCAATGCCATCAAGACTAGCATCTTTCTGAGAGGCCAAATCCCTGGCTGCGTTAGGTTCCAGTAAATTCTGCAGCCAGAATTCCCCCTTAGCTACTTCAATATGGTTTCTAAGAATGGACGTGAGCTCAGGTACGTTGTAAAATAATGTAAGCATGAAATCTCAACCCCGGAATGAAGGGGAGGCGAAGAAGAGGAAGAAGAGGATTAAAAAGGCAAAAGGGGGGGGGGGGCAGTGAGGACATGGGAGGCAGCTACCCATTTCCTTTCCACTTCTTCGGGGAGTGGAGTGGGCAGCCAGGTGGAGGGCCGGAGGCTGGATTTAGGAGCAGCCGGGTACATTTCTGTACCGTCAAGTTTAATATGCAGGAGGGACGACAGAGAAATAAAAGAGACACGTCCCCTTTAAAAGGAAATATAATTTACAGTGTGCAGCCAGGCGGCCCATAGTTTCAATCTCGTTTACTATAGAGAAAACTCTGCTAGCTGTTCTCTATCCCACAAATCCGATTTAATCAGACAAGCCAGCCAGCGTGGCTTGGAGTAAAAACGGATAATTAGTAAACAGAGAGCTACTCCAGTGCTTCATTGGCATTCGAGTTGGGCTACTGTGTCGCATTTAAAATGCAGTCTGATGAAGTTTACAAAATCAAACCATTTGTTACTCCTATTGAAGAGGCTTCAGGCCACTTGCAATTAAATTGGAATTAGTGCTCAGAATGAGACACAGCAAATTCATACTAAAAAGGGATCTGACTTTGAGACATTTGACTTCACTTCAACAGTTTTCTGTGTGAGTGTGTGCGGGGGTGTTACTGAAAGGCTCCCCACAACCCACCACACCCTGGGCTGGCTGTGGGGGAGGGGAGGCCCAGCTGACACGGGGCGTGGGGCTCTGCATTCACCCCGGGAAGACGCTGTACTAGGGAAGATGTGTCCACAAAGGACCATATGGCTCCCTTCTGCATTGAGCCTTTGGACAAGGGGGCGGGGGAAGCTGCCAGAAGGCACACTTCTGGGGCACCGGCCCCGCCCACCGCAGACAGCAGGCTGGCGGCCATGGGGAGAGCTGGGCTCCTGTGCTGCTCTGGGCGAGGGGGGCTTCAAGGGCGATGGCCTGGGCACGCTCCCACCAGCCACACTTCCCCTCGGCAGAACCAGTGAGGAGTTCTCTCATCTCCAAAGGGCTTCCTCCCCTGGAGCTGCAGACCCCCATGCTGCAGGGGAGATGGGTGAACTTGGAGGGTGGGGGGTGAGGAAGGGCATCTTTATTTTCACTCACCTGCAACCAAGACTTGGGAGTTCCTTCTACTGGGAATGTAAGTAACAAACCAGTCTTATTAGAAATATCTGTCACGACTTCGTCGCCGACAAGTGTCACTGGAATTTTCATGCCAAATCAGAAAGGCTGCCATTATCTCAAAATATCGTTTATGTGAGCTGCTTTGGAAAACTGTGATGGCCACTGGACCACAGCCTGATCTTCCCAGGACAAGACATTCACATAGTGCTGGGTGGCAAAGGGATTCTTTGAAACTATTTTGATGTCCTTATGTGAAGTCTCTGTTATAATTCTGTTTTTATTTTACTTTATGCATGTATAGACATTATTCTGAAGAAAGTCAGAGACTTCAGGTGACTGCCCAAGGAGTCCATGGCACAAAAAGGTTGAGCACTCCTGGTCTAGGAGCTGGCGGGGAGGGAAGAAGTAGAGTCTGTGTTTCACGGTGTGGAGTTTCATCTTTACAAGACGGTAAGGGTTCTGGAGATGGACAGTAGTGACAGCTGAGTATCCACATGAATGGATCGTCTGCTCTTAAAAACAGTTAAAATGGGGATAGTGTTGTGGCACAGCAGGTTAAGCTGCTGCAAGCAACACTGGCATTCCGTATCAGAGCACAGGTTAGAGTTCCAGGAGCTTGGCTTCTGATCCATCTCCCTGCTAGTGTGCCTGGGAAAGCATCAGAAGATGGCCCAAGTACCTGCGCCCAGCCATGCATGTAGGAGACTCAGATGGAGTTCCTGGCTCCTGGCTTCAGTCTGCCCTAGCCCTGGATGTTGTGGCCACTGGGGGGAGGTGAGCCAGTGGATCCAAGATCTCTCTGTATCTCTCCGGCCCCCACCCATTGCTGTCACTCTGCCTTTCAAATAAAAAGCTCTTTTAAATAATGGTTAGAATGCTAAATTTTATGTATATTTTACCAAATTTTTTGTAAAGACTTATTTTTTATTTATTTGAAAGGCAGAGTTACAGAGAGAGGAGGAGAGACAGCGAGATTCCTGTCCATCCACTGGTTCACCCCCCATATGGCCACATTCTGGGGTTGAGATTTCATGCTTACATTATTTTACAACGTACCTGAGCTCACGTCCATTCTTAGAAACCATATTGAAGTAGCTAAGGGGGAATTCTGGCTGCAGAATTTACTGGAACCTAATACAGCCGGGGATTTGGCCTCTCAGAAAGATGCGAGTCTTGACAGCATTGGGTTAGGGCAGGTAGGGATTGGCCATGAATTGGTAAGGGCTGGGCCATGCTGAAGCCAGGAGCCCAGAGCTTCTTCTCGGTCTCCCACTTAGGTACAGAAGCCCAAGCACTTGAACCATTTTTTAATGCTTTCCCAGGTGCATTAGCAGGGAGCTAGATGGGAAGTAGAGCAGCCGGGTCTCAAACCGGCACCCATATGGGATGCCTGTGTTGCAGGCAGAGAGGCTTCACCTGCCACGCCACAGTGCCAGCCCTATTTTACCAAAATTCAAAAATAAATACAAATCCCTAGTCTGAAGCCACCGTGTCCTCCCAGCCCCTCTGCCACCCAGAAGTATCTAGACCAAAACCTATGTTCACTCCTTCAAACTCTCCCTCTGTAATGAAAACCAGAACCGAACACTCGGCCTCCTAGGAAGACGGAGCTCTGGGTCCTTGGAAAGGGCGCTGCAGAAGGCCCAGGCTCCCCTCTCAGCGCTGACGCCGGGAGACTCGTGTCTTGGCGAATGAGGCTTTCATATTCGGGTTTGCAGTCTCCCCTTCCCCATCAGGCTGAAGACCACTTGGGGGCAGGGACCTCATTTCTCCCGCACATCACTGGGCCTCTGATCTGACAGGTGTTCCACGAATACTGGATGGTGAGAAAGAATATGTAGATGAAGAAGTAAATAAATGGATTTTTATCTCCCTGGACTAGAACTCATCTGTGAAATAAAAGGGGTGGGCTTTGATCCTCAGAAGCTCCTCTAGTCCTACGGGGCTCTGTGAGCTCCACATTGTCCCCTACTCATGGATCCTACTAGTTTGTCATTTCCAGGCATGGGGAAACCCAGCAAGTGGACGTGAGCACCTGGGGGTGGGGTGGGCGGACAGGCTGTGGCAGTGGGATCTCTGATGTGGAACACCCAGGGTACCACGCATGCCTTGGGCCCAGGACTTCCCTGTGGACTGCCCCAGCCACAGCTCACATATGTTGCCTGTTGCTGTCCTTGCAGGAATCCAGGGGCTCGTGAGGCCTCCTGCCCTGCCAGTCTGGGAGGAAATGAGCTGCTGATGGTGCTGGTGCTGAGGGAGGAGACAGTACATTGATAAGCGGCTGAACAGACAGCAAGGGGGAGCTGCAAAGGCCGGAGGCAGAGGCTGTCGGGTGGTGTCGGGTGGCAGGCAGTGGCTGCTAAAGACAGGAAGGAAGACACTGCCCTGTTTGCTACCCAAGGAGGGTGGGAGAGGAATATGAGCATGGTTTTTTTTGTTTTTTTTTGTTTTTTTTGTTTTTTTTTTTTTAAAAAGAGAGAAGCAGCAGCAGCAAAGGAAATGCAACGCCAAACGTCACAGGGTGCTCTGAGGGTCTTTCCCTCCCATGTGGGTGTAGTTTCCAAGGTACCTCCCTTTCAATTCCTCTTCTGCAGTTTCTGAGCTGCTCCATGACAGAACTGGAGCCTGAAGTGGGCCTCAGAATGGAGGGAGGACCTTCAGGTGAACCCTCCAGTGCCAGTGACCAGGCTATCCCGTCCTTGGCCACACACAGTGACCAGACTGCTCTAGGTGTCCAACGCCAGCATCACCTGATTGACACATCTTCCTGACCCTCCCTCCCTCCCTCCTTCCAGCTATCTTCAGTTCTCTTATGCAGGAGTGAGTTCCTTACCAAAGGGTGGGTTGGGGCCCCCTTGCCCCCCATGCTCGTCTCTTTCACTCCACCCTCTCACCTCCTATCATTGATTGATGCAGCAAGAAAGCACTCGTCGCATGCTGATGCCTTGAACCCAGGCTTCCCAGCCTCCAGAAGTGTGCAGAAATGCATTTCTGTTCTTTACCCATCACCCAGCGCTCAATTTTCTGCTGTGGCAGAATGGACTAAGAACTGTACTTAGACTCCCTCCAGGAGGTGCTCAGAGGGCACAGCCCTGCCTTGCCCTGTAAGAAGAGCCATAGACCTCAGGTGTTACCTCCAGACCTCCTCCCCTGTCTTCCAGTTCTCCTGTCCCGTTCCTCCCATCAGAACCATGCAGTGATCACTGAATCTCTCCCTAGCAAGTCCTTCCTTTCCTTACTTCTTTCTCATTCAGCCCACACTTCAAGGTCCATGGTCCAACTACCCAACCCATGGGCAATTCCTGCACTCGCTGAGCATTGTTTTTCCTCTGTCCTCTGCCAAACCCTCACCCAGGACCATCTGACCCCTCCTCCACTCCTGCCTCGACTTCTCAGGTTCTCAGGAACTACTCAATCCAACATCACCCCACTCCTGCTTATACCCATCCACTAAGACTGTGGCTGTCCACCTCCGATAACCAGACTCCTGTGTCCCTCGATCCAACATGTTTTCTAGACTTCCTCTTAGGGAGCTTCTGGGCAGCACTGAAAACTCAATGCTTTTTCCTTTTCAAAACCCCTTCCGTTAGCTTCCTTGACACCATATTCTTTGGTTTCCCTCCTATTTCTTCCAGCAACTCATCCCTAACCTCCACTGTGGGCTGCAACTGTTCTGGAGGGCTCTAAGGTGCTAGGGTCCCTCTGGATTCCATTCCAGGCTCTCTGCTCCTTCTACAACTCGTTGGGTTAAACTACAGGGCTTATCTGCTCATGCACACACTGATGATTCCAAGGTATACGAGGAATCTTCAGTAAGTTCACGGAAAATGAGCATTATAGAGAAAACCTCATGCATGGATTTCAAATTTTTTTTGCATCTTTCAACTCCACTTTCCATGAACTCTTTGAAGTATCCTCGTGTATGTCCGCTGTTTCCCTCTTCTGTATTCCAGGTGGACCTGTGGAGCCAAACACTCCCCGGGTAGCTTGGGTGTCCACTCCAACCCTGGAGCTCAACCACAAGGCTCTACTTCCCCGCCTGTGCTCCTCATTTCAGTAAAGAGCTCCCCCATCACTCCACTGCCCAACAAGAAAGGGGGCATCCTCCTGGATTCCCCTCCTCAACCTCTCATCACAGCCCAGTTGCCACATTTCTTCAGCCTTTTAGTATCTTAATTTTTTTATCCACCTCTCCTCCAAGGTGAAAACATGAGTTAAAACTAACACAAAATCTTGCCTAGGCAAAGGTAATATTATCCTAACTGATATCCCTGCCTTAAGTTTAAATCATCCAATTTGGAGCCAGCTTTGCAGCACACCAGGTAAAGCTATCATCTGTAATACAGGCATCTCAGATCAGAGTGCTGGTTCAAGTCCCAGCTACTCCACTTCTGAACCAGCTTCATGCTAATATGCCTGGGAAGGCAGTGAAAGGCAGTTCTTGGCCCTGCCACCCATGTGGGAGACCAGGTTGCAGTTCCTGGCTCCTGGCTTCAGCCTCGACCAGCCTTGGCTGTTGCAGCCATTTGGGAAGTGAACCAGTGAATGGAAAGATATTCTCTCTCCCTCCGTCACTTTGCCTTTCAAATACATGAATATAGGATAAATCTTTACTTAAAAAAAAGATAAACCCTCCAATTTATTCACAACTGTGCAAAGAGACTGTTCTATGACAACATCTAATGTCACTCTCTTGTTTAAGACCCTTTAATGGCTTCCTACTGTCCCCCCAGACAAAAGGCAAAACTAGCGAAACTATTTAAAATGACTTTAAGAGGTCTTGCACCATGTAATGCCCATTTACCTCTCCAGCCTCGGGTCCTGGCCCTTCTCTTCGCTTTCCATTTTCTGTTCCATGGACTCGTCTCACCCTTTCCCCGACCTTGGACGTTCGCCCGCGGGACCAGCCAGCCGCTCCTCCCTCTGCTCTGCTACCTCCACTGTCCCGATTCATTTCTTTTCATGCCTCAGGTGACAGCTGATACACCACCACCTCCAGGAGGCCTCCCAATGCCTCAGCCAAGTTGGAGCTCCTGTGTGCATGCTTTTTGCCACCCCACACCCCCAACATGTGTTTAGCGCATGTGAGAGCGGCTTCCTTGCTTGCCTGTGCCCCCAGGAGGCACGAGACCCCGGAGGACAGGGATTCTGTCTCCCCTGCCTCAGCACTCCTGCAGCCGAGCATGTTTCCAGGCGGTGCCACCAAGAAAAGAAGAGCCATGCCTGCCTGCAAAGTGCCAAGTTCAGGCCTTCTTCCCGCCCCTCCAGCTCCTCCCACCAGAACACTTCTTGATATTTATTGATTTTATATGAAAGGTAGGGAAACAGGATAGAAATTCGCCATTTGCTGGTTGACTCCCCAAATGCCCACAACAGTTTGGGCTGGACCAGGACAAAGCCAAGAGCCCAGAACTCAGTTTATATCTCTCATGAAGGTGGCAGGGACCCAGCGACCTGCGGCGTCACCTGCTGCCTCCCAGGACGTGCGGGAGCAGGAAGCTGCAATTGGAAGCACAGCTGGAACTTGAACCCAGGTGCCCCAAGCAGCACCTTAACCACCGTTCCACATGCCCACCGCTTCTAATTAATTTTTTATTTGAAAAGCAGAGACACAGAGAATGACAAAGATCATTCGTTGATCTTTAAACATCTCCCTAGCAAGCATAGGTGGCAATATATAAAACAGGATTTCAAAAAATACTTAATGAGTGGGTTAATAAATAAAAATTATTATAATTTACTGATACCTCAGTGGGCTTGAGTTGAGTCCTTATCCAGTTATGATTTCCAGAGTCCAAGCCATTATTAATGGACTCTTACCAACCTCAAGGAAACGCACTGTTCCCTTCGCAGGCATCCATTCACCAACCTGGACCCCCATGGTTTGCAGGCTTCTGAGCACACAGGTTCTTTCAATACATATATTTTAACACATATGATCACTGGAATACACAGATAGTTGCATATGAAGAGCACAACATGGGCTTTCATGGCTTGTTTTCTGCCCCCAATGTGAAAATACTCCTCCACTGGGTTCCCACCCAGCACTGGAGGATCAGGGCATTGGGGCCAGGGGAGGAGCTGGAGTGGCCATGGATTATGTGTGGCCAAGCTGTGAGGTAGTAACCAACAAGCTCCTACAGTTTGGGACCTGAAGGCCAGCCTGGCAACTCCCGCTGGCCACTGGCAGGACGTGGACTTTAGGCTGCAGAAAGTCCCCGCTGTACACTTCCTATCCCTTTCTACTCCAGGACCAGGCCAGGCCCTCATCTTCCCCTGCTTTGTGCTGCTGGCAGGCACAGGAGCTGGCCCCAGGGCCAGAGTCCTCTACACCTGAGCAGTGGCCTCTCCCAAATCACACTCTGGTGGGGTTTCATCCCTCCTCCGTGGTGATTACACCCAACATATTGTTCTCAGATTCACTTTGCACAGCAGATGGGAATCCCCCTAAAACTAGGCTGTAAAGGAAATGCCAAAAGCATGTCACTAACACACTCATAAATCGTGACCTCCAACAGTTTTCCTGCAAGGAAAATAAAGATTGATCCTTCTTTAAGGAGTTGAACAGGCTTTTTCAAATTGGAGCTGCTCTCCGCCCCAGCCAAAGGCCGCAGTTCTTGCAGATCTAGAGGTGACCTGTGGTGGTGAACACAGTGATTTAAGCAAATGTGACAACGCAGGCAGCCCCCAGGGATCGCCCAGCTGCGAGGCAAAGGATCCCCGATCCTGCCCAGATCCATTCAGGCTCCTTCCTCTGCCCAGACTCCGCCTACTCCTACTTCCTGATTGCTCTATTTCTCAAGTTCAAAAAGCCGCCAAAGTGAGAAGAGGAACCAGTGGTCTACCCAGTCATCTCTGTGCTTCTTTCTTAACTTTTTGGAGGAAGGGGATGGGGAACTGTGATTTTCAGAGGCACCGAGAATTGGAACAGGCGGATGGCCCCTTCTGTTCATTCAGGCCCCTTCAGTTCAATCGCGGGCGGGGAGGATTGGGGAAAAGGTCATGGAAAGGTATGTGTTTGAGCATCCTTCAAAATGGGCCCATTTGTGTTCAGATGGAAGTACTATGAGGCTTTCAGAGCCCCCAGGGATCAGCAGGGAGGCAAGAATGAAAGACACTGTCATTGCAAAACTGCTTACATGAGAAGGGCTCCACCCACCCCTCACCCAGCACAGCTTGTTGCTGGAAACAGTGGGGTCCGCCTAGACGGACCTGGTGTGGTTCTACCAGGAGTCTCCTCCTCGCGCTCACTGATCGTTCGTCTCTCCTTGCCTCTCTCTCTCAAGTGGGCCGGGCACTCTGCCCACCATCCCTCCCTTTCCCTTCCTGAGCCTGTGACAGCTGCGGCCGTCTTCTGAATCAATGGCCCATTGAGAGGAGACTTCAGTTTCTCAGCAGATTCAACAAGGAAATGCTGCACACACCTCCTCTCCTTCTGAGCAGCCTGGAGAGTCATGGACTCGAGAAACAGCCATGAGGACTGTTCAAGACCTCAGACACAAACGGGAGCAAAACAACCTCCAGATCACCAACTAGCACACGGCGGCAACCTGAGTCTTGGATTCTGAAAAGCACCATTCCTGCCCTCAGGCGTTTGGTGCAGAAGCTAACACCACTTGGGACGCCTGCATCCCATCGTGGAGTGCTGGTTCACGTCCTGGCTCTTCTTTCAATCCCAGCTTCCCGTGGATGCACACCCTAAGAGGCAGCAGTTGGGTCCCCATCACCTACATGGAAGACCCAGATGGAGCTCCGGGGTCCTGGTTTCAGCCTGGTCCAGCCCCGAATGTTACAGGCATTTGGGAGAGTAAACCAGTGGATGAAAGTTTTCAGTCTGCCTTTCAAATAAAATTAAAAGTTAAAACAATTTTTAAAAAGCGAGTCGTGGGCAGTCAGGATGGCGTGAGCAGAGGGCGGGGTGAAAGGTGATGACTGAGGGCTTCCGACAGCGTCTGCTGACGCAACCGCATCAAGGCCGAGCTGTCTTCACCTCCACTGTCATTTGCTGAATATGGACTTTGATGCTACGTTTTAAGGCAAAGTAAGTTATTTAACCCCCAAACAGGCAGGGTTTGGCTTGAATCTCTAGAGAAGATCATTCTCCAAGGCGCCACTTAGACCTCTCCCCTCTTCTATCCTCCGAACACCCATTTAGGGAGGGCGGGGCTTGGAGTCTGACCATCTGCACAGGCGCCACCTCAGAATGCAAGGACAGAGCGTTCGTATTAATTAACAGCTTCAGAGAAAGAACCCTCTCCAGGGAGCGCATGTGTGGTCACTGCTATTCGCTCGGCGGTACCGCGGCACGGTTAGTCCCTACCCCCACTGCCAGGGCACCTGAGTGGATCTGGTAAAGCAAAGGGAAACGGTGCTCTCAGCTGGAAAGACAGCCACAAAGCACGCTGACACACAGCCTGTGTCCTGCGCATGCCCGCAAGCCTGCATCCCAGGAAACAGGGAGAGGTCTACCTGGGAAATTTTGATGATGGAAAATCCTGCTCCAAAGCCTGGTTTTCTACAGAGCATCTGAAGCTCAGAAATGAAGGGCCTATACCACCCAAGAGCCTTCTAGAATATTTACTTATTTATTTCAAAGACACAACGGAGGGAGAGAGGGACAGAGAGAGAGAGAGAGAGAGGGAGATCTTCCATCTACAGGTTCACTCCCTAAAACCCTAAGGGTTACAACAGCCAGGGATAGGCCAGGCAGGAGCCCCAGTACTTGGGCCATCACCTACTGCCTGCCAAGCACATGAGTGGCAAGGTGGATTGAAAGTATACAGTAGCAGAGACTGGAGCCACTTCGAGATGGGACATGGGTACCCCAAGTGTAGCTTTAACCCACTGTGCCACAGGCCCACCTCTACCCAAAACTCCACAGGACAGCTGCAGTGAATGTCTCTCTCATCTCATTGAGTCCTCGTAAGCATCCCTAGCTAGCAACCCCGTGAGACTAGCAGGATACTGCTTTATTTATTTACTCATGAACTAATGGGGTGGGGTGGGGGGCTCCACAAAGCAAGAGAGAAAACTACAAGTGCTGCTCGAGCTTTCCCCATCATCTCTTCCGATGACCCAGCCCTGGAGCCGGGTAGCACTCAGCATGCACATGAGACCACACCATTCCTGCCCTCAGAGAGCATCTCATCTCCTGGAGCAGACAGCGTTACCCAAATGACCACTTACTGAACCCTCACCGGAGCAGGCTCCAAGTTAGAGAGAGTCCCAATGCCTGCTTCTTCACAACGAAAGGTCTGTGTAGGAATCTGAGGCCACCAGGTAATGTATTCACCCACGTGTGTGCATGTCCCCGGTGCCTACACCGCTGGGGCCCGGGCTGCGTCACTGCAGAATGGCAGGCAAGCAGTCGCTCCAGTTTCCTGGTACTGGAAGGCTGCTTCTGCCTGAGTAGACTCATTCCAAGGACGGTGTAGACGGAGAGAACACGGGCTGTCCTGTCTGAACGGCTGGCTGTGTCAGTCACTCCTCTCCACCGACCCTCTGTTCCCCAGTCTTCATGCTCGCCTTCGTTCCCTTCAATGAAAGCCAATGGCTAGCTCTCTTCTCACTCGTCCCTGGACTGCAGAAGTCTGTCC
The DNA here is from genome assembly GCF_964237555.1 of Oryctolagus cuniculus. Classification (NCBI taxonomy): domain Eukaryota; kingdom Metazoa; phylum Chordata; class Mammalia; order Lagomorpha; family Leporidae; genus Oryctolagus; species Oryctolagus cuniculus. The sequence continues at coordinate 106,105,089 of NC_091432.1, read as the reverse complement.
AGCCCAACAAGCCCCGACCTCACATCTGTGGTCCAGAAGTCACACTGAAACTGCAGGATCCCCCTCACTCTCCCAGACCTGTCGCCCTGTATGCGACATGCTTGCAAGGGCACCCCGACAGGCTGCATCTCGGGCTTTCAGGACCTCGAGGCCCCATACCTGGCGAGTTAGCCCCAGGAAACCAAGCTCTTCAAAGCTCTCTTGGGACATCACAGATGAGCACATGCCCCCCAGCACTTCTGCACACAGCTTGGACAAAACCATCACCTCCTTACGCTCACTGGCCTTAAAGCGTCCTCTAGCTGCCTCCCAGGGAGCCTAGCTTTTCATTTTTTTAAAAAAAGCTACAGTTCCTCCAGAGCAGGGAAGAAAAACAATCTACTTTTATCTCCCTCACAGCCCAGGACACAGCTACGCCCCGAGTCACAACTCAATTTTGCAGTAAGAATGAATGACCCCAACCCAGAAACCTTCAATCTTCCAGCTGGGATAAAAGCCTAAGATGTTGCCTCATCCCCCACCAACAGATAGACTCACTCACTCTCTCTCTCTCACTCTCTCTTCCCAAAAACCCCGAATCTCTGCTGTGGGAAACAAGTCAGCTACCTGCTCAGCCCCCTGACCCATCATCACACACCTGCTCAGGAAGTGACCTCTGAGAACTGAACATGGCTGCCGCACGTTGATGCTGGTGCACATGATCGTGGCCTGCAGTGTGGTGTTTTGTTAACTGTGCTTAAACAGAAAAGTGAAGAAAACAGGCAAGTCTGGATCTTCACCCCGCCCTTCCCCACCCTGGCTCTCGTAGACACACCCCCCGTTGCCGGCTCCTCCATTCAGATGAGGTGGGAAACAGTGCATCTGCCACTCTGCCCAGCTTCACCACACACACACACACACACGCGCGCGCGCGCCTCTCACTTTGTATATCGCCTCGTGCCAAGACAGAATTGATGGTGATGAGTGCAGGAGACAGGAAAAAACTCAAGCGGACGATTAGCTGGGTTGAGTTTATGGCAACAGGCAACAAACTCATTCGCTTCGTGTTTTGCAGAATATAAAAGCGCTGAAACATTTTAATTTTAAATTCTTATCATTGAATTTACTGCTTTTCTCTCGCAATGATTTGTGTTGCTTTTTAATTTTTACAGTCTCTACAGAAGCCAGATGCTACCGCCTAAGGACAAAATAATAAAAACCTACTGCAGTCATGAGTTACAGAACAAAAAAGAAACAAGCAGTTGACAGAAGTTAATATCTCAATTTAACAGTGCTGCTTTGCTAATGATCCTTTGATATGTGTTTATTTAGAAAGGTCTGATCTTGACCTTGAAGGCAAACTCAACCACAAAGTCTTTATGAGAAAAGAAAAAGACTTTATTTATAGATTGGCTTTATGTCAATCACGCCAGCAGCTGGTCCCCAAGTGGCAAGCCACTGGAGGCGGGGGTGTGCAGGGGGAGAGGGACGCTCATCCCACATGAAGTGTCCGTCCCAGGGGCAGTGTGCGGGTGGGAGGGGCAGGCACAGGTGTCCTTGAAATGCAGAGTCCACACGGGGCAGGGATCCCCCCCCCCAAACTCAGCTTCCTCTAAGAAATGAGGGCACTTACACTCCTGATAGACCAAGCACAGCAAACCCCAGGAATGAGACACACACGCAGGGGGATAGAACCCTGCACAACAGGGCCAGTGAGAAGGGTTCCCCAGGGCTGGACGCCCCGGAAGGACGGCGCAGCAGGGACAGTCCCTGGGAGCAGGTGGGCAGACCGCAATTCCTGAAGGTCTCACCAAATTCTGACATCACCCTTCTCTCCAGGGCAAAGGTCCCTTCAGAGGAGATCCCTGGGATTTGAAAACGCCAGGAGCTGTGCCAGTAGAGGGCCTCCTCACCCAGACAGCCCCGTCTGTGCATGGGAACCCCCGCGGCAGCTCGTGGCATGAGGCTCCTCCAGCAGGAAGTGCTCCACATCCACCTGCCCTGGGAGGAAGGCCCTTCGCCGCTGAGCACTGCCCCTGCCCCAGTCCCACTCCACTCAGCTCTGCCCTCCACTCATGGCACTGTGTGCCCCACCATCTGCCCAGGTAGCTCCTCGGTCATGATCTCCATGCCACCAGGAGGCTACGAATTCAGGGGTCTCCAGCCTAGAGCACCCTCTGAGCACGAATCCAATTGCTGCCTGGATGTGCACAGACCCTGCACTCGGCCCACCCAGAGCTGAGATCTCTGTGTCCACCTCTCAGGCCAGCAGCTCTCCCTGGACCTCTGTCTCAGCTGTCAGCACCAACATCCATTGTGTGACTGTGGCCAGGTCCTGGACATCATCCTGATGGCCTTGGTATCCATATCCCAACCCTGCAACTTTATTCTTATCTAAGTACTTCCCTTACGTGCCCCTTCCTCTCGTTCCAGATGGGCGCTGGGTTGGTCCAAGCCACCAGGATCACCATGACAGGCTTCTAAACACTCTCATCTCTCTCAGATATGATCTGAGCCCAGAGCAGCCTATCGGAAGTTTATCTGATCTCATAACTTCCTTTTTAATGGCTCCCAGGGACTCGTCGTCAGCTAGGGATAAAATCTAGGCTCTAAACACAGTCTAACACGATGTCTGTAATCTGTGCCTGCCTACACCTCCACCCGCACTCCCACCTTCTGTCTCAGCCATGGTACTTAAGCCACATCACCACCATCATCCCCAAACTCATACAGATCCAACCCTTTTGCCCTTCTCTCCTCTGTCCTTGCTAATTTGTATTTCTTCTTTAAAATCATTCTGTGTCCCTGAAGGCAGCAGGTGATGGTTCAAATACTGGATTCCTGCCACTCTTGTGGGAGGCTTGGATTGGGTTCCCAGTTCCCAGCTGCAGCCCGGCCCGTCTCTGGACATTATGCGCATTTGGGGAGTGAACTAACAGAGGAGAGCCATCTCTGTGCCTTTCAACTAAATAAAATCCTAAGGTGTCGCCTTCTCTAAGCAGCCTTATCTGCCCCAGGGTGTGCTGTGTTTCCTTCCTCTAGGATCCCACAGCATCCTGGGTACAAGTAACTCTACCGCTGCACCTGGCATTACCTGTTGACCTGCCTTCCCCATGACCTTATGTTCACCGAACAGAGAGACCAAGTACAGTCTTCCTTGTATCTGCAACATTTAAGCACACAGCAGATATGCAGTAAGCATTGAATGAATGAGTGGCAGCTGTCTTGGTGCTTCTGAAAATAACAGGGAACAGGGGGCCATTTAGTGACATGCCAGCTTCATGGGGATCTGGGAGGACCAGGAGGGAGCTCCTTAGTTCCATACGTGAAGTGCAGTGTGCATGTGCTATAGGACGCCTTTGCTGGAGACGTTTTTAGGCCACTAGGAAGCCCTTCCAGACGGTTCCTCTGGGCCTCAAATCAGCCAGGAGGGCATTCCCCTGCCGAAGGTCACCAGTCTCCAAACGCCCATGCTCAAGCACTGTCCCTCACCCTGCCCTTGTCACCCAGCCTCTTGACCGATGCATCAGCTTGGTGGGGGTCGGACAGGGAGAAGAACACCCCTCCGTCAGTCTGGGCACAAGGCCAGCAGAGGTGAGACTTAAACCATAGACCAGAAATGTCCCCGCTCCCTGCCCCCAACTCTGCCAGGAAGTAACAAGCATCCAGGTGCAGGATACGTTTGCTTTTGTCCCCGCCCATCCCATGTTCCAGAGCGGCAGCCTTTGCGGGTGCACATGTGTGCAAGGAGGCGGGGGCACGGAAAGGGTGGGAGAGTCTGTCTCTACTCTCTTTGCAGCTCACCAGCCCTGAGCAAAGACTACTCAGTAGGGCCCGTTCTTACCCAACGTACCATGGGCAGAGCTGGCAATCAATGGGAGCCACAGCCTTAAGCCTCCGTCAAGGCTCCCACACGCAGGCCCTGGTTGCTCTGTGCAAAGATTTCCATTGCGTCCAAACCCCGCCCCTGACTACTTCAGATGGGAGCAGCCAAGCTAGCTTAGATAGTGTTCATGGCTACTGCTTCAATTCTGTAGCCGACAACTAGTACTTTATGATTTGAAGTCAGAAAGTACTTCAAACTGAATGTTCAAAACATAAAAAATGGCCCCCAAAAATTGTCAAAATAAAAGGGCAGGTGTAAGTTCCCAGACGCACTAGAAGTGGCTTCCACCATGATAGAGACGTTCTCACTAATGCCTCACATAAGCTGTTGCTGCTGCTTTGCTAAAAGAATCTTTTAAATTTATTTGAGAGGCAAAAAGACAGAGAAACAGGGAGGGAAGGAGGGAGGAAGTGAAGGAGGAAGAGACAGAGAGATCCTGCCCACTATTTTATTCCCCAAATGCCTCCAACAGCTGGGACTGGACTTTGGTGAGGGCCAATGCCAGGGGACGAACGCTCCCATCTGGGTCTCCCATGTGGGTGCCAGGCACCCAGCTACTGAGTCATCACCACTGCTCCCCAGGGTCTGATTAGCAGGAAGCTGGAATAAGGAGCCAGAGTCAACAGTCGAACTCGACGCTCTGATCTGGGATGCTAGGGTAAACACCCGCTCCCTTCTGTTTGCTGGGAGCTCACTGCCTCTTTCCATAGGGTAAAGACTAGTGGAACTTCTCTCTTGGTTTCTATTCTCTTCCCACAACACCAGACAACCTTTTAGGTTGCCACCACCCTTGTCTCCCCAGCCCCGTCTCGGCAAGAGTCAGTTCTGAGAGGTGAGCTCTTGGCCATCCTGGACCAGCACGCTGGCTGTTCCCCACAGTCCTCCACGGTGAAGAACCTGAGCCTCACCTTCTGCCCACAGAGGCGGCAGAGGAGAGGGCCTCCCAGGAGGAGCAGGACAACAACTTCCCAAACAAGCCATGGCACTGCAGGCAGCCAGCGCAGGTCCAGACTGAGTTATGGGTTCTTTGTGTTGAACAACTACTAGTTATCAAGTAAGTCATAAAGGATCATTCATAAAATTAGATTCACCGCTTGTTTTTATAGCACTCATTAAGGGACATAAAAGACAATCCTTTTCAGCATTTTGGTGAATTATAAATTCAATTAATTGGACACCATTACCTTCATAGATCTAGAAATCAAAGAGGCAACATTTGACTATGAGCAGAGAGAGAGGACACATCCCTGCCTCCACCTTCCAGGTCCCCCACGCCAAGGGAGGCCTCTCTGCAGCCCTCACTCACTTGTGTTTCTTCTCCATCACTCGTACCTTTTTCTCTGCTTTGAAAAAGGAAACTAATTTTGGAAAAAAAAAAAAAAATGAAAGTCCTGAGTCCTTGAGCAAGACGTAGAGCAGAACCCTCCATGCTCAGCCTCAGCTTCCTCCGGGAAGAGCTAACATCCCTAGCTGAGTCCCTGTGCACCTGGTGGGCCCACACAAAAAAACAGACGGTTACCGAAATCGTTTCCACGAAACTTAAACCCAGCCCAGGTTCCACCTCCCCTGCCTAATCCTGGTCATTTAATCAGCATCTGGCCTCTGTGCACCAGGCCCCGCCTCAGCCGATGATTAAGCGCAGTCCATTTCCTGTGGGCGACCAGAGAGGCAGGCAAGTACTGAGTCCTCGTTAGCATATTCCTCCCTACATTCCTCCACACGCACCACCCAGGTTGGCATCTGATTACACGGTGACCTCTGCTGGTCTCCGGCTGATTTATATATGTCTCTCTATGGTGTCTCCCCAGCAAATTTATGTCAGCATAGTGGCGAAAGACAACAGACGATGAGCACTGGCACCACAGAGCTCTGGGCTTCAGCTCAGCTCCACGACTCACAGAGGCAGAGCAGGGCAGCCACGGAGCAGGAACTCTGCAGTTATATGCTGTGAATCAAACTCCACACCCCCGACTTGCTACTGCTGCATGACCCTGGCAAGTTACCTAACCCCTCTGTACCTGTTTCGTCCTCCACAATGCCAGGATAACAACGAGGCCCGTCTTCACAGAGATCCTATGAGGGCGCAAGGAGAAGATGCACTGGCTACCCAGCTCAGAGCAGATGTTGCATGCATACTAGCTATCACTGTCTGAGAAGGCTGCTCACAATCCCTGGTCTTCCTTGGCTGGCCCCGGGAATGTGTGCCTGGAAAAGCTGATGTGAGGATGAAATAAAGAAGAGGACTAGGCCACATCTGAGCACAAAGTAGAGCCCCTCAGGGACTTGGGGGAGGATCCTGCGGACACGGGCGGCTCCCGTGGGGAGCAGGAAGGACCACCTCTCACACGGTTTTTGTACCTTCCTCACAGGGGTGCCCCATCAGGCCAAATAAGCTTTCACCAATTTAGCTTGAATGGCAATGGAGGAGGAAACAGAAGGGAATTTGGATTTCCCAAGCTATTCCTTCAAAGACAATTCTTTGTATCGCATTTCTTACATGGGAGTGGTGTTGGAACGGGGAGGGCAAAAGCCAGGGTTTCACAGGACTCCGACACACAGCCTGCTCCGGGTATGCCGTCCCCTCTGCAGGGGACAGCCTGGGTGACACTCACGGGTAAACTCTTGCCTGCTGTGGGTCACCGCGGTGAAGCAGTACCCTATACCTAGGCGTCCTGGCCTGTCCCAGCTCCAGAAGGGCCCCACTGGACACACGGCTGCACACAGACAAGTGTCGACTGTCCACAGGCTCCCGTGCCACTCAGTGTGAGAGGACAGCCAGACCACCAGGTGACAGCACTGGGAGGGGGTGCTGGCCTCTCCTCCCGAGCCGGCGCCACAGGGCCTTCCCCTCTGCAGATTCTTAGAGGGCACTCAGCAACTCTTCCTGGCCGTGTCAGCATGGCGCCCACTCAGCAGCAGGGACCATGAGACCTGTGGTCCCTTGAAGCTCCTTCGGCCCAAGGGATGTAGGAGCAAGTTCCCAAGACTCCAACATCCAGACTGGAAAGCAACCAATGAAACATAGTGGTGATCTCCCACTGGGCCTCGGAAGTTTCCGGAAACATCTCAGGAGAACCCAGACGCCAGTACACGGCTCTGCGGGGTTTTCGGTTGCTCAGGCTCAGTCTCGTCATCTGGACGTAACAAGAGCATCCAGAAGTCCCTCTCTGGATTTTTACGGCTGTGTTAAAGGACAAGGATGACCCCTCCTGCTTTCCCGAGTAGGCTCTACATGAGATGCTAAGGGGAAGTCGGAAGGCAGACCTGGGAGTGGGGATACAACAAAATCCCTTACTTTCTTTCTTGCCTTTTTTTTTTTAAAGTCACTCCCAGCTTCTTGGGACACAAAAGTATCTGTTAAGGTAAGTTAAACCTTCTCAAGATGAATTTTCCTGCTACTTTTAATTAAAAGTTCTTTAGAATTAAAAGGACACTATTCAGAAAAGGTTGAAAAAAAAATTCACTGACACTTCCCCCACCCCCTCCCCCTTTTCCCAAGGAAAAGAAAAAGCCGTTTTGTGCCCCGTGCACCCGGTCCACACTGTACAAAAGGGGGTGGGCCGGCGGCAAGACACATGAGATGACCCCGTGACCCCGGACCGCTGACAAGTCCTCAATGGCATAAATACCAGATAATCAATCACATGCCAGGAGGGCCAGTCCCCCTGCCCTCGCCCCGGCGTTGGGGTTTATGAGAGAGACACTGTAAATAGACACTGGCTTCTTAAAGAGGCCCCCTCGGCATTCCAGGGGCCGGCCGTAATCCTGAACCAGGCCGGGCCAGATCCTTGACCATCTCGTTTTACAGCTTTCATCGCAAGCTTATAAAGTGCTTGCCCCTCCCCACCCCCACCCCGGCCGGACTTCCTGGAATGAAATGAAGTCAAACTTTAACCCTCATGCAACGTGGGGGGACTCTGAAAATGACCACGAAGATGGTTGGGGAAGAGGCGGAACAGGAAATGGGAAGGTCACCAAGGAAGCCCTAACGTGGCAGGGGCTGGGGGGCGGGGGTGGCAGAGGGTGAGCGGGACCTGGGAGGGGACGAAGAGTTGGTCACAAGGGCAGGGGCAACACTAGAGAATGTCCATCAGACGCTCAGTAGGTGCCATCCGCCATTGCAAGCGCGTCACCTAAATCCTGCTGTCTATGCTCAAAAGCACCCTTGGCAGGCAGGCATTGTGACAGCTACGCCCATTTTACAGATGCAAAGCCGGAGCTCCGCGTTGGAAGAGCTCACCCAGGGCCACAAGGACAGGAAATGATGGGGAGGATGGGATTTAAACCCAGGGAAATGACTCAAGTCTAGACACACCGCCAGCCCGGCCTCAGCTCCATGGCTTTCCCCTGGAGGGGAAGTGGCTGGCAATCAGTCCTTTGGACCAGCAGCTGGGCACATGGGGACGTTAAAGAATGTTCTGAGGATGCAGGTCCAGGCACCCATCTCCCACCTCAATAGAGGCAACCCTCCAAGAGCACCAGGAACTTGGCTCGTCTTAGGACAGAGGGCTTCTCAACCTAACTCATGCATTCTGAACGCCCTGCACGGCAAGACTGCCACCTCGCTGCTTGCATCTGCCTTGGCCTCCAGGAGCCCTGGCGGTGAACGCCGGGCTTGGGACAGTCTCTAAGGCAACAGCGACCTTGCAAACTTCTGCTTCTGCTCCAAAGAAGTTTACCAAGATCCTAAAGGAGCCCCCTGCAAACAGGGAAGTGGGGGCAGGGCAGGGGAGGCAGAATCTCTGGGTAACTAATTTTGATAATGCTTTTGTTCCAGGGTCAAAGGTTAAATATGGCCACACTAATCCGCTTCTTCCAGAATTCAAGCACAAGGGGAGACTTTTCTGTAGCTTAGCGAGAGGGCTTTTTCTCATCGCTGGAGAAACGGTGCTGAGCGAGCCGGCTGAATGGGAAGCCTGCTGCTGGGGACAGACTCAGGCTCGTTTGCACAGGACAGGCCAGCTCCTGGCCCACGGCTGACGAAGGTGAAAGGATTGCCAAGTGGCACTTGAAAAATGTACGAGTCCCCCTGTCCCATCTGACCCGCCTGTGGATAGGACAGGGGAGAAGACGGTATCTGAGAAGCCCATAGTCAGACACTGTTTGCATCTCTCTCTCTCTCTCTCTGCCTGGGCTCCGAGAGATGCCATTAATAACCAAACAGCACATTACAGAGCGTCCACTGAGTGTGAAGTGCTTCCATACAAATTATTCCACATACACTGCACAGTAACCCATCAGGCAAGAGGCTGTTTTGGACCTGCTCCTGCCAACAAGGAGAGCAAGCCCCTCCAAGGACAAATGACTTGCTCAAGTCTTGCTCCTAACAAGTAGTGGCACCAAAGCTAGCACCAAAGCTTTGTCACTATGACTACAGTAGATGGATAAATAGACAGCCTCCATGATGGGGGGGGGGGGACTCCCCAGCAAACAGGAGCCCTGTAACAGGACGGCCAGAAGGAATTCTGGTCAGAGGCTTCCCCTGGACCCACTTTTCCACAGCTTACTCCCCAGGGAGGGGGTTGCCCCTGAACTGGCAGGTGAGGGAGGGGTGGGGCGTGCAGACAGCTGGGAAAGCTGCCTGGAGGCCTGAAATTGAGGACCCTCCTCCTCCCACTCAGAGAGCTCATGTCCCTCCTCCCTTCCCCGCTCCCCCCTCCCTGTTTGGGGGGAACAGTCACCACCCCGAGGCAGAGAGGAGAGCTCCCGAGGGAGCCAGTTGCCTTGCAAGAAATGATTGTCCAAGTGTCAACAACCTGCTGCTTCCCAGAGCCTGGGGTCAGAGGCCAGGGAGGAGCACAATGGGTTTCTGGAGCTGAAGGGTCCAGGGAGAGGGGCCTCTGGGGACCTCCGGAATGCAGGAGGCTCTGAATCCAGGCACTGGGGTCTCCTGTCTTGCCCTTTTATATCCTTCCTCCCTCCACAAATCCCAGACACCACTAACCTCAGAAACAGGAGACCAAGAAAGGAAGGGGATTAGGGGCAGCCTACATACACAGGCATACACACAAAGGGCTATTCCACAAGAGATGGTCAGCAAAGCATCGCCATGCCCACAAAACGAGTTCACCCTGAAGCAGGAGGCCGACAGCGAGAGCGATTTGAGCATCACCTCCTTCTACTCCCGCCCCGGGCTGGCCCGCCTGCCCCATCAGGACTGGGCAGCCTCCCTTCCTGCACCTACCAAGCACAGCACAAAGAGGCTGCCTCTGCCACCGCCCACTCCTCCTCCATTAGGTCCTAGGGGACAGCAGAGCAGGTCTCTTTGGAGGCCAGCACCTGCACCAATGGTTGCTGCTCACATCATATTTAATGAAGGAAGGAAGGCATGGCAGGCAGCCTTGGAGGAATCTCCCGCTGAAACTCGCTACATTTGCACCCGGAATGCCTGCCATATGGAGTTTGTCTCATGGACCCGTTCAGATGAGGCTGAGCCAAAAATCCCAAGGATGCTTCTAACCTCTGGCCACCACCTGGCACTCAGCACTTACTTACTGGGACCAGCCTACTACCACCATTATTTTCCTTTTCATTTTTTAAAAGATTTATCTGAAAGGCAGCTATTTAGAGAAAGAGAGAGAGAAAGAGAGAGAGAGAGAGAGAGAGAGAGATCAATCTTCCATCCACTGGCTTACTCCCCAAATGGCTGCAACAGCCAGGGCTGGGCCAGGCCAAAGCCACAAGCCAGGAGCCAGGAGCTTCTTCTGCGTCTCCCATGTAGGTGCAAGGACTCAAGCACTTGGGCCATCATGTACTGCTTTCCCAGACTCATTAGCAGGGAGTTGGATCAGAAGTGGAGCAGCTCCGGGTCTGAAACCCATACCCATATAATATGCAGGCACTGCAGGTGGTGGCTTAACCTGCTGGAACACAATGCCAGCCCCCAGCATTATTTTCTTGATCATTACAAATATAATAGTAGCTGACTTCCTTTCATACAGCATTCATTGTATGTGCAAGGGCAGAGCATGGCAGGTGCAGAAAGGAAGCCAAAGGAAGGAAAAGGCCCAGAAGAGCTGTGCAGAGGGCACAGATGGGTGCATGGGCATCCCTGGGCACCCTGAAGCCAAAGTTCCCTTGGGTGTCAGGAGGGGACATCACAATTACAGCCACCCCGGCAGCCTGAACTGTGCCTACCACTTAGACACCACCTTGTTCCAACACCGTTCGGGACTTAACCTCTACTTAGGGATGGTATGTGTGTTCCAAGCATGATGTCTTCATTTTTCAGCCAAGGAATCTCAATTTGTGAAGGCTGAGTGACTTATCCAAGGCCAGACAGCTGTCAACCAAAGAGCAAAACTTTGACTCTAGGACGAGAACAGTTTCTTCATTCCTGCTTCTAATCAGGAGGCCCCCCTACTGCTTCTGATGAATCACGCAACACGTATTTATTGAGTGACTGCTTGTGTTAGCACAGCAAAGGACCCAGGCACCCAGAGACAGGTCAGCCATCTAGAGCTGTAAGACACAGGGCATGTCCATGGTGAGGGAGACCACAGGGGCGAGCGGTACTGTGAAGGGTGTCACAGACAGGACACAAGTGGGCTGAGAAGAAGTAGGCCATGCAGCCGTGACACACAAGAGCATCGGAGTAAGGAGAAGATGCACGGAGACGGAAAGCAGCAGGGAAAGTTTGGGAAATCCAAGTGGCTCAGTATAGACGCACCACAGGGGATAGCAAGACGAAGTCCAAGACTCTGATCGGAGGAAACTTTCTTGGCCAGGCCTTAAGAGTCTGATCTTAGCCCGCCTATCCAGAAGATCTCAGCACTAAGTTGTACATGAGAATCTCCTGGGAGCTTGGGAGAGCACATGTCCAAAAGCCATACTAGCGATTCTCACTCACCTGGGAGGAGGCGAGAGTGCCAAACAAGGTTGTTTTCTCAAATACAGTTCTGCCCAGCAATCTTAATGTGTAGCTGGGGTTAGCCAATGACGACCCCTTGGCACGTAAGCATTAGAGGTGCAGGTGCAGGTGTGCATTTTAGATGCCACAGTCAACCTAAGATGCACAGCCTGAGGCCAAGCTCCCAGCTCCTGGGCTGTGTCCATCAACTTCACACCCACCCTTCCTCTGCCACCTGCATATGAAACGGGCCAGTCGTACCATCCTGGCGTCCTGAGTGAGAAACCTCTCGCCCATGGTCCTTTCCCGGTATCTGTTGGCTTCGGACCAACTAGGGACAGCCTATCTAAGTGAGGGCCCCTGAGAGATCAGACACACAAAGGGGAAGCAGTGCACAGCAGCTCTGGGGTTCTGGCCATAGCAGAAAGGACTCCAGACAGACAAAGGGGTGAGGAAGACTAAAATCAGTACCCCTTCACGCCTACGGCAGGTATCAAATCCAACTGCCTTGCTGTATGGCTGTTTTAGATGTGTGCATCTGTCCTCCCTAGCAATGCTTAGCTTTCTGAAAGCAGCATGAGGCTCATTTTTTCCATTCTGCAAAAATGTCTGGTAGGCTGAGCGCTGCCCACTGGTAGGCACAGTGAGGTCTGAGAACCTGCTCTGGGCTTGCCAGGAGGTCCTCAGGCCTGAGAGTTCTCCGTGCAGGCACTCACTCGTGCATGGTCAAGGGCAGCTCCCAGGAGCTAGTCTCCCACTCTGGGGATGTCCAGCAAAGGGGAAGGAGATTACGTCTGAAGTCAAGGAGTCTGTGGACTTTAGAATTCTAAGACTTCTAATTGGCCTCCCCAAACTGGAATCCACCTGAACACCAGGCCCAGAAAATGTAAATGGTAAGCCCAAGGTCTACTTTTGAAAGGTGAGGATGTGGCACCACCACTGAAATGGGTTACCTTTATTAATTATTTTAATATTAGTATCTCGAGGATTCTTGCCGTCTATTCAGATAAGAAATCTGAATATCAGCTTGAATAAAACAGGTGACATGGTAAGGTTTAGCATTTATTTAGAGTATGAGAGAAATACACAGGAAAGAGAGGCTTTATAAAAGGGAGAAGGGGTTTAGAAACGTGAGCTGGGGAGTCCATAGCAGGCAAAGAGCAGGCCGGGAGCCACGTGCTAGAAATCCACAGGCCAGAGCCACACGGAGCAAAGTGTGCAGTTAGAAGTAACCACAGGTAGCGTAGCACTTGGGCAGGCAAAGGGGTGGCAGTGGGAGAGGGGGCAGCACACTCCACACCTTTTATTTGCTTCCTGATTAACAGGTGGGCATATACAGGTAAAATTAGGTAAGAGCATGAGATCACACAGGGGGCACGGGGGTGTGGTTTTGCAGCTCATGAATCCAATGAAAGTTAATCCTATCTGCCTGCCCACATCACCATGACACCCCATTGATGAAGTCAATCTTTCTGAGCAGTGCCCAAACCACCTCCTGACACCCCGGAGCTCAAGGTCAGGAGCCCAGTAAGTGTTCCACAGCAGGGAACCGCGGCCAGGGAGCCAGGTGGGGCCAGCGGCCAGGACCACAGCCCGAGTGACCACAGAGAAACACTTGGCGCTCCTTCATTTGTCAAAACCCTCAGCCGTGTTCTCCAGAAGACAAAGTCAGACTCCAGGGCCCAAGGGGCAGCTTTCAGATGCAAAGTCTCCCCCTTTTCAATTCCTGTAACTAAAATGAATATGGAAAAGATAATTACCTTTAAAACATACTTAATACTTGAACACATTATCTCTACCTGCGGAAAAAGAATCTTATCTGATGGGATCTTCCCCATAAGCTTAATCAAATTGCTATCTTAAAAGTCTCTGGAGTCCTGTGAAACAGTAATAGAAAATCCGAAACAGAGGCTGGAAGCCTTTTATATTTGTTTGGTTGAAGGGGAATGTGTATCCCATCTGACAACGGGCTCTTAGAGACAAAGTCATTTCCAATCTGTAATGGATCTTCTCAAAGCAGGGCAGGGAACGTTGTGTCAGACCCACACCTGCAATCTCTCTGGTTAGGCAACTTTTCTTAACGTGCAAAGAAAATTCCAACAGAAAATTTTCCCTAACACCTGCTTAGGGCTCAGTCTGGGAAACCATCCCTCCTTGGGCCTGGGACACTTAATATAATGGAAATGCTCACGTGGCTACTTAACCCAGGTTTTAACTTGGCAAATAAATGATGCCTATATTCTCCTTGGTCTGCCCAGCCCCGCAGGGCAGTGCCATTTGTTAAGTTAGGAGAGGAGGTAAATTATCTGCCCAAACCCTGCCCAGGGCGAGTGGCCGTTTGCAAGGCTAGAGAAAACCAAAGGGAAACAACATCTCAGAAGATTGACGTGGGGACTGGTTGTGTTCCAGCATCTCAAGCTTGCCTGGAATGGCCGAGCAAACAGCTGCTGCACCACTGCCCAGCCGGCCCAGTTTATCTTGTTGACAGAAGCAGTGATAGGCAAGGGGTGCTAATGGGCTACGTCTCCGTTAGCCGCATCTCCCGCCCGCAGTGCCTGCACAAGGCCCTTCTGGTACAGGGTCTGGTCCCCTACAGCACAGGGCAGGCACGTCAGGAATCACAGGGGAGAATGTTCAGAAGTCATTCAGATGGCCCTCCAAGTTGGTTGGCATGCAGGTAACAGACCACAAAACGGCATGCACTGCGTATTATTGGCCCACTGTGTTTAAAGAAAAATGAGACAATGATGGTTGAACCTCAGGGGGATACGCGTCTTCTGTTTGGTGTGTGTTTCCTCATTGCCCCTGTTGAACACGTTACTGATAAGAAGCCCTGATCAACACTGCCCATGTCCTGCCTTTGGCAAGGGTGACTCCACCCAGGGCTGCTGGCTTTTCTTCATGAAAGCCACACAGATTACTAACTGCCCAGCCTCCTCTCGCCTCTGCGGGCCTCAGACCCACAGCCTCTGCCCACTCGGCGTCCTGACCCGATTCTTTCTTCCTTCCCGTTTCTGAAAATAGAGGAATAAAGAGGGCAAGGAGGCATTCCTGAACCACCGCACTCCCTGCCGCCTTCTGCGAACAGCCAGACTCCAAGGGTGCCGCCACCTCACTACTGGAATGTCAGGCCACTGCTCTGCAGAGCGCTACCCATCTACAGGTCCTGGGATGCGGCAGGTAAGGGGGCTAGGCTGAGTCTGCAATGGCGACAAACACCACGAAGCTGCTGCTTATTTTAATGGAGATATGCTTTATATCCCATAACAGTAACCCTTTTAATGGTTTTTAGTGTACTCGCAAAGCGATACAATTGCCAGAATGTTCTAATTCTGGAATATTCTCATCACCCCAAAAAGGAATCCCATCATCCCCATTCGAAGCCATTCTCAGGGCCAGTGCTGTGATGTAGTGGGTAAAACTGCTGCCTGCAGTGCTGGCATTCCATATGGGTGCTAGATCTAGTCCTGGCTGCTGGACTTCCAATCCAGCTCTCTGCTATGGCCTGGGAAAGCAGTAGACGGCCCAAGTGCTTGGGCCTCTGCACTCATGTGGGAGACCCAGAAGAAGCTCCTGGCTTTGGATCAGTGTAGCTCTGGCCATTGCAGCCAATTGGGGAGTGAACCAGTGGATGGAAGACCTCTCTCTCTCTCTTTCTCTCTTTCTCTCTCTGTAACTTTGACTTTCAAATAAAATAAATAAATCTTTAAAAAAAAAAAAAAGAAGCCATTCCCACTCCTCTGTCAAGCCCTGGAAATGACTATAATGACTGTGCTACTCTCTGGAGACAGGAGACAGACGTGCCTATCCTGAACACCTCCTATGTGTCAGCGCGCCCCTCCTTCTCGTGGCCCAATCTATTCCAGTGCAGGGATAGACCGCATTTTGTTCCCCTGTCCTTCAGCTGATGGACGTTTTGGCCGTTTCCACTTTGCAGCTACTGTGAATGATGCTGCTACGAATGTTCATGTTCAAGTTTTTATGTGAACACATGTTTTCAATTCACTTGAACTGGAAACAACATCCTAAAAATAAAATCTCCTTATTGGGCTGTCATTTACCTCTCTCTCTCTCTCCCATTGCAAAAAAATAAATAAAAAGTTTGAAAACCCCAAGACTTCTTGCTACTCGGGTTCCTGGTAAGTGGTAATGGCCCATGCTTCACATGCCGTGACCTCACACAAGAGCTGACTGCACCCCCTCTGCCCTCTACCTGGGGTTCCCCAGGACCCCACCTTCACCCACTCACCAGCCCCACTGTTCCTCCAGGCAGGAATCTGCACTGCGGCGTATGAAATATTTAAGCCGCTTTTCTAAATATATACATTATTTAGCCTACAGTCTAT
Source organism: Oryctolagus cuniculus (assembly GCF_964237555.1). Lineage (NCBI taxonomy): Eukaryota > Metazoa > Chordata > Mammalia > Lagomorpha > Leporidae > Oryctolagus > Oryctolagus cuniculus. The sequence goes on along the minus strand of NC_091432.1, from coordinate 106,089,029 downwards.
AAAATATTTACACTGTTTGTCTCTCCCACCCCCAAATATCTGCATTATTTACAGTACAGATGGGGAAATAGTAGCCTATGGTTTTAGTCTGGTGCTTTCTTTCTCCTGTCCCCTTGTGTCCCTGGTGGGAGGGGAGGTGGCACAGGCTATGAGAGGCAACCGCAAGGGTTCCCTTGACCAAGTCACAAAGCCGTCCCTCAGATGTGTGAGAGAACCCGGTGGCCAAAGCCACAGGGACAGAGCTGTGGTCATACCTGGCACCAGGAGATTCAGGGGCAGATACTTCTGGGGGTTCTTCTGAACTCCAAGCCCAGAGCCCCACAACTGCTCCCAGAAGCTCGTCTATGGGGAGTCACCCCCACCTCCAGCTGATGTGATGATACTGTTCTAGCAACCTCTCAAACCCATCTACTGGATACTCACAGCCTTGTCTTTCTGTCAGTCCTACTCCCTAGAAAGAATGGGACTCAAGGTGGTATTTTTCTTGTTTAGAAGCCTTTGATTTTTAAAAATTATGTAAGTGGTATGTGCTTGTAACTAATAACTATTATTCAAAAGTAGACAAAGCAGAAAGTATATTGCCCTTTAATCCCATGTCTAAAGATAATCTCTGTTAACAGGTGCGGAGCCTTGCAAAACCATACAGGATGGCTTCCGTATATTATATTAAATGGGGCCACCCTATATAACCTGTTTTCTCTTGCTCACCACACAGAACGTCTTGGCCGTCTTTCCACGACAGCAACCGTAATTAACAGATTCCTCACCCTTGGACATTTGGGTCCTTCTCAAAGCTTTGTCATTACAATAGCAAGCAAGAAGCATGCCGAAGGGAAGTTTCAAAACTGGTCTTCGGCACATCAGGGCCAAAGTTAAGGATGAAACTCTGAGGGTTTCTGAGCATCCATCTCACTGTGCTAGAAGTCAGCCTATAGCACAGAGGTCAGTGGCTAAGAAAGGGACCCCAGAGCTGAGCACAGAGCAGCCCTCTGCAGCGCACCTGTCTTTAACTTAGAGACACCTGTGACGAGACACCCAGAGGGTGGGCTCAGCGCTCTCATCTCCTGCTAACTCGGGAGAGGTTGTCCCTGCCGCTGCCGCCTCCTCCCCCGCCCCACCTCCATCCCCCCTTGGGTACCTCTACTTACCCTGCCTCTGTTTTGAATCTCTAAAATAATGTGACAAGTTAATGACGGTACAATTATCTAAATGTTTAACAGACATGTTATCTAAGTGAGTCGGATTGAGATTCCATCCCGCTGACAATAAACATCAATGGTAGAGCAGAAAGCGATAGGCAAATTATAGCAAACCCTGCAATTTCAATGCTATTAAATTTGGAGGAATAACAGCCTTGAGGCCTGTAAACTCTGAATAAAATAGGCCCTTGTGTTTGTCCAACTATTAAATCAAAATGCTACCAACATCCTAGAAAAACAAGGCGATTTATGGCTTTTCAAGTTTCACTTACACATTGGTTTTTATTAACTCCTTTCTGTCATCGGGCAGTGGTGTGACACCAGGAAGAAGGGAGAGAAGCTGGAGGAGAAAGACTAAAGCAGCAACAGTGGCAGAGAGGAATCTAGGAGGAATAAGTGGGGGCCCCAAACGCGCAAGGAGAGGTGATCCGAGCAGGACGGGCATGTGCTGGGAACAGCAATCCGCACCCCAGCCCTGCCACTGGATGAGCTGTTTTGCTTATTTATTTATGTATGTATGTATCTATTTCTTTATTCGAGAGGCAGAGAGAGAACACGAGCACTCTCATCACCTGGTTCACTCCCCTGAACGCCCACAAGAGCCTGGGAAGTCAAAGCTGGCGGCCAAGAACTCCATCCAGGTCCCATATGGGTAGCAGGAACCCAATCACTTGAGCCATCCGCCACTGCCTCCCAGGGTCTGTATCAGCAGGAGGCTGGAATCAGGAGCAGAGCCAGGACTCAAATGCAGACACCCAAAATGAGACACAGGCATCTTAACCTACATCTTAACTACCAGGCCAAATGTCCACCCCAGGTGAGTCACTACTGAAACCTCTCGGAGCAGTACCACATTGAAGCCCACCAGTGGAGTTGGGGCGGCTCCATCGGATGCTACACCAAAAGCAACGGTGGGTGCCAGGCTCAGACCAAAGTCCAAATATTCATCCTCAAAGATCAGACTCTCTCCTCCCCCTCCAAATCCTCGTGCAGTTTTTAGAAGGCAAACGAGCCTCATCTCTGACCCACTGCTCAAACACAGCATTTACTGGAAACCTGGTTATGGAACAAGCTTCTAAATGAAGTGGGGGGAACACCTGTGTCCAGGCGAGGGGCGGAGACCACAGACCTCCACGAGGAGCAAGCAGCTGCAGTTCATGCTGCCCAATGTTTGGGCACTGAGGAGAGCGCAGCATCTTCAAAAAGTCTGTAGGAAGTGTGCACTGTGCAAAACTATCCACGGCTTCAAAAACTGCATCAAAATAAACACCTTTTAACTCCACTTATTCTAATTTTCCATGAACTTTCTAAAGTACTCTCACTTTACTGGGTCCTGACAAAAACCATCAGTGGTTAATCACCATTTACAGATATGAAAACTAAGGCTGAGAAAAAAATGGAGACCATCGAAACAAGACCAGAAACTCAGGCTGGGCTTAGAAACACAGAATCCCCCAAACAACGATTTTCCTTGCTCAATTCCCACATCTGATATGTGACAGAGGCAGAGAAACAAAGCAATTTGTCCCATGTCATAAAGCAAGTCCCTAGGAGAGCAGCAAAGACCCTAGTTCTCCTTTCTCCCAATTCGTTACTCCTTCCGAACGTCACACGGTGCCCCTACTCCAACAGCAATGCTCATCAGCATTGCTGCGACTGTGGGAGTGCATTAAGGATGGAGACCACGCGTGTCCCGCCCACACCTGCATCCCCCCTCAGCGCCCACCGTGTCTAGTCTAAGCAGATGCCCAGGATGCCTGCTGGGTGAATGCAGCTCAACCCAGTTCCAACCCAAAGCTACCATGGATCAATTCTCTGTTTCCAACTCCCCCAGCAGCCAACCACCACCAATTCCCTCAAAACACTGTCCAGAGTGGCAACACATTACATAAAAAGCTACGAGGGAGTAAGCACACAGGGGCCATTTAGGGCCATTTAGGGCGGTGAAACTACCCTGGGCGATACTACAGTGGTGGACACATGCCTTATCCATCTGTCTACACCCACAGAACACACAGCAGCAGGAGCAAACCCTGATATAAACCATGGCCCATGGGTGATAATGCCATGTCCATGTAGATTCAGTGTTGATGTGGGAGAGGATGCACACGATGAGGAATCCATGGGAACTCTATACATTCTCCTCAATTCTGCAACAAACCTAAAGCTGCTCTAAAAATAGAATCCATTCATACACACACACACACACACACACCAGTCCTAGGGGCCCTCGGGGGAGTCCTGGGAGCCACAAGGGTGAACAGTGGGGAAGCAAGCTGGCTGGTCTGGCCAGCAGGTGACAGCTGGGTTGTCACTCCTTACTCCACAGCAAACAGCTCCACCACAGCCGCCAGCCCTGTGCTTGGAAAATAAAACTCTATATTAGGCATCCAACATGCCTTTATAGTAACAGCGTGAAATTAGGCCAAGAGTAAATCTAGGCTGGGCACTGACTGTACGGCAGCAGCACATGACCTGCCCTCCCCAAGCGCCTGTGACGATCCGCGGCCGTTCTTGAACTTGAGCTTTCGCGTGTTACATTCCTTGGCACACGGTGTGAAATGCTATACAAATCCCCTCTGATATTTATAAAAGTCAAGTGCTATTATGTTTTCAACCTGCGTGGAGTATGCATGGCCACCTGATGCTTCCGTGTCCTGTCCTTCCCGGTACCCTCCCCCTGGGCCAGCCGTCTGAGGCTGGCTCTCTTCCTTTTATTTTCCATGCAAGGTTTTAGGTGGCTTCAGTTATTTCTCATCATCTGCACCTCTGCCTTCCTCCACCTCCACTGGGGCCGGGCACTGAGAGGTTGTCGGTAAGGGGAAGAAGCGGAGACAGAACAGTCGCTGGCCGTCCTACCGTTGTGGAACCGGCTCCTCGGTGCCCAGTACTGCCCCCATGCCAGAGCCAGGGCAGGCGAGTGCCAAGGTCAGCAGCTGCCCTGCGGGAAGTCATGCCACTGCACACCCTTTCAAAGTCCTCTGTCCCGGCCTGCTCCTCCTGCCACTGCAGAAAGGCCTCCAAACAAGGACTCCACTTTCTACCTTGAAGTTCAGAGCCACAGACAGTCCCTGAGGCTTCTCCTAAGCATCACGAACTTCTGGAGTGAGGGAGAGGCCAGTCTGAGCAGGCAGCAAGATCAAGGATGGAGACGAGATGCAGTTCTGAACCTCCACGGGGATGATCCCACAGCTGCAATGCATGCGTGCACGCATGCAAGTGTGCGTGTGTGTGTGTGCATGCACGCCCCCTAGCCTCCTTCACACTGAAAGGGAAAGAACCCTTCTGGCAAGGCTGTCTCCAGTGCCCACTTGCTCTTGGAAGGGAAGACAGCAGGTGCGCTGGCTGCCTCTGGACTCAAGACCCTCTCGCAGGCAACACGGAGTGGGTGGGAACCAGTACTGAAACATCTCCATCTGCTCCAGTGACTCCAGCTGTGACACAGGAATGGGGAAACTAAGTCAACTTTTTCTAGGCCAGTGAAAGAAAGCCCTCATTTTATGGTCTGAATGGAGAGTACCTTGGGCCGAAAGTCAGAACTTGTGGGCATCAACCGACTCCCATTTCTCAGTCTGAGCGGTTGTCCCCGGCCCTGCACAGGAGATTCGGTGGGGGAAAGGAGACAACATTCCCACAGGCACATGCTCTAACTCTGCCCTGGACTGATCTGCCTTAAATTTTCTGGGTCTCAGTTTTCTCCAGCAAAGACCAGGGGGACATGTCTGTGTTTTAGGGCTTTCCTGAAGACTTAAAATTGCAACTGGAAAGCACGTTGTCCCCAAAGCAAGTTCAACCTACTTACTCACTTCCTTCATAGCGCTGTGACTTTCTAGAAGACAGGGACTAGGTTTTGTGTACCATTATACATTGGGTCCACAAAGTTCTTGGCACATTGCAGGTCCGTAAAAACTTGGGAAGTAAGGAAGGAATGAAGGAATGGTGGGACAAACCAGCCCCATGGGCTACTCTCCTGCACTGCAAACTGGAGTCATCAACCTGGCTACCTGCCAAAGCAGGTTAGGCCCTGGGGGAGACAGCGGCTCTAGTTCCACCTAGTACCCTGGGCCTGAGGCAGCTGTCCTCGAGCTCCTAAAACCAGGGATGACCTTGGCCATCCTTTGCCTGCCTCTTTTCCTTGAGGAAAAAAAGGTGGGAAGAGATGGAAGGCCCTTCTTTGAAAAAGGCAGGGGGTCTACAATACTGGAGTTCCTAGCAATAGCAAACAGGGGCCAGCACCCTCACAGGAAACCCAACGTTTCTGAGCCCTCAAGGGCAGGCACCACTAAGGCCTCCTCTGAGATGTGACAGGGCCTGTGGTTGGTGCTCCTAGAGGCTGGTGCACCTGCCTGGTCCTGACCCCAGTTCAGCAGCCTGTCTGGCCTCTGTGTCCACTTCACCTATGAAGCTATTAGCAGGGGGTGGCTCCTCTGGGCTGCTTTGGGCATTCCCAGCCCCAGGGCCTTGGAGTCTATGACAGCGGTTCCATGAGACTGTTCAAAGCAGGGAACTTCATCCTGCTCTCACTTCCCTCAACTGCGCTTGGGAGGGCCCCAGTGGCTATGAGCTCAGTGGGTACACTGGCAATGTCCTCTTGGCCAGGCACATGGTTGAAGGCCCCACCTTCACCTTGGAAAGGCGGCTGCATGTGGTTTATGTTCTTCCGTTACCCTCACCATGGACAGGGTCCTCCCCTTCTTGCCTACCCCAGGGGAACCACTGTTCTCCACACCTCTGATGAAGACCACAATGAGGCAGTGACAGTGGTCACCACCCTTTCCCGAGCACCTGCTCCGTGCCAGGCCTGTATGCCGAGTGCTTGACATGGATTCAAAATAAATCCTCACAACACCCCTTCTCTGATAGATACCATTACTGTACTGACATTCCAAGCAGGACACCAAAGCTTACGGAAGTAGAGCAATTTGCCCGAGATCATAAAACTTGTAAGTGGTGAGGCTGGAATTTTAAACTAGACAGCTTGATACCAGATTCCAAGTTCTGGTTCACCGTGCATGAATACCCTGAACTTTACACTCTGACTTCAGGCTCCTTGAGGCCCTTCTTCTCGGCAGACTGCATGACAAACCTGAACTACCTTGCTAGCACCTTAGAGATCATCCCATCCACTCCCCCTGCCTGCAGGCAGCTCCATTTTCCCCAAGCAATCATTTCACACTTACCTCTCCTGCTTCCTGCCCGTCAGTCTCTATGGCCTGGCCCCAAGTGCAGCTCACAGGTAGGTAGGTGGCTGCTCTGAGTTCTCTTATCCCCAAGACCAGCTGAAGATGATCCCAGCCCGCAGTCAAGGCATCTCCCCTGCCCTCTAATTAACACCACCCTACCCTGCCTGTTGCCCCCAGGCCTGTTCAAGTCCCAAATGGGGACGTACAGTGGCCTGAACAACATTATGATTTGTAAAACCCACTCCTAATTAGTTTGACTTTGAATAAAGAGGGTAATTATTTTTAAATTTATTAACTGCTGCCTGGCCAGAGAAGTTTCCAGATCAAATGACATGGAGAAGCTATTTCTGTTCAGTGATGCAGCAATTTATATTACTGATCGGTCATTAGAACCCCTGGCACAAAACCACTTGTGTTTCCCGAGCCAGGACAGCGTCCGTGTGTCAAATTTCAAACCCAGGGTATAAATTAAGCCATTAATGGTATTTATCAGTTTATCTGGACTGAAAGAACTACTTACTAATTTAAGAGCTTCCCGATATAGAAGCCAGGAGGTACACTCGGCGCGCCTGGGAGCGTGCACGTGCGTGTATGTGTGCTTTCTCACTTTTATTTTACTGAACAGTGTAAAAACAATCCTGACGTGTAAATGAGGCACCGGCACCTCAGCAGCCGTCTCGCTGCTCATTCCTCACCGCTCTGCAACCCAAACATTTTGGAAGCAGCCGTGTTTTTGCAATATGTATTTGTCATAATATAAAAGGTGTAAAATGATCTCTGTTTATCTCCTCAAAGTCTTTGCTGTACCAAAACAGAAAATGGAAATGTGACAACAAAGTCTGAGCCCAGCCCGATTATGAGTGTGGCCTTCCCAAGCAACAGCTTGCGCCCATCAAGGTCTTGGGGGGTGGGGGGCAGCGAGCAAGGAGGACTCACACGCACCAGGACAGAAATCCTGCAGGTGTGCAACACACACACATGCACACAAGCAAGGAGGACTCACATGCTCCAGGACAGAAATCCCGCAGATGTGCAACACACACACACACACACACACACACACACACACATGAAAGTGAGGCTAAATGGGGTCAAAGGGTGAGATATAATGATGCCATTTGCTCATGACACTGGAATCGGTAATACTTTCTTCCACACTCATTTTCAGTATCAAGAATGCCTGTGGGACACCATACCACCACTCCACGCAACACTGCAGGTCAGCTCTATTAACTCTTAGGCATGGGACTCAGACTCAGTTTGATTCAGGGAAACCGTATCCAACCTCGAGAGGAGGACACAGCTATCAAGGTGTCAGAACTTCTTTATTAAATCAGTCATGGAGCTCCGCAAGACCACTGCCCAGGTCAGACCGGTGGGCTAAATGACTCCCTTAACTGCTTAGCCCAACAGCTAGACATGGTTCAGGGAGCTATGGAGTAGTAGGAAGGGCACCAAAGTTGGACTTGTGTCAAGTTCCAGCTCTCTACTTAGTAGTAGGCAGCTTCTAAGCTTCCATTTTCCCATCTATAAATGGGTATAATAAAGTGTTCATCTATCTTATTAAGCATTTATCTTTTTTTTTTTTTTTTTTTTTTTTTTTTTTTGACAGGCAGAGTGGACAGTGAGAGAGAGAGACAGAGAGAGAAAGGTCTTCCTTTTGCCGTTGGTTCACCCTCCAATGGCCGCCGCTGCAGCCGGCGCACCGCGCTGATCCTGGCAGGAGCCAGGAGCCAGGTGCTTTTTCCTGGTCTCCCATGGGGTGCAGGGCCCAAGCACCTGGGCCATCCTCCACTGCACTCCCTGGCCATAGCAGAGAGCTGGCCTGGAAGAGGGGCAACCGGGACAGAATCCGGCGCCCCAACCGGGACTAGAACCCGGTGTGCCGGCGCCGCAAGGTGGAGGATTAGCCTATTGAGCCACGGCGCCGACATTTATCTTAAATATCCTATAAATAAATGCTTAACAGTAGATGATGGCACAGGGCCTTGGGCCCCTACATGGGAGACCGGGATGAAGCTCCTGGCTTCAGGCTGACCAAGCCAGTCATTGTGGTCTTTGGGGATTTGGGGAGTGAACCAGCAGATGGATGACATCTCTCTCCCTCTCTCTGTAACTCTGCCTTTCAAATAAATAAATAAATCTTTTTAAAAAGAAAGAAAATAAATAAATGCTTAAGATATCAAAAATGCCAAGTGATATTAGCATGATTTTTACTCTTTGTAGTGCTCTCTCCCAACCCTGTCAGCTCTCCAATGACATCTGACAACCCACTTGGTTTTTCCCACTCCAAGAGCACAAGTGCTACTTTCCGCATTCTCTGTAGTCCAGCCTCTCTCTTCCTCCTGGGGCCACAGGAAGCAGTGCAGAGAGTGACAGAGGAGCTCTCCCCTGTGTGAGGAGGGATCCTGGGTGTCGCCTCTTTTTCAACCCTATACGGGTGGCAAAGCTGCTATAGTCTCTGCCCTTAGTACCTAGCACAATGCCTGCCCCACACTAGGCGGTGGCTAATGCTCCACAGCGCTGGGGGAACTTGCCCTGGCTCATACTCGGGCTGAAGGGGAGGCACTGTCAAAGCCTACTCCTTGCTCTCTTGCTCCTTATCCCACTCCTCCCCCTTTAAGAGCTCAGTTTACTCAAGCTTTATTGGGCAAGACACGTGTGGAGTACTGAAAGTCAGCCACGTTTTCCTCTATCCAAGCAGGTGTGCCAGGCAGCTGACCTCCCTCTGGTGGACTCTCCCTTGTGCAGCAGGGAAGCCCCAAACCACAAGGACTCTGGGTCAAAGATGAGTTCTTGCACCAGCCTCAGGTTGCTCACTTTTTTCAAGAACAGAGAATACTGCTGCAGTGGTCACCACCTTATTCCCAGCATGTGCGGGGTCCATAAGTGGTGCTTAGTACGGGTCTGGAGTCCACGTGGTTGTAACCTGCCCAGGTACTCACCACTTGGAGGCTCGGTTTTTCCCCTGCCCCTGGATGAGAGGGCAGCTTGCTCCACGCTTCTACAGTTTAATCCGGATGGATGGCATGAAGCTGCCTGGCAAAGCTGGCTCACAGCTCAGTCTCCCCAACTCCCCAAGTGAGAATTTCAGAGTGGGATTCCAGGTACAAGTGGTCTCACAGTAAGAAAGTGGCTGGCACCCTGGGAGACCTGGTGTGCCCCTGGCTTTCATGACAACCAGAGCTACAGTCCTGAGCATCATAAGGTCAGACAGAGGAGTGAAGAAGCCATTGTGCACCCAGCCAGTTGAGCCTCCAGACGATGGCAACCTCAGCCACCACGTGACTGCAACCCAGAAGACAGACTTCAAGTGAAAACCGTCCTGCAGAGCCCAGTCAGCCCGCTGGACTGTCAGAGCTAAGGGCACTTTGCTGCTTTAAGCTGCCATTGGAGTTCAGACAGTCCCTGGGGTCAGTGCTTAACACAGGAGCCACAGCAATCTTTGATACACATAAATTGTCATGTTTCTCCCACTCAAAACCCTCCAGCAGGCTTTTTTTTTTGTCATGCTTCTCTATAAATGTGTGTGTACATAGATAAAGAAGTATGCATGTATACTATATCTCAGCAAAGCTATGTCTGTATGAAGTGGTACATGTGATGCCAGTGACATGGCACATAGCAAAGCTCATTTATAGACAAACACACATGCACCTGACAGATACTACACACACCATTCAATATGTAGCATATGCTTTTAAAGTTATAGTTCAGTGGATTATAATATATTTGGAGTTGTGCCACCACCACTACAATCAATTGTTAAGTATCTTCATCACTCCAAAAAGAAATTTTGGCTCCAGCATCAGTCGCTCCCCATCCACCCCTCTACTCCCCTAGCCTCTGGCATCTACTGATTTACTTTGCACCTCTCTGGGTTTGCCTACTGCAGATGTTTTACTTGGATGGGATCATAAAGTGTGTGACCTTTCCTGCTTGGCTTCTCTCACTGGGCAGGTGAGTGCTCACCCATCCCTACTGTAGCATGAGATAGTGTCCACTCCTCTCAATGGTCAAATCCTATTCCGCTATATGGACACGCCACATTTGCTTAATCCATTTATCAGTTGATAGACATTGGGTTGTTCCTATTTTCAGCTATTATGAATAAAACTACTATGAACAGTCACGACCAAGTTTTTGTGAGGACATATGTCTTCCTATCTCTGGGGCATACATACACCTAAGAGGAACTGCTCTATCATATGGTAATTCTATGTTCAACTTTTTAAGGACCTGTTTTCCAGAGGGGCTCCACCATCTGCCCTCCTCTCCCACCATTCGCACTCACTGCCTGATCTCTGACCACATTGCCCTTCATGCTGTTCCTTGGACCTGTCCGGCTCAGCCCAGCCTCGGAGCTGCTGCAAGCACCTGTTCACTTTGCTCATCCTTTCTCACTGCCTCACTTTAGGACCCTGCTCAGATAATCACCTTCTCAGACAGGCCTTCTTCCCTGACCATTTTTCCAAAACACCCATGTTCTCTCTCTCATCCTCTACCTCTTATCCTGCATTGTTCTTCCTAGTAGCACTTATTATAGCCTGATGTTACAGCATAGTTATTTGCTGACACTGGCTCTCAACTTTCAGTTCCATGAGGGCCAGGAATGTTGCCGGACTCATATACTGCCCTATCTTCAATGCCTGCCGAGTGTTGGACACCTGGTAGGAACTCAATAAATATTTATTAAACACAGCTACTACTTTTTGCTAAGTGCTAACTGTAAGCCAAGCATTTTGTAAAGTGCCTCGAATAAAATATTTCATCTCCACAACAACCCTATGCTATGAGGTAGACACTATTGTTATTCCATTTTTACTAAGAAACTCAAAATAAAAGAGTTTAAATAATTTATGCATGGTTCCACAAACAGGAAGTGGTAGTGGAAATTAAACCCAGGCCGTCTAAGCCCTGAACTACGAGGCTCCACCCTACTCATCCCTACTGCAGACTGTGGCTTTCCCTCCTTTGAGCCCCAGTCTCCTCGTCTATGACGTGGGAACAGTGACTGAAGGAACTGACCAAGCGGGATCACGCACAGTACTGAGGACAGTGGCTGGCACACCCTGGGCACTCGGCAAGTGGGAGCTGCCACGATGATGGCACCAGTTACAATGATGCGAAGATGCTGATGCTGTGAATCAATGCTGTGGCATCCAATCGAGCTTCGTCATCATTAGCAAACGTGCTTAGAAAACATGCTTGTGTACGTACTGATTTCCTGCAGACAATGGCTCAAATCTTGCAGAGGGAAAACCAGCCCACTGTGGCCACACAAGAGTTTCAGAATTTTTTATCTGATGGATAATGAGAGGTTCCTTAACTGTTCACCAAGGCTTAGCTCACATCACGGACGGCCTAAGGCCTCAACAAAGGCATAGTAGGTGCCTCCATGAAGAAGAAAGCTCGGGGGTCTGTTACAGACAGAGGTCTCAGCCTAGATCCCAGGAGCTCTTCTTACGGAGCAAGGTCCACACTTGCCAATCCCTGCCCAGCCAGCCCTGCACAGGAGAGCAGCTGCTACTGGCAGAAGCCCAGCCCCACTCACGGCTCCTCCAGAAAATGACTGGCTACCCCGTTTTCTACAAGGAGACTGCCCCTGAGATACTTCATACCCATGTGCTCTTGGCCTGTAGGATACCTGCAGAACGGGAAGCAAAGGGAACTCACCGGTGTGGGTCTGCCTGTGCGTCTCCAGGGCGTCCTCCTTGGAAAACTGGGCTCCGCACTGATCACAGACAAAGGCTTTGGCACCCGCTGAAAGGAAGGAGAGGCCATTAGCATGAGGGCGATACTCCAGTAGCACAAGGCGGGTCCTGGCCACCATCACAGGACAGGAAAGAGGGCTGGTCACTTGTGAAGACCCACAGTAGGGAGTGATGTGTGGCCCCGGCAGCCGGCCCAGGCCCTCATCCAAGAAGTAACCACCCACCTAATTTACTCTCTGCCCTTGTCCAGGGGTCACCCAGAGAACAGGGACACAATCAGAACACCCAAGATGCACAGGGAGGAGTCCAGGCAGGACACCCCAGGAAGAAGGGGGATTCTGAAGGGCCAGCTCCAGGTAAGGACAGAAAGGAGTAAATGGCTCCCACGACGGGGAACTGGCACCCTGCGGCCTACATCACGCTTTAGGGGAAGGCAGAAATTGCTAATACATCTCTGCTTGGATGTCCCCAGAACTTCTGACGTGGCGGATCCAAAACTCAATTCCCCAGCTGCCCCCAACCACCTACACCTGACCCTTTAAACCCTGAGTGCCTTGAGTTCAAGCCCAGCCCCTGCCTCACTTCACCGCCTCTCTGTGTGCTCAGCTCAGCTCTCCTGTCTTTCACACTCCACTGCTGTTTCTACTTCTTCTCCCCTTTCCTTGTCACTAGGCCTCCGCACCTCCCACCCATCCTCTGCCTCTGACACTCTCCCCTCTGCCCCTGGCCCCTGGGGTGTAGCCGGAGCTTCTGCTCATTGCAGAGGCATCAGCTGCAAGACCTGTGCCTGGGTGAGGCGACCCTTTCTGATGTCCCATTGCACCCTGTATGACCCAGATCACAGCCCGGGCCATGCTCTACTCTAAACACCTGTGGGCCTGTCCCTCTCTGCAACCTTATTCAGGACGCTGTCACCTTGTGCACAGCTGTCTGCCTGACACACATGGAGCTTGTTACCAAACACATCCTGTGGATAAACAAAACCAACTCGGTGCACCTCCGTGTAATAAAACTGCTTAGAACCACAATCTGCAAGGCTCAACGTGACAACACCACCGGGGCAAGACCAAACAGTGCTTTCTACCATTGCCTAATAGTCTTCAAGACTCTAACACGGCATCTAATCCCAGGGTCACCTGTCACAAGCCTTAGCGTTTTCCCTTCCAGTGTCTTCTCGAGGGAGCTCTTCTACTGCATTTGGAGAATGGCCACCCCCTCCAGGCCTTTGCGGTGTTATGTCTTGCCTGCAGCACGCTAAGACTCTAGGGGTTTCCACACCACCAGCTACCCTGGGATGCACCCACCAGTTGCGGGCTTCTTGAAGGCCAATTTTCACACGTCCTCATTCAAGAAGATGCGATGGCTCACACCGAGTATGAAGTCTCTACCTGGCCCCAAGACCTCCTACAACCCACGTCGGGGAGCCGTCGAGCTCCACAAATAGGCCGTCCCCCCTCGCCCTCTCTGAATGGGGCTCGGCCCTGCAGGAATCTCCCCGCTCTTCCACCTATTCCAAATCCATGCAGTTTCTAGGGCCAGAGTGTGTGGACACTGCTCCCCAGACTCTCACTGCTCCACCCTTTCCCATCTGCACTGTACCTGTTCCTTTCAACCTGCCTCAGCACCCCCCCCCCTTGTTTTTTACTGTGCCTGTGTGTTTTCTGTATCAGAGCCTCCATAGAGCCAGAACTACTTCTTACACCGAGTAGCAGTCCTTAGTACTAGTTTCAAACCACCACAGATTTCCCCAGGCTTTACTACATACCAGACATGATGCTACGTGCTTAACGTGTACCATAACCTAACAACAACCACTGAAAGTACACTCCACTGCGACACCCACTTAGCACACGGCTACACTCAAACGCAGAGAGGTTAAGGACTCTGCCCAGTGTCACACAGTGGGTAGCAGTGAAGCTGGGCTCAAACCCAGGCAGCCTGGCCTCAGAGCCCTCACTCTGGATCCCTCTGCCCTCCAGACCCCTTACATGTGCAAAGATGCATGCAGAAAAGGGTGGAGGCCCTGCTCCCTCTTCTTGGCTCAAACAGGAAAGAAAAGGAAACCCAATTTACCATTTTATACATCGGGGCTTTGTGTAAAATTGGATTTGGAAAAATGGTTCCACTACTTACAAGTCTGAAAACCTGTGTCTTGGAATATTAGCAGACACTTAAGGAATATAACTCACGAGGCGCACTGTATAAGCACAGACTTAAACGGCGATGGAGCGGGCGATCTGGCCAGTGGAGCACGTGAGAACCCTCCTGCAGGTCTGGAATGTGAGGTCCTACGAGGACACGGACTGTGTCCATCTCATCAATGCCCAATTCCTAATGACAAGCAGGATGTAGTCTAAATAAGAGCTCAACAAATAAGAGTTGTCTGAGTGAATAAATGAGTGATCAAGTACCCCGAGGAAGACACGAAATTGCTCTTCCTGAACAGCATTAAAAATAAATATTGTCATTCGTCTTAGGTGGCTAGCATTGAATTTCACCTGGTGGCAGGGAGAATCTCATGATGACCTCTGGGTGTCCCTCCAAGCTGCAGGCCACCCTTGGCCAAGCACCTGGTGCGTGGCTCACAGAGCTTTGAAGAAGGAGCCAAGACAATTCCTACCATGGATGACGTTGAGGCAGCTACACTGTGTTTGCAGAGGTAGCCGTTGGGAGCACGTTCATCTCCAAGTGCAGAGTGGGCCAGGGTAGGGAAGTGGGGGCTGGAGGCAGCTGCGCTTCCCTCCAATTAGAAACGACACCCCCCCCCCCAAGTCCCAAATCATTAGGTACCAATGATTTTCCGTGGATCTGCAAGGGATCTGATTTTCATCGTATTTCTTTCTTCGCTTGGCCGTTCTCACGGCTCCCTATAGAAGGGGTGGGGGGCAAGGAGGGGAGCGTAGGCTGGGAAGGGACGGGCGCCCGTGGGCTCAGCCTCGGGCCGCAGCCCTGCAACCCAGCGAGATGCCTGACGATATGAGGGCTTCAAAGGGCGATGGGGTGGAAGGCTTCTCGGAAAACTGCCACCCGTGCCCCTGTAGCAGCTTCTCTCTTTAATGACTGCGAGGCAGAGAGAGAGGAAGGAGGGTGGGTAGGAAATAAAGGGCCGGATGTGCGCCAGCAGACAAGTTCAGATGAAGATGTGCACACGGTGTAGTCCAGGGTGCTGGCTGGGCCCACGCCTGACCACATCTGGTCCCCTTCAAAGCCCTCCCCACTCCACCCACACGTGCTGAAGTCATGGAATCAGGTTGAGTGTGTGAAAGTGCCCTGTCCTCATCACACGGGGAGACTACAGCTGCTGGCTCCCACTGCCAGCCCCGATACTCCTCCTGCCCCCACCCACGGAGACTATGACCTCCCCCCGCCCCCACGCCAGCTCTCCAGGGTGAGCCAAGCAGCAAAGACAAGCACTTCTGCAGCTACAGGAGCCTAGCAGAGAGAACCAGACGGAATTCTCTCTCCCAAGCACGCTGGTGCCTTTAAATTGTCTCCGTAATGGCTGGCTCAGAGGCAGAAATATTTGGCAGCCCTGAAATTAAAAGTGATAAATTTCCTCGCCAAGCTTTGATCGATAATAGAGGCCTCATCTGTTAATCAATAAGACAGTCTCTGCCTGTTTACTGTGCATATGTTGTTCGCTGCTGCCTTCAGGATGATGTCAGGTTTGCATTCAAAGCAACTCGAGTGTGTATAAACCACATGGCTATTCCCAAAATGCATTACGGTGACATCATGCAGCCGCTCATACATTTATAAAGCATCAATGGCGGGGTGGCAGGGGAGGGGAGGAGGTCATGCCAGCTGAGCACGACAGGTGCACGTGGACCTAGGAGGGGCGTTTACTCCACAGCATTTCCTGGGGCTCATCCTGGAGAGGGGAGAACTCTGGGGATGCAACTCCGAGACGGCCAGGACCCCCTTATACCCTTCCTGCACACGGGGGCTGGTGCTGGGAGGTGCACTGAGTACAAAAGGGAGATCACAGAAAGCAAACCAAAGAGATGGAATCTTGCCCGCATGGAGCTTGCAGTCCAGAGGAGATGGCTGGCTTTTTTTTTTTTAAGCAAGCAAATATAAGGGAGGCCTGGTAGTGATAAGTGATCAAGAAAGGAAGAGGGATAGAGGATGGCACAGGCTACCATTTTACATGAGCGGCTGGGGAAGACCTCTCTACAGAGCTGATGTCAGATGAGAAGTGAAGGCAGCAGGAAACTCTCTGAAGACGTCCACTCCAGGCAAAGCAGAACAAGGAGGCCGGCAGGATGGACAGAGTCGGGGAGGGGCCAGTGGGAGACAGAGGCAGGGCAAGGGATCGACGGCAGGTAAACACATTTTTTATTAAGATTTATTATTTGAAAGGCAGAGCTGCAGTGGGAGGAGATCTTCCATCCACTGGTTCACTCCCCAAGTGGCTAGAACAGTCAGGGCTTAGCCAGCCCAAAGCCAGGAGCTTCTTGCAGGTCTCCCACTCGGGTGGCAGGGGCCCAAGGACTTGGGCCATCTTCTACTGCTTTCCCAGGGCATTAGCAGATGGGACTTGAACCGGTGCCCATATGGGAAGCTGGCATCACAGACGACAACTACCTGCTATACCACGATGCCAGCCCCTAGGGAGAGAAATTAAACAGCAGTAGGAGCACAGCAGGAAGATGAAGTGAGCTAGCCTCATGCCATCCCCTCTAGGAATCACAGATCCCAGTGAACCCAGGAAGAGAACAGCCAATCCAGAGCCAATCCAGAGCCAATCCAGGGAGAACAGCGTTTCAGAATTGACTTAGCTGCTCACTGATGTGGACATGACATCAGTCATCACGCCTCAATGAGCCTGTTTCCAATCTGTAAAATGGGCTTGAGCCTATCTGTCTGCCTCACAGAGGCTGCTCTGAGGACCACAGGAGGCAGGGATGTTACTGAATACCAAACTCCTTGCTAATCACAAAGTACCCTGCAGACATGAGACTCGTATCACTGATGCTATGTGTGCCTCCGGAGGCAGTGGTTCGGGGTTAAGAACCCTGGGTTCGAATCCAACAGAGCAGAGGTCAAATCCCAGTGAGCGAGACACCAGCCAGGACCCTCAGAGTCACCTAACCTCTATGAGTCTGTCTGCAAAATGGAAACAGCAAGAGGACATTCCTCAGAGGCTTGACACAAGGTAGGTAAAGTGCTGGGCCCTGCACGTGGCCTGCACGTGGCCAGCACGTGTGCAGAACCTGTAAAGTAGTGGTTACCATCACCACCAGTTGTGACTCTTTAAAGAAAGAACTCCCTCCGTGCAATTAGAGTAGGATTGATTTTGCTGAAATTCAATGGACAGTTATGTGGGAGTCATTTATCTTGTACAAAGTGAGTCTCACATCTGTAAAGACATATTTCACCACACCACACATGCACACACCCTTGTCCCTCTAATTTGAGGTGAGTGATTGTTTTGTGGAGTGGAGCAGAAACATCTGTCATCAGACCCGTATATCCATATCAGTGGCTATTCACAAACCTGTCTCCCGAATCCCCCCCAGCCGCCCCCACCACGAGCCCCAGAAGCCCATCCACCACCCAGTGTTCCTGGCTCTGTCCGTCTTCCCCAGCCGACTGTAGCGCCGAAAAGCAAGTGAGCATCCGCCCTGGCTCTGCCACACCCCTGGCGCCTGGCCCGATGTGCACCTCAAGCCCACTGAACACTCATTAAGCAGACCCTCAGGCAGGTTCTTGGTGCTGAAGTGGCCTGGGAAGGGGGTGGTGACCATGGAGGGCACTGCCAAGCTGTCCCCTAGGGGGTGGCAGAGTCCTTATTCTACAAACTCTGGGCTCTCTACTGCCTCTCTTTGAAACATTCAAGGACACAGCCTCTGGCTGGAGCTCAGGCCAGTCTCAGGGAGAAGAAAGCCAAGGTTAGGAAGGGGGCTGTCTCTGCCTCTACAGCAGGACCTCCAGCCTGGCCGGCCACACACTCACTCTGGCAGCAAGCAAACAGCCCCACCCGGCCACGCATCCAGTGGCCTTCCTGTCCCCAGGCAGACCCCGCAAGGCTAGAGAGCACCCCAGACTGGCTGGCAGTGATCTGCTGGGAGACTCCTTCATCCCTACCCCAGGCACTGAGCTCATCTGAGAGTCAGTGTTCCCAGCTGTTAAAGAGACAGGCAGAGGAGCCTGTGCTGTGGCATGGAATGGTAAGCCTCCGGCTACAGTGTCAGCATCCCATACAGGCACCGGTTCAAGTCCTGGCTGCTTCATTTCTGATTTGGCTCCCTGCTAATGCACCCTGGAAAGCAGTGGAAGATGGCCCAAGTGCTTGGGCCCTTGCACCCACGTGGGAGACCTGGAAGAAGCTCCTGGCTCTGATCGGCCCAGCCCTGGCCTTTGCAGTCATTCAGGGAGTGAACCAACAAACAGAAGATATCTGTTTCTCTCCTTCTATCCCCTTTCAAATAAATGAACTAAACCTTGGAGGTGGGGTGCGCAGATAGACAGACATCCCGTGCCTGCCAGTCCCCCAGGGCCCTGTAGAAGAGGGCTCAAGGATGCTCGAGGGATGGCTGACAGTCGGGGTTTTCCTGACTCCTAGTTTGCTCTCATTTCCCCCTAACTTCCTGACTCTTCCAGGAGGTTAGACAGGGGCTAAAGGAAGATGGTTGAGAGCAGGTTATAATTTGGTGACAAGACGACACGGACACTATAAATCCACTGGACGCTGAGGCTGCGCTGAGTCTGCCAGCCCCGGGGCAGCGTTCACTCTGTGCTAAAGCTCACTCCGACTTGCGTGCAGGAATCAAAGGAGGAAGCAGACAGGAAAGCACAAACACAGAAAGCTTTCTCTAAATGCCAGGATCCCAGCCACAACAGAGCTGAAATGCAGCAGAGGCTGGGGACAGCTCCCCTCAGCTACCCCACACACACACCCCAGCCTCAGCTACCCCCACCACACACACACACACACCAGCCTCAGCTACCCCCACCACACACACACACACACACACACCCCAGCCTCAGCTACCCCACCACACACACACACACACACACACCAGCCTCAGCTACCCCACCACACACACACACCCCAGCCTCAGCTACCCCACCATCACCACCACACACACACCCCAGCCACCACCTCTGGACTCTCTCCTTGCCCTAACCAGAAACGGGGTCAGAGGATCCTGCACATTGAGGAAGGGGTCAATGACGCTGAAGGCATCTGAGGAGTGGGGTCTCTTCCAGGATACCAGGCAGAAGCCAATGAGAGACAGACAGAAGCCCTCAAAGCCCTCCCTCTCCCAAGCCTCTCCCCGCCTCGTTCTGCGATAATAAGGAAAACACAGAAAGCAAAGGAAGCACTGGAAAAACACGCCACGTTTGCCAGCATCCAATGTGGAGTGGTGTGTCCTTTTTTTTTTTTTTAATTCCTTGAGATTTTAAAATAAACATCTTGACTGTTCTGATGAGATATGCATGCCTGCTTACATAAGGAAGTACAGAGTGTACCCAACAGCAGACCCAAAAAAAGCCCAAGCTGTCAGAACAATGAGTACAGACGCAGAGCACTTTACAGCAGGCCACAGTGTACAGTTTTATTTACAGTACCTCTTATCAGACGGAGAACAGTACACTGGCTGCCCATTCCAAAGGCCAGCACTGCGTGTTCTTTCCCTCCAGGGGATCTGTGCCCTGGGGAGGAGCTGCAGGCACGCTTGCTCCCCAGCTCTTGCACGCTCGCTCGCTTGCACGCTCCTTCTCCTTTATCAACAGAGTGAAAGCCCCAGCACCGGGGTTTCTTTCAGAGGCAAAAGGGGAAGCAGGTGGGCCATGCCGGCTGCCTGGAAAACCACCAGCCCTATCAGCCGGCGCAGGTTGTAGCTGTGGTGGACGATGCCGTGGGGGAAGGCCTCCTGGACTGAGCAACAGAGAGAGGGGAGACGCCTGGGGTTGACGGCGGCTGGTTTTCAGATCTCTGGAAGTCAGCCTCTCACCGGTGACCTGGGCAACAGCTGACAGCTTGTGTTTGGCTTCACAGCCCTTTTGGAGGAGACAAGTCCTCGGAAGACACCAAGGGGAAATGCTGAAGCACCTGCTTGCCTACCCAATAAACAGCAGGCTCCCAGCAGGCTCCATTGCACTGGGGTCCTGAGCTCCCACTCTCACCGAAAGAACACAAGTCCACCTCCTCAGCCAAGGAGGCTTGCAAAGCTCCCTCCTTACCACTTAGAGCGCCACCAGGTAATCCACAGGCTGAGCCACAGGCACGGCCAGTACATGCACACAACCACGCAGCATAGCAGCTGGGGCCGTGCCTGCTGCAGTCAAACTCAGAGGCAAGCCAGCTCCACCATTTCCAGGGGCCACCTAGGCCAGCAAAGTATCTTTTCTGGGTTTGTTTTGTCCGAGCTCAGGTTATCTACATTACAAAGTTGGGTGAGTGATGATTCATTGAAATACTAAGAAGGTACTTCAAAAAAAACTCAAAAAACTCAAAAAAAAACAGCGAAATAGAATTAAAAGCTTATTTTTGTGCTAAAAAGGTGAAATCCATGCATCTGAGAGGTCTCCAAACTTTGCATATTACAGGAAAACTATCCATGGATTTCAAAAAAATTTTTGCACCAAAACAAATGTATCTTTTAATACAAGATGTTCCCATGAACTTTTGAAGTCCTGGCATACAGTAACTGTCTCACCACCGTCTCATCATGACAGCTATTATTTTATCCCCAGCGTCACTGTATGAGACACACATAAACATCAAATGCATGCAATAGATGTATCACAACATTGAAAATATCCTTACCACTCCTGCTCAGACAAAGCAGAAAAGAAGGGAAAGAGACGTGCCCTGTGACCAAGCCTCCATTCAGCAGGCTTCCTCTCACAGCGGAAGACAAAGGCAGAAGGTACTAACCACCATGCACCCCAAACCAACAATGTACAAGCAAAGTCAGGGTCGGGTCACTCTTCCTGGAAGAAGATCAAGAAAACAACAAGCATCACCCCCCAACTCGGCTCCCCTCATTGTTCACAGCCACATTCTCATGGCATTGTTTCTTCCCTCTGCCCACGCAGAAGGTAACCAAGGAGCGCAAACTGATGTAAGGTAAATCATTTTAAATACAACACAAGCAGGATGGTGTATTTATTACAACTAAAAGCCACACACGTCTTCCTGAAGTCTAAGAGACCTGAGCTGGAGGCTCACCTGAGCACCGTCTCTAATCTCTTTCTTCTGGCAACTTCCATCGGTACAAAGACACAAAAAATCTTAGGGTGGGAACGTCAGCCCTGTTGTGGTGGCCCACATGGAGACTTCCTTCCAGACATGTTGTGCCCACTGAGAGATTATGAGGTTAATGGCCAGGCCCTTTCAACTAAAGTCCCAGAACAGCTAGTGTGGCCAGACATGGCTTTGGGGTTCTTCCTCTAATTGGTGAAATTGGTGGTCTTGGCATCAACTTTGTAACCTCGCTTCCTTTCTTAAAATGGGGTTTAACCCTCACACAGTAGTTCAGACAAGGACCTATATGAAGCACGTGGGAGGCGCTCGAGTCACAACCATTGTGATTACAGGATAATCTCACTTCATCAAGCCAATGAGCTCCAAAAGGCCAGCCCCTGGCCAGAGTCCCCAGGAACTCCAGTTGGTGACACTCCTGGGGGAAGGCCCAACGGCAGTGAGTGAATGGCCTGCAGAGCAGAGCGCCTCCACTCTCCAGCACTCTTGAATGCAGAATATTCTGTCCCTTGGGAAGCTGGGCAGGGCTCCCTAGAGGAGGCAGGTGGGCCAGCAGTGCAAGGAGGGTTCTGTTGCCCAGAGCAACACAGAGAGATGGACTCAGGGTCCCAGCTGCCAACAGTTTACTGCCTAAGCAGAGTGACCTCTTCTCTGTCAACAACAAGTTTTAAATGGAGACACCTCCAAGGGGAAGAACAGATGAACAGGTGTTGTATGAGAAGAAACTGGAAGCATGTGACAAAGAAAGGGGGATGTGCTCAAACAGGGAGCTCGAATGCTTGTGGCCCTTGGTGTTGGAGGGGCAGGTGCTGGCTGGACCAAGCTGGGACTGGATTCCTTGGTGCAGCCAGGGGGATCCACGTCCAGGGATCTATTGCTTTGCACCTAGCAGGTGGGTGAAATGGAACAGAGAGTCCAGACTCGGGAGAATCATTAGCCAGAGTGAGGCGGAGGGCCTGTGAGGCTGTGCCAGGGGCTGGCCTCTGAGCTGCAGGGAACACCTGGCTTGTTTTAAGAAAGACAGCGACACAGCGGTGGCATGTGTACGAAGCTAGGTGAAAAGGCCTGGGGCTTTCGGCCACGATTGGTGGGATGGCCCCGCGACTCCTAGACCCCAAAGTCGCCTCCTTCCCTGATCCCCTCCTGGGGACTCGCAGGTGAGTGGCTCAGAATAAAAAGCATTCCTGCCAGCACCGAGGCAGCCCACAGCTGTTTACCGCCTGAGCTTCTGACCTCCTCCTCTCCGCCTCGGCTATACCGTGGTCCTTCTGAAGCGACCTCAAAGTGCTGTGTCATGGGCTTGCATCCTACATGTGAGATGGGGTTGCATGCACACATGTGTAGACACACACATACCCTTCTTCCCTGGGGAAGAACCACAGTCCTGACTGGCAAAGGAGAAATGAAAACCAGGGCTCTTCTCCTCTCCTTCCCCACAAGCCCTTGTGTGCTCCTCTCTCCTACCATCTTTCTCCAATGCCACCTGCATCTGTCTTTGTGATGGATATGTACTGGTTAATCCCACTTCAACAAAAGACCAGGCAGAAAGCCCTTCAGAAGTCTTCAGATGCTCTCACAACTAGGACAGCCACTCCCCTCCCCAAGAAGCCAGTTGGCAGGTGTGTGCATCCAGGTATCCAGTGGCTACTCCACGGGCGGCGAGCACAAGGCCCTGCAGGTGGACACTCTTCTTCCTCTGGAGATCCTCCCGGGAAGCAATGCCCCAGCCCTCCCAGATATCCAGGCTGGGTTCAGCCTGGACAGGGGCTTCACTGCTATGTCCCCATCACAGAAGGTTTAGCAGGAAGGGCCTAGGCTTTGACGCCCATAGAACTGAGATGTCGGCTTAGCTCTCCACTAGTCACATCAAGAGCATTAGACACTCAACCTCCCTAAGCCTTGGGTTCCTCGTCCGTTAAACAGACGATGATACAGGCCTGAAGCTGCACAGCTCCAGGGGCACCACTCACTCAGAAATGAGGCCAAGATTTGCAGGGAAATTTAAATGAGGAAATGCACATGGAAGCACTAAGCACAGTAACCAGGACTCAGGACCTGCCTAACAACCCCTTGCCCATCCTTCCCTTCCCGGGATCCAAGGGGTCCTGCTGGGGACGCCCCCCGCTGTGAGGAGTGCCAGTGCTGCTGCTGCAGCTGTTGGCCAAGCAGGGCAGGAATACTGACCACCAGCATCCACGGCACATGGACTATGAAGCAAGTACTGTGTGAACCACCTTACGTGCAATGCACCATTTACTATTCCCAATAGTTCCAAGATTATCCTCGTTTTATAGATGTGAAAACTGAGGTTCTGAAAGCTCACTTGCCCAAGGCCTCATAGCTTGTGTCAGAGAACAAGGCCTTCGGGCATAATAAAGCGTGAGAAGTTCACATCAAGGGGAGAAGAAGGCAGTGCACTCAAGTGCTCGGCTCTTCTCCACGCTCTGGCTCGTGCCCAGGAGCCAGGAGCTCTTCCCCCTGGGTTCCAAGGCTGCCTTCATGTCAAAGCGCCTCCTCGCAGCCCTTCGCCCGTTGAAACAACCCTCATTACCTATCCTGCAATGTCGATCAGAGACAGTGGACTGGAGCAGAGGTGGAAGGATCCATACCGGGCTATGCTGTGGACATCAGTGCAACCTGAGGTCCTGCTTTTCTTGGCCTGTTTCGCCATCTGCAAATGGACATCATGTTCCTAGCCCCTCTCTGTCCTCAAAAGCTAGAGCAGAATGAATTCAAAGACGTGGAAAATATGTAGACCTTTACAGGGGAGAAGGCACAACCCACCTCCAAGACTGACTTATAACCAACCCCTGATGAGGCACATCCCTCACTGTCTGACTCCCTTCTCGGGCATTCTCTTGTGACGCCTAAGCAAGCAAGACGTTCCTTCATAAAAAACAATCAATCATGTTCACCGAAAAGTAGGAAAATGGATTCTCACACTGAATGACAGCGCATTGCAAAGGCTAAAATAGACAAGGTGGGGTGGTCTTTTTTTTTTTTTTTTTTGGTTGACCTTCTGTTAACCAAAAAGTCCTTTCAAGGCACCTTGGCTGAGCACACCAATGAACCAGGGCTTTGCAGAGTGGACTCTCACTCCTGGTTCGCATGTGCCCAACAACTTCCCCCTTCCTGCCCAGATGCACCCCCTAAAACAGCAGGGAAATGAGACTAGCTTGGGGCTGTGTCCCTCCTGGACTCCTAGACTTAGCAGTTACTCTAAGTTCATCAGTACACACACACACACACACACACACACACGTCTCTGCCCACCACGGCTTCCACTGTTTCTCCATTCTGGATGACTGCTGGGAAAGAGGCCCCATCACCATCCTCACCCGCCGCAGCACCCTCTTATCCCATCTCAGATCTGGAGCCCAGGGGTCTGCCACTCTCCATCCTCCTCGGGCCCCTCAGTGGCACCTCAAGGCTGCCAGGCCCGCTGTGGCTTTCAGAAAACAGAGCGTGTCTATTTTTAGCCCTTCTCAGCCTAATAATACTCCCCAACACCATTCAGCTTAATCACTTTATTGAGGACAAGAAGCGGGCTCTCCAACCCGGGTGCTTCTGATGTTAGGAAGTAGTAAAATGTTCAAACTGGTTAAAAATGACACTCATTGGCTTGCCTTTGGTGTTTCTGAAACCTTAATTGTGGCTCAGGCCATGGATCTAAAGAAGCTTGCAGGTTTCCGAGTGTGGCTTTCTTACCCCCTGCACCATAATTGAGGTGTTACATTACAGCCACAGCACTGACATTTTCAGGCTCACAATTCAGAAGCCTGAACGTTCGCGCCACACTCAAAATATCGCCTGTCACGCTTAACGCCCGTCTCCCCAGCAAAAAAACCAAACCAAAACAAAAACTCTTTTTGGCTCGCCCCCTGCAGAAGGCCCAGGTCGGGTAACTATTTCCTATGTGAAGCCCGTGCCATTATTCAAGTGTTTCTGACAACTAACACGACATGGAGCTGCTGCTTGGAAACAGATTGGTTTGGTGTGACGAGAGGACCTGCGAGTCTGCTGGTAGCTCCTGCGCATGCACCTTGGAGACCAGGATTTGCAAAGCTTGAAGGGCAGCATTTGCAAGCGCACAGTCTGTACCCTGTGGGCTGGGAGGTGGGTGCACAGCCTCAGAGGTGATGGGCATGGCCTCAGAGCTAAAGCTGGGGGCTTCAGAGCCAGGCATTCCTGGAGCAAGGGGGCCCTCTTACTTGCTGGTGACCTCGTAAACTCAGTTTTCTCATGTGCAAAATGGATACAAAACCACAGTACTGGCTTCACATTGGTCTTGTGAGGACCGAATGTGGTAACGGAGAAAACACTAAGGCACGGTGCCTGGCACCTGTAAGCCCTTAGTAGATGTTGGCTGGCTATCATTGTCATTGCTGTCTTTAACCTCCTCCTTTCCACTATGGGCTCCTTTAAAAAAAAAAAGATTGATTATTTATTTGAGAGAGAGAGAGAGGAAGAGACAGAGCCACAGATCTTTCATCCACTGGTTCACTCCCCAGATGGCTGCAACAGCCAAGGATGAGCCAAGTTGAAGCCAGGAGCATCTTCCAAGTCTCTCCTGTGGGAGGCAGGGCCCCCAAGCACTTGGACTACCCTGAGCTGCTGTTCCCAGGTCAGTAGCAGGGAGCTGGATCGCAAGTGGAGCGGCCAGGACACAAACTGGCACCCACGAGGTGCTCCTCCTAAGACAAAGCATTTAGTCTTTGTCTCTTCTTCCTTGCCCAGAACAAAAAAAGGCAGGAGGGTGCCAGAGCAGCTAACCGAGGGCAGCTGTGGGCAGTCTGGGGCTATCCCTGGAGCTGCAGTAGGGCATCTCAACAGACTCAGAAGGGCCAGAGGAGCTGTCCCAAGAGCCAGAGGAGATGACATCTCAGGTGCCACTGCCAAGCAAGCGACAGCGAAGTCCTAAGCCTGGACACTGCCTGGCTGACCCTTGCCTCACACCTGGGCAGTGGCTCCTGTCCCTACCCTGTCTACCCCCTGGTGCTGGGAGCACCTTTCTCTACACTCCGCTCTTTGGAACGCCTCATTAACTTCCCCAGCTAATTTTACAATTTAAGCAAACACTACATTGGTGCCTCGATTCAGCCAGCCCCTGACTGTGGCAAACTTTCCTAACTGGGAGATGGAGGAAAAAAAGACGGTCCAGGCAGAGACTGAAAGGAGTCCTGGAAACCGAAGCGAGAGAAGCAGGAGCAAGCGAAACAGTCAGCCACGCTCTGCACAGCCCTGTGTGCCTCCAGGGCACAGCCACAGGCTGTGCAGGTCGATACGCGAGGGCAGGACGCCAGGCCGGCCACGTGGTGGCAGCCAGCTGGAGCGCCGCGCTGACAATGACTCCCCTGTCACCTTGAGGGTCGGGGGCTCCATCAGGAGGCACAGTGACATGGTGTTCTCTGAGGGGCATGACTCAGTGCTGCTGGGCTGCAGGCCAGAGGTGAGGCAGGGACGCCCAGAGGACGTGTTCAGCGTGGCTGCGCCTGGGGCCCCTACCAAAGGGCACTGAAAGGCCCTTCCCAGCCCACTGAGCACAGGCCCCGTGGATGCCCGTTTCCCACCTCCTCATTAAGATTCTGAATGGGGGTGGAGTTCTGGGTAGCATGGCAAGGCTAAAGATGTTCACCACCTACAATCCTGTGGGATGGAAAAGACCCCCGAGGTTCTCATCACGGTCTGGTTTATCCAAACTGCAGCTCACCTACCCAGGAAGGATGCAACCCCAGCAGAGACAAAGGGTATGACTCTGCTCTCAGTACTTGTACCCGCGGCCTGCCGTCAGCACACAGGTAAGCAAAAAAGACGGCTCTGTCAGTCTCCTTGCTCCCGGGTCAGCGCCAAAGCTTGCACCTGTTCCTCTCGGTCCATTACTCCAGGGCGTCTTAATCGAGACCCGAAATCTCAATCAGTGCAAAACTGGCCCCCAGCAGGGCTTGCTCACCTGCGCTGGGTTGTTCCCATCAGGCCCCAGGGAAGGGGACAGACAGCAGCCTCCCTTCTCCCGTCCACTGTCTATCCTGGACTCCTATTAACAAAGGCAATGGGGGAAGATGCCAGCAAATCAGAAGTTTCCGAGTTCTCTCCTTACCTGGAGTTACTTTGTTACTGAAAACGACTGTGGGCTTGCATAATTACGCCAACAACACGCAGCCGCCAGTGAGCTGCCCCAGCTCAATTAGCTTCTAATAGTCAGCGAGAGAGCTGCCGAGCGAGACTCAATCCGACTACCCCAGAAGACTTTTTATCCCAGCTACCTAATGAAAAGTTTACAATTTGCCTTTTTGTCCCTCTTCCCTAGCAAGCAAAAGAACCACAATCAAAACAGGACTAGTTTTGGAGTGGTGGGAAGGAGGAAGAAGTTTAATGTTAACTACCAGGGAGAAGTCTTTTTTTTTTTTAAGGTTTTTATTAATTTGAAAAGCAGAGTTACAGAGAAGTGGGAGAGAGAGAAAGACAGGTATCTTCCATCTGCTGATTTGCTCCCCAGAGGGCCACAATGACTGCGGCTGGGCCAGGCCGAAGCCAGGATTTTCGGGTCTCCCATGTGGTTGCAACAGCCCAAGGACTTGGGACATCTTCCACTGCTTTCCCAGGAATATTAGCAGGGAGCTGGATCAGAAATAGAAGAGCCGGGATTCGAACCAGTACCCATAAAGGATGCTGGCATCACAGGCAGCGGCTTAACCCGTTACACCACAACACTAGCTGCAGGGGGGAAAGTCTAGAAGAGACGTCTTTGTCAAGCTGAATCCTGGAGAGAGCCGAGCAAAGGAGCCCCTAACTACAGAAGCACCAGCCCTCTCCCACCGCCTTCCACCGCGGGCTCCTGTTGCACTAAGGGACTGACTCATGGGGAATCCTGGATGCCTCAGCGTGAGACAGGGCCCACAAATGCCCTCCTGGGAGGCCAGGTCTGTCTTAAACCTCTCCCAGGGGTCACCCTCTGCAGTCTGTCTGCTCAGCCTGCGCTCTGTGGAGCTCCGGACACTCAAAGCATATTTGGGGGCTCATCAAGACCCCCTCCCGGCCAGCACCACGGCTCACTAGGCTAATCCTCCGCCTTGCAGCACGGGCACCCCAGGTTCTAGTCCCGGTCGGGGCGCCGGATTCTGTCCCAGTTGCCCCTCTTCCAGACCAGCTCTCTGCTGTGGCCAGGGAGTGCAGTGGAGGATGGCCCAAGTGCTTGGGTCCTGCACCAGCCTGGGAGACCAGAAGCACCTGACTCCTGCCATCGGATCAGCGCGGTGCGCCGGCCACAGCGCACCGGCCGCGGCAGCCATTGGAGGGTGTCTCTCTCTCTCACTGTCCACTCTGCCTGTCAAAAAATAAAAATAAAAAATAAAGACCTCCTCCCAAGAAATCAACACTCCTCTGGCTTTGGACCCAAGTTGAAAGCATCCTTTTCACAGGTGCGTTCGTTTGGTAAAGGGACCAGCTGAGGTGGGAGAAGAGGACTTCAAGTGCAGGGCATTGGGCTCTAAGCCTCTTTGAGACGCTGCGGCGGCAGCGGCGGAGAGGAGGAGCAGCTTGCTAGCCAGTTCCGGCTCAGCCAAGTTCTCAACCCCTCTAGTCCAGAAAACTAGCCCACTACCCAGCATACGGCTCCTTCCGGGGAAGGAAGTGGGGAAGACCCCACCCCAACCCCACAGACCTCCTACGTGAAGCCATTTTCTCCTCACCTCTCTCCCCCTGTGGGGTCAAGGAGCACACCAACCACAGGTGACACTGTCTATTGCCGGGGCACTGCTGTCCCCCTTTCATCCAGACTGCCCACTCCCCAAGGGAAGGACACTGGCTTCACGCCCCTGCCCATGCCACTGGCCTTCAGTTCAGTGGCTGTGAACGACTTCTCCCCAGGAGAGGGCCATGCGTGTGACCCGGAACAGTCATTGAGGTTTTTCTCGGTTGCCCAATCTTCACCATCTGGCTCCCATTTGGCGGATCTTTTGCTCCCCAGAGAGGGCTCCAGCAGCCCCAGCGTGTGCCTGGGGAAGACGAGGTTGTCAGAGAAGA
This sequence comes from Oryctolagus cuniculus, assembly GCF_964237555.1. Taxonomy (NCBI): domain Eukaryota; kingdom Metazoa; phylum Chordata; class Mammalia; order Lagomorpha; family Leporidae; genus Oryctolagus; species Oryctolagus cuniculus. The sequence goes on along the minus strand of NC_091432.1, from coordinate 106,059,694 downwards.
GGCAGCACTACCCCCCATGCCAAGTGGTCCAGCTTCACAGGACACAGTCAGCAGGGCCAGGCAGGGCGGCTACAGTCCTCCTGACCACCCCACTCCGAGGGCTAGAGCTCTAAGCAGCTTCTGGTCCCGGCTCCCAAGTGTACGGCTGCAGGAGGTGAGTTTACCCGAGCGCAGCAGCATGCCTCCTCCCCCAGCAGGGCCCACACACGCAGCTCTCTACTTCCAGTCCTCTCCGTGCAGCAGAAGTGAGGCCAGGACACAGCCAAGCTCTCCCCTGGGTGGGGAGAGCCACCCCCAGACCCTCCAGCAATGCTCCCAGAACCATCCACCCTAAGGCATTGTGCAGGAACAATGGCCACACCTCAGCAACCAGGGAACACTTCCTGTGCAGGCAGAGCAGGAAGAGGCTAATAAGCCACACCTGCTCCTGGTGGCCCAGGTGCAAGGCCATGTGGGGCAGTAACCAATGACTGTATTGGCCACCCCACCCCAGGACCCCTAAGCACAGACCCTTCCCAATCTCACTCCCCAGGCCTAAGACAATGGGTTAGCTCCACAAACAGAAAAGCAGGTCAAGCACTCAAAAGCAGTAGGCCAGAGGTTCAGGGTCAGGAGCAGCTGTAGCGTTTACTAGAAGAAAAGCAAGGGTAGGCAGGAGGGGACAAAGGGCCTGGCTTCAGATCCAGCCATTGCCTGGCTGTGTGCTCTTGGGCGAGTTGACTTTTTTTTTTTTTTTTTTTTTTTTTTTGACAGGTAGAGTTATAGACAGAGAGAGACAGACAGAGAGAAAGGTCTTCCTTCCATTGGTTCACTCCCCAAATGGCCGCTACAGCCGGCGCTGCGCCAATCCAAAGCCAGGAACCAGGTGCTTCTTCATGTTCTCCCATGGGGTGCAGGGCCCAAACACTTGGGCCATCCTCCACTGCACTCCCAGGCCACAGCAGAGAGTTAGACTGGAAGAGGAGCAACCGGGACAGAAGCCGGTGCCCCAACCGGGACTAGAACCCGGGATGTTGGCGCCACAGATAGAGGATTCACCAAGTGAGCTGACTCTTACAGTCTCAGTGTTCTCAGCTGTCAAATGGAACCAGCCTGTCTCACTTCCAAGATGAATGGAAAATTAAGTGAGCTCACATATGCAAAACACCAGGCTCAGTGCGTGGAACACAACAGGCACTCGGGAAGCGTAAATACCTTCCTCTCTTTCCCGAGTCTCCTGCATCCATTCTGAGCCACTCACTCATTGAACAGATGCCAAGTATTTACCGGGAGCTGCTGTGCGTCAGGCCGTGAGGGTGCAACAGAACCCGCCACTAACAAGGGCCCTGCCTCCCGCTTGTCTGTGTTCAGACTGGCGGCTCCCAGGGCTGGAAGGAAACAGGGGTGTCTTGGGTGTGTTCCCTCCTTGGGCTCATGCACACACCTGCCCATGCCAAATGCGACAGCCGCTATGCAGGTGGGTGACCACGCCAGATCAGGGAGTTGCGGGGCGGGGCGGGGGGGGGGGGGTTGGACACACAGAAATAAGCCACGTGTTCTCAAGAAGTCTGCAGCCTAGTTGGTGAGAAGGGCATCACAGATAAATAGCTACTCTACAAAGAGGGTGACGGGGGGCCCTAAGGGAGCAGATAAACCATACACACGATCAGATGGGGCGGCCCCTGTCCTGCCCAGACAGATGCATCCTACGGCTGAGCAGGTTCACTTTGAACAGAGAGGAGAAAGGGACCCCTGGCTGGCCTGGCACCATTCCCGGCACAGGGACAGGATCCATTCCAAGGAGCCAGGGGCAGGTGAGAGCCTTTGCCTTCAGCTCCCAAAACTCGTGCTTCCTGGGACTGAAGGGGTGACCAGATAGATCAGTCCTGCCCAAACCCCACCGATTTCTGAAAAACCACCTGGCTGTTGCCAGGATGATGAAAGAATCTCGCCATTCAAAGGCTGGGTCTGCAGTGGGAGGGAGGAGGAGCTGGGGGTGAGGAGGAGGGGCCTGGGAAAACAGGGACACGCCCCCCAGATACGGATCAAGGCTGGGGAATAACCAAAAGGCAAAGGGAATGCATGCACTAGAGCCGCTTTACTACCTAATTAATTCCGTAATTTCGAAAACAATTTTATTTATGTTCCATTTACCACATCAAAAGTGGAAAAAAAATCCTACTGATGCTAAAATATTACCTCAAGGCATCTATTTTTAATCAGTTAAAAATAAAGGATTGGGGGAGAGTCTAAGAAATAATAATAAACTAGCCCTGGTTTCTCTCTCCCGGGCAGACCACCAAACCTGAGGGGGGTGGGGGAAGGAAAGAGAGAGAGAGAGAGGAGAGAGAAGAGAGAAGAGAGAGGAGAGGGGGAGAGGGAGAGGGGGAGAGAGAGAAGAGAGAGGAGAGAAACACAGCCAAGCCCTCTCTGAGAGCCTTCCTGACTGCTGAAAACCGAGCTTGTCAAAAAAAACAAATCCATAATGGCCCGAGGCTCCTCTCCAATCTATTTTCTGCTCAGCTGGTTTTAAATGAAGTTATTATGAGTCATTAAAACACCCGCAAGCCAGTGGAAGTCAGCCAATTACAATTTTAAATTTAGCCTGTTCTCTGCCCCATTCTCTTGTTTTCTTCCTTTGCCCACAGAACGCTGCTGCTGTTATTTTTTCCCTCCCTTCCTTTACCCAAAGCAGAGGAGACAGTTATGAAAATGCATAGTAGTGCGCGCAACACAGAATCATTCATGGGAAACTCGAATTATCACAGGAAAAAAAAACCCGCAAACTTCTGTCCCCTCCGAAGTCAACCCAGGTCCCGCCTTAGCCCACTGGATTCCTCAGAAACCCCAATCGGGGCCCTACAGGTCAGGGTTCCTCGGCGGGGGTCACACAGCACCAGCAAGCCCCCGGCTGAACCTGCCACATCGGAGGATTAACAAGCAGCACGGAGGTCCCCATGCAAAGGTAAAGCAGGCTTTGCAATCAAGCATGAATGTCGGTGGAAGTCACTAGATATGATGAGCTCATTTAGCTTTTGAATCTTAAGGTAATGGTCTGTGCGGGCCCATTACAGCAAAAGAACAATTTTGAGTATTTCATGTAAACGCTGCTTCTCAATCTCTCTCTCTCTCTTTTTTTTTTTTTTTTTTTTTTTTGCCTCACGCTTGCACACACAACCCCCGACACACGCACGCATGCACGCGCAGTGTTCTGATTAGGACCTTGCCCCTCACTGCTGGGAATACAACAGCAGCTTTCCCCACCTTCTGGCCCAGAGATCTGAATCAACTGTCTCCACCTACCCTGACCAACAGTGAGGCTGCGAGCGCCACAGAACCTCTGCATGTGTTCCCTGTCACCTCTCTGCCCCTCTCCCAGGTGCATGCGCACACACACACTATGAGGGGTCCAATCCTCTGCCCTAACTAGACTCACAATTCCACTGCTCCAGAGAAGCAGAGCCAGAGAGATGCAGTCAGCAGGACCACTCGGGCAGGTGCACACAACGCCACCTCTCTGAGTGTCACCGAGGGGCAGTGTGGAGGCTGAGAGGCCACCCCGTGTGCCTATCCTCCTGGTGCCTCTGGGTGAGAAGGTGCTTAGGGTCTGTCCCGACCAACCAGCCTGAAAGATCAAGAGAACAGACTGAAAGATCAAGAGACTCCCTCCCAGGCTCGCTGGGGCAGCCACAGCTTACCAAAAGCAAGGGGATCTGGCTTGAGCCCAGTGGAATACAAGCCCAAGGCCTGTGCACATCCTGAGTCACCAGAGCTGAGTAGATTCCCCGCCCCCCAAGCCCCAAGTCTCCCCCACTCAGCTGCTCCATCTCTGGGGCCCTCCTCCACTCCTGATGGCTCCCTGTGGTTCGTTCTCCCCAAGACTGAGAAAGCCAGAGCCTCAGGGCCCTCCCTGGCACCAGCCCCTGCCCTGGAGCAGCTCTCACGAATGATACTCCGAATCTGTGTCCAAGGGGGGGCACCTCAGGCCCCACCAAACCCAGATAGGCCCAAGTTGTCCACCGCTTGAGTGACAGGATACTCATTTATTCAGCAAATACTTATCGGAAGCCTTCTAGGAGCCGGGCACACTGCCAGGCTGTGGGCACGTGGGGCAAACCATCTGCAAGGTGTCAGGAGGATTCTGCACTCAGTGTGCAGGACAGAGGGAGGCAGAGCACCAGTAAGGTGGACTTTGAGTGGCCAAGTCCAGCAAGGGCCTCACAGTGCCTAACCTTGCTCATCTACTTCACGCAAAGCCTTAACCCAGCTTAGAAAACATCCAGGGACCTAGGAAGAGCAGGCTCTGAGGCAGAGAAGCCCCAGGTTCATCCCTACGAGTCAAGAGTTGGAGGTTTTGAGTGCTGGGGACATTCTACAGTCTCCCCAGGCCTCTGGGCTAGGGTGACATTTTGTTCCCCCTTCCAACTACTGCCTAACTTCCAGGCCAAGAAACTTCCAGGCAGAGGGAGGGAGGGATTTGGAGACAGACAGACAGTGAGAAGAGATGGAAATTAAGACAAAGACAGAAGGAAGACAGGAAACACACAGGGAGGCTTGTCAAGAGAGCCTGAGGCTGACACAGACAAGGACTGAGGACAAAGGGATGGAGTGCGATGAGAGGAGCTGGGGAGATGGAAGGAGCACAGGGGAGCGCCGCTCAAACCACACACCTGCCACCACCGAGATGGCGAGCAACAGCCTGCGACAGCGTGACAGACCAGGCAAGGCAGCACCTGAGCCCCAGAGGCCGAGACCCAGGCACAGCCGGGGAATGGAGCTGGGGCCGGAAGGCGGCATGGAAGCCCCCCTCTGAACCCTTCCAGCAGGGTGCACGTCCAGAAAGGCAGAGGCGGGTGAAAGCAGCACGTAAGAAAAGGGCACTGCCTGCGGGTGGACCCTATGCAAATACCCCAACCCTGAGCCCCCATCATCCATTCATCCTCAGACAAAAACTAGGACCGCAAAGCAGCCCACACTTCGGATGGATGGAAGAAGTAAGGAAGACAAGGAGAGAGAGTGAGAGTGAACGGTGGATAGACAGCTGTCCCTGCAGCTACCCCCAGGACTCCCTTCATTTCCTAGTAGGAGCGTCATCAGCCAGGTCTGCACACCCGAGTGGTGCAGGAGAGGGGCCGCGTGAGAGAAACCACCCTACTTCGGGGTAGAAAAACCATTGGGGGGTGGGGAGGAGACAGAGAGAGAGAGGAGAGGGAGACAGAGAGAGGGAGGCAGAGAGAGGGAGGAGGAGGAGGAAGATTATTACATAATTTCCACTTTCTTTCCTCCACCCTTAAAGTAATGTTCTATCTGACAGGCTCTTCTCTGGGGGAGGGGGGAAAATGACAAATCCCATCCAAAATTCAACAGCCTGTGTTCTGTTCAGAGAGCACACAGTGTACTGTACAGCCCATAAAACTCCAAACAGCCTCCAGACACTGCCGCAATCGTCCTCCATCAAAACACTTTGTCTTGCATACAAAAATAAGAGACAGTGCTGAGCGGAATACACAATCAGCCCATTACAGTACGGCGAGACTGCTCCTTAGCAACGAGGGGGCTCTACAGCCGCGATGCTCTACAGGAAGCAAAATCTGTCGAGCCTGTTGGGCAAATGATAAACATTAGCAGTATTAAAAAACACAAAAGCCATGTAAATGGATAGACATAATGTGGAAGCGAATTTATAGAATAAATTGGGATGGGGGGCTTGCGAGGTGCCGGGAGAGGCTGGGATCCAAAGGGGTGGATGAACCATCTTCCCCCAACCCCTGCCAAGGCACCATATGGAGGCAGAGACGTGTGTATTTGGGGGGCGTGTGGGGGGAGAGAGATGCAAACCTCCTCTTCCTCACACAGGGTCTGGAGGTACAAGGCTGGGAGAGAAGTGGTACAAATACTGTTTTATACCATGACCTGCACTCAACTTTCCCAACTTTCTCAGCTCAGCTGGCCTGACCAGAGCTCTTCAGGGGCTGGGGGCCCTGGGCTCGCACACCCAGGGCCCATCCATGGACAGACAGAAGCAGGGGATCTGTCCTCGCTGGGGCCAGCATCGCACCCGGGACTATCACACAGAACCTGACACTTGCTGTCAACACAATCCCTGACCCCAAAACCCACCAAACAACAACAGCAACAAAACACCCTGACAGCAAAATCAACAACACCCATCTGGGCTAGAATATCAGTATATTTCATCAGGTAAAAGGGAGAAACACTCGGGCTGTGAATCGGCGGCAGGGTTTCGGATCTCAGCCAAAACAGGAGCTAAAAAGCAAAACTATATTCTTTCAGTCTCCATTTAAGCTCTTGAGGCAGAAAGTGAGAGGGGGCGGGGCTGGGCAGGGGGCAGTGAGGCAAGGGGAGAGGAGAAGGGGGCAGGAGAGAAATGTATTTTTCATCAGCCAGTGTATAATTTATAAACAGCATTAAACAGTTTTTGTTTTCTTTTTCCTCTCTCCCGTGTATGGGCTTGGACGGCAGTCAAGCCTGCATTAATTTCTGCTTTGGGTACAGTGTGTTCTTGGAGGCGCATCTGCAAGCGATCATAAACTCTCTGGAATGCTGGCAGAACATCCAGACCTGCCGGCAGGCCAGTGACGACACCACTCTGGGAAAAAGTTCGGGAAGCAGGCCAACCTCAGAGGGAGGGGGCGAGAGAGAGCAGTGTGTTCAGGAGAGAACCAGAGAAACAGCCTTCCTTTCACTCTTTGCTCTCTCTCTCTCTCCACGCCCTCCACCCACACAGACCCAAGGGAGGACCCTCTGATCTTTGGTCTCTTCCACCCTCACAACCCTGCCCTCGGTGGTGCCAAGTCTTAGGGTCCAGAATAGGTTGCTCCTGCCTTATCTCCCGGCTCTACCCTGAAGGTAGAGCTCACAGGAGCTGGAAGGAGGTAGCTGCAGAGCAGGCAGAGAAAAACAAGACTGGCCACGAGCTCTCCCATGCCTGACCGGACAGTCCCTGCACCCCCCATCTCTTTCTCTGAGCAGATCACTAACCCGGGAAGAGAGAGGGGAAAGGGAGAGGAAGCTGCAAGATGAGGAGCAGCCCCAGGCCCAACGACCCCATCTTGAGACCCTAGGGTGGCTCTCCCTCCGGTCATGGGCAAGGGGACCACCTCTGGGAATTTGTCACTTTCTTCCCTACCTTCTTGGGCTCTAAGAAGAGCAGTCTGAAACCCAAAGCTAAGTCTCCAAAAAGGAAGGGAGGAAGGCAAGGAAAAAGAAAGAAAGAAATGAGAAGCTGCAAGGACGAGGCACTCTTCTTTGCCATCTGGTTACTGTCTTCCTGCACAGGATCACCACAGGGGACAGCATAAGAGAACCAGTCCTCTCCCCTGCTGGACAGATGACCCAGGCCCCCCATGACAGACCCTGGCCACCTCCCGTCATTGCTAGAATCTGAAAATCTACGAGGCCAAGTCCATGTTCATCTCCCTGTGGTTGTGACTCAAAGGCCACAGCTCACAATGCCTGGGTAAGGGCACGGGAGCAGTGAGAGGAGGGAATCTGGCCCCGGGAGGGACCAACGGCCACAACAGGGCTATGTGGCCCTAACCAGGGCGGGGCTCTCCACACTCCAGCCGTGGCCAGCATGGGCTGCCCCCCTGACTCCCCCCAGGATGCCACCCAGTGCACATCAGAACGTCCCGCAGTCCCTTCTGCTCCTGTGTCCCTCCCTCTCCAGCTTGCAGCGGCTCCCCAGGGCTTCAGGGAAGCGCCAATCATTCTGCCACTCAAGGCCTTCTGCTGTTGTCCTGTCTCTCCTTGCACGCCCTGCACCCTTCTCCCTGTGCTGGGTGCTTTCAGCTGCTCTCCCCAGTTTGTCCAGGAGGGCCCTCCCCTGGAAGGGGGCCCCTCTGCCTGCACAGTTCCCTGGGCACCACGTCCTGCCACACTGCCCACACTCCATTCTTTTGGTGTGATCTCATGACGGAAACTCCCTGAGGGCAGGGATGCTACAGTGTTCTCCACCCTTCAGTGCACAGAGCCCGGCACGTGCCATGCGCCGAGTCTCACGGGACCCAGAAATGAATGGCGCTCCCAGCACAGGGCCAGGCCACCCAAACAGGCAAAGCCCTGGTAGCTTGCAGCCGAGTCCGCACCAGGGGCCAGCAGGGCTAGTGTGTGCTTGCTAACAATCCACCTGCCCATACGGGAAACACCACCACACCCAACTGCAGTCCCAGCCTGAGTCTGTGTCCTCTGCAGGGACAGAGAACAAGGAGAGGCAAAGAGATCATGGAGCCACTGATCCCACAGGGCCCAATCTCCACAAAGCAGCAAGGCAGCAGGGGTGGGGGTCCTCCGCACGCCCACAGGCACAGTCCTGTGCCCAAGCTTCACCCCCGCCCCAGGCCAGCTTAGCGAAGCCTCTGAGTCTGCCTTTCTTCCCAGTCCCAATATTCAAACCCTTCGGACCTCAAAAGCCACCTCTGTGCATCCAGACACCTCTTTAGTTCATGAGTTACTTTACTGCTGGTTCGCCGCAGCTTCTTGTTATCATCAGGTATGTCTCATAAACACTTGATTAGTTAACGCACTCAAATCTAAATAAAAACTCCAATTAAACTGAACATTCCCTACTACCATCTAGGATCTTAAAAACACATAAAAGAAAAAGAAGAAGAAAGTAAGAGAGAGAGAGGAGAGAGAAAGCACTGCGTCTCAGACAGGCCTCCTACAGAGCAAACTTCTAATTAAACAAATTGTCAATTTCAACACAAAGCAAACTGATTTAGGAGTATAAATTTAGTATTCCAGTCACTGGAAATAAGGCCCGCGTTGTGGATCTCCTGCAGGCTGATTCCATCCGATAGGAAACGCAGAACCGAGGAGGAAGCCAGGGAGAGGCTACGGAGCAGCAGGCAGGCGCATTCTCTGCCTCTCTCTTAAGAACATCTCGGCGGAATTCAGTGTGGCCTCTTCGCCAGCATCAGAGAAACTCGTTTCTTGCCTCTTCCTTCACCCCACCCCTACCAGATCAGAAAAAAAAAAAATTAATCGTGTATGATGACAAACTTGGCTCAGCACTCACTGTACATACTGTACCCACAAGTCTGGCTCGCAGCCAGGCCTGGCTGGGCGCCAGAACTACAATAACAAACACTGGCAGTGCTAGCCAAGAGAGGGGGCGGGGGCTGCGGCACGCAGAGCTAGCGAGGAAGTGAGCTCCACGCAGCGCCTCCGCCCGGCCCCACAGAACAGCAGGAACGAAGGGCAGCATGGAAGGGAGTGGCCGTGGCCCCCAGGCAGATCCGGGGCTCCTTTTCACAAAAGGGTCCCCAGGGTTCTGGAGTGACTGTCACCTTTCTAGGCTCCCCACTGCCTCCCCCAGTTAGCTCCTGTGCAATGGGTCTGCACTGTAGACCTGGAAACTGCTTGGTGCTATCAGCTGCCTGCACACACCTTCAAAGCAGAGCAGTAGCAAAATGCAAAATCTCAGCTTGTCCAATCAAACGTCTCTTCTAGAGCGTCACACTGTTTTGTGATCCGGCATCTGGGGGCAGCAATCGGAGCAGGTGGAACCTCCACCGGCATCTGTGAGGCCCAGCCTGATGCCCCAGCAAGGCCAGGACTCTCCAGCAAGCCCCAAGGTGAGCAACTGTGCAAGTGAGCCAGCCGCACTAAGCCCTCTGTGTTGTTTTGTTTCCAGGACACACCAGTGAGGGTGAGGGACCCGCTGGGGACATGGAAGAACCCAAAGATAAGAGTTGACTCTGCAGGCTGTGAGTGAAGCACCACCATGACTCATCACACCTGCTCAGCCCCAAATCCTCGATGCAGGACGAGTCATTCCACACAGCCAGCTGTGCTGCCCACAAAGCCCGGCATGCTAAGGGAAAGAAAAGTAGGAGCACGACCCAGCTCCCAAAGCCTCCAAGCATTCATATGGGACCACAGGACCTCAAGGTAGTGTCTCAAGTAGGACCGGGCAGCACTTCCCCAGGGAACCCCCAGCCCTACGGTGGCAGGGGTAGAGGGTAATAAAGCCACCTTCTCGTCTGATTGGGAGACCCTGAGCCCACCTCGAAGTACGAATGCAGCCCCTGCCCTCACTGGTGGCCCCTCCAACAGGGCAGCCGTGTGCTTCACAGGAGAGACAGTGGCTAACTCCCACCTGGCTGCCTGCCTGGAAGAAGGGGCAATGTGGACCAGTGGGGTCCAGGCTGCCCCCACAGTGAGCTCCTCAGAGGAGCCTAGAGTTCTCCTGAGTTGTTCCTCGGCCTCCCAGGCTGCACTCATTCATTCAGTAAACATTTGTTAACTCCAGGCAATACGCCAGACCCAATGAGGACAGATCCTGCCCCTGAAGGTCCATTAGAAGAGCAAAGGGAAAGCCACATTTACCAAGACCGATTGTACACAAAGCACAGCACTGAGTAGCTGACTGAATCTTACATCTCCAGATGGGCTCAGTGTTCTCATTTTACAGATTAAGAGACTGAGGCTCAGAGTTTACATTTCTTTCCAAGCTCACATCATCCAGAAGTGAGTGGCCAAATTCTTCCTACCATATCACTATGGCTTCCATGTGGGAGAGACAGGGCAAGACCATAAGTAACCATAACACGAGGAAGACAAGACTGAGCCCAAAGAGAGCTTCTGAAAAAGAAATGTGGGTACCCAGAGGAGGGCATGATTGCTTCTGGCTGGAGGGGGGAACTGCTGAGGATGGCATTGTCCAAGGGACGCTGGGAGACAGAGGAGAAGGACTGTCCTGAGCAGACGGTGGAGCGAGAACCACTCGGAGTCTCGGAGGACAGGAGCACCACCAGCAACCCCACAGGTGGACGAGCACAGCTGGTGCACCGAGCTCAAGGAACGGGTCACTGGGGCGAGTTCCCGAGAGGACAAGGGACCTTTAACAACAGGCCGGGAGGTGCAGGGCCCCCCAGGCCACTGAGGCAGGGGGCAAAAGGAACAATGGTGGGGCAGGGATGGCTAACCTGGGTGGCAGACCGTTCACAAAGCCACACGCTGAACTTTAAACAATGCCCACAGCTGAAGGGAAACAGGAAGCTACATGGTGCAGGAAAACAGCAGGAAAATAAGCAGCGATGAGCACCAAGCAGGTACTGCACACAGGGGTGCCTGGACTCGGGACTCTGGGCTGAGGCGAGAAGGGACCAGGCCGGTCCGGGGGCACAAGGGGTGGGGTGTGGAGGCCCCATGGGAGTGGAAGACACAGGGACCCCAGGGTGGAGCAGACACGCTGAGACGGACAGCTGCTGGCGGTAGTTGAGTCCCTGGATCTGGGAGATGGAAGAATGGGGCCCATGGGAGAGGGTCACATGGGCTCCGCAGCAAGGCAGCTAAGCTGAAGCAGAAGAGGCTGCGGCAGAGCCCATACACACCATGGCCACGGAGGGCTGGCTGGGGAGAAGGCAGAACCACATGGCTACCAGGCACGGAGTCTCTGGAGCGAGATGACAAGACAGCTTTGGGGAATGCACGGAGAGGGGATGAAGGCATACACTAAAGCCACTGACATTTATGAAATACCACTTCTATGCCAGGAATTTGCTACAGATGCCTCCACTATAGATTCTGCCACCTAATACACAAGAAAAAAAAATATATACACACAAATACACATATCTATACAAATACACAAATAACACATACACACACATGTATATGCGTTAGCAACCCTGCATTGACAGGGCTTCTCAAAATACATCTGGCCAAGGTCATACGGAAGCCCAGATCACCAACATGATCTGAACTCTCCCCAGCCCAACCCAGACGCCCATGCTCATTTCACAAGGCTCGAGCTTGCAGCAGTATGGGGAAAGAAGAGGTGGACCTGGGGGTTGTCTACATAAGGGGAGAGCAAGAGCAAGACCAGGTGAGAAGACGCTCCTGTCCTCAAGTGACTCCAAGACAGAAAGGCAAGCGAACTAGCACACCCCTGGCAGGGAGCTGTCGACGCCTCTACAGCTAAAGGCAGATGAGCCTCAGGGCTCGGGGCGGAGGCACCCAACCTGCTGGATCCTTCCCTTCCCTGGGAACACCCGGGCCTGCTGAATGTCGGGGGCCTTCTCCACTTTCCACGCCTCGTGGAGCAGAGCAGCTTTACCCAAACATGAGCAAAATTACCAGCAGCCACACAGTCGACCCCACTAGAATTGGATAAAATTAACTTGCAAAAGACAGCACGCTATAACTAGCTTTGTGTTCCAACCTTTCTATATCTATTTAATTAAAGGCTCCTGTATAATGTGAACCCAATAGTCAGATTCATTAGACAGTGAGAACCTAATTCCACTACTGTTTTGCTAATGAAACTGCAGCCTACTTCGGAAGGTAGATCACACAGGGCACTGGGTGCCCAACGACACCCTGGGAGGCCCAGGAGAGCATGAGGGTGGGTGCCTACAGATGGGCACATCATTGAGATGGATTTTCTGCTCTGAGAACCTGGAGGAGCTTCGGGGCAAAGTGGACCAAGGCTGGCACGGGGGACATCCAGGCCACAGCAGACTCTGAGCAGGGGTGCAGGTGGCCAAGTGGGCCAGTTGGGGCGTCCTCGCCTACCTGAATGAGCCAGTAAGTGCATTCTCAGGCGCAAACTATCCAGGAACCGCTTTCCGCAGAGCTCACACCCGTACGTCTTCATCCCACTGTGCAGCTTCCTGTAGGGGAAAGGAAAAGACAGGTTGCAGCTGCTCAGGCTGGACGGAGGCAGGCCCACCCCTACCTGGTGGCTTGGTGCTATCCCTCTACAGTAAGGAGGACAGCAGGCGGAGGGCAAGGCATGAATGGAGACACATCCTTGGGTCCCCAGGCTGCCTCAGCCACCCCTTTTACCCATGGACTGCTGCCAACTCAGGATTCTTTCCTGGTCTTGGCTAATGGACAGAGGAACAGAGCCCAGCCCACTGCTTTACCCGCAGGCACGCAGACCAAGGGGGAAAACCAGATCTAGTTTCAGAGGGAGGAAGGAAGAAGTACCCAGCATAACCAGACAGATGCTGAGAGGCCTGTTAGTCTCTCTACCTTCACCGTGCATGTGCCTGGCTCCCACTCCACCTAGGAGGTTCAGGGGAGCCGAACCTGTGTCTGACCTCTCTCTCCGGTGGCCATCCCAATGACAGGAGCAGGGGAGGTTCGTGAATAAGCCGATGGAGGAATCAATGTCTTTATGGACACAGGAGTATCCCCCCCCCCACCGATCATCCAGATGTTCCAGGAACTGCGGTGACTCCAGCAAACACCCCCAGTTGTAGAGCCTCTTCTCTCTCCTCTATGTCTTGTCCCAACAGAAAGAAGGGTTTCAAGAAACCAGATGACATTCTATACCCACAAGGTGGGAGCAGCATTGTAGGCTTTCCAAAGCACCTTCTCACACACCTTCTGCCATGACAATGATTCTGAGAGGTGGTCTGGAATGTGTGCTCAGCCCTGGGAAGACAGAGGCCCCTGCAACATCTGGCCACAGGCCCAGCCTGCAACAGCACAGCACGCCCACCCCAACTCCACATGCTGTGTTTGGTCATGAAGTAGCCATAAGCCCAGTAAGATGCAGGGAACCAGGCGGCTGGCAGCACGCCCCAGCCTGGGAGAGTCTCTGAGCCACCAGCTGCCCAGCCACCCACACTCCATTCTCAGGCCCTCCGTGCCTCCACCTCCGCCCTAGTCAGCACCTTCCTCACAACACCTCCAGGGCCCCTGGGCCAGAAGGAACAGGACAGGAAATGGCAGCCAGACACAGGTTCTGCGGGGTGGTGAGGTGGGCAGGAGAGAACAGAAGGTCCTCTCAGAGCCAGCAACCTATTGCAATCTGAATGCTGATGTGCCAAGACCGCATTAAAGTGCTGGGGACCTGAGGCTGCTGTGAGATAAAATGGGATGGGGCGAGCGGCAGCGGGTAATAGGCACTCAAGCCAGCAGCACCCAGATCTGGACGCCAGTGCCCACCTACTGCCACCACCTTCCGAATCCCAGAGTGAGAACCCAGCAGTGTGTCCAGGCCACATGGTCTCCTCGGTGAGCCCCCGGCCTGGCGCCCGGTCTGTGGCCATCACAGCGTGTGGTATCCAGTGCAGGCAGCCTTCTGCTAGGGTCACATACAGTTCTCTTCGCAGAACTCTTTCCCAACCACACTGTTTTATTTGCTTACTTTCTCTTGACCCCCTTGCCAAAGACAAATGATTTCTCAATCCCAAGTGCACGCAGGCGCATGCACACTCTCACACACACACACACACCCAGCCGTGACCCTGTAGGACACCCTCCTCCCCCTCCCCCTCATGTCATCTTGCTCTTGGCCATTGCTGATCCATCCAAATTGAGAAACAGTAACAGCGCAGAACATTTTACTGAACATTCTTAACTCCAAATATATTTCACAACACTGGGCACTGGGACATGTCCCAATCGTGTCTGGGGCACAGTATGTTTTTAAATATGTACCCAGGTGGGTGAGTGCATGTGCCTGCACGTTGAGTGCCTGCACGTTGAGTGCACGCACGCGCGCGCGCGCACACACACACACACACACACGAGCAGAGTCTTCCTGCCCTTGCTCAGGCACAACAGATGCTTGCTTTTTCATAGACATTCTGCAGAGTGGCAAAAGCTTGCATCACAAAGGGTGGGGCAAGTAAACTCACTTGCCCCGGCGAGACCTGGCGGGTGGCAGTGCAGGGGGTGCCGCTCCTTTTCCTCCTTTCCCTCGGTGGTGATGTGTTGGCGGTGCTCACCTCTCAGGGGTGGCTGTCAGGAGGGGCACCAGGGCAGACCCCCCCACCTGCTTTTGTTTTCCAAAAGGACTCCACAGTGCTCAGTCTTCAGATTCCAGGAGCCACCTCCAGGCTAAAGTCCCCTCATGGGCTCCCATCTCCTTCCCCAGGGTTCCAGGTCAAATCCCTCACCCTGGCCAACGCGCTTTGGGAATCCCCACTGCCTTCTCTAGATGCTGGTAGACCGGCCTAGCGGTGGGTGGAGGCAGACCGGCATGCTGTAAGGTGGTCATGCTTGCCCTTTTACTACAGAGGCAGCAGGGTGGAGGGAAGATGCCCAGCGAGCAAGACCCGACCCCTATCCTGACTCAGTCATGAGCTCACCTCAAGACAAGCCACCCTACCACATTCTCTCTATTCCTTCTCCCCTGTAATGAAGTGGAGGACGTCTGAACTTTGTTCATTCAAAAGTTGTACCCCGGGACCAGTGCTGTGGCATAGCAGGTTCAGCCACCACCTACAGTGCTGACTTCCCATGTGGGCACCAGTTTAGAGTCCCAGCTGCTCCTCTTCCAATCCAGCTCTCTGCTATGGCCTGGGAAAGCAGTAGAAGATGGCCCAAGTCCTTGGGCCCCTGCACCCGCATGGGAGACCTGGAAGAAGCTACTGGCTCCTGGCTTCAGATCGGCCCAGCTCCAGCTGTTGCAGCCATTTGGGAAGTGAACCAGTAGATGGAAGACCTCTCTCTCTCTTTCTCTCTCTCTCTTTGCCTCTGTCTCTCTGTAACTCTGCCTTTCAAATAAAAAAATCTTAAAAAAAAAAAAGTTTTTCCCCAGCCTCCAAGGAGTCCTCTGACGGACACAATGATTCTTCCTGAGCCATGCCCATCTGTCACCACCCACTGGGACACCCTCAGACATCTAGGTTGCCCAGTTAGGAAAGACCCAGCAAAACTCCAGACCCAACCCAGCAACTTATGCACTGTAAACCCTTCTGATCCAGGTGACCTGAGTTTCCTCCTTTATCCACTTGCTATTTACTTTTAGTAAGAAACTTCTAGAACTCATCACCAACCTTTCTTTGGAACCACTCTGTTGCCATGTGATCCCCAGTCTTCGAAGTCACAGCTGTCCTATCCTGTCCAATGCTCAGGGCAACTGCTTAAACTAACTCAGTGCCCGACATGGATACCAGGGCTGAGCACAGCATCCAGGTGAGTCTGTATGTGGGACAAGGACAAAGGTCTTGCCCCACAGGCAGAGCAGCCTGGACTCAGCACACAAAGTTCAGAAGATGAAAAGGGGAGGAGTTCCCGGGCTTCCAAGGAAGTTCAGCAGAACCCAGCCCTGGTTTACTGGCATCTTTACCGAGGGAAGACTGACAAGGATGGTTCTCCCCTTCACAGGACTTCCTGGAGCAGAACTGGAGTGTGTGCAAGGATTCAGCCATCAGTAGATTCTGTGGCACAGTCTGCAGAGTGGCCCATGTGGAAACCGAATGTCAGCTGGGTTCTAGAGCGTAAGTGCTAACTGGTACAAACCTGTGATCCATCCCTCTGTACACACCTTATCCCAGCACCAGCACCATGTCATGCAACTGCAAAGCATGTAGGTCAAAACGCAAACTCCGTCTACCTCTTTCTTCCTTACCACACACACGCACCTTTTCCCCACCTGGTGCTACCTTTTCACAGCTCAGCTGCTCATGGCCATCTGAGGTCATCAGCCTCCACTGCCACACAGGAAAGGAGAACAGCTGGGCACATCTGTGTGCCTTTCTTCATACTGTCTGGTGGATGAGGGAGTTTTCACCCACCCTTCTCTCAGAAGAAGCCACCCAGAAAAGAACGTGGTTCCAGCATGGCGCAAGCATCTCTACCCCTTACTCAATGGGGAATCCGTCTCCCCATGAGTCAGCTCCTTCCTGTCCGTGTCTAGGGAGCAAAGTCAAGTTCTCCCCTACCCTCCGTGGTGACCCCACCCAGGCTGCACCTCACCCATTAGGTCAACTCACTTGGCACAGAACAGATTTTTACTTCTGTCCACAGCTAAGGGGAGAAACATTAACTTCTGGCAAGTTCCTATCTATATCCTCAAGAAACCTAACTCACTGTTAAGAAATTAGAGCTGAATGAATCTGGGCCTTTTAGCAAGTAACTGAAGGATCATTTCTTCCCACCAACTCTTAACTCCCACTAGTAAAACCAGGCGAGCAAGGCCCAAGCGCATCATCTGAACCACCCTCGAGCCACTGCAAGTCTGAAAACCCACAGAGATCCTGTCTGGTTTGGACTGCACACTTCACATCGAAGGAAGCCGTGTCTGTGTCTTCTTTTCTTGAGAAGACCAAGTCTCGAAGCGATTGCTCAACTCTGCTGAAGACATCCCTCTGCACAGAGTAGAGGCGAGGGCGTTCCCCTGCTGAGGCCAGCAGTGTTCCAACTACAACAGCTCCCCAGGCAGCCTCCAGTGCAGAACGGGACCACATGCACTGGGCTCCTGGAGTCCACACGAGGAAAGCCCAGGGCTACTACACAGTGGCGTGAAGCCTGAGCCTGAGCCCCATCTCCCATCTCCCGGGGGAGCCTCCGTCAAGCCTGAGTGACAGCAAGGAAAGACCATCTCCAAGCCCCACCCTCCTCTCCTGCAGCCCCACAGTCGGCGGTCCTCTGTGCCGGTGTCTCCTCTCTGCAGGAGGGGCTCAGCCCACTTCCAACTCAGGCAGCCGAAGACCAAGGAAAGATGGCAGGAGAGGGCCTCACTGTACCACCAAGGGCCCAGAGCAAAAGGCCAGCGACCCCAGCTGGCTGAGAGAGAGGGGCTCGAGGCCCAGCACTACCCATGCCACATTTCCTTCTGAGTTCCTCTGCCCAGAGACAAATGGCACGGTTGGAACCAACCAGCAGGCAGTGATGGTTCAGGGACAGAATTCTCAGTTCCAGCAACCCAACCTCACTCTCCTACTGCCAAGATGAAACTGCCTGGCTGTGAGTTTTGCTAGACAGAATGGTGCTAGGAGCTAGGGGCCAGGGGCTAGGGGCTAGGGGCTAGGGGCTAGGGGCTAGGACCCGTACTTGGAGAACGTGAGAGGGCGGCAGCTCCACGGCTGGACCACCCACTCCTGAATGAGGAAGAAAGAAGTGGGGGATCCACCTGCAAGGGCTTCTGCAAGATCCTGTTTTCCTCGTTCTCAGCTTAACGACCAACAGCCAAACCAGGTCTGTGCATCCTGGAAGTCCTTTACATTCACTCTATCCTCGGTTTGAGGCTGCTCCACACACAGAAGTCACCCCTTCCTGACCCCACAACTGTCACTCGATCAGCTCAGGGTTTCTAAGGTCCTCAGGACAGAAGGAGAGGGACATATCTGTGGTGGAGATCCAAATCAAGATCTAAATGACACCCCCACCCCACCCCCAAAAAAGCCTGCTACGCACACGAGAACCAACAGCCTCCAACATGTTCTAGCTCCCAGGAGACCCCAGCATCCCACAAACAACCTGGTCCTGGTCCTGGTCCTGTCTGGAGCAGGGCTCGAAGGCCAGTTGGCCCTGACAAGCTACCACGCCTCCCCATGGACGGCGGCACTCAGCAGGTCCTATCCCAGGGCTCCAGCAATGTTCTCTGTCTCAAAGGCAGCCACTGACTCTTCAGCTCGGCGGAAAAATGACCTCACCTTGGCCTCCCTTTTCCAAGCAGACGGGGAACCGAGAGAGGGAAGGGCATACACAGCTCGGCAAAGGGCATACTCATCTTCCCCGAACCTTCATGCAACTTCATACACCTACCTGCAGTGTCTGTCTACAGTTCACTCAAATGCAAAAGTCCATATAGCATCCTGTGCTCTAATTTTAACAGGAAGCAGTGACTAAAAAGGAATTAGGCTTTCAAGAATTTCACCCCAGGCCGGCGCCGCGGCTCACTAGGCTAATCCTCCACCTGCGGCACTGGCACACCTTGTTCTAGTCTCGGTCGGGGCGCTGGATTCTGTCCTGGTTGCTCCTCTTCCAGGCCAGCTCTCTGCTGTGACCTGGGAGTGCAGTGGAGGATGGCCCACGTGCTTGGGCCCTGCACCTGCATGGGAGACCAGGAAGAAGCACCTGGCTCCTGGCTTCAGATCAGCACAGTGCGCCAGCCACAGTGTGTGGCCACAGCGGCCATTGAGGGGTGAACCAACGGAAAAGGAAGACCTTTCTCTCTGTCTCTCTCACTGTCCACTCTGCCTGTCAAAACAAAAAAAAAAAAAAAAAAAAAGAATTTCACCCCAAAAGCTTCTCCCAGGGAGCCTGCAGCTGTTCCCCTATTCTCACGGAGCCCTCCACCTCACAGCCAGAGAAGGTTCCACTCGGGAATGTTCCCTACCTTCTACAGGTGACATTAGATCTTCCCAAGAAACGTCTCCTAATGCTGTCAATAGTGCTGTATTCCAGGCCAGGCCACTCGTCACATCCAGTGTCATTCTTACATAGCTTCTTGGAACATCAAGTTTGTAATTCAAGACTAAGCCATTCAAACATTCTGCAAAATGTAAGCTCCCTGAGGACAGGATCCACATCTTTATCTCTGTCTTCAATGCCCTCGGCACTGGTTCAGGCAGCCAGGGCAGGAACATGAGAAGCTATGGCTAGTGAAACAAGCTCCTGGCACCCTCAGACAAAGGGACACCTTGCCACTAAATTTCAGCTCCAGAACCCCCAGAACAGCAAGGGAGACCCAGTTCCCCACGGGAGAAAGAAAAGGGACAGTTATAATCATGGGTGGGAAATGGGTCACTTTCATTTTCTCAAGGCATAAAGGAAATTATCCTTTTACTTGCTTATTTTTTTTTAATGTTGAGATTAGACAGTCGTTTGACAAGCTGCGAATGTTTAGTTGGTATTACCACAAATTATCCTTCCAGCAATAGAGTTCGTTGCTCCCTGACTAGTCAATATTAATAAACATTACTGAATGCTTTTACAACACAATTTATTTTTTAATATGGCTCTTTATGTATGCCGTAAAGTAAATATACCAATAAAAGCCAAAGATCTCAAACAACAGATTTAAAAAACAACCAAGAACTAACCAAATGCTAGCTAATGCCTTGCATGCTGCATGTATGGGGGAGGGGAGCCCAGCAGGTGCCTTTCTGCTGGGAATCCCAGGCAGCAGAGTTAAGGAAGATCGGTGTCCATTTCATTGTCTTTGGAGCCTTTTAAAGGGAAAGGGAAATATTATCAAACAGGCCATGTATTCCCAAGGATCTTCTAGATAAAAAGCATGGTATGTTGATCTCACATACGTATACCTATTGATCGGGCTGGGGGCAAGAGACATGGTTTACACTCTAGCTCTACTGGTGACCATCAGGTCACCCTGGCCAAACCACATGCCCTCCCCAGAGTTGAGTTTACGTCTTTGCAACAAGGCAAGGGTTGAGCTAGATGATTGCTTAGGTTCTTTCCAATCTGGTTTACAAAACTGAAAGGCTGTGGGGTTGACAGGGTGTGTGCCAGGTGGATAAAGCTCCTTCATGGAGGACCCATCTCTGATTCATCTGCTCCATCTTTTGTCATTAATCCCAAAACATAGTAGGGGCTCAGGCCATTTTTGCTGAATGAATGGACAAAGGAGGAGAGTTTAAGGGAAACACTTAGATGGGGGGGGGAGATACCCACCATCTCCTACACAGCCACCCAACCAACCCACACACATCCACATGCTAGAACACTTGTTCCTGTCGTCGGAAAGAGGAGCCCTCCCTGGGCCTGGTAGAAAGAAGCATGCCCCCTGCATTGGCCTAGGATCAAGGCCAATCTGTAGCTGGCTGCAGAGTGGAAGGCACTGTCCTGAGCCCCACAATTCTAGGGAGGACAATGGCATTCCCCGCGGCTGCAACCACCCCAAGTACAGTACTTGCAGATAAGGCTGCCTGCCAGTGTTAACACACGATGTCAGAAATGACAAAGGGACTAATCTCACTGCAGCAAGCGCTCAGGCAGGGACCTTGGTGGCTGCTGCACACCAGGAGGCCTGGGCTTCGAGCTCTTACGTAACCAGCCCTTTGTTTTACAATACTGAGTTCTCCAAAGTCATTTATTTGAAATATCTCTATCAACAAATTTCACCAAGAACAAAAGTTTTTCATTTGGGCATCGGGGCTGTGGGGTGATCTTATCGCACACAATCTCATACAGTCTCTTTCAACAAGGTCTTAGCGTGCTTATCTGTGAGGTTCCTGGTAGCCAAATATGATTGAAATGTTCTATTTATGCTCACTGGATTAAGGAGATGTTGCAAAACGGCACAAAAACCTGGCAGATGTAAGCAAGGTATTACAGCCCGCCAGTTAAGATCTGAAGGGAAGAGATCAATACCCACTTTTGTAGTTTTCTTTCTTTTCCTTTTTCTTTTAAGAAACCAGAAAAGTTGGGCTTTTAGAAAAAGGAAGAGGAAAAATAGTAAAATGCCTTCAGATTTATTGCTTCTCTGAGCCTCTTTCCAAGCCCAGAACAGGGCACCATGTTGCACGCTGGATGATGTCAGCCCAGGGAAACAAAAATAAAGCCAAAATATCCTCTCCAGCCCCTGAAAGGCCCTATAAGGGAATTCAACGATGGTTACAGATGAACAGAGTTTTTGTTGTTCTTGCCTCCCACACAAGGCTTTTAACCAGCACAAATAGCCAATTTCTGGGAAAACAGTTTTCAAAAAGCTGCAGACTTTTTCTTTCCCTCCTTCGCCTGGGGTGCGTGGAGGCAACAGCTTTGTCTCCTGGTTATCTCGGCTCGGTTTTGACATTTCCACTTTAGCCAGGAAGCCCAGCTGCTGCCCCCAGGTCCCACGCACCAGCCACGCCGACATGGAGACCGCTGAGCATCACTGAGGGCTATTAAAGGCCTCCGAAGAACGTTTCTTTGGAATCAGACCATTCCGAAAACCTTCGTAACGCCTACTGCCGCCTCCTTTCTGCTTTAGGACCCTGAAGATTAAATTACTTCTCCGGGAAGCGTCCGAGCTGAAGAGCCATCACTCTAAGCCATCAGTTAGGAGCACGAGGCTGGGCCGACTACCTGGACGGACACCAAGACACGCTGTGAAAGCAAACACCACTTCAATGGAGAAGAAGGCAAAAACCAAATAGTCACTTGCATCTTTCACGGGTTGTTTTCTTGTAGAAAAATGCAAAAATAATAAATAAATCTAGTCGATGGAGGTTTTAGAATACTGGGATCGGTGTGTTTGTATTTCCTGAAGATCATCTCAGCTACCCCAAGGCTGGGCGAGGGGCTGTAGGAATGCTTTGTGGATAGATGATGGGGGCTGGACTCTTCCCAGTGCAGGAAAACCATCAGCTAGAGGGGAGACACACGGCATGCCTGCACACAGCTTGACCTAACCACAGGGAGTCAAGAACAGAAACACCGCTAGGAGGAGAGGGAAGCTGACAGATGGCCCCCAGCTCCCAGCACCCACAGACAAGCTGGGCCTCAGAGGGACTCTGCACCTCCCACCCTCCACCCGGTATCCATGATACCTACTGTGTGCCAGGCCCTGGGCAAGTCACTGTACTGGATGCGTGGCTCGTCTGGGGAGGTTCCCCATCGACACTCTTCCCCATTAATGCACTTCACTGATTTCCTTGATCCCACTTAACACAATTTGGTTTCTTAGGTATTCTTGATCTCTATTAGACTGTAAATATCTGCTGTGTGTTTGGGGCTGGTGGCAGGCCTGGGACAGAGCAGGCAGTCCCCACATTTCTCTAAGTAACAGTTTTACTGTAAGATACCGTAAGATCGCCCCAGAAGTGCACCACTCCAGTGGTTTCTGGTGTATTCACAGAACTGCATCACTATCACTATCTAATTCCAGAATATTCTCATCACCTTAAAAAGAAACTCTGTGCCTATTAGCAGTCACTTCCCTTTCCCTTCAAGCCTAGCCCCGGGCAAAACTCATCTACCATCTCCCTCTTTAGATGTGCCTATTTTGAAGATTTTGTACACATGGAATCCTACAGCATGTGTCCTTTTGAGTCTGGCTTCTTTCCCACAACGTGCTGTTTCGAGTTTCATCCCAACCGTCGCTTGCATCAGGGCTTCGTTCCTTTGCACTGAACGGCAGGATTCCATCGTCAGCAGGTCCACGCTCCATCTACCCCCTCACCTGCGGGCAGACCCTGAGCTCTTTCCCTCTTCCTACCATCTCGGAGCCGCACTGGCACGAACAGTCGTGTAACAGCGAATCCATGGCCATATGCTTTCCCTTCTCGCTGTTGTGCACCTAGGGGTGGAACTCCCGGGTCTTTTGGTACCTCTGCGTCTAACCTTTCACGGACCTGCCAGAGTACGTCCCAGAGCAGCTGCTGTGCCATTCGCCACTCCCCTCAGCAACAGAGGAGGCGGCTAATTCTCAGTACGCTCTGGACCACAGGACTAAGTGACGGAAGTCCTCCTCTGCTGAGAGAGCCCCCAGAGAAGGAGATACCGCTTCCAGGCTCCTTTGGTCAATCAGCATCTTCATCTGCGTGCCACTTGAGTTCTATAGGCACCCCAAAGAAAGCCATTTATGTTGGGTTCATCTCAGAGAGGATCAAACGAAGCAAAGCAAAGCAAAAACACCAGACACAGCTCAAAGTAAATCACATATGTGATTTCAAGCCCTACCCTCCAGCCCACATCCAGCCTCAGTAATTGAATAATGCACACTCCTTACTCAGATTCAGTTGAAAAATAGGAGCAGGATCCCCTGTCCCGTTTTGATGCAGCCAAGGGAGCCTGATCTGTGTGCCCTTGATGGGAAGGGTGCAGACAGACTCAGTAAACACTTAAAAGCTCACGAGCAAATAAAAAAGTTCCCCAGATAAATTCAAGGAGACAGGGCCACGGAACTGGCACCTGTGGAGAAGATGGGAAAGCCACGAGCAAGCCGTGGCCTCTTTGCCTAAGCCCGGTGGAGTAAGCAGGGTGTCCCCTGCGTGCCTAAGTTCTGTTCAATGCTCCCCAAACTTCTTTTCCTGCCTCTGCGAAAGAGGGCAGCCGTAGTCCTTTCTGCACAGACTCCTGGCAAAGAACAAACAAACAAAGGCTGGGACGGAGCAAGGCCCTTTGCAAGCTGCAGGTAATTAAAACAGCCTGTAAATGCCCCGGCAGAAAGCACTTCAAAGACACGGTAATTCCAGCAATGGCCAGTCAAGACTGTGTGGTGTAAAAATTATGAGTTTTCCCAACGGGGAGCTTTGTGTGAAAAGGACAGGGGTTGGTGGCAAAGGGAGGGTGAGCCACTCAGAGAAGGTCTACAATTGGTGTCCATGCCCAGTGTGCGCGGGATGGGGTGTGTGTGTGTGTGTGTGTGTGGCGCACACATGCAGGCCAGAGAAAGGGGCCTGTGTGCATGTGTGTGTGAGAGCACACATTTATCAAGGCCCAGACGGTCCAAGCGTGTGGGCATGGAGATAAAAGGGAAAATAAAATAAGAGCAGCAAATCCGCATCCTCTTCCCCGCTGGGCCTTGTTTTCATGGGGAGAAGGACCAGGCAGCCTGCGCACGCCTCTGGCTCCTAACGTGCAAGACTGCCGAGCACACGGGCACCAAGGCCCAGCAGCAGCTCCCCGGATACGAGCACCTGGGTCTCACAGTCAGACACACCGTAGCCAGCAACACGCTGCAGGTTCTGCTCCCTGGAACACAGGATGGAGATACGGAGGCTTGACCTTGACTGTGGCTGCCTTTGCTAAGCCCCTGTGCCACTTGCCTTGGCACCCCGTGTTTAGATGAAGTAGTGACCAGTCCCTGAGCTGTGCACATGAGAATGGTGGCTACAGCTCTGATGCACGGGGACTCTGGCCCTGGTTCTTATGGCACGTGACACAGAAAACCCAAACTGACAACCAGCACTGACTCCCTGGCTACACACACTTTTGGAAAAACAGGTACATGCTAGCAGGTTTTCTTTTGTTTGTTTTGTTTCTGTATTTTCCCTGCAGACACCTGATTGTCCCAAAGGTACACTTCCCTAGGCAGGAGGGCCAGCAGCAACCCCAGGAAGCCTTCACCAGCTGACCTCCTCGGCCCCCACGGCTGGTCCCCATCCTACCCCATCTCCCCCGTGTTTACAGTTGCACAAATGGCCCTAGAGTACATCTACCAGCTTCCCTGTCTGTCCAGCGAGAGGGGCAGCAACCTGAAGTCGGAGCTTGACCTCACCTATCTCTGCATTCTCAAGCCCAGCAAAGGCGTGGCATTCATGGGAGCTCAGAAACACGCTGTCATGGGCCAGATGCATGGTGGGTGAGTCTCGACCACACCGAGTGCAATAAATACACCAGAACCTAGATGGCTACAGCATAGGACCCCTCACCCCCGGCAGCCGGCGGAACATTCAGCTGGCCCGCAGCAGGCTCCGTGCCCACACGGGGACCCAGGGAGCAGCCCCTGCCTGCCAGGGTGGCAGAAAAAGCAACGGCTGCCCACTGGCTTTATCTCTCCTTAAACAAAACCCTCCCTCACACCCCACTCACTCACTCCTCCCTGACATTGCTGGCCTCAGGCCCACACACAAAGACATCCTGCACTATTTTCATCTCCTGAGCTTCCACTCCTCCCTCCCCTGTGTGCAGATGAGAAAGGAAAGACCCCTTCTAATGCAAGGGGAAGGGGAAAGGGAAGCCAAGTGGAATCCTTCCTGAAGGGGCCACAACCCCACGAGGAGCCTGCTCCTCCCCAGTCTCCTCCCCTCCTCCTCCCCCTCCCCCGCCTCCATCCTCCCTTCTCGCCATTCAACACAAGATGCATGGATTTTGGACATTTGATTACTTCTAAGTATATATTTTTCCCCCAAATAGACTGAATACAATGGTTAGGAAATGTGACAGAAAACTATTCTCAGCCATTTATTGCCTTAATACCCACCTTTGTCCAACAGGCAGTTTTGACAACAGCGATAAATTCCAAATTTATGTCAACAGAGCATATGTTGAACACCTCATTTCTGAGCTAAAGCGGCATGCTGCCCTATAAATCACCGTTCTGTTTGAAATGAAAGTAGATTACAGGCCTGTGTTATTGAGCAGTTAGAGCTATAGTCATATAAATCAGAACTTTTAACTCTAGGCAATCCGTTGTGCAATTAACTAAAGGGTACTTTGTCATTTCAAGGCTTGTGCACAGACTTGGCAGGGCACAGAGCTACTGGGGAAGAGGGTGGGAAGGAAAACAAAGTTCTGAGGCAACAGGAAAGTTGTCAGCGGCAGCCTCCAGCCCCTGCCCCCAGCCCTGCTTGGTCCTGCAGCCGCCACCCCAAGAACCTGCCAAGGTTGTGTACTGGCAAGGACAAGCTCATCAGTAGCATCTGCCCAAAGACGACCCCATACATCATCACCAAGTCACCTCTAGGAATCCAAATGCCTTTTCATTCATCCATCAAGCATTTCCTGAGCACAAGCCTTGTGCATATACATCAGCTCAGGTGCTGAGATGATGACGCCAGAGCCGTGGGGGCTGATGCAAGTCCTGCAAACAGCCACTATCTACGTGACGCTGGCGAGGAAGAAGCAGAAGCACATTTGCACAAGACGGAGGTGAGCCTTGCCCGTCTGTTCATTCTTCCTCTCCTCACATGCTCAGAGCGGCCCAGGAGGCAGCGATTATTTCTGTATCTGTTTTTCTGAGAAGAAAATAGAAGCCCCAAGGATGCCATGGCCTTGAAGCTCGTAACTGGCAGAGCTTGACACAGCCAGTTAGTAGATGAAGACACGCAAGATCTCAGACTCGGGTGCCAGCCCTACTGGAAAATTCCACGCCCACAAAGTACTAGCTCGAAGACACCTGGATTCTCCAAGTCTCAGTCTTCTCACCTGTCAAATGGGGTGGTAGCAGTGACTTCAGAAGGCAGATGAATGAGACCGTGTAGGCAGAACAACCAGCATGGTGCTAAGAACACAACATGTTGAATAAATTTAAGCAGGTGCAAGGCCGAGGAAGAAGAAAGACAGGCCCTCGTTCCCCGGCCAGTCCATAGCCAACCACACAGAGAGCTGGAGAAGGAGACAGAGCTGGAATCCAGAAAGGAGAATGTGGTGCTAAGGCCAGCATGTCCACAAACACCCAGCACCACGGATGATGTGCAGACAAGGAGTGGCCAGCCAGCAGCTGCTGTTGCTGGAGATGTCTCAGGACACGGTGAGACCCAGCTTGTCCTCTCAGGGACTCTGTAGGCTGGGAAGGGCTCCTCTACCCATGGTTGGGAACACTAACAAAAAAGCTTCAGCTGAGGGCAAGAGTCCCATGGGATGGAGGTTTGACTTGAGCCAAGGGTTACGGTTAGGAATGAGCAGGTCCTGCTGGCCCAGCCCTCGGGAGCTACCTTACCCACAGTGGGCAGGTGGGGGAGCGGGTGGGGATAAGCTTACAGGGGTGCTAGAGCAGGCTGGATCATGCAGAGTCCTAGGAAGAAGGCTGCAGTCTACGATCTCCGTGCTGTTGTCAATGGGTAACTGCTGAAACCCTGCTCTGAACAATGGAGGTGGCTGGGCGTGGCGGGGTTCATGGAAGGAGACACACAAGATTGCCCAAATCCTAAACTGAGAATGAGGGCACTTCTACAGACAGCAGTTAGGTCAGCCTTCCAGAATACAATTCCAGTGCAGTACCACTACCATATCCCTGTAAGACGCTTCTGTTCCCTAAGAAGGAACAAGCAAACAGAGGTGGAGCAAACCACCTATCTCAAGCAACTGCCTGCCACAGATGCCTGCCTCCTCAGAGCATAGCTTACTGTGGCAGAGAATCAAAAGAGCCATTGCTTCTGGTTGCTAAAGCAATCATCTCCTCATCGAAATGCAGAAGGCAGGGGCAAGTGTTGTGATAAAGCAGGTTGGCCGGCGCCGTGGCTCACTAGGCTAATCCTCTGCCTGTGGTGCCGGCACTCCGGGTTCTAGTCCCGGTCAGAGTGCCAGATTCTGTCCCGGTTGCCCCTCTTCCAGTCCAGCTCTCTGCTGTGGCCCGGGAGTGCAGTGGAGGATGTCCCAAGTCCTTGGGCCCTGCACCCCAGGGGAGACCAGGATAAGTACCTGGCTCCTGCCTTCGGCTGCAGCAGCCATTGTGGGGTGAACCAATGGAAAAGGAAGACCTTTCTCTCTGTCTCTCTCACTGTCCACTCTGCCTGTCAAAAAACAAAAACAAAAACAAAACAAAAAAAGCTGCCACTTGCAATGCTAGCATCCTATATTGGAGTACAGTGGAGTCCTGGCTATTCTGCTTAGGATCCAGCTTCCTGCTAACACATCTGGGAAGGCAGTGGAAGATGGCCCAAGTGCTTGGGTCCCTGACACTCATGATGAAGACCCAAATGCGGTTCCTGGCTCCTGGCTGGCCCAGACCTGGCTGTAGTGGCCATTTGGGAAGTGAACCAGCAGATGAAAGCTTCCCCCCCACCCTAGTCTTTTGATTAATAAATCTTGAAAAACAACAAGAACGCAGATGGTAGCAAGAATGGGCAGCAGGGGAACTCTGCCGTGCTAGTTCTTCCTGTTTAGCCCTGAGCTGGCTACCAGCTCAACACGGCTGAGGCCAACACTCCTCAGGTCTTCCTGTCCCTCATGAGTGAGGACAGGCTGAGAATCAATTAGGGACTCATCTGGAATACGGAAAGAGACAACAAAGGCATGAGACACCAACTCATCCACCTAAAGCCTTCACTGAAGAAAGAAGACAGCACAGAAAACACCAGAAACCAACCCTTGCTCACGTGGTCCCCCGACTGCAATTGCAACACCCAGAGTGGGTGGAAATCAAAAGCTCAGAGGCCTTCGGAGGAGGACGGCTCCAGACCGAGCTCAGAAGACACGAAAGAAGCCGGCGCCGTGGCTCAGTAGGCTAATCCTCCGCTTGGCGGCGCCGGCACACCGGGTTCTAGTCCCGGTCGGGGCGCCGGATCCTGTCCCAGTTGCCCCTCTTCCAGGCCAGCTCTCTGCTGTGGCCAGGGAGTGCAGTGGAGGATGGCCCAAGTGCTTGGCCCCTGCACCCCAAGGGAGACCAGGAGAAGTACCTGGCTCCTGCCATCGGATCAGTGCGGTGCGCCGGCCGCAGCATGCCAGCCGCGGCGGCCATTGGAGGGTGAACCAACGGCAAAAAGGAAGACCTTTCTCTCTGTCTCTCTCTCTCACTGTCCACTCCGCCTGTCAAAAAAAAAAAAAAAAAAAAAAAAAAAAAGAAGAAGAAGAAGAAGAAGAAGGGAGTGAGCAGCACTGGTTCCAGGCACTCTAAGTCCATGCACACACATGCTGCCCACCCAACGCAAGGCGTGCTGACGACCACCGTGGAGAGCTGCAGAGAAACGTCCACCATCTCCTGGCTGTGCCCTCGAGGAGCTTAGTCAAGTAGGGGACACAAGACACACACATGAAGAAGACAGGACAGTGCAGGCCAGCAGCGCATGACAAGAACAGGGGAGACAGGTGGCTCAATGCTAGATGACGAGGCCCGAAGGCTGTGAACGCAGACCCCGCACGAGAGAAGCCGAGCGCAGCCTTTTCTCTCTGTAAGGTTTGTCACCATCTGGGAGGCTCGGATCCAATTCCAAAGCCCTCAGCACCCCTCCTGCAGCTCGTATATCCCCTGCTGGCCTTCACTGCAAAATGTTAAGTCTACCAAAACTCAATACGAACCCCACCCACCCTGCAATCACACGTCCTGTTTTTCTCCAGGATGGCAGGGCCTAGGGTGAAGATTCATACTGCCCCAAGGGCTGCAGGCACCAGTCCACACTGTCTATCTGCTCTCCTCCAGCTTACAAGGGGAGGACTGGCAGACGGGCCTGCCGCAGCTCTGCTGCCCGCGGCCACCCGGGTGCCTGACAGGCATTCCTCTACAGGCCCCCAGGCCGTGCCCTGCCAGCTGCCTTCCCTATGAGTCTGGCAAGGAGCTGTGCCTGCCTGGGCAGCCCTCTCTCTGCCGCTCACCAATGCAGAGCACGGGGCTGACCGCACTGAGAGCACGGGGCAGGATCTCCTCCCAAGTCTGCCCCTGTTCCCTGGAGGAAGTGGGAGACCCCCATCAGAAAGCCCCCTGCC
Source organism: Oryctolagus cuniculus (assembly GCF_964237555.1). Taxonomy (NCBI): domain Eukaryota; kingdom Metazoa; phylum Chordata; class Mammalia; order Lagomorpha; family Leporidae; genus Oryctolagus; species Oryctolagus cuniculus. The sequence continues at coordinate 106,029,970 of NC_091432.1, read as the reverse complement.
TCAACGCAGTAGCTCTCCACAACCTGTGCTGCACTGGCTTTCCCACGGCCTCCATCCTGTTCTCTCCGCCTTTACAAAGAGAGGGCCACGGTCAACCGTAATGAAATAAGCAGTAATAGACTGGGCAGGGAACTTCATCTCCTTTCCAGAAGATACAATCACATTCACACGCTAATTGCCGTGCTGGGAGCCTCCGGGCCTCTCTCCACAAGCAGGTAGAAAGGATGTGGAGGTGTCGTGGCCTGTATATAAATACAACACCCATATCGCGTCACCTCGGTACACCCAGCAAGGGCATGGCCGAGCCCCTCCTCCAGCGAGGCTGAGAGATGGAGTGGACCACAGGGAGCCTTCCCACCCTCCTCGTCTACTCTCCACTTCCCCTCCACCCTAGAGGGCTCTTCCTTGGGGCGCCTGGGCGAGGAGAGCAACAGAGGCCCCTTTAACGGGCTGTCGGCTGTGACCTTAACCAGGACGGTGAGCTTCAATCTCTCTTTTGGTAGATGACAGCAACAGACTTCCGACGGTAGAGAAGGGTCTGCCTCCTGAACAATGTCCCCCAAAAGTCACCGCTGCACGCAGGAAACAAGAGGGCCCAGAGGCGACGTCTGGGTCTATGATAGCCTCACCTTGGAGAAGCTGAGTCCTCTAGCCGGGAAGGTCCCCCGGCCTTCTATGTGTCCAGGAACAAACGCACCCTAGCCTTCCACACACATCGCCTACACTATACTTGAGAACATCCCCCAAATACATGCCACGTAGAACACGGAACAGCTGTGGGGCACTGGACGACAGGAGAACACGTTAAGTGTGAGAACAGGGTGCGTCACCCAGAGATGGCGCACGAGGACGACCGCCAGCGGGGCTCCACGCACGCCTCTTCCAGGAAAACCGCAATGCCCAAGACCAGTCGTCACCAGGAGATGTCATTCACAGGTGCCACCATGGAAGATCAACTGTCCAACCCCCAGCCTTTGGCAGGCAACCCTCCGCTCAGTGCGCACCTTCATTCACCTTGGAAAGCTGCGCACTCTAGCTACCACCGCAAGTCACCCACAGCTCCCAGCACTAGAAGGCGAGAGCCTCAATATTCCAAAGCCAGTACGGGGCACAAGGTGACTATGAGATCCTACATGGACACGTGCACGCTCTACGCCTCGGTTTCCCCACCTGTACAATAATGAAGTTCTTTCCAACACTGCCAGCATGGGGACGGGTCTGTGAGCCACGAGCTCATGAGTCCCTCCCTTACGGGCACAACAGTTGGGACAACTCAAGCCAGACAGCACTTGCACAGCTACCTCTGGGTGGCCCCACACAGAGCACCCTCACTTTCCAAACAGTGGGAAGTGACTTTCACAGCATGACCACGTGGGATCCAAAGGATAATGCTATTATCTTCAGCACTTCCTGGGAGAATCCACTTCTTTTTAAAACTGCACTCAGGCTGTTCACACAGTAAAGAGAAGGTGGGAAGAAGGACTGGCGAGGAGGGTCGGGAAGGACGCTGGCACTGCAGAAGGCACTCTGGCTGGGGTCCAAGCCTGAGGATGCCATGCACACTTCTGCCCTTACTCACTCGGAGCCCCCAGCAGGAGAGTGCACACTCACAAAGTGACTTCACAGCCCAGGAGAAAGAGGTGAGTCCATGGAAGAGGCAGGAGAACGGCAGATCTCTTTTCTTCTCGGAGCTGAACAAGAAGGCTGGATACGGGTCCACCCTGCCTGGGTTTCCAGGTAAAAAGCTGCTCCCTGTTGCAGAAGCCCCCAAAAACTACAAAAGGAAGAGTACTGGTTCCCATGTCCCCAGGGATGAGCCATCAAGCTCCTTCTGCTTCATTTTTGTGGCACTGTTGGTTGCTACAACAAATTGTCACAAACTTAGCGGCTTAAAACAACACAAAGGGGGCCAGTGTTGTGGTACCATGGGTTAAGCCGCCAATTGTGATACCAGAATCCTCCATCAGAGTGCTGGTTTGAGTCATGGATGCTCTGCTTCCAATCCAGCTTCCTGTGAATGCCCCGGGAAGGCAGAGGGTGATGACCCACGTGGGAGACCTGGATAGAGTTCCTGGCTCCTGGCTTCAGCCTGGCCCAGTCCTGGCTGTTGCAGCCATTTGGGAGGGAACCAGCAGATGGGAGATTTCTGTCTCTCCCTATATGTCGTTCTGCCTTTCAAATGAAATAATCTGTTAATACACAGACACAAGCCTATTATCTTACAGTCCTGTAGGTAAGGAGTTTGAAATGGGTCCCCCTGGGCCAGAATCAAGGTGTTGCCTGCCATGTGGCTTCTGCAGGGTTGAGGGGAGATTCTGTCCCCCACCTCCTGCAGCCCCCAGAGACCGCCCTCACTGCTGGGCCCATGGCTCAGGCCTCCCCTTGGCTCACTCTTCCTTCTGTGACTCTTGACACTGGCTCGTCTCCCTCCTCATCCATGTGTAGAGACCCTGCGGTTACACTGAGTACAACAGACTCACCTGGATAGGTTGGGACGTCTACCTAAGGTCAGCCGACCAGCAGCTTTTCTTCCCCTGTGATATCCTAATGGGCTCCAAAGATTAGGACAGGGACATCACAAACTGTACATCTTCAGGAGCAGAGTTTTCTGTCCCAATCTGCCTGATACCCAGCACCTGCCACACTGGACATCACAGCAGCCCCTCAGGGCTCTCTCCTAAGGAGGTGGGTGTCCCGTGGAGGACCCCAGTCGGTGTCCCGTGCACTGCTGGAGCACTACAGTGATCCCCTGGGTACACTCATCTCTGCATGTACACCTGTGCGCAGGCTCATGGTCTCAACCCCAGAGGGAAGCAACTATAGTGCACACCCCTTGTCCTCCCATCCAATGCACCTGGCACAACTCTGCACACTGAATGACTCCCTCAGTACTGGTGGCTTATCTGATCCTAGGACCAATAATCCCACCTAGGGGTTATCCAGGTTCCGGAACGAGGGAATTGCTCCCTCTTAGTTTTGGAATTAACCCGAAAGGTATTTATTTTAAAAAGCACAGACCAGTGTGTATCACACAATAGACACTTAATAAAAGTTTTCCATTTTTCTTCTCTGTCTCTGGTTCCATTCCTTTCACCCATTTTCATGATTTAAAAAGTGACTTCACAGACATGGAGGCAGGCAAATATGTAAGAACCAGCAACAAGGCTTTCAGAAAATACCATTATGGATTTTCTGTTCTTCCATCCTGGCCTACATTCTACCCACCAACTTGGGGGGGTCACAGGAGCCCTAAATTTCACCTCTGTCAAATACTCAACCACATGGCCCAAGCCAGATAAATAAAATGCTGGGTCCACTTCCAGCAGCAAGCATTAGATGACCCCATTCGCTACAAAGAGCAAACACCCCTTTCCTCACCTTCACAACTTGCCCACGAACCCAAAAGCCTCTATTCCCCAGCCTGCCTTTCACTGCCACTGCATCTGGAAACCAAGAAGTGAAAGGGGGTAGGGGAAGACTCCTCGCAAAGCCACGGTGAGGAAATCCAGCTCTGCCTTGTGGGAACGCAACCTGCGTCGGGAGATCAAACCCAAGCCGCCAGAAGTTTGCCAATCCCTTTTCCCTGCACCTACTTGGCACCAAGACAAACACCAGGGGCAGAGCAGAAGGCAAAGGCAGCGAAGCTACGCAGCTCCCAGAGTCCTTCCAATCAAGTGTGCGGCCGTATTTGGATGACGTTCAGCACTTTTCACAGAGCCACCCCTGCTCAGCACAGCCTTCCCGAGCCCATGCTAGGTGCACGCCTGCGTGTCTCAGGAACCACATTTCGCACCCGCCGGCCTCGCCACTCTGGGCACTGCTAAAAAGTGGGGCCACTGAGTCACCTCCACGGGAGATGGGAATACAAGGGTCTTTAAAAAGTCCATGGAAAAGGAGTATTACGGGGGAGAGGAGGCATGGATTTCACAATTTTTGCACTAGATTTACCTTTTAATTCCATTTTCCAGGAGCTCTCTGAAGTTCCCTCTCGCTCCCCCAGCCTGTGGGGGGCTCTCTTCAGAGTGAGCTCCTTACCTGGGATAGGGCACTCTGATGCCACAATCTGGCTCTGAGCCTGGGCTGTGGTCCTCTGAAGTCACAACAGGTTTGTGTGGACCGTGGGGCTGAGCCAGCCAAGCACCTGTGCCGGGGGGTGCGGGGGAGCTCACTGAGGCTGCCAGGAGAGCCACTTCTACTGACGCTCACCTGCCAGGAGACCCATTTCCTTTACCTAAGGTCCCAGCCCTAGCAAGCCACGGCCAAGACCTCCGAGGCCGACGTTCCTGCTTAAATGTGGGGTCACTGCAGGGACCATAGTGAGAGGGCCCAGGAGGAACCTCACCAGCCCTGATGGCTGCCACCTTTACAGACTCCAGCCTGGAGCTCAGGCCTTGACAGGCAAGCACCCTTCTGGGCCTCAAAGCTGTTGCTTTTTCAATTCCAAGATCAGACTGGACTTAGGAGAAGGTGGGTCCCCTCCTCCCAGTGGCTACCAGGACTCAGCAAAGGAGGCACCATGGAAAACGCAGATGGGGACCTTCGAGTGGATGACCCCACGGGCACCCAGCCAGGCTGAGCAGCACCATGAGGTGAAGAAAGGGGCGGGGCAGGCCTGGTGAGCAGCCAACTCCTCCAAGTCAGGGCAGTCAGTCGTTAGGACTGAAAAGTACACCCTACGCATCTTATAAACGGACTCATTCACCACCAAGAGAACCCGGGCACCTCAAAGAGGCGGGGCCCCAGCGGATGCCATGAAGGAGGGAGCGGAGAGATGGATGGGCAGCAGTTTGGGTTTTGGTGCGATCTGGAAGGTTACCAGCCCTGTGAGGAGCTGCACTATAAAAAGAGTCAGACACTAAGTATTTCCTTTCCCATAAAATATTCATTGCTGCATGGAAGAGCCAAGAAGCCGAAACCTCAAGCATTTCTAACTTTGTGCTGCAGTAATAACAGAGTTTTATAGGAGCCTTCCGAGTGTACACAGACCAGGCTATAAATACACCTCCACCTAGGAGAAAGGAGGGGAGACACACACAGCCCCTCTCACAATCTGTACTGCAAGGCAGAAGACCCCAGGCACACCTCTGCTTGTGCTCAGCTCTCAGCGGGCAGCAGACAGGGTGCCCACCAGACCAGTTCTTGCCGGAATGCCTGCAGGGAATCCCAGCTCCTCGAACTCCGCTCACACATGCCACTGCTCCTGCTTCACAATGGAGCTGGGTCCCAAGTGTCTGGTGTTTACTCAGCTCTTAGCAACTTACAGGGTGCTTTCCTTAGCCCTTCATCCCCAAAACAAGCTGCAAAGTAGGCAGAGGGGGCGCTGTGGTCCCGACAGGGCTCACAGAGGGTGAGCAACTTGTGAAGCCAAGAACCTCCTCCCTCTGACCCCACTCCTCTCCCTGCTGCCCTCCCTCCTGGCACACACGGAAAGCCAGAACGCTAAAGCATAACCAGCCGGACTGATGGCCACGCTTCAACGGCACGACCCTGACCTTGGCGAGTGATTTGGAAAATTCACCTTGCAGGGGTAGCTCTTCCCTCTCCCGTGTGTGTAAAATAATGAGCCCCTGCCAGGGGTTATCACCGTGAGTACCAGGCATGCTGAGCCGAGTGCTGCTCTTTCCGTCTCCAGCTTCTCACACCGACTTCACTTCACCACCCCTTCACAATGTTCCGCGTGGAAAGGCTACAGGTTCACAAAATGCTGTGTAGTACTTCCAGAACATGGACGCTGACGTTTACCTGCAGACTACGTTCAAAAGCAAAAGCTTTCCCTCTCCCTTGATAAAGTAGCTCCTCCAGTGTCCCTAAGTACCCCACCCGAACAGCTGGGTTCTGCCAAGAGACTTTGGGGCTGTCAATTCACTGACTTCCAATGATCCGTTCAGGGAGTCAAAGACGCAGAATCTCCCCATTTGCCCTGAGATACACCTATCACACGAGGGCCAGACTCGGGTAAGGATGCTGCTGAGAACCCACGAAGGCGCCTCTGTTCTGACAGCACAGTGAAGTGCACCGCGGCCAGGCTGCCTGCGACCAGCAGTCAGTGAAATACACCTTGCATCCTCCTAGAGCTCTCCCGGAGTCTGAGCACTCAGTGTGGGTGCCAAAGAACGAGAAGGGGGGTGAGTGACACCTTCCTCGGAGATGATTGACTCTGCCTCGGTCAACTTAGAGCTAGTGTGGCCCTCACAGCTTTTAATGGCCCTACATGGTTCAGTGAATTTGGGCATTCACTGGTGGGCCATCTGGGGACAGGCCTGCCCATCTGCAAACTGGCAGGCTTCCCTACTTGTTCTGTGGAACAACAAAGGGCAATACATTAGCAGCTTCAACTATTCACAATGCTTCTAGCACCCGACTCTTAAGAAAAACCAGATCGGCAAAAACAAACGACCTCATGTGCAAGAATTTAGCCAAAATTTGGGGACAAAATTGTTTAAAGCTTTATCACAGAGGGCAAGGTTTTGAAGCCTCAGCACTACTGGCATTTTAGACCAAGTGATTATCTGCAGTGGGGGTGGAGGGGCAGCAGGAGGGAGACCATACTGCTCATTTTAGGGAGTTTAGAAACATCCCGGCTTGTACTCACTGCATATGGGTCACGATCACCCTCGGTGTGACAACCAAAGATGTCTCCAGACGTCGCCAAATGTGCCCTGGGAGACAAATGGCCTCCAAGTGAGGATCACCATGCTAGTTCTATACCTTCCATATGCCACTGTGCAATCATCGGTGATAACCAAAACACCAGCCCCTCACGTGCTGTCAGATCATGAACAGTCCAAGGACTCTGCACTATCTCGGGTCTTTAGAAAGCAGGAGAATGTCTACTGTATTACACAAAGTGCTTCAGCACGAGGATTTGCCAAAAACAACCTCAGCTGGCCAGAAAATGTCCTGAGTTATCCCAGCGTTATCCCCAAATACTCCAGTTAACTGTGTTTTATTCTCTTTACAGAAGCATACGCAAATATGCATGGTATCATTTGAAGCTAAGCTCACTCAGGCTCATAAAAGGACTCAAGTGTAAGCTCCACCATCAGCTGAAAGCATCTATTTTGTTTAGGAGCAACTGGGAGAGGGGATTGGGAAAGCAGTTGTAGAGGAGATAAAAAGAAGTTCTGATCACCTCGCTGGATACCGTTTTTTTGGCTATGCACAGCTCGCTAATAACAGCCACTAGGAACCAGAGACTGGCTTGCACAGTCACAGCTAACCTGCGTTCAGAGCTCAGATGCATACACACAGCCATCCGTGCCCAGCCCTGATGCGGACACCTGTGAAATGTACACAGTCAAGCACCTGCCCACTCCCCGCTCAGGACGCAGCATCAGTCCCAGATTCCCAAGTGGCGCATCTCCACTAGCCTCAGAAGTAAAGTGGAAGTGGCTGAGGCTGGGTAGGGATGGAAAGGGTACGAAGATCCCAGGCAAGTACATCTCCCCCAGCCACGCTGCTGGGCGCATGTGGGCCTCCAGGAGGTGTTGCGAGTTTTCCAACTCTCTCCAATGACAAAGTCGCTGGAGATGTCCAGGGACAAGCTCCCCGCAAAGCCCCAGGCAGTCACTGGGGCCGGGGGCAGGGGGTATAGTCCTCTAGCACCAGGCTATGCCCCTGGGACGTCTGCTCTTTCCTCAAGACAGTGAGCCGGCCCAGCCAAGTGGCCTCTCTCCCAGGCTAACACACACAGAAACTTTTCCTAAGTGCAAGAAAAACAAAGACAGCTCCTCCCCAGGCATCCTGCCTCTCTCTCTCCAGGACCATCGCTGAGAGTCGCCCGATGTCCACACACACCTTGCTCGTCCCAGGAAATCAATATGAAAATCAATTCATCCACTGATATATTTTATCAAGATACATGTGGCCATGCCACATTTCATTTGCAGCACGGCACTCAGGGAAGCCAAGGTCACGGGGTAGAGAGCGGGCTGCAGGAGGGAGGGCGGGGCAGAAGCCCACATTTCTGCACCGGCTGCAAATAGAAAAGTGAATGAAATGGGAATAGAGATAGAAAAGGGAGCCTGGGGATGCAACAATTACTGTATGTAGGAGGCGCAGCCACGCTCCAGCCTGCCAGCTTGTTTAAATGTGAAGTAGTTGGTAGATTTAAAATTCTAAGCGTTTTTCTTCTTAACCATGGCAAACGGAAAATGGTTTCGCTTGCATGCCGGTCAGTAATAGAATATAAAATATTTTTCACCAGAAATGAAGACAGAGAGAGAGGGGGAAAAAAATGGGGGGCGAGGTTGGGGTGGAGGGCAAGGGAGACAGACAGACAGACAGACAGACCCTGGCCAGAGGAAAAGGGACCGGGCAGGTGGGCAGAGGGATACATGCTGGGAGCCAGCGTAAGGCAGGAAGCGAAAGGAGATTTTGACAAGCCTCGTGGAGGAAAATTATGATATCTGCATGGCTGCGAAGGGGCATATTTTTAGTAAATTTGAAAGTGATTTGCCACACACGGCACCATCCCACTCGGAGGGTTCTCTGCCGGCTCCAGTGACTGCGCCGCCGTGGATCAAATGTACTCAGTAATTGCAGAGTCACTGCTACCCTCTCACCTCTAAACAGAGCAGATTAAAATAGCATGAACAGCTATAATAACAGGTTTGGGATTCGGCTTTTTACAGCCAGAAAAATGCTTATGGAAATAGGGATTTTGCTGACTATTTTCCAAGTGAAGGGAAAGAGGGGGGGAAGAAAGTAGCCACTGGAGCTGAACGGCAAAACTGTGCCTGGTGCCGAGCGGGGCCCTGGGCTGCTGCGTGGCTCTGCCCAGCGGGGCCAAGGCTGTTGACAAAGGTGCCAGACAGACTCAGGGTGCTGGAATACACACTAGGATCTGGCCTCGCCTCCCGCCCCCACGCTGGGGCCTCTCTCTGTCCAGGTCCTTCTGGCTCCAGGGCTCAGGGGTCCTGCAGAGATTCTGTGTGTCCCTGTGCTTGCAGGAAGTCCCATCCAGCTGCTCCAGTGCCCCAAGGAAGGGAACCTGGGCAGGGCAAACAACACATGGGATGGGGGTTGGGGGAGACACCCACTTTTGGGGAAGGTAAACCAACTCCATGAACTTAGATCCCCTTCTAAAGCAGCCTGGGGTTTCACTACCAGAACCCAAAACTAGACACTGCCTGAGCTCCACTTGACAACACTTGTCCTCCAAACACAGCTGAATACAACCACAGCTACTGTCTGTGCCTCTGCTTCCTGGGTTCCAGGCCCTAATGAGGCTGTTTCATAGCTCACTGAATCCCCATCACATACCCTAGGAGCTAGCTGCTATTTTACCTCCCGTTTTGCAGATGAGAAAATCAAGAGTTCAGAGATCGAGGCACTTGCCCCTAGTCTTACTGGCTGGAAGGTGTTTGAGTCAGAACTCAAACCCAGGGCTAACCTGGCCCCAGAGGTTGAGACCATCTGTCACCGTGGTCACTGTGCCCATGTGGACGGCTTCCACCTGCTCCAGACTCCACCCTCTGCACCTTCCACATGGCTACCCATGGGTAAAACCAAGAGCAGGCCATGTTGCTGACTGCACACCTTGGTTTGGGAGGAACCTCCCCCTCCGGATGGACCCCCCCCCCCCAACAAAGAGATGGATCCAGGGTCCAAGCTGCTGTGGGCAGGTCCATGGGTGAGCTGAGTCACTCATGGTCAGCACTCTTCCACATCTCCAGCACCTGGGGAGCTCAGGCCTCAGGGAATGCTCACTGCTCTGGGGGTTCCTCTCACCTTGGTGCAGCCGTGCACACTGCATGAAAGCCAGGGCCAGGTGGCACAGTCACAAGGGGACAGGGCACACTCCCCAGAGAGGGAAAGAGATTTTCCAAAGTCTATCCAGACTAAGCAAGAAAGGCGAGGACCCAGGCAAGCCTAACTCAGCCCTGGGACTTTCCTGCCAGGTCTTTATTAACCCAGCTGGCGTTGCTAGCGATACACTGGGAGGCTGGGGTGGAGGACAACGCCCTGACTCTGCAGACCCAGGCCTAGCCTCATTAGCAGGGGACACTGCTGAGATTCTGCACCTCCAGCCAACACCACGTGCTCAGCTGCACCTCCCCAAGCACAGCACAGGAGTAATCAGAGGCCTTTCCATAGCTCACTCCAGCACAGCCACATGGGCACAGGTGACACCTGACAGGAGACCCACCCATCTGCCTGGCCATGGAGGCTGCTGCAGGCCCCTCCCTGAGCCCCTCTGCCTCCCGGGCAGCCTGACGGGGCCCTAGTCTAACATGTGCCTTCGGAAACTCCCCTCTTGATGCAACACTTGATCAAGAGCCCAGAACGAGGTACCACCTCCTACCTACCCACAAACACCTGGAAGACAAAGCAATCCTAGCAGCAGAAGCCATCACTGAACAGGCCACGTAAGAGTGTGTGTGAATATGTGTGAGAGAGTATATATGTATGTGAGTGTGTGAGTGTGTGAGTGTGTGAGTGCGTGTGAGCGTGTGAGTATATGAGTGTGTGTGTGTTTACTGGGATGGGGGGCCTGGGGGAACATAAGACCATTCCAGTGGTCCTCTAGGACATGTACACCTATCTGGGGAGCTTATCTAATATAGTCCCCCGTTCCCACTCAAGCGTTCCGATTCCAGCCCACCCACATGGGCCCAGTCTTTAACACACACCCCATGGGGTTCCACTGCCAGCAGATCAGCAGATGATTCTGAGAAACCCTGAGCCTACAGGCTGCAGAGGGAGAGAAGACACATCCAGTGCAGGGCTCCTCACAAGGGAGTCACACTTGACGGGTTCTGAAAAGAGGAGGATACTTCAGAAAGTCTGTAGAAAACGGAATTAAAAGATGTTTACGTTCGTGCAAAAACACTGACGTTCATGCACGGTTTCTTTTTCATAATTTCTTACCGACTCTTTGAAGAGCCCTCCTAGACAAACATCCCCATCCCTGCCTTCACCCTGAGCTACAGGGCAGACACTGTTGCCCCCAAACTCTGCCGGGGGTGGAGTGGAGGAGGAGTCGAGGCACACTAGCCCAGAGACCAGGATATGGTGCTGGCCTGCAAGAGGCTCACGACCTGCTAGGGGACAGGAGGATATGCACCTGACAGTCAGGGGACCCTACCAGCTGGGCTCAAACTAAGTCCATTTCTGTCCAGCAGAGACTCGGCTATGGATCGGGAGACGGAGAAATGCAGGGAGCCCCGCATAGGGCCAGGAGCTCACAGAGTCCCCGGTCCAGCAGTGGCCTCCCTCCCAAGGTCATACAGTCCAAGACACACAGGGCCCCCACTTCAGGTTGTGCAAGTCTCAGAGAACTCAGCTTTCAGAACCCCCCTCAAGAGGAGGACATCTGAGCACTCCCCCCGCCTCGCTGCTGTCCCCCGCAGCCCTGGTCCCCACATGATGCCAGGCCCACTCCCAGCAACTTCGCTCACCTCCTCCCAGATGGGTCTGAGGGCCTTGGCCACCATCCTTATTCCAGACAACATGGGCCCCGCTCCTTCATGGTCAGATTTCCTGAGACCAACCTTATCGGACCCAGCTGACTGTCTGGTCACCACCCACCCCAGCAACCTCAATGTCCCAGAGGCAGGAATGAGGCAGAAGGGGCAAGCAGGGAGAAGCGGCCCTAGGGCTCCTTTTGTGTGGCTCCCTCCTGGATTATTCCAATTCAGAGCAGCCGACTAGCCCCACGTTTAAGACCAGATGGGGCAGAGCTGGCACTGGATGAAAGCAGTGTCTATGCCTGGGCACGAGGGATGGGTTCCAGGGAGAGACTGCAGAACAAAGCCTCAGCGCTGGAAAGAGCCCTAACGTGGCAGAACCCACGAGCACAGCTTGTCCCAGCCCTTCCATCTAGGAGTGTGCACTTAGCAGGGGCGGGGGGCTGCAGGGAGGACCAGGGGCTCTGTTCCCAGGGTAACCCGGTCCTCTCCTTTCACAAACGAGGACACACCAGTCCCGAGGGTTTGAGTGTGCACACCCAGGTCTGGCCCCAAAGTCCGTAATCTTCATGTGTCTGGGAGTGAGGCTGCTTTGCTGTCTTCTCATTGGATTTCCTCTTCATGGGAAAACAGATGTGTGTGGAAGGCACCTCCTTGACGGGGGTCGGATCTGACTCTAGAAGACCCTATCTAGTCACCCGAGGCCAAAAAAGGGGCTAAGACGGTGCCTCTACACCCAGCACTCCCAGGCACCTCCCAGCAGCCCAGCTCTGCCCTAGAGGGAAACCTAATGGGACCAGTGCCGCTCACAAATCTGGAGCAGGACAGAAAGAGGAGGTAAGAGGAGGCTTTTCTTGTTAAGCATCCCCTTGCTGTGAAGGGAACGGGAACCCTCCTGCAGACTTGACCAGAAGACAGGTCCTACGAGGAGAGACAAGTATGAAAGTAAGTTAAGAGAGAAGTCATGGGGAAGCAGGGCAGGGACCCTGGCCCTGACATTTTTTATGGGGAACAGTTCAAGTCCTGGCTGCTCCACTTCTGATCCAGCTCCCCACTAATGCGCCTGAGAAAGCAGCAGAGGGTGGCCTGAGTGCTTGGGCCCCTGTACTCACTTGGCAGACCCGGATGAAGCTCCTGGCTCCTGCCTGGCCCAGCCCTGGCTGTTGCAGCCATTTGGGAAGTGACCCAGATGATGGAAGATCGGTCTCCCCCCTCTCTCTCTCTCTGGATGATGGGTCTCCTCTCTCTCTCTCTCTCTCTCTCTCTCTCTCATTCTGCCTTTCAAATAAACAAAATAATTTAAAAGGTTTATATTCATCTGCTTCAAAGCAGAGTGCCAGAGAGAGAGAGAGAGAGGAAGGGAGGGAAGGGGGTAGGGAGGGGGGTAGGGAGGGAGGGAAAGAATCTTCCATGTACAGGGTTACTTCTCAAATACTCACAGAAGCCAGGGCTGGACCAGGTCAAATCCAGGAGCCTGGAACTCCCTGTGTCTCCCACAGGGATGCCAGGGTTCCAAGCACTTGAGGCATCACTTGCGGCCTCCAATGATGCATTAGCAGGAGGCTGGATTGGAAGCAGAGTAGCTGGGGCTCGAAATGGCACTGATACGGGATGTGGCATCCCAAGCTGCAGCTTAACCTGCTATACCCCAACACGGACCCCTGCCATTCGATAGCTAGATAACCTTAGACAGAATGCCCAAATTCATTGGGCCACACCCTCCTCAGCTCCAACACAGCAAAGGATAATGCCACCTACTGCCTACCTCCAAAATCAGCTTCGTGCTCACAGGAGACCAGCAAGGGAACCAGCGGAGCAGAACTGTTCAACTTGAAACTTTTCAGTAAGTTTGAAATTATTTCATAAGAATAACACACAGGGGCCGGCGCTGTGGCTCACTTGGTTAATCCTCCACCTGCGGCACCAGCATCCCATATGTCCCAGCTGCTCCTCTTCCAGTCCAGCTCTCTGCTGTGGCCCGGGAAGGCAGTGGAGGATGGCCCAGGTGCTTGGGCCCCTGCACCTGCATTAGAGACCAGGAGGAAGCACCTGACTTCCTGGCTTTGGATGGGCTCAGCACCAGCCGTAGTGGCCATTTGGGGAGTGAACCAATGGAAGGAAGACCTTTCTCTCTGTCTCTCTCTCTCACTGTCTAACTCTATCTGTCAAATAAAAAAAAAAAAATCGTTCACTCTCTCTTTGCATGGCTCCACTTCTTGTGTGTGTTACAGCTGTCTTTCACTTATTAGCTCCAACAAAACTAAATGACACAAAAGAAAGGGAAGCAGGTGGATGGGCGGGTTCAGGGTGTGAGGGCTGTGCCTGGTCCAGGCAAAAGGGTCCATCCAGGTGCCTCCTGCACCACCTGTTGGCTGTAGCATGGACATCCTCCCCAGCCACGCTGCCAGTTCCCGGGAGGTCAAGCCCCCTGCCCTCACAGCCTCCGGTGCCACACTCTGCCCTCGGTAGTCATTTAATACCTGTGTCCACCTGACAATGAGGGCGCGTGAGCCACTGGAACAGGTGCGCCCTGCACAGTCATTACAGACAGAGATTTTCATCAGCCTGGCTTGGCTTAACTGTCTCCTTTTGGTGTACAAGGCTCAGGTTTCAGGGATGTGGCCAACAGACTCTGATTTGCCAGTGGCCAAAATGATGAAACCATCTCAGTGCTACGAGCCCAAAGGGTTAATGTTTGAGGTTGGATTTTTTTTTTTCTTCTCTCCCATCATCCCCTTTCCAAATGACTGGTCTTAATCCCAGAGCTTAGCAAGGTGGAATTCCAGAACACCTCAGTTCCGGACCCTGTGTGGCAGGGGGTGGGGGCACGCAAGGAGAGAGGCTAAGAGAAAGGAGAGGGTAGGAGAAGCACTGGAAGCTAATCTGAAGACCCTTACACATGGCTGCCTTAGGGTCATCACAGCCATGAACCTGGCCACCAGTGCCTGCCATCCATTCACCGTCGCTGGTATGAGTGCTGGTGACAATGATGTATTAAAGACTCAAAAAGGCTGCTTGCTTCTGTGGGTTACCTGGTCCCCCGCGTGGGACTCACATACACACACTGTCAGTTGAACAAATAAGACATGAACACCCAGAGAGTCGCAAACGAGACCATCACCTCAGTCTCCCGGAGCAAAGTGACCCTCCATGCATCATACATCTGCTGAAACCCTGTTGAGATTATTCGTATGTTTTCATTCCTAATTCAGAAATAATAAGTGGTTCATGGGTTCCAAGTTTAAAAATATATTCATCATCTGGTCTCTGTCGCAGCATGCATCCCACCAGTATGGGTGCTCCCTAACAGCCTGGAGCCCATATATCCTCGTAGCCATGGGTGACCAGCGTGTGGGGCCTCACGGCGCCTCCTCTCACTTTATTAAAAACACTATTTTAAGGCCACTGTCAAGAAGACTGACTTAATTCCTCGGCAACACAGAGCTAAGGGCCTGGCAAACTGTAAATCCAGCTTGCTTGACTATTCCTCAGAAGGCAGGAAACCCACAAGCATGAGAAACAGGAATTTGTACCCAATTCAACCTCCATGTGTAAAGTGACATGGAGATCAGTTCCTCATGTGTGGATAGGGACCCAGGCCCATATGCAAATATTCCTTTCCCACAAATTCCTCTCCAGGTGTGTGTGTTTCTGTGTGTATGTGTATATGGACATGTGTGTATATGATGTATGTATATATATTTATATGCATACATTGATCTACACACATAAATAAGGGAACTTCACAAAGTTTGTGAAAACATGGATTTAGAAGATAAGTTGATATAAAAAATTTTGAAATTCATGCCTAGTATTTTCACAACACATATCTTCCACAAACATCTTGAGGATACCTTCTAGATGTGTTTCGAAGAATAAACAAACTTATTTTTTAATTTCACGGTCCACGAATTTCTGAAGTACCCTCATGCATACGTGGCTGTCCACAGACACAGGCGTGCACAGCACAGGTGCTAAACCCGACTGTGATTCCATCAACAAGGAGGTTCAGGGTGGGTATTCAGTTCAGTGGTTACGATGATCCTTGGGACGTCCACACCCCACACTGGAGTTCCTGGGTTGAGTGCTGGCTCTGCTTCTGATCCAGCTTCCTGCTAATGCACACCCTGGGAGGCAGCAGGTGATGGCTCAAGTAGTTAGGTCCCTGCCACCCACCATGGGAGACCCAGGCGGAGCCCCAGACTCCTGGCTTTGGCCTGACCAAGTCTGGTTATTGCAGACATCTGGTGAGTGTAACAGTGGTTGGAAGATTCTCTCTCTCTCTCTCTCTCTCTCTGTGTGTGTGTGTGTGTGTGTGTGTGTGTTTCCCTCTTTCTGCCTTTCACCTAAAATGAAAATAAATAAATTTAAAAACCAATGAGATTCAGATTCCAGCCTGGCACAGGGCATAGTCTTAGCAGTACGTGCAGCCTTCTTGTCTACTGTAGTCTCCTTCCAGGGGCCCCACCAAGCCTCTTTCCAATCCACAAGGCCCTAGAATGGATTCCAGCAGCCGTGTTATGTTGTACGACCGCCATGGCCTGAACTGTGTCCTGGAAAGACTACTATGCAGAAGTCCTAACCCTCAGTGTGACTGTATGTAGAGACAGGATCTATAAGGAAGTTACTCAGGGCAAACATGGTCATAAGGGTGGGGCCCTGACCCAACAGATGAGTGTTCTTAGAAGATACCAGAGAGCACATGCTACCACCAGGTGGGGACACATGGAGAAGGCAGATGTCTACGGGCCAGGAAGAGACTCCCTCACCATGCACCAAGCCTTACTCAATCTTCACCTTGGATTTTCCCTCCTCCAAAACCATGAGAAATACATTTCTATGCTCTGAGTCGCCCAGTCTGGGGTATTCTGCTATGACAGGCCGAGCAGAAAAGACAATGACACTCCCCTACCCCATGAAGCCTTCGGTGAGGAACTGGCCAAGGGTGGACACCTACCTATACCGCATCAGATTCTCCTTCTTTCTAGAACTGGGGGTACAGACAGGGAAGGCTGCAGCAGGCCTCGGCACATGCAAACCTGGGCAGTCATCATTTGGCTCCCACTGTGGTCTGAAGAAACATGAAAATGGAACTCGCAGAGGCTGGCCATGGACGGTGAGAGGGAGCAGACAAGAGAGAGTATGGACTGGTAGATCTCAATTCACCTGCCTTTACAAAGTTGGGTCTGTATCCCTGCCCACGGGCTCTAGGAAATACCCCTGTAACAATGAGTTCTCTAGGGTTTTGCCTTTTTTTTTTCCAGCCAGCATCACCACCTACAACCGAAAGAGTGCTAAGTAACATCAAGGTAGACTTGGAGAGATCCAGAAGCCAAGCCGTGTCTTCCCATTAACCACCCTGCCCCCACAGCAATGTCCACACTCTACAGAGAGACCAAGTAACAAACATGGACTTGAAATCAACAGGTCCCACCTGCCAAAGAACACGCCACACACCAAACACAGCCCAACTGCAGCTCCACACGCAGACCCGCCTCCAGCGGCATGCACTTTCCGCCGGCCACAGATCTCGTGCCAGTGCGAAGGATGTCACGTTCCCCTCCTCCACGCCTCCCAGGCAGGGCGTGCATTCAGGAAGTGAAGAATAAAAGGCCGTTTCCATTTTTGATCCCACCCTCTCTGCCAACCATACCAGGCACACATCTGCTAGAATAAATGGTTGCTATAGAAATCACCATTTTTGGAACAGGCAAACCCAGTATCTATGAAGAATGCAGCCATTTCAGTCCTCAGTGAAATCTGTGGACTTGGGGCTTGGGAAGCGTCTTCGAGAACAGCCAGGGCCTTGCAACCACTCAACAATGGGGCATGAACCTCCTATCTCAGAGAAGCCTCTGGACAAGCCCAGAATGAGAAGCTGCCAGCAGGCAGGCAGGTTATGCTAGAAGACCCTAACTTCACGGTAGGGTCCAAGGTTTAAAGAGAGCAGCGAAATGCTGTAAAACTCGGAGAACAGGATGGGCGGTCCGGGGCTGGCATGTGGGAACAGACCATTCGGATTTCAAATTCTGGCTCTGTAACTTAAAGGCTAGGGAACCCTATGCCAATCACCTAGACTGTATCTGTTTCCTCCTCTGTAAAACGGAGACCATAACTGCCCCAAATCCCATGGGCTTATGGTCATGACTCACTGACATCACGGATGCAAGCAGTCCACTGATGGCAGCAATATGAGCAGTCGGTTCACTGAATACTCACGGTGCCAGCCAGAACCAAGAACAGAGACACAGAGAACAGAGCTGCACATTTCAAGTTTGGATTTGGTGAGGCAGTAACGTCCCCATCTTACTGGCAAGGCTGAGACTGCCACTCTGGAGCCGGGTAAGGTTGGCCAGTGTTTCAGCGCTGGCAATCTGAAGCCATGGTGCCCTGGCATCGGCTGGCACCACGGTGCACGTCCTTTCCCAACTCTGCCTTCAGTGACACCCCCTGGCAGCTGGCAGTGAGCCTCGGTTCGGGGGGGGTGGTGATCAGACACGGCCTAGCACACCAATGAGATAACTTCCTCATCAGGAGACAGGGGCTCTGACAAACCCTTCACGGGGCCGGCTCGAGTCCTGGTGCTCCACTTCCGATCCAGCTCTCTGCTGTGGCCTGGGAAAGCAGTACAAGATGGCTCAAGTCCTTGGGCCCCTGCACCCGCATGGGAGACCTGGAGGAAGCTCCTGGCTTCAGATCAGCCCAGCTCCAGCCGTTGCAACCATTTAGGGAATGAACCAGCGGGTGGAAGATCGATCTCTCTCTCTCTCTCTCTCTCTCTGCCTCTCTGCAACTCTGCCTTCCAAACAAATAAATATTAAAATTAAGAAAAACCCTTTACATGTCAGATTCTGAGCCATTCTATGGTTTCTCTGAACATGACAGGGTTTCACAGGAACCCAACCTGTGTACCCACAACAGGTGTTCCCGCTCTCTTCCCAGCCACCTAATGCGCAGACTGGCTCCCTGGCCACATACTGCCAGAGGAGGTGCCATCTTGGAGCGGCTGAGGCCGCACGGCTTCCAGAGAAGGGAAGGAGTGAGAGAGGTGACAGGGACCACACAGCCATGCTGCCCAGCCCCAGCTCCTCACCCCACACCAGTCACCAGCACCACCAGCTCCTGACTCTCACACAGACTCCCAAGTCCCTTGGCAGGCCTTGGCTTGGCCCCCGTTGGAGTCTGTGCTCAGCCTGAATCAGCAGAGCATCCAGACACAGCAGGAACTCAAATGCAGTGGGGCCAGGGACCAAGGGGGAGAGGTGTTGAGGAAAATGGGACAAATGAGAAGACAAGAGGACACAGCGTTACAGGATGAGCCACGGAGAGGACTGGAGAAGCAACGGGAAGGGAGCAGGACACCCCAGAAGACCGCAGGTGCGGGGAGCCGCCAGGCGTCAGGTAGCACACAGCCTCTCAGAGCTGCTCCCAGCTGCTACCCCGCACCCTGCCCCCATGTGCTCACAGACAAGGTCTGCTGTTCCTAGAAGTGCAGAAAGACACCTCGGACACTGACCTTCTAAGTGGGCCCCCCTCCCCCCACAGGTGGCCCTCTGGGAAGGCTCTGTCATCTTCTGGGACATCCCTGCTCTAAGGCGAGGAGCTCCTCATTCCGCAGTGAACACATTCCAGGGCTGAGGGCTCTGCTCACCTGTAGGGTACTAGGAGGCGCAGGGAGCCACGGTGGTGGGAAAGCTGGAGCCCCGGCATCAAGGTCCCAGCCCCACTGCTTTCCTAGCTGTGTGACTCCAGACAAGGCTCTTAACCACTCTGATTTAAGGATATTACAATACTGTGGTGAGAATTAATCTAAACCTGGCTTCGAAAGCACCTAACACAGGGGCTGACAGAGCACAGGTGCTCACAGGAGGCGAGCTGTGGCTCTTGCTGTTAAAATCCACACAACTTCATCTCTGCTGAGACGCAAAGAGAAGTTCCTGACCTCTTCAGATGACACCAGGAGTCCTCCACCGACTCCGCACCCCACACAACCCCAGAGCACCCCAGTCCCTTCCTTCTAGCTTCACGGGAGTGCTCACACATCGCTCGGGGCAGCAGCAGGTGCTGAAGGCAAGGGTCCCTAGTAGGAAATCCATCAGGCAGGCCCAGAGTTAGCAAGGGGAAAGGCAGTGGTCGAGAGAGGACCTGTGTATACAGGCACCATTCATGAGACAGGGGCGACCTGATGTCAACCTCAATGGCAAGTCACTTCCCCCTTCTCTGCTGCTCCTCCATTCCAGCGTCCCCAACTCTGAGACATGGAAAACCGTGAAAGTCAGAGCACTCATCTCATCACAGAGACACACCCCCTCTCTTATCAGGCACATTATTCCTTCTTTTTAAAGATTTTATTTTGATTTACTTGGAAGGCAGAGTTACAGAGAGGGTGAGAGGAACACAGACAGACAGAGGTCTTCCATCCATTGGTTCACTCCCCAAATGGCTGCAAAGGCAAGGGCTGGGCCAGGCTGAAGCCAGAAGCTGGGAGTTTCAGTCAGGTCTCCCATATCGGGGCAGGGGCCCAAGGATTTGGGCCATCTTCCACTGCTTTTCCCAGGCATGTTTAGCAGGGAGCTGGATCAGAAGTGGAGCAGCCAAGACCTGAACCAGTGCCCATAGGGGATGTCGATATTGCAGGTGGTGGCTTAACTAGCCATTCCACAATGCCGGCCCCCGTTATTCTCTCTTAACTCCTCACTCAAAGCTACTTCTCTTGCACCTGTTCTAGGGGTAAGCGAGAAGACACAGCCTATGAGCAGAAGGCCCAGGTTACAGTCACCTCACTTCACCTCCTCCCTGGGCCTAAGCGTTCTCAGGTGAGATAGTTAATTTTGTCATCTCCCTGGGCTCAAATTCTACAATTATACATCAGACGATCAGTTAACACTACCAAAAAAAAAAAAAAAATCCTTCCCAAAGGCTAGCCTGTTTTCTGCAGATCCTGTGGATTTCATAAAGTGATCAAATATGCAACAGATTCAGCACGCTAATTTCAGATACACACCTGGGGTCCTGTGATAAAGTCAGTTGTGTCTATACAGCCAGGGATTAAAATTTCATAGAGTTATGATTTCATCAGTTACTAACTACAAAAGATTAATTAAGAGCGAGGAAAGAGCCCATGACTTGGGAATCCAGACCTAAGGAAAATATCTATCTCTGTTCCCCAGATGTGAGCACACACATGAATAAAGAGCTTTGATGAAAACACTTCTCATTATTCAGGGAACTCCAAAAATACTGTTTTCTGCCATGGAATTAAGATACTTATGATTTTTATTCACTCGACTATGTCATCAGAAGTCAACGAGTACAACTGAATTAGTATACGGATGTCTTCCGCTTGCCAACACAGCTTTCCTCCGAGACTCAGCACAAATGTGCACGCTACCTTGACATACAGTCTTTCCAAACAGAAACCAGGGTGTCCTTCCCTCTACACTTCCACCATCCACCGGTTATCCAGCCAGAAGCTCAGCAGTCTCTCCTGCCCTCCTCCTCCTCCTCCTATTCCCACCGCAGTCAACAAGACCAGTTCACTTCACCCCCACACCCTGCCCTTCCTTGTCCCCCTCCTCGGCTGCTTCTCCCCCACCCAAACCACTTGGCTTCCTCAGTCTACCTCGGACTCCAAGCTAACTCCCTCATAGCCACCCTCAATGCCAATACTCAGAGGGTTGGCTCTTGTTCTAAAGCACAGTTCCTTGATTAACACTGTGCATCACCTTTCCCTACACTTACACATTAAAGACCAAGTCCCTCTGCTGCACAAGCAAGACTTTCGGGATGGGCTCAGCCCAGTCTCTAGACATCACCTCGACTCTACCCACCTCATTACACATCTCAACCCCAGTGAAACCAAATGTCCTACTGTTCTCTGCTTCCTCCTTCCCTAGGTCTTTGCACATGCTGCTGCTGCTACCCAGAAGGCCTTGCTCTCTCATCTAACCAGTGATCTTCCTCGTCACTTTGAAA
The DNA here is from genome assembly GCF_964237555.1 of Oryctolagus cuniculus. Classification (NCBI taxonomy): domain Eukaryota; kingdom Metazoa; phylum Chordata; class Mammalia; order Lagomorpha; family Leporidae; genus Oryctolagus; species Oryctolagus cuniculus. The sequence continues at coordinate 106,008,584 of NC_091432.1, read as the reverse complement.
GCTCTCCTCGGGGCCAGCGCCATGGCTCACTTGGTTAGTCCTCTGCCTGCGGCGCTGGCATCCCATATGGGAGCCGGGTTCTAGTCCCGGTTGCCCCTCTTCCAGGCCAGCTCTCTGCTGTGGCCCAGGAGGGCAGTGGAGGATGGCCCAAGTGCTTGGACCCTGCACCCACATGGGAGACCAGGAGGAAGCACCTAGCTCCTGACTTCGGATTGGCACAGTGCCAGCTGCAGCAGCCATGGGGGGGGGTGAACCAACAGAAGGAAGACCTTTCTCTCTGTCTCTCTCTCACTGTCTATAACTCTGTCAAATAAATTAAAAAAAAAAAAAAAGCTCTCAACAAGGTCTGTTCTGCAGCCCCTTCTAAAGTATAATCAATTGTTGCCTCACCTCCACCCCCTATATCCTTTATGCCTTGTTTTATTACCACTTGTATTACAGGCTAACACACTGCTATGTCTATGGGTCTGGCCCCTCCTACTCGTTTATTAGATTCCTGCAGACAAGACACAAGTCTTTGAATGTCTATACCTCCGTTGTCTGGTATACAGAACTCAATGCATACTCATCAAATGAGTACTCAGATGAGTCCAGGCCCCTCTTGGGGCTTCCCCTGCATTTTCTAATGGCCTCAGCGAACATGTTTTATTCTACCTTTCATTACAGCCATTTGTGTACCAGTTCTAACCCCAAATCAAGAGCCAGCAGGAGGAGTGTGCCTCTCCAGCACTTCAACAGAGCCATACACATCTGGTAGGTACTCAGCAAATATTTGATGAGTTGAACAAAGTGAGTTCAAAGTTACTCCCCAGCAGAGATCTAGCTTTTAAAAAAGGACACACTGCTCAATCAGCCACTTAGGAGGCCCTGAGAGGTTTCCAAATGCCCAAATATCCATCTTCTGAGCCGAGGGTTACCTAGGGTCAGATTCCAACCTGCCCACGCGGGGAGGCTGAGCCAGAAAGGAAGACTGGGCCATTTCAGGTCAGTGGCTCCCACGGCACTCATGTCCGCATCACGCCTTACATCACACGGACCGTCCACGGAACACAGCTACACACCTGAACTCCCTCTTCCAGAGCTATCTGCACCCAATTCCAGCAAACTGGGAGCTCGGAATCCGAAGTGAAATTTTTCTTGCAAATTAAAGAAAATCAAGGAAACCCATCTCCAGTATCCACCACCCGTGGTTCTGAGTTCCCGCTGTGTAGCGGGGCAGGGAGGGGGCGCAGCAGGCTAGCGCAGCTCTGAATGAACACGTGGAGCCCGGCCACCGTCCCCTGAAGGCAGCATGTGTACCCGGGGTGGGGAGAGCCTTTCTGCCGAGCAGGGCCACGCCCCTGCCTCTTGGTCCGTCTCCCCTCCCTCCCTCCAGGAAAGATAAATTAGCAGGCTGTCAGCGGAGGACAGCCAAGGCAGTTGTGTTTCTGTAAAGGGGCAGTGGAAGTGTCTTTGATTAATGAAACCTTAATACGCGCCTGTTAGACAGCCTCTCTTCAGTCGCTCTGAAGGAAGACAGATCCCCTCAGACAGGCTTTAAAGAGAAGGGGAGAAAACCCAGCACACTCCCACACCCCACCGGGAGAGACGCAGGGCCGGGGACTGGGGACTCCGGCTCCAAGGGTAGGGACTTGGTGGGACTCATTTCTCTTTCCCAGAATGCGGGACTCTCTCGCCTGCTCACTAAAACCAACACCTGCCCATGTGCTAAGAGTCCTCTTGAAGTCCCAACAATAGACATCAAAGCTGATGTTTGGGAGTCGAGATAACAAGGAAAGGGAGTTTAAAAAAAAAAAAAACGGAGGGAGGGAGGGGATCAACACCAACAAAAAGTCTGTCTCACCTCTGACCTCTGGAGAGGCAACAGGCCACAGGGTCCCCCATTCTGTCACACCCACATATAAAATGCACTGGTCCCCTCTCTTTCCCAGACACGGTAACAAAAGGGCTTAGCTCTTCAGGGGAAGGCAGAAGGAAAAGGTCTCTGGGTTTGCGGCGATGCAATAACCCAGCCTTCCACAACCCTGTCCTGCCTCCCTCTGAGCCAAAGCAGAGAAGGATGGAAGGAAGGAATCGGGGTCTGAGGTCTCCATTCCTGTGCCCGGCAGCCCATCACTGAACAAGGATCTACAGTCCTCTGTGAAAACCAGCCTAGCCTGGAACTGCCCCAGCTCCTCCCTGACTCTGCCCCAGGTATTGCAAACTATGTTCTGTTTCTGAAAGAACCCTGGTAAGACCTGATACAAACTCTTGTACCTACGTGCTGGCTTAAATCATCTCCAGGCAGCTAAAAAGACACAAGACCTACCAGGTGGGAAAATCCTAAGAACTTTTAAAAAATATCTCAGAAGTTCAAATAGTTTGGAAATCATAGGATAAACTATCCAGAAACACTGGAGGCCCCTGTGTGTCCCTCCCCTTTCAGGTTTCCCTCCCCTCCCCAAGTCAACTCCATCGTAAATTTCACACCTCCAAGTCTTGCTCCATTTATTCCTTCTATAAACATTCATTGCTCCCCTATTTTGTGGCAAGCATCGGAGACACATTCTCCAGAAATCACCTCCAGTTAGAATACCAGGTTATTCTAGGCCCCGTGTTTCTACGTAACCTGGAAATATGTCCTGGAGACAGAAACAGCACTGGCTGGTTGGAAGCCAGCCCGTGGAACACGTGCCCCCCTCCCCCAGCAATTTGATCCCGGCCACCTATCACTGACACTAAAAGATCAGCTTTCTAATAAAAAAGGAGCATGAGATTGGGAACCCCTGCACGTAACGCTTGCTAATAATTGACTAATCCAGCTAATATTGACTGCACAACTTTTTGTTGAATGAATAATTGGATAAATGAAGAAGCAAGACCAACCAGCTGACTAGATGGCTGGCTAACTATGGCTGCCCCAATAACCGATTCAGAGAAAGCCCCAACCAGCTTCCTCCAGGAAAGGGAGAGAACAGAAGTGGTCATCCAAATAGACTGAGGATAACGCAGAAGGCTCACTTACTAAGTGTTTGTATTCTTTAACCCTTCTTTGGGGGGGAGGGTCTAAATCTTCAAGAACCGCCTCCTAAGGGCAGAGATCGCAACTTATTCCTATTTATCCTGCATGGCCTCACTCAAAGCCAAACACCTGTCAGGCACTCAAGGAAGCCGTGTGGGCTAAGCTGCTGTGGCTGTGAACTCACTTGCGGGGGAGGGGTCATGACTAGAGAGTGTCTAGATTAGGAGTAGCCTGAGATCAATGCTGCAGCTCTGAATTCCTTCTTTCCTGCTACTCTCTCCTTCCCTCTTCCCCAAATTCCAACCAGTCTCCAGACAAACCCCTCAACGAAGTTCATGTCAAGTATCTGCAGTGCTGGACTTCCAACCCCACAGACCTCTTAGAAGGCACAGCCCTTTCTCAGAAGAGCCCATGGAGAAAGTGTACAGGAGTGATGATCTGCTTGATGTACTATTTATTGATAAATCATTGTTATATACTGACTGCTAAACATAGTGTAGAATTCCAAGATGAGGCCGGCGCTGCGGCTCACTAGGCTAATCCTCCGCCTAGCGGCGCCGGCACACCGAGTTCTAGTCCCGGTTGGGGCGCCGGATTCTGTCCCGGTTGCCCCTCTTCCAGGCCAGCCCTCTGCTGTGGCCAGGGAGTGCAGTGGAGGATGGCCCAGGTGCTTGGGCCCTGCACCCCATGGGAGACCAGGAGAAGCACCTGGCTCCTGGCTCCTGCCATCGGATCAGCGCGGTGCGCCGGCCGCAGCGCGCCGGCCGCGGCGGCCATTGGAGGGTGAACCAACGGCAAAGGAAGACCTTTCTCTCTGTGTCTCTCTCTCACTGTCCACTCTGCCTGTCAAAAAAAAAAAAAAAAAAAAAAGAATTCCAAGATGAGAGAGACAGCAGACAGGGTCTTTACTGCCAAGCAACACCCTACAGAGAGAAACCACATTTAAGAAATTTTACTGAGACTGGCGCTGGGGTGTAGCAGGTAAAGCCACCACCTGTGATGCCCGTATCCCACATGGGCACTGGTTCCAGTGCCGGCTGCTCCACTTCGGATCTACCTCCCTGCTAATGTGCCTGGAAAAAGCAGTGGAAGACAGCCCAAGGACTTGGGGCCCTACACCCACAAGTGAGACCCAGATGAAACCCCTAACTCCTGGCTTTGGCCTGGCACACGGCCTTGGTCATTGTAGCCATCTCTCTCTCTCTCTCTCTCTCTCTCTCAAATAAATAATTCTTGAAAAAAAAATTTTACTGCCACAAATCAGAAAGCAGCAGAGTAAAAAAAAAATCAAGCACATGGAAATGGAAGAATGGACCTATGCATAAGCACAACTATTCAGAATATGGAAAGCTCTGTGCTGCACGTGCACGTTGTACCCCAGCAGGTTTCTCCTTAGAGAGGAGTGCTCCTCAGAAGGCAGTGGCGGGGAAGGGGCCGGCACGGTGGTACAGCAGGGTAAGCTGCTGCTTGTGACCCCAGCATCCCAGATCAGAGCACCGCCGGAGTCCCACCTACCCTGTGTCTGGCCCAGCTCCCCACTGATGTGCCTGGGAAGGCAGCGGATGATGGCCCAAGTGTTTAGACTCTGGCCACTGAACGTGGGGAGACCAGGATGGAATTCCAGCCTTCTGACCTCAGCCTGGCCTGGGGAGTGAACCAGCGGGTGGATTATCTCTCTCGCTCTCTCACTCTCGCTCACTTTCTTGCTCTTTCTCTCCTTCTCTTCCTCTCCCTCCCTGTCATTCTTTCAAATAAATAAAAAAAAAAAGGCAGGGCCACTTTAAAGAAAAAAGATCATTGTTGCAATAGCATTCACTCTCACCATTCACTACTTTCTCCCTCCCTCTCTGCATCCAAATGCTCTTGCCAAATTGAAATTCTAAAATATAACCATCAAAGGCTCTAAACCATCCATTCTATGAACATCACTCTGACACTTTAAAATTAAGTAAATAAAAATGTTCTGTGATTTAAAAAGCTCCAATAAAAACTGTAGAATAAATGATAGACTTGGAAAAAACAATTGCCATGTATTTGACTGATGAAAGATTAACAGTTCTGATTTATATAGAAATCAAATCAAGAAATGTGCGAGGAAAAGGCAAAAAACTCAATGAGAAGCGTGTGAAAGCTTCACATTTTTGATGTAGTCAAATTTACCTAACTTTTCCTTTATACCCTTTAAGTTGCAGATACTCATGTGGTCTTCTAAAAGATGTTATTTAAAATGTATATCTGCCGCCCCCCTCCCCCCCCCCCAAAAAAAAAAACACCTGATCCATGGACATGAGAGTCTTTGTTTATTTTTAAGTGGCTCTGGGAGCCTCAAAAAAAGAACAGAGACTTGAGGTAAAAAGGGAAGAGGAAGACTGTATCTCAACAGGAGCCAATAAACACACTCAGGATAAATAAATACAGCATTCTGGCATCCGCACACCCAGCAAAACTGAACTCCAGATTAAATTAATTAGGAGAACCACCCACAACAGACCAATAGCACCGGGACAGGACAGGACTGAGGCGTGAAGCCGAAGTGTCAGAACTGCTAGCTTCTGAGCCCTCTGAGGCACTTCTCCCCCTCCCCGCATGCGGCGGTCCCTGCGTCCTGTTCACGGAGTCTGCCTTGGCCGAGCTCCTGAACCACAGCAACATCTGTACAGAAGGAAGCAGCCATTGCAGTGCACTCTCTCTGGGAACTCTGAAGATATTTAGAGCAATTTCACAAAAAGGACAATGCAGTGCATGTCCTTCATCCTTAGGGTTGGCAGGGCTGGCTGGTTCCATGCTCTCCTCATTGGCGTGGAAGTGAAAGAGGGAGAAAGAAAGAGATGGGGAGGGTTCCACGACGGAGGGGAGGGGAGAAGAGATGAACAATTTGAGGAGCACAGCCAATTATATAGGTTGCTTTAATTTTGAAAGTGGTGCTTAAATACCAATGGTATTGCCTTGAGCTCCCTGCAAACTACAGTGTAATTAGGTTCACTCAACTTAACTCCAACCATGGCCAGGCAGTAAAATTTTTCTTGATCCAGCCAAGTCATTACACACAGACACACACACACACACACACACACGCTCACCCCTCCACCCCAGATCTCTAAGCCAAAAGTACATCACGTCCCCAAGACACAGCAGAACACATCTGTGGCTTTTCAGGCACCGAGCTTCAGTTTCATGACCTTCCTAACAGATAACATTCTCACGATTAATTAATTTATGAATAGTTCCCCCCCAACATGCACAACAGGTTCCATGCAAATTCTGAAGCTTTTAAATTATACTGTTAATGAAAGCAAATAAAGGCAGTTAAAAGGCAATTTGCTCAATTGGTGTTAATATTTAAGCACAGCATGTGTAAAAACAAGATCACAGAATTTAGTTTTTACCAAGAAAACTTTAACCCAACTTCATTTCCAAAAGATCAAAAGCGCTACCAAGATTTTCTTCCTCTACCCTTCAGCACCAGGTAATGAGGCTTTTTATTGAGTAAATATTTCACATTAACCTCATCAGTTTCTATCACTTAGAAATTCCAATCTATAAAATCAAATCAGCTTAATCATGTTTAGATTAGATCCTGCATCCTGAAGGCAAACTAAATTGTTTACTTCTCCCCTTTTCTTGGCACATTCAGACACCAAGATTCCCGATGGGGGGTGGGGGGCTTCCCACTACCACCTATCCCTGTGGTCTCCCCCCCAGTGCCTGGCCTCTGCCATCAGCGACACCAACGTGCCAGCCTTGGCATCTCTACAAGTTCTTTTGAACCAGCCTCAGACGAAAGCCCTGCAAGACCAAAGCCCTGCAAGTTTACGGGCAGGGCCAAAGCATGCAGTGGCGTCCCTGGAGCGGTCCTCCCTGCCTCAGGGAAGGTCAGCTGAGTCACCAGCACTCCCCTGGGGACCCCAGACTCCCGCCTCAAGGGCCTGTGCACAAGGTTGCCACAGAACATCACTTCCTGCCCAGCCTTCCACCCCAGGGTCCGAGTGAAATCTCAGAATCTTCTGAGAAAGTTGGAGCTCCTCAAAGGAACAGGAAAAACAGGGAGGCCAGTGAAAGGAGTCAGCCTCACCATGACACCAAGGATCCCCACCAGGAGCCCTGTGCGTCACCAGCACACACACACTCCCCACCATCCTCAAGTGCAGTTCCCTCAACACCTACAAAGTCCTACAATGCTGAAGAACCTCAAAGTCCTTGAGTAGGTAGGAATCTTCCAGAAGTTTCCATGTGGCCCCCACCTGCTCCCTGGCTTTCCTAACACACCTCAATTTCCCTTAACACTGCCTCAGAGAAGCACGACCCCAAAGAGAACCGGCCCAATTCCCATTCCATCAGCTCCATGAAGCCGGTTTTCAGTCAGGACGAGCCCTGTGGCTGCGTCAAGACCCACCACAAGGTGGCCCTGGACAGCCTTGCGTCCCTCCCCTCCCCCCCAACGCTGCCTTTCCTCTCCCCCACCCCCAGGCTGCTCATCCCTGCAAAACCACTGCTATTGGATGAAGGGACTGGCTCAGCAAGGATGTTTACATTAGGCTCACTTCCAGGCCATAACCTGTCCTGAGGGAACGCATTCCTGATCAGGGCAATGGGAAAACTATGCAAAACATCTGCGCCTCTCTGGGCTCCCCAACTCCAGCCGTGGGGAATTCCACCAACCTCCGGGTCTCTCCCAAAGTGAGTGACGCCAGGGCATAGGGGCCAGGGCCTGGCTCCAAGCATCTGAGATGCCAGAAGAGGATGCAGCCATTTTTAGTCTCACCAAAGACCTGGCTAAGCTAAAGACGCCCACCTCAAGGCAGCGGGCTGCCCTCTCCCCTCTCTGTCACCACAGAGCGGCTCTCCTCCAGTAGAGGCCGCAACCTGCAGGGCAGCCGCAAGGCCAGCTAGTGCTGGGACACACTCACTGCAGGGCCCCGGGAGCTCCACCAGAAGAAAACAGGTGCCTCAAGGCCAGGGGCATGGGCTGCGCTCTTCTCCTTCCTGCCCACACACACCCAGCACCAGCTCTCGCTCTTGGCGCAGTGAGAGTTAGGACAACAAATTGGCTGCTCCCCACCCAAAAAGGGGACTGACCCACTGACAAAGCAAACATAGAGGTAAGCACACCAGTAGTGTGGTGTGGTGCAGTGGCCACTGCTGGGCGGGTACCTTTGTCCGCTCATCATCACTGAGGCCAGCCAACCCTGTCTCCACAGAGAAAATCCAAGAAGGCATTGAGAGGGCAGGGTACCGATCAGACAGAACCGGGTCCTATCTCTAGCCACCCAACTTCCGAGCACGGGCTGAACACCCAAGCTCGCTGACCTTCTCATGTGGAACGCCAGGATGCTGAGGGCTGTTGGGGGTCACATGTGCCATTGCTGAGCTCAGAGGGGGCACCCTGTGGGTGCTGGACCACCGCAGCCGCCTCCCACCAAGCCTAGGGAGGAAAGCAGCTGTCGCCACCACCACCTACCCCCGCACTCCCCACGGGCAATTCCTCAATAGCTTAGGCATCCTTCAGAGAGTTGGTACGGAAGGGAGGAAGGAAGGAGAGGAGCTCCAAGTTCCACGGCGAGGCGAGACTGCGACTCCTTGCAGAATAAGAAGGCAGAGAGCTATCACTGCGGAGACCCGTGAACAAGCACATGGCCATCAATTCCACTCTAAAAATCAGACACTGTGACCGCTGCTGCAGTCATAGAAGCTGGCTCACAGATTCACACTGGACAGAAGGCAAGAAAAAAGAATCCCGAGACAGGGGCGATGACAAGGGCCCTAGCTCCAGAGCTAGAAGACTTGGAAGAGCTTTCCGATGGCTGGAAGTGGTTCTCACACTCAGCTGCTCTCTCTGGCCTCCGCTGTCAGGGTCTGGGGCTGCCGACTGACACACAGAAAAGTTGAAACAGCTCAATGAACGACCCCAGAAACTACTGAATGATAAAGGTGGACGGTCCCTGTCGGCCTCTCCTCGCACCAGCAGCATTCACTCCCAGCATCTTCTCCACGGGGGCTTCCTTAAGGTCAAACCAGTAACAGTATCAATAGAGGTAGATGGACACCGGATCTTACTACAAAGGCAGGCAGACTTTACAGGAAAAGAGATGGGCCTCAAAAGTCCTGCCATATTCTGTTTTTGCTACAGGTTAACTTGAAAAATCTATCTGCTCAAAAAGAAAAAAAAACAGGGGCCGGCGCTGTGGCGTGGAGAGTATAAGCCACCGCCTAAGGTGCTGGCATCTCATATGGGCACTAGTTCTAGTCCCGGCTGCTCCACTTCCCATCCAGCTCTCTGCTATGGCCTGGGAAAGCAGTAGAAGATGGCCCAAGTCCTTGGGCCCCTGCACCCACGTGGAAGACTCGGAAGAAGCTCCTGGCTTCAGATCGGCGCAGCTCCAGCCGTTGCAGCCATCTGGGGAGTGAACCAGTGGATGGAAGACACCCTCCCTCCCGCCTCTGTCTTTCAAATAAATAAATCTTAAAAAAAAAAAAAAAAAAAAAAAAAAAAAAAAAAGAAAGAAAGAAAAGAAAAGAAACAAACAAACAAAAAAGTAGGGGTCGGTACTGTGGCGTAGTGGGTGAAAACCGCCGCCTTCCCATATAGGTGCCAGTTTGAGTCCTGGATGCTCCAGTTCCAATCTAGCTTCCTGCTAATGAACCTGGGAAAGCAAGCAGCAGCAGATGGCCCAAATCCTTGGGCCACTGTACCAGAAGAAGCTCCTGGCTCCTGGCTTCAGATCAGCACAGCTCTGGCCGTTGCAGCCATTTGGGAGGTGAACCACTGGATGAAAGATCTCTCTCTCTCTCTCTCTTTCTCTCTGTTTCTCCTTCTGTCTGTAACGCTGCCTCTCCAATAAATAAATGAATGTTAAAAACTGTTGTATGTTGTACCGTACCACATCTCCAATCTGCAGCTCCTCCCAGCCAGCGCAGCTCTGTTACTCCTTGAGAAACGTTTGTCTCCAGGGTCCTTTAGCAAACATATTGCATAACTAGCAGCACAACCCTCTCCCAGGATGCACGGGCACATATGTACATCACCCCGTGCAGAAAGTCGCTGTCAGGCACCCACCATGCAAAAAGCAAACCACCTTTTAGTCACCTCGGGCTACTACTCACTTATTCTCCCAGGATGGAAAATTCAGCACTGCCATTGCTTGAGTAGGCTGAGAAAACAGGTGCTTTACAGACCTCATAGGAGGAGGAGCGACCTGCACTGCTGCACACCGAGGAGCCGGGGACACGCTCCCTCCGAGAGCCAGGCCCTTCCTAGCAAAGGGCTGGAACACAGGGAGACAGGGCTAACCTGGGACTTCAGCGGGCTATGGTGGCTCACAACGCACAGTGTTTTATGGTGCGTGTTACAAGTTCTATAAAGTTCTCAGGACATCATCAGGAACAACACAAAACGCGGGTGAGTGAATGTTGTGAACTCCCAGGTCTCTGGTGCTGGCGGCGTGACCTCGGGCTAGTCACAGGCTGTTCTAGATCCCTTCCAGCAACTCAGAGTGACCATCAGGTCCCTGCCACCTGTGGCTGGGGCCACGGTAACAGGGACCAGAGTGATCTTTCTTAGGGGCAAACATACAAAGGATCTTCAAAAACCTCCCAGAAAATGCATATTATGGAAAAGAAACAAAAACCTATGCAGGGATTCAAAAACGTTTTGCATTTTTGAATAAACTTATATAAATAAGTTTATCTTTTCATTCCATTTTTCCATGAACTTCATCCACATGTGTTCCTCTGTCTCCAGCTGCACTCCTGCCCCTTCCTAAGTCCAACTGGTGAAGATAAAACTTGTAAAAACTACTGAGTTTTTAAAAAAAAATTTTTAAAGAAAAACATTTATTGAGAATTGGGCTAGGGTACAAAATTCTAGGATCAGAGGGCCCTCCCTCAAAGACATGAGGAATGCACAGCATTTCTGGAAGTGGCCAGGGAACAAGAAGGAATAAGAAAGAGCTAGGTTTCTTTTCCGCCAGAAAACAGAGGATTGTGAAATCACAGACCCTCGGGCCAATTTATACAGGCTGCTAATGAAATCGCCAAAGGAAACTAGAGCTAAAGGCTCTGCGTTTTATTTTCTTTTTAATTTTCCCATCCAATCCATCATAATGAGGTTTCTTAAAAGGCAGCCACAGTAGAGGCCACAGTGACCCCAAAAGAGGGTAAACAGAGATAAGAAATGGGCCAAAGGGGCAGGGATGAGCAGCCCCCTCCCCAGAGAAGGGACAGAACCCTCCAGGCAGGGGTCTGCTGCTAACCTGGAGGGAAAGGGAGGAAGAGACACAGTGTCCAGCCCGGCATTTTTCTCCTAACAACCCTTCACTGTTAGAGGTTAACACCGACTGGAGGGCTGGGGCCGCAGGAGGGGGAGAGGAGGAGACAGGAAAACATTATGCAATATTAGAATGCTACTTTTATTTTAAAAGCCATCATGTGTAAAGCATTAGTGTTTTTGAAATTGCATTCTTGAGTTAATTAAATGGACAATCTTTTATACATAAAAGTGAAAGAAAGCAATTAAAAGCTAAATGAAGAAAAACCGCCTTCTCCTGGTGATCCAGGCTACCCCAATCCCTTTGTATCAACATCGAGCACAGACAAGGATCTCCCCAGAACCACTGTCCAAATGTCTCTTTTATGGCACCCGTGGTGACAGTTGGAGAAGTATTTGTCTTCCTTCTAAGTTTACCTAGGAGACTGTTAGGATAAAAGGAGGAGGAGAGAATGATAGGGGGAGAGGGGAATGGAAAAAAACTCATTTAAGCGGAGTTTATAAACAAACAAGGAACACAGAGAGCGGCCAGATCTCTGCCTTGAACGGAGCCAGCACACAACCCCAGCCCTTTTTAGCTACTTTCACCAAAAGACAGCCCCACCCAGGGCTTCACCCAAGACAATTAACTCAGTTTTGAGGTGTCTGGTTCACAGGTGTGTTGCAAAAAGCAGAAAAGTATATTCAGATTACAACGAGAGAAATTAGAGTTGGTTACCAGAGGAACTTCCTAAATGGACTGCAATGTCCACCAAGCGGGTGCCAAATCATCAACTGTCTACACTGTGGTTTTTTTGTTTTGTTTTTTAAACACAGATGTATCTTCCCCAGGGATGCAGGGTACATGGCTATTCCAAGGGTAAAGCTGCTGGCCCACTCTGCACAATGGGTCACTTCAAGGGCAGGATGGCTAGCAGTGTGGCAACAGCCCTCAACTCAGGGGAAACTCTCCTTCTGATAGCCAAATGGGCTGACTCTTACTTCTCCAGGGGCTGAGATTACGCCAGTGCCCCTACCAGAAGGCCCAGATAGCACAAGACACTCCCCTTCTCTCTGGCGTCGGCTCCAAGAAGGGCATGACCTGGTCAGTGTCCATCCTCAGCATGGCTTTCCAGGGGGAGCATGCTGCAGAAGCTGCAACAACACTGCCTATCCTGCACACTGAGTGGGCTCATTCTCAGACAGCTGCCCCCAGAGCCCAGGCTCCCGACTTCCAGGATTGGCTACCTCTCGACTTCATGGGGGCCCAGCCATCCCCATCACTGAATCTGACAATCATCTCAGAGGCGTTCCTGGAGAACACACTTCAAATCCGCAACAAAACAGGACCAACCTACTCTTCCCCCTCCACTCACCCTCCTCCCTAAGCCTCCTCCCGGGCCTGGTGCTGGCTGCTAGCTGCTCTAGGTACTTTCCTCTCCCTTCCTGCAATGATCCAGAGAGAATGGTGAGAACTTACATCTTGGGTGTGGAAAGTGAAGCCAGACACCTTTCACAAGCTAACCCTGTCCTTCCCTGGCTAGCAGGCAACGTCTACAGGCCTGCACATGCTTGGTATTTACTTATAAACCCTTGTTAAACCACTCCCTACTCGGCTCCTATCCTTTCTGCCTTCAGAGTAAGGACTGTTGTGGGGCTGAAAAAAGCAGAACACGGTGAGTATCCCAGGTTATAAAGCAAAGCTAAACCTCTACACAACTCACATTCTCCATGGTGGGAAAGAGCCTTGTGTTGTCCCACAGTGCCCACGTTGGTCTCCACGCCCTTTCCTACTCACCCCTAGCAAATGCGCTGAAATTGAACACCTCGGCCAAAATGCCAGGGTGAGCGGAAGGGAGGAGGGTGAGAGAAGACAAGGAACTGGTGTGGATAACCCACAAACTCAAGATACAGCCCACACGCAGGAAAGAATAGTTTGTTCCACTTCCCCTTGATTCTCCAAGCTCCAAGCCCACACGTGAGGGTCCGGGGAGGCAGGTAAGTAGGCCACCGACCCCACCACAGGCCCCCGCACCTCCTTTCAAGATGGAAGGCCCAATACCATTTGCTCCAGCCCGGCCCTCCCTCTTCTGTGGTTGAGCTCTTCTTGGGCCCCAGCTCAGGAAAGGAATTCAGGGTGGGTTAAACGTTACCTCTATCTCTACCCCGCATCTCCTTAACCATCTGATAAGCGCTGGGGAAAACATCCTGTGTGCACAGGTTTAGATGCTGACGTGGGGTGGGGGAGCACCAACGACACGGGGCCCACAAGGAGTTAATCCCCTGAGAGATAGGGGCCCACTCTCTGGAAAGTTCAGAGAAAGCAAAGAGAAGAAAGATTTTGCCGGCTGTTACATGTGGTTACCAAAACACAAATGCAGGTAGAGACTCTATAGCACAAAGTGAAAAAAAAAAAAAAAAAAAAAAAAACACCAAAACTTCTTTAGTCCTAGCAGACGGTTCACATTAAAAAAGAGAAATGAAAAAAAAAAATGCATGTTTAAGCAGAATGTTCAGCCAACTGGCACCCCGTCTATGCCCACTACCCAGTGGGGCGATAAACCGCACTTTGCTCTCAAGCTGGGGAGTGGGAGAAGCCTACCTTCGGAACTCCATCACTCTGTCTTAATTCCCTCCCTGCCTCCTACACAGCACTGGGCCTGCCTTAAAGGCAGGAGAAGGTTTTCAACGACCCCCAGGCTCTCTCAGCCCCTGTCCTGGAGCTGCAATATCCACAGTGTTGTAAGGTTCAAAGCAGAAATAATGATCAGTGCAATGAAGTGCCATCTAACTGACCTCCAATTTCAGTATCACTGATATGAGGGGACTTCAAACAAGTCTGTGGGAAAATGGGATTAAAAAGTAAGTCTATTTTGATGCAAAAAAAAAAAAAAAAAAAACCTTTGAAATCCATACATGGCTCTTTTCCTAGTAACTCATTTTTCATGAACTTGTTGAAGACCCTTTGTATAACATCTGCTTTCAAATAAACTCTTAATACTTCCAGCAGCTGGGAGGAGCAAGACAATGGTTTGGAAGGGCACCCATTTTGGATCTGACCACTTGATACAGGTCCACACCCTCCCCAACACACAGCTGGCACTGGGGACTATGAATGTTGAGAGGCATCGAAGGCTTCAACCCCAAGGTTGCAAAAAGCTCCAAGATTGGCCTTTTAATCGTAGAACTGCCCTAGGCACTCCTGCCTATAAAATTCTCCAGGCACCCTATAAATAATTAAATGACTGTTTACCTCTTATTAAACCACACCTCAGCATTGCAGGACCAACCCCTGGGCTATCAGCAAAAGACGGCCCTCTTTTCCACACACACACACCAAAAGCATCCAGGAAACACTGGCCCAAGCATTTCCCAAGAGGTTCACTCTCCAGAAAGCAGGGGGAAAGACACCTAGAAGAAGAAAAAAACACATGAACAACTGCTCTGCCTTTTCCCTCTAAGCACTCTGCAGCGAGCACCTCGCGTGTGTGTGATGGATGAGAACAGTGACGATGAATGACAAACCTCTCTCCTGAAAACCCCAGAGTGAAAAATCCACCGAGGATCCAGGACGGTCCATGCATAAATAGCCCAAGAGCACGTTAGGGATGGCGGTTCCGCAGGCTCCATCCCCAGTGAGATTCCAGCCCAAACTCGGCTGCCAACAATTTGCCAGTGTCTTAGAGCCACGATAAGATTTTTTTTTCTAAAGGATTTTTTTTTGGGGGGGGGGGGGGCCTTGAAAGGGAAACAGCAACTGAGAACCAACATGCAGAGCAAAGCAGCCGCGGCCTGTCTTGGAGCTCTGCAGATGAGGGCCCATACAGTTCCTACCATCACTGACTGGCATGCACACTGCCACTCCCAAATGCTCAGACGAGACCACCAACCCAAAGGGGTGCTGGCCACTCAAGTCAAGAGGCACAGGAGACATGCCTGCATCTCCAGGGCACCCAATTTCATAAAGGGAAGAAAAAAGCTACTGGTAAACCTTACCTTCTCCCCCCACTCCCACCCTTTTGGGGTATCACCAGTCCCTTTGTCAGCACCATAATAAATACAAAAATAAGCAAAAGGCAAACAATTTCTTCTCCATCTGTGAAATGACACAAGAAAACACAAAAGAAATAAAATCAAGTGTTCTGTTCTCAAGAAGAGAAATGAGGGGAAGAAAGCTAAAACCCACTGGGTGCTTTCCTAGTAATAGCCGGGAGATCTGTGTAAATGTTTTCATTTGACATTCACAGCAACCTTGCCCGAGAGAGGACGCTGAGCCTCTGGGTGTTGAAGGGACGCACCTAAGGATGCACAACCCAAAACCGGCCCAGCTCTCCATCCAGGCCTACTGGGCTCCAAAATTCAGGCTCCCACAACCACACTGTGTGATGATGTTTTCTGCAGGCACTCAGATTACTAGCAAATTCGTCAAGGAAGTCTGGTTAAACACAAACAACCCATCCCAGGAAAACATGCCCCCACAGCCCCAAATGCTGAGCCAGAGAACGTGGAGAGTTCTAAATCCCTTGATAGGAGGTAGCTATCCAAAAACACTAAGCAAACAAAATCCAGCCTGCAACGTCCCTGGCCACAAGCACCCCCTCTGGACCCCCGAGATGCAGGTCCACAGGAGTCCGTCCTCATGAAAACAACTCCAGGGCCACTGCCCACCCCATGGGTCCCTCTGGACACCCAAGCCAGCCGTGGGTTTCGTTTCAGTGGTAAATCCCTGATCTTTAGAAGTAAGGGGCCTGACTGTCGGTGTCTGGCCCTGTTCTAAGCTTGTCATTTTCCCAGTCTTGTAAAAGACGAATGATTTCATGAAGCAAGATAGGATCTTGCAAAAAGGTCCATTAGAAAGGTCGGAATCACTTCAGTTCTCAGCACCGCTCGGCGATTAAGTCTCCCCAGAAAACTACAACAACCACAAGCGTCCTCACTGAGTTTCATCTCTTTCCATCTGTGCCCGAGTGAACTCGAGGGGAAAGGGGCCAGTTGGCTGACACACTCCCCAATTCCCACACTGTTCTGTGACTCCTCCAAGTGAATCAGTCTTTTAAAAAAATTTATTTATTTGAAAGGTAGAGTGACAGAGAGACAGAGGGAGAGATGCCTTCTACCGGCTGGTTCACTCCCCAAATGGCTGTATATGCAATGCCGGCATTTTAGGTAGCCACATACTGGACCCTAAATCAGTTTTTTGTTTTTTTGTTTTGTTTTTTTTTTTTTTTTTTTTTTTTACAGGCAGAGTGAACAGTGAGAGAGAGAGAGAGAGAGAGAGAGAAAGGTCTTCCTTTATGCCGTTGGTTCACCCTCCAATGGCCGCCACGGCTGGCGCACTGCGGCTGGCGAACCGCGCTGATCCGATGGCAGGAGCCAGGTACCTCTCCTGGTCTCCCATGGGGTGCAGGGCCCAAGCACTTGGGCCATCCTCCACTGCACTCCCAGGCCATAGCAGAGAGCTGGCCTGGAAGAGGGGCAACCGGGACAGAATCCGGCGCCCCGACCGGGACTAGAACCCAGTGTGCCGGCACCGCTAGGCAGAGGAGTAGCCTATTGAGCTGCGGCGCCGGCCTAAATCAGTCTTACTTTAAACACTTCTATCCTACAGTCACACCTCAACTAGAACAATCAGGACCCAAACTTGTGATGCAGTGGGTTAAGTTGCTGCTTGCGACACTGGCATTGCATATCAGTACCCGTTCAAGGCCCAGCTGCTCTGCTTCCCATGCAGCTCCCTGCTAATGTGCCTGGGAAAGCAGTGGGAGATGGCCAAGTACTTGGGCCCCTACCACCTATGTAGGAGACCTGGATGGAGTTCCAGGCTCCTGGCCTCAGCCTGGCCCCAGTCCCGGCCCATTGCATCATTTAGGGAATGAACCAGCAGATAGACAATCGATTTCTCTGTCTCTTTCTCTCTGCCTTTCAAATAAATGAATTAAAAAAAAAAAAAAGCTTAAAAAATCAGATAAAACTAAGTACATACTGACTCACTCAAAGTAAGTTGATCATCATGCCCACAATCCTAGAAATTAGGGGGTATACAGGTAGGTGAGGAAAGAAATTTTTTTATAAGAATTCCTGAATCATAACACAGCCTTTCCCCTAGCTGTGAAGATCCAGCCTGTTTCCTGGGCTTGGACCAGTGCAGCCACGCTCATCAAGCCTTCCTACCCCAAGCTACTGCCATCCAATTTTAAGTGTCACCTTGGGCTGAGCGTGAGCAGAGAGAGATGATTGGATAGGCTGTTTAGCATCATGTGGAAAACAGAAAAGAAAGAGACATTTTGCCACTATTGATTAAAGAGAACCTGCCAATCTGAGTGAAAAAACACACAAACACAAACATCAGATCTCAGAATATATTAATGTCATTAGGAGATGCTGTCCCCAGTCCATGGGATGCCGAGTAGGGGGCAGCAGCTCACGGTCCAGCTGCTCATCCTTCTGAGCCTCTCACTCACTTCTTTTCAACATAAAGCGTGGCCACTGAAAGCCGCAGAACACAACCCTGGGGGGTGGGGGCTGAAGACTCCTTAGAAAGATACAAGGAACATGGGGTGTGCACCACTAGCAGCCACAAGCATACCAACACGGTACGCTTGTTACACCCCGACATCCAAGGGCTCTAGAGCACAGCGTTTGGAAAGGCATATTTTTCCCTGCTGAATCACTCCAACGAGTGACAGACGGCCAAGTCAAGAGGACCCAGGCTGTCTCCAAACGTGACAACCACATATCACACACCAACACACACACACTCATCTGACAACACACAGCTTCAATGACCACTGAATCGCCCATGCATGGGGTCCTCAGACCCCCGTGTCCCTCACTGGTTAAACTCGGACCCCCACTAGACACTCAAGCCATGTTTCTTGTTGTCTTTCTTGTTAAAAGGCAGGGTCGGGGGAGATCAGGAGGCTGGAGAGAATGGACCCAGAGGAAGCCAGGTGCCAGAGAGGAGATAAATCTAAGCCACACCTCCACTCCCCTGTTACAAACTACACTCCCGCCTCTAACTCACCACATCATAAACATTACAAAATAGATTTATGATCGATACGCACATGTCTGTGTTCCCAGTGTCAGAGCACCCACCTCCCCTCCTCACAGGACAAAGATCAGAGGCTGTGAGACCACTGCTTCGAAGTGTAATTCCATACTCAGAAAAACTGAAATCAATATCTGTCGTAGCACCTCTCTCTCTCCCCCAGGAAGAGCACGGTTGTTTTAGGAGGATACAAGCTCCTGAAATGCAGCCTTAACAAACAGAACATTGCTCAACTGTTCCAGAGGCAGGTGTCATAAACAAGCAGCCACATGGCAAACATATTGATTTCCCGGCCCTTATCTCACAGCAACCAGTGCTCAGTTACCAGGCTACTTTAATATGTAATTTACTGCAGGGGGGACGGCGAAGGGTTGAGGACACCTGAGATATTTACTGTAGAATTCGGCAATGCCACGGAGGCTGGCAGGCAAACAGGGAGGATTTTGGCTTGCAAACCAGGCCAGGTCATTAGCATTCCCAAACTGTTCCGTGAACAGACACCCCTCACCCCAACCCCCAGCCCCTGTCCCCTCAACAGGAACTCTTTCCTCTGGCACAACGGGTCTTCATCAGCTAGGTGCATGCTGTGAAAACCCAGCTCGCCAGCACCTCTATTTAAACACGAATGCTTCATTTCTGTCCAAACAGTCCCAGGAAATGCCCTCCATCTATGACACGTGTTCCTTGGCCTGCCAGCCCACCTGACTCAAGATAAAAATAAAGAGGACGGGGGGTTAGGGTTCCAAAGCTCCTGTGTTCATTTCTGCAAGACGCGTGAGAATGTCAGCAGTTAGCTTTTCTTCCCTTTATGTCAGACTTTTTATATATCCCAAGCTGCAAAACACCAAAAAAGATCCAACACTAATTAAAAGCAATCAATGTATAGCTACATTAAGTGGGAAAGCAGCTCCGTGTCTGGCGTCACCTAGAAATGCCAAAGTTAAGCTCAGATGGGCGCCAGCGCGCCCACACGCCTGGTACTATATATATGGCGAGCGCCATACCTTCCCCACGCCGGCCAGCAAACCTTGAGGACTCAGAGGGAGGCTGCTGGCTGCGATGCCGCCACGGGGGTAGGGAACGCTTCCATTTCCAGAGCTCGCACTCTCAACTTGAGGTTCTGATTTGGGCATAGATTTCCACTCTGAATTCTCTCAGGAGTTTTTAACTTCTCATTAGATGAAAACGAAACAAAAAGGGAAGGAAGGAGAGAGAGACACTTCCTTACAGGCGCTCACGAAATCTCTAGGGAGGACAAGGCCTCTCCCATATGGCAACTATAAAACCCTGCTCACACAGGTAAAGTCTAAAACCATAAATATCTCTTCTATTATTTTCAGCAGTATTGCAACTCAAATTGAATTTCCTTCCCCACTGAAACCTCTTGGCACTCCAGGCCACAGATTTTTTTAATTATTTAAGTGCCACATTAAAACAAACAAACAAACAAACAAAAAACCACAGCATTGGGGATGGCATTCTGGAGCAGCTGGTTAAGCCACAGGCTGCACTGCTGCGTATCCTATCAGGATGCCAGTTTAAGTCCCAGCTACTCCAACTCCAATCCAGCTCCCTGCTAATGTGCCTGCGAATGCAGCGGAAGATGGTCTTTGACCTGACCCAGCCCTGGCCATTGTAGTCACTGGGGGAGTGAACCAGCAGATGAAAGATCTTTTTCCTCTCTCCCTGTCACTCGGCCTTTCAAAATAAATGAATCAGGGGCCGGCGCTGTGGCAGAGTGGGTAAAGCCAACTCCTGCAGTGCCAGCATCCCAGATGGATGCTGGTTCGAATCCCAGATGCTCCACTTCTGATCCAGCTCTGTGCTATGGCCTGGGAAAGCAGTAAAAGATGGCCTAAGTGCTTAGGCCCTAGCACTCACGTGGGAGACCCAGAAGAAGCTCCTGGCTTCTAGCTTCAGGTAAACATAGCTCCACCCACTGCGGCCATTTGGGGAAATGAAAGACCTCTTTGTCTCTCTCTTTGCCTCTGCCTTTCTGTAACTCTGTCTTTCAAACAATAAATAAATAAATCTTAAAAAAATAAATGAATTTTTTTTTTTTTGACAGGCAGAGTGGACAGTGAGAGAGAGAGAGACAGAGAGAAAGGTCTTCCTTTGCCGTTGGTTCACCCTCCAAGGGCCGCCACGGCCAGCGCGCTGAGGCCGGCGCACCGCGCTGATCCGATGGCAGGAGCCAGGAGCCAGGTGCTTTTCCTGGTCTCCCATGGGGTGCAGGGCCCAAGCACCTGGGCCATCCTCCACTGCACTCCTTGGCCACAGCAGAGAGCTGGCCTGGAAGAGGGGCAACCGGGACAGAATCCAGCACCCCAACCGGGACTAGAACCCAGTGTGCCGGCGCCGCAAGGCGGAGGATTAGCCTAGTGAGCCGCGGCGCCGGCCAAAATAAATGAATCTTTAAGAAATAAATTAATTTAGGGGCCGGCACTGTGGCGTAGCAGGTAACACTACTGCCTGCAGTGCTGGCATCCCATATGGGTGCCAGTTCAAGTCTAGGCTACTCCACTTCCAATCCAGCTCTCTGCTACAACCTGGGAAAGCAGAAGATGGCCCAAGTCCTTGGGCCCTTGTACTTGTGTGGGAGACCTGGAAGAAGCTCCTGGTTTTGGAGTAGCTCAGTTCTGGCAGTTGCTGCCATTTGGGAAGTGAACCAGCAGACGGAAGACCTCTCTCTCTCTCTCTGCTTCTCTGTAACTCTGACTTTCAAATAAATAATCTTTAAAAAATTAACTTAAAATTAATTTTAAAAACATTAAGAGTGGAAGATTTCCCTCAAACTTCTCTCTAGGAAAAGGACAGCTACTGAAACTCTTGGAGCCAAAAAGAGAGCATTTTCCCAGAATCCTTGGAGTAGTAAAAGGACAATATCTCAACAAGTAATCATACCACTGAGACATCTAATAAAAATAACTTCAATTAGTAATGGTAGGGGCCAGCACCGTGGCTCACTTGGCTAATCCTCCACCTGTGACGCCAGCATCCCATATGGGCACCGGGTTCTAGTCCCAGCTGCTCCTCTTCCAGTCCAGCTCTCTGCTGTGGCCTGGGAAGGCAGTGGAGGATGGCCCAAGTGCTTGGGCCCTGCACCCGCATGGAAGACCAGGAGGAAGCATCGGATTGGCATAGCTCCAGCTGTAGCGGCCATTTTGGGGGGTGAACCTACAAAAGGAAGACCTTTTCTCTCTCTCTCTCACTGTCTAACTCTATCTGTCAAATAAATAAATAAATAAATATTAGTAACAGTAATGATGCTTAAAAGACAACACTAGATGAGGATTGTTACAATGATGGGTCATTTTTTGTAAAGACTTATTTATTTATTTGAAAGGCAGAATTACAGAAAGGGAGAGACAGGTCTTCCGTCTGCTGGCTCAAATGCCAAACAGCCACAACGGCTGGAGCTGCACCAACCAAAGACAGAAACTTCATCAGGGTCCCCCACAAGCATGGCAGGGGCACAAGCACTTGGGCCACCTTCCACTGCTTTTCCAGGCTCATTAGCAAGAAATTGGATCGCAAGTGTAGCAGCCAGGACTCAAACCGGTGCCCATATGGGATGCAGGCACTGCAGGCAGCGGCTTCACCCACTGTGCCACAGCGCCAGCTCCATTTGCCAGGCCTTTCTGCCTCCAACTCATCTCTCCTAGCCTAAGGTCTTCAGAGTTCATCAGCAAGTGCCAGCACTTCCCGCCTGAGTAAGGCTGCACACTCGGGCTATTCATTCACCGGTCCACGGATGTTTGAATTGCTTTTCCCTTTCCAGTCTTGTGAACACCACCACTATGAATTCTCTTCAACTTCCTGCCTTTACTTCTTCTAGATTATACACCCAGAGAGAGAACCGCTCAGAAACCCCATTTCTGCTTCTTTAAAAGGCATCTGCCATCGGTGCTCCAGCATCCAACTCTCCCACGGGAACCAAACAATGAAGAAGAAAAGTACCCGATTCGATTAGAACACTAAAGGCGACGTTGTTGGGGAAACAGAGGGTCACACACGGCGGGGGGTCTACCCGGGAGGAGCCACGGCTGCCATGTGGAGGTGCTTGGCCTGTGACCCCTCGCTTCCATGCTCATGCTCACACCAGAAGTGCACCTTCCTAAGAGACTCACAGGTGCAGGGAACACCGCCGAGCAGTTTAATGAGCAATCTTGGTCTGTGCCGACTGCCTGGCACCTTTGGGAGATCATACTGTTACAAAACATCCACAGGGTTTTTTACCTGCTCTCTTTATTATTTGAGAGGCAGAGAGACTCAGGGGATAGGGCACCGAGCAGAAAGTTCCCATCTGCTGGTTCACTCCTCTAAACACCCAACGCGATGGCTGAGGCTGGAGCCAGGAACTAGGAACATAAGCCACGTCTCCCAGGTGGGTGATAGGAACTCAATTACTCGAGCCCTCATCACTGTCAGGTGTTGTGTGTTGCCAAGAAGCTGGAATCAAGAGTCAGAGCCAGGAAGCAAACCCAGGCACTGATATATTGGACATGGGCATCTTAACCACTAGGCTGAACACCCAGGCCCAGGGCCAGCATTGAGGTATAGAGTGCTGGTGTTAAGTCCTGGCTGCTCCACTTCTTATCGAGCTCCCTGCTAATGCACCTGGGAAGGCAGCAGCAGATGTGGCCCAAGGACTGGGCCCTACTACCCAGAAGACCAAGATGCAGTTTTTAACTCCTTGCTTTGGCCTGGCCCAGCCCTCACTGCTGCAGGCATTTGGGGAGTGAATCAGCAAATGGAATCGATCTTTCTCTCTCCCTTTCAAATACATAAATTGATTAAATCGGGCCTGGCACCGTGGCCCACTTGGCTAATCCTCCGCGTGCGGTGCCAGCATCCCATTTGGGCACCGGGTTCTAGTCCCGGTTGCTCCTCTTCCAGTCCAGCTCTCTGCTGTGGCCCGGGAGGGCAGTGGAGGATGGCCCAAGTGCTTGGGCACCTGCACCTGCATGGGAGACCAGGAGGAGGCACCTGGCTCCTGGCTTCAGATCGGCACAGTGCCGGCCATACTGGCCATCTGGGGGATGAACCAATGGAAGGAAGACCTTTCTCTCTGTCTCTTTCTCTGTCTGTAACTCTACCTGTCAAATAAATAAATATATTGATTAAATCTTTTTTTAAGCACGTGTTGCCAACGAGACTTTTCGTAAACCTGCTAGGAACTGACAGTAGCAGGCAGCACATGAAAAATGGCCGGCTAACATGCTGGGACATACAACAGTACTTCAGAAAGTTCATGGAAAATGGCATTATAGGGTAAGTCGGGCCAGCGCCTTGGCTCACTTGGTTAATCCTCCGCCTGCGGTGCCAGCATCCCATATAGGCACCGGGTTCTAGTCCCAGTTGCTCCTCTTTCAGTCCAGCTCTCTGCTGTGGCCCGGGAGGACAGTGGAGGATGGCCCAAGTGCTTGGGCCCCCGCACCCACATGGGAGACCAGGAGAAGCACCTGGCTCCTGGCTCCTGGCTTCGGATCGGCGTAGCTCCGGCTGTAGCAGCCATTTGGAGGGTGAACCAACGGAAGGAAGACCTTTCTGTCTCTCTTTCTCACTGTCTAATTCTATCTGTCAAATTAAAAAAAAAAAAAAGGGGGCAAGTCCATTATGATACAAAAAAATTTGAAATCCACGCATAATTTTTTCCTAATAGGGATTTTCTATGAACTTGTTTAAGACCCCTTATACAAGCATGCAAGAAACCAGAGATCACTTCCATCTCAACAGCTTAGCCACCTGCCATGCCAAGATAAAACTGTGTATCTCTTTAAGATAGGCCTATGTTAAGAGGTTTACGTCTTACCACAAATCAGAACTAATAGATAAGCAGAACCCTCCCAAGTGCAAGGAAAGCTGAGACCACATCAGCTCTCCACTATCCAGAGCCTAGCAACATATCTCAGAAGCTCAGCCGTGGCCCAAAACGGCAGACAAGGCAGCAGAGTTGTAGGTTCCCACGAGGGAAATGTGGGCTTTAACACTGTAATGTTCCTGCCTTCCTTGGAACACAAGGAATTTACTTTTTCATAGAATAAACTTTTCTTTAATACTTTTTTTTTAAATACAGTGTCTTAAGTAGATCTTTTGGAATTTACAAGATAAATACTGGTCATTTGATTCTTATCTTCTCTAAATCCAATTCTAAGCCAATTTTGTGTAAAGGACACTAATTACAGCCTACAGGGAGAGAAAGGTAACCTATCAGAGAACACACTTGAAACATTTAAAAGGTTGCAAGACCCTGAAAAGTTAAATAGATTTCAAATCTATTGGAGTAAGAATAATAATTAGCTCAATGGAAATTATTCTCAGGGCCTGTTCTCCTTCCCATGGGCACTTCTGAGTCTTAACAATTCAGAAATGGCTCACTAAGGCTACAGGGACCAGGGGCTGGACTCTCCCTCCAGATCTGCGCCTAAGAGCTGCTTTGGTGAGAAACTCAGACCTTGCTGCAAAGAGTTAAATGGGCCCTGGTTAACAGGTCGCCTTCTCCCTCTCCACGTGTAAGAAGTAGGCTCTGCTCTTCCAAGCTAACCCTACAGACTGCAATGGCTGTGACCGTGGATCCACGCGTAGCTCTTCGCTACTAGCCACTCTTCCTCCCTTGTCCAAAGGAGGCCATAAACCCAACCTGACGCCTGCAGGCAGCTTCAGGGGGGCCAGAACATGCAGGGAGGCCCAGTGCCCTACAGCCGGGAGCGCTGTGGCTAATGGCAGGCTCAAGCCAGCTAAAGGATCAGGGAAAACAGAACTCAGAGGCTCTGGCCTTGGGAAACTCAATGAATGGACAGCTCCAAACATCTCACCACAACAGCTTTCACTGCAGGATCACTCCAGCGCCGAGGCCCCCTTGGGCCAGGGACCCATGCTTCTTCTTTTTTGAAAAATGTATTTATTTATTTGAGAGGCTGAATCAGACAGGGAGAGATGGAGGGAGGTCTTCCACCCTCCGGTTCACTCCCCAAACGGCTCCAACAGCCGTAGCTGGGCCAATCCGAAGCCAAGAGCCAGGAGCTTTCTCTGGGTCTCCCACGTGAGTGCAGGGACCCAAGCACTTGGGCCATCTTCCACTGCTTTCCCAGGCTGTCAAGTAAAACAGCTGGCTCAGAAGTGGAGCAGCCAGGACTCAAACCAGCATCCACAAGGGATGCTGGCGCCGCAGGCTTAACTTACTAGGCCACAGCGCCGGCCCCAGACCCCATGCTTCTGAGAGGATAAGCAGGTGTGAGATGCAGCCCCACGCAGTTCACCAAGTCCCAGGCCTAGTTCAGAACCTTTCCAGGCCACACCTCAGCACTGTGTGGACGACAGGCAGCCACGCTCAAGCCCACACAAGGACATCCTAAGCAGCAGAGGCTCTGCACAGAGGCCACCGCCTCCTTCCTTCTGCCCACACCCCCAGGTCTCCCAGCGACCTCCTGAGGCTGCTGCCACTCAAACAGCAGCAGCACTGCCATCCGTGGGGCAGCTCAGCCCTGCATCAACTAGGAGAGCCAACCTTTCTAAGGGGCCCACTCCAACACCCCAGGGCTCGGGTAGTCTCAGACCGGAAGTGGGCTCAACAGTATCGTTAAGGGCCGACACTGGAGAATTAACCAGAGAAGGGCTCAGCATCTAAACCAGGGACGATGTCACTGCTCCAAAAAAACACAAAAGCAGAAATATAAAACTGCCCTTGATTGTTCCATTTACCCCATAAACCAGGCGCTAGCCTTGCATATGAAGGACTGTCCCAAAGAGCTAAAATGATGCCTTTTCTTTTGGCTTTAAAGATTTATTTATTTGAAAGAGTTACAGAGGGGGAGAGAGAGAGAGAGAGAGCTCTTACATCCACTGGTTCACTCCCCAAATGGCCACAATGGCTGGACCTGTGCCAGGCCAAATCCAGGAGCTTCATCTGGTCTCCCACAAGGTGCAGGGGCCCAAAGACTTTGGCCATCTTCCACTGCTTTCCCAGGCCATAGCAAAGAGCTGGGTCAGAAGTGGAGTAGCCAAGACTCAAACTGGTGCCCAGATGGGATGCCAGAGCTGCAGACGGCAGCTTTACCCACTACACCACAACAGTGGTTTTACCTGCTATGCCACAATGCCGGCCCCCTAAAATGATGCTGTTTCTATTAATCATGGAGAAAATGGACTCAGGTTCAATGGCAGAAATCAGGCTCTCCCATTTCTCTTACAGATCAGTCCCTCTGGGAAACTGGGAGCAGAGAACTCAGTGCTAGCTACGAGGCAAAGTTCCTTGACTGTGTCTCTCCCACCTTTCCACAGGCCCCAGACGCTTCTGGCTGCTGGACACTGCAATGGCTTGCAGGGTGAGAGATTTCCTGCGGCCACACCTGATTCCACCTCGGAAGCGGTGTCCTGCCAACCTTCTTCGGGCAGTTCAGTGAAGGTAGCGTCGGCAGCTTGCCAAAGGGCACCCAGGCAGCGCAGGCACTGGCGATTTCCTGATCTTCTAAAAAGGCAACTTTGGGAGCCGGCGTTGTGGCACAGTGAGCTAAGCTGCCACCTGTGATGCCAGCATCCCAAATAGGCACTGGTTCAAGTCCTGGCTGCTCTGCTCTGGTCCAGCTCCCTGCTAATGCATCTGGGAAAGTGGCAGAGGACGGCCCAAGTGCTTGGACCCCTGCACCCACGTGGGAGACCCAGAAGAAGCTCCTGGCTCCTGGCTCTGACCTGTGTACAGCCATTTGTGGAGTGAGCCAGTGGATGGAAGATTCTCTCTCTCACTCTCTCTCATTCTTTCAAATAAATAAATCTTAAAAAAAAAAAAAAGAAGAAGAAGAAGAAGAAGAACACAGTGTGCCCATTCCCAATCCCAGACCGCGAAATCAGTTTTCAGAAGTAGCCGGAGCTGTCTCAACAGGCTCACGCATCCTAGCTGTGGCCCCTGCCCTCCCCCACTCCTTCTCCCCCAAGGCAAACTGCCAGTGACAAAAGGCCCCTTCAGTGCTCTGGGCGCCCCCACCTTTTGTAGCAAGCCCTGGAAGGCCTGGGCGCGCAAACACAGTGCCTTTTCACCGCAGCCGCACGGAGCTCCGGTGTCGCGGGCGCCGTGAAAGAGGGCGCTGTAAATAAAAGTGCCCTCACTGACCTGGCCCCCCTTCCTGCTCTACCGTAACAGAGCTGGGGCCCACCCAGCCTCCACCCCTCTGCCCCGCCCCACTGCCCACAGCCCCTGGGCACCGGCAAGACCAAAGCAAGAGGGCTGGGCTGGGTGAGAGGTGTCTAGTGAGCAGGGGTGCACGGCCTGGCCAGCCCAGGGACTGGGAAGCGCCCAAGCAGGAGTGTCGGGCCAGAACACTGCTGCTTGAGTGGTCTGGGAGCAGGGGAGAGGAGGCCACTTGGTTTTCTTCTCTTTGTCCAGCCAACTGGACAAAGAAGGAGGACCAGGGTGCACCCTCAGTCACAGCACAGGCGGGGGATAATGTCCCCGCAAGTCTGAGAAGCAGAAGGGAATGAGGTCACACTAGGTACGCTTACCTACTTACAAACAGGACAAATGGAAGGGAGGGAGGGACAGAAGATTCAGACAAGAATGGAGGTCGCAACCAAACTCAGGTACAGGGAAGACACCAGTCGCACCCCCAGAGCATCCACAGGCTGAAAATGGAGAACGGTACGGGGGGGCAAGGAAAGTCGTGAGAACAAGTGGAAGGTTCTGTACTGAACACCCACAGCTTTGGTCTCTGCAGCCAGACAGGCAGAAATGCAGCCCTTGAGCCATCCCACTGGACCCTCTATGACTTTCACTGGGACTCCCTTAGGGCAGGGTGGGGAGTGCAGTGAATGCAACCTGAAACTTGGAGAAGAAAATAAATAAGCAGAGCCAGTGCCATGGCTCACTAGGCTAATCCTCCGCCTTGCGGCGCCGGCATACCGGGTTCTAGTCCCAGTCGGGGCGCTGGATTCTGTCCAGGTTGCTCCTCTTCCAGACCAGCTCTCTGCTGTGGCCAGGGAGTACAGTGGAGGATGGCCCAAGTGCTTGGGCCCTGCTCCCCATGGGAGACCAGGAGAAGCACCTGGCTCCTGCCTTCGGATCAGCGCGGCCTCCCTGCCCCTCTCACCCCCGTTTCCAGCTTGTACATGCACCAGGCTCACAAATGCTACAGGATGTGAGGCACCTGGGCAAGACAGAGGCACAAGTTGATTCCCCAGTGGGCCTTGAGGATCTAACCCCCTGCTTCGCTATCAGCTAACTCCCCAGCCTCTGTCTGCCTGTGGCCAAGGTCAAGTCAGAGAGAGGAAGATCCCTGCGCAGCCCCCAGAGGCCTGATGCCCTCCTTGGGGCTTAGGGACCAGAAGCACCCCTCTAATTCAACCCACTGAACCCAGCATGGATTGTGACCCTGTGCCACCTGCCAGTGCGGGCACTGAGACAGGAAAAGGCCACCATTCCCGTCCTCACGGAGCTCTCAGTCTTACTGAAGAGAAGGCAAGGGAAATGAAGGCCGAGGTACAATCACCAGGCTAACCACCCAGCAGGTGCAGGTGAGAAAGCGTGCCTGCCTATCAGACAGCTGCCTCCCCCTCCAGGGCCCACTCCGCACAGTAAGTAATCCCCAGGAAAACCCCGACTCACCCCCTGCCTGCTGCTGCCAGCACAGCTCTCCCTCCAGGACTCCTTTTTTTTTTTAATTTGATAGGTAGAGTTATAGACAATGAGAGAGACAGACATACAGAAAGGTCTTCCTTCCGTTGGTTCACCCCCAAATGGCCCCTACGACCGGTGCTGTGCCGATCTGAAGCCAGGAGCCAGGTGCTTCTTCCTGGTCTCCCATGTGGGTGCAGAGGCCCAAGCACTAGGGCCATCTTCCACTGTCCTCCCGGGCCACAGCAGAGAGCTGGACTGGAAGAGGAGCAACTGGGACTAGAACCCAGCGCCTATATGGGATGCCGGTGCCACAGGCGGAGGATTAACCAAGTGGAGCCACAGAGCCAGCCCCAGAACTCTTTCTCACTAGGATGTGGCCTTGTCTGGTGCCTCCTGCCTGGGGGTGCAGAGTGCAAGGAGTGAAGAAAACGTCATCCAATGGCAGGGGCCAGGGTTCTTGTCCCCAGGTGGCCTGCTCATTGTCACCTGGTGCGTGCACACAGGCTACAGTGTGTTAATACCCAAGCCTGCAAGCGAGGCATGCTACTGGAGACCCCAGCCTCCTTCCTTCCCACAGACATCCCACTCTCTCCAGCCCTTCACTCCTGCCTGGCCCACTCCTGCCACAATAAAGATCCAAACAGGCCCAGGTTTCCACCAAGCAAGAAAGAAGAAAACTCTCCTAAGCAAAGATGCTTCTGCTTTGATGGGGCCCAAGCCGGGGGCAACAGCTGGGCACCCCTTACTGCCAGCACTGCCTTGGGAGCTAAGCCTCGAACACCACATTGCAGATATTCAGCGAGCTCAGCCCACCCCTGCCCACAGGAACACTGCTCTCCTTCAGCCAGCCTCCAGCCCTTAACCGACCAGATTTATGGAACACCCACGACATCCAGGGACCTGGGTGCCGAGAGGGAGTTGCAGAATGGGGCAATTATGTAACCAAATAGGGTCCCCAGCTCCTGCCCACTGAATCTTTAATAGGAGCAGAGGACCAAGAATAAACGCTCAAGCTCTACGCCAGTCTTCTGGCATAGCATCCCACCGGCGGAGCATGCGACTCGCAACTGGAAGGCACGGGAAGTGTGCGCGCGAAGGAGAGCACTTCCACTTGAGTGTGAGGGCTCTGGCCTTTTGTGCTGAGTGGAGAACACGGTGGGTGAAGGAAAGTCTGAGAGTGCAACTCAACAGCAACACAGCCCGGACGAGCGACCACCAGATGGTGGCCGCACAGACAGGAGACAGATGGTCCCCTCCTTGAGGTGCTAACGTGTATGCCGAGAAAGGGAGGCCAAGGAGAGATGCAGTGGAATGCAGGGTCCTGGCCGGCTCTGGGCCACACACTCAGTCCCCGTTTCTTCTCTAGAGTAGGGAAGAGAGGGTCACTGCAGGTGTCTGAGCAGGGTGCCAGGCGAGAGAGCTCTGCTAGGGAGGTCGTGGTGGGGGGCCCAGCGCTGGGGGCACTGCAGGAAGCTGGACGGGAGAGCAGGAGAGCCATCCGGCTGAGTGAGAGGCCAGCAGTGTGTGCCCGAGGCCGAGGAGGCCGAAGTCTGGAGCCCGGGGCCCGGAAAGAGGGCACAGCCCATGCAGGACGTCAGGATACAGAAGGAGAGACAAGGAGGGGACGGGGATGAACGCAGCTCGAGGCACACAGCGTCCTCGCTCCTGGCAGGACTGGTGTGCCCAGCAGGCAACCGGAAAGGAATGCGTGGAACACAGGAACAGTCAAAAAGGAAAACAAACAACCATCGAGCGATGGAGATCTGGAAGTCGTCCACAGAGAGGTGCTCATGGAAACCACGGGACTGCCAGAGAGAGGGCCTGGAGGCGAGCCAGAGAGAAGAGGCAAGGGCACCTCCTTGGGAAGCACCCATGCTGCCTGCGGTCAGGTCACGGTCATGGTCAGCCTTGGCCAACCCTCAGCACCTGTCCCGCATTTGCATTTGAGAAGCACAAGCAAACTCTGGGGACCATCAGGATTCAAGCACAGCCCCCAGGCTGCACTGCCTTCAGGGAGGGAGTCTCAGGAAATACCAGGGAAGTGGGAAGGGAGCCACATCAGTCACAAAGGACCATCGAAAGAACGTCAACCAAGTGAGCAGCTCTTGGGGCAAATGAACGCAGAAGCCCCAAGCTGGAGGAACACATTCACAAGCATCCAAGTCTTCCTTTTAACGGTCCCCACCTCATACGCGGCGGTGAGGCGGAACCATGCTAATACAAGTAAGGCACTTGGTCCATAGTGAATGCTCATTTAGCTGTGTGCTGAGCTCCTACTGTTCTGTTTAGCATGCCTGTCCCGGGACAGGAGAACTCCGACAGCTGTCTTCACAGACTCCAGTTTTAACCGGGAGACAAAACGTGAGCTCAAACAGTCTGGTGAGGAGGCAGAGCTTAGCATCAAACAGTGCACATGGCGAGTGCCACAGGGGACAAGACGGGAAGCCAGAGAGCACCAGGTGAGACAGCGCTTCCCAAGGAGGCTGAAGGCCAGGATGTGGAGGACCAAGGAGACAGAGGACAGTCCCGGTGGCAGCGGGGAAGCACCAGAAGCACACACTCCCACTCTGAGGGCCGCCCTCCTGGCCACGGCCCGACTCCCTGGAGGCCCGGGGCTGAACGGGCACTGCTGTGCATCCTGTCCCAGAAGGCTGGGAGCACAGGTGAGCCACCAGTCTAAGTCCGCGCGCTGCTGCTCACGCCGGGCTCTGCAGGGCACCTCTGTGGGCCAGGCGGTGCAGCAGGCATCAGGAAAGAAGGAACTGTAGGAAAAGGCAAGCACCCAGCCCAGCCGCCTGCGCCCCACCACCAGGACTCAGGGAAGGCTGCCCGCCCACAGAGAGGCTCAGCTTCTGAGCCACCACATGGGACCACCTTCTCCCAGCTTTGTCTTCTCCTAAAACCTCCACCATGCAACGCCCAGCCCATGTCCAGAATGCTAGCCGGGCATTCCAAGCCAGGCCCCAACCCACCTTATCCCTCGCCAGCCCCCATTTTGTACCCTACCCTGTGTGCATGCCCCACCCACTCACACTGCCACACCTTGGCTCACCCACCACCTAGAAGCGTCAGTTCCTGTCACCACTTGTCCAAATCCCAGCCATCCTCCAAGGACTGGCCAAATGCCACCTCCTCCTTGAAGCCCTCCTGAATATTCAATCAGAATCACTCACTTCCACGCCTCTGCTTCCCCTGTACCTCATTTACTAGATAGCTGAGCATATGGTCTGAGATATATATACACACACATAAGATATATAATTTTTATATTTTTATATATATAAATTTATATATATATACACACACACTACACACACACACACACACATATAAAATCTGTCCTTTCTGTTCCACTCTGTGTCTGTCACAGACCTATCTATATATCTGCACTACCCTAAAGCTCTTAACAACCACCTCGCTCACTGTAGGTGCTAACTAAATGTTATCTGAGTTAAATTCCATGGCTAAGACCTCGCTGTTCTAGAGAGTTCTTCAAACCATGGCACCCACCCACAAGTGGATTCTGATGAACATTTTCAAATAAAGCAGGATAGAAAGAATGAACGAGAAGATAGCAAACATCCAGGGAAGACGGGATCACCTGGAACCTTCGGCCTGGATCGGGAAATGTACTGCTTACCCTGGGTCGCGATTCCATCCAAGAACTCAAAGAAACAAGCTACAGGAGGGGCCCTCAAAAACTGAACTTAGAATTCCTGGGTGCAGGGGCCACCACACATCCATTCCCAAGCCTCTTACCACGGCTTCAGAACAGGATCATCGTGGCAGGTTTTGGGGATTTGGACAGGACATTCCAGCAGTGCCCGAGACGCTGCCTCCTTAGGCAGGACACACCCAGCTCCAAGGTGAGCAGCTCTGTAATCAGCATTAGGACCGAAGGGGACAGAGCACTTAACCCTCGGCTAACAGGCTGCACGCCTGAGCAGCAGCCCATGTAGACGCTGACTGGACGTCAGCCCAGACAGCAGCATCCGCAAACGATGCCGAGTGAGGGGTTTCTACCCCAGCGCCCTGCTCCCAGAAGGGCACCCAGCTGGGGCTTGGCCACCTAGAGCCCTGGGGTGATGCTTTGTAGGTGCCTCAGCTGCTCTGCTGCCCATCGACCTCTCCACACATGCAAATGTGACCTGGGAATCACACAGCACCCTGCCACAGATTTCTAAGTTCTGCAGCCTCCTTCCTCAGGAGCTCTTATCCCTCTAAATAATGAATTTCTCAGCCCTAATTAATGCAAGGAACGGGATGATATACATTTCTCTGTTGCCTTAAGTTACAGCCAGTCGGACACTTTGAGGGAAGAACAGCCTCTTGCTAAAGGGTCAGATAAGCTAAAATCAATATAAGCCACCACCTCCGAATCTTTTAAATCACACTTTGCCTCCCGACCGTCCCTGAGCCAGACCCCTACGTGGGGCAGCCTCCAGGCCAGGAAATGACCAGTCAAGCTGATGGTGGGAGAGAGATCCTCCCCAACAGCCATGAAGAAGGGACCTAACTTGGGCATCCTGTCCCAGAAGGAGGAAGGAGGTACTCAGAGGGCATGTTAAAAGAAGCAGAACATTTTTTTTTTAAAGACTTTATTTATTTATTTGACAGGCAGAGTTATAGACAGTGAGAGAGAGACAGAGAGAAAGGTCTTCACTCCCCAAATGGCTGCAATGGCCGGCGCGCTGCACCGATCCAAAGCCAGGAGCCAGGTGCTTCTTCCTGGTCTCCCATGCGGGTGCAGGGCCCAAGCACTAGGGCCATCCTCCACTGCCCTCCCGGGCCACAGCAGAGAGCTGGATTGGAAGAGGAGCAACCGGGACAGAACTGGCGCCCATATGAGATGCTGGCACCGCAGGCAGAGGATTAACCTAGTGAGGCATGGCACCAGCCCAGAAGCATAACATCTTAAACAATGGAGGCGACAGCATGTTTCTTCTGTGTATTGGTCACAGGCACCTGCTTATGTCACTGATGTGAACGGACCAAACACCGACATAAAATTTACTAACTGTGAGCAGCTCTTTGGCCCAGCGGTAAGGCACCGGGTAACATGCCTGCATCCCACATCTGAACGCCTGGGCTCGAGTCCCAGCTCTACTTCTGATTCCAGCTGCCCACGAATGCACACCTTAGAAGGCAGCAGGTGACAACTCAGCCTGTCAGGTCCCGGCCACCCACATGGGAGACCGGGACGAAGCTCTTGGCTCCTGGCCTGGGCCTGGCCCAGCCCTGGCTGTTGCGGATGAGAGCTCACTCTGTTTCTCCAACAAATAAATCATTAACTAATGAATGTTTTTAAAGAAACGACAAACCTGTATCTGGAGAGAGCTATGAGGACGGTGACAAGGACTGAAATAAGGCTGAAGGGAGCCAGCACTCACTGCAGGGCTTATGCAGGGTGCTCTAGAAATGGAAAGAGCTGCCCTGCAGGGGGTCCAGGGAGAGGCAGGGCAGCACAGCACCGAGCACAGGGCAGCCATACCAAGCAACACCAAGAGCCAGGGTGCTGCCTTCTGTCGTCCCCCACAGGTCAGAGGCACAGGGAGTGGGGTCCCCGCTCGCCTGGGCAGGCTGCTGGGTGGCTGTGGAAGCAAGAAGACAAACCAAGGGCAATCTGTTTTCTCCCGCTGCTCCCTGGAAGCAGCCACTGGGCTACCAGGAAAGTTGGTAAGGCTTCTCAAGTCCCCAGAACCAGGAGGGGCTGTCTCCACCACCTGTTAGACTCGAACTGCCATCTCAGAACTGGGTGTTATTTTGTTTGGAGTGAGAGTAGTAGGTGCCAAGCGTGACTGTCCCCCTTTCAGCTTCTCTTTAAAAAAAAAAAAAAAAGAGAGAGAAAGAGAGAGAGAAACAAAACAAGCAAAGGCCCAGAGCCCAAGGCCACGCTGTGCTGTAGGCGGCCTACACGAGCTTCCTTTATCCAACCACAAAAAGGCATCAGTGGGGCCAGCGAGGGGCCCTGGAACGGCATTTCCAAGCCCAGCGGCTCCTGCGTTGAGGTTAGCAGTTACCCAGGGGCCAGGACCCGCCGGGCAAACAGCCTGTGGCCCTCATTACACAACGCCTGGCCTTATCTCCCCGAGCCACTGTCGGTTGCAGCCATTGCGTAGAGCTACAACCACAGGCGCACTGGCCCGCGGGAGATAGCTGTGTCTACCCCTATCCGGTGCGGACGGTTAGCCTGAAGGCACACTCCGTGCTTCTATTAAAAGCAAGTCAGAGACCCAGTAACAGTCCAGCGGCCCAGCTCCCCGGATCTCCACCCACCAAGGACAGGAGGCTTGCGTCCGCCCGTTTGGTGTCATTTCATCAATCTTGGTAGCATGCCAGGTACGAGATGTGGGTCTCTCAACTCCTTCCCACACTGCCTCTTGAAGGCAGGAGGGGAGCAGGGGCAGCTGGATGTACAGCCTGGATGTGGCCTCCGTGAGGACACCTCTGGCCACGTCACTCTGGGTCTCAGATGCCACTGAAGCACCCAGCTGGGCAGGTGAAGTCCAAAACTGGACAACACTTAGGTTGGTGGAGCAATGACATTGTTCAAGGCGCTGTGCAGAGCAGGTTACCCACGAGGGGACTTCAGAAAGTTCATCAAACAATGCAGTGAGAAGTCTGAGTCCATTTCAGTGGCAAAAAACATCTTGAAATTTTTGAAACTGTTGTAGATCAGGGATTTTCAACAAGTCCATGGAAAAAACCACACATGGGTTTCAAAACTTTTTTTTTTTTTTTTTTTTTTGACAGGCAGAGTGGACAGTGAGAGAGAGAGACAGAGAGAAAGGTCTTCCTTTGCCGTTGGTTCACCCTCCAATGGCCACCGCGGCCGGCGCGCTGCGGCCGGCGCACCGCGCTGATCCGATGGCAGGAGCCAGGAGCCAGGTGCTTTTCCTGGTCTCCCATGGGGTGCAGGGCCCAAGCACCTGGCCATCCTCCACTGCACTCCCTGGCCACAGCAGAGGGCTGGCCTGGAAGAGGGGCAACCGGGACAGAATCCGGCGCCCTGACCGGGACTAGAACCCGGTGTGCCGGCGCCGCTAGGCGGAGGATTAGCCTAGTGAGCCGCGGCGCCGGCCTCAAAACATTTCTGCGCCCAAAGCAACATGCCTTTGGATTCCATGAGCTACTGAAGTGCCCTCATACAGTACTGAGACCCTCAGGCTGGCCCACTCATCCCGGGGACAGGGATGCCCCAGGTCTCCTGCTGCTTAGCCATCACGGTGAGGAGGCAGCTGCACTGGTCCTCAAGCTCGCTTCTCCCAAAGCCACTCCTCACTCTCTCCCTGGCTCTGACCACGCATAACACCCCTCCTTTCTGTGCCCATCTTCAAATTCTACTTATTCTTTACCGTATCACTCAAATGATACTTTGTCTATTACAATTTCCTGTGTAGCGATTTGCAGGACTGCTCAATAGAAAAGCCCCACAAGGGCAGGGCCATGTCTGCCTTGCTCCACACTGTATTCCCAGCACCCAACAGAGGGGAGATGTTCAAACATTCTAAAAATTAAACTGGGGCTGGTGTTCTGGGACAGTGTGCTAAGTTGCTGTTTATGACCCGGTATCCCAAATCAGAGTGTTGGCTCAAGCACTGTCTGGTTTGCTTCCGATCCAGCTCCCTGCTAATGTGCCCAGGAAGGCAGCAGACAATGGTGGAAGTATTTGGGCCCCTGCCACTCACATGGGAGACCTGGATGGAGTTCCAGGCTCCTGATTTGGCCTGGACCAGCCCTGACAGTTGCAGCCATTTAGGGAGTGAACCAATGGATAGAAGACCCAACTCACTCACTCCCCATCCCACACCTGTCTCTGTCTCCCTGTCACTTTGCCTTTCAAATTAATTAAAAATGAACTGCTCTGAAAATATATCTACCTTAGCCCTTCAACTTCCTACTCCCTATCATGGTCATCAACCTACATGGTATTT
This sequence comes from Oryctolagus cuniculus, assembly GCF_964237555.1. Classification (NCBI taxonomy): domain Eukaryota; kingdom Metazoa; phylum Chordata; class Mammalia; order Lagomorpha; family Leporidae; genus Oryctolagus; species Oryctolagus cuniculus. Next base: position 105,971,747 of record NC_091432.1, on the reverse strand, counting down.
TAAGCATTTTTACTCCCCTATGTAAATAAGAAGCTCCTCAAAGACAAGCTACATGTCTTACTAATCTTCGTACCTCAAAATCCCCAGCACAGGGCACCACCTGTAAGCTCTAAGGACCTGATGTTCAAGGCTGTGTTCAGGCTGACAGCAGTGAGGGTAATAAGCAGCTAAAAGGCACAGGCACCTGGCCCCTCACCAGGGTCTGAAACTGCTCTCCCATCACTCTAGGCCTACCTCATGCTCCATGGAAGTAGGGACCAGACCTGCGTAATTGGGTTGGGGTTGGTTTGTTAAAGAGGAATTAAAGCAAGCGGGGGGGGGGGGGGGGGGGGGCGGGGGAGCCAGCACTGTAGCACAGAGGGTTAAGCCGCTTGCCTGCAATGCTGGCATCTCGCATGGGCAACAGTTCAAGTCCCGGCTGTTCCTCTTCACATCCAGCTCCCTGCTAATGTGTTTGGGAAAGCAGTGAAAGATGGCCTGAATCCTTGGGCTCCTGTACACTTGTGGGAGACCCAGATTAGAATTCCAGGCTGCTGGCTTCATCCTGGCCCAGTCTTGGCCACTGAGGCCATTTAGGGAATGAACCAAATATCCATATCTCTCTCTCTTTCTCCCCTCCTCTCTCTGTAACTCTTCCTTTCAAATAACTAATAAATCTTTTTTAAAAAATTTTCTTAAAGAATAAAGTAGGCTGGAAGGAGAGATCTAGGATCGGGTCTTAGTTTGGCCAAAAGCTTTCTCTGTGACCTCGGCCACATCACAGAACCTCTCTGAACTGCCACTTACTCCTCCCCCTACTTGAGCACATTGAAATACATAACTTTGAGGGCCACACCAGCTCTCGCGTTCCATGATTCCTGCTCACACTCACCAAACAGGTGGACAGCTTGGGTGGCCAAGAGGCAGCCCAGGGACAGGCCCCAGATACCCACTCTGCACTATTCCTCAATACTCCAAAAATAAACAAACAAACTTGATCTAGTGAATAAGCCAATTCTCCCGTTAGCAAGAACGAGAAACATGATGTGAACCTGAATCAGAAATAAAGGAACAGGAGAAAGCAAATACTAGAATGGATTTTCAATAAACAACTTCCCTCTGGTTAAGCCTGGAATTTTTCCCCATATATGTGTACTTTCACAGATCCAGTTTCGAAGTGTTCAAATTAGCACGACCTGGCCTTAAATACTGTGCAAAACACATAGTAAGCATTTTGCTTTTATTTATGTCATCAATGGTTTCAATGGGAATGACTCATCCTGCCTCTTTAACACTCTGTTCTAATATGGTTTACTATAAATAATGCACAGGGAGAAAGAGAGGCTGTGCACAGGGCCCCTGCACAGCCAGGTCGCAGCACAGCCAGGCACGGCAGACAATCCCAAGGTGAATCGCTGCCCAGCTGATGGACAAGTGACGCTTCAACGGAGAGGAAAAATCAGCGTCCTCTATCCACTCTCCAAGTGTTCAGGGCAGGTAACCTTGTCAGGAAAAGCGGCTAGCACATGTGCCAGGGACCAGGCCAGCACTGGAAGACATGAGCTTTTCGAACCATCCAGAGCCTTCCAAAGAGGCAGGGTCAGGATTCACACTCAGGCCACTGGGCCTCTCATGCCTACTGCCTTGGGGCGTGCGGGTCAGAACTCAATCAATTCTTTCCAACTCTAAGCAACATCTCCTGGTGATGGGCCAGGGTCTTTAACTGAAGTGCCTCCTAGGGACCCAAACTCACAGGAGGCCAAGCCACAAACGCAGCAGCATCACAGCAACAGGAGACAGGAGTTGTCCCTGGCCCAGGAAATCCAACGAGTTCCCCCACTGCAATTCCAGCCAGAGCAGCTGTCCACTCCCACCTAAAAGGTGAAGCCAGCATTCAGCCAGGGCTGAGCTGACCTGCCCTCCCCATACACTCCTTCCAGAATCTGCCTTCTGAGCTGTCATCCCACGGCACTTATCACTCACCATATCCACCAGATTTGCCACTGAAGTATCTGGGTCGTTTCCAAAAGCCAAACCCACCCTCCTGAAAGACCAGGCCAAAGAATGCAGCACAGGCTTTGGAAAGGATTCCAAAAGATTTCCAAACTTTAGGGCTATGGCAGCCTCCCGGGACTAAGTGATCTTATTCGATCTGAGGATTCTATAGGACAACGGTAGCACCTTGCACATGGAGACCTTTACATGCACAATGCACATGTGTTAGTCTCCTATTCCAGCTGCTGGCTACCAGCATAGAGTGAGTACAGTCATCAACTGCACGGGGTCCAGAACAAAACATCACACTGCTCCTTTCCCAGTTTCTCCCCTAGGCCAAAACAAGACTTCTAAGGGCTGAGCTCTACAGCTCAATAGCACGGCGTTTACCCAGTGCCTTCGCCGCACCAGGCACTTTACACATATTGTATCCTCATAACCATGGACAAAGTGGTCCTATTTTAAGAACAAGGAAACGGGAGCTCAGAGAAGCCAAGCAACTTGCCCAAGACACATGGTAAATTCAGGAGTCTGGGGGCTGGCACTGTGGCGCAGCAGGTTAAGCTGCCGTCTGTGTCCTCAGTGTCAGCATCCCATTTGGGCGCCAGTTTGAGTCCCGGCTGCTCCACTTCCGATCCAGCTCCTTGCTAATGCACCTAGGAAAGCAGCAGAAGATGGCCCAAGTGCTTGGGTCCCTGCACCCATGTAGGAGACCCTGAAGAAGCTCCTGGCTTCAGCCCAGCCTAGCCCTGGCTGTTGTGGCCACTTGGGAAGTGAAGCAGCAGATGGAAGATCTCTGAATCTCCCTCTCTCTCTGTAATTCTGACTTTCAGATAAGTAAACAAAAAAAATCTTTTAAAAAAATTTTAGCAGTCTGAGTTTTCGCCTAGCATGCTTCACTCTGAAGCCTGGGTCCCTCCCATCACTCCACCCTGCCCCTAGCAAACACCACTTCGATCACTCCCAGGGAGTCTCTTTCTGGAGTGAGGACCCCCCCACCCCACCCCAATTCCTGGGCTGTATTTCACTATCTTCAACTTCTCGTGGACTTTGCGCTTAGCAGCTTCAACTTCCCGTAAGGCTGAACCAGCAGATACTCCCTGCTCTACAGAGCTCGCTCCATGACCTGCAAACACGACAAGGACCTAAAACAAAGCTATCAGCCAGGTCCCCAGCTTTAGCAGCCCGTCCAGACCCTTTTGTTTGATTCTCAGACAGCTTATTGACTAAGCTGATGGGGTCAGAAGTTTTCACCCCGAAGTGGCAAATTCAGGACAGCTAGAAAATTTCACCCATTGAAGAATTAGCATTTGCACAGTTTTGGTAACACCAATGACTTACCAGCCAACAGCTTGGAGGGGTGAGAGAGGGTTGAGGACAAAGAGATAGGAGCTAAAGAAGCGAAGATCTGTACAAAGTGGGGCACAGGCGACTCACTCAGAGACGCAGCGTCCACACAACAAGGGAGGAAGGCAGGTGAGGGCAGGAAGCTGATAAACCGTAGGACTGATGCAGCTGCCATGCTGGACAAGATACCCGTTTGCTGCCACCACGCTCTTTCCCACGTCTGCACCCCAATCGGAGAGAGGGTCCTATGGCCCCACCTGGCCCCTCCTTCTCATCACACCACCCCTCACCCTGACCCCACAGTTTATCTTTGCATATTGGAAAAACTGGCATTTATCAAGTCATCTACTCCTAAGATTGTTAAACAGACTCCAGGGGTTATCAGTGGAGCTGATATAGGAAGATAAACAGCAACCTCTTATGCAAATAGCACTAAGAATGTAGGACTGGCCACAGGGCAAAAGCAGAGTTTAGGAGAACAAGAATCTTAACACTTCTCCTCCATTGCAACACTGGAGACCAGGGCTTGGAGAAGAGGCCCGGCTGGGCTTTTTCCGCCTCTCCTGCAGGGAGGGGCGGGTACGCCCCAGGTCCTCCTGCAAAGAACAGAGGGGCATCACAGCCGACAAACGCAAGCCCTCTCCATGGCCACCAGCCTCTCCTCCTCCTCCTCGCAAGAGCCATTTCGTTTTCCTGGGACATCAGACCCCACTGGAATGCCCTGGGTTAGGGTTGAGGAGGGGGAAGACTAACTGACAGGGAAAGATGCTCTCCGAGGTGGGAGTGGGATTCAGAGGGGGAAATAACACCTCCAGGGGAGACCAGGCATTGTGGGTGCAGAGCTGCACCCACGTGACCAAATGCCCTGTGGATCTGCCTTTGCAGGGGAAAAGCATCAGCCAGCAGCCAGGTGGCACCTCTTGGAGACTTCTCAGTATTCGCAAGGCAAACTCCCACCGGGAACCAAGAGGTGAGTGGCTCCGAGTGACAAAAGAATTGCCCTCGGAGGGACCCAGCGAGCTGCCTCTCACACCCGGCTGCAGGCCAGGCAGGGGAAAATGGGAGCAGCATGACAGAGTCCAGGGCTGGCCAGAATGAAAGCCTGAATGGAATAGGCTAATTTACACAGGAAGTAAGCACTTACCAGACCCTTCATCTCAACACACAAAACCCTCGGCCATATCTGGAAGCAATTACATCCAGTTAACATGATCTGCTTGCCACTAAAATTAACTGCAAACAGAAATATTTTTCACTTTTGCAACAAGGGATGCCAAGGTTTGGCCTGTTCTCCCCCCACCCCCAGCCACTGAATTCTGGCTGCTGGGGAATATTTAGCAGCTACTCAGCTCAAAAAAACAAAAACCACTCTTGTAGCTGTCAGGCCACAGAAAGTAAAATAGAGGATAATTATGAATGGGGGGGGGGGGTTGAAATGGGGGGGAAGGGAGGGGGAGAGGCGCAATGAGAACCACTGTGTTGGGAACGGAGGGACAGGGGTCTGCCTCCCTCCCAAGTCCAACGCGGTTGTCCACACTTCCCAGTGCCCCTCTACAGACGCCTTCCAGACCGCTTTCACCTGCTCTGGGGCTCCAAGCACAAGCTACTTCCCCGGCGAGGCAGGCACCATGGAGCCACGTTCAGGACCAGGGGAAGCCCAAGAGGAGATGCATCCTGGCCCCCCACGAGTGTGTGTACCTGGGAATAAGCCTGTGTCCCAACCTCCGGGTCCAGCAGCCTGCCCTGGCCCACTGCTCTCGTCCTGCCTCTTTGCACCTGGGCCCGCCATCAGATAAGCGTGCATTTGTATTTGTATTTTCCGTGAACTGCTGTCAACGATGCCGTAAATGCCAGAGACAGATGGACAGACTTGTTTTAAAGTTCCTGAGCAGGCGGCGGCGGTGGTGCGTCCCACCCCTTGCCCCACGGGCCCCTCTTTTCTGGGTGACTGTGGCACATTGTCCACTCTGAAAGTGCAGTTCACTCCTTTGTCACCAGGAGCCTTTCACACGCAGCAGCCGTCGCAAAAGTCACGCGTGCCTCTGCCAGACAACTCACAGCAGCCATCTCGGACAAGTGCCTCCAGAGCGCGGGCTGGCGTGCTGTGCCAGGCGACACCCGCTTTCAGAAGCGTTACTGGCCGGGGGAAGCGGCGAGGAGCAACCACAGCAGCTTCTCTTCAAGGATTCTGGGTGCCAATCGGGGGGAAATGGTCTCAACGCATGACAAGGAAAGAGAATGACGAAGCCTCTCTCTTTGAAAAACAACATTTTACATAGGAGAAAAAAAATCAAAAGGCGATCCAAAACAGCATGGAAAACGCCTGTTAGGAAAAAAAACCCCGCGTGCACTTTGTGACACCAAAATAAACTTCCCTCTTCATTCCACTTCCCACGGACTTTCAAATATACAACAGGAGGCCGCCCCTAAGGCTACAGCAAACGGCTGTGATCCAGGTGCTGTTAACCTCATCTCACAGGTGAGGAAGGCGGGGGGTGGGGGCAGTGGTTAGGAATCCCGATGGTCATACAGCTTTTAGGGGGCAGATTCAGTTCCAGGTACAACGTTCTCCATCTCCCCCACCACCCCATAACCGACAACTGAAGGAACCCAGCTATGATGGGGATGCAAAAAAAAAAAAAAAAAAGCCCACCACCTCCCCAGAAACAGCCCCTGTCAGCGTGTGGGGGTCTCTCCTTCCCCCGACTACACACACACACACACACACACACACACACAGCTCTGCCACCATGCAGCTGTCCAGGCATGGAAACGGTTAAGTCGCCCGCACCGCATAAATCAAAAGTTCAAGGCTGCAACATACCACAATGATTCCCTCTTTACCTATGACAAGAACCAGAGAGGGGCTGCAATCCCAAGCATCCTGCGCGGGGTCTCCCAGCCCGCACGGGTTACGCGGCCAGGGTCAGGGCCGCGGCCCTTTAGCGGCAACATTCATTTCCTGAACAGGACAGGTTCTCCTGGCCATAAAGCTAATAAGAACTTCCTCGCACGGCCAGCTCTGGCTGACGGGCTACTTGTCACTGGCCACGCAGGAGGAGAGCCCTGGTTCCCATTAGCGGGTTATGATGCCAGGTGCTACTAATAAGGTACATCGGCAAGAAACAAGAGCTGCCTCTCCAACTCTGGAAGTAATCAGGCCTCCTGGGCTTCGGGGCTGGGGAGGGGCCTCGGTCCACGAGAGGGGCGGAGCAGACCCCAGCAGCCTCTAACTCGCCGAGCAGCTGAAATAAATAAATGCCCAGCAATCCGTCCGCATTTCCCCCAGCTCCCATAAAGGGCTCCCCCAAATTAACACTAATAATGCTTCCCCCAGCACGCGGGGCCTGCCGGCTCACCCCAAGGGCCATTACGGTCGGCCACATCTGCTTCTCACTACGCCAGGGAGAGTTGTGCCAACAGGCCTAATGGCATTAAGATCCCAACGCTCGGCTAATCCGCTTAGAGAGCAGGGCCGGCCGAGGGTGGCAGGGGCTAGGGGTCCCAAGAGAAGGGAGAAGGAGCCGGTCCCTGACGCACGCATTATCTCATTCCATCCATTTGTTCTACGAGCTGCACTGAGATATGGGGCTGGCTTCGGGTCACAGGGAAGAGGGGACCCATTCTGAGGGCACTAGGGTGAAGTCATTTGCTGTCCCCAATTCGGCGCTAGCATCAGACCCGCGTCCGGGCCACCCCGTCCAGCCACGGTGCCTCTGCACTGCCACCTGCCCCCTGCACAGCCAGAGGCTGGGGGGTGCGGCCATCCTGTTTCTGGCAGGCCTGGAGGTGGTGGCCTGTGCACGTGCACACGCCTTCACTTCTGACTTCACAGCAATCACAATGGCGCTAGGAGGGGAGAATCTAAAACCAGATCAGCCGGCCTAGAACTTCTCCTTTCCATTAGATAGCTGTGGCCCACACTTCTAATAGCTTCCTTGGTAATGACCCACTGCTTTTAGGAAGTTCCCTCTCTTATCTAACTTGGCTCCAGCCTGCTGCAAAGTTGTACACAATCTGTTCCCAATCGAGTGTCCAGGACACAGTGGAAAGTGAGCTGGGAGTTTAGAATGCAGCAGGTTTGTGTGAGGTTTTAGCCAGTTTCTGGGCTGACAATAAAGCACGGGTCCCTTGCAGCTGCAGATAAGCCTCACGGAGGCAAAACACGGCCCCAGCCTTTCCAGACTGAGCCGGCATAATAAGGACAGTGGGGCTTTTAAGGGGAAACAGTAGAAAGGGGGATTTCTGATTATGCTGGCATGAAATTAACAGCATGGGATTTTTATTTTTGTCGGCGGGTTTCTTTTTCTCTTCCTTTTCCTCTTTTTTCGAGTCAGCATAAAAGGCCTCTATCACTAGAAGCTGGTCTCTCCGTGGTGCTAAGAGACGGCGGATGACGTAGAACTCCTTGGACCCACGAGGCCCGGGCTCTCAGGGACCTGAACCCTTTGCAGTAAATGGCATCCCCGCTGCCCACTCCCAAGCCACCGGAGGAAGCCAGGAGGCTATGGGCACGTCCACTCACCTCTCGTGCTTCCCTTGGCCCATCCATGACGTGAGACTCATACCTACCACCCAGGGCAGGTGGAAGGTTTAAGGAGATACTAGAAACTCACTCAACACAGAACCCAACACGTGGGGCAGGTGTTGCAATGCGGCTGGTTAAGCTGCCGCTTCAAACATGGGCATCCCATATAGGCGCCAGTTCAAGTCCCAGCCTCTCCACTTCCAATCCAACTCCCTGCTAATGCACCTGAAAAGGCAGCGAAGGATGGCCCAAGTGCTTGGGTCCCTGCCACCCACATGAGAGACCCGGATGCAGTTCCCAGCTCCTGGCTTCAGCCTGGCCCAGCACCTACTGTTGCAGCCATTTGTGGAGTGAACCAGCAGATGGAAGATCTTTCTCTCTCTGCCTCTCCTTGTCACCCTCCCTTTCAAATAAATAAAATAAATCTGCAAAAAATAAACAAGACGACCCTGAAATATATCAAGCACTCGTAATAAAGTTGCTGCATTCACAGTCAGAAGCGTCGCAAAGGAAGGCGCTCTGGACCGCCCAGCCCCAAGGCTTCCCTCAGCAAGTAGGTGCTCATGCCTGGCCTCTGCGGCCACCACGGTGACACACACGCAGGCAACAGGACGCTGTGTGGCTGAGCCGCCTCGGCATTTGGAGCTGACGACAGCGGCGCGCTGCCCAGCTAAATTTAAACAAGGACAGGAATGACTCACCAGGCCCTCGGGTCAATGGGACAAAGAGTACCCTGGCCACCACGCTGCAAGAAGAGATGAGCTTCTGGGGACAGACACAGGTACACGGTGCGTCTCAGCCCCGGGCCAGGCCGCCCACGGCAGCAGTGGCACAGCGCGACGCTGCACAGGTGCCTCAGTGGGACCCACTTCCCGACCACGTCGGCGATGAACACACCCCAGCGCCAGCCGGGGCACACTGCCTAATGCACAGGAGAGAGCCTTCCTGTCACTCCTCCTGACAACCCAGCCAGTAGATACCGTCAGGTTGCCCGTTTTACACATGAGTGTGCGGGCACAGAGAGGTTAACTCACAAAGCCTCAGTCACACAGCTGGTGACCAGTGAAGGTGGGATTCTGGCCCTGGCAAAAACGCTCACGTGTGTAAGGTGTAGGGTCAGAGGCTGGGGTCGGGGAGAGTGTGGTCCATTTTCCTTTTTTCTACCAAAAGAAAGGTCATGGAGTCAGGGCTCCCATCCATGCAACACAGCAGAACTTGGTTAAGAAAACCTTCCATTATCATGGAAAATTTGAGACCCTTTCAAGGGCAAAGTGAGGCAGGCCTGTGTTCACTTAGCAAGACTTAGACTTTGGCCTTTAGTCAGTCTTGTTTTAAAGTCATTCATTCAAAAAAAATTATCGGAAATGTTTTTCTCTTAGATTAGCAAGAAATGAAAACTCTGTGAACCCAGTTTGTTTGTATCAGTTCAGGATAATCACTATTTTAAAGATTCATGATAGCTTTCCTGGAACAAGCTGGAGTAAAAGGTGCCGCTAAGCTCTAACTCCCACACCCCTACCCCGGCTCCCCGCACCCCCCAATCTGGCAATCGGCAGCTCAGTCCAACAGAGACAGCGAATTAAAACGGGACGTCTCGCTGAGATGAAAGAGCAGGCAACCATCCTTCATTGGAAATAAAAGAAATCGTCTTCAAAAGTTCCCAGAGTGCCATCTAGACCCCAGAGGGCTCCTAACCCTCAGCAGGATGAAGTACTAGAAAGTGCGCTCAGAGCACGCAGAATCCAATCAGGCTGACCCCCTGTTTAGCTGGCCAAACTGCCAATCCAGATGCCAAAACAGAGCAAAATCCAATTAGCCAAAAAGACTTCATGAGGATATGAGTGTATGCACAAGGAGCCAAAGAAACTTTTTTAAGAGCTCAACGATCCAGAAAGAGTTCGCCGGTTTTGTAAATGAAGATGTTCAAGCTTAGGGAGAAAAAGGTACCGGCAATGGTGACAGAGCTAAGAAATGGAGAGCAGGGCGTGGCGCCCTGGCCTCCACAGCACCCGGGCACGCCACTCACGCCTTCTGCCACCTTGCTGTCTGTTCAACCACGGACCGCTCCAAAGACCCGATTTTCAGGAACCCAAGAAGTGACAACCTTAAGCCATTCATCATCCCACAAAGATACTTCCTGGAAATGGAAATGGATTCAGAAAGGATTTGGGCAAATCTGTGAATGACAGAGGAGCCATAAATAGCCATGAGGACAAGCTGGTGCACACCTGACCTTTCGCACTGACGTCAAGGAGGACGGCTGCAGCCTCCCATGGCCACAGCTTGGGCTTGGTGTTGGCATCCAAAGACTAGGTCAGATGGATCCTACCCAGAACGGCAATGCCCATGTTCTTATATGGCCTGGTGCACAGTGCCCAGGACTGTGAATTAGAAGGCAAGCCGGGCGCCTGGCTGTATCCATTTATAGCCACGAGGCCACTGGCAGGTCACCTACCTGCTCCAATCTCAGTGTCCGTATCTGCAAAGTGGTGCCAATAAAAGACCCATGATCCCTCACCCAAAACCCTTGGGTGCTTCAGAAATCAGAAACATTCAGCTTTTAGAAAGGCGCTGTGGTGCCTGTGGTGTGTAACAGCCCCAGAGTCTAGGGCAGCACTCTGTAATCAAACACATTAATATTTTTGTAGCAAAACATATGAATATTCAAAATAAGCAGGATAAATATAGCCTCCCATCAGATCAGACTTTTTGCTGCTAGATGAGTGTGCTGCAAACTTGCACAAAACCTTTTAGCTTTCAGAGCTTTCCAGACTTCATAATCACAGGTGGGATCAGGGGCCTATACCCACTGAGGGAGGGCTGTGAGGCAGGGAGAGAGAAACTCATTCAAGGTGCTTTGCAAAGAAGAAAGTGCTGCAATGGATGAAGGGCAGCTAAGGCAGCTGCTCTTGCTATCATTATTCCACCGCAGGCCCTCTCTGGACAGAACCTGGTTTGACATCACAGGGTCCCAGCACAAAGAAGAGAACCAAGAGTTCCAGGCAGTCTCCAAGTAGCCGAAAGCAGCATTAACAACCCTTTCCATGGTCAACCACCAAGAGCCGAGCAGCTGGCCATCTGATGAGAGACCAAGGCAAAGGGCCAGCAGGAACTTGGACACCTCATGCACCCTAGAGCCAGCCCCAAAGAAGTCTCCAGAAGGGACTGAATCCTGAGTCCAGGGAGCTCATGAGACCATTCCTGGTGGCTCCTGGGTATTTCTCAAGACCCAGGCAACCAGTTCTGACTGTGTCCGGGCAGGATGCACGCCACGCCGATCCCAGGGCTGGCCTGTTGAAGATCCAGAGCCCACTCTGATTCTGCAGCACTACATTCAGAAACCCATGAGGACCAGACTGTATGAGCCTAGGAGGAGACCGAGAGCTAGAAATGAGGAGTGTGTTCCCTGTGCGCTTATCACTTATCACACAGGCACATAACCTGAGGGTAAGCTGTACTTGGGTCCTTCAACCATACCCAGACAGGCCTAATGCAGAACTGCTCCTACCTTTTGAGAGTGACAGAAAAGACAGAGCAAGCGAAGAGACTGAGCCTAGAGGAGGTGAGTCGAGTCTTCCAAAGCCTGATACCACCCTCCCTCAGACACCATACCCTGCCCTGGGGGAGACTTGGGGGTCCAGAGCTTGCTCCTGCCTCTGCTCGGAGACCATGGTTGATCTCTCAGGTCTTCTCACTGTTCCGCCTTCCTTCTGATTGCTTTGCTTTAGGTCAAGGTAAGTAAGCCCTGTCGTATTTACCCAGACAGCATCCTTGTCTGAGCTCCCCATCAGTCGGTGACTCAATCTGACATTGCTTTTACATCTCTCCATCTGCTGCAAAGACCACAATGCACCGTTTCACCAAGCTTCCCTCTAACTATCTGCCGAGCCAACAGGTGCTCCCCCTCGCTCCACACCAGTCTGGGACCAAGTCACAGGGCAAGCTCTGGACGGGGGACCCCACAACACATAATTAATCCCCCACTTGCCTCCCCTTCTCCTCCCCAAGCTCTTCTGCTCTCCCAACAAGAAAGGCAAGAACTGCTGGGGACTGAATCTTTACCAGCACTCTAGCCTACTGGCTTCAAAAGCAGATAAAGTAAACCCTGTAGCCCGCCCTTTCACCATGTCATCACTGTTAATACTTCCAGCCAATTCCATGGCTTCCTAGCACCAAAATCTCCCACTTGGATATGTTTTTGTCTTGCCTTTGTGTTTGCACTGGTAGCAGTGATGTGTTTTCTTCCACCAGACGGAGCACTTCTCAGGCTGCTGATGGGGGAGGCAAGAGCAGAGAACAGGGGGAAATAGGGAAGCAGCACGTTAGTCCTGGGGCCCTGAGGGCCAGAGAGAGAGGAAAAGACCTTCCCCAAAGTGCACGGAGCCGGGAGGTAAGAGGCTGCCATTCAAAGCAAAGGTCGAGTGCACACAGGAGTATGGTCTCCCCTCCTTGGTTTCCTCTGACCCCTGCAGCTGTCCACAGAAGGCGCTACCCCAGTGCTAGCCACTTAGGCTGCAGCGGCTGACTCGGCCCCTTGGTCAAAAGCACATTCTCCCTGCCAGCAGCCCTCGGCGGGACACTGAGAAGTCCAGATCCTGCCTCCCACTATCGCACACTCGCAGGAGCAGGGCTGATGCCTGCACCACCTCACAGGCCACATGACCCCTTGGAAGGCAGCTCCTGAACTCAGAGCCACGGAGGATGCTGCAGAAACAAGACCCAAACAAGGTGAAGGGACTGAAGGGCTCTGTTCACCTTCGCCGTGACCGTGAGCCAGTCCAGCCCCAGAGGTTTCTGTGTCTCGCTTCATCCATTCAGCACCAACCCTGATGACCAGCTCCATTTTTAGCCAAGAGTAACACCAGGCTCGGCATGCTGAGAACGGTCAGGGTCACAAGCTCTCACCACCTGACGCGGCTAACTCCGCCACCCAGGCTCTCTGGAAAGGAACAGCAGTCACCCCTCCACCTCCCCTGGGAGGAGCGAGGGCCCCACCAGAGGGGAGTGACGTCTTTTGTGTCCGTCTCGGGAGTAGGAAAGAAACTGAGATGCAACAAGAGCTGGGGGAAAACCTGACGTTCCATCATCACCCACTTCTCAGCACACGGCTGCCAGAATCCGCCCCGGAGAGGCCAACTACCCTATGTGGTCAAGTCCAGGAGGGGTTTCCTGCAGAGGAAAAAGTGTGAGCTCCAACCAACCCAGCCTCAGTCTGCTTCCGAGCGGTACCCATGCAAGGAAGACACACCTCAGTGGCAGTTTCTTCACGCCCACCAGGGAAAAAAAAGGGGGAGGGGGGCTGCATTTAGGTCAGCAGTACTATTTTCCACCCAGGAGAGTCTCATAGCATCCAAGCAGGTTCTGGGGAGGGCAAGCGGCTCAGCTCCCAGAAGCCCCACCACCACCCTCACTTCGCACCCCCGCACCTGAAGCAGCACAGAGGCATGGGGAGGGGGGCAGTGAGCAGGGTCCACGCAAGACCAGCCACACAGCATGGAGAGGTGAGCCGTGGGGGCAACAGAAACTAGGCTTCTTACCCCCGTCCTGGGACCCAGGGACTGGAGGGTAAGATGACAGGCACATGACTCATCACGAAAACCTTCTCCCGAGTTACTCCACTTCTCAGGAGCAATCCTCAAAAGCCTGTTCCGTAGGCAGGATCTGCTTCAAGACTGGATGACTCCAAGATTCAGCAAAGCACAAGGGGCTGAGGACCTGACTTCAAATCCAGCCCTGCCTCTATCGACGTAACCCTGCAAAGTGGACTTTACGTCCGAGTCTTAGCATCTCGCCTTGCAAAAGAAGAGCCCTGCCTACCTACAGGGCTAGTGGGACAAAACTGCAGCTTTACCTGACGTGCTCTGTCGCAAACCGAGCCTGTCCTAACAGCTCTGCGAATGGTTACTTCAGAGAGAAGCAAGCAGAAGCCCAAGGAAAGCCAATGCCGGCAGCATTTAACTCTGGGTGAGCACAGCTGGGACAGGAGTTAACACTTCACAGGTGGCAAGGCCCAGACTTTTATACCCACCCAGAATTTAAATCAACCCCCCCCCAAATGTGACTGCAGGAAGAGAAAATAAGAAGGGACAAGGAATGTCAGGATGCACATTCCTGAGAACGACACACGGCACCTGCAGCGGCTACTCCTGCGGCCTCTGCAGCTTCTGGCCCCTCCCATGCTGCAGACAGCACCAGGCTGCCATTTTAGGAGAGGAACCCAGTACCTGAACCTGGTAACCAGATCCAGGCCACAGGGGGCCTCAGCCTGAACCACACCTTCCCGCCACCCCTGTCCATCACTGCAGGTCCAAGAGGATGGACCAGGCTACAGAAGAAACAAATGGGACCCCAAAAGCAAAAACAGATAGAAGGGCCTAGTCACACCCTGGGCCTGTGAGTTCCCTGATGCTTTGGGAAGACCACCTGACCCCTCACCACGCTGTGAATGGTATGCCCCATCCCCCCAGGACTTTGGAAGAAGTATGTTTTTTAAAAAATATATATAAATAGCAAGGAAGAGAAGGGAGCTAGGCCCCCAGCCCTGGAAGCAGCCAGGGTGGAAGGCAAGCTGTGAGGGCTGCACGTCCAGCAGCAGGTGCGAGACTGCACCAGGGCCTACCTGTGCTGCTCCACAGCCTCGTTGTCAGGGAGCTCGACCCCACACACGCTACACTGCTCGCCCATGCTCCGGCTCTCCGACTTCATGCCCACCGCCAGCTCGCCCAGCTTGCTGAAAAGCTCCCTCTGAATGAAGCCCTGGGGCAGCAGACCCCCGTAGGTGCTGAAGTCCATGGAGACGGCCAGCGCAGGCTGCACATGGAGCCCAGAGGTCACCGACGCCGGCATGCTCAACACGGCGTCAGCCTTGTGGTTGGGCAACACCGAGTAGATGCCCAGGCGCTTCTCCGCAGGGGCTGCTGGGTGCTCCAGGCGGCCCGGGGGGCCTTGGCCAGCCTCAGCCGGGGGTGGCAGCTGCTCGGCGCTCTCCTCCCGCCCGTAGTGCAGCTCCCTGGCACTGGTGATGACGCTGCTGCGAGTTGGGGTCCCAGGGCCCTCTTTGCTCCTTTCCTCAACTTTGTCCCCCAGTCCTCCCGAGACACTGGATTCGACTGGCCCAGGGCTGTCCTGGCCAGGTACCTCGTCTACCTGCATCATCTCCGTCTTCACCTCGGCCACGCCAGGGTGCCGGCCACCCCCAGCCAATGTCGGCTCCTCGGGTCCCGCAGGTGGCTGAAGCGTCCCCTGCAGGAGAGACTGTCCTATGGTCATCAGACTGTCCACGGCAGCTTTGGTGGGACTCATGGCTGAAAGCCCAAACGAGGTGGAGACGGAAGGGCTCTGGTCCACCAGGGGCCCAGCGAGGCTCTGTCCAGCCACACTGGCGTACCCACTCTCCTCGCTGGAATGCTTCGAGATGAAGATGTTCTTGAGGCACCGAGCCTTGCGGTCCTCTTCCTCCTCAGCCCCGCCGTCAGCCATCGTGGCCTCCGTGTCGTTGTCATCTGAGGCCTGGATGGTCTCCAAGATCTTCAGGCACTGCTCCTCCAGGTACTCGATCTCCAGGATCTCGGCCGCATAGAGCAGGTCGTCCAGGTCCTCCGCCTTGGCCTGCAGCGTGGCCGTGTAGGCATACTCCAGAATCTGCTGGAAGGTCTTTGGCGAGAGGAAGTCCAGAGTATAGTGCTGGCTGTTGCGGTGGAAGAGGATCTCAAACATCTTGCTGGTGCAGGCCAGCACCGTCCGGTGGGCGTGGAACTCCTGGCTGTCCACCATGATGACAACATCGCACAGCGTCCCAGCCAGCCGCATCTGGTTGGCCTTGCACAGCAGCCCCGTGGGGTGGCTGGGGTTCTGCAGCTGGATCATGCCCATCTTCGTCAGATCCATGGCGCTGCCCTCGGCTCAGGCATGAGGCTCCCCTTCCGTCTGTGCTCTGCGTGGCGGGGCAGGGTAGGTTTCCTGGGCCGATGCAGGAGACTGAGAGAGAGAAGAGGGGAAGAGGCAAGAAAGGATGAGAGAACAAGAGGCAGACAGGCTAGTATCTCCAGCAGGAATAATGCAAACCCTGCATCATGTCCCGGCTCACCCAAGCCCATAGCAAGAAGGAGTTTCCCCAGAATCTCCGAATCTGCCCGTGCAGGCCCAGGGACGATGAGAGTGAGGAGAAGGTTCCTGCACAGCACATGCCTACTCTGCTGCTCTATGGCATCTGTTGAATGAAACTGCAAATTACAGTGAAGTCCTCTGAGCCTGCTCCTAAGCAAGGCCAACATTCATCACGAGGAGGTGCCCAAGCACTTTCTTAAAATGCATTAAGACTTAGATCCTCTCCTTTAGTCAGTGTAGGCATGCAGCTTCACCCTCCGCCTCCTGTAACCTCACCTCCGATACAATGCCTTTTTTAAACCCTGCCCCACTCTGGCAGCCCCAGGAACCAAGCAAAAGTGCAATGAGGGACTGGCAGGCTGCAGTTGTGGCCCACAGACACCTCCAGGCTATGGGCTGTCCTCCCCGAGCCCGCCCTCTCACCATTGGCTGTTACCTTCCCGGGCCTCTGTCCCCTGCTCCAGGCTGCCCCCGGCCCTGAGCTCCTTCTAGGCTCACAGCAACACTCATGTAACCTGCA
The DNA here is from genome assembly GCF_964237555.1 of Oryctolagus cuniculus. Lineage (NCBI taxonomy): Eukaryota > Metazoa > Chordata > Mammalia > Lagomorpha > Leporidae > Oryctolagus > Oryctolagus cuniculus. The sequence goes on along the minus strand of NC_091432.1, from coordinate 105,955,272 downwards.
CACACTCACTTGGGTCACTTCCATCCACAGCGACCTTAAAGTGACAGCATATGGAGCCCCCAATCTGGACTCTGTGTCACTGTGTGCCCGCCAGCCAAGAGGGACAGCATTAACTCAAGAGCCCACACTCACCCTCCTGTCCACAAGTGCTCAGGGACAGGAACGGCAAAAATCTGAAGGCCAATGGGCCAGGCAGTTACAAAGAGTAATCATAAGAAAGGGCTTTCCAACAGCCAGCGGTGCCCAGGCTGGGCTGGGCGTGGCCTCCAAGTCTCCCAGAGGCTCCCAGGAGTTGGCAAGTCCTGTGACCAGGAGCAGCAACTGATGCTGGCCAGTCTCAGAGGTGCTGCAAGTGACACTGGCACCAGCATCCATGGTGTGAGGACAGGGCTGGGAGACAAAGGTCTCTCCCAGAGCCTGGTCGGGACTCCGCACCCCGTTCAAGGAGTACCAGGAAGCCTTGGCCGGCCAGGCCCCTCCCAACTTCTCCCTGGCTGCAGATATCGCAGCAGTGCGTGACGGCGGCGAGCAGAGCCCGCGCGCCTCACTCCTCAAACACTGCTCCTCACCACGCCCAAAAGCAGCCCTACTGGCTCCTAAGGCACCTAGCTCAAGCAGAAAGAAAGGGTTAACGGGGTTGGCTGGTCAAGACACTTTAGCTGCCCAGCCCAGGGTGGGGACCGTGGCCACAGAGAGTGGGACGGCCATCCACGCACGCCTCGCTGCCCTGTGCTTTCCTGCAGACCCGGGAGTTGCAGGAAAACAGGAGGAGGCAACCGAAGAGAATGGAAGTGCCCCTTTCCTCCAAACCAACCCTGTAGCTCCAGAGGGAGACCACGGTGCCCTGGGTCAGTCGTCCCCCCGCCTGACCCGCCGCTCGGCGCCCTCGATGCGGCCGGCGCAGGCTGCGGCTCCACTCCCGCGGCTCGGGGGAAAGCCAGCACTCAGCCGCCCGAGCTGCGGGCACCGAGCACGCGCGCACACGCCCCGAGCTCCCAGAGACCCCCGCCGAGACTTGGAGACGAGTTCGGCAAACTTGGGGAAGCAACTTTTCCTGGGGAGTCAGCCGCCTGAAAGGAAAGAAGCCGAGCTAGGGAGAGGGAAAACGAAAGAGAGCAGGCGAAAGGCGACGAGTCCGGCGGGCTGGGAGACGGACCCGGCCCGCCGCGAAGGGGCAGCACAAAAGCCCTGCAGCGACTCGTGCGAGAAGGGGAGATAAGGGGATCTCCGGGCTCCCCCGGCTCCGACCCAGGGCCGTGACCCCCGGGGAGCAATGAGCAAGGTTCCCGGTTTCGGGCCAGCGGCAGCAGCCGCCGGGCGTGCCGGGCCCGGGGACGTGGCGAGCGACCCGGGGAGGCGGCGAGCTAGCCGGTGCGGAGCGCGTCTGTGCGTTTCAGTGGGTCGCAGGCCGGCAGGATCTGCGCGTTTAGGGCGCGTGCGGGAGTGCGCCAGGGGCTGCGAGAGCCGGCCGCTGGCGCGCCGTGGTGGCAAAGGCATCCCGCACGCATCAGGTGCAGAGCCGGGGCGCCCACCGAGCGCGGCCGGGAGCGCACGGCGAGCTCCGGCGCCACGGCCAATCCTGCCGAGAGCCGAGGAGGGCCCGGAGCACTGGCGCCCCTCGGAGCTTCTCTCCCTCTCCACCCTACCCCCCCCAAAAAATGGGGGATCAAGTCCAATCAAGAAAGAAGGGCCCACTAGGATTTTTCAAAGAGAAAACAAAATCCAAACGTGTCCCAATCCTGCTCGCCTCGGCCCCAGATCCACTCGCCAGCCCCTCTCAGTCTAGCTTCCCAGCCGGCCGGCAAATAAACAAATAAATAAGCCACAAGCCTCGCTCACGCCCGCGCAGCCGTCCGCATACATATGAGCCCCCACCGGCCCCTGGCTGTATAAAGCCTCGCGATCCCCGACCCTATGCTCGCGCCCCAGCTCCCCGCCTCTCACCCGGACCGTGCCCTGCGGAGGAAAGGCTGGGGAGGCAGCTGCGCCCAAGCTGACAGCCGGGGCTCCCCTCTTGGAGCTGACCCCAACCGGTGGCGGCGGCGGCTGCAGCGCAGGAAAGGAACACGCGGGATGAAATAAGGTCCAAGCGCAGCGGCCGAGTGGCCCGAGCGGACGCGCCACCCCCCCGACCTCTCCGGCCCCGGGGCGCCCGGGCGCGCGGCGCTGGCTGGGCGGTGCGCCCCTCCCCGGGCCCCCACTCACCGCTGCCGAGCCGGGCGCCGTGGGGTGGGCGTGCGGGCCTGCCGGGGGGTGTGTGCCTGCGTCGGGGAGGGGTGTTGCTGGAGGAACTGTTGCTCTCGGGTTCACGGCGGCAGCGGCGGCATCGCCCGGCAGTTCGCAGTACCCGCTCTCATCGCCCTCAACTCCTGTGTGCTGTGAGGTTAGCAAATCACCACCGGCTGCGGCGCCTCCGCCGCGTCTCACGTCAACGCCGAGCCCCCTCCCCTGCGAGGCCCCGGCGCCTCTCCATCTTTAGTGCTGGCGGCCGAGCCCGGCTCCCTGCCCACAGCTGCCCCCTCCTCCCCCTCCCGCGCTGTCCCCGGGCTCAGCCCGCCCACCCCCCGCGCCGGCCCAGCCCGTGCGCGCTCCCCGCCCCACCCGCTCTGCCTGCGCGGCGCTCGGCGCCCCGGGCTTCGCCTGACACCTAGCTGCTGCTGGGGCGCCGCGGCCGCCGCGCTCCGGCCCAGCCGGGAGCACGCCAGGGCCGGTGATGGGGAGGCCGGGCGGGGGCTCGCAACGCTCCGTGCGGGCCCTGGGGGGCCAGGGGCAGCTCCCACCTCACTCGCAGCTTTTTCATTGCCACTGGGCGCGGATTTGTTTCTCCCACTCCGGCGCTCCAAGCGCGGGGTTTTGTGCTGGGCTCCAGCGTTTGCCCCCTAGCCTTTCACTTTTTCTCCCGCTTTGCGCCCGCCTCTCAGGACCCCTGTTTGCCAAAGTGCCCAGCCCACGCCCAAGCGCCTTCAGCCCCTCGGACCCCGCGCGCCGCCGGGCATGAGCATCTGGGGGCAAGAAGTCTCGGGGCGCAGAGCCAGCGGGTTCTACTGAACTAGGTGCCAGGGGTTCCCGAGGATGTGCTGTCCATGGGGGCGCCCCGTTTTGGCAGCCGCGGTCACTGGAGGCTGAGGTCGAGACCGGAGAGAAACTTTTTCTTCTTCGGCTCAGTCCCTCTACCCCCTAGACGGACTGCTCAGCGCAGTCTTCGGGGCCGGTGGCAGCTTGGAAACGCTCGAGACCGCCCTGCAGGGCGTCCTCCTCCCGGGCTCCCTAGCCCCCCCCCCCCCCATTACCCCTCCGCACGCACTCCGGAGGGCAGAGTTCGCACCGCTAACCCCCGGGAGCAGCCACCGTAGGAAACCGGCCTTCCCCGAGCTGCGGAAAGCTCCCTTCCCCCTCTTTTTTATGGAGCCAGCCGGAGGCGCGGGGCAAAAGGTGGGAAGCGCTCTTCCCAGCGCCGTGCAGGCCTCCGGCTGGAGTCCAGACGCTAGGAGGATGGGGGCGGCAAGAGCGCCATCCAGGGGTCTCAGTGCAGTCAGTCCGCGACGTCAGGCGGCTTTAGCAGCGCCAGGCGTCAGTCACTGAATCTGAGTGTTCCCTCCTTGCCTGGCGGGTGGGCCAAAGGTTTTCCGCAGAACTAGCGTGGAATCCCTGGCACTGGGCCGGCCCTAGAACTGTGATGTGATGGAAGGTAGCAGAAGCCGGACAGAGACAAAAAGGGGAAGACCTGGGGGCAGAGTTTGCATATTGGAACTGATCCGAACTCACAGAGCTGCCAATGGACAGGGCATTCATTCCACTCCTGCAAGCCTGGCTCCGGTCTCCTACTTGTAGGGAAAATGCCCCCACCAGCAGGAGTCTGAGACTGGAAGTACAGGAAAGGGACAGCCAGGTACGCCACACCGGCAAACTCACAGGGAGGGGAGAGTCAGCCCCAGGTGACTCATTTCACCATGATACAGTGAAAGGCAGCCCCTATTTAGAACCTAACTCTTTTCCTAGCTAAAATCTAGGGTCCAGAAAGAACTGAGGTGCAAGCAGATCAAGAATGGAGCGAACGGAAGGAGAGGAAGAAAGACTCACCTGGCACCAGCCAGAGAAGCTGACGAATCATTCACTTGTTGAGCTTCTGCCTAGATGGTGCTGGCTGGAGGTTGCTGCCCAGCTGTCCGCAGCCACCCACTCTCTCCTCCCCAGGGCAGTACAGAAGCACACCATTAACCCCTGAACCTAATCTCCTATTAATCCTCAAATCAGAGAATCTCTGGAAACGATAGAAGAGAAAGAACATTCCCTCCCTGGCCCCTGCCTCTCCCACCCCTCCACCCCATGCCATAGTCACTCTACGTGAAATTCTCCCTTGCTTCATAAACTCTGCCCATTAAAAAGCCCAGCCCTTGTTAGGAAGTGTTAAAGAGAGATTAATGCCTGAATTTAAGAGGTGGAGAAGGTAACAAAAAAAAGGAAGAAGGCAGGCAAGGCAGTGGGCTGCGTGCCAGCGTTGGGCTCCAAGCATTTCCACTTAGCGCTGAAGGCTGGCTGCGAGGCAGTTTGATAAGGTTTATTGGGCCCAGATAAAGCAGCAGCAGCTCCCCCACCAGAACTGGCACCATTTATAGCCAGAGCGATGTCCTTGGGTCCTGGGAAAGCTGATGAGAATCCCCAGTTCAGAGATTTCATGTGGCAGTACCTAAAAACAAACAGGATGGAAAATTGCAGGAGAAGACTTCTCTCTCTCTTTCCCCACCCCCACTACCCCCTTGTCTCTCTGTCGTGTATTTCATATATTGGCAGTGATTTTGTCGTTGCTTCTTGAAGGTGAGGGATGCTGGGACAACAGCACTCCTGTGTAGCAGACCTCAGTGCTAGGGGAAGGCCTGCTGGAGTCAGGAATGGATGAACTGGCCCTTGGGTGAAACCCCCTTGCTAAATCTTACTGCCTCCTCCCCCTTTGTCCTTGTACCGCTCAACAACGGCGGCCTACCAGAATTCATGGAATGGGAACCCGTGTGAGGCCTAAAAGACCACTGGGGAAGAAGACAGTAGGAATGATTCATTCTCGCACCGACATGAATCAACACACCACCTGTGTTGTTGTATTTAATTACTGAACCCTCTTGATTGAGGTACTATTGATACGAGTGAGGAAAGATTATGACCTGGGTTCTTTGTCTCACAAGGAAGAATTTCCAAGCAGATAAGGCGAAGAGAAAAGCGAAATGTATTTAAAAGCAAGTTTAATTTAAGTCAGAGACCTGGCAACACACCTCTCCAAGAGAGGCAAAATCCAAAGGGGCTGGTGGTGCTGGGGTTTCTAAGCACGATTTGGGGGAAGAATAAAAAACTTGACATTCAGTTACAAGGCCAGGACAACCCCTCGGAAGGCCTGACTAGTAAGCTTTTCAAGCTGTCTGCCTTTCTCATAATAAAAGAGCCATCAGAAGGGTGGGATACCTAATTTGTTTTACAGTAAACTGGGAGCTCCGAATCCCCACTCCCTTGCTATTCTCATGGTAAAAGTGGAAATTCCTAAGAAATGGGCCAGGCACTTTGTACCTGCTAAAGAAAACTTTTTTTGAGGGGGGGCATTTTGCACCCTTAATTTCCACCAGGACCACCCTGGCTGCCTATTAACCCGGCTGACTCCTCCCACTGCTTCCGCGTTCTGCAGACTAGGAGCTGAGGCACAGAGAGGTTAAGTTCCTTACCCAGTTCTATAGATCTCTTCAGCATCAGAGCTGAGCCTTTAGATCAGACCATGGCGACCGCCACATGTATAATACACATACCGCCTCTAGTGCGCTACAGCAAGGAGACAAGGACTCTTCAGTTTCCTGCTCCTCTTGCCCCACCGACACAGGGTCTAGACAGCAGCCACCCACCGAAAGGTTCTCAGCTTAGCCACCGAGTAGTAAATAGACTTGAATGTCTGCACTTTCTCTCCTTCCCCAGAATCTCAGGCAAGAATGAAGAAGAAGTTTCTTATTATGATAAAATGTCAACTAAACAGATACCCGGGGAGAAGGTGACGGTGGTGTTTTGAGTCTTCAGGAGGGGAATGGAATGTTGGAATTGTTTTGTTTCATTTGGAAAATATGTTTTAAAATTGAAAAGTCAGCTTTCCTATCATGGTAAGTGAATCGAGGATGCAAACCTTTTGGGGAGAAGCAGCTGTTTTACATATCCCCAGAGCCTTGAGATGGGTGGAGAATAAAGCCCGTTTGGGGAAGGTTGGGGCAGCTCCTGAATAGAACGGAGCAGTCTCCTTTGCGCTGGGGGACTCTGGCCGTCATTGGCACTTAGGTAAGGCTGTCCACTGGCTCTCAGAGCTTCACCCCTCTGGGCAACCTCAGGGCAAGACAAGAGCAAACTTGTTAGGCTGGCGCCGTGGCTCAATAGGCTAATCCTCCGCCTAGCGGCACCGGCACACCGGGTTCTAGTTACAGTCGGGGCACCGGATTCTGTCCCGGTTGCCCCTCTTCCAGGCCAGCTCTCTGCTGTGGCCCGGGAGTGCAGTGGAGGATGGCCCAAGTGCTTGGGCCCTGCACCCGCATGGGAGACCAGGAGAAGCACTTGGCTCCTGGCTTCGGATCAGCGTGATGCGCTGGCCGCAGCGCGCCGGCCGCGGCAGCCATTGGAAGGTGAACCAACGGCAAAGGAAGACCTTTCTCTCTCTCTCTCTCTCTCTCTCTCTCTCTGTCCATTCTGCCTGTCAAAAAAAAAAAAAAAAAAAAAAAAAAAAAAAAAGGAGCAAACCTGTTGTGTCCTTTGCTGGTGGCAAAGGATCCTGTCATGTTGCAGGTGATCATGCTGGACATCTACTGTAGGCAATGCCAAAAATCAGGCAGAGCTGGGATGGGCATTTGGCCTAGTGGGTAAGACTCTGCTTGGGACCCCTACGCCTCATGTCAGAGTGCTTGGATTCTGGTTGCAACACCAGTCCCCATTACTGCTTCCTGGGAAGCAGCAGGTGATAGATAGCTCAGTAGCTGAGTCCCTGCCACCCACGTGCAAGACATTAGGTTCCCAGCTACTGGCTTCAGTCTGGCTCAGCCCTGATTATGACAGCCATGTAATGGGAGGGAACCAGCACATCAGGGATCTCTCTCTCTCTCTCTTCACTCTGCCTTTCAAATAAACAAAATTTTAAAAATAAACATGTTTTCTTAAAAAGCTTAGTTCTTTCATGTCACTTCCTAATAGCAGAGGAGGAGATAGATAGCTGAGGCCCAGAAAACCAGACAAAAAGAAGGCTCTTGCCATCATCCCTCGTACCCCAGGAAGTCCTGGGTAGTGGCATCCACAATCTTGGGGTTTTCTCTTGCAGGTGCCATCTGCAAAGCAGAGAGTGGCTTTTCAGAGGGGAAGGACAGGGTGATTTGTTTTAAGCCTCTGAGGCCTTGGGTCACTGGGACCCCAAGATTTCATGACTGGGGAACAGAAAGCCTTTTTTCCCTTCCTCTCTAGCATATTGCAAATGGTGTTGGGACCTAATGTTGTCAAGTCAAATAGCAAATCAGAGTTGTTATTAGCGCAGAGATGCCCCGAGGGGCAGGCCCTGTGGATGAGATCTGCCATGGGTGTTATGGGGAAGTGTGTTTATAATTATAATGGGATTTAATGTACGCTGGGACCAGATGACGGCCGCTGGGACCAGATGACGGCCGCCATTTAAAAAAGAGATGCTTAATAAGAGAGGTCCCTTAATGGCAGACAGCAGGGCTCAGGTTATTACGGAAGGAGCACAGTGTCTCACTGAGTGTCACAAACCATGTGCCAGGCCTGATGGGGTTGATGCTGCAGCCATCGCTATTGGCTATGGCACATGGGACGTAGCATTTGAACGTTGGTGCCTTCGAAAGGGCCACAGGCACTTGAGAGAAAGGCGTTTCTCCCTTTCCCACAGGCACACACTGAATCATTTGTGATGTCTCCGGAAATCTGTTTTGCCCCAAGAAAGACAGCCTCGATTTCAAAATTGAACTTTTGTAGCTATCGAGGGGTGCATTTTCTGTATAGTGTGGGTGGAATCAAGTGGCGTGACTCCCACTGGGGGAGTCTGGCACGGCACAGGCACCCCCAGGCACAGGGCTGAGAATGAACCCCCAGCTCCTCACCAGGAAATAGGAGTTTTTTTTACAAAGGCTGCTGTTTCTTTGTTGGGGGCCAGAGAAGGGGAAATATGTAACATTTCCTTATCCTGTTGACTTTACATGGCCAACTGGTTAACTTGGGTTCTTTTTAGGGATTCCAGCCCAAGGCAGCCCAGTGGAACATGAGTGTGAGAGCTTTGGACAAAATCTCAAGGTCAGGTTCCTTGGAGGTCCCAAGGGACACCACAGTCCAAAAATACAGCTTCATGCCCTCTGCCAGGTTGTAGCTTCCTGTGGATTTCTGTTTTGGTGTGAAAGAAGTATGGGACTGTGCTGTCTGTTCCCAAGGCACACATCCCTAAAGCTGAATACATCTCTCTCTCTCTCTCTCTCTCTCTCTCTCTCTGTCTTTATATGTAAACTCTGACTTTCAAAACAAATACATAACTCTTTTTGAAAGGGGGTGGGGAACCATTCCGGTGTAGCAGGTAAAGCTGCCACCTGCTTTGCCAGCCTCCCATACGGGCAACAGTTCATGTCCCAGCTGCTCCACTTCAAATCCAGCCCTCTGCTATGGCCTGGGAGAAGCAGCAGAAGATGGCCCAAGTGCTTGGGCTCCTAACTTCCATGCGGGAGACCCGGATGAAGCCCCGGCTTCTTGCTTTGGCCTGGCGCAACACTGGCTGTTGCAAACATCTGGGGCATGAACCAGTGGATCGAAGATCTCCCTCTCTGTCTCTCCCTCTCTCTCTGTAACTATTTCAAAATAAATCTTAAAAAAAAAAGAAAAGAATATATTGTGTGTTGTTCTCCTACAAGACACATCCAGAGAAGTGCCTTGTGGGGTAACTTTGGCATCATGTGAACATCACACAGGAGACTTCCACAAATGGAGGCGGCTGCCCTGTCACTCACCAGGTGATGTAGTTCAAGGGGACTGTCATCATATGTGCACCTGTCATTGACTGGATTCTGTGGCAAGTTCATCTCTCCTGAACTAAGTGAAATCTCAGCTTCCAGTCACATACTCTACGAAGCTGATTGGCCAGAGGAGCAACTCTTAAATAGAAGTGCTGTGGCAGGGGCACAAAAGCAAAAGGTGCCGGTGCCGCAGCTCAATAGGCTAATCCTCTGCCTGCGGCGCCAGCACACCGGGTTCTAGTCCCGGTCGGCGGTGCGCTGGATTCTGTCCCGGTTGCCCCTCTTCCTGTCCAGCTCTCTGCTGTGGCCCGGGAGTGCAGTGGAGGATGGCCCAAGTCCTTGGGCCCTGCACCCCATGGGAGACCAGGAGAAGCACCTGGCTCTGGGCTTCGGATCAGTGTGGTGCACCGGCCGCAGTGCACTGGCCGCAGCAGCCATTGGGGGGTGAACCAATGGAAAAAGGAAGACCTTTCTCTCTGTCTCTCTCTCACTGTCCACTCTGCCTGTCAAAAAAAAAAAAAAAAAAAAAAAAAAAGGTGCAGTGATCTTACTCATTGGAGCCAATTGTGTTACGGTTATTATAGGAAAATGGAGGCCCATATCCTGTGGCATGGGCTTCAGACATTGGCTGAACAAATGAAAGACGGCCTTGGGCCTCTCCCTTGAGCAAAGCACATTGTTTCCCTCTAGGGCCCAGTGGGTGGGAGACAGGGGACCTGGAGCTGGATGCTTGGACTCTGCCTCCCCTGCCAGACCAGGTCCATCTGTGTCCATGGGAGGTCCTTGCCAGATCTCTGATGTAAGCTTCTCCACCCCGCCCTGTGGTCAGAATTAATCCCCCCTCTTCCCTAAGTCCCTCAGTGAGAACATGTATCCATGTTTACCGCTGCTCTCTGTCCAGATTACGAGCGTTCTGACCAATCCTTCCTCTGTGAGTTTCTGGAAGGCAAGGCCCCCGTCCCAGGGCCTAGCACACTGTCAAGCTGAGCAAATGTTGTGGAGGCACCAATTGTGTGCAAGCATGAATGAATGAGTGCGTGAACAATGAATGAACATAGACATCAAGTGTTTTAGGAATTCAAGGGAATCATACCACTCTGTACTAGAGTATTTAGTGCAGAATTCTTCATAGCTATGGGATATTTACCAACCCTTGAGAGATCAACAGGGTATAAGTAAGGGTTAAATTTACAATAGGGCATACGTAAGGGTTGGAGCTGTTGAATTTGGTTTGTATACAGCTCTATGAAAGTAATGCTGGGTTCTGTGGCCAGAGGCCTAGAGCCAAGCTTTTCTCAATATCCTGGGAACGTGAATAAATATTTTATTAACTAGCATCAAACTGAAATGAATAGATTTGAATCGCATTGCTCATTACTCTTACAATGACCTTGGAAGCCCAACCCCAAGTCAGTACAGGGCAGAGAAGAGAGCGTCTGACCCCATGGGAGGGCGCCAGTGGGTGTAAGGCTGCTAACTGCACCCAGCACTTGCACAGGAAATGGGCTTTAGGCCCAAGCGGTAAGGATTCGGCTCTGCTGTTACCACGTGTGGCAGAGGCTGGCTGGCTGCTCCCCAGCCTTCTTCCTGAGTGCACCCTGGGCTGCATTTACTGGCCTACCATGCGTGTAGGTTCGGGCATGTGGCTGAGTTCTGGCTGGTTGTCATGAACAGAAGTCTCTTGCGTTACCCTCAGGACTGCCCATAAAACTCCCTTTGGAACCTTCCATGCACTTGCCCTTTCGTGGGAGAGCCTGGATCCCTGAGCCACAACTTGGAGGAGAGCTGTCTGCTGACTAAGAACACTCGTTTTAGATTTTAGATAACTAAACATAAATGTAGGATGTCTTGAGTAGGGTTTCCAAATAAAATAAGGTCACATGATCAATTTGAATTGCAGATCAACAATCATCAGTTTTTAGTATAAGTATATCCCACATATTGTATGGGACATAATTATACTTAAAATGTTGTTTATCTGAAACTCAAATTTAAATTGGTGTCTTCTTCTTTAACCAGATCTAACAAGTTGAAGTCTTTAGTTAGTATAGATTTTAGAGATTGTTTATTATGGTTGGTCACATTATCCTGATGAACACACCTTGTTTCATTTGTCAGGGCAGCAAGGGCACAGCACCTACACTGGGACTTGGTCTGGGACAAGGAGATGTCCCAGGTCCTCGCAACAATCAGATCACAGTGTGGAGCACCTGCATGGATGGGAGGACCAGGAGGAGAACAAGGAATGATCCTGATGGGTCCTAGTTTGCCCTTCTTCCTATGATCCCATCTTTCTTTAGCGGTTCTGCACCTAGATTACAAGTTCTCTGGGGGCAAGGATGATTGTACAAAAGTGCTTCAAAGATTTTTGTTAATACCTTGAAAGATAAGTTTACTCTGGTGCAAAAAGTGTTTGAGGGCCAGCGCCGCGGCTCACTAGGCTAATCCTCCGCCTTGCGGCACTGGCACACCGGGTTTTGGTCCCGGTCGGGGCGCCGGATTCTGTCCCAGTTGCCCCTCTTCCAGGCCAGCTCTCTGCTGTGGCCCGGCAGTGCAGTGGAAGATGGCCCAAGTACTTGGGCCCTGCACCCCATGGGAGACCAGGATAAATACCTGGCTCCTGCCATTGGATCAGTGCAGTGCGTCGGCCGCAGCGCGCCTGCCACGGCAGCCATTGGAGGGTGAACCAACGGCAAAGGAAGACCTTTCTCTCTGTCTCTCTCTCTCACTGTCCACTCTGCCTGTCAAAAAAAAAAAAAAAAAAAGTGTTTGAGCACCTGCCAGTGCTGTATGTAGTAGGTTAATCTTCCCATATGGCTATAGTCTCAGCTACTCCTCTTCCGATCCAGCTCTCTGCTGTGGCCTAGGAAGGCAGTAGAAGATGACCCAAGTCCTTGGGCCCCTGTACCCACGTGGGTGTCCCAGAGGAAACTCCTGGCTCCTGGCTTTCAATCAGCTCAGCTCTGGCCATTGTGTCCATTTGAGGTGTGAACCAGCGGATGGAAGACCTTTCTCTCTGTCTCTTCCTCTCTCTGTCTGTTAACTCTACATCTCAAATAAATAAATAAATAAAATCCCTTTTTTAAAAAAGTGTTTGAAATCCTGACACAGTTTTTTATAAATAATATGCATTTTCATTGAACTTTTTGAAGACCCTGCATATCTCCAGTGTTTCACACAGGGTAAAAGTTTTCTTCTTGTGTGTGGTGGGAGAGCAGTGGGATTGGAGTGGAGATGGACCTGTTAAGACCTTGATCAAGCCTACGATCTTCTCCTCGACCACCTCCTCCTTTGTACATAAAACACCCAGGGCAGCATAGAGGCTGAGAACTTGGGCTCTGATTTAGTCTGTATTCAATACTACTTCCATCTGGGTGGTCTCAGGAACATTACTAAACTCTCAGAGTTGCAATGTCCTCGCCTGTTATCTGAGGATGAAAATGGTGCCCAGCACACTGACATCACTGGGAGGGTACAGCAGGGGTGTCTGGCCCATAATAAGAGATCTGAACATATTAGATATTGACAACAGGTAATTCTTCTTTCCATCTTCCCCCTACAAAATGCCTTAGGAGCAATATTTGGGGTAAGGTCTCGTGATGGGTGAATTTTGAGTTTTTTTTTTTAAAGTGTGGCGTGACCAAGGATTCTTGGTTTCTCATCTCAGCGGAATGGAGTGGAGCCACTCCTGGCCCTTTTCTCCCAGCCTGGTCTCGTGTGCTTGTTCAGGAGCGGGGTGAGCGGGCCGTGCAGAGTGACGCCCGGTGGGCAGGGGGTGGTGTTCATTTTCACCTTGTAGTGTGACGTGTTTATTAGGTGTGTGTACGCCAAGCGCAGCAGCCTGGTTTCCTTGAGTGAAACAGCAGTCATGCCCAACTGGCTCTCCATGTACCATGACTCCAAGTGATTGAGCCAATTTCTCCCTCTGCCATGAGTTTAGGTTGTAAACCTCTCAGCCGGACAGGGAGGCAATGCTGGGCTGCCTCTTGTGATTATCATTAACCTCCAGCACGGGACTCACGGGACCAGGGGTGTGCAGGGGAGCTACGGTCTCCCTCTCTTCCCCACAAGCCTGGGTAGCGCTGAGCGCTCACTCAGCCTCCTGTCTAGAACAAGAGACCCTCGTGTTGGCTGAATGGAGAAATTGTGTTCTCCACTTTGGCTGGCTGGGGATTCAAATGGTCATTGCGTGAAGACTGGAAGATAGACCCATGGGTGCCTTGATATTCAGATTTCCTAGGCATGATTTCTTCTCTTGCCTTAGATTTCGTGGCCAGACACTAAGCTGCCCACTAAACCTGGCAAGCTTCCGGCTGCTGGACACAGTGGCCACCTTCTGAGTGTTCACATGTCCCTCTGGACTGTGCATGTTTAGCGTCATTACTGTGGGAGTCAGGGGTCCCACAGGGCGCAGGGACAGGCAGATGTGTGACGAGGACACCCTGTGCCCATCCGCAGCTCTTCCAGTTTTTTTTTTTTTCTTCTTTCTTCCTTCAAGGACACAGCCTTCTTCCCATGGACTGATCATAAGTTTGCAGGAATGGCAAATGTGTGGGCCCCTTGTTTTGCTTTTCTCTGCAAAACCTCTAGACAGGAGCCCTCGGTCACTCCCCACAGCCCTGGGGTGTTTGTGTTGCTTCTTGGTCAAAAATCCCAGTGCCTTCTGCAGCGGGTGCAGAAGCACCTCTGTGTCCTCAGGAAGCCGGGCTGCAGGCAGGGCAGGTGGTGGGAAGCTTTGTGTTGTTGCTTCTTTGTTTTCCAAAACAAAAGTGGCCAGGGGAAGGGGTGGGTGTTTGGGAGGACAAACAGCAGGCAGAACTGGGTGTTGAGAGATACAGTGTAACCGCAGACTACCAGGAGCTGGACAGTACTGACTCCTGGACACAAGGGAATGACCACAGGAGACAGGCAGTGAAGACTTGAGCTGGTGCCAGCCGTTGGCCCTGGACATACAGGACCTCCTTGATTCCTCCAAATAACCGCACTGCATGGGTCTGCTTGTCATCCCCAATTTACAGCTGAAGAAACTGAGGCCGAGGGTGAAGGAAGCTTCGCAAGGCAGCCAGCTCGCACAGGCTGCACATGGGGAACCGCTTGTCCGCATTCTTCCTCTTGGGTGGCAGACTCTGGGCCCCTTACTGGTACAAGGGAAGGGGGTCGAGTGAAGCAGACCTGGAAGCCACTGAGCTTTTCAGACATCCTCGCCAGGCCAGCAGAAGCAAGAGGGGCCCAGCGTGCCTGGGAGCAGGAATGAGGTCTGTGACAGGTTTCCCTACAGTTAGCTGCTAATGGAGAGGGGACAGAGGTCCCCAGTCAGCCCCTTGGGGAAGCAGGTTGGCTGTAAAGGAAGGGTGTGCCTTTTGTTCCATTCTGATTTTTTTTTTTGACAGGCAGAGTGGACACTGAGAGAGAGAGACAGAGAGAAAGGTCTTCCTTTGCTGTTGGTTCACCCTCCAATGGCTGCCACGGCCGGTGCGCTATGGCCGGTGCGCTGTGGCCGGCGCACCGTGCTGATCCGATGGCAGGAGCCAGGTGCTTATCCTGGTCTCCCATGGGGTGCAGGGCCCAAGTACTTGGGCCATCATGCCCTGTCTGTGTCCCCTAGGTGAGGGGCAGGAAAGGAAGCCATGGATTAATGAAAATGGGTCGGCTGGCAAAGCTGTTACATTATTTCTAAGCAAGGAGGAACAGAGGCTGGGCTGCCCACTCACAGAGGAAGGCAGTTGGCTCTTCCCAGAGCATCTTAAGACCTTGCCCTCTTCAGAATGATTGCCGGAGGGCAGGTGTTGAGCCTAGAGGTGAAGAGGTTCATGTCCCACATCAGAGTAGTTGGGTTCCATACCTGGCTCCAGTTCCCGACTCCAGCTTCCTGCTAATGCAGGCTTTGCGAGGCAGCAGCAATGGCTCATGCACTTGGGTTTCAGTTGCCCACCTGCAAGAACTGGATTGCTCTCCGTGGCTCCTGCTTTGACCTAGTTCCAGGCCCTATCACTGCCAGCATTTGGGAAATTGACCAGCAAACAATGGGCTCTCTCCCTCTCCCTCTCCTTCTCCTGTTCCCATTCCACTTCCGACCCAACTCCCTGCTGGGAAAGTAGCATAAGACAGTCCCAAGTTCTGAACTCCCGCCACCCACATGGGAGACCCAGATGAAGCTGCTGGCTCCTGGCTTTGGCTGGGCCCAGCCCCAATCATTGCAACCATTCAGGGAGTGAACCAGTAAATGGAAGATCTCTCTCTCTCTCTCTCCCTCTCTCTCTCTCCCGTCTCTCTGTAACCTTGTCTTTCAAATCAATAAACAAATCCTTTTTTAAAAAAGTACATGATTCTACTGATACATGCTATACTTCAGTTTTTCAAAAATTCTCACTCATCACCCATGTTCTAAAAATAAAATGCCAGAAATATTACCAGGAAAAGAAATTTGGTGGAAAGCAGGAAAGACTATAAATTGACTACAGCAAGACACGGATTTCTCTAGCTTATTGAAGCCCCATTCTGTAGAAGCTGTCAGTCATTGAAGATTATCTTCCAAGGGAAATCATTCAAACGACACCAATATTTGACTGTGGGGAAGCTCTTTTCAGACTTACATCCAATCTTTCCAGAAAGAGAATGGTCCTTCTGTTGAGTTGACTGCCTGGTGAGTAACAAGGAAAGAAAGATAATCATGCAGAGATGGTAAGTGTTTTTTCTCCTCCAAATGTCATTGGAGTGTTCTGGAAGAGTTACTTACCGATGGTCTGTTAGGTACGGGGAGAGCACGGTGAAATAACAGACGCATCAGATCTCCAATAAGAAGACGTGGATTCCAGGGCAGCTCTGAGGAACTCTTCTCGTGTAGCCCTGGACGGATCACTCAGCCTCTCCATGCTCCTGTTTCTCTGTAACACTGGAAGATACTGTATGGGAAAAAATCTTTGACCACTTTAAAGTCCCTGCTCAATTCTTTGCAAAGAGCCCTGAGACCTATCCCTAACTTACCGTATGCCCTGAGCCAGTTAGTTACTTTGCCTCCTTTAAGCCTCGGGTTCCTTGTGGATAACCTGAGGATGTTGCTGTACTCACTGTATTACTAAGCCTGCTCTACCCAGGCCACTTTTTAACACTCTTTGGATTCTATCAAGCATGCTGAAATCAGGGATGAGGTGGGTGAATTCAGAAGGTCTCTCTCTCTCTCTCTCTCTCTCTCTCTCTCTCTCTCTCTCAGAGATTTACTTATTTATTTGAAAATCAGTTATAAAGAGCAAGGGAGAGACAGGGAGATCCTTCCATCTGCTGGTTCACTACTCAGATAGTGGTAACAGTTGGGGCTGTGCCAGGCTGAAGCCAGGAACCAGGAGCTTCTTCCAGGTCTCCCACAAGGGTGGCAGGGGCCCAAGGACTTGGGCCATCCCTCCCTACTTTTCCAGACCATTAGCAGGGAGCTGGTTCAGAAGTGGAGCAGCCAGGACTCGAACTGGCACCCATATGGGATGCAGGCAGCAGCTTATCACACTATGCCACAATGCCATTCATGGCTTTGACCTCCATCCTAGGGGAACCCAGGTGCTGAGAAGCCAGCCACACCCAGGAGCGGGCAAAACGGAGGAGGAAGAGAGCAAGCTAGGCTTTAGGTTGGGCAGGAAATGGGAAGGGCTTCAGCTGAGGATAGCTCCAAGGTTCCAAAAAGAAAAAGAAAAGAAATATCAATGCTAAAGCTATGGCCAGGTGGTAGAGGAGGGAGTAGGAGGTGAAGGCATGGCAGCTGTAGTTATAGAGAAATTTAGCTGTGACCCTCCAAGCTTCCCTTGGTATGGCAAAAGGGAAGAAGAATTAGATATAGTCTATTTTGAATTAGGATATTTCTCCAAATACCCTTCTTAGTGTCCAGATCCCATACACCTGACTCAAAGCAGGTTAACATAGCGAAAGGTCACTAATTCCCACCTCGGGGCCTTTGCACCTGCTGTTCCCCCACTGCAAATCCCTCCCTCCAGTGCACAAGAGTATCTTTGTTTCCTCTGATCCTTATCTTCAAGCTCTCAACTCACACAGCACTTCCCATTAGAGACCCTCCCTAAAGCTGCCCTATCTGGAAGTGGCTGCTGCCCCAAGGCCCTCCACCCTGCTTGACTGTTTTCATAGCACTTGTTACTACTTGAAATTATTTCCTTTGTTTATATGACTGCTTGTCTATTTCCTGGTTGCCGACCCTGGAGCCTCCTTAGAGGCCCCTTCTAGTTAATATAAGCATCATGAAGGCAGAGGGGCTGGACTCTAATTCCTGTTCTTGTATCCCCAGCACCAAGATAATGCTTTGCACATAGTAGGCTCACCAAAAAAAAAAAAAAAAAAAAAAAAAAAAAAAAAAAAAAAAAGTTGTTCAAAGAAGGAACCAGCAGAACAAGAAATGTGCATTATCTTTTTGCTCTCTCCCCAGGAAGACTTTTGAACAAACAAGCAGCCTGTTCTAGAGAATGTGGGATTCAGGCCCAAGTAATTAACAGCAGGGGGACGGAGAGAGGGAGAGGAGTCTGTTCGTCCCCAGTGTTTGAGGGTGGTGGTGACATTTGTGCATGGCAGTGATTCTCACTGATGCCGCCGCTGGAGGAGACATCCTCACACATCACGACATCCCTGCCCTCCCGTGGCGTCCGGCCGAGGAGAATGGGCAATCATGCCAGAAATGTGCACAGTGCTGTTCCCAGGACTTCCGCACGACCCATTTTGCAGATGGGGAAAGCTCGGCTCCCATGGCTCTACACCTGACTGCAGTCATCCAACACGGCTGGGACTTGGCCTCTGGTCTGCCCACAATGGAACCAACAACGCTCTCACCTTTGCATGTAAACACTCTGCAGCTACCTTCAGGCGTGCCGAGCCGCCATGCCCCGGCCCCACCACCACTCGTGGAGAAGTCACAGCAGATGGCGTGCCTACCGCTGAGTGTCTTGGCAAGGCAGCTGTTGGGCACATGCCCCGTTCCAGCAGTGGTGCCTCCTGCAACTGCACCCCAGACACACAGCCCGTGCCTCACTAACCCTCCCCCTGCTCCTTGGAGCTTTTAGCAAATTTTCTGTCCTTCCCTATCATGTCATCTGATACTTATTCGTCTAGAAAGAGCCTTAAAATAACCAGAGGGAGAATTGATCGTGGGGCAAGGATTTGACTCACTTTGCCAACTTTCTGCTGGCAGCCTTCTCCCCAAATGGCCCCTGACGGTGTTTTTCGAAGGGACAGATCTGTCACTCCTCTACGGGTGGCTCTTCTCGTGGGCTCCATTAAGCTACTTGGCATGGCCTTTAAGACCTTTATGAATGGGCAGCATTCTCCCGCCCCAGTGAGCCACTTCCTAGTCCCTGACCAGGCTGTGTTGTGCTCCAGTGGCTTTGGACAGACAGTGCCTTCCACTCCAGAGCCACCGTCATTCCCCCTTCACAGCCCATCTCCAAGGTCACCAGTGCCCAGCACACTGGCTTGCCTGCAGAAGGTCTGGGGGACATTCGGGTGGGTGGATGCAGGGAAGCAGGAGCTGCAGAGATGCCGGGATCTTCCCCAGCCCTGATTCCAGAGTTCAAGAACTCTAAGGAGGAGGATGGTGCACATGGCCAGAGAGGTGCGGAAGGGCAGGTGGAGTCCTCGGGCATGTGCACGCGTGCGGGGATATGGGTGGGCCAGCAGATGGCCCATCGGAGTGTAATTCCTGTTTCCTTCTTAATTCTATGAGGGCTACGGAGTGTGGAAGGCCTGAAGATACCACTCTGGCCGATGCTCTGGTGACCTGCTCCTGTGGTCTCAGAAACTGGAGCAAATCTCACGTGAGCCCCCTTTGCGACTGAAGGCCAAAGGGGTAGCCAGATCTTGGAGGCTGGCACTAGGCATAGAGGTGGGATCCCAATAAGGCAGCTGGCCAGGGCCTCCCAGGGCTCCTGCCCTACATTCCCTACACAGGAGGGCAGTGCTACCTTGACAGCCAGCCTCAGCATGCATCAGCCTTAGCTGTATTTCCCTGTGACAGTGTAGGTCCTAGCTGTTGGCAATGAGATGAAACCAGTCTCCCAGGGACCTGGGGCTGCCTGGTCCTCCCGGGCCGTGGTCAGAGTCTGCCCGTCCGCAGCCAGGCCTACCCAAGCTGTGTGACGGGTCTGCAGAGACCGGCCTGGCTGCTGACTCTCCTCCTCCAGGATTTTTGTCTGTGTTGCCACGTACTTGTTTTCCCTCCTCCCCAGTGTGCAGCTTTTCTGTCTTCTTTGCGTGATCTTGAGCAGCAAGCCAAAGTCAGGCTGACATTTTGGCCCAGTCTCCCCCAGGGAGCTGAGATCTGAGAGCTTTTTTTCCTGGAAAGAAAGTTTATGGATGGGTGGGATGGGAGGAGCCTGAGAGGAGAGAGAAGACCCAGCGTGACGGCTGTGACAGTAACAACTGCAGTTACAACGAATCACAGCTCCACCGACCACTGCCGAGGTGCTGGGCTCAGTGATTTTTCACGCTTCTCTTTTAACTTCAGGACAGACGCAGAAGATGGGTGTGACTGCTGTGCACCCATTTTAAAGGCGGGTGTTTGCCATTCATGCAATTCACAGGTTGCAACCCACTCGCTGTTGGGGTGGCATTAGGAGGTGATGAGGCCCTGAGGATGGAGCCCTGGTGCACAGGATGAGGACCCATTCCTCATTAAAAGGACCTCAGGGGTGAGCTCCCTCACCCCTTTCCCCACGTGAGGACACGGAGAGATGGCACCATCTGTGCCAGGAAGCGGCCCCTCGCCTCACACCAAATCTGCCAAAGCCTGGATCTTGGACCTCTCCGCCCCCAGAGCTGTGAGAAATAAATGTTTGTGGTATTCTGTTATATCAACCCAAACAGATGGAGAGAGCAGGATATCTATTTCCAAATGAGAGCGTGTCAGCCCAGAGAGCAGCATTCCCAGCTCCAAGGTCACACCGTGGAGCTGGCGTCCACGTCAGTCTTCCAGGATGTAGCCCTTACTCTGCGGCGATTCTGAGCAAGTCCCTTGTCTCGCTGAGCCCCAGGCACATTGCATCTGTCCAAGAAGAGGAAGCAGGGGAGAGAGGCCCACGTACTTCACAGCACAGACCCCGGGGGGTCTGCAGTAGTGCAGAATAATGCAAGAGACTCGGGTGTTTGTTCTGTATAAGGCTCTTTGTGTAGCTCCCTGTTTTGGTTTGAGGTTGTATATTCTGTTTTGAGAAACTGTCATCTTCCACAGTTCAGGGTTCTTGGAAAGACCATGGGAGTTTATGTTCTTCAAAAGGTGGTTCTGTTTGACCCTAACCCTAACCCTAACCCTAACCCTAACTTCCTTTGGGAGTTAAGCATGATACATACAGTAGTATCATGCCCATTCTACAGGCAGGAAGACTGACAGAACAAGTGACTGTCAGGAAGTTGCTCAGAGCAGGGCCTTGAGATTTCTCACTCTGGCCCCTTGCCCTCACTCAAGTATCTGTTGTGGGCACCCAGGCAGGTGGCAATGTTTATGGATCAGCGAGGCCAGGTAGGCAGAGGTGACAGATCCTAGGCCCTCCTTAAGAAGCCAGGCCCAGCTTAGCAGAATTCGCACAGTGCCCCCACCCTCGGGAAAACAGAATTTCTATAAAACTCTGTGAGATGTCAGCTGTCACTAACTTCCTGTCATCATTTTGTTTTATTGTCCTTTAAGTATTTTCAAACATTTCGGCTTTGTCATCTTCTCTTTGCATTTGCGATCAGTGAGGTTCGTCAGGTGGCAGGCAGCTTCGTGGGCCTCTGTTGGTCCTGTGCACTTTGTCTAGAGTGCCCAGGCGGAAGGAAAGGCTTCACCTTGTATTTGTTTGGGGGGAGGTGCATTCTGGGCTTTGGAACTTGAGCCAGGCACGTCTGGGTTCGGGCACCATCTCTGCCTTGTACGCGCTGCGTGTCCTGGGCAAAGGCCTCAGCGTCTCGGAGCCCCATCTGCAGCGTGGAGCTGGTGCCATGCGCTTAGACACGTGGTGCTTTCCAACACTGGCAGAGGGTTAGTAGGATGTGAACAGAGGTAGGTGCCCAGTCCAGTGTCGCCAATGCTCCAGGGGCTCCATAAGTGCAGCTGATTTCATTCTACTTGGCTTCCCTCCACCCCATTCTAGTTGGGCTCACGGAGGTGGTGCCCTGCAAGGGAGAATGAGGTGCAGAAGTCATGGTGGAGCAGCTCTGAAGAGGATTCAGACGGAGACCCAGGCAGCGCCCAGGACAGAGCCGGGCTGCTGTGTACCAAAAAGTCCAAATCCCCAGCCACTCCCTCTACTGAAGGACCAGGGTGAGCCCAGAACCATTTCCACAAATGGCCCCAAGTTCAGTCTCCCTGTCAAGTTCAGGACTCCCCACAATTGTCCCATCCAGGACCAAGATGTCTGCCCCAGCCCAGCTGCTGGGATTGGTGAAGGGAACAGAGGAAAGGGGTAGCATAAAATGGAAGAGAGGGAAAAAGAGAGAAACGCGGCCGTGGAGAGGGAACCAGACAGGGTGCAGCCAGAAGCTAACCCTGCCGGCCACACAGCTGGAAGCAATGAGGGCAGCTCACAGCACCCCCTGCTGGCAGCATTAAAAGGTTGCAGCCCTGTGAGCATCAAACACCACCCTGGCCTGTGTTCCTGGACCAGGGCTGAAGTCAGGGCTGGACAAAGAGCCAGCCAGGATCTGGGGGCAGGGGACAGGGTGCTCACTCTCTCTGACAATTACAGAATCACACTGGAACATGCGTGATCCTGAACCTCACTGTAAATCTACCCAGTGACTCTGAGGGCAGGTGGGTGGGGCGGGCTTCAGGAACCTGTGTTGTAAACAAATTTCCCCCACTCATTTGCCAGTGGAGAATGGGAGACCTTGGGCCGGGCGTTGTGGTGTAGTGGGTAAAGCCTCTGCGTGCAGCACTGGCATCCCATCTGGGTGCCGGTTTGAGTCCCAGATGCTCCACTTCTGATCCAGCTTCCTGCTAACAAGCCAGTGGAAGATGGCCCAAGTGCTTGGGCCCTTGCACCCACATGGGAGACCTGGAAGAAGCTCCTGGCTCCTGGCTTTGGCGTGGCCCAGTCCTGACCATTGCAACCATTTGGGGAGTGAACCAGCAGGTAGAAATTCTCTCTTACACTTTCTGCCTCTGCCTCTCCTTCTTTGTAACTCTGACTTTAAAATAAATAAATCCTTTTTTTAAAGGGAGACCTTTGAAGGAAGAAATGTTTAGAAAGAGTTCTCTCTGGCTTGATTTTAATTATTATGCATATTAGATTCAAGACAAGATTGACAACGCACATTTTGGTTTGCCAAACATCTGTTGTGTACCTACTATGTGCCAGGAACTTATCCTGCCACCAAAAAACCTCAGAGCTTAAACATTTCTTTTTAAATCTATTTATTTATTTATCTATATTTTATTTGAAAGACTGAGAGACAGAGAAAGAGCGCTTCCATCTGCTGGTGCCTCCCCAAATGCCCACAACAGTTAGAGCTGGACCAGGCTGAGCCCAGGAGCCTGGAAGCCAGTCTAGGTCTCCCATGTGGGTGGGTGGCAGGGACCCAGGTACTTGAGCCATCACTGTTGCCTCCCAGGGTAGCAGAGTGGGATCCGAAGGGGAGGAGCCAGAACTCAAACCAGGCATTCAGGTGTAGGATGCGGGCTCCCTGTGACTTCTTCCCCACACCTCGCCTCACAGTTTAGAGGGAAAGGGAGGGAGGTGCACAGAACAATCATGACACTGTGCTGTGGGCAGCACCTCTTGGCGACTATGCAAATCACCCCTGAGGTCCGGAAGCCAGAACTGAACCAGGGAAAAGGACCTAGGAGTTGAACAAGGAAGATTTGCACTTTTCACTTCTGAGGTCAAGCATTTCCACTGATAAATTAGCCTTCTTTTCCCTTGAGACTGAAGCGTGGGGGAGCCGCCTTTCTCCGGCCTCTCCTTAGCTTCGTGGGGATGACAGAGAGCTGATCCACAGGTCCACCCCAACTTGGCCATCTGAAACTTGGGCCCCGGGGCCTTTATGTGCATCTCCTCTGAGCCAAAGTAAAGGAACTCTCTGTTTCACTCTTCTCCAGCAAAACCAGCAGTGAGTCCAAATAAACAACCCCTGGAATCCCAACGCTGGCCCCTCCCACAGAAAAGATAACTATTTCTCTTTTCTATTCTGGGCACTCCCCCAACCCCCACACACCGTGTGCCTGCTGTGTGCGCTCAGTGAGTGCCTGGACCAGCGCAAAGAGGCACTCCTGCGGGAGCCCAGGAGAGGGAGCTATAACGGGGTTGCTGTTTGAAAAATCTGTTTAAGCGGTGCTGACTTTCAACTTCCAAGGCTCACGGGCCTTGACTCTGCCAGCAGGCCGCCTCTGCCCCTTGCAGTGGCCACTCTCAGGCCAGGTCCCAGTGTGCGCCTGACCTTCGGCCGCTGAGGACCAGCTGGGGAGAAGGCTGGCCTGTCCGAGCCCAGGAGTGCTGCTTCCTCCAAGCCCTGCTGACCTCTAGTGGTCACAAGGCAGAACTGAACAGGTACACCAGGCTAGAGTGGGAAGGGAGGGTTCCTCCCCATCCGTGGTTCACATCTGCCCTTCAGAGTCAACTGGGAGCTCTGACAACCAGGGCTGCCCAGGTTCCACTTCTGGAAATCCTAGTGTGGCCCCAGGATCTGCAGCCATTTGCTGGCCTGAGCGAGCGTCTGTCAGAATATGAGCTGAGAATGCATGTCTTGGGTCAAGTGCGTTCCTACATGAAGGTTCTGAATACCACACAGGCGTTGTGCCTGATGGCACGGGCTGGTGCTGACGCTAGTGCTAGTGTGTGTGACCACGGCGTGGATCCATGTGCCGGAGTGGAAGGCTCGCTCTTGGCACAGACCTGGGAAGCAGAGTCCTGCCAGTCTTCTGTCCTTAAGAGTTACAGAAGGCTCCCTACAGCCCTCTCTGCTTATCTGCATACTTCCCACTTTTCACTACTGGGAAGTTCTTCCTGTTGTCTCTTCTCAATTCATTTTTCCGGAGGAGAAAAATCGAGATTGGAAAATACGCCAGGCTGCCCATCGGCAGGGGCGGCATGCCCAGGGCTGCTGGGCGTGGCTGGGCTGTGGTCTGCAGCCCCAGCACTCCATCAGGCCCTGGGTGAAATGGGCTGGAAGGGAGGAGAGCCAGCACCAGCACAATTAAATTAATTTCTAGCAGCTGCATGGGATTACAATTACCCACTTCGCTCTGGTCTCTGTGTAATGTTCCTGAAAACCAGCTCCTGCTCCTGGCTTCTCCTCATTCCTCTTGCTCATGGTCACAGCTTTCAGATTCACTCCTGATTGCTCTGCCCATCCCCAGCTGCCCTGCCCATGCCATGGCCCCAGAGCCTTGGCCCCAGTCCGACTGGCCTGAACTGCCTCTTTCCAGACTTCCAGGGGCATCTGGGCAGCATCGACATCACTAGTCTCAGGAGTGGGCCCCTCTGGCACTGGCCCCAGCCCTCACCCGTCCCAGAAGTAGAGCCTTGTTGACCTCGTGCCTTTTGGGAGGCAGAGAATCAGCAATGGCCTGTGTCAGAGCGAGCCCCAGACTTGCAGGCCAGGGACACACGCTCAGCTGCCTGTCCTTGCATTAACGAACACATCTCTCTGAGCCCTAGTCTCCCGTTCTGTAAAATGGAGGAGAGAAAGGAACATTTGGGCCAGCGGGTAAGACGGCCTGCAACCCACACTGGAGTGGTTCGATTCCTACCTCAGGCTCCCGACGCCAACCTCCTGCTAATGCGTACTCTGGGAGGCAGCAGGTGATGGCTCAAGTAGTTGGGTTCCTGCCACCCAGCCCATGTGGGAGACCCTGCTCCCAGCTGTGGCTTCCTAGCCATTGCAGGTATTTGGGAAATGAACCAGAGAATGGGAGCTCTCTATCTGCTTCTGTCTCTCTGCCTGTCAGATAAATAAATGCAGTCTTTTGGAAATGACCTAACTTACAGGGTGTTGTGAAGGCTAAATGGGACAACATGATAGATGTCAATCAATCAGGAAGATAATAGAGCCTGGCCCCTGATGGATGGCCATGCATAATATTAATTACATTAATAGCTGTTCATTTGGGTGGTGCTTTAAGCCGCTTAGGTATACTGTTTAAGCATCACAGCAGTGTCCCAAGCAGGAAAATGAGGCAGAAGGGTGTTGTACAAAGACACACAGATCTCTGGTGGTAGACAGGGGAAGTGAGCTATGTCCCGAAAGGACACCACACATGTCCCTGCACTGTGCACAGAGCGGGGGACGGTCTTTGCTGGTGAGTGCATGGAGCAGAACACACGTGTCTTTGCTGTCACTGCACGGCCCAGGCCTACACTGCTTCCTCGGAGAAGCATCTCCCCCCAGGAGGCCACCTCTTGGAAGCAGCAAGGGGAAAGAAAGCAACCAGTCTGCAGCAACTAGCAGGGGCAAATCCAGGGCCTGTGGACACAGGAGAGATTCCCAAGGGGCCAGAGCAGCAGGGGCTGCTGGGTGGGGCAGCCCATCACACACACACCAAAGTGTGAAGGCGCCCTAGGGGAAGGGACCAGGCTTCCTTCCACAGACTCCATGCCTGTTTCTCTCTGGGTACTCTGTGCAGTTGACTGGGCACAGGGCGCTCTCCCCACCTTCCCGTGCCGACTGCAGCCAGCACATCTCTAAGCCTCATCCAGCCATGGGTAGGATCCTTTCTGCGCTGCGCATGTAACTGATGCTAAATGGAATCGGTGCAATTTTGAGTTCTCCTTGACGGCTCTCCTTTCCTTACCTGTCTGCTGAGAGGAGCTAGGGAGCAGGGGACCTCAGCTGAGGACCCACTTCTGCCCTTTTCCGGCCATGGGACCCTGGCCACACCACCTCCTCCTCACCCAGCCTGACCTTCTGAGTCTCTGATTGCAATCAAGTCTCCAGGAACCTTGGCCATCACGGTTTGGAGGTGGGGGTAGAGCGTGCGGGGCGGCCAGTGCAGTCAGGAGCCCAGTGACATGTGGCCCAGGGGAGGAAATGATGGGAAGGCGAGCACATGTCAGCCTGGCACTGTCCTGCCCACACGGCTCCGCTCAGGGTCAGAAGCGGGACTTGGGATGCTGAGAGGCAGTCAAGGAGTTGGGTGTGGCCAACTCTCCCCCAGCCCCCCAAAATGCCCCAAAGTGACAAAAGGAAACATCAAGCAAAGAAAAGAAGACCCTGCAAAGCCTTTCCTAACCCAGCTGTACCATGCGTAGTGCTTGCTTTGTGCCAGCGACTGTCCTACGCCCCTCAGGAGCCCGACTCATTGAGTCCTTGGCGTGGGGTACTAATATTATTCCCATTTTATAAACGAAGACACCAAGCCATGAAAAGACACTCAGCTAAGCACACGGTAACACTAAGGGGCAAAGCCTGCTGTCGCACTGAGCCTGCTACCATCAGGTTGTGTGGCTTCCTAGGGTCCATCCAGGTCTAAGGAATCGTGTGGGAAAAGACAATGCACAGAGTTCTTTCTGGAACCTGTATTAGAAGACCCAGCATTTGCAAGGATGGCCATAGCTGGGAACAGGGGGGACCCCTCTGGGCCAAAGAACTTGCTTAATATAGAGCCTTCCACACTGATGACCTGCAGCCCCAAGCTGAATGTCCGCACTTGCAGCGTAGGGGAGGAAGAGCAGGGCAGAGCGGTGTCCTCTTGGGACGGCCTCAGATGGGCCCTTTGATGCACATCTCTCCTAACTGCTTCCTGCTCTGACCACGCCCCTTACCGCCTTCTGCGCCCTATGGGAGGTCTGGCAGGACCCAGATCGCTCAACACGGCGCAGCATGGGCACCACACTCCTCACTTCCCGATTTCTGTGGACGACGCTTGATGGAGACAGAACAGGGAGCCGGAGCCGTGCAGAGCAGGCGGCCGGGGCTGGACCCTGGCGCCCCAGTGAATCATGGGAGAATCAGCATCAGCACCCAGCCCCGGGCCGCGCATGGTGCCTGTGGTAGCCGGCCTGACGCCACAGCAGCGAGGGGGCAAAGAGGAAAGCGAAAACGGCCCCAAAACGGAGCGGGGAGGAAGACGAGTACAAGTCCCGGCTGATGCAAATATTGACATAACCATTACGAGGGCAAATAAAACTCCCATTCGTGTTATGCAAGTGCTGTGTTCTTCGAAGACTTCTGTCTTGAGGAATTTTTTATTTCGCCATAGAAGAAAAATGTTTTCATATTCTCTCCCGCCGCTCAGACCCGGAACCCAGCGAGGCCTGGTGCCCCCGAGAGCCATAATATTATTTGTTAACATTTTTATGATGCCAAATGGTCTGTAGGAGAACGGGCGCCATTCTTTAGCTGGGAAACCATATGGCACGGCGAGTAATAAATAAGGTATTGTGATAGTTAATGAACCTAATTGCCAGCAAAGGCTTTAATACAGAAACTGTGCTGCTGAGAATTTAGCACCGCATTAGGGATGCTGCGCAGCTCCCCTGACTTCTGAGGCTTAATTTAAGTTCTATATTGCAAACTCCAGAAAATAATTCCAAACCCTCCTGCTGGAAAGGCAGCCTGCTGATAGACTGTGATTATACCGAATTACTAAAATCGCAATCAATTTTATACACACAGTTAACCCTTGCCAGGACGGACTCCAGAGAGGAGGGGGAGGGGCCGAGACGGGCGCCCACTCCACTGGTGGTTCCGCTGGAGAAGGACACGGTGCCCAGCGGAGGCCTGGAGCCGGGGCGAAGAGAGGATTGAGCCGGGAGGCTGATGGCAGCCACGGCCGGTAGGGCTCGCCTCTGCTTGTAGGGTCCCCTTCACAGTGGGCCTAGAAGACGGAGGGTCTCGGAGGAGGGGTCTCTGCTCACCCACGGCTCCCAGCAGCAGGAATCCCTGGCAGGAAGAGGGACTGAGCCATTGTTGCTATTATTCCATAAGTCAAGGTTATTAACTAGAGAAGATCAAATCGTGGCAGTCAAATAACCTTGCACTGTGTAAAATGGAAATGCCGCGCAGCTGCCGCTGAACTTTCCGCGGGGTTTGGAAGGCTCCCGGGCGGGAGGAGTGCATCGCGATGGGAAAAGGAGCTGAGGAAGGGCGTTGCTTCCCGCCTTGGGTTTGGAGCTTGCAATGGCCACTGCATCCTCCAGGCCTGGTGGAAAGGGGGAGTGGTCAGGGGTAGAGGGAGTCTGGGGCGGGGGCAGGTGGAGCCCGGTGTGAGGAGAGAGAGTGCTTCAAGGCTGCGGCTCTCTTGAGGACGTGCTGACGCCATGGCAGAGCCCCAGGCTGCAGCTTGGAGAGCTCAGAAATTTCCTTTGCGGGGTGGGTGTTTCGCCCAGTGGTTAAGCCACGGGTTAGGATGCCTGCATCTCACAGCGGAGGGCCTAGTTTCCATTTCTGGCTCTGTTCCTGGTGCTAATGCAGAGCTGCGGGGGGGGGGGGGGGCGGGGGGGGCAGCAACGTTCAATTAGTTGATCTCTGCCACCCATGTGGGAGACCTGGATTGAGCTCCCAGCTCTGAGCTGCAGCCCTGGCCCAGCCCCAGCCCCAGCTGTTGCAGGCATTTGCAGAGCCAACTAGTGGATGGGATTGATCTCTCTTAAATTAAAAATAATAATAATTTTTTTTTAAAAAAAATTCTATTAGAGAGCCCTGACAGAGATAAGAATCCTCATTTCTTGCAGCCAACTTTACTACATTAGAAGAGGGGCAAGTAGGAGCTGGCTGAGAGGTGGGATCTTTGCATAAGTCAAAAAGACAAAGGAAGACAAAGCTCAAGAAGAAGCCAGCGAAGAATCTACCACTGGGGAGGTAGGGAAGGCACTGAGCCAGGTAGGCGCCGAGGCAGGTGCAGATGGGGGGTCTGGTGCCAAATGGGTGACCCCACAAGGGGTGTCCTGCTGTAGACTAGGGCGTGTTCAGCCTCACGTGGAGAGCAGAGTCGGGTACAGGGTCCTGGGGGCACTCTGCAGGACCAGCAGTAGTAGGAGCGAGGCGTCCTGAGCATCAGCACGGAGACGTTCTGAACACACAGCAGGGTCTGGCTCAGGGGTGGGAAGGAGGACAAGGCACTGCTGCCCACGTTAAACCTTTGAATGAGGGAACCCATCTGATCTTAGCAGCCAGCTGACACCCGGACAGAAACTTGCATGAGATGGGCATCAGAAGAGTGCAGGAGCCCAGGGAGGAAGCGCCTGCATCAGTCCAGCTGGGCAGGTTGGAGTGGGTGACCCCTCCTTCAGGCAGCAGCACCAGCAGGCTGTGCGATGAGCATGGTCCGCTGGAGGAGGTGAGGCCAGTCTCCCATCAGCTCCATCCTGGTACAGGCCCATACCTGCCGCCCTGGGCTTGTCTCCAGGCTATGGTCCTCAGCCTATGCTTTGACCCAGAAGCAGATGTCGCCAGCTGCCTTGTTTGTTAGTCCTGCCCAGTAATAGGAAAAGCTGAGACCCCAGAGCTTTTCCCAACCCCTGCCCATGAGGGTGGGGGTGAGGAGGAAGGGCCTTAAGATACTCCAGCCTCTCTAACCCAGGGAGCTTCAGAATGAATTGGGGAACTCTTGAAAAATCACACATGCAGGGACCCAATCCACAGAGGCTCCAAGCCAGCCAACCCGAAGTGGGTGCCTGACCTGTGCAGGTGTTCAGAGTTCCACAGGTGCCCCCAATGCAGAGCTGGAGGGGTTTCCCCGGGGAATTCCATGTCCTGCCCTCACTCCGACCTCCCTACCTCAGCTCCAGACCGTGGAGGAGAAGTGCCTGCACTGCCCCTGGTAAGCAGCTGGGAGAGTACCGAGATTCTGCTTAAACTGTAAGCCAGATAGAGAAGAAGAGGGAAGACATGTTCAGCTCCAGGGGGCTAAATCTTGGGTAAAGGGCGCAAGTAAAGTTGAATTTCCACCCCTGGTGGCCTTTCCAGGGTAACCAGATACAGTTTGAAGGCTTAAGCAAAATGACCTTTAGATATTTGGCTTTTGTATAAGTACTGTCATATTTTATAGATGAGCAAAATGGAGGCCAGGAAGGTTCTCAGAAGGGCAGGGCAGTGTTGGAGCTGGCTAGAACCAGGCACCTGGACTAAGTGGGCGTTCTCTTTCTAGAACACTTGCATCCTCTTCCTTCAAGTTTTTT
Source organism: Oryctolagus cuniculus (assembly GCF_964237555.1). Lineage (NCBI taxonomy): Eukaryota > Metazoa > Chordata > Mammalia > Lagomorpha > Leporidae > Oryctolagus > Oryctolagus cuniculus. The sequence goes on along the minus strand of NC_091432.1, from coordinate 105,925,187 downwards.
ATCTGGATACTGGAGGGAATAAAACTAGAGCAGGGGGAATTCCAGGATTCACGTTCAGACATTGGGCGTGAGCAGGCTTCCAGGCCTGAGACTGTGAGGTGCCACTGGCCTTTGTCACCTGTTAGGAAAGAGTTTCGCAAACATCTAAGTCCATATATTAAATGTGAAAATTGATAGACTAGGGACCTGGAAGGAAGGCCCTAATCAGGTAATGTGTGCAGGAAACAAGGATTTGCTGTTCTTTGTGAGTTTGTTGTTTGCTGTTGAGTTGATTTGTCCAGCCCTGTGCTGAAGACTTTGGGAAAATCAAGAAGGGTTGATCATGCTGCACTTGTCCATGGCAGTGTGCATCTGGCTGGAGAAGGAATATGCACACGAAAGGTATGGAGGATACCGGAGACGGCAGGTCGCTGACACGGGAGCTGTGGTCCCTGAACGAGCCCTCGCTTCCCTTGGAATCTGAGAAGGAGTGAAGTGGGACTCCCTGTGGCAAAGGGGGCCTGGGTGGAAAGCCCAGAGGCTCTCGGGGAGGGCTGCCTCCTCCAGACAAGGCATGCTGCAGTGAGCCTGGACACAGGCTCTGGAGCTGGCTTTTGCACGCCCCAGCCGGTGGCCTCAAAGACCCCAGCTCTCCCTCTCCTAATGGAAGGTGGTGGGAAGCAGGCCCAGGGCCCCGTCAAACTGGGCAAGTACCGAGATGCAGAGCCCCCGAGTGTGGATTTAATACTGTATATAAATACACTTTACAACCACGGAGAAGGCTTTCTACTCAAGGAGACCATCGGAATATTTTATAGGGATGCAGATCAAGTGAAAAGAAGGGGGATAAATAAGAGGGAAGATAATTATTTGATGGAGTTCTCTTAGGATATGCCACAGCAGGGAATACTTACAAAGAATACATATTACTAGAGAGAGAGAGCTATTCACACATCAAACTAACCCATAAATTGTCAGAAGGAGCAGGGAGGAAAGGACTGGGAAAGACTTGGGTGCCCGTCATGCCAGCAGCGCTGGGTTTGGCTCTCCACCTTGCTTGCGGCGGCTCCGTGCACCAGCCACTGCGCGGCCCGCAGAAGGGAGACGCCACCTAATAAATGTCTCCGGAAAATTACGACTGTACTGCTACAGTAAAAAGATGGCGCCATTTATCTCGGCGCCATCTGCACAGACTCATTTGTTGCTCCCGAGGCAGCCCACACGCAACCAGCAAGTTTGCAACTCTCCAACACTTGGAGTGTTTTCTCCACAAGGATGCTGGGGGCTTTGAGATGCTAATTACTCTCAAACCCCTGGGCAGTCAAGCTGGAAGAGGCCTGTAACAGGACCTCTTGGTTGGCATGAGCCCCCAACTGGAGAGCAGACCTCAACCTCCTCATAGAGACCTGGAACTTGGAATTGTTCTTCTATAGGCAAAAACGGGTGCAAGACAGCATCCGTTGTCCATCCACTGGCTCACCGATTCAGTCAAGGCTCTAGAGCCTTTTCTCATGTCAGGCACTGCGGCTGAAATTAAGGATACCTGCATAGCTTGCTTATACCTTTCTCTGCAGGTTCTTATTCAACGGTCATCTTTTTTTTTTTTTTTTTTTTTTTTGACAGGCAGAGTTAGACAGTGAGAGAGAGAGAGAGAGAAAGGTCTTCCTTCAATTGGTTCACCCCCCAAATGGCCGCTACGGCCGGCGCGCTGTGCTGATCCGAAGCCAGGAGCCAGGTGCTTCTCCTGGTCTCCCATGCGGGTGCAGGGCCCAAGCACTTGGGCCATCCTCCACTGCCCTCCCAGGCTACAGCAGTGAGCTGGACTGGAAGAGGAGCAACCAGGACAGAATCCGGCGCCCCGACCGGGACTAGAACCCGGGGTGCCAACACCGCAGGCAGAGAATTAGCCAAGTGAGCCATGGTGCCGGCCAACAGTCATCTTCTTAAGGAGGCCTTCCCTGAGCCCCCTTATCCAAAATTGCCCCACCCCCCTTTTTATAGCAGACGCCGTCCTGGTCCTGCTCTCGCTGTGTCTTCGCAGACCCCTTTCTCATTTTCATTGCACAGAGCCTGAGCTTGTGTTCACCTCCAACAGCCAGAACCTGGTCTCTTTGTGAGTGGCTGCCTTCAAGCCACTGGAACCTGCTTTGCTAAAATGTTGGGAAGGTAAAACTGGACTCCCATCCCCACTGGGCGTAACCCTTAGCCAATGATTGGCATGTATAAAGCCATCCAAAGTCCAACTCCCTTGCCCCCAAAGGCTACGACACTGTGACTCTGGTGTTGCTGAAACATGCAGTACTGGGGCAAGGGCAGGCAGTTGTAAAACCTGAAATGTGCAACTGCTGTACTGCGGTCTCTGGTTTTCAGGGGTGTACATGAGCTCATTCCAGTGATAGGGCTGGAGGTGCCATTATGAAAGCTTGCAACCAAGAGGGACAAGGTACCGTGGGCAGGATGAGGCCACAGTCCCTGATCTGACTCCAATCTGTTTTCCAAGCCACATGGAAGACACAGGCTGCTCTGGCATCTCCTGCGATCCCTGCACAGCTGCCAGCAGGACCCTGAAGACCAGGTTCCTGAGATGGCCAGACTCCTCTCTCCCCTCCCTCAGAAGGCACCTGCCCTCTGTAGATACCAAAATGAATTTCTCTCTCTGTTCCCTTTGCCCTTCCTGCCTCTCTCCGCCACACTCAGCCCAAGAATGCTGACTCGCTGTGTACTGACCCCTTTCTGCAGGAGAAAGATCTGTTCTTCCTGTTCCATGCAGGGTCCCCTGCTAGACTTCACTCTGCCACTCGGTTGAAGTAGCTGCGCCACTGGTGGGGAGGGTTGATGCTGGGGAAGCGGGGGCCAGGTTTTGATGAAGCTTGGTCGAGGTTTTCCCAGTAGGTGATGCAGAGCCAGTAAAGATGTCAATCAGGGGAGACACCTAGTCAGAGCTACACAAGGCAGGAGAATGAACCAGCTGAGCCCACACCTGAAATGGGAAGTGCAGTGAGGGGTTCCTGGAGCAATCCAGATGACAGTACAGTATGGGCAATGCCCAGGAGCCTCAGAAGAGGGGGAAGAGCTGATGGCTACTCGGGAAATTTAACTAACAGACGTTGGTAACCAAGGGACACATTAAGTCTAGTGGCTAAGACATCTGCAGGCCTTATCAGAATGCCTGAGTTCTGTTCCCAGTCCTGGCTCCTGACGAATGCAGACCCTGGGATGTAACAGGTGATGGCTCAAGTAATTAGGTCCCCGCCACCCACAGGGGGGACCTGGATTGTCTTCCAGGCTTCCATCTTCAGCCCTGACCCAGTCCTAGATATTGTGGGCATTTGGGAAGTGAACCAGTAGATGGGAGTCTCTCAGTCTGTCTGTCTGTCTGTCTCTCTCTTTCCCTCCCTCCCTCCCTCCCTCCCTCCCTCCCTCCCTCCCTCTCAAGTAAATAATGAAAGAAAAAAAAAAGCATTGGTGACTCATTCAGTGTTTCCATATGGGAGGAGAAGAGACTATCATTTTCTTCAAAACTTACATTTTGAACTAATTCTAGACTTAAAGAAACACTGCAGAAAGAGTGCAGAGAATTCCCGCATTCAGCTCACCCAGCTTGCCCTGTAGGTAACACTGTACATGACCACAGCACAGTTATCAAAACCAGAACATTAACACCGATGCAGTCCCATTGACTAAACTGCAGACAGTGGGAATCTCTCCAGCGTCCTAGTGAGCTCTGGAGACAGAAGAGCTACAAATACATCAGAGAACAGAGAGGATGGCGGGCGGACATCAAAGCCCCCAGCTCCCTCCTCCTGGGAGGAGGTCTATAGAGTTGACCTATTTGAATCTGAGGGCATGGGCAATTTTGGCTCAAGCTGTGAATGCAGCTCTGTATGAATGGAGTCAGGTGCTATAGGCACAGATCCAAAGCCATTGCCACGAGGGTTCACATGTGAGGGGACTTCAAAAAGTTCATGGAAAACAGAATTGAAAGGTAATTTTATTTTGGTGCAAAACATTTTGAAATCCATCTGTTGTTTCCCCCCAATGCGTTCTCCATGAATTTTGTGGAAAACCCTCATATGCGTGGATTTCAAAAGTGTTTGCACCAAAAAAAAAACCAAAACTTGTCTTTTAATTCTGCTTTCTATGAACTTTTTGGAAAGCCCTTGTACAACCAAGCCACCATTCTTGTCTTTTCAAAGCTTCCAAGGTCTGCAGCTTCCACACAGACCTGCCCAAGAGGTGAGAGAGAGAGAGAAAAAGAGAGAGAGGAAGATCTTCCATCAGCTGGTTCACTTCACTTCTCAAATGGCTGCAACAGTCAGGCTGTACCAGGTGGAAGCCAGGAAGCTGGAGCTCCATCCTGGTCTCCCACGTGGGTGGCAAGGGCCCAAGTGCTTGGGCCAGCTTCTGCTGCTTTCCCAGGCATGTTAGCAGGTAACTGGATCAGAAGTGGAGCAGCTGGGACTCTAGCTGGTGCTCATACAGGATGCTGGCATCACAGGCCGTGGCTTTACCCCCTACACCACAACGCTAGCCCCACAAGAGTTTTTCCACACAAGTGCAGGCAGTGTAGGGAGACCACACAGGCTGGGTTAGATCCTACACTGTCTACAAGCTGCAATACGGGGACAAGAGGCCTTTCTACCTGGTCACCGCTCCATACCCACAAGGGTCTCCACAAGGGCAGCTCTTGGTTCCAGGCCACTTGAGCTTCCCATCACCACTTCTTGCTCTCGCCCTCTCCTGTCCTCCTTGGACCTGCCACACCCTTTTGCTTCCCCATCTGCCTTCTTTTTCCCCAGCCTGCAGCTTGGTGAGCTCCTTGCAGGCACCTGCTAGCCCAGCCTCCCTGGTGGTTGGTGAGATGAGATCTGGCTTTTGGAATCCTGCAAAGCTGGAGCCAGATGTGAGACTCCCTCCTCCTCACAGTGGAAATAAGTGTTCAGGGGCCAGGTCTGCCCTGGACCTCAGCCCTCCTGAGAGGCAACCACCATGAAGCACTGTGCACGGGGCAGTGCAGTGCAGGCACAGCGCGTGCTATGATCTCATCCATGCAAAACAGTGTTTCCTCCCGACTTTTGCAGATGAAGTGAACAAGTCTCAGACAAGAGAAGTGACGGAAGGCTCTGGGACTGGAGTGTGCATTAGACTCACTTGTGGTATGGATGCTGCCACTCAGGGACCAGACTCCAGGGGCGCGGGCTAGTAAGTAGAAGGCCACAGGTTGAAACCGAGGTTTCTGGTCCCAGGCTGGTGCCTGTTCCCCTCCACCCACACTGGGTTCCGCTGCACAGTGCCTGGGTGGGGTCTCTCCCAGGGCCCTGAGAGCCAGCCACCCGGGAGTTACAAGGAGGGGCTGGGGCTGCCAGGGACTACAGGTCCCCTGGGAATTGGGGTAGGGCAAGCCCCGAGGGCTCTGTTCTCCAGCACCAGGGGGGAGGGTCAGAAGCTGGAGGCCCTGGCCAGTGGCCCCTGGAGCTTCCTTTACAAGGCATTTTACGGGAGAGTTTATGGTGCCAGCCCCTGGGTAGGGTGAGGGGCTCAGCCCTGCCAGAGTAAGCAGCAGCCTGCTTGGCGGGCAGTGACTGGGGCCCACAGAAGGGCAGTTTTAAATTGCTACTGTATGTAACGGTTAACCCAGCTCCTCCACTGGCTGTGGGGATGGGAGCACAGGAGGCAGGCAGCTCCAGGAATGCGCTGTGAGACTGTATTTCTCTCCATTTGGGGCTCATGGGGGATTGCAGAGAGCGGCCCCTCGGGGCACAGTGCGGGAGTTGATGTCAACCCCTTGTGCTTGATGGGTTTGAGGTTTGTGCCTCCTGGTTAGTGGGGCCCAGGAGGCTGGGGAACCCAGCTGCTCCGCACGCCTCTCACCATTCCTGCAGGCAGGGGCTGACTTTGACCTTTGTGGGTCCAGAAATAGAAGCCAGAGCACGCACGCAGCGCCATAAACCTTCTCGGCAGCTACTTGCTGTCACCCAGCTCCTCAGGGCCTAACGCTAGCACAGCCTCTCCTCTCCAAAACGGCTGCCTGGAGGCAGGGGATTGGGCACAGAGGCACTGCCAGCCTGAGATCCTAAGGATTTCTGCCCCTTTAAACCTCACTGTCCAGGGTCTTTATTCCCAGGACTGGGTATTCCAGAAACCCACCCACCTTTGCCTGCTCTTGCCCTGGAAGCCCCCAGCAGAAACCCAGGATGACGTCTGTCTCAGAAAAATCTTATTCTAACAGCATTCTGAATATACAATGAGACACAAAGTGAATATTTATTTAGAATGAAAACAGAGATCCTATACAATTACATATTTTATTTATTTGAAAGGTAGAGCGATGGAGGGGGAGGGAGGACAGGGGAGAGTGATATTGTCTATCCTCTGGTTTACTTGCCAAATGCCCACAGGAGCCAGTGAGGGGCTAGGCTCTGAACCAGGAATTCCATCCAGGTCTCCCATGGAGACCTACTCCCATGTAGGTGGATGGAACACAAGTATTTGGATCATTGTCTGTTCCCTCCCAGGCACATTAGTAGAAGTTGGATCAGAAACATAGCCAGGGGCCAGGATTGTGGCATAGCAGATAAAGCTGCTGCCTGCGATACTTGCATCCCACATGAGTGCTGGTTCAAGTCCCAGCTGCTCCACTTCCCATCCAGCTCCCTACTAATGGCCTAGGAAAGTAGCAGAAGATAGCCCAAAGTGTTTGGGCCCCTGAAGCTGCATGGGAGACCCAGAAAAAGCTACTGGCTTCTGGCTTCGGATTGGCCCAGCTCCGACTGTTTCATCCATTTGGGGAGTGAACCAGAAGATGGAAGACCTCTCTCTATGTCTTTCCTTTTCTCTGTAACTCTGCCTTTCAAATAAACAAAATAAGTCTTAAAGATACACACACACACACACACACACACAGAGCCAGGACTTGATTCCAGGTACTCCAATATGGGATATGGGCATCCCAAGCAAAAGCTTAACCTGCCCCAAATGATTCACTTAAAAAAATCTGGAAAGAATGTTTTCATTATAAAGAAATGTCAAATGCTTAAACAGATAAACTTATATTTACTCTTATTGGACATTACACAATGTAAACAAATAACAAAGCATCACACTGTGCCCTGTAAATATGAGCCAGTTTTATATTTCTGTTAAAGCTTTTAATTAAAAAAAATTCAGCTGAGAATGCAGCATTTATCTTTCTAAGGCCGTGGCCATTTGTGCAAATGAGGGGTCACAAAGCTTAGTTTCCAGCAAATCAGCTTCCGTTTACATAAGTAAACCCATATACTCTGGCCTAGACACAGGCTGGAGGGTCCAGCACATGACCTACACAGCATCCCTGCCAGGAGCCCCTCAGCTGGGCGACAGCAAGTGCACGGTCCCCTCAAGTACAGTGACTACGGTGTGTGCACAGTACACTAAGACACTACCAAAGCCTGACCCAGACCTTCCTTCCCGGCCTGCTCACACCCACTCCTGAATTCCATGCACGGAACTGGAATAAGAATTTGTTACTCAGCAAAATCTGAGACCTCAGACCAGCTGTGGGACCTGCCCTGCCTGGCCATCCCAGGCAGACGGATAGCCTGTGCAGACTCCTAGATAGCATAGGCAGCCAGGCCTTTGTGAAGAACTGCTAGAGTTTATGCAGATGGGGAAAGAGATAAGAGAACAGCATGGAGAAGTAGGGAAGGGGCTGATTCTGAAGGAGTTTATGAAAATGCTAAGGAGTGCTGGTGCCACAGCTCACCAGGCTAATCCTCCACCTGCGGCACCGGCACGCCGGGTTCTAGTCCCGGTCGGGACGCTGGATTCTGTCCCTGTTGCTTCTCTTCCAGTCCAGCTCTCTGCTGTGGCCAGGGAAGGCAGTGGAGGATGGCCCAGGTCCTTGGGCCCTGCACCCACATGGGAGACCAGAAAGAAGCTCCTGGCTCCTGGCTTCAGATTGATGCAGCGCACTGGCCACAATGCGCCAGCCGCAATGCGCTGGCTGTAGCAGCCACTTGGAGGGTGAAAGGAAGACCTTTCTCTCTCTGTCTCTCTCTCACTGTCTAACTCTGACTGTCAAAAAAAAAAAAAAAAAAAAAAAAAAGCTAAGTTTTAACTTCAGCCTGGAGACAGCAGGAATTCACTGAAGGAAGCTAGAGATGTAAGGGCATACTGGGGTTATGTGTTAGGATGATCACTCTGAAAGCAATGTGGGAGGGCAAGGTGGCTTAGTAAGGCAGGGAGACCACTCAGGAGGTAATTGCAGGATGCAAGTATCTTAGCATTCTCCAGAGAAACAGAACCAACAGGATGCATGTGTGGATATGTGGAGATAGAGAGAGAGAGAAAGGGAGAGAGAGAGAAGAGAGAGCGGGAGGGCAGGAGGGAGAGAGAGAGAGAGAACAAAGAACTGGTTCACACAACTCTGGAGGCAAACTCATACCCACTAGATACTCTCCAGTGCTGTGTTGCTGAGCCAGGGCTTCCACAGATTAAGAGGAGTCCAGGTGTTTCTGACTCCCTTCGATGGGCTTCTCAGGGCAGAACTCCCCATGAGTGAAGGCTCATCTGTGCTGCAGTTAGCTGGTTGTACACTGGAAGCTCGAGAAGAGAAAGAAAAGGGGTTGGGAACCTGGGAAGCTTGGGGGCCAGTGAACCACTGGCAAAGGTTGGCCTAGGAGGCTTGGACTTCTGGGGCTGCCTAAGGTCCCTCCTTGGGCTCCTGGGGTACTTCAGGATGTGAAGTATGATGGGATGGACCACAGAGAGCCTAGAGGAATGTGGGTAAGAGTCCCCACTAGGGTCCTGAATCCTCAGCTAGGCACTTCCTGTAGCTCAGGGCTTTATTACTGGTGCAGCGTCACTGCTGCCACATCCTACTGCTAGGAGGCACGACCCCAGGCCAGGGTTTAAGGGAAAGGAAAGGGGTGGGTGCAGTCCGTGGTGGCTCGCTGTAGGCTGCCAATGTGGCAGACTACAACAAGAGTTCATGCTTTTTGTGTCCAACCAACAAAATCTTTTGCCTACTATAAGATCATGAAGATATTCTCCTGTATTTCTTTTTACAACTTTTCTTTTTGTCTTTCCCACTTATAGCCATCCATCCAAATGGATGTCTGTGACTGATATAGAGTAGGGGTCAGGATCATTTTTTCCTGGGGTTGACGCTGTGGTGCACTGGGATAAACCCTCGGCCTGTAGCACCAGCATCCCATATGGGCACTGGTTCGATTCCTGGCTGATCTACTTCCAATCCAGCTCCCTGCTGATGCACCTGGGAAGTCAGTGAAGGATGACCTAAGTCTCTGCACTCACTCTGATATGGGATGTGGGTGTCCCAAGCAGCAGCTTGGACAGACTTGGAAGAAACTCCTGCCTCCTGGCTTCAGATCAGCTCAGCTCTGACATTGCAGCCATTTGGGGAGTAAACCAACAGATGGACAACCTCTCTCTCTCTCTCTCTCTGTAACTCTGTCTTTCAAATAAAAATAAATCTTTAAAAAAAATCATTTTTTTTCCAATGTGGAGACCTAATGTGTTTGTTTAAAAGAAAAAAAAATCCCACTATTTAAAAAATCATTGCTATGCATTGCCACTTTTGTCACAAACCAAGTAACTATATGTGTTTTTATTTTATTACTGGATTTTTCTATTTTGTTCCACTGGAATATTTTTCAGTGTTGGCTTGTAGTTCTGCAATAAGTCTTGATAACCAGTAATGTGAGTCTTCCCATTTTGTAATTCTTCTTACAAGATTTTCTTGGCTTTTAGCATTTTGATATAAATGCATTAAGGTATAATAAAATAATAAAAGGATGATAATATTATTAGTGGCTGAATTGTGTCCTTCAAAAACGGTATGCTAAAGTCTTGAAGCCCAGTGCCAAGGAAGACAGCCTTTTTCAGAAATAGGTTCCTTGCAGGTGTAATCAGGTTACAATGAGGTCATCTTGGAGAGGAATGCCAGGTGACAACAGAGGTAGAGGCTGGGGTGATGCCACTGCAAGCCAGGAATGCCAGAGACTGACGTCTGCCTTCAGAGGCAGGGAAAGCTTCTCCTACAGGCTTCAGAGGGGGGTGTGGCCCTGCCGACACCTGCGGTTCAGACCGCTGGCCTTCAGAATCATGGGGCAACACATTTCGATTGGTATAAGCCACTTGGTTTGTGGAATTTTGTCACAGGAGCCTTAGGAAGCTAATACGAAGATGTTGAAATAAACAACTTTATTCCAATAACGTGGAAGGTTTAGATGAGTGGAAAAATTTATAATACAAACATAACTTGAAAATTTGGCACAAAAAGAACATTAAAAAAATCCAAATCCCATATTCGTTAAAGAAATTGGGGCAGGCATTGTAGCACAGCTTATTAAGCTGCTGCTTGGGACACCCACATCCCTTATCAGAGTGTCTGGATTTGAGTTCTGGCTCTCTGCTTCCTGTTCAGCTTCCTGCTAATGCATCCTGGGAGGCAGCAGATGATGGTTTCAGGCCTTGGACCCCTGCCACCCACGCAGGAGACCAGGATGGAGCTCAGCGCTCCCGCTTTTGGCCTGGCCAAGCCCCAGCTGTTGTGGGCATTCAGAGAATGAATCACAGACAGATATTCATTCTCTCCCCCCCGCCCCCCCCCCCCGCCTTTCAAGGAGATAAAAAGCAAAAAAATTTAACAAAGAAATTGAATCAATACTTTAAAAAATCTATAAATAAGATTATAAACTCAATTTTACAAGTGAATTTAACAAACTTGAGGGAATTCATTTTATTTTTTATTTTTATTTTTTAAATATTTATTTATTTATTTGAAAGGCAGAGTTACAGAGAGACAGAAACAGAGGCAGAGAGAGAGAGAGAGAGAGAGAGAGAGAGAGAGAGAGAAAGTCTTCTATCTGCTGGTTAACTCCCCAACTGGCTACAACAGTACGAGTTGTGCTGATCCAAAGCCAGGAGCCAGGAGCTTCCTTAAAGTCTTCCCATGTGGGTGCAGGGGCCCAAGCACTTGGGCCATCTCCTACTGCTTTCCCAGACCACAGCAGAGAGCTGGATCAGAAGAGGAGCAGCAGGGACAGGAACCAGCACCCATATGAGATGCTGGTGCCACAAGCAGAGGCTTAACCTAGTATGCCACAGTGCCAGCCCCATGAGATTCATTTTAAATTAGCAGCAATATGGAGAACTGCTCAAGACTAGAGTTAGACATAACAATATCCCAAGCAAAGACGATGGGAATTTACATTCTTATGGGAAAACTGAGGTTGGTGAGGAGAGGATAGATTTAGATGATAGAGGAAAAGGTAGAATCAACAGATCTTGTGGATGTCCCAGACATGAGAGAAAGAAGTTGAGTGGCTCCTAGGTGTTCTGCTTGGGCAGCTGAATTTTGACTTGCATTAAAACAAGGAAGACAGAAAATACGAGTTGGTGGATGATAGGGAATTGCAAGTGAACATGCTGAGTTTGGGGGACTCTCTAAATGGCAATGTTAGATAGACCCCAGATCTGTGATTAGGGAGTGCCACGTGGGTTGAGGCCCTTTGAGTGGATTTGAGGCTATGAGAGTAGGTGAGAGCCCCCCAGGAGTAATGTCAGGAGACAGGGGTTGAGGGTAGACCCGAAGGCTTATCTACCTGTCAGGAAGCAGAAAAATTACCCTTTTCAAGCAGAAAACTCAAAAACCAAAACTAAAGACTATGCAGCCAGCTTACTTGACAGGGGAATTGATTGTTTCACATAGCACGAGGTCTATGGAACCCTCCAGGAAGGGTGGGTTTATAGAGCATACAGATCTGATGCTTATTCCCAGAGCTGCCACAATGAACTGGATGATTCAAAACAGCAGAAATGTATTCTCACAGGTCTGGAGACCAAAAGCCAGGTCTCAGCAGGGCCATGCTCCCTCTGCAACCTGCAGGGGAAGCTCCTTCCTTGGCTTCCTATGTTCTGGTGGTTGCCAGCAACCTGTGGCTTCTCTTGGCTGGTAATTTCACCACTCCCCACCATGGTCATCACACAGCCATCCTCTTCCTGTGTGTCTACGCTAGTCATGTAGAATCTATGGTCCAATATGGCCTTAGTATAACTAAAGTGATTCTGTGTCCACATAGGGTCCCATTCTGAGGCCCTGGGGGTGGGGGCTTCAACATACATTTCGGGGGACTTGACTCAACCCATAAAAGACACTTCTCAGTTTACTATGGCTTGCCTTTCAGCTGCTCTCCTTATGCTAAGACCTGGCCACCGCAGACCCAGGCATCATCCCACACAGCTGATGTGATGTCATCCATCCAATGAGGAGAGATCACCTTCGTGTGTCTCTGTTAGAAAAAAGAAATCCCTCCAAGACCCTCTTCCCCAGCAGAGTTCCTCTCGCTTCTCATTTGCAAAAACACCATCATGTATTCATGCTCAATCCAATCCCTGGGAAAGGGAGCAAAGCCATTGTTCACGATTGGCTTAGACGAACAGTTCTCAAATTCAGACGTGCCTCAGGGTCACCTGGAGGGATCCACCCCCAGAGCTCCCAATTCAGTAGGTCTGAGGCAAGACCTCAGAATCTGAGTTTTTACTAAGTTCCCAGGTGATGCTGCTGCTGCTGCTGGTCTTGGACCAAACCTGGAGAACTGTTAGCCTAATGAGGACTCATCTCAGAGGGCTGGGCTCAACTCCTGGGGCAATGCATTGCCACTCAGAAGGGGGAGGCTGCATGACCAGAATCAAGAGTCCATCAGAAGTGAACAAGGGGAGAAAACTTGGGTAGGCAACCACCCGTGCCTGCTATAGACAGGCCTGCAGAAAGTCCCAGGAAGGTGAGCCCTGAAAGGTGGCTGTTGGGTTGGACAATGGTCTTTACTGATCTTCACAAGAGCAGCTTTCTTTTTTTTTTTTTTTTTTTTTTTTTTTTTATTTTTTATTTTTTTTTTTATTTTTTTGACAGGCAGAGTGGACAGTGAGAGAGAGAGACAGACAGAAAGGTCTTCCTTTGCCGTTGGTTCACCCTCCAATGGCCGCCGCTGCAGCCGGCGCACCGCGCTGATCCGATGGCAAGAGCCAGGAGCCAGGTGCTTTTCCTGGTCTCCCATGGGGTGCAGGGCCCAAGCACCTGGGCCATCCTCCACTGCACTCCCGGGCCACAGCAGAGGGCTGGCCTGGAAGAGGGGCAACCGGGACAGAATCCGGCACCCCGACCGGGACTAGAACCCGGTGTGCTGGCGCCGCTAGGCGGAGGATTAGCCCAGTGAGCCGCGGCGCCGGCCCAAGAGCAGCTTTCTTTTGAAAACAAGAGGTGAAGGTAGCTGTACACCAAGGCGATTATATATTGTTATCTCCTGATGCCTAGTGCTCAAGCTAATTCCAAGGAGTGGGGCTGATTTTCCTGGAATATAGGTGAAAAGCAAATACAAGGAGGCAATGAATGGGGATTGCTCTTAGCAGTGAAATGAGTTTGCGAGACAGAACTCAGTTTTCAAATGCAGCCACATCCTCAAGCCTGAGTAAAGACAAGAAGTGGTGATGGTGGGGGAATGGTTTGTACATCTTCATCTATTTGCTAATCCACATATCCGTCTTCACATACGTTCCAATATTCTACTTACTCATTATCCCACCTACTCCTATCGTGTCTAACTTCATGTATGAAGGGTCTTCAGAAAGTTCATGGAAAATGCACACCATAAAAAACTATGCATGGGGGGCCGGCGCCGCGGCTCACTAGGCTAATCCTCCGCCTAGCGGCGCCGGCACACCGGGTTCTAGTCCCGGTCGGGGCGCTGGATTCTGTCCCGGTTGCCCCTCTTCCAGGCCAGCCCTCTGCTGTGGCCAGGGAGTGCAGTGGAGGATGGCCCAGGTGCTTGGGCCCTGCACCCCATGGGAGACCAGGAAAAGCACCTGGCTCCTGGCTCCTGCCATCGGATCAGTGCGGTGCGCCGGCCGCAGCGCGCCGGCCGCGGCAGCCATTAGAGGGTGAACCAACGGCAAAGGAAGACCTTTCTCTCTGTCTCTCTCTCTCACTGTCCACTCTGCCTGTCAAAAATAAAAAAAATAAAAAATAAAAAAATAAATAAATAAAAAATAAAAAAAACTATGCATGGGGTTCATTTTTTTGGCACCAAAGTAAACTTACCATTTCATTCCATTTGTCCCTCATCTGTACACAGTGATCCACATGCAAGTCCAGATTCTGCTGTTGGCTAGTGGAACACCACTCTTGGCCCCCATATTCACATCTGTGAAACAGAGATCATAATTTATCTCTCATAAAGTTGTTCCAAGGATTAAATGAAATCATGTGTGTAAACAGAGACTTGTATGCAAGGTTCATTATTATGGCTGCACGCCCATTACTCTTCCCACACAGAGCATCACCATTAATCAGCAATTGGTTCCCAACTTGTGGGTGAACATACTTTTTTAAGCCTTTAGGTTATTATTTACTTCAAAGGCTGAGAAAAGAGACACAGAGACAGAGAGCTCCCACTTGCCAATTTATTCTCCAAATGCCTGCAGTGGCTGGCAATGGGCCAGGCTGAAGCTGGGAGCTAGGAACTCCATCCAGGTTTCCCACATGGGATACAGAGACCCAATCACTGGAGTGATCACCTGCTGCGTCCCAGGATGGCTATTAGCAGGAAGCTGAAATCAGGAAAGAAATCATGCCTCGAACTCAGACACTCCAATATGGGATATGGGCATCCCAAATGGCCCGTTAACTGCACTGACAAATGCCTGCCCTGGATGAGTATAATTTCAAGTGTATTTATATTTGTTGATTTCCTCCCTCCTACTATGTGTCTATACCTAGAGACGCATGCCTTTGCTTCCAGCATTGCATACAAATATTTATGTGCCTATTCATCCTGTCTGTGTGTCTTTCTAACAGCTTTCTACACAAACAACAGGTAGATGCAGAATCCCGGTAATGCTGCTCTGTATGGAAGTGAAAACTGCCCCCACTCCGGCTCCTCTGAAATCAGACGCCAAGACAGGCTTACACATGCCAGGATGTTAGTAAGGGAGATGGGGAGCGAACCACAGCAGACTCAGACGCAAGGCTTCAGGGAAGGAAACTTGCACGGGATCTTCCTAACCTCCCTGTAGTGGAAGGAAGTTTTGGCGAGGCTGCTGGGGAATCCTCCAACCGAGCAGCCTTCAGAGGAGCCCCCTGCTCCCCCAGAAGAGGCCTATTCCCACATTCCTGGTCCTCTCAGTCACGGGCAAGGAGCAGCCCACGGGAGGCGAGGCGAGCTGGCTGCTGTGGCTTTCAGAGCAGTGGCCGGAGCCCTTGATCTATTATGTGGTTGTAGTTGGGGGCCCAGGGCAGGCACATTCTCCTGGCCACCAACTGGAGTGTCATCCATTGTTGTATTTGATGCAAACATCCAGGTTATAAAACAGAACGTAAGTTCAAACCTGGAGGATTCAGCTCGGGACTAAATTAGCATGTGGTCCTGCACGGCTGTTCTGGATAGTGCCTCTGCTCAGAGTGTCTCCTCAGGCGGCCCCCTGAGGAAGGCCAAGGTGGAGCCTGCCCTTGACCTTGGCTTGGCCCTGCTCCAGGCACACTTTGGGGAGTTCTGGCTAAGCTTACTACTGTTGCTCCTTAGCCATGTGCAAGGAAGACTTCCCTACCCATGGATGGGAGAAGCCAGAATACTCTTGGCCAGTGTCTGCGGGGGTGCCAACCTCAGACCAAACATGGGTGAGCAGGGAACACCCCTTCCAAGATTTCCCATCGGGTCACCCTCTCCCTGGGGTCCTTGACCCTCTTCATGGTAAGGCTGCTGGTCCAGCCCTGGTCAGAGGCCAGTGGGTCTGGGTGATTCTCCCTTTGCTCCAAGGCTGAGTCCCACTGATGAAATCGTGGAGAGGCACTGTCGCCAAGCCCGGTACTGTACAGATGAAATCTTATTTATGGGAAAGCTACATCTGCAGAGGGAGCAATAAACTGCAAAGCAAAGTATGAAGGTTTGCAGCAAACGCTGTAAAGTTTTATATTCCTGAAAACTAGGGATGAAAGATATAACCATTTACAGCAAAGTGGATAAAAGGGGCTTCCATACCATTGTAAAACCAGTCTTGTAATAGTCGCTACTTCCTTGTTACAACAGAGGGACTCAAAACAGCCTTTAGAATATCCAGTGATGGACAGTGGGAAGAGGGAGAGAAGAAGACAGCAGCGGGCAACCTAAGGAGAGAAGATTCAGGTACAAGTTTCCAAGTGTCTTCCACAGAGGCACCAGCATTCCTGCAAGCCTGTTCTGTTCCTGGAACTAACAGCCAGGTACTGCCATGCCTGGCCCCCGGGCTCCCTCTCACTGTCTGCCACAAACACCTCATTTCTTGGGGCCATGGTGGACAGGTGCAATGCCACCCCTCACCCCTTACTATTATTCACGCAGTGCCTGCATATTCCAAGCACTGTGCTCAGAAGGTAGGAGCAGGAGGGAGACTATGATTCTGAGAACAATGGGGAAGACAAACACTCCTATGATCACACAGGAATCCTATGTAGTAATCAGAGAAGAGAAGATGTGTGGGTATGCTGGACACCCAGAGGAAACACTCAGACTTCCCAGACACCAGTGAAGACACCTGCATCTCATACTGGAGCCCAGCTCTGGCTCCTGACACCAGCTTCCTGCTGATGCAGACCCTGGGAGGCAGCAGTGGTGGTGCAAGTGGTTGGGTCGCTGCCACCCATGTGGGAGACCTGGATTGAGTTCTCAGCTCCTGGCTTGTGTCTGGCCCAGCCCTAGTCATTGTGGGCATCTGGGAGAATGAACCAGAGAATGGGAGAGCCATCTCTCTCTCTCCCCTTCTCTGTATCTCGGTTCTCTGTTTCCTGCTTACAAATAAGACTTCACAGAGAAGATGAAAAGTGAGATAGATCACATAGGTCAAGTAGGAACTTATCAGAATAGCAGCCCAGGTAGAGACCAGCATGTGCAAAGCACATGATGAGAGCTTCCTGAGTGGCCTAACTCCAGGGGCTCCAGTCACACATAATGGAGTTGTGCAACCTGACAGAGCAACCCTGCAAAGCTGCAGCTCAAAATGAATGCAAGGGGTGGCAAGGCTGATCCCAAACCCCAGCATGTACACCACAGTGGGCCTTGAAGAGGGACTCAGACTCTACATCCCACCTTCTCCTTGACATCAGACCCCTTGGGTGGCAGGGTGGAGGAAGAGCTACTGCTTAGAGAGGCCCTGGCCCCAGGAGGATTGCTATTCCATTCCAAACTCTAACAGGAAGACCCCAACCCATTTCCCCCTGTAGTAAAACGATCCCACATTGTTTTTACTCTGTGGGTGAACCGGATTCTCCTTCAGAAAAGAGATTGGTAACGAAGAAGACGTCTAAGGCCAGGGCGCACCTGGAAAGGCCCCGTCTATGCAGCTCAGCTTAGCCAGGATTCAGCCCCAGGGGGCAGGGCTCCTCTGCCAGCAGCACCCCCTCCGCACTGCACCCCCGCCCCACCCACAAGGACGCCTAAATGGCTAAGGCAAGGAGGAGCTGCCAGAGCTGTGTCCTCCCAGGAGGGGTGGCCGGCCTCCCTGCCCCCACCCAGCCTGCCCAGCACCGCCGCTTCCTGCTCTGGAGTCAGCCCATCCTTCTTGCCGGAGGCGGGGAGGGCAGAGGCCCGGCCAGGTCCCCCCTCGCAGCCCTGCTCAGGACATGCGGTGTTTGACCTGCGACCCCACAGGAAATTCTCCTGACCTCTGAGGTGAGCCTCAGGAGGAAAACCGTGACTTCCCAGTGGACAAGGGGCTGAGGCGTCTCTTCCCGTTGCGCAGCCCGGGACCCCGAGGCGCAGCTCAGAGAATCTGTGAGTCAGACACTCAGAGCCCAACCAGCGCCGGTCCCAGGGGAGGAAGGGCCCAGCACAGGCTCCGCCACAGCGCGCGCTCCACGTGCCAGGGCTGCACAGAAGTGCCCTGCCGTGGTTGACACGCTTTACGGCTATGCTAACCCAAAAGGGATTCCAATGGAATGAATCCACATTACCACCTTCTTCACTGATATTAGGCCTCTGCTCCCCCGCCAGGCACAGGTCCGGCCCTGGGTACAGGGCTGAGTGACACCCCGTCAAGTCCCTGATACAGGCTCCCCCGACCAGCTAGAGCACGACACACAACTTCCGGGGCGTGACTCATTCTCTTAGAGGGAGGGGCTAATGGAGGAAGTGACCTCACGGCTTCCGGTGGCCACCTGGCCGCCTCAGGCCTCCCAACAGATACTGGGGTGCCCCATATCTCTCTTCGGCCTGCCTCCCTGCTCACCACCCGACCTGGCCGTGACAGTGAGAGCCGCGGGGAAGAGGATTTCCGATGCGCCTTCCCCAACCACAGTTCATTCGCTGATTCGCCCCTGGACTCCAGGCACGGCTCTGCGTGTGGCCCACGTGGATGGGGTGAGCCACACCTGCCTCCGCTACCTGATTGGCTGGGAGGAGGATGCGCGCTTAGCCAGCCACGCAGGTGAGTGCAGGTGTTGTGAGAGTGCGGAAGTGGGACGAGGACTGGGAGGCGAACACGGGGTGCGGCCAAAGTCGGAGAAGAAATGCTCCTCTCACCTTCAGGGGACTTTTAGGAGGGAACCCCGGTGGGAATTTTAAGTCCAATAACAAACCCAGATGGCAGATGGATTTGACTTTCATTAGCGACAACCAGAAGAATGAGCCCTCGGGTGGGAGCGGCAGCCCGAGGCGCTGGGGCCTGACCCCGATTGCGTGTTCAGGAACGGGAAGGTGGCTCGTCCCCGCTCCGGACCAGGAAGGGCTCCGAGGGATTATCCCACCGTCGCCTGCCTCTGCGTCCTGTCTCAGACAGAGGATGCATCAGGAAGCAGCATCCCAGGGAGTGCTTCTACACGCCTTCTTGCCTCTACAAGCCCGTTTCTTTAAAGATTTATTTTATTTATTTGAAAGGCAGAAGTACAGGGTGAGGAAGTGGAGAGAGAGAGAGAGAGAGAGAGAGAGAGAGAGAGAGATAGAGATATCTTCCATCCACTGGCTCACTCCCCAAATGGCTGCAACAGCTGAGGCTGGGCCAGGCCAAAGCCAGGAGCTTCTTCCAGGTCTCCCACATGGGTGCAGGAGCCCAAGCACTTGGGCCATCTTCTGCTGCTTTCCCAGACACATTAGCAGGGAGATGGGTTGGAAGTGGAGCAGTCAGGACTCAAACCAGTGCGCATATGGGATGCCAGTGCTGCAGCCTGAGGCTTAAGCCGCTGCACCACAACGCTGGCCCCTCAGAAGCCCCTACCAGCATCTAAACTGCCCTTCTCCCCTGGGAGTGGGGCCAGGGGAGGAGACAGCGCAGCTTTGGGCCTGATCCTCTGTCTCCTGCTAGGCTGCTCTCCTGGAGCCACTGGCTCCACGGTTCTCTTGCCTCCCCTTCTCCTCAGCCTGTAAAGTAGCTCAGTAGGCCTCGCCATGATGCCAGTGCACAAGTGCGTGTTGCCTTACAGAACGTGTGGTTGGTTTTACGGTTTTCATTCAACGAGCCTGGGGTAGGCCACTCCTCAACTTTGCTGTGTGGGAGGCCTCTGTATTATGCATAAGAGCAATGATAAACCGTGGTTAAATTTGATCGATCATTTTCTTTAGACAGACCCTTTTCTTGCACTGGCTCTTGAAAAAAAAAGATTAATTTATTTGACAGAGTAACAGAGAGAGTGAAAGAGAGAGGGAGATACAGAGAGAGAGGGAGGGGGAGAGAGAGAGAGGGAGATAGAGAGGGAGAAAGAGAGAGGACCTGTGGTTTTGAGACTTTACAAGATAAAGGAGACTTCGCAGGTACAATTAATTGAAGAATCTTGATATGAGATCATTTTAGATGATCTGGGCCACAAAGTTTTTTTTTTTTTTAAACTATTTATTTGTTTGAAAGGCAGAGTTACAGAGAGGGAGAGGCAGAGAGACAGAGAGAGATCTTTCGTCCTCTGGTTCGCTCCACAGATGGCCGCAATGGCCGGAGCTGGGCTGACCTGAAGCCAGGTGCCAGGAGCATCTTCTGGGTCTCCCACATGGGTGCAAGGGCCCAAGGACTTGGGCCATCTTCTATTGCTTTCCCAGGCCATAGCAGGGAGCTGGGTTGGAAGTGGAGCAGCTGGGACTCGAACCAGCATCCATGTGGGATGCCAGCACTGCAGGCACCAGCTTTACCTGCTACACCACAGCATTGGCCCCACACAAAGGTCTTTACAAAGGAAAGAGAGAGTTGGGAGAATCAGAGAAGCAGGCATGGCAGAGCAAAGGGTGGGAAAGGGTGAGGGCAGCTATTTCACTCCTGGCTTTGAAGACGGGGAAAGGGACCACACGTCAATGAATACAGCAGCCTCCCCAGGAAGCACATTCTGTCCCGGAGCTTCCAGAAGGGTCACAGTGTGGCTGGTCCAGTCCGGCCTTGTGACCTCCAGCTCTGTAAGATAATACATTTGTGTTCTAAGTTGGTGATGCATTATAGAATTGGCAGGAAACAAATACACACAGCTTGTAGGCGGCAACAGCAAAGTCACCAGCATTGCCCCAGAATGGGTCAGGAAGTCGTGTTATTGAAATGCTACTTAGGGGTAACTCCATCCCTCCATTCTTGTGCCACAGCGTGGAATAGGGGAGGGTCCCCTCTCCTGCCCATCACTGAGTCTGGTCCTCCCCAGTGCCTGCTCTGGGTAACACCTCATTCTCAGCCTTCTTTCCCCAGGCCCGTTGAGGAGCAGTTCAAAGCCCATGCAGACGGGCTGCAGGGGGCGCCGTAGAGGGCAGAAGGGAAAACGGAGGCCCCATTGGCCTTGCCTGCATGGGTTTGGGTAAAGCACTCTCTGTACCGTCTGGCATCGGTGTCCTCATTGCACTAGCAGAAAAGGGAGAGCAACTGAGTGTGAGGGCCGGGCCTGCACGCATTGCAGGGGCTCAGCAACCAGGGATCAGCGTGCAGATGGTAGCGTGAGGGGGGAGTGTCAGAGCAGCATACAAAGCACTCAGAACATGAGCCTCAGTGCCGGCCGGCAGGAAAGAGCTGGCCTTGAAGGAAGAGTGCTTCAGAGGCCCCTCGAGAGGGATGGGGACCTTCAGTGGGAGAAGAAAGGATAGCAAACGTTTCCCAAACGCCCCTCCATAGAACGTCTGGGCTTTGCTGCCACCTTGTGGAAAGAATCTAGAAGGCAGGGTTGTGTGGGCCCTTGGCCAGGATTGACATTTCCTCCAGGGGCTTTGGGCAAGCTGCTCTCTCTGAGTCTTGGGAGGGGAGTTTGCCCAGGCCTGTGCAAATGAATTCCCAGCTGTCCTAATCGCAGAGTCTCTGTCTGCCAAGAGTCCAGTGTTTCTTGCAGTCACAGGGCCACAGGAGGTGGCATTGCAGAGGAGCCATACAGCTAGGATCAGGACTGGGTGGAGTGGGGCTCAAAGGGTGCCCAGGTGCCCTACTCTGTCCCAGACAGAGACCCAAAGCTGTGACTCCCAGTAGGGACTCTGCAAAGAAGCCCTGAATGGGAGCAAAGGGGCAGAAAGGTATGGGACATAGGGTGTGCAGCAGCCTTGTGGGGACAGGGACCTTGGCCCCTCTGGGCCACTGTGAGTGATCAGCTCATTTCTCCCCGCCCATTTCTAAAATGGAGACGGGGTAAAGTCTTCCCTGCTCCTGTCCTGCGGGAGTGGCTCTCACAAGCAGAAGGTGATCAGGGCCGTCCAAGAACAGCTGAGATGCCACTGGCCATCCCTCCATCACCACAACCGTGTAGCTTCCCTGGGCTTGGCCCATGTGGAAGCCCCTGTGAGCCAGGTACTAATATGATCCCATTTTACAGATGAGAAAACTGAGGCACAGAGCATTACGTGCTCTATGGGGTTTTACAACAAGCTTTGTTGGGGCCAGGTGTCAGGTCCCCACTCCACATGGCACTCTCATGTTGGCCCCCGTAAGTGTGGAGTAGAGGTGGCCGTTCTGCTAGCCCTGGGCTCCTTCCGGACTGGAACTCTAGGACATTGAAACAGATCTTCTCTCCTCCCTGATCTTCCCTCTCCCAGCCTGAATAAAGATCTTGCACAGCTTCTAGGAAATGAGATCCCATTCCTTTGCTTTCACTCTCCTAACCTAATTCATACTGGGAATATTATTATTAGGAAGTTCCTCCTACAGTCTAACCTCCACACACACCTCTAGATGGAAGAAACAGAGGATGGGTAGCAGGGTTCTATTTCAGAGGGGATGTATTCTTGGTCCCTAAAATCAGTTTAATTATCTAACCATGAGAGTCAGGGCTGGCCAATCACAGGCCTCAGTAGGAAAGCTTAAATTACAGAGGGCCAAGGTAGCAACACACACATACACACACAGAGGGCCAAGGTAGACATACACACACACACACAGGGCCAAGGTAGAAACACAAATACAACACACACACACACACACACACACACACCCCTCTTTCCAGGCACTGCTGCCGCCGTTGATGATAATTCATTATCTATGGTTTGTGCATGGGTAGGGCTCCCACCTCCACCTCCGACCTCTCTCACTGGTCAGGGTGCACATTGTGGCCAGGGGAGAGGGCCGATGAGTTGGCGTGAGGTCTAATCAAGTGTATAGGAGCCATCCAGACCTTCACAGCTTCATCTGCCACCCCTACCCCACCACTCCCCTCCCAATGGGGGCGGAGCTGCCCTCTCTTGCCCACCACCCTCCCTGAACACTGGGGAGGGAGTGATTAGCATGGGGCATTGTCCCCGGATAATGGGCCCCAGCTGCCGCATGAAAGAGGAGACAAAGCGCCTGGCGGCTCCACACGCATTATCCCCTCGTTAAATCTCTGTTATTAGATTAGATTCAAAATGTATTGATTCAGAGGCTGGGGGAGGAAGGGGAGGGAGGAGAGCCTGGCTCCCGGATGGGACCACACCTCCCCTTCCTTCCCAGCCGGCAATGGGCAACTTTTCCTCCTCTGCACTCTCTCCCTGAGCCCCAGCCCAGGCCTCTGAGCTCAGCAGCTCCACTCTGGCTGTGCTCTCCTGGTGACCTTGAGCCCAGGTCATCTCATTCAGGAGCAAGGGCAGCCCCTGCTCCTTGCAGAGAACCAAGCAGCTGAAGGGGGTACAGGTTTGGGCACCTTTGGTAGAGTCTCAGTAACCTTGGAAATCAGGGTGATGGGGAGAGGGGAG
Source organism: Oryctolagus cuniculus (assembly GCF_964237555.1). NCBI lineage: Eukaryota > Metazoa > Chordata > Mammalia > Lagomorpha > Leporidae > Oryctolagus > Oryctolagus cuniculus. Next base: position 105,902,076 of record NC_091432.1, on the reverse strand, counting down.
GAGAACTGGGAGTTTGGGAGGTGAGCACAGAAGGCTGCAGGAGAGGAGTAGGGATGAGAGAGAAGCAACGAACTTCAGCACCTGGAAAATGTGGGTGATGCAGACTTTGCTTAGGATGAATGAGAGCCCATGGACTGAAGTGGCAAGAAGAGGGAAGGAAGCAAGTTCCTGGAGGTTTAACAGGTGGGAGGGGATTCCACGTGTGATCACAGCCCAGAGGGAGTGAGGGTCCCCTCGGAAGAAGGACAAGACCGGTATCGATGGGCAGGACTTGGCACACTGAGCGATTCGCTGGCCTGGGCCTCGGTTTCCCACCCCGGGGCAGCATAGCCCAGATACTGGGTCGATGAGCTGATTGGATGTGGCTAGTGGAGCAGAAGATGTTACATGTGGCGGCTCATTCCCGAGTCAGTTAATCAGCTGCCTCAATGCTGGGCTCTGTTGCCCCATTGATTGTGGGTGAAGGGTAAGGAGGGGGAGATGGGGAATCAATAGGTTGATTAGTGTCTTACCAGCTCTCCGGTTGGACACTTTGTCGATAGCCACCCATTTACTGACCAGTGGTGCATCAACAGTGCTGGACTGTCCACCTTTCTATCTTGGCCCAAGACACCTAACAGTATGGCTGGCCCGAGCAAGTCCTGGTGGCATGGCAGCTCTCGGTTCTAAGGCCAGGCCTGAAATGTGGACCATAGAAGTCATCCTGAATGAGTACAGATGAGCGATTCCAGTGTCTGCTCAGCAGGAGGCAACAGAGATGCATGGGGGCCAATCCCCAGCCCTACAACCTCCTACTCTGTGCTGGGAGACCCAGCTCCTAACCATCAGCAAAATAGAAATGAAAGCAAAGCTAATACCAAAAGTACCTGTGTCTGGGGTGGAGGCAGCAGTTTGCCTTAGGAACAAGCAGCCAGTTAGTATTTAATAAGCTTTCCTGCATGCTGGGGAGGCTGAGGGGAGGAGTCACTGGGAGAAGCTGAGCCAGATAAGGCCCCTTCCTCAGCCTCTGGGGTCCTCATACATGAAGCTCTGTAGACCCCGTGGTGCTGCCCTCTACCCAGCCTCCCAGAAGACTTCTGGACTAGAATTGCAGAGTTTGGGGTCAGGGATTCATCTAGTCTCAGGTGTTCCATACTGAGGAGCTTATGATTGGCTGGCCTGGGGTAACGGGAGGCATTGGGAATTGTAGAATTCATCCCAGATAATCCTTTCCCTTTACCCGGACAGCAGCTCATCCCCCTCCACCATTGCCTTCCTCTGGGCGACAGAGACCAAGATGAGAAGGGATGAGGCTGGAATGAGCCTTGGAGAGCCAGTGAAGGCCCTCACCCACACGTCAGGACACAAAGATGGGTCCCATGGTGGGGATCAGCATGGCATCGGGGGTATTCCTCACTACATCTTAAGCTCTGAAATCTGTGAGATGGGCCAGGATATGAGAAGTGAAACCAAAGGCCATTCCCCTAACTCTGCCTCCTCCTTGCCTGCTTAGTGTGGGGGGTGGTGGTGTGTGATGCAGGCTGGCTGCTGAGAGCTCCAGAGGACATGTGTAAAGCTTTTTGGCTTTCTTGGCGTTCTCCAAATACCACAAATACCAAACCAGCTGGTGCTGACCGTGGTGCTGAAGTTCTTGTCTGCCGCAGGATCCTCTTGCAGGGAGAGCTTGCTGCCAGCTTCACAGAGACCTGAGCCCAGAATGGTGGCAGCACTGAGCGCCCCCTCCCTTTCCATGGTAAGTGCTCACGGTGCTGACCCTCACACCCCATCTTCTACTGTTTCTTTGGTACAGCTACCATTTCACCTCCCAGTTCCTTGAACCAGAAAGCATCCAATGACTGAAATGGGGGGTAATTCTCAAATCTTCTGTCTGCCGGTAACTTTCAACCTCTTCTTCCACCCATCTAAACTTTTCCCAAAGCTGCTGATAAATGGTCAAGAAGAGAGTTTTCGGCTTCATTGCATTTTTTTAAAGATTTATTTTTTTATTTGAAAGGCAGATTTACACAGAAAGAGAAGGAGAGGCAGAGAGGGAGAGAGAGAGGTCTTCCGTCCACTGGTTCACTCCCCAATTGGCCATAGCAGCTGGAGCTGCTCTGATCCGAAGCCAGGAGCCAAGAGCTTCCTCCAGGTCTCCTACATGGGTGCCAGGGCCCAAGCACTTGGGCCATTTTCCACTACTTTCCCAGGCCATAGCAGAGAGCTGGATCAGAAGTGGAGCAGCCAGGACTCAAACCGATGCCCATATGGGATGCTGACACTGCAGGCATTGGCTTTACCTGCTATGCCACAGCACCAACCCCTTCATCTCATTTTACTACCCCATGCCACCCTCACCATCGGACGGAGGATGAATGTCCAGGGATGTGTGCATAGGTGAAGCAAAGGAGAGACTCTAGGGTTTGGATAAGCCTACTACAGGGATATCAGACCTGTGTTGGTTTTGCCTTTAACCTAAAGACAAGTTTGGGGAAGAGGAACAGGATTCCAAAGAGCCTAATTCAGGAAAGTGCTTATGGGGAAACTGAGGCCTGATGTATAGATGGGTAGAGTGAAGGCGGAGGATGCTGGGTTCTCCCAGTCTAAGGTAGTGTGTTTTAAAGCCATGGTAGGTAGATGAAGGGGAGGACAAAGTAAGAATCTTGATCAACAAGTTTTGGAGGAAGCTTCAGGTTGCTGAGGGGAACTGACATTAGAAGCGGGGTTGGGGGGTACAATGGGGTCTGTGTCTCTGGAATGTCCCTGACATCCCAGGGGCCCTGAAGGGTGAAATCCTCCAGCCTCACCCTTATCACCTCCATCCCCGCTCCCCTGCTGGGCACACCCGCTCAGGAGTACTGCCAGATGGACCAGAGTGAGACCAGGGTGATGGTGTAGGCCAGCACCGCCAGCAGGTAGATGCGGAAGAGCAGCTTGTCCAGTACGGAGCCCACGCGCAGCCAGTCCCGGGCCACCTCTCGGATCTCATCCCGCTTCTCCAGGAAGTGGCGGATGGAGGCCAGCTCCTGCAGCAGCCCGCGCACTGCCAGCGAGGCCTCCCGTGGCGGCGGGGGAGGGCTGCCGCTACCCCGGGGTGTCTTCTCCAGGTTTTGGGGCCCGCCCGGGTGGTTGCAGTGATTTCCCATAGCTGGAAGGAGGACAGAGCGTTGGCAAGGGAGGGAGGCTCAGAGGCATGGCCTGAATGCCACCCCTCACGCTTCTACAACCTGCAGAAATATTTATCATGATGAGTATCAAACTCCGAACGTCTAGAGGATAACTCACTTGTTTGCCCACCCACCAGCTGGTGTAAACAAGTTGAAAGAGCCGGTGCCACTGAGGAGCCCCGGGTCACAGCCTGCACTCCTTTCCCAGGGCACCAAATAAGAAGTTGGTTATCATCCTTCTAGTGCATTGTTTGTAGCCTATAGGCAGTCTTTGGCAATCTGACATCTGCTATTTCATTTGAGCCCTACAACAGTCATGAGAGAAGCAGAGTAGTTTCAGTTCCTGCTTTTCATGGGACACTGCTGGAGCGCAGAGGGTGAGTGACCAGCTTGCGGTCACACAGCTGGAGCACCCTTTGGTGGTGAGACCACCCATGCCCAGGCATCTGGACTCCCAGTGCATTGTTCTCCCTGCTACATCTCAGAAGGGGAGGGGTCGCCAGAGCCATTGGCCTCCTCCCCTTGACTCCAACACCCCCTGGACCAGAAGACGCCCTCAAGGATGGCTGCTGTCATCAGGCGAAGCCAGCAACGGGCTGAGGGACTCGCTCTGGCTCACATGAGATGTTCCTAGAGGGACCAAAGGCTCACATAAAAGACCTGGCCCCAGCCGGGAGGAAGAACAAGAAGGAGCAGGGTAAAGAGGAGGCTTAAAAACGCAGGCTTAGAGTTGAGTGGGCCTGGGTTCAAATCACCATTCCACCAGTTTCTGTCTCCGTGGCTTAGGGCAAGTTATTGAACCTCTCTCTCCACCTCTGTTCCCTCACTTGAAAAGGCAGTGCGGGAATCCCACAGGTGAAGATGTGCAAAAAGTGCCCACAACGTGCCTGGCACTAAAGGTTGGAAGAGTGAGCCAGCAGATCCACTGCTGCCACTGTCAGCGGCAGCAAATGGCAGCCGTGACAGTTCCTCAGGGGACAGGAGCTGCACCTCGGGAATCTCTGTGCCCCGTTGGTCTCTGCATTCTCAGGGACCTGGGCGTTGGGCCAACTGAAGGAGAGAGTCTCCGAGATCCCAGCTGCAGTATTTAACCCCATGAGGCAAGGGGGTCAATGACTGGCCTAAAGCATCCATGTCCTAAAGACCACTCAGGCCAGAGGGCCCATCTCCTGCCACGCCCTACCTCTCTGTTCACACTCAGGCTGATGCGGGGATGGGAAAATGAAGAAAGGGTCCAGACTGATGCCTCGGCTGAAGCTGGGCCTCCCAATAAGGGTGGGGGAGGGTGCCCTGTTTAGGACAACACCCGATGATTCTCAGGCCCTTTGGCATGCCATGCCCTCTAGGCCTCTGGCCGGAAGTGCCCCCTCCATGTGTGACTCTTCCTTCCCTCTCTCACCTGAGCAATCATCTGCCTTGGTGGGCTGGGAGGTGGCCGGGAGCCTTTGAGAAGGCACCTGCTCCTGGAGGCAAAGCAGCCGGGCGATTCTCTCCAGAACCAGGCGCCGCAGCCAGGGGGGCACAGGCTGCTGCAGGTCTTGCTTGTGCACCAGCCGCACGATGAGGATAGTCTCAGCCAAGCTTATCACCAGCAGAGCCATGCACACCACAAAGTAGACACCTGTGGACGCCAGGGCAGGGGGACGAGACATACAGGAGGTGGGAGGAGGCTGGGTCCTTGCCAGACTGACTGAGCTCGTTCCTCAGGGGTGGCCTTACCAATGAGAGGAGTACCGATGGCCGTGGCAGGCAGCGTGTCGGACACAATGATCAGGAAGACGGAGTAGCCCAGGAGCAGCGTGATCTTGAAGGAGACCCTCTCACCGCTGTCCGGGGGCAGGTAGAAGCCCACGATGTCCATGACCATGAGAAAGATACTAGGCAGCAGCAGGCTGACCGCATAAAACAGGGGCCGCCGGCGGATGACCACCTGGGACCAGGAGAGGAGCTTGTGAGAAGCCTGGGGCAAACAGGTGCCACTGCCTCCAGCCCAGACCCTCTTGCTTCATGGGGCTTTCAGTGTGGGTTGCTTGGAGAAGGAAGCAGACCCCGTGTTCTGCCTCCCGATGCAGGCTTGTGGCTACTACAGATAAGTAAGGGAACAGTCAGTTGGTTTCCCCATCTACTCATGGAAGTTCCAGGTTCTGTGTGTGGCCCTGGAGCTGGAAAAGGGCTATGTTTTTTTCTTTCTTTCTTTTTTTTTTTTTTTTTTTCCAGTGTGCCTCAAGTCTACCTGGGTGTGAAGGTCTAGTGGTTGGGGTTGTATTCATCATCCCACCCACATCCGCTCGCACTCACATAAAACTTCATTTCTGCGTAGCAGTCGCTACTCTCCATGCTGAACCTCCGGTACTGGGTCAGCACGCCGAGCAGCTCCCACTCGCCCTGGTTCATGAAGACGCTCTTGTCAGACTTCACTTTCTCTGGCAAGCGCCACAAGGTGATGTTGATGTCCTGGACTGAGCGAGAAGAAATCTGGCCAGTTTCAGAACCCTAGTGCTTGGAGCCTGCCAGACCCCATGATGGTGGGGCACGAGGCAGGCAGCAGCCCAGGGAACCCGGACTCAGGCAGTGAGGGCCAGTGAAGCCTTGGAGGAACGCACGGCACAGTGCAGAGAGCCATACAAACCATTCATGAGAAAATGATTCCCCCTTCTCTCTCTCTCTCTCTCTCTCTCACACACACACACACACAGACACACCCCTTCCAAACACCTGTTAAGTTTCCCTTTGTGAATTATCTTTAATAAAATGAATGGAAGCTATCCTTCACCTTCGCTTTGCTAGAACTGTCTTTGCAAATAAACTAGGAAAATCAGAAGAGTCCTCACTTGTGGAAGAGCAGTTCCACCTCTGTGGATCTATACTTGAGCAACACACTGTCATGTGCATCAGCAAGGACATGAACGTTCATTATAGCAAAATATTGAAAAAGATCTACACGTCCACAACCAGGAAAATGCTTAATAAACTGTGCTGCATCTGAATCATTCTACAGCAGTTAGAATATAGGAGAAACATGCACTGACTTGGAAGAATGCCTAGGACCTCTTGTAGAGTAGAAGGAATCTCGTGGTAGTATGTAGTAGTGTAAACAACATTGCACGGGTCCGTAAGGGAAAACACACTCAACACCTTCCACCTGTTTCCCATAGATCGTAAATGCGTATAAATGCAAGGGAAAGGGTCTGGAAGGGTGTATTACATGGGCTCTACACTGACATGAGTGGGAAATCTGTGGTAGAGAGTTGGTGGAGAGTTTGGGATCCATGACAGGGGTCAAAGGAACCTTTAGCCTTATATGTAGTCTGGTTTTTGGTGGAGGGGCCTATGTATTGCCATAATTTAAGCTTTAATGCACTGAATAAATCAGACTAGAAATCAGGGACGCTTTGCTGTCAGGCAGCGTTCACGTTGGCCCTCCAGTGAGTGTCCACCTTTCATCCACTCAGTAACGTCGGCCAAGGTCCTTCCTTCATGCCAGACACTGTGCTAGGAATCTAACGGAGGACAAGAAACCATGTCCCAACTGTCTCTGCATCCCAGAGGGAGTGGACGTTGAACAAACAATGACAGGTGCAGCAGAGAGAAGAGGGAGCTCTAGGATTGGGCAGCAGGGATGGCCTGGTCTGGCAGTGACAGGGTTTTCTCTGAAGAGCCGACACCTAGGCTGCCATCAGAAAGGGGAACGGGATGGCCAGGCTGGGCATGGGGCAGAAGGAGGAGCCGGAGGGGAAGCCAGGTGGCCTAGGAGAGGGAACAGCATTATTACAAAGGGGAAGCATGAGGGCCTTGGGCCTGGAAAGAAAGGCAGTTGGGCAGAGCAGAGCCCAGGGGAGCATGAGGCTGGAGTGGTCAGAGGGAGCAGGGCCTCACCAAGGATTTGGGCCTTGTCCCACACGTGCTGGGAAGCCATTGAGGGTTTTCAGTGACACAGTCACATTTGCATTTTAGTAAGATCTCACCAGCTGCTGTGAGGAGCATGAGCTGGGAAGGGGGACAAGAATGAACGGAGGAGACCAGGTAGGAGGCTGACACACCTGGGCAGGGGAGGAGGGCGCCTTGGCTGGGGATAAAGTGGAGTGCTAGATCAGAGGGCTATTTAGCCCCAGATCTTGTTTGTGCTATTGGACAAGAACCGTCTCGGGCTGTCTGGCAGTCAGTCACACTGGTCAAATCCTTGCAACTGAGAGGGGCAGCAGACTTCGCCCCATTTGGAGGATGGGGAAACTGAAACCCAGGGACATTAAGGAGACTGGGAAGTAGGTAAACAGGTAAGGGAGGCTGCACCATCGAGAGTGGGCCTCACACAGGTGTCCCCGGGCCCCGCCCCCACGCCATGCATACTCACTGGTGTGCAGCCAGCTGGTGAAGGTCAGCGAGCAGTTCTGCACGTCGAAGGGGAAGTTGTAGATGTCGAGGCTGCAGGCAGTCACCACCTGCAGGGGCTTGTAGTTCTGGACCTCACCCTGATGCTGAACATACACGTACGGGATATTGGGAGACTTCCCCACGTCCACACTGGCCAGGGAAGAGGGGTCAGTTTGGGGGGCTCAAGAGGCAGGTCAGGCCCTGGGAGTCGAAGAGCTCTGAGCAACCCCATAGGCCACCCTGACAGCTTCGTCCGCCTCCACGTTGCCCTGACCTGCCACAAGGCTACTTTGCAAGCAGTAAAGCACATTTCTCCCTCATGCCCCTGGCAGCCCAGCCACAAAGGCAGGGAAGAATCTGGGGACCCATAGGGAGCTTGCCCAGCTACCCTCATGCTGTCACCCTCCCCAGGCTGGCAGGCTCAGCTCCTAGGACCACCAGCCTTGTGGTGGGAGAGCAGGACCACGTGTTCCCTCCCACATCTGGTTTCTTTTTGCTTCCTTTCCCTAGAGGGTCTTGGAAAGGGGAATGATCATCTCTGGAGAAAGAACCAGGAGAGCCGGAAAAGCCCTGCAAGACGTCATCCCACTCCCTTGGGATCACCGGAACCCCCATGGGCTCTCGTGAGTGACCACGGTGCATGCAGTAGGCTAGGCCCGAGGTCCTCAGTCTTCAGGCATCTGAGAAGTCAGGACCAAGGCTGCCTCACTGTTGCAACTGGAGGTCCAGCCAGAAATGATGATTTTCTCAGAACCTCTCCAGCCTGAGCAGGCTGGGGGGCTGGGGACTCAAGGCCACTGCTGCCCTTGGCAAATGTTGGTGGCGCTCCCTGGCGTTGGGCAATTTAGTGGGTACTGGATGGAGGGTGACTGGCTCCATCTGTCACCTTCCTTCCAGCTGTCTTCCCCAGCCACATTCCCTGCCCTTGAACTCAAGCCCACGTGGTGGAACTGGAATGAACCTGCAGGGATGGGGAGAAGTCTTTTGGCTGAGATCAAATGGGACAGTGTTTGGCTGCTGGAAGTAAAGCCTGGTGAGACCCAGTTTGCAGTGGAGCTACAGTTTTGTGGCCTGACAAGTGCCTGTGTGACTTGGGGGTTTGGCATGTCCTCAGCTCCAAACCTGCAGTACTGTCACCTTTACAAATGTGGCTGTCCCCGTTAGGCTGTTTGAGTCCAGTGTGAGTTTGCTCACTGGCTTTTTTCCCTGTAACAAGGGCTCATGGACTATGAAGCACAGACTTTAAACATCAGACCCAGAAAAAAAAAAAAAGTAAAAAAAGAAATAGGCAAAGGGAAATATGGGCTCAAGCTAACGTGACCTACGACATGACCTACAGCCTGCAAGTCGGGCTGGGACATCTCAAATGCACCAGCAGCTCTCTTGCTGCCCAGCCCCTGGCTTCCTCACCCCTCAGGTCCCCACCCCCAGCCTCTGATGACACATAGGACTCACAACTCATTGATGAGAATGTCTGGGATCCAGATGCTGTCGGTGGGGATGGACAACTTGGTGATGTTGTCAAAGTCCTCCGGGTTCCACTGGAGAAACTCATCTGTCCAGCACTAGAGAAGGAGCATCAGGGGTCACGGGCAGCCCCTCTGTCCCATGGAAGGGCGCCAGCCATGCGGGCAGGGGTCATGGGCAGCTCTCCGTCGCAGGGAAGGGCGCCAGCCACGCAGGCCAACTTTGTGGCTTGGGCCCAGACCACAGGTGGGCAACTTTCCCAGGAAAATCTGGGTGTCAGTGACAGCCAATCACTCTGCAGTAAATTAGCATCTCACCCCACTTGTCCACATGTTCTCTCCATGGATGAAGACAACAAGGACAGACAGAGCCTGAACTGGGGGAAGCAGCCACTTCTAACATCAGGAGTCCCCTACCCACTGGCCGGGTCTCAGACAAGCATCTTCTTGGGTATCTGGCTGTAGGTATGTAAATGGAGCAAATGACATCCACCTCACAGGGCAGAAATGGCTCTTGTTAGGCTTTCTTCAGTGTCTTTTCACGCTAGAATGGCCAGTCTAAAATGTAGACTTGGTTATATCACTCCCTTGCCTTAAATACTTTGGTGGTACCCATTGTCCTTAGGATGAAGTTCAACACCATGGCCAACAAAGGCCTCCGCCTGTCTTTCCAGCTCCATGTTTAGGCCATACCCTCCTGTGAATTCTACCCTCCAGCCATGCAGAATTAAGCCCTAAGGATACCTCAAGTTTCCACAGGCCCAGCTCCTTCTCTCATAGCACAATCCTCCTCTTCTTCACCAAAGTAAGATCATTCTCGTCCTGACACTCGTAGCCAAGGCATCTGTCTGCCGCTTTCTCCAGGAAATGAAATGAAGCGACTGCCTCATGAGCTCCCAGGCACAGGTAGGGGATGGGGTGGGGGTGGAGTTTCTGCCACAGAGGCTGGACCAGCACCTGTTTACGTGCTGGGAAGAACTTCAGAGACCCGAGGGAGCTCGGAGGGGATGGATTGCCCCGCTCCTCTCTGCCCGGCCTTTCACACCCGGTTTGTGAGATGAGCAGATTCCAGACTCCTGGATCTCAGGCAGGCCGTGCCTCTGGAGCTCCCCATCCCTTCCCTCAGCACAGAGGGCAGCCCCCATCCCAGGAAACAGGGGTGGGAGGAGGCAGGTCTGCTCACCTGCCGGTACCAGATGTAGGTGGTCAGCACCTGATTCTTCTCATCCTAGGAAGGGAAAAGGAGCTTGCATGGGTGGCCACGCAGGGCCTTCCACCCATAGGGACGCTGATTCCTGTGTCCCGAGTCCCTGGGGGACCTCAGGGGAAGAAGCGGGGCTGGGAGAAGTGCACAGGCAGGAGCTGCCTGACCAGCCAGGACAAGGTCGGCTTTTACAGGGTACAACCAGGAAGAATTACAGTAATTTCCTTTCTACCTCTAATGTGTGGACATATAAGTAAGTACATGGGTACATGTGTATGGGTATACACACATATCTATAAAAAATGTATATACGTGATATACATAATGTATACCCACTACTATAATCTTTATTGTGTTAAATAGGATATAATACATAATAACGGAAGATTATAATAGAAGGCATAATGCTTATTTTTTATCTCTTTCTGTATGTTAAATATGAAAATACTTCAAAAAGTTTGTGGAAAATGGATGCACGAAATTAGTTTATTTTGCTGTAAAAAAGTGTAGGAGTCCATGCATAGTTTTTCAATAATACAAATTATCCATGAACTTTTTGAAGACCCCTCATATAATATAAAGTATATATGTTATATCCTATTAAATTACATTTTATGTATATGCTATATGTTAAATTAAGCAATATTTATATATACCCATATAGAAACTTCAAAAAGTTTGAGGAAAAAAAAGTTTAATGCAAGAAATTCAAAATTTATGCATAGTTTTTTCACAAGACACATTTTCCATTAATGTTTTAAAGATCCCTCATATACAAGAATTTCAATTTCATTTCAGAGCAAAGATACTTTTAATTCCATTTTCCTCTTTGAAGTGCCCTTGTTATATATGGCTTGTCTTGGTATAAAACCAAGAGGAACAGATTCACACAGAGCAAAAAATTCACAGGAGCCAGTGTTGTGGTAGAGAGGGTTAAGATGCTGCCTGTGATGCCAGTATCCCATATGGGCACCTCTTTGTGCCTTGGCTGCTCCACATCAGCTCCAGCTCCATGCTTATGCTCCTGGGAAAGTAGCAGAAGATGGCCCAAGTCTTTGGGCCCTTGCACCCCTGCAGGAGACCTGGATGGAGTCCAGGCTCTTGGCTTCACCCTGACTCAGCCCTGGGTTGTTGGGGCTAACTGGAGAGTGAACCAGCACATGGAAGATTCTCTCTCCTCCCCCCAAAAACTCTGCCTTTCAAATAAATAAACTACCTGCCACCCCAACTAATTCCATTTCCCTTCCTGAAGCTGCAGTAGCCAGTTTCATTTGAACACAGCGACTTGATCCTGTGTCATGGTAGGTGCACTGACTGCCACAGGTGTGAAGGCAGGTTCCTGCCACAACACAGTGCCACTGCATCTCTGAAGTTGCCTCTTGCTTTGTCCCTGCACAGTGGCTGATCTCTTCTTAGTGGTGCACCCTACCATGACAATTGTAAACAAGGGAATTAATTGACTTATTGGGTGATACTTCAACCATTTAGTGACACCTGCTGTGTCCCAGGGACCCGTGTAAAACACCAAGGGCATGGAAGTGAATAGAACGTTCTTAGCCGTTGTGAAATCAACACAGGGAGATGATTGCCAGTATGCACCATGGGAAGAACCACATGGGGAAGTGACCACTGGCTACCAGGGTGTAGAAGATGTGGCCACACCGATGACCCCAGGTTCTGGTGTGGGTGCTGCAACCCATCCTCAGCTATGGGGCCAGGCCACAGGTTACTATAGGTTTGGCAGGGTCCACTGTGCTACCCAGCTTGGCCTCATATGGCCTTCTCCACCCCCAAAAGGTCCACCTCTGAGGGGGCTGAGGGCTTACCACACTGAGGATGGCATAGATAATGACATCAATGGATACGGTGGTGGGCTTCCTCCAGTCCCGCACGGGCCGCACGCTCTTCTTATAATTGCCCAGCAGGTGATCTGACAGCCTCAGCAGAGCCGGCCTGCTGCTGTTCCAGGCCTGGGCACCCGCTCTCTGCCTGGCTGGGAAGGAGAACAGTTCAAAGTGGACACCAGAGCTCAGGTCTTCTCCTGATCCTCCTGCCCTGGTGTGTAAGCTATCAGAGGAATGTGTCCCTGCCATCCCCACCTCACAACATATGCTCCACAGACTAAAATCCCCATCACTGGAGGGTGCTGTCTGCAGCTTCCCACCAAAATTTCAAGGGACTCTCTCGTGGGGGGTGTCCTACGCACAGTTACATGAGAGCAGGGTGCTAGCCTGCAAGAGCAGGTGACGGGGGTGGGGCTGAGAACCATGGAGAGTAGGTGGGCTTTGCAGACCAGGTGAGGAGCCTGGAGCTAAAGGAAACCCAGCTGTTGTCACCAGGTGTGATTCTGAAGGCAGGAGGGCTGCAAGGAAGTGTGGCCCCAAGTGTGCAGTGTCTCAGCCGCTGGGCTGCATCAGACTGTTCCTTAGTCAAGGTCAAGTGTCAGCACTTTCACTGCTCCCTGCTCCGTTTGGACCCCAGCCGGAAACTGGTGTGGGGGGGGGTACCCAGCAAAGCTGACATCCTTCTCCCTCCTTCCAAACCACGCGGGAGGTCTCTCCTTCCTCCCTCCAAGCACACACAAGCTCCAGGGGGAGGTTTTGCCATGTCTACTGCATACAGTTGTCCTGTGGGCACACTGGCTGGGGTTAGAAAGAAGATCAGGGTGACATATGGAGGGAGCCAGGAGAAACCAGATTGCTTCCAGGGCAGGCGGCCTCCAGGGACAAAATAGGAAGGCAGGAGACTGTTTGCTGAGACTCTCCTATGCAATGATGCTGCTAACATATTCCTCATTTCAATCATACAGCAGCCCATTGGAGTGGCTATCCTGATACCCATTCTACAGATACGGATCCCCAAGACTCAGAAACGTGAGTACTGTGCCCTTCAAGTGGAAGAAGTGAGATTCAAACCCAGATCCATGCCTCTTTGCTATCCCCGCAGGCCTCAGAGCAAAGAGCCATCCCTGGGAGTGTCAGAGCATCCCCTAGCCAAGGAAGCTCAGGTCACAGTCACCACCTACAGCTTGTGCTCTCCTCCCCCACGAAATCATCTTACCCATGCCCCTCATGCCTGCCCAGCCCCTGAATGGCCTCCCTCCCATTGTGCTCCAACACAACCCAGAGACCTGCCAGTGAGGGATGGACATGGTCTGCACACAAGGAATCAGAGACCCTTTGGGACTAAAACTCCCTGAATTCTTCAGCAGGTTCAAGGTGGGGAATGCAGAGAACTTTGGTTCTTGGAGCTCTGTCTTGGAAGGGAACCTTAGCGAACCAAGGCCCAGAGAACCCAAGCAGCAAAAACAGTGATGGCAAAGAAAGAGAACTAGATTAGTCCCGGTCCTCACTCTGCTGCTTTCAAGCTGTGTGGCCTTGAGTGAATCATCCTCGTCTCTGAACCCTGGCATTCCTATTTATAACAGGAAGGGATGAACCAAATGAGCCCTTAAGTCCCTGGTAGCTAATATGGGAGGAGTGTAGGGGCAGGGCAAAGAGAGGGGCGCCCTGTCCTGGCACCTGTGTCTGTCTGAGATAGCAGCTACTGCTCTGCTCCCCTCTGACCCCAGGCTCAACCACTCCACCTCTCTAGTTTGACCGGGATGCCTCCAAATGCTCTCGTGCTCATACAGCCTAGGACAGCTGACCTTCCTGCAGCCATGCCACTCCGAATCCTCCTCCGCTGTACCCTGCAAGCTGAGCCAAGCCCCTTGCATGGCCAGCCATGTCCTGCACGCTGCCTAAAGCCCCCTTACCTTCTCCTTGTGTCAGGAGGGTGGCGAGGAGCAATGCCAGGAGTGCCTGCCAGAGCCACGGCTGCATGGTGAGCTTCCCGCTCGTGGACGGCCTTGGAGTGGCTGCTCAGGGCGGGTCCCGCTAAGGGCCAGTCTGCCTGCCGCCGCCCACCTACTTCATGTCCCAGCTCGCCTGCTTCTCCAGGACAGCTGCCGCCTGTACCTTGAACTCCCGGGCCACCAGGGTTGGAGAGCAGCCAAGTTTTCCAGCAATCAGTCCTTCAGCTGGATCAGGTTTCAGGGCGGGAGGGATGGGGAGGGGACTGTCGAGAGAGGAGCCCGCCCGGCTGATGTCATGTCCAGAAGCCCAGTCCACCCATTCAGCCAGGTGGCTTGGTCATGCGTCCCTAAGAAGGAACGTGGGGACGGGGGCTGCAGAAGTGCGTGGAGCAAGGGTGCAGCCTGTCTGCTGGCAGGTGCACCAACCTGCTACTGTCATTTATGTCCCTCGACAAGTATGTTGCCGTGGCACTGGGCTGGGGCAGGCTGCGTTAGACAGGAGTGACTCAGTGTCCCAGCCAAGCTGGTGGCTGGGTACCTGTGCTGACAGAGCCAGGTCCCTGAGGTCTGTGCTTTGGTCCTCATGTAAATTTTCATATTTAAACAGTAAATATATACTACATATTTACATATTTACTTTTACACATTTTTACTATAGGTAGTTAACATGTGTAGTAGAAATAGGATAGGAATACATGCTCCTTGTGGAAAATATGAAGACATATTAAAATCATCCAGAGACAGCCACTGTTAATATTTTGTTGTATATTTGGCCATCATTTCCAAATGTGATATGTCTGCCATAAAATAAAAATACTCAGCATATAATTTTGTGTCCCTCCCTTCTTTTTGTGTATAAGCATTACTGACACCTTCCTTTTCAGTGTGGCTTTCTGGAAAAAGTGTTTTCATTTCTCCCTGAGAGTTAAACAGGTGAGCGCTGCTGTGAGCATCCCGAAGAAGGGGTCCCACCCCAGTGCCCCATTGGGGTGAACTCTGCATCAGCTGTGTTGACGGCAAGATGGACCTGCATCAATCTAACAAAATTCAGTGACAAAATAAATGTAAATGGTGAATATGTGGATCACTGAAGGAGGAAGAATTTTTTGAATTGTGGTTAAGTTAAAAAAAAGAAACCCACCTTAGTCAGGGCTGTTGTGTTCAGTGCAGTAGGAGATCTGTGAAATAGTGCAGCGCTGCACCAGTCCTTGATGGGGTCCCCCGATGGCCAGGTGCCCGTTGGCCAGGGCTTGGCTGGGACTGTGCAGTCAAGCTCCCAGAGCTGGCATTACCTTTCTCCTAAGTCATGTGCTTCCTCGCCGCACAGTCCAGAAAAGGCAAGGAAAGTCAGTTCCAGGAACTGGGAGTGGAGGAGCTGTGGTGGTCAGGAGGAAGACCAGGTGGAAGAGTGGACAAGTGGTAAAACCAGGGGGCACCAGACTTCCAGAGAATTCAGAGTCAAACATCCCCCAGAATGAATGCATTCAGAGCCCAGGCTTGACAGCAAGAAGGGGCAAGGTGAGAAGAGCCACGTTGCCTCCTCACCTCCACCCTGGGGTCCCAAAGGAGCCCAAGCTCAGGCAGAGCTCTCTGGCCTCTTAAATGCAGATGTAAACCCCATGACTGTTCTTAAGTTCCTGCTTACCTCCCTCCATGGCTGTTGCTGTCTAGAAGTCGGCTGCAGGTTTCTAGGGCAGTCTCGCCTCTTGTTCATGTGCTTTATGAAATCTGTGAACAGCATCAGTCCAGTCACTGGTGGGGTCCCCTCACATACCATTATAACTTCATCATTAAAGAACACACTTAACGGCTGTCCACACCCCCACTCCCCATGCTAACCACGTTCCCAAATGCTGCATTTTGTACTCTCTGGTGTCCTGTGTTTATCCATGAGGCTGTCCCCAGCCTCCTCCTCCAAGCCTAGGCCAGTGTGGCCCGGGGTATTTGCCTTCTGTGGAACTGAACAGTTTGGAGAGAAAGAGAGCCAGGAAAAAGCACTAGGAACCACACTTGTTCTGAAAGGGGCCACAGTCATAACGAGGGAAAAGGAAAGAAGACACAGAAGGTCCAACAGTGTAAAAGAGGGGGGCGTCTGGACACGGAAGAGCAGGGAGGGAAATAAAAGGGACATGGGAAGGGAATCAGAGACAAGATGGCAGGACAGGAAGGAAAGCCAAGAGGAGTGGGGAGGAGAAGGAAAGGAGATGGAAGGAGATGGGGGTAGGGAGGGACAGGATGAGCGGGCACAGAGGGCAGTGGCAGCGCCACGGCCAGGGTAGTCTGAGTATGGCCCACGCTCCCACCACGCTGCTGTGGGGAGTGGGCAGTCCACACTGGGGAGTGGGCTGCCCACCACAGGCATGGCCAGGACCCTCGCAGAGGCAGAGTGACAATCGGAAGACCCTGTCCCCCAGGGCCCTAAGCTTTTCTTTCAGCACTGAGCTCCTGGGATCCTCTGGGGCTGTCCAATTGGGTTAGGGAGGGAAGCGGCTGTCTTCCATACAGCGTGTGCATTAGTGAATTAGCTCCTTAGGTAACAGGATTAGAGGGAGCCGGGCAGGCCACGGCCCTGAATGGAGACGTATTGCCTGCGTGCGCCTCTGATGGAGCAGCAATCAAGTTTCCCCTGAAGAAATCTCCTAGTAATGGATTTGATGGCACAACACACAGCGGGCAGTGGGAGCCGTGGCCAGTGGCCGGGTGTAAATTGCTTCGGATGAAGGCGTGGAGTCTCTTTTGCCCCTCTTAAACAAGATAAGAATTAGTGCGAGGCCTTGATGAACTTGGCCTGGCTGGTGGGGCTGAGGGAAAGACAGAGGCCTGGCTAATTGGATTCCAGAGCTCTGCTCCCAGACGGCCAGGCTCCTCCCAGGGAGCAGGGGCGGACGCGCCCATGGCAGCCCTCCAGCTTGGGTAATGAAATGCTCTGAGTCTGCAGGATCCACAGGCTGGGGCCTTCCCTCTGTGTCCGACACCACCAGAGCCATGGGGAGGAGGGCTCTATCCACATGTCCGCGAATGAACACTCTTCTTGTTCCCATTTTCCAGGTTGAAATGTGGAGCCCCAAGTGCCTCCCTGACTTGCCTTCATTCCCCACAGCTGGTTACGGAGGGCACTGGGATCGCCCAGACTCCTGGCCCCAGCCTTTTCCACTACAGCTGTGTTTCTCATCTTCTGCAGTAAATTTTTACTGGTCTGTAAAACTTTTACCACCAAAGAGCCTGACCTTTGGAAACCTATAAAGTTTTGAAAACTCTGTCACTTGTAGTAACATCAGGCCCCACTAGACACCTCCCTGCCCCGACCAGAGAAGGCTGGGACAGGCTCATGTTTGGTCACCGCAGTGCTGGCTGGAAGATGGATGCTTACCACTGTGTCCCTTGAAGAGAGGACTCCACAGAGCCCCATGCGTTGGGCAGCAGGCTTAGCACTTGCTCCCACAGTGTCTCTACCAGATCCACCCCTGTCCACACCAGGGGTCAGATAGGGGGACACACAAGTGCAGTTTTTCCTCTACCTGGTTCTAACATCCTAGCAAGGGGGTTGAAGGATTCAGGGGCTGTGCATTCATGAGAGGGAGGAAGCTGGTTGGCGGGGGGGAGGAGCGGGGGTGGTGCCTGACTCTGTTTTCTGAGTTCCTCTGCCCAAAGAGACGGCAGTGGCTTCTATGGGAAGGAAGGAGACACAGCAGTGTGTCCTTAACAGACATACGAAGACCTCTTCCCTCCTCGTCTTTTTCTCCTTGAGTGACTCTGACTGTTTCTCCACCAAGGTGCCAGGTCCTTGGGGTGACCCACTCTGCACCACTCCACCAGAAGTAGCCACCGTTTATCGAGCAGATACCATGAGCCAGGCACTGTGCTCAGCTTTCTGTCTTATTTGTTTCCCAGGAAGAAGATATCATCATAATTCCAATATCACAGATGAGAAAATTGAGACAAAGTGAGATGGCCATGAGTGAAGCTACATAGCCAATCGGAGAAGGCTGTGGTATTAGGTCTTATAGACTCAAAAGCCTGGGCTCTTAACCACCTGACTGTACTGAGTTCTAGAGCATTCTCTTGGGCCCAGGCTAATTGGACTCTGACTCCTAAATCCCTCCCTCCTCAATCCTGGGTAGGGGTGGTGGTCCCTGTTCCTGCCTTGATTGCTCTTATTGAACAGGCAGGCTCTATATATGAGACGGCTAATTAAATACACTTTCATTGAAGAGTATTGTAAGTAAGAGTATATGATAGCTTAATGGACCACAAAGTCTGCTATTCTCTGCTGTAGAAAGTGTGTTCAGAAATTCTGCACTCCATCATCCTGGCCTCGGAAAAGCCTGGTTTAGCAAATGTGAGTTCTGGGGCTTCATGGTTCATTTGGGTTGGTGGCCTCTGCAGCTACTCCTCTAGTGTGGAAATGATGCTGGAGTTTTGGGTGGGTACAAGGGGACTTCAACAAATTCATGGAAAAATGGAAGTAAAAAAAGATGACTTCATTTTTTTGCAAAAATATTTTGAAATCTTGGGGCTGGGTGTTGTGACAAAATGGGACACCACATCCTACATCAGAGTGCTGGTTCAAGTCCCGGCTACTCTTCTGATCCAGCTCCCTGTTAATGTGCCTGGGAAAGCAGCAGGAAATGGTCCAAGCACCTGAGCCCCTGCCACTTATGTGGGAGACCTGGATGGAGTTGCAGGAAGTTCCAGACCTCTGCTTCAACCTGGCATAGCGCTGACCATTGCAGCCATTTGGAGAGTGAACCCACAGATGGAAAATCTCTCTCTCTCTCTCTCTCTTACTCTGCCTTTCAAATAAATAATTTTTTTAAAACTTGAAACATGAACTTTTGAAGACCCCTTTATGTTATTCTTCCGTGGGGTCTGGTGCATGGGGTGGGGCTTCATCAGAAGGATGGGTTATTTCTTGTCTCCTGTGATGGGGGAAGAGGGCTTTCCTAGGCCTCTTGGAGATCCTGATGTCGTGGCAACATGGAGCTTTTTTATTTTAGTGTTGACCCCCAAAATGGCAAGACAATGGACAGATTGTATCTGGGAGGTGCTGCCTTCCATGAGAAGACACAGGCTAAAAATTAAGAAACCCAAACAAGGGACCATGAAGTTGTGCTTTTCCTTTAAGACTGGATAGAGCTGGACAGGTGTAGAACTCAGACCTGAGCTTTTCCAAATCCATGTTTCAGTATTCCATAGCCCCGTGGCTGACTTCCCTTGTCTCTTGCTTTACTCTGTGTTCATATTGGGGTTTCAAAAACCCATCCTCCACACCGAGGTGCAGATGGAGAAGCGGGCTCAGTTCCTAATTAGGCATTGTGGTGGTGGCAGCAGTAGTCTGAGAGAACAAAGCACCAGTGGAGGCGAAACCCAGGAGATTGTGTGGGGGCTGCATGGTCCCTTCTCTGCCTGCCTGGAGATCTTGCTGGTGCTAGGCTGTGGAGATTTGGGGACTTGTTTTCAAAAGGGAGGCAATAATCACTCACCCAAGCAATAAGGGGCTCGGGGAATTCTGGGTACGTGAAATGGCAGAGCAGGCAGGGTCCTGTCCTTCCATCCTGCTCCAGTTCTCACGGGTATCCAAGAGGGGGCTATCCCAGTCTCTTGGCTGTGTCTCCTTTCTAGGAGATGAAACTCCTGACCTTTCCCTTCAAGTTCTAGATTGCTTCCTCTCCTTGAGGGTGGAGGCTTTCCCCTCTGTGCCCAAACAACATAACCAACTCCAAAGTACTCTCCGTGTAGAAGGCTATTCTAGAAAGTGTATCTAGAGTTGGCAAGTTGGTGGCAAAGTCCAGGCTTTAATGGGGCTGATCATCAGTCATTAGCCCTTCTGGTCACCCCAGAGTGTGGCCTGTAGGCAGAAGATTGCTTAGCTTAAACTTCTCACTAACCAAGAGAATTAGTAACATCTAGAGAAGGGACTTGGAGGGCCATCTTATTCCTGGTGCGTGATCACTCACCCATCTGGCCAGCTATGCATGGGCCTGGTGGCAGAAGTTTTGTCACGAATTTCTCTCTTATTGAATTCTAATTTCTGGAGAGGAAGGGGCAGGAGAAGCCATTTTCCCCCTCCTCTTGCTTCTGGGAAGAATAGAGACTTAATGTATCATTATTAGTATTTTTCTGAGAAATTTTCAAAGACAAGAGACCTCAAAAAACCCTTTGGGATTCCAAAACAAAGTTTCTCCTAATATCTCAGTATAATTGCACTTGGTACAATTTTAGCCATTTCCTCTCATCCTGTAGAAATGAGTCCCATCTCCAACCCACCCTCCACACAGCCGCTGAGAAGCCATGGAAACACAGGGCTCTTCCGGGGAGAGGTGAACAGGCGGACAGCAAGCCCGTGCATGGCTCACAATGCGCCTTCATGCAGCTTCTCTGAACTCACTGCAACACTCTGGGGTGTTCATTTATAAACGAAGAACTTGGTCCTAGAGATGAAGAACCATGCCTCCAAGCTGCTTAACGACTTACTTTTATCCTCATGTTGTAAGAATGAAATGAGATGGATGTGAAGCATGGAGCAAGGTGCCTTGGACATAGCATGTACTCAACAGTTTCCTTCCCTTTGCCGACAAAAGGGATGGAGAGGATTAACAATGAATAAGGTCATAGGTCATGAACACTCCAAGAAGTCATTCAATCTGGGAGGTGTCGTCCTGAGCTGCCTGTCACAGTGGCCTAAGGGCAGAGCCCAGAAAGAAGGGTGGGGAGAGGTGGAAGAGGTGGGGAGCTTTCTTAAAGCTCAGCTTCTCATGAGACTTCTCTGATCACCCACCACCTGCCCCACCGAGATCTTTCCCCCAGGACTCCGTATCCTCTGTTTCTACAGGACTTTCAACCAGCTAACATATCACATACCTTGCTTACTTGTCTGGTCTGTTTTCTGTCTCCCCACTAGAATATAAGCTGCACTAGCCAGGAATTTTTATCCCTTTGGTGGTTGTTGAATTTTCACAGTAGCCACTCAATAAATATTTATTGAATGCATGGATGACATTAGCAGGAGGGAAGATGAGTGGGGAGATCCAGCAAAATCCACCTGTGCTCCGTGCTCTCCCTGTCCCCTGGGGAGGCCTGTCCACCCAGTAGGGAGGCTGCCGCCAGTGCTGGAGCGGGCATCCTTGCCTCCGTCCTCTGGCTTGCGGAATGTGTTGAGCACTCAGTCTTGGCCCTACAGCCCCTTGAGTCTGGTCTCCCCCTCCCTTGGGCAATAGCAGGATGGGGCTCACTGGCTTCTGGGCAGCCTGGGCAGTAATGTGCTTCTTGGTGGGAAAATTTTGGGGGCTCCTGAGCTGCCATTACCTGGGGAGAGGAAGTATTCTGGGACACAAAGCCTGGGGTCCTGGTTGAGAAGGGAGGCGGGGCACTGAGGACAGGCCAGGCGTGGGAGGGAGAGGCAGAGGGAGGCAGTGAGTCCCTGCTGCCCACACTACCCCGTGGAGAGGCGGTCACACTGAGCAAGTCACACGGCCCTCCTTGCCCTGGGGGACACTGTTGTTCATCTCGGCCTTTGTGGGGAATCTTACAGTCAGCAGATGCAAACCTGTCGTTGTAGCAAAATGCTCCAGAGATAGAGACATCAGAGAAATCCCCCTGGGCCTTGAAAGTACTGTGGGCCCTCCAGTTAAAGTCTCTTCAATAATATGCCTTCTCTATTCTGGGCAACGCTGAGTGCTAGAGCTGGACGGTCTCCAGGTCCTGCTTTCTCCTACCGCACAACCCCGTTTTCTCACATTCTACAAAACTGCAGACCTGGGGCCAGCATTTTGGCACAGTAGGTTAAGCTGCCACCTGTGAGAACAGTATCGCATATCAGAGTGCTGGTTCAAGTCCTGAGAATCTGCTCCACTTCTGATCAAGCTTCCTGCTAACACTCCTGGGAAAGCAACAGAAGATGGCCCAGGAACTTGGTTCCCTGTCACCCATGTGGGAGAACTGGGTGGAGTTCCTGGCTCTTGCCTCTAGGCTGCACCAGTCCTGGCCACTGTAGCCATTTGGGCAGTGAACCAGTGGATGGAAGATCTATCTCTCGCTCTCTCTTGCTCTCTCGCTCTCTTGCTCTCACTCTCGTTCTCTCTGGCTTTCAAATAAATGAAATATGTCTGAGATCCTCAGAGACCAAAGTTGGGATGGGAGGACCATGCACTGTCCTGAGTGATTTCAGCCCTTGTAGCCTCGTGTTCCTACTCTGAGTCATCCTCTTCTTTCCTCCCCCTTTGGAGAGTCCCACCTCTATAAATAGACCCTGAAGTGTCTCGCTGTCCAGAGCTAGCTTCCCCAAGAGGACTTTCTCAATCCTCCTGGTTCCGATCATTTAATTAGTCCTAAATGAAGAGCCCTCCAAAAGTGCACATCGCCGCGTACTTGCTGACATCATCACTTCTGCAGCTTCGCTGTTGCTGCAGATTGCCCTTCCCCTCCGCCTTCCCTGAAAGTGGCTTCACGCCCGCCAAGAGGAGCAGTGCCGACCGAAGCATGTCCTGGTGCTCCATGGAGGTCCACGGCTGAGCTCATTTTCTGTTACTCTATGAGATACCAGAGTCTGGGGAACTTTCAAAAGCAAAGAGATTACTGTAGCTCGCGGTTCTGGAGGCCTAAGAGGATGGTGCTGCCATTGGCTTGGCTCTAGTGATGGCCCCATGGTGGAAGGCACCACAAAGGTGGGAGTGTGTGCAGGACCAAGAGATCACATGGCCAGAGAGAAAGCCAGAGTGATCTTCCATAACAACCCTCAAGAGAACTAACTCAGGGCTCCCACAGGACTATTTTAATGTCTTCTGAGAGCAGTGTGCAATGACCCAATGACCCTGCACCAGGTCACCTCCCCTCTTACAGATCCCACTGCCCCACAATGCTGCCACATTGAGGACCAAGCCCCCAGCAGCTGAACATTTGAGGACACACTCAAACCACAGCAAAGCGGACTATTTGGAATTCGGTAGCTCAACTTGTTGGTCCACTGAGCAAAGGATGCATGGACCTGAACATTCCTGAACATCACACATGAGCACAGATTGCCATGATTCTGTGTTCCTAGGCTGGACGCTTTTGTGGACTGTGTCATCTATTCACTACAACAATCCTGCAAGGTCAAGTTATTATTCCGAGCTTTCAGATGAGGAAACTGAGGGAAGGGTACTAAGGGAACCAGCTGAACATGGGGATGAGAAACTGTATGTGGTAAGACCGAGTGTTCTGCTCCAGAGAGCCCCCTTCTGGGTACTTGCAAGGATTGGACGCCTGGCCGTGGCAGTTGGGTGGGCTGAATGACAAGGACAGTGGTACAAGGAGCTGTGAGCAGTAGGGATAGGTATATCTTCCAGGCCAGCTTCGAGTCCCAGATGCTCCACTTCCAATCCAGCTCCCTGCTGATGCTCCTGGGCAAGCAGTAGAAGATGGCCCAAGTTCTTGGGCTGCTGCCACCCATGTGGGAGACCCAGATGGAGCTCCAGAAGCACAGCACTCGAGTATTTGCTTTCTCTTAAGGATCCCTTTCCCTTAAAAAGATCTCAAGATCTCTTTCTCTGCCATGGTGACTGGTGATGTCTAGAGGGAGGTTGCTCCGTGTCCTGTATCTCAGAGGGAGGATGAGGACCAGACTGCAGCAACCTTGCAGTAGGCACGCAGAGTGCTATTATCA
Organism: Oryctolagus cuniculus; assembly: GCF_964237555.1. Classification (NCBI taxonomy): domain Eukaryota; kingdom Metazoa; phylum Chordata; class Mammalia; order Lagomorpha; family Leporidae; genus Oryctolagus; species Oryctolagus cuniculus. Next base: position 105,878,453 of record NC_091432.1, on the reverse strand, counting down.
GCCGCCACGACTTGACCTCATCCTTCTCACACAGTATGACCAAGTCTGTCCCGACTCTCCTCATGCAAATGCCAGCTCTGCCACACCCCAGATACATGGTGTTGGACAAGCCAGGCAGCCTCTCTGGGGATCTAGAAAGATGGTTGCACGCGCCTACGAGTTTTCAGGAGGATTTAACGAGGCTATATGGGGAAGAGTCTGAGTGCTCAGTACATGAGGGGTGTGGTCACTGCTGCTCTTACTATTACTATTGAAAAGGCAGTTAAACAAATTACCGAGAGTGCCCTAGTTAGAAGTGGTTGCCAGGGCCCTGGAAGAGAAAGGAGACTGAATTTCTGAGCAACTGTTACAAATCCTATACGACATTCTCACAGTCTTCCCTCTAGGTTGGGTGTCGTTATACCTGTCCCGTAGGTGATGAGCAAGCCGAGGCTCCAGGAAGGCATCAACATGCCCAGGGCCATGCAGCCATTAGCCAGTGGAGCCAGGAGTTCCATTTAGGGTTGCATGACTCTTCAGCTTCTTCTTTATCTTCCAGTAAAGAGAAACTCCCCCAGAATCGGGCGCATTACCTGCTCCTAAGCTCCTTCCTTGTCCACTCTGCCCTCCGATCGCCCCATTGCTGTCCGAGATCAGCATGGTTTATCAAGGGCCCCAAAATGCCAGCCTTGCCTAGCCTGCTCTTAAATCAAGACCTTGCCTCTCCTGGCTTGACCTGCAGCAGTTCAGCCAGGTTCTGAACCCTCTTCCTTCCCTTCCTGCTTGCTTCTCTTCAGGATGGGGCAGGGAGGCATGGGGCCTCAGACGGCAGGGGTGGGGTGGGGTGGAGTGGGAGTGGGGCAGGGAGGCACTGGGCCTCAGATGGCAGGGGTGGGGCAGGGGGTGGGAGTGGAATGACACACACTGCCCTGGAATACTCCTTCCTTGCCTTTGTAGTATTCATTCCTCCCCACCCCTAGGAGTTTACTCACTGCCTCCCCAGGTCTCTTGGATAGAAAAGGTCTGTGCTATTATCACCATCAACTCCCCTCTTCAGATGAAGAAACTAAAGCTACCAGACATCAAAACAGATAGCCTGAGACTAACTCTACCCTTTGGTTTACAGGTAAGTTTTGGCACTTGTCAGGGCTTTGGTGTTTGTATTTGTAAATGTCCCCGATTATGGAAGATCATCACGAGGAATGCACTAGATACACTACAGAAAGTCCTACTGGGCCAGTGCCACGGCTCACTTGACTAATCCTCCGCGTGTGGCACCGATACTCTGGGTTCTAGTCCCAGTTGGGGTGCCGGATTCTGTCCCGGTTGCTCCTCTTCCAGTCCAGCTGCTGTGGCCCGGGAGTGCAGTGGAGGATGGCCCAAGTGCTTGGGCCCTGCACCTGCATGGGAGACCAGGAGGAACCTGTCTCCTGGCTTTGGATCAGCGCAGCGCACCGGCTGCAGCACGCTGGCCATAGCGGCCACTTGGGGGGTGAACCAATGGAAAGGAAGACCTTTCTCTCTGTCTCTCTCTCACTGTCTATCTCTGCCTGTCCAAAAAAAAAAAAAAAAAAAAAAAAAAAAAAAAAAAAGTCCTATTGAGGACTGTGTGCCTTGTTTATTAGCAACTAATCATCAATTTCATTATCATCATCTTTATCATTATCTTGGGTATATTCTTCTCCCAGCCTCATCTGCCAAATGAGAGCTTCGCACGAGACAGATTCCTCTCCAACTCTGAGTTACTGCCTCAAGCTCGCTCGCTCTCTCTCTCTCTCTCTCTCCTGCCCAAAGTGGTAGAGCAGTAGATCCAGACCTATGAAGACACCATAGCAAACCCGGGCTCAGGCTCTTCGTGGTGCCCCTGCGGCAAGCTCCGGGTGGCACAGAGAGCGACATGGTGGCTGAAGGGCAAGGGGGCAGTGGGGCAGGGGAGCTGTGACAGAGGCCAGCAGAATCTGCAGACTGTCAGGAGACTCGAAGGCCTGGCGTACAAACCAGAGCCATCTCCTGCAGCCCTGGAAGCTGTGCCCCATAAAATCTAATGGGTGTTTGAGATCCGGCCCGCAGGAGAGGGCCTGGGAGACGCAGAAAGCTTTCATCATCCCTCCCAGGAACCAGGGCTGAGACACAGTGGCGGGAGAGCTGTCGCTGGGCAGCCAGGAGATCAGAGTGGGAAGACAGAGTGCCGGCTCCGTGTGGGCGGCCCCTCCTCCAAGCGCTGGCACCTTGGGGACGGAGGCAGGGAGGCTGGGTAGTGACAGCAACACAACCTGCTCGGTTGCCCGTGACCCCTTCCCCCTCCATCCCCGGCACCCAGTGCCCTCAAGTGAGATGGCAGCCAGGTGGCTTCACCCAGAACAGCCTGGCTGGCTGCCCTTCAGGGAACCTGAAAGGATGTTCCTTCATCCAGAACCCTCTGTGCCCTTGCTCTACGGCAGCCTTGGGACTGGAAACCGGAGACAGGGTGCTATGGTTTAGAAAATAACTTGTTGTCCCACAAAAGGGTCGTGTGTACAGTCTTTCTCCCCAGAGCCTTATACTAATGGATTAAGGATGGAACTTAATGGGATTAGGGAGTTCGGCCTGGACTCTGACTCTGCTTCCTGCCTCACCATGTGACCCTCCCTCCCCAAGCGGCCTGTCCTCATCAGATGGCAGGCTAAAGGGGCCACCTGGTCTCAGGGAGAGAACCTCCAAAACTGTAAGCTGAAATAAACCTTCTTCCTCCCTAAGAAGCTCCTCTCAGGTGTTCAAGATGCCATGATGAACGTCTGACTAATAGTTGGGGAAGGATCACCCGATCTCAACGTGGGCCTCCAGCCCCCAACCTACCTCCACCTGACCCTCCAGTGGTTCAAGCTGGGGAGAGGGGAGGGCTTGGGTGAACTAAGAGGTTACATGTGTCAGACGTGAGTTAGTGAAAGGAAGCTCCTCCCACCAAGAGAGCGACTCACACAGCTGAGAACAGAGGGCAGAGGGTCCCTCAAGATACTATGGCCATGATGCAACTGGCAAGAGGCCCCAGGGCAGCAAGCGGACCCTAGAGGAGCAGAGTGCCTGGTCACTGTGCTGGCTGCCTCGTTCCCCAAGAAAGAGGGTGTTTGCTGTCAGGGAAACGGAGGCTGGTGCAAAGGGCTTTCTGTACCCTTCACTCCCTCTCTCCTTGGACGGCACACACACAGCCATCTCCGCCAGCTGCCCACAGCCTATAATTCAGCCGCCCAGCTGCACCGAGTGCTTGACTGCTCTGATTGTGAGGAGACGAGATTACCGAGTGCGGCACAGTGATTGGCAGGTGCCCGGCGGGCCCAGCTGCCCTGCTAGCAGGGGCAGGCTCTGTGTGATGTCTCCCACCTCCTCTGGCCTCCCAGTGCCATCCCCATGTTCCCCCTTTACCTTCATCAGTCCTTAGATCCCTGCTTCTCCAATGGCAATGTGTAAATGATTGTGCAAAGTCAGTGTGCAAAGCAGTCCCCGTGGGTCCAGTTGGAAGGCAGGTTCTGAATCAGTAGGAGTGGAAGGGCCTGAGAATGTGCGTTTCTAACAAGTCCTCAGGTGTGGCTGCTGCCCAGGCTCCACGTGTTGAAGGAGCCCACTTGGGGTTGAGAAAGCCTGCTCATAAATGCAATCTCCCTGGGATCTCATCACGAGCCTGCAGGAAGGGGGTGATGGAGAGCAATGGTTGCTAGGCAAAGTGCACAACATTGAGTAAGTTTTCTCGGGGCCGACGCTGTGGCTCACTTGGTTAATCCTCCGCCTGCGGCGCCGTCATCCCATATGGGTGTTGGGTTCTAGTCCCAGTTGCTCCTCTTCCAGTCCAGCTCTTTGCTGTGGCCAGGGAGTGCAGTGGAGGATGGCCCAAGTGCTTGGGCCCTGTACCCCATGGGAGACCAGGATAAGTACCTGGCTCCTGCCATCGGATCAGCGCGGTGCGCCGGCCGCGGCGACCATTGGAGGGTGAACCAACGGCAAAGGAAGACCTTTCTCTCTCTCACTGTCCACTCTGCCTGTAAAAAAAAAAAGATATCCTCATCCTCATAACAACCCGGTATTATCAATGACCCTGGTACTTACTATCTGTCTATTGATTGATTTGATTGATTCAGTGTAGACCCTGGAAATACAGGAGGGAACAAAATAAACTCCCTGCTATCTTGGGGCTGGCATTCTAGTGGTCCTAGAACACCACCCAAAGCACCTAGCATGGAGCTTGGTACTTGGCAAAACACTCCACAAAAGATGGCCCAACTCCTTGGGCCCCTGCACCCGTATGAGAGACCCAGAAGAAGCTCCTGGCTCCTGGCTTCAGATCAGTGTATCTCCAGCAGTTGCTGCCATTTGGGGAGTGACCCAGCAGATAGAAGACCTCTCTCTCTCTCTCTCTCTGCCTCTGCCTCTAACTCATTTTTCAAGTAAATAAATAAATCTTAAAAAAAAAAATCCTCCACAAACATTAGCTCTGATTGCCCTCACTTGCCATCTCTTGCCTGTGCAGACATCACTAATTCATTACAGCATTCTTCCCCCACAGAGCCCACCTGTGGCCCAAAAGTCTATCTCAAGAGAGCACAGTCTGGGCGACCTGTGCTAAACCATCAGGCTTACGCTCAGATGAAATCTACATCAGCTCTGAGTACCCACACTGCAGCGGTGCTCACGTGCACATTCCTAACCCCAAACCTGTGTTCTTTTGCTATATCACTTCTGCTGCATTAAAGGCTCCTTGAGGCCAGGAACTCTGAGCGTCCCCTTCAAGGTGCTCTTCTGCCCCGGGAAAGGTGCTAGACACACAGAAGGTGTCAAGTTACTACTACTGAACAAGTGGGTGAGCCAGTAGTGCATGAGTGAGTATGTCCAGGTATCATCTTTCCCAAAATCGACCTTGTCAAGATCAAGATGGAGTCACTTGTGTCAAGGACTACCAAAAGTAAATAAATAAATAATCCAGGAGGTTACGAAGAGAGGATTCTTACGCATGGCTGCCTGATAGTAACTACCCTTCAAGACTCTGCCAGAACCACACTACACAGAGGCCACCCCAAACTTATACAAAAAGTCCTCCTATAAGGACATCTGCCCAGAAACTGATTTTCAGCCTCACACTAATGTCATCATGGTTGCTAATCACTGTGGCCAAATATTATTGTTTGAAAATGTATGGGAGCTAGTGCTGGGGCATAATGGGTAAAGCTGCTGCCTGCAATGCCGGCATCCCATAAGGGCGCCGGTTCTAGTCCCGGCTGCTCCTCTTCTGATCCAGCTCTCTGCTGTGGCCTGGGAAAGCAGTGGAAGATGGCCCAAGTCCTTGGGCCCCTGCATCCGCATGAGAGACTTGGAAGAAGCTCCTGGCTCCTGGCTTTGGATTGGCGCAGCTCCGGCCGTTGTGGCCAACTGGGGAGTGAACCAGCGGATGGAAGACCTCTCTCTCTCTCTACCTCTCCTCTCTCAGTGTAAACTCTTTCAAATAAATAAATAAATCTTAAAAAAAAGTATCCAATGTAATCCCTCACTTGTTTGTCTCTATAGACAAATGTCCTCTTGCCTTGAGCTCTTTGAATATACTCCTGGTTTACTATGGCACATGTATTTGTGATGCTCGGCTACTCCCAAATAAATGGCATTATTCTTTGGAGAATCTTCCTCTGATTCAGTTTTTTTTCCCTCTTAGATTAACAGATCTCTCCCTGTATGCTTGCCACAATACCCAACATTCTCCCCTTAGGAGTCAGTCCTTTGAGTTACGTTGCTCGTTTCCACTGAAGTACCCAGAAAAACAGCAGAAAGTGCCTGCACACTGCTGGGATTCTCAGGGGGCATGACATCAACCCAGCCTCCTACTATCTGTATTCTGATGCCTTGAACCTGACGCTTTGCTGATGCTGGAGGGGCTGCTCCTTCCAGGGTTAGCCAACTCAGAGAAACAGCAAACAGCTTGCTGCAAGCACATTTTCAAGTACAAAACAACCAATCCACAGCCCACACCCCCAACACCCTCCTTTATGGAATCTGAAACTCCAGCTTACTGTCCACCTGCCCTAATTGTCTGGTACTGGGATCAGGTACTTCACAATTCAGGACTGCCCCTACATCCTGAGAGACAACTGCAAGGAGCCAGACTCCAACCCTAAGCTGGTTTACCATGCCCCACTTGTTCTTCCCTGTAGAAACCACCATCAAGGCCCTTGTTCCTGATCCTCCCCCACCCCCAGCCCCTCACCTATCCCTGTGGTCAGCCTTGGTATTTTCTGTCCCACAAACAGCTTCCACCACCACCCACCACCATGGTGTGGTGTGGCTCATGCTCCCCCTCCTGGAGCCGTGAACAATAAACTATCTTTTCTGGAAATTATCTTGTAGATCCATTTGACCTTGCTACATATAGCTCAAATCTTTCATTAAGCTTACAGAAAATTGGCTTTAAAAATAAGTTTTAAAAACCATGTATAATGAGGGGCCTTCAAAAAATTCATGGAAAATTTATATTATGAAAAAATACATGGGGCTGACGTGGTGGCATAGTAGGTAAAGCTGCTGCCTGTAGTGCCAGCAGCCCATATGGGCACCGGTTCTAGTCCCGGCTGCTCCACTTCCAATCCAGCTCTCTGCTGTGGCCTGGGAAAGCAGTAGAAGATGGCCCAAGTCCTTGGGCCCCTGCACCCATGTGGGAGACTGGGAAGAAGCTCCTGGCTCCTGGCTTCGGATTGGTGCAGCTCCAACCGTTGCAGCCAATTGGGGAGTGAATCAGTGGATGGAAGACCTCTCTCTCTCTCTGTCTCTCTCTCCCTCCCTCTCTCTCTCTCTCTATCTCTTTCTGCCTCTGCCTCTCTGTAACTCTGCCTTTCAAATAAATAAATAAGTGAATCTAAAAAAAAAAGAAAAAATGTATGGATTTCACAGTTTTTACACCAAAATAAACTCATCTTCATTTTCCACTTTTTAAGTCACCCTGCCTCTCCATGAAGTCCTAAGTTTTATTAAAAAAATTTTATTCTAAGTTTTTGCTTCTTCAATGACATCCACCAGTTTTACTTTCATAGGAAAGTGAAGTTTCCCTGACAGTACAGCACTCAGTAAAACGCATGGTCCAGAAGAGGACTGAGCTCATCCTGGGGCTTTGTGCCCTGGCCCTCTACTAAAAACTGGGCGTGAGCTTGCTTCACCCACTCTCAACTGGAGGATACATTCATTTTATTTATTATATTTTACTGACTGTGGTTTGCTTTGTTTTAATCATTTATTTGCAAGGCAGAGAAAGAGAAAGAGAGAGCTCTTCCTTCCATTCGCCATTTCATTCCCCAACTGCCAGCAACAGCTGGAGCTAGGCCAGGCTAAAACCAGAAGCTGGAAACTCAGTCTGGGTCTCCCATGTGGATGGCAGGGACCCAGGCTGTGCATTAGCAGGAAGCTGGAGTTGGGAGCAGAGCCAGGGCTTGAACCCTGGCTCTCCAAAATGGGATATGGATACCCTAAGTGGTGTCTCATTGCTGCGCTAAACATCCACGCCCCGTAGATCAGTTTTAAATGACTGTATAGGCATTGGCACAGTGGAGGGGTTTTCGCTGGTTTTGTACATGATGTTCAGGAAAAACACAGCAGCGAGAGGTCCTTCGGGCAGCATGGGGACAGGTGTCCAGAGTAATGAGGTTAGGGAGCGGGAAGGAGCCAGAGTAAACTTAGACAAACTCCAGTCTCAGTGGGCAGAGGGCTGGGTGGTGGGAGGCGGCAGCAGGACACCAGGACTAAGGTGGAGACGAGGCTTCCGTGGAAGAGCTGAGAAGCAGAGATGGGGTGAGGAGGCAGGATGAAAACAGCGCCTGCTGCCCACGCCCTCAGCCAGGGGCTCTGCAGGGATGAGCACGGTGAGCAGGAGCGATCTGACCGAGAACCCACTGTCTGCCTGCAGCCTGGGTGTCCAGGGACCTCCAGGAGGGCTGATCATCAGCCATGCCTGTGTGGGCCGCAGGTCTCAGGAGCCCAGCACGAGGCTGGAGGGCAGCTAGAGAGAAATGAGAGGTAAAGGGGGAAGGAGCGGCTCCCACCCCTCAGACCCGGAGCCTGCTGCCCCCAGCCCCTGCAGTCCCTTCCAGCCCCTGCAGAAAACCCGTGCTGCAATTCCTGCTTTATGGCCTCTGCCAAATGAAGCACAAACTTAACTACATCACCTCCCTGGCAGGATGAGGGAGGGGCTGGGGGGCTTCGTGCTGGGCTCCTTCAGCCCCCTAATCTAATCACTGGTGTGGGTCATTTCAATTAAGGATACCGCAGTGTCTTGGGGGGCGTGGCTGCTCATAAAAGCCTCCTCCCTGCTGTGGCTCTGCTCATTGGGAAGCTCTTGCTGTCTCGGCAGGTAAATAACTCAGGGCTGAGCGGTTCTGGCTGCTGAGATGGGTCTGAGCTTGGGGGACAGGACAAGGTAGACTAAGCTGGGTACAGAGATGACTGAGGCGGGCCCAGAGGCACGGCGACGGGTGCCAGAAAGGAGGCCATGCTCTGGATGGAGCCCAGGGACTGCGGTCGGTGGCCCGGGCTGGTGGAGGAATTCCTTCCCTTAAAAAGCCAAGCATCTCCTAAAGCCTCAGGTCAGAGGGTGGGGTACAACTGAAGCTCCACGTGCTTCTGCTCACCTTGCCTCCAGGTGTGTAATTAGATCCTGAGAGGCCAGAGGACCTGAGGAGGCCTGAAGCCGACCTGGGAGGAGAGCTGCCCGTGTGGATGCTCTTTCGATTGCTTCCAGTTTCTGAGTCACTTAGGCTGAGTCAGGCCACGGGAGACTGGCTGTGTCCAAAAGGAGACTTAAGAGGGGAGAAGCTCAGTGGGACAACAGCTGATGGTGGAAGTTGGGAGTGTGGGGGGGTACCTTGCGAGAAAAGGAGGCGCCTCTACCACCTCATTATTTGCAACACAAAAGGCTCCGGGGGCTCTGGGAGGTCATTAAGCAGCAAAGCTGTCTTGAGACGTAATGATAAGATAAACCAAAGTCTACGTAGCTAGCCTGGGACCGTGGGCTGAACTAACCCTATTCCAGACAGCAGTGACGGCCCCAGAGCTGGAGCTGTAATTGCTTGGTGAGGGCTGCAATTACTTTAGATTCTGGGAAGCAGCATATGGTGAGAGCATGCACAGCTGGGAGAATCCCGTTTTGCTCTGTTCCTCAGTTTCCTTCCTCTCTGAAAGAATCATCATGAAATGCACAAGCATTTGGAGGGGCTGCTCTGTAAACAAGGGCTCCTGGCATCTGTGTCCCTCCCCCAGCAAGGGACACTGCTCTAGGAGCAAGTTTCTAGTGGTGTGTGATAACAGTGCCACAGCCTGGGGAGGCAGACCTGACCATGGGGCTTGACATGAGTTCCTGGAGGCCCACTGAGATCAGGGCCTCTCAGAGTCCACCCTGGAGTCGTTTAGGCTTCGCTGCTGAAAGACCTCTTCCGAGAGACTGACAGAAAACCTAGACAGTGATATCTGGGCCTGGAGCACATCTGACCAGTAGGTTTTGCCCCTCAGATGTGGGAAGTGGATTGGGGAGTTCCTTTGTCACCCCCATCACTCAAGTGCTCTGCAAGGAGGCATGTGATGACTTCAGCCTTGGTCTTTGGATCCTATAGTGAAGTTGCTACTGGGGAGAGCCTGAGCCCAGGACTTGATTTTGGTAGAGGAAACTGGAAATCTGACCCCACACCAGGGACTTGAGACTGGGTCCCATCTGTTGATAGCAGATGGGTCTTTATTTTGTGATAGTTTATTTACTTTTCAAAGTGCTGATCTGATATATATTTTTTAAAGATTTATTTATTTATTTGAAAGTCAAAGTTACACACACACAGAGAGAGAGAGAGAGAGAGAGAGAGAGAGGTCTTCTATCTGCTGGTTCACTCCCCAGTTGGCCTCAATGGCCGTAGCTGGACTAATCCGAAGCCAGGAGCCAGGAGCTTCTTCTGGGTCTCTCACATGGGTGCAGGGGCCCAAGGACTTGGGCCATCTTCTACTGCTTTCCCAGGCCATAGCAGAGAGCTGGATCAGAAGTGGAGCAGCCAGGACTCAAACTGGATGCCAGCACTGCAGGTGGTGGCTTTACCCACTATGCCACAGCGCCAGCCCGATATATTGTTTCATTTCTATGCTTACACCTCTGTGATGTGGACAGAGTAAGCATAAACAGCTCCAATTTCAAATAAGTTAAGTGGAAGTCAGGTTCAGCTCAATGCTCCCTGGCTAGATAGGGATGGAGCCAGGACCCAAACCAGAACTTCTGAGTTTCAATCTGGTGCTTTCTCCAGGACAGAGTTGAAAAGTGGGGGGACCCCACTGCAGGCTTTTTCCTCCTCTATGAACTGGGAGAGCAAGTGGAGAAAGCCAGAATTAATAGAGGCCAGCAGAATGTGTCAAGGCGGAGGAGGCCTGTGGTAGGAAGTAGGAAGTGAGGAAGGAAACAGGTGAGGTTTGTATGGACACTTCCTGTTGGCAAACTTCTTATGCTCCTCATTTCATTAACAGCAGCGGTGGAATTTCATGGACAATTGGCGTTGAGCACTAACTGGGAGGTAATGAGAGAGGGAGGATGCAGGTAAAGGCTGTTTGAATTTAAATTCTTTTTCTTCGGGGGGAGAGAGGGGGCAGATTTTTTTTTTTCAAAAGCAATTTTAGTGCTGGAAAAAGTTTCTAGCAAACAGCTTTGGACTCTTGTGTCTTCTGTCGACAACAGACGCTGATGACGACCGTGTAGCCCACTGAGTTCTGCCACCAACTTCCCAATGACTGCCCTGGATGGGGGCTTGGGGTTGCCCAGGGACTGGGCATAGATTTTTGTCTCTCAGACTTGGGAAAGCGCATCACATATGTGTCCACCATCAGCAGTGAGCTTGCATGTGGTACTCTGCAGTAGTTATTGGAATCAACATAAGCAAGTCAGTATGGACCTGGGCATAGACAGGGGGTAAAACAGAAAAACCGGCTAATGGTTCTAGGAGTGTGTGGTCTGTTTGGCAAATCACACACACACACACACACACACACAAAAGAGGCTCAAAATATTCAAAAGGAGAACAATATAAGGTAGTGTAAAGATACAGAGGAAGAGAACCATGGGGGATCTGATGAAAAAGGCAGAGCGGGGACAAAGCTGTTTGGGACAGCATTCTGAAACGGAGTTGACACACAGATTGGGGAAGCAAAGGAGGAATGCGTGGAACAGAAGTAGAAGCTTAGATCTACTGAGGACAGTAGCTTGGCTATCCTGAAGACTGCAGAGGACACAATGAAAAGCAAAGAAAGGCAAGTATTAGGGGAGGGTATTTTGGGGGAGAAGATTGAATTCTAATCTTACAATTCAAGTGCCAACGTGACTAGGGCTCTTTGGTTCTGAACCAGTGACTGTATGCACAGGTGGGAGTGAGGGATCACTGGAACTGTGGGGTTAATTTTATGTGTCAACTTGGCTGGGTCCCCGTATTGAAATATTGAGTCAAAATTATTCTAAATGTTTCTGTAATGGCATTGTAGATGAAAGTAAAATTTAAACCAGTAGACCTTGAGTAGAATAGATTAACTTCTATAATGCTGGCGGGCCTTACCCAATGGGTTGAAGCCTCGATAAAAAAGACTGAGCTCCCTGGAAGAAGAGTGGGTTCTGCCAGCAGATCACCTTTGAGCTCCATCTGCAGCTCTTCCGGGGCTTCAACCTGCTGATGCAACCTGTAGATTTTGGAAGTTCCAAACCTCCACAGTCACATGTGAATGTTAGTGATGAGCTGATTTGCGTCCTGAAAAAAATTCCTATGTTGACTGTGTCCCAGCTCTTACCACCCCAGATATGACCATTTGGAGATAGGGCCGTGAAAGAAGTAGTGAAGGTTAAATAGAGTCTTTAGGATAGTCCCTAATCCTATAAGAGGACATGGGGTCGGCACTGTGGCATAGCAGATAAGGCCACTGCCCCCAGTGCTGGCATCCAATATGGGCGCAGGTTCGTGTCCTGGCTGCTCCACTTCTTTTTTCATTTATTTTTTTACAGGCAGAGTTAGACAGTGAGAGAGAGAGACATAGAGACATAGAGAAAGGTCTTCCTTCTGTTGGTTCACCCCCCAAATGGCCACAACGGTCAGCGCACAGCGCCGATCCAAAGCTAAGAGCCAGGTGCTTCCTCTTGGTCTCCCATGCGGGTGCAGGGTTCAAGCACTTGGGCCATCCTCCACTGCTTTCCCAGGCCACAGCAGAGAGCTGGACTGGAAGAGGAGCAACTGGGACAGAACTGGCGCCCCAACCAGGACTAGAACCCGGAGTACCGGCGCCACAGGCGGAGGATTAGCCTACTGAGCTGCAGCACCAGCCCCGGCTGCTCCACTTCTGATCCAGCTCACTGCTATGGCCTGGGAAATCAGTGGAAGATGGCCCAAGTCTTTGGACCCCTGCACCCGCGTGGAGACCCAGAGGAAGCTCCTGGCTCCTGGCTTCGGATCAGTGCAGCTCTGGCTGTTGCAGCCAACTGGGGGAGTGATCCAGTGGATGGAAGACCTCTCTCTCTGTCTCTCTGCCTCTCCTCTCTCTGTGTCACTCTTTCAAGTAAAATAAATAAATCTTTTTAAAAAATAAGAGGACCTTGGGCCAACAGGTGCATGCATAGAGGAAAGACCATGAGAAGCCTCAGCAGGAAGTCAATGGCAGGCAAGCCAAGGAGAGATGTCTCAGGAGAAACAAATCCTGCCAGCACTTTGACTTTGAACTTCCAGCCTCTAGAGTGGTGGGAAAAAAGTTTGTTTAGGCCACTTAATCTAGTATTTTATGATGGCAACCCTAGATGGCTAGTGCAGGGACAGTGGATTATAAATTCCTTGAACTCAAGGACCATGGCTTGTGTGTGTCCCTCATCAATGCCTTACTCAGGGCGTGTGCTCATTGAATGATGTGCTAGACTCATCTTGGAAGCCTTGGCACCTGGATTTGCTCCAGCAAGGATGCACAGGAGGGAGACGGAGGCTGGGTTAATGGGAACAAGAGCTTCAGAAGGATGTGGAATGGCAGGGATTTTGTGCTCTAGTTCATACAAGGTTGACTGTGGGGATCAAATCCAGTGAAGACTGATGTGTGACTGATTTAGCAATGCCTAGGACTTAGTCATCACTCAATAAAATTTTGTTGAATAGATGACCAAGGCAGGATGGAAGATGCAGTGAGCTTACATGTTTTTAAAATATTTGTTTATTTGAAAGGCAAAGTTACAGACAGAGAGAGACATACAGAGAGAGGGTAGGAGACACAGAGAGATCTTCCATCCACTGATTCACTCCCCAAATGGCCACAAGAGCCAGGGCTAGGTCAGGCTGAAGCCAGGAAGCTGGAACTCCAAGTACCTGGGCTATCTTCCACTGATATCCCAGGCACATTGGCAAATGAATTGGAAATGGAGCAGCCAGGACTTGAACCGGTGCCCATATGGGGTGCTGTTACCACAAGTGGGCATTTAACTCACTGTGCCATAATGCCAGCCACTACAATTTCTTTCTTTCTTTTTTTTTTTAAAGCTGTCTACATGTACATTTATGCATGTATGTGCCTAGAAGCTTCCTGAAAGTAGTTGCTAATGGTGGCTACTTTCAGAGCGTGCACTGGGATAAGAAGGAGGGCTGACTTTTCCTGTGTACTTTGTACTGTTCAGACAGTTTCATCATAAATGCATTGCCTCTGGGTCATTCAGTAGTCCACTGGGTGATATACTTGGACTTAGTGAAAAGCAGTGCGGGGAGGACTTCTAATTCCACCATTCCTTCGCCTTCCATCTTCCCACAAGAACACCTCCAGCCTCCCCTAAGAGCCGTGAGCACAAGGAGGAGACCAGCAAGTTTCAGTCTTCAGAAGCCACTCCACAGCGCCCAAAGGGAGCTCAGGGTGATGGCGTAGAGCATCAGCACGGCGAGGTAGCCTCGGAAGAGCAGTCGGTCGAAGCGGTACAGGAGAGCCAGCCACTCAACCTCCTGTTGCTCCACCTGGTCCTGAGTTCGGAGGTAGCTGTTGATGGACTGAAGCTGGAGCCAGACTTCATTCAGGGCCCCTGACTGGGTCTGCTGGTCTCGCCAGGTGGAAGACCCTGCAGGGTAGGGGACGACACCCTAGGTGAGCCAGGAGCTACCGAGGACCACCTGGAATTTTCCCTTGAAGCAGAGTGATGCATCCAGCAGAACCGGGCACTGGGCTGTTGGAGGTGGGATCTCTCTCCCTACCTGCTTAGGGGAGACTGAAGGGAACCTGGGAGAACATGTCAGAACTCTATTATGAAAGTCGGGCGTGTGAGGGCTAGATCCATTTAGGAGATTTTCTGGGCTCAGCGTCAGCTGAAGGTGACTCAGTTGCAGCTTTAGGAGCTGAGATTATTCCTGCACCTTTTACATTGAGCAACTAGAACCCTAATATATACAAGCTCAGTGTGTGTGTGTGTGTGTGTGTGCGCACGCACACGTGCGCGCATGTGTGTGTGCATACACCAGTCCTCTCCTATTCTGGAATCAATGACTCAATTGAATGGTTGAAACTGGAAAATAAAAGAAGGTAAGAGCAACTGGTCTGACTTTCAAGTGAAAATGAGGCTTTCTGGAAAGTCAGCCAGAGGCAGCCTGCAGTCCCTGGAGAGGTAATACACACCATAGTACAGAGGCTAAGTAGCAGGTGTGAGGTGTGTCAGATTCTTTCACAGACCAACGTGGCCCGGAGCCCTTACAATGGGGATTAGTTCTGAGGGTGATAAAGCATGACACAGTAAAGACTCCCAAACTTCTCACAAACCTGTTACCCCAGCGTGCGGGGCCCTGGGATCCATTCCAGGTCCGTCAGCATCAGTATCCCCTCGAAGGCACAGGAGGGACCGTTCTTGCCCACTGTGCCGCTCATCGTGGAGGAATTTGACCAACAGGATGGACTTAGATAAGCTGAGAACCAAGAAGGCCATGCAAACTGTGAAGAAGGCCCCTGTGAGGAGAACCAGAGCAGAGAAGGCAGAGTTGGCAGCGTCTCTGGTCCCCTCCCTTCCTCCTCCAGTCTGAAATGCAGCATCAGCTGTTTGGCAGGCAGCATCGCACAAAGCTCACCAATCAGTGGGGTGCTCCCCGTGCTCCGCGGCACCTCGTTCGACATGTTGACCCTGAAGACGGTATAGCCCACCAGCACGCTGGTCTTGAACACAATCCTCGTGCGGCAGTTGGGTGGCAGGTAGAAGCTCCCCAGGTCGACAAGCATCAGAAAGATGCTGGGAATCAGCAGGCTCACGACATAGACTAACGGGCGCCTGCGAATCACCACCTGGCCAGGAACGAGGCATCTGTTAGAAAGACTAATGTCTGGCCAAGTCCATGGCCAGAAATGCTCCATGAAGTCTCAGTCCGTTTGCATTATATGAAAATTCTATGTAGTTTATCACAGATACACGTTTGAGGTTATTTTGTGCTTTACCAAATGGATAAAATAATCCTTTCAGCTTCTACAGAGCTAATATTATTAATAACTAGAAGAAGAAATAGTTAACATTTATTTATCACTTACTGTGAGCCAAGCACTAGACTTTTACATGAAGGCAAGTCAACATGTTTGTGGGAAATTGAATTAAAAGATAAATTTATTTTTGGTAAAAAAATTTTTTGAAACCCCTGCATACCAGAGGTCTTCAACATTTAATGAAGAAACTATGCAAACACTTCAAAAATTTTTTGCACCAAAATACACTTCTCTTTGAATTCCATTTCTCCACAAACATTTTGAAGTACCCCCATACACTTTGCTTATTCATGTCTCACAATCTTAAGGGTTGGGTATCTCTATTTCCATTTTACAAACAAGGAGACAGAGGTTCAAAGAGGTTGACTTACTTATCCAAACTCACACAGCTGGTGAGAAACTGTTTCAAAACCAAATCTTTCTTCTTAAATCACTTACCATGCAGTCAATGGGGTTGCTTTCAGTTTAGTTTATCTTGCTTGGAATGCCCTTGGTATCCAGCACTTGTATATCTATCAGAGTCTGGGCAGGAATGAATAGCACATCTAAACTGAGAGATTTCAGGAGGGTTCAATAAAGGGACTGTTTGCAAAGTGTGGGCAGGGTATAGGAAGCCAAAGAAGAAAGGCTGCCCTGGGACTTTAGGGGATGAGAAACTCCTACCACCCTTAGGCCTAGAGGAGCCAAGGGCTAGGAATGGGGACCAGACTTGAGGAGAGAGAACTGTGCAGAGAGGCAGGAGCAGGGGCTTCCTTTTGGGGGTGTGGCCAGCCTGGTGACACTTCATGAAGGGAAATGGAAAAATAAGTACCCCTTTGTTCACCTCCCTCCCTCCCATCTTCTGCCACTGTTCTTCCCTGTCTCCCCATTTTGACAAACATGACCAGGGATCCCATCTCTGTAGAGCACAAGCTTAGTCCCCAGAAACAAGTACAGGGGAAAAAAGAGGGCAGGGTCCCTTGGAGTAGGCACCAGCTGAAGCTGCCTTGCGTGGCTTGCACTATGGGGACAAACAGCTGTTTGGGGGTCTCACAAAATTACTATTATTGTCACTATTTCTTATACCTAGCTTCTCTGGGATGGCAATAGGAAATGTTTTGGAAAAACACACAATCTGTTCTCATTCTTCCTAAAGAGAAGCCAGGGAATGGATGGGTTGCTTCCCCCACTATCCTATGCACCTTCATCTCATCCCATCCCTGTAGTGGTGATACCCACCATAAGGCCAAAATAAGGCCTATTTTATAGTGGGTGTTCAATAAATGTGTTTGAACAAATAAACATTCCAGGCCCTTTGCTAGTGGATTTGGACAATGATAATGTTTGAAATCTCCCATTTTTCTAACCTGCCAACAAGGGAATGCTTTCTAAGTGTCAGATGGCATGCTAGATGCTTTTATGCATATGATGTGATGTATTTACTCCTAGTTGCAAACCTGTTAGTAGGTCATATCTTTCACCCCGTAAATTTTCAATGATAAAGCTCAGCCCCCATAAGTAAGTTGAGTATGTGGCAGGGCCAGGATGTGTCCCAAGACCCGAAAGTCCCTGCTCTTTACTACTAAGGCATTGCTGCAACACTCAACCCCACCAGACCTCTGATTGAGTGCATCTCATCTCCATATCCTGCCATGGAAGAGAATCACAAAGAAGTGAGCCAAGATGACGTGTAGAGGCCAGTGATGGTGCAGAGGTGGTAGGGGCAGTCCAGACATCACCTTGCTGGTGACAGCCAGGGCTCCCTAGCCATCAGCTCTAGGAGGGCATCCCAACTCAGTGGAGCTTAGCAGGCCAGAGCCGCTTGGCGGATTGTAGTCTGGCTGTTGTCTTTCACATTAAGCATAATTGGCTGCAGATATCTAAAACACAGCAACACTCAGTGCTTTGCAATAATTTGGTTAAAACACATTTCTACCAAAGTGCACTCAACAAGAAAAACAACAACAGAATTAACTGTCATCAACCTGCACCTCTCTAGCTCCCACCATCACTGTGACTGAGCCAGC
Organism: Oryctolagus cuniculus; assembly: GCF_964237555.1. Taxonomy (NCBI): domain Eukaryota; kingdom Metazoa; phylum Chordata; class Mammalia; order Lagomorpha; family Leporidae; genus Oryctolagus; species Oryctolagus cuniculus. The sequence goes on along the minus strand of NC_091432.1, from coordinate 105,860,991 downwards.
CGTGGTTAGGTGGGGGAGGGGAAAAGGAATCAGATATCAGGGTCCCTGGAGGGGCTTTTGTTGTGACCCAGCAAGGACTGTTGGTAATCTTTCTTTTTGGGGTTGGCAGGGATTACCAAGCCAGCGGTCTCTGGAGGGTGGAAATGGGATACCCTAGAGACTTCAGAATAGACAGCACAGAAAGGGCAAGAAGAGCCTAAGAATCATGCTACACTGGATGACCAGGAACATGGAAGAGCCCAGTCTTAAGACCAAGGGAACAGAATTCCAGAGCCTCTCCATCCTAAGGGCCTGTGTGGGCTGGTTTCAGTGGTCCTCGGTGAGCAGTCACCTCGCCACACCTCCGTTTCCCTCTTTTTTTTCTTTTACAAAGCAGCTTATTTTTGCTTTGCTAAACATCTTGTATACAATTGAGATGAACTGTTGCACTCTTTAAACAAAGTGCCCGTGTAGCTAGCACAAGCCGAGATGATTCATACATGCAGAGTCTAATGCAGATGCTTGAATGTTAATCTCGGCCAGAAACAAGGTCCGGTGACCTGGCTGCTCAAGGACCCTGGTTTCTGAGAAGGTGCCCTTTGATGGGAGCATGTGTTTCCCGGGGGGTTGGGGGAGGGGTGCAGGAAGAGCTAAGAGGCTTGGTGGCAGCTGGCTTCATGGGAGTGTGACTTGTGCAGCCACACTCGACCACACACATGGAAGGGCTCTGCACTTGGCCTTAATGCTCTGCTGGTGCCATTTAGAGATCCTTAATACTTTCTGCACAAGTGGCCCAGTGTGCACTAAGTCCCACAAACTGTGTAGCAGATCCGGTCAGGAGACTATTCCTCACTGGCTATCAACAGCACCTGAAAGCAGAGGGAAAGGACATAAGTATAAGGGTAGATAGTTCTGCTGTAGCATAAAGCAAAGAACTCTCCTGTCTCCATTTATTAAAACACTATACAGCTAGTTGGACCCTCCAAAGCCACACCATCCACTCCCCTGCCTTTTACATCTTCCTTTCTGAAACAGACCAAGTACCTACACTTTTGGGTTTCCTCGGAACAAGGAATACATCTTTAAGTTGATTTAGGGACCATGCTCCCACCTATGGACTAGACTAATTTTGGCCCAGTGCGGCCAAAAGAAACTCTAATTTTACCACAGTTTCCAGAAATGTTTTTATTATCTCATTTGATCTTCAGAGCCTTTTATTTCTTTGTTTAATGGATGTTAATTGAACCCAAAAAGGTTGTCAGGCACTCGCCTAAATACTGGACTTAGCACCGTGGATAGGACAGGGCCCTGCCCTCGCTCCAGCTTCCGGGATTAGCAGCAGTCTCTGGTGGTTGGATATTTCTCCAGCCTGTGGGCAGAGAGCAATTGTGCCCCCTTATAGACCTGATTTATATATATGATTTCAGACTTCTACACCTCCAGAAGTATAAGGAAACATACTTCAGATGTTTCGAGCCCCTTGGTTTGGGATACTTTCTTACAGAAGTCTTGTGAAACCAATACAGGCGACTTGCCCAGGAATGCACAGTGGGTGGATAGCAAGTGGGGCTGGAATATACTAGGATAGTAAGTTGTGTGTCAGCATTATGAGGATTAGACACGCAGTTTTTGGAGTCACATTTACTGGGTTCAAGTCCAAGCTCCACCAATCATCCTAAAACTTCTACTAAGTTACTGAACAGCTCAGTACCTCAACTCACTCAGAGGTGAAGATTAAGTGGACAAATATTTTAAGTTGTCCCTGGCACAGAGCAAGTGCTCTTTGTGGTGCTACTGGTTATGTCTCCATGGGCAGATTTTGAGGCCCATGGTAGATATCAGGAGTCTTGTTTTATTGATCATTACGTCCTAAGTGTTTACCATTGAGCCTCGCACATGATAAGAGCTCAAAAAATGTTCATGGATAAAACTGGAGTTGGTTGATAATGCTGCTTTTACCCTAAATGTTGAGGCTGGTGCTTCTGAGGGCTCACTCTCTGCAGATCATGCCAGAGCTCCTGCTGGCAGGGAGGTATGTCACCCGCTCAGCGAGACATGGCTCTCTACAACACTGCCCCTAACTACAGCCCATCATTTCTAATGGACTAAAGGAGCTGGTGCCTTTAAATTGCACAGAAAGGGAAGAAAAAGCACTTTAGTTTCAGCCCGTGTTCTCCATTAGACACCCTTCAGGTGTTAGCAATATTATGGCACAATTTCATTATCCATTAAAGCCAGGTAATAATAAGTACACAAAGGTATTTGGAGCCTATTGATGTTAATGAAAGAGATCAATCTAATTCAGAGTGTGTGTGTGGAGAGCTCCTTGGAGATGGAATAGGCCCCAAGGTCAGCCTCTAACTGCCTCCTTGATGGTAGACCCCACCAGTACTCAATTTTGCATGACCGTCTTTATGACATAGTTGGAATTTTGACGCCCAGACTCACGCTTCATACAGAAGCCTATTTTCCTCCCCTCCCCAGACCCTCCAGACATTCCTAGTCCAGAAAGAATGGGAAAGCTGCTGCATTTGAGTGAGATCCTTGTTCTGGAGTGAGAGCTTCTTTGATCTGGACTGTGGATTGTGCTGGATTAGCAGAAAGTCCATGATTCCTGTATCACTTGAGTGACCCTGGAAGGATGTCTAGAGCTGTAAATTCTCTCTCTCTCTCTCTCTCTCCCCCTCCCTCTCCTCTGTGTGTGTGTGTGTGTGTGTGTGTGCAGGCATACACATGCACACTTAAGTTCTATCAAGTATACAAGGTGCAATCAGTGGGTATCTCAACAAAACCACACTAATCCACAAAACATTGACAGGAAAAGGATAAATGGGGCATCTTTCTCTCCTAAAAGCCCCTTTGCATTTTTCTAGATGTACCCTGTGGGCACGCCAACTCCTGCCTGAATGAGCATTTTGCTCAGTGGGAGGATAACTGTGGTTGGGCTCAGTTTAGTCCCTACAGCTGTCCACCCTTTTCCATCCAACATGAGTTCCTAAATTTTATTCCTACATCCTCCGGCTTCTACCCTCATTGTTGCTGATTTTTTTTTAAACTCTGCCATACAGAAATCAAATGCTCACCCTGCTGTTTCTGGGAGCCGGCACCTCCGATAATGTATTGCAGGAAACCTCCCCTCCCATGGCTGCTGGATCAGGTTCCAGGCTGCACACAGATATCCTTGTAGGGAGAAGTGCCTGCGCTCTGGGCCCCCTGTGGAATGTAGCCCAGCTCCAAAGCGTCAGCAGTGCCCTCCGATAAACAATACGTGTCCCCAAGCCCGCATCTATGATTGCACATTAGCTGGAACTAACAGGGTAACCAGAGCTTTTGATTTGGTATAAATGGCAGCAGCGTATGACAGTTCCAGGGCAATGATGTATTTAGAGTGGATCATTGCCTCTCCTGCCTGCCCCGCCTGTCCCCAGTCTCCTGCTGGGCAGCCTGAACTGGGACTTGGTGGGTGATTGGATTGAGAGGGGCTAGCCCTTTCCTGTTAGGACCCTGGCAAGGCTGATGTTGACACGGAACTGGGCGAATTTCACATAGCTGGCCAAGAACGACTGAAGGTCATTTGGATGTCTGGGATATTCAGTTCAGGGTGGGATGTAGAGAATAAAATAAGCCCAGGCACAGAGCACATCGCAGCATTGGGGAGGCACGAGGATGAGAGATGGAGAACTGTGATAGCTACTGAATCTAATTAGGTCTTCGCAAAGCTGAGGAGCTGCTCCCAAGTCTGGCTCCCTGCCCTGCCAACTATGAGCTGTGACTCTACTCAGGATCTTTTCCCTTCTCTGTTCTGAGGACCAGGGTAGAAGCCACCCTGCTAGACAACCCATGTGAGCTCCCAGGGCCAAGGGATCCAGGGAAACTCTCCAAGGGCATGAAAGGGAATGAGGCCTGCCTGCCTGCAGCAGCTTCCATGCAAACACTAAAGGGAGGCTGGCGCCATGGCTAACTAGGCTAATCCTCCTCCTGCAGCACCAGCACCCTGGGTTCTAGTCCCGGCCGGGGTGCCAGATTCTGTCCCGGTTGCTCCTCTTCCAGTCCAGATCTCTGCTATGGCCTGGGAAAGCAGTGGAGGATGGCCCAAGTGCTTGGGCCCTGCACCTGCATGGGAGACCAGGAGAAGCACCTGGCTCCTAGCTTTGGATCGGCGCATCATGCCGGCTGCAGCAGCCATTGGAGGGTGAACCAACGGAAAAGGAAGACCTTTCTCTCTGTCTCTCTCTCTCACTGTCCACTCTGCCTGTCAAAAAAAAAAAAAAAAAAAAAAAAAAAAAAAAAAAAACTAAGGGGAAGAAAGCCAAGCCAAGGAACAGGCTCCTAGACCCAGGGACCTCCCTCTCACTAAGAGATCTCCTACCTTTCTCTGTTCATCACAGGAAAGCTTCAGCGGCTGTTCACAAATTGACATTTAGGGTGGACAGTGACATGTAACTACAAATAATGGCTGCTGTATGGAGAGAGCATGTGAGTGTGTGTGTGTGTATATGTATGCAAGTGTGTGTCCTGTTTGCCTGCCTGTCTCTTGCCTGTTTGTATTCTCCATGCCGTGTAGGTAATGGTGTGTGCAGAGCTCTCCAGAGCGCTTGGTAGGTGACTATGTTCCACCTTGCACGTGCTACTCCCTCGCATTTCCCTTTAATGTTCGCCATTATTCGAGCTGCATTAATAATGTTTGCGGGCTGATATCTTTAAAATTAATGAGGTGTTTACTCTTCGCCAAGAAACTCATTGAAATTTTTTTAAAAAAAACTTTCTTTTTTACCATCCCTTTCCTTCACTTAAAAAAAAAAAAAAAGCAGACAAACAAAACGACAATGCTAGCTTTGCTAAAAACCAAGCAGGATGCTAGGTCAGGACCCAAACCCCATTGCCAGGAGAATGTGAGTTGAGATTAGTTACCAGACAGTGTTATTCATGAGCCAGCTTCACACCACAGCTGTGTCTAAGAGCTTTGCTAGACCAATGGAGGGACATCTGGGTTCCCAATGACAGCCTATTTCCCTGCCACCCCTTGGCACATCCTTTGCAGCCATAGCACCAGTCTAAATTGTCCTCCTTATTCCAAAGACTTGTTTCTAGGGCCTTCATCTGCGTGCTGTCTTGACCCGCCATCCATCTGGACCATGATTTGGCATGGGCCACCCACCCCTGTGCCTCTGTCCACCCTGATGGCCACCACTGGCTGACTTTGTGTAGAAAAGCCAAGGGCACTGCTGAATGCTAACAGTGTGCATCCACTTCTTGACTACGTGTCAGGACAGTTTACCGGGAGAACCTTCTACCTCTGAAGCAGCAGGCTTCACTGTCCTTTACCCCATGGCACTCCTGCCCGCAGGACAGTTTGTCCAGGAACAACACAGCCAAGACCATTCCAGGGATGGGACGGATGGGTTCCCCTCATGTCCTTTCAGGCAGTTGTTCCCTCTGATCCAGAAGCCACCAGCGGTTTCTGAGTCCTGCAGGCGACTATTGGCAAGTCCCTTCAGATACTCAAGTGAATAATATGATCATTTCATGCATCTGCATCTGGAATTAATTGATAACTTGCTCAGCACAATAATGCTAATAAGATAATCTCAGTTTGTTGTTTGGGAGTTTGCTTGGTTTTCTTTCTCAGTAGCAAGAAGAAATGATAACAATAGTAAGTGCTGAAAGGTTTAAAGATCCATACAGGAGGGGGTAGTATCTGAACACCATGCTCTCCACCTGCACCAGCTGGAGCTCAAGGTCTCTCACTGGACCTCTGCTCTCTGAAATGCTGGGATGCAGACTGGATGTGCAGAGCCATTGAGCCGGCTGTTATTGGGTGTTAATGAATGAGACTGTGGAACAGAGCCAGAGATCCTGCAACCCAGCAGAGGAAGCCAGGGACTGCAGAAAAGTAGACAGCAGGGGCAGAACCTACATTGAACTGAATCTGTGCAAAATCTCCAGTACCGCTCTGCAGGATGCCGTACATTGAGGACACAGAAAGAAGTTCCCACTCGCTGTCGTTCAAAAATGCATTTTTGTTGTGCTTGATGTCTTCTCTGCTCCTCAGGAAGGCCAGGTCTACATCTTGCACTGGAAACAACAGAAACAATGGACTTCCTAAGGTAGACATCGAGGTGCCAACATCGACACACTTGTTTCACTCTCAGTTCAAATCCTTCTTTTTCCTCCCGTCCTCCTCAAGGAGAGTCCTGCTTGCTTTGTTTCCAGTCACATGCACACACACATGCACACGCACACAATGATGAATTCAGGGTTTGGAGTCTAGCCTCCACAGCGCGATGGAGCTTGACAGGTGATAGAGCTTGTCCTGTGCTATCTGTGACATTCCCACTGGCACTGGAGGCCTAATATTGGATGCACAAATCAACAGCAGCAGTGGGCTGTAACATTGCACTGAACAACAGCAGTAGCCAAGTACCAGTGAGAAGGTATTTAGGTTTTTAAATAGCCAGTTATGTGCAAGAATAAAATAGACCTGAGGATGGTGTAATATCACTTGGCCTGCGTGGGCCAACCCAGCAGTCACGTTTTCCAACTAGTGAACTGCATCTCTCATAGTTTACCTGTGTGCAGGATGCTATTGAAGGTCAGGCTGCAGTTCTGGACATCAAATGGAAAGGCATACGTCTCTAGACTGCATGCAGAGACCACTTGGATGGGCTTGGAGTTCTTAATGGTCCCAGACGAGTTCACGTAAACATAGGGAAGGTCAGGAGATCGTTCAACATCCACACTGCATAGAACACAAGGGAATTGTTGTACATACAGGACATTTCCAAACATAGGGCTGATTATGAGATGGCAGTGACCATGACACCCAGGCCTAGTCTAGCACTGCAGAGACAAAACCACATTTCCCATGAGATGATTCACCCTGACAGAGACAGGCTCAGCAGTACCAGCCTTGTGAGTTAATTCTTTTGCTACTGTGCCTACATGGACATAATGAGTAGCCTCAAGCATTCATAATCAAATCTGCCTCTTACATGATGTCAATTCATGGTATATCTTTCTTGAAAACTCCCAACAATATGCTCCTTTTCAAGAAGCTCCTGGCTCCTGGCTTCGGATCAGCACAGCTCTGGCCGTTGTGGCCATCTGGGGAGTGAACCAGCGGATGGAAGTCCTCTCTCTCTGTCTCTACCTCTCTCTGTAACTCTGTCTTTCAAATAAACATAATAAATCTTTAAAAAAAAGAAGCCAAAAATTAACAACACTGAAAGCAAGCCACAACTGGCCTGAATGTTCAAAGCAGTCGAGACCCCAGAGAAATACACCCAGCACACTTACAACTCATTAATGATGATATCAGGGGCCCAGATAGCACTTCGAGGGAGGGAGATCTCGCTAATCTCATCAAACATGCTGGAGTTCCAGGATAAAAACTCATCATCCCAAACCTGTTAGGAGTGGCCAGAAAGGATGTTTATCAAAATAAGGCAAGGTCAGTTTCACTAAAGAACAGAGATTTGAATTAATAACCCAATTTGTGAGCCCCTTAGTTCTCTCTGTTAGGCGAGAGGACTTCCCATTTAAATCCTAAAGCTGGTAGCCCCAAACAGAAACCATGCCCATACATCTCACACAGAGTCTAATAAATCAGGGCTGCTGAACATCTAAGCAACTAAAATTGCAAAGATAGCATCTATTCCTTAGAATAATTATATTTTACAGCAGATCCAGATGAAGAGTCCAGCATACGTGGAAGGAAACATGATCATTTACCTCACGGTACCACACACTTGTCTTTAATTTTTGATTCTGTGCATCCTGCAAAGCAAAAAAAAATCCACACCAAATCTCAGAATGTCAATAAATCAAAGGCCGATTCAACAGTCAGACAATTCAGAGAAAGAAAATCAAATCTAACAAGATAATGCTGATTCTAAAAACATCACTCTTCAATACCTGGGTATTTCCAGCTCCCATCTGATATGCACACCTGTCGCTATATGCTTTACTATATTATTTATGACAAAATGGCACTTTGCCAGCACTTGACATCTTGAATGATTTGCTAATCTCTTTTCTATTCTAATTAGTTTCTCTGCCATTATTCAAGCTAAAAAATGATTGGTAATTTTAGCTGACTCTGAGCTAAAAAGATGAGACCAAGCTTTTATTTGTTATCAAGATATTATTCATAATTTTTCTGTGTGCAACTGGCAGCCATTCCTGTTAAGTTAACCATATTTGGATCTCTCTGCTTGTAGAAAAAAACCAAATGGCTTAATGTAAATGAGGTATTATTTTAGATGATATAATAAATGTAATTTTCCATTTCTGCAATGACTCAGTGATTTTTTTTAAAAGATCTCCAAAAACAGCAACCAAAAAATAACAAAACCTTTCCTAACAGTTTTTTTAAATATATAATCCAGTAAAAAACATTCTAGGACTTGTAGATCCACAATGTTCTTGATGAGTCAAAGAAAAGGAATCACACCATATACAGACATTAGCTCAAAATGGATCATTAACCCAAAGGTAAGATCTAAAACTATGAACTCTTTTTTTTTTTTGACAGGCAGAGTGGACAGTGAGAGAGAGAGACAGAGAGAAAGGTCTTCCTTTTGCCGTTGGTTCACCCTCCAATGGCCGCCGCGGCCAGCGTACTGCGGCCGGCGCACCGCGCTGATCCACTGATCAGATGCCAGAAGCCAGGTGCTTCTCCTGGTCTACCATGGGGTGCAGGGCCCAAGCACTTGGGCCATCCTCCACTGCACTCCCTGGCCACAGCAGAGAGCTGGCCTGGAAGAGGGGCAACCGGGACAGAATCCGGCACTCCGACCGGGACTAGAACCCAGTGTGCCGGCGCCGCAAGGCAGAGGATTAGCCTAGTGAGCCGCGGCGCTGGCCCAAACTATGAAACTCTTAGAAGAAAACATAGAAGTAATTCATTATGACTTTGAATTAAGCAATAATTTCTTATATAAAACAACAGAAGCACAAGCAACAAAATAAAAAATCAAAGGGATATTATGGGTTGAATAGGATTGTCTCCTCAGAATTCATTTAACATATGTAAACTCCGATGTCTTAATTTTTTTTAAAGATTTATTTACTTGAAAGTTGAAGTTATAGAGAGATAGATGGAGAGAGAGAGAGAGAGAGAGAGAGAGATTCCATCTTCTAGTTCACTCCCCAAATGGCTGCAATGGACGGAGCCACGCCAATCTGAAGCCAAGAGCCAGGAGCTTCCTCCAGATCTCCCATGTGAGTGCAGAGGCCACCCATAATGGGATGCCAGCACTGCAGGCGGTGGCCTTACCTGCTACGCCACAACGCCAGCCCCTGTCTTAATATTAATGGCTGATGAATTAAGGGTGGGAATTGATCTAGTTGTGGTGCCTGAAAAGTGGGTCTAGTGGTATGTCTTTAGGTCACTGGGGACACATCCTTGGAGGATGGTTTTGATAAGAAGGTTGATTATTTGAGTTCAGATTCTGCCTAGCTTCCTGGCTCACCACTTGATTGTTCCTCTACACCCACCATAGTCTGGTGGCACCCAATCTTGAATTACAACCTCCAAACTGTATGCTGAAATAAACCTTTGCTTTTCCAAGAAGCTCCTCTCAGGTATTTTAGTTGAAGTAATGAAAAGCAGACTAATACATGGGATTGCATAAAAATTAAAAACTTTCGAGAGGGTATTTAACCTAAAGGTTAAAATGGCTTTATCATGCTTCAAGGTGCCTGAGTTCAAATCCTGGCCCTGGCTCTGACTCTAGTTTCTCACCAGTGCAGACCCTGGGAGGTAGCAATAACGGCTCAAGTAACTGGGTTCACATCTCTCACATGGGCACCTAGATGGCATTCCTAGCTGGCTCAGACTAGGCCCAAATCCAGCTGTTACAGTCATTTAGGGATTGAACCAGCAGATGGGAGCTTGCTCTCTCACTCTCTCTGCCTCTCAAATAACAATTTAAAAAACAAAACAAAATGAAAAAACCACTTTTGTTCTTTAGGGAAGATAATCAGGAAATAAATGGGAGAAAATATTTGCAAAGCATATATTCGATAAGGCTTGTATCCAGAATATATAAAGAATGCCTTTAACTCAACCACAAAAAACAAGTATCTCTAATGAGAAAAACACAGGGGACTTGAATAGACATCTCACTGAAGTAGATAAATATACAAATGACCAATAAGCATATGAAAAGATGCCAGGTATCACTGCTATGAGCCAAATTGTGTCCCCACCACCAAAACGAATAAATAAATAAATAAACTTGTATATTAAAACCCAATGTGTGCATACTTGGAGATAAGGGTTTTAGGAAGTAAGTAAGGTTAAATGAAGTCATAAACAGAGAGTCCTAATCTGATAGGATTGGTGGCCCTACAGGAGAGGAAGAGAAAGAAATCTCTCTCTCCACAGGGAGGAGGCAACCTTCTGCAAGCCAGGAAGAAGCCCTCAACAAGAGCTGAATCAGCTAGATCCTTGCCCTTGTACTTCCCATCCACCAGAACTAAGAGGAATAAATCTGTGGGTTAAGCCATCCAGTTTGTAGTATGTGTTATGTTAGCCCAAACTGACCAATGCAATCACTTTTCAGTAGGGAAAGCAAATCAAAGCTACAGCAAGGTACCACCTCACACTCATTAGGATAGCTCGTATAAACAACAAAAAAGATGGAAAATAACAAATGTTGGCGAGGATGTGGAGAAATTGTAACCCTTGGGCACTGTTGGTGGGAATGCAAAATGGTATAGTTGCTGTGGAAAACAGTATAAAAAACAAAAAATAGAACTACTATATGATCCAAAAAATTCCACTTCTGAGTATATACCTCAAAAGAGGGAACTTGGACAGATATTTGTACACTCATGTTTGTATCAGTACTATTCACAATAGCCAGGGGGTGGAAGCAACAATCTATCAACAGATTAACAAACAACATATGATACAGATACAGACTGGAATATTAGTCAGTCTTAGAAAGGAAGGAAATTCTCACACATGCTGCATGGATGAGCCTTGAGGGCATTGTGTTAAGTGAAATAAGCCAGTCACAAAAGGACAAATACTATATGATTCCACTTATCTGAAATACCTATGGCTGTGAAATCCATAGAGGCAGTAGATAGAATGGTGCTTTCCAGAGGCTGGGAGAGGGGGAAGTGAGGAGTTATTTGTTCCATGGGTGCAGAATTTCAGTTCTGCAAGATGAAAGGAGTTCTGGAGAATGGATAATGGTGATGGTTGCACAATAATGTGAATGTGCTAATGCTACTGAACTGGACATTAAAATTGGTTAATATGATCAATTTTGCACATGTGTATTCTACCACAAGTAAGGATAATAATTTTTAAAATGGGCAAAGGATTTGAATAGATATTTCTCCTAAGGAGGTATACAGATGGCTAATAAGCACAGAAAAGATGCCTAGCATCATTAATCACCAGGGAAATGCAAGTCAAAACCATGGTGAGATCTCATTTCATCATCACTAGGATGGCTAAAATAAAAAAGAAAATAACAAATGTTGGCAAGGATGTGGAGAAAGTGTAGTCCTCACCCATTACTGGTAGAACTATTACAAGGCACAGTTACTTTGGAAAGCAGTCAGCAGTTTCTCGAAAGTGAAACATAGAGTGACCACAGAATCCAGAAATTCTACCCTTAAGTAATAACTAAGAAAATTGAAAACATAAATTCACACCAAAAATCTTGCATAGGAATATACATAATAGCATTATTTGTGGTAGTAAAAAAAGACAGAAACAAGTCAATTGGGGCTGGTGCTGTGGTATAGTGGGTAGGGCCGCTGCCTGCAGTGCTGGCATCCCTTATGGGTGCTGGTTTGAGTTCTGGCTGCTCCACTTCTGATCCAGCTCTCTGCTATGGCCTGGGAAAGCAGTGGAAGATGGCCCAAGTCCTTGGGCCCTTGCACCAATGTGGGAGACCCAGAAGAGGCTCCTGGCTCCTGGCTTCAGATTGGAGCCAGTTGAGGCCAACTGGGGAGTGAACCAGCAGACAGAAGACCTCTCTCTCTCTCTCTCTGCCTCTCCTTCTCTCTCTGTGTAGCTCTTTCAGATAAATAAATAAAATCTTAAAAAAATTTTTAAGTCAATTGCCCATCAACAGATGAATGAATAAATAATATATATATATCTGTGTCATAGAATATTATTCAGCAATAAAAAGTAATGAAATACTGATACATGCTACAACATGTATGAACCTTGGAGACATTATACCAAGTGAAAGAAGTCAGTCATAAGAGGTCACTTACGATGTAGTTCCATTTAGATGAAATGTCTAGAACTGGCAAATGTATAGACTCATAAAATAGCTTAGTTTTGGCTAAAGCTGTGTGGGGTGGAACGTGGGGTGTGACTGCCAGGGGGTACACATATGCAGTTTCTTTTTAAAGTGATGGAAATGTCTTGGGACTGTGGTGGAGGTAGTTGCCCAACTCTAAAATTTCCTAAAAAACCACTGGATTGTATTTTTTAAAGGGGTACATTATGTGATTAAATTGAAACTTAAAAACTGTTGTTATTTAAAAATACATAGATTAGGAAAGAAGAGAGAAACCATTTTCAAAGACCTTCTGGGCAAGTTATACACAGGAAAGCTGGTATAAACGGTTAAGGAGCTCTCCCTGAACTCAGGTTTCCCACTGTTTTCTGTACATAACCTATGGTTAAAAACTACATTCTTAGAAGACAATAGAAAGATCCAAGATGAAGAAATGAAATGTGTAAAGCATTTCCTCTGTTGATTTAGGCTCAAAGGTGAAGAGCCACTTAGAGGGGCCAGTGCTGTGGCATAGCAGGTAAAGCCGCCGCTGTGGTGTAGCGAGTAAAGCTGCTGCCTGCAGTGTCAGCATCCCATATGGACACCGGTTTGAGTCCTGGCTGTTCCACTTCTGATCCAGCTCTCTGCTATGGCCTGGAAAAGTAGTGGAAGATGGCCCAAGTCCTTGGGCTCCTGAATCCAACATGAGAGATCTGGAAGAAGCTCCTGGCTTTGGATCAACCCAGCTCTGGCCATTGTGGCCTTTTGAGGAGTGAACCAGTGGATGGAAGATCTCTCTCTCTCTGCCTCTGCTTGTCTGTAACTCTGCCTTTCAAATAAAATAAATAAATCTTTTTTTTAAAGTCACTTATATAACTTTGGTATTTCTGTAATATTTAGTACAGCACCAAATTTCAGTAAATCATAGTGTTTGGGGAGTTGATGGCATGAAGGCAAATAGCCATTCTGTTTTCCTCCCCAGGACGGGGCATATTAAATTAATTGCCCAGTCATGTATCCAGCCACATTAAAAATACATATTCTTTGCGTACATGGTCAAGATTACCACTCTGAAGAACTCAGGTTGGGAGGTTAGTGTTGTGGTACAGTTAAGACACTGCCTGCAGTTCTGGGGTCCCATATCAGAACACTGGTTTGAGTCCTGGCTGCTTTACTTACAATCCAGCTCCCTGTTAATGCACCTGGGAAAGCAGCAGAAGATGGCCCAAGTGCTTGTACCCCTGCCATCCGTGTGGGAGACCCAGGTCAAGCTCCAGACTCCTGGCTTTGGCCTAACCCAGCCAGGCCCACTGCAGCTATTTGGAATGCAGTGCAGTGAACAGAAGATCTCTGCCTCTGTCTCTCACTCTCTGTGACTCTGCCTTTCAAAAATAAGTAAATTGGTCTTTTTTTTAAGAAAAAGAGATTTTATTTATTTGAGAGGCAGAGTTACAGACAGAGAGAAGGAGAGACAGAGAAAAAGGTCTTCATTTGCTGGTTCACTCCCTAAATGCCCACAACTGCCAGAGCTGAGCTGATGCAAAGCCAGGAGCCAGGAGCTTCCTCTGGGTCTCCCATCCAGGTGTAGGGGCCCAAGCACCTGGGCCATCTTCCACTGCTCTCTCAGGCCATTAGCACAGAGCTGGATCAAAAGAGTAGTATGTGGGACTCAAACCGGCTCCCATATGGGATGTCAGCGCTGCAGATGGAGGCTTAGCCTACCATGCCACAGTGCCGGCCCCAATCGGTCTTTTTTAAAAAATTTTAAAAAAAATTCAGGCTGGGCAGGACTGGGAGGGCTTCTAGAACCTGAGGTTGGTGTAGCTAAAAGTGTACAGCACACAGACTAGACAGGCATACACAGGCATTCGCACAGGGTGACAGCATTCGAAGGAGAAACAATACACTTTTTAGATTAAAGTTTCCCTTTTACAATCAATAAAGCAAATTGCTACCAAATAAGCATTTCTCCGGTACCCTGAGAAAGAAGAGGGGATTGTGAACCGCTACAGAGTAACCCACTGCGGTGGCACAACAGAGACTGGGCTGAATGAACTTGTTCTACAGATTTTTATGGACTTTAAATAGATACTTGGGAAAGGAAGCTTTTAAAGTGATGTACAAAGCGAAAAGATTGAATTCACAAGTATTTCCCAAAGGAGTAGCTTGTAGGAGGACCAGAGGGGACTCCCAGCCAAGATTGGCTCAGCGGGGGTCTTGGTAGTTGAAAAAAGACCTCTATTGAGAATTCAGGATTAGGTGACACCACTTCTTTGCAAATTCTACCAGCTGAAAGATCCTGAAATGCAGCAAGTCTCATCCACGAAAGCACAAAAAGCTCAGTTCTAGGGTTAGTTATCATCAGGAAGGGTTTCCATAAACAGACTTAAAAAACAAGTCCAAAATGCAGTTTGTGTTACTGGGAAACAGAGCAGTTAGCTATGCCTTTCCGGAGAAATGAACGTGTGCATCTAGCAAATGTCTTCAGTGGGTTCCTCACCACTGCCACACCAAGTTGTGGATGCATCTCACTGAGTCCCAAGGCTGGGCCCAGCGTCTCCGTTTCAGTGTTTCATTTTCACTGTCTTTTTATCTTATCAACTGCCAAGTCCATGCTGTAGGTCCTCTTTCCCCTTTTTGCCCATGGCTTTGTCACACTAAATGTAACAATAATGTTAAGAATTTTTTTTCTGACATGTGATGGAGGTGGCTTGGAAGATTTGTCATTCAGCCCTACGGAACACAATGTAAAAAGTAGTTTGAGGCTAAAACGAAAATCTTTTTTTTTTTTTTTTTTTTTTTTTGTCAAAGGAAACAAGTTCCTCAATGCCAGCTGGTGTATATAATTGGTTCTCTGGTGGCATTATTCACAGCGTTTCCCTCTGTGTAGCTCGTTCTCTTTCTCTCTTTTTCTTTAGATACCTTCCATCTTGCTTGTTAAAAGCAAAGGATATTTCAGAGAATCGGAATTCATTAGTCTTCCTAACAGAGGGAGTCTATTTAGATCTAAATTGGTGGTTAGCAAATATACAGATAATTCCCCCACATTCTTATTTATCTTTCCCAGTTCCGGAGACTATAGAAACAGATGCCTCAACGTCTGGCTGGGAGGCTCTAGTCAATGGACTGGAATACAAAGGTATCTGGGATTCGGAATTGACGAAACTCAATAGAACCAAATTGAAACTCTTCAGTGTTGAGTAGATTATCTCTATAATCAGATTTCCCTAAGGTACTCATAATACCCAGAAATTCTCAGACAAGACTGTAGTCTTTTATATCAATAAAACAGGAGGCAAAACAGTATCAGCGAGGTTGCAGTGATGAGAGCTGGGCTGAAAGCTCTTCATTCCAAACACAAGTTGCCGGCAGTGCAGCTGCAGGCAGATGCACCCAACAAGTCATCCATTCACAGAGGGCGGGTCCTTTGTCAGTGCAGAATCTGCACTTCCAAACCGTCCCCGGCCCTGGAACTCACTTTAGGTTCAGCCTTCCTAGAGGTAATTGAGACATTGCAAAACATGCTCAGAGACTCAAAGTCCTAATCGTTTATCAAGACAAGCCTAGGGGCTAGCACTGTGCCGTAGCGGATAAAGCTGCAGCCTGCCACACCAGCATCCCATATGGGCACCAGTTCGAGCCCCGGCTGCTCCAGTCCTGGCTGCTCCAGTTTCAACCAGCTCCCTGCTAATGGCCTGGAAAAAGAAACAGAAGATGGTCGAAGTACTTGAGCCCCTACTACTCATGTGGGAGACCCAGAAGAAGCTCCTGGCTCCTGGATTTGTCCTGGCTCAGTGCTGACCCTTGTGGCCATTTGGGTAGTGAACCAAATGGACCAAAGATCTCTTTCTCTTTCTATGTAACTCTGTCTTATAAACAAATAAATGCAATTTTTTTTTTGAAAAAAGACAAGTCTAGAGTTGGTACTTCTATTTTTTAATTCATTCCTTCATTCATTTGACAAGCATTGATCCAGTGTCCTCAGAGTAAAATATACAGTGCTATGTATATACTTTTTTTAAAAAAATTTATTTATTTATTTGAAAGTCAGAGTTACACACAGAGAGAAGGAGAGGCAGAAAGGTCTTCTATCCACTGGTTCACTCCCTAATTGGCCACAATGGCTGGAGCTGCATTGATCCAAAGCCAGGAGCCAGGAGCTTCCTCTGTGTCTTCCATGCGGGTGCAGGGGCCCAAGGACTTGGGCCATCTTCTGCTGCTTTTCCAGGCCATAGCAGAGAGCTGGATTGGAAGTGTAGCTGCTGTGACTCAAACTGGCGCCCATATGGGATGCTGGCACTGCAGGCGGCGGCTTTACCCGCTACACCACAGGGCCGGTCCCCGTGTATATACTTGAGAGGAATATGAATAGCTTATAATAAATTGGGGTACATGACAGCTTAACAAATAAATATGTACAATAAGAAAAACAGACTTAAGTGGATTTAGAGGAAGGAGACATTATTGTCGGCTTGGGGAAATGAAGCAGACGTCTTTTAGGAGCTGAGATTTAAAGGACTAGAATATTTTACAGATGGGGAATGAAGAGGAGGAAACAGAATGAACAGCATACAGGCAGAAAACAACAAGGGGCGAAAGTTCCTTGTAGCACGGAGTACATGCAGACGTTAAGGTAAGTCAAAAGAGAGGGATAAAACTAGAAGGAGAGAATAGAAGAATTCTCCAGATTTCCAAATGGAAACTAGCCACATCCGATAATACACATCTAACGTGGTCTAGTAGCAGCTGAGTTTATTCTACAACAGTGGGGGGAAACACATCTTTGAGAAAATAATGGTATTCTTCCCATCAGGAATGTAATTTCACTTTCTTTTACCAGGGTAGGAAGAAGGAGTTAGATTTAAAAATTTTCAATTTGATATACTTGATATACTTTGATTGAAATACCTTACTCCTTTTCTATATTTATCTCCAAATCAGCCTCTAAAGGAACGGCTGAGCAATTCTATTTTGTCTTAATCAATATGAAGTCAGAAAGTAGAAGGAGGAGCAGAGACCCAATTGCTCACTCAAGGCTGATGATACCTCTGCCACTGGCAGAGTGGGAGGGGGTGGGGGTGGTCACATGACATGGCTCATAGCATGTGTCTTTTTTCTTTTTTTTTTTTTTTTTTTTTGACAGGCAGAGTGGACAGTGAGAGAGACAGAGAGAGAAAGGTCTTCCTTTTGCCGCTGGTTCACCCTCCAATGGCCGCCGCTGCAGCCGGCGCACCGCGCTGATTCTGGCAGGAGCCAGGAGCCAGGTGCTTTTCCTGGTCTCCCATGGGGTGCAGGGCCCAAGCACCTGGGCCATCCTCCACTGCACTCCCTGGCCATAGCAGAGAGCTGGCCTGGAAGAGGGGCAACCGGGACAGAATCCGGCGCCCCAACCGGGACTAGAACCCGGTGTGCCGGCGCCGCAAGGTGGAGGATTAGCCTATTGAGCCACGGCGCCGGCTAGCATGTGTCTTTTTTCAAATCATGTTTTTACCCTTGGAAAATGCCTGGTGCAGTACAGTCAGAATAACCTATTGACAACTGCATGGCAAGGAATAATAACTCTTTTAATCAAGTTAAGAAACAGCCCTCGGGGCCAGTGCTGTGGCGCAGCGGGTTAAAGCTCCAGTCTGCAGCACCAGCATCCCATATGGGCACTGGTTCAAGTCCCAGCTGCCCCACTTCTGCTCCAGCTCTCTGCTATGGCCTGGGAAAGCAGTAGAAGATGTCCCAAGTCCTTGGGCCCCTGCACCCATATGGGAGACCTGGAAGAAGCTCCTGGCTCCAAGCTTCAGATCAGCGCAGCTCTGGCCATTGTGGTCACTTGGGGAGTGAACCAGCAGAATGGAAGACCTCTCTCTCTGGCTCGACCTCTCTCTGTAACTCTTTCAAATAAATAAAATAAATCTTTTAAGAAAAAAGATATACTATTGGAAAAAAAGAAGAAACAGTCCTCAGAAATTACGTCTGTAAAATTCTAGTTCAATATCCACTTAGAAAAGAGACTTAAGGGGTCGGCACTGTGGCACACTAGGTTAATCCTCCGCCTGTGGCGCCAGCATCCCATATGGGCACCAGTTCTAGTCCCGGTTGCTCCTCTTCCAGTCCAGTTCTCTGCTGTGGCCTGGGAAAGCAGTGGAGGATGGCCCAAGTGTTTGGGCCCTCGCACCCTCAGGAGAGACTGGGAGGAAGCACTTGGTTCCTGGCTTCAGATCAGTGCATCTCCAGCCACTGTGGCCACTTGGGGAGTGAACCATTGGAGGGAAGATCTTTCTCTCTGTCTCTCTCTTTTATTCTCTCTGTAACTCTACCTGTCAAATAAATAAATAAAATCTTAAAAAAAAAAAAGAGAGAGAGACTTAGAGTTTTCTACTAGAGCTGTATAAGACTAGACTTTTGTTTGAGGGTGGTGAAGATTCATATTCACACTAACATAAACAAAGAACAAAGCTGGCAAAAATGCATTTTGACATTAAGGGGGGTTTGTGGGAATACAAATTGAATATTTATGTTAAACAACTAGATAGAGACGTCTCTAAGTTGAAGGAAAATAACACTAAAGCAACTCAAATGAGGGTAAAATTTTAAACCCAATACTCCAAGTTTCTATTTTATTTTTCATCAATTTCACTGCCTAATTCTCAGTAAAAAATCAGAAATTCCATTATTCACTGCATAGTTATAAGATATTAACAATGAAAATCACATAATTTATATATATATATATATATTTGACAGGCAGAGTTAGACAGAGAGAGAGAGACAGAGAAAGGTCTTACTTTTTCGGTTGGTTCAGCCCCCAAATGGCCGCTACAGCTGGCGCACTGTGCTGATCTGAAGCCAGGAGCCAGGTGCCTCTCCTGGTCTCCCATGCGGGTGCAGGGCCCAAGCACTTGAGCCATCCTCCACTGCACCCCCGGGCCACAGCAGAGAGCTGGCCTGGAAGAGGAGCAACTGGGACAGAACCAGCACCCCAACCGGGACTAGAACCCGGGGTGCAGGCACAGCAGGTGGAGGATTAGCCAAGTGAGCCGCGCGCTGGCCCATTTAAATATATTTAAGAGGAATCTTTAAGTTATTTAAACTTAATGATAAGTAAATTAAAATAATAAACCTATATTGATGGACATATTGTTTATGAAATGTTAAACTGAAGATTAAAAGGAGCATAAAGAATGCAGGGCAGGTAGATGCAATCTTACTATGTAATTATGTATATTTTATGTGAATTGTCATAATGTTAGTTATCATAAGTTAATGATGATATGAAAATTTCTTAGGCAAGTTCCAAAAAACAATACTAATATGGATAGCTAAAAATCCAGTAGAGGAACTAAAATCAAATATTTTAAATATTCTATTATTTTAAGCAGTTATTTAAAATTTAATTGCCTAAAATAAGGCAGGCTATAAGGAACAGAAGAAAAAACAGCTAAAAAAATAACAAGATTGTTTTGGCAACTTTGACAAAGCACATCAATGAAAATGTCAAATTTGTTAAAAAAAACAAAACAAAACATGGAATACTACTAGGTAATAAAAATGAGTAAACAGAAAATGTTGGCATGCACAACACAGATGAATCTTCAGGGAATTATTTTAAATTAAAGAAGCCAATCTTAAAGGTTATATATGTTATTATTCTATGTATATAATATTCTTGAAATAATATAAAGATCCTGAAGAGCTAGGTGGTTAGCAAGACTTAGGGATTCCCAGAGGCAAGAACATGTCTGTGTAATGGATTAGCACCAGGAAACCCTGTGTTGATGGGGCAGCTGTGTAGCTAGACTGTGGTGGTGGCTACACAAAGCTGCACATGTGATAAAATGGCACAGAACCACACATACACACACACACACACACACACACACACAGTGTAAACTGGAGAAATCTAAATAAGCTTGGTGGATTGCATCAATGTCACTTTCCTCGTACTGACATTGTACTATTTTTGTGTGAGGTATGATCACTGAGGGAGGCTGGGTGAAGGGAGCAAGTGGTGGACCTCCCAGTGTAATTCTTTGCAACTTCCTATACATTTATAATTTTTTCAAAATTAAAACTGGGAAAAAAGTAAGACCTAAATACATGCTGTCTACAAGAAATGACTTTGAATACAAATGGCACTAATAAGTTGAAAATAAAAGGGGCATTGTGACACAGAATGTTAAGCCGGTTCCTGTGACTTCCCAGCGTCCCAGTGGTTTGAGTCCCAGCTGCTCCACTTCCCATCCAGTTCCCTGCTAATGCACCTAGGAAAGCAGCAGATATTGGGCCCCTACCTCCCATGTGGGAAACCAGGATGGAGTTCCAGGCTCCTAGCTTTAGCCTGTCCCAGCCTGGGCTGTTGAAGACATTTGGGGAGTGAACCAGCAGACAGAGGATGTCTTCTCTCTCTCTCTCTCTCTCTCTCTCTCTTTCTCTCCCTCTTTGTAACTCTGCCTTTTAAATAAATAGTTAAAAAAAAAAAGGTTTGGCAAAGATATATCTTCACCGCGCTGATCCGATGGCAGGAGCCAGGTGCTTCTCCTGGTCTCCCACAGGGTGCAGGGCCCAAGCACTTGGGCCATCCTCCACTGCACTCCCAGGCCATAGCAGAGAGCTGGACTGGAAGGGGGGCAACCAGGACAGAACCTGGTACCCCGACTGGGACTAGAAACCAATGTGCTGGCGCCACTAGGTGGAGGATTGTGGGGAGCAATCCGGACTGGACTGAGTTACTGGAATTAAGACTTATTCTATGCATCTGCTCTCCCACAATATGGCGCTGGGAGAGAAGTAAACAGCTTCCGCACAGCTGCCTCCAGTTCAACTAATAAACTGTAGGACTTGCTCCTGATTGGAGAGCAGCGTACTCGGCGTGTGGGCAGCCGAGTTGGGATTGGCGGAGGAGGACTATAAAGGAGGAGAGAGACGGCATGCACCAGGAACATCTATGGGGAACATCTAAGGGGAACACCTGTGCAGCCCCCAAGAGAGCCGGCCGGCGGTGTGCCGCTCCCCTGCGGAAGTGGGGAATGTGGCCAGGGGGAACTGCCCTTCCACGGAGGTGGAAGGGATAGTAGCCAACCCGGGAAGAACCAGCAGCAAACCCGGGGAGGGCCGAGCAGACGAAAGAACAGCGCAGGGTCCTGTGTCGTTCCTCCACGAAGACGGGGAGCGACAAGGATTAGCCTATTGAGCCGCGGTGCCGGCCCAAAGATATATCTTGAAAAAAGAAGGCATAAGAAGGACTTTAAGAAATGGAATATCAGAGGGCTTCAAAAAATTCTCAGAAACTTGCCTTGCTTTCTAATTCCGTTTCTCCATAAACTTAAAAAAAAATTTTTGAAGATGTTATTTATTTGAGAGGTAGAGTTACAGACAGTGAGAGGTAGAGACAGAGAGAAAGGTCTTTCGTCCACTGGTTCACTCCCCAAATGGCTGCAACGGCCAGAGCTGGGCCAATCTGAAGCCAGAAGCCAGGATTTTCCTCTGGGTCTCCCATGTGGGTGCAGGGGCCCAAACACTTGGGCCATCCTGCACTGCACTCCCAGGCCACAGCAGAGAGCTGGATTTTCCCATAAACTTTTAAAAGACTCCCTATACTATCAGAGATGAAGAAGGGCATTTCATAATGAGGAAAGGAGAGGCTCGTCAAGAAGATATAAAATCTTAAAAGCGTCATAACAGAGCTTCAAAACACATGAAGAAAAATTGACATAATCAAAGAAAAAACAAACAATGATAATTTAGGATTTCATAGAGAGGGGCAACATCTTTATGAAATCAACAGAAAACTGGACAAAAGTTGGAATACAATGTAAAATACTTTAGCAATGCTGTCAACCATTTATTGAATTGATTTCTATATTCTTCTAATCAACATCATATTGGGGTCCTAGCTAGTGCAATAAGGCAATAAAAGAAACAAAGGTATAAAGATTGGAAGAAAAAAAATGAAGTGGTCTTTTCTCATGAGCAACATTATTTTTTGCATAGAAAATATGAACAAATATACCCCAAAAAGCCTCTAAAACTAAAAAGAGGTATCAGTGTCACAGAATAAAAAGACAACATATTTAAATCAATTGTATTTTTGTAGACTAGAAACAAACAACTAGATTAAAATTTAATATACCATTTACTTAGGAATAAATTTAAGAAGACATGGGTAAAACACAAAAAGTATAAAACATTAATAAGAGAAATTAACTAAATATGTGGAGAGATGACAGTCATGGATTTGACAACTCAATATACTTAAGGTGTCATTTCTCCTCTAATGGATCTATAGATTCAGTGCAATCCCAATTGAAATTCTGGAAGGATTTGTGTGTGTGTGTGTGTGTGTGTGTATAGAAATTGATGAGTTTATTCTAACTCATTTATATGGAAATGCAAAAGACTGGAAAAGTCAAAACAGTTTTGAAAAAGGAAATCGGGAGACTCCCATGATCTGATTTCAAGTTGGTTTTGCTACCGTAATTGAGACAGTGTTGTATTGGTATAAGGGAAACATATATATTACTTGAATAAGATAGAGACCAGAAATAAGCTCCAAATACATAAAGGGATCTTGTAACTTAATAATAAAGTAATAAACAATCTAATACACTAAAGATGGGTAAAGATTTGAGCAGATGTCTTACCAAGGAAAATGTACAACTGTCAAATAAGCACAAGAAAAAAAATGTTCAGCAGCACTAATCTTTAGGGAAATAAAACAATAAAGACACTCCTTCAAACCGACAAGAATGGTTAAAATGATAAAGACTGACAGTATCAAGTGCAAGGGGTTATGTAGAGGAAATAGAACTCTCATACATTGTGAATAATACACAAAATGTTACAGATATTTTGTTAAAAGCTTGACAATTTTTTAAAAAGATTTATTTATTTATTTATTATTTGAAAGGCAGCGTTACAGAGAGGCAGAGGCAGAAAGAAAGAGAGGTCTTCTATCTGCTGGTTCACTCCTCAAATGGCTAATGGCTAGAGCTGGGCCAACCTGAAGCCAGGAGCCAGGAGTTTCTTCTGAGTCTCCCATGGGGGTGCAGGGGCCCAAGGACTTGGGCCATCTTTTGCAGCTTTCCCAGGCCATAGCAGAGAGTTGGATCAGAAGCAGAGCAGTGGGACTCAAACTGGTGCCCATATTGCGTGCTGGCGCTGCAGGCTGGGGCTTTAACCTGTTGCACCACAACACCGGCCCCAACAATCTCCTCTAAAATTAAACATAGGGTCCTGGCTTCAACTTGGTCCAGCCCTGACAGTGATGGATATCTGGAGAATGAACCAGAGTTCAGAAAATCTCTCTCTGTGTCTGTCTGTCTGTCTGTCTCTCTCTGCTTTTTAAATAAATGAAAATAAATATATTTTAAAAATATATCAAGTGGAGGGGAGGCGGCGCTGTGGCATAGTGGGTAAAACTGTTGCCTGCAGTGCCAGCATCCCATATGGGTGCTGGTTTGAGTCCAAGCTGCTCCACTCCTGATCCAGTTCTCTGCTGTGACCTGGGAAAGCAGTAGAGGATGGCCCAAGTCCTTGAGCCCCTGCACCGATGTGGGAGACCCAGAGGAGTTGCAGCTCTCGCTGTTGCAGCCAGTTGGGGAGTGAACCAGAAAATGGAAGACCTCTCTCTCTCTCTCTCTTTGTCTCTCTCTCTGCCTCTCCTTTCTTTCTGTGTAACTCTTTCAAATAAAATAAATAAATCTTATTTCATATACATATGAAATATATACATAAATATAATATATATAAATATATATATCAAGTGGACAACGCTGTTGCATAGCAGGTTAAGTCACTACTTGAGATACCTGCAAACCATATCAGAATGCCTAGGAGTGAGTTCCGCCTCTATTTCTGAGCCAGCTTCCTGTTAATGTTCCTGGAGGCAGGAGATGATGCTTCAAATACTTGGTTTTCTGCCACTCCTGTGGGATACCTGGAAGGAGTCGCCAGCTCCTGGCTTCAGCCTGGCCCAGTCCTGCCTATCCTGAGCATTTGAAGAAGTGAGCCAGATGAGGGAAGCTCTCCCTATGCCCCCCTTCCTCACTCTGTCCCTCCCTCTCCATTATCCTGCCTTTCAAATAAATAAATAAAATATTTTAAAAACCAAATGTGGTTTGTCTCAGGTATACAGAAGTATTTTAACATTTGAAAAAATCAATCAATATAGTTACTGAATAAATTGAATAAAAATGACATATAGATGTAGAAAAAACATTTGATCTAATCCAATATGCACTCATACTTTTAAAAAAATCTTCAGCATACAAGGAAAAGGAAGGAAATTCCTCAACCTAATAAGGAAAATCTATGAAAAATCTGTAACTAATATTGGACTTACTCATGAAAGATTTTTCTTAAGGATAGAAACAAGCAAGGTTGTCTGTTCTTACCCTTTCTGTGCAAAATTGTAATAGTTTAGGCAATGCAATAAGACAAGAAAAGTAATAGAGAGCACACAGATCACAAAGGAAAAAGTAAAAATATTTTCAGATGGCATACTTGTATATATAGAAATTTTTTAATTAAGATTTGTTTGTTTATTTGAAAGTCAGGACAACACAGAGAAAGGAGAGGCAGAGAGAAAGAGAGATAAAGGTCTTCCATCTACTGGTTCACTCCCCAATTGACTGCAACAACTGGAGCTGCACCAGTCTGAAGCCAGGAGCTTCTTCCAGGTCTCCTAAGAATGTGCAGGGGCCCATGTGGGATGCCGGCACTGCAGGTGGCAGCTTTACCTGCTACTCCACAGTGCCAGCCCCGATAGAAAAATATTATTAAAAAGCTACTATAATTGAAAAGCAAATTTGGCAAGGTCACAGGATACAAAGGCAGCATACAAAACCAATCATATTTCTATATACTAAAAGCAAATCACTAGAAAATAGAGAACTTTAAATAGTATTTATCATGGCATAAAATGCTTCAGGATAAACTTAATGATAAATATGTAAAACCTCCACACAGAAAACCAGAAAATACAGCTGTAACCTAAATGCAATAAGAGGTATGTCATGTTCAAGTATTGTAAAACAATTTTGTTAAGGTGGCAATTCTCTCCTTAGATTGATCTGTATATTCCACACTATTCCAGGTGGTGGTTTTACCTTCTACGACATAGCACCAGCCCTGACAATTCTTTAAAACCTTTTAATTCCACAAAATTCATTTTCTGACTATTTGCCCCTTATGATGTCAGTTGGGAGGCTGGAAAGCATGATTTGCCTAATAAGTACGAATGGCTAAAATGAATAGAGAACAACTCTCCTACAAGTTCAAAAATATAACCTCTCTCATGCTCCTTCATGAACTGCAAGTAGTTTTAAAGGAGGCTACCCAGAATAAGAAAGGGCAAGATGGTCCTTACCACATCCAATATGGCATGGACAAACAGGTCCAGATAGATGGTGGTGGCCTTGGTCCAGTCATGAACTGGCCTCACTTCCTTGTGATATTTCTCTAAGAGCTGCTTGGTGAGATGATACAGAGTAGAATTCCTGGGATGAGGAGTGTCTATGGCAAGAATTCCTGGAAAAGAAAACTATCACTGTGGAGGCAAAAATAAGAGGCACCGGGCACCTTTAGGGGACTTTAGAATGTTCAGGACTTGGTGGTTCTTGAGTAGAATATATAGATTTCTGCTCACCCCAGTCTGCATAAATTCAGTAACTAGTAGGATCTTTGCCAGAAACTTTTTTAAAGAAAATTTATTTATTTATTTATCTGAGAAGTAGAGTGACAGAGTAAGAAGGAGAGAAAGAGGGAGAGGAGGCAGAAGAGAGGGGTGGGGGAGAGAGAGAAAGAGAGAGAGAGAGAATTTTTCATCTACTGGCTTACTCGCCAAATGCCCACAGTAGCTGGAGTTGGACCAGGCCAAAGCCAGGAGCTCAGAACTCCATCCAGGTCTCCCACATGGGTGGCAGGAATCCAAGTACTTGGACCATCGTCTGTTGACTTCCGGGCACATTAGCAAGAAGCTAGATTGGAAATAAAGAGTAGCAGGGAGCTGAGCCAGCCCTCTGATACGGAATGCATGCAATCCAGGTGGCAGCTTAACCTGCTATGCCACAACACCTGCCCCTGCCAGACACTTACTTACAGTAAGCTGATGGCCTAAGTGCCCAATAAAGAAACCTCATTATAAAGATAAATCAAGCCCAAGGATGCAAATGGCACCCACAATTCCATTTGATAGCACGAATGCATCTTGGACACAAAATCCTTTCTTTATTCCTGTATCACCCCCTCCTGGTATAGAAAAGAAACTCACCTGTACATTTAGCCAGAACTAAACCCTCACCTTGGTTTTTTACTTCTGATTTTCCATTTGTAATTCAACAATTAAATAGACTATCCAAACAGAAACAGAAACCTGTGAACCCAAAGAACAGTAAAGATACCTATATAATGGTATTAATGAATTCCAATTCATACTTCTCTCCTCGAAAATCTCTTTTCTCACTCCTTCCGTCTTTAAATAAAACGTACTTGTCAGAAAATGAGATCTTGGTTTTGGGCCAATTCACTCTGGTTCTAAGGAACAACCATTTCCTCTGACCCAAGAATCTTGATTTAGAGGGGAACAGTGATTGGCGCTGAGGGACGTGAGGCCAGGGAAAGGAAGCAAGAGAAATGAGCACCCACAATTGGAAGTGACAAATTTGTGAGGGCTTTCTCCGAATTGCAGAAAGATATTTTGTTCACACGCTTCGCCATCCCTTAGGGGATTCAAAGCTGCACTAAGTCATTGGACTGAAGCAAATTCCACACCTCCTGACATGGTGCGTGAGCGAAATCTCTCTGCAGTGTCCTGTGTGTGAAATCGCCTGGGCTCTCAGTGACTTTGATGGGTTTTTTGATGAGCTGCTGAAAGTGTGAGGGATCCAGAAGGAAACTGTAAATGAGATCGCGTCTCCCTGCGTGACAATCCTGTTTATGCCCATTTCTTTATGAATGATGTCGTGTCACTGGCTGCCACAGGCAGCAATTTCTATGATTTATCAATGTCAGTGTGACCAAAATGCTAACAACAACGCTGGACATGCAATTCCAGATCACCGTGAGCAGTGGAATATGCGCTTTCATTACCATTGGAACTGGGCACCTCAAGAGGATTTTAACTCCCTAAATACTCACCCAAGGAGATGCCTACCACGGTGTCTGCTATTCAAGTGTTTAGGACTAAGATAGATGGCTTGCATTGGGCATAATTTTTAGGGTTTTTGTGAAGAATCATCGTCAAAAAGTGTGCTGCAAATCTCTACCTGAGGACTCACTGGCATACCCCAGGGACGGGAAGCCAGAAGCACAAAGCATAGCTGGCTCAGTGCTCTTTCTGCAAACTTCGCTGTGGGGAGCTTCACTTTCAACTTGCTCGGAAGCCCCCAAGTCAAGTCTCAGTTGGGAAAATGCTGAAATGTGTGTGTTTCAGTACAGGAAAGTGCCTGAGACAGAGGATACATAAGTCTCACACAGGAGTGTGTATCCCTACACCCTCTGTCAGAAAGACAAATTCCCCTGCAATATTTTCTAGGAAACAGTCCCTAAGTGCCCTGTGGATAAAAACATGTTTTCTAGAAAGTTCCAAAGTCTTCAGGTTAAAAAGACAGAGAAAGTTCTGGAAGCTGGGACTAGGGACCAAAGAGAAACGAGCAATGAAAAGAGAAAAATAATAAGCAACTGCAAGTGTGCTTAAATAAACAAAAAGGGGAAAGAGAGCTCTTTGTTTAAGATGGGAAGAAATAATAAATTACATTTCTACTATGAATACAAATTGGCCTGAGGAGAGAGATCAATTATAGGAGAGAGATTAAGGATTTAAGTGACCATTAATTAACAGTAAATTATGCCCCTTGAAAGCTAATGTGACATTCACACAAGCACTAAATGACTCACAGTTCAGTGATGTTTCAACAGACACTGATGGAAGCTATCAACAGACCCAGAAGAGATTCCTGGCCAACACGGCCTCCTTGAATGCTAATAATCAGCTTCAAATAATTCACTTGTAAGATTTCTGGGCAATGGAATGTGTTAGGGACAGAGCTATGAAGCACTTGTAGGTGAAAAGAGATTAAAAAAAAAAAAAAAGGCAGAAGATAAGAGTACAATAGAATTATTCTTTTGTTTTCCCTGTTTGAACGAATTGCTCTTTCACATTTATCTATCTTAAAATATTTGGGGCACTTTGATGAAAAGAGCTGTTCCTTCTTTAGTTATTCTGTATCTTGAGGATGATAAAGTCATAACAATATATGAGAGGCTCCCAGGAAACAGTGTTAGCTGTGTGGTACTATTATATCTCTAGTACTAACTGAATATTTACTGCATGTCAGGCATCAGGTAATAACCCTTTATTTGAATGATCCTATTTAATGCTCACAAAAACCTTATGAGCTAGGTGCTGCACAGCCTTATGGGACATGCACTGTTACTGCAGCTAAGGATGATAGGTTCAGTGAAGTGAGCCCTATCCGGTGTTAAACAGCTTGCAGGTAAAGGGGCTGGAATTGAAACACAGCTGGTCTGGATTCAAAGCCCCACCCAGCTGTCCCCAAGAATATTGGAAACAGCAGTGAGCAACCGCTCAAAAGGAAAACTGATGTGCTACATGGTATGCGTTACTCCGCAGCAACAGCCAGTTTTCTTTTCTCTCTCTGTGAGTGTTAATAGAAAGGCTAACAATAACTTAAGTTACACCCTACAGTTTCACGATGCTATCTTACTCGATAGTCATGAATATTCAAAATAAAATTAACTTACAGGGACACTGAGTGTTTAAGAGATCGTTTGACTTGCCCAGGGTCACAGGGTTGGTGAATATAAAGCAGAAGCTAGAACATTCTCCTCTTCCAGGCCTCCTGTCCCAGCACACTGCCTCCAGGGAGCAGCCGTGACTGGCTCAGTGCTCTTATAGTTACACAAGCACCTTGATATTTACCCAGCAAAATTCCAAAGGGTAGACATTCAGCAGCAAATGTCCTAAGATTTGTAGTAAAAGTGATGCTTATTAGACACTATTAAAAACATCTTTCTGCTACATTTAGAACAAAAACCAAGCATAATATAAAACATTAGAATGACATTAAAATTTCTTCTTACCTTCACTTTTCTATTTCATTTTACGTTAATGTTCATAATTATTTTATTCTAAGAAATCCATTTGGTATTTAGTAAAATTTCCTGGTTTTAATTTTATAATTAAGATGGCTTTTATCCTTTAAATTCAACATCCAGGATTTTTATACCTTAATGATGATTGGCTATTTTTCTTCTCTACCCAATAAAAAAAATCATTTCCAGCTTCTTGGCCACCAAATTCCTTACTCATTTCTATAATTGACTCATTCCACTTCCAGGGCACTAGGAGAACCACAGAAAGTGGAATGTTGGAAAATGCCAGAATATATTCTTGATTTTTGTGTATTTTAAAAGACTCAATTGTATCCTGAATAAAATGGTTCAGTTCAATAGAATTGATACTGGCACAATGGAAGAACAATTCTAGAAATTAAAAAAAATTCATTTCTAAAGTATTTTTAAGAGAAGCTATAAATTCAAACCTTGCAACTTGATGAGATATACTCATAATTTTATGAGATATACCTGTCTTTAGAATATACCCATCCTCTATATACACAGATATTATGAGGATGGATGTAAAGCTTCTGATAACAAAATGATTCACAAGCATATGTCACCAAGATAAATCTAAGGGATTCTTTCTCTGGGCTGCTAACAGCTTATAATGAAGCCAAGACTATCTGGGGATAATAAAAACACATTACCCATACATAAAAGCAAATCTGAAACAGAATGCCCCCAAGCCTCAATGTAAATAGTTGTGGAGAGCTTGATTTCTGAGAGGCAGAGATTCATCAACCAACCAATAACATTTCAGAGCATATTTTCAGCTATGTAAACGAAGTCCCACCATGACAGCTTATGTGGGTGTAATGGTAATTGTAGGAACAAAGTCAGAAACAAATCAGTGATTGTCATGTAACTTTATAGGACTGGCATTTTACAGATGACAAACAAAAACAAACACGCACAAAGAGTTATGTAGCACCAGGTATAGATATTGTTGTTAGCTTCTAAGTGTTAATGCTCACCTAGTGCCCAAGACACTCACGAACAGGACTCACCTGAGGCAGCCACCAGGATGCAGGGCCACAGAGCAGCCATCTCCGCAGCCCACATCCCCAGGAATGTCCCCACAGGGGAGAAATGCAAACTCACTGCCGGAATGAGTGCTGCTCAGTTCTTCTGTCCTGGTTCCTCTCCACTCCGCCCTCCTCTTTTGCCAAGTCCTTCCTAGGGCTATTTTGTAAACACTCAGTAAGACCAAAGGCAGTATCAGCACTACAGGAATGTTTTGGAAATGATGCCGTCATGAAACTGCTTAACTTCCCCACTTGGTTCTGTCCCAGGATCAACTATGGCCAACAGTTCCATCTCCCTGGCGGGAGACAGCTAAGTGAATAATGTAATCTAAGAGGAGCCCCTAAGGAGAGGAAGTTCCACCCTAATATGATTTCCTTTACAGCCTTTACCTAAGGCAGTGCTCTCGCTGACATTCAGGATGCTAATTTCATTAATAATTGAGATCCAAATAGCTGTTCTAAATCAGACTTATGCGGTAACATCTTCAGCATTTGACAATGGTTATTGGACTCTTGAATTACACAAAGCTAATGGAAACCTGGTATTGTCCAACAAAGAACAAGTGCAAACACTGCAATGGGAAAAGTGGCTTTTGTTTCTCCTAAGCTCCTTTAATTAAAAGAAACATTGATTCTTGATGAACAGGAGTATTTCTGAAGTTTTCACTGGCCACAAGTCAGAAAGTAACTACTTAAGAGGGCATGCTTCTAGGCTTATTGAAGATGATAACTACTGAGGTCGGCATTGGGGCACAGCAGGTTAAGCCGCCACATGTGATGCCAGCATCCCATATGAGTGCCAATTTGGGTCCCAGCTGCTCCACTTCTGACCTAGCTCCTGTTAATGAACCTGGGAAAGCAGTGGATGATGGCCCAAATTCTTGGTCCCTGCCACCGATGTGGGAAAGCCAGATGGAGTTCTAGTCTCCTGGCTGTAGCCTGGTTGCAGGCATTTGAGGAGTGAACCAATAGATGGACGATTGCTCTGTGTGTGTGTGTGTGTCTGTCTGTCTCTCTCTGTTTCCTTCAAGTAAATAAATCTTTCAAAAAAGATGATGACTATTGAAGTTAAACATCATTCACTTTTAACTACCCACTATTAAGGAAAAGGATACATAATTCTACATAATAATTCTATCATTGGTAGATTTCCCCTAAAATGTCTAGAAACAAAGCCATATTTTATACCATTTCCAACATCTGTACTCTTTTATTATAAATGAGATTGTAGAGACACAGGTTTGAGAGAAATTTTCACAGAGCAAAATCAGGGAGAAGTTCCTATTTATTTCCTGTTCTTCTAATTCTTCTGTCTCTGTTTAGAATCCATGAACTTCTTCACCTGATTTTCATCTACCAATAAAATGTAGCCTGATTTGTTTCTGCTCTAGGCGAAGGGCTATACAAACGTGGAAGGGAAAGCTAGGATGAACCCTGTGGTGTTGAGTTGGTTTGGGAGGTATAGTTGTGAACTCATGGTTCTCAGTACATACGGCTAAGTATAGAAATAAATACAAATGTGGGGCCAGTGCTATGGCGGAGTGGGTAAAGCCGCCACCTGCCGTGCCAGCATCCCATCAGGTGCCGGTTTGAGACCTGGCTGCTCCACTTCCAATCCAGCTCTCTGCTATGTCCTAGGAAAGCAGTAGAAGATGGCCCAAATGCTTGAGCCCCTGCACCCATGTGGGAGACCCAGAAGAAGCTCCTGGCTCCTGGCTTTGGATCAGCCCAGCTCTGGCTGTTTTGGCCATGTGGGGCATGAACCAGCAGACGGAAGACCTCTCTCTCTCTTTCTCTCTCTCTCTGCCTCTGCCCCTCTGTTAACTCTGCCTTTCAAATAATAAATAGCTAAATCTTTTTAAAAAAGAAATAAATGTAAATGTAAACTTGTGTGTACACATATTTATGTACTTATATTCCCTAGCTCTAGCTATTAGAGGACCTGGTAGCAGTGACACCCCAAAAGTAATAAGCACACATGGCATCCAGATCTTAGTTTCTAAATATGATGCTCACCTAAAAGGAAGAAATGGAGAAAAGATTGATGCCATAACCGAGGCAGGGAAAGTATAAGAGCCTAGAATATCTTGTACTAGAAAGCAAAGAAGTACTAAAAATAAAAATAATGAAGACATGATAAAAGGACATAGGAATCAGCTTGAAGACACTGTTACTGACCAAATCTGGGACAGTTTGAGATCAAAATCAATAATGATGTAACAAATTATAACCCACTAAATAAAATAAGCCATAAGTTCATACTGATTTAAATAAGTAAATAGGAAGAAGAAAGAGCTTTTCCTCCAATTAGAATGTCAACTAATAAATGTAGAAGGAATAGGGGAATCTTCATAATGATCATTAATTCATCCAAGAAACATCCATGGATACTAAAACTAGTTTGTGAAAGTTTGATGAGGATCAGGGCATTTATGTAAAACACTTGCTAATTACAAAGATTAAAAAAAACTTTTCAGTGGAGAAAGCTGGCAGACAGCATCTTAATCAAATGATGAAAATTAGCATCACCAGCAATGGGAGCTGCATGCCACGAGATGGGCTCAATTGAGAAGACTCAGGGGCCTATCTGTTATAGTCCTGCCAAAACGGCTAACATGAATCTATTCAGGAGGAAATACCAGACAACTCTTTTACTGTGGGGTATTCTACAAAAAAATCAAGCATGTCATCTTCAAAAGGTCAAGGTTCTGAGAGTTAAAGGCTAACAAGCTGTACCAATCTGAAGAAGACGGAAGAGACATCACAATGGGAGGGCACTGTGATTCTGAACTGGATCTTTTGTCATTAGTAACATTTCAGTGAGAACTGGGAAACCCGAGTGGGGTATGTGGATTAGATGGGAGTGATGCAGCAATGGGATTTCTTGGTTTTGTTGTCTTGAGATCACGTGAAAGAACATCATTTTCTGTGAGAATAACATCGTACGTATTCAAGGCAAAAGGCACACCATGTGGGTAACTTGCTATCAAATGGTTGTGTAGGGAGGTACTAGTTTCCCAGGCTTGCTATACATTTGAGAATATTCCAGAAGAAAAAGACATTTAAGTGTAACCTGGTTGAGGAAAGTTTATGTGAGGAATATTCTTTGGGGGAGACGGGCAGCTGAATGGGGCTTCATCAAGAGACGAGTTCACAAAAGATTGGTCTGGTCTCCAAGGCCCGGCACTTTGCGTCAGTTCTCAGAATCACCAGCTTCTGCTTATGAGATGAATTGCAACAAGAGAAGAACAAGCTACAGGCAGCATGGCTACACAGGTTTCCTGGGAAGCGAACACAGAAGCCTCCCTTTATGCAAAGACTTAATTGAGATGATGATTGACATTGTATATTGGCCACACAACTTAGTAAACCATGACTCTAAGTCAGACCTTCTGGGACATGCCTCCCTTCCCCCATACTCTCTCATATGCCCATCTGTTACTGGAAGGCCATTGCTAATGATGTGTAATGCAGGTACATTATGACCTTCATTAGCTAATTTAACAACAGTCTGGTGATCCTGCCCATTATAGCTCCTTACTGGCTGATGACTCCTGCCAAGATGAGAACGGCTTTGTGTGAGCAACTCATCTTCCGAGTCATTTGTGGAACAGGTGCTTCCTGCTCTCTCCTCAATG
Organism: Oryctolagus cuniculus; assembly: GCF_964237555.1. Taxonomy (NCBI): domain Eukaryota; kingdom Metazoa; phylum Chordata; class Mammalia; order Lagomorpha; family Leporidae; genus Oryctolagus; species Oryctolagus cuniculus. Next base: position 105,826,962 of record NC_091432.1, on the reverse strand, counting down.
GCCCTGCTCTGTCCTGTGGGCTGGCTCTGGTCTTTCTTTTTCTCAATTCACCATCCTGTCTGGGTTTAATTTATTCACTCAGTACCTCTAGATTTGGTATCACTTGTTACTCAATTTTTTTTTTTTTTTTTTGGACAGGCAGAGTGGACAGTGAGAGAGAGAGACAGAGAGAAAGGTCTTCCTTTTTCCGTTGGTTCACCCGCCAAGTGGCTGCTACGGCTGGCGCACTGCGGCTGGCACTGTGCCGATCCAAAGCCAGGAGCCAGGTGCTTCTCCTTGTCTGCCATGCGGGTGCAGGGCCCAAGCACTTGGGCCATCCTCCACTGCACTCCCGGGCCACAGCAGAGAGCTGAACTGGAAGAGGAGCACCCAGGACAGAATCCGGTGCCCCGACCGGGACTAGAACCCCGGGTGCCGGAGCTGCAGGTGGAGGATTAGCCTAGTGAGCCGCGGCGCCAGCCTCGTTACTCAAATTTTAATTTTTTATTTAAAGAAAAAAAAAAGCTCTTCTCATTCTCCTGAAATACAGCCCTTTGCACCCAGGGAAAGCTTTTTTAGTTACAATTTCTGATGACCTCCCTTAGCTTCTTACCAAGACTGAGAAGAGACATGGATGTCTTTCAGGCCTTTCAAGCAGGTCGGTATACTTAAGTCAAAAACTTGGGAGTCACGAGAGGCCAGGCATTCAGGTTCCTTCAGTATCATCGCTTGGGTAAAAGAAACAAAGACTTCATCTGAATTTGCCATTCTTGATATCGGTTGAGGTCAGGACTGTCATTAAGAGAGTAGCTAGAAATATATTTCCTTGAGAAGTCCCCTCTCCACATCCCCCCGAGCCTTGCACAATATTTCCCCATTATTTCCCAGGAAGATGTGGCACCTCTCAGATGGACCAGTGTCTTTTGGAAGAAGCAGGGGGAGAAGGTTTATTATGCAAACATAATAAGAAAGTGTTTATTATGCAAACAGCAACTGAGTTATGTGTCCTTTAAGACTACTAAATAGTTTTTAATTACTGCTATATCAGTAAATCCCATAAATATGCAAATGCAATTAGTTCACAAAATAGGCCTTAAATATCTTTATTCCTCTCCAACAAAGTTCTTTGAAGTTAATCGCTAACTCTCTTTGTTCACTCCCTTGGCAGTCGTGCTGAAATTGACAGGAATTTTGACAGATGTAAATATTCTGGGGGAACCGAATTTCCAAGCACATCTGGTCAGGCTGGAGGAGAAAAGCAGAACTGGACACTCTAGCCAAACAGAAGCGTTTAATGAGTAGTCCCGTATGGAATTTGTTACTCTACAGAGTTGTCTACTGAAATGAATATCAAGGTAACCACTGAGGCAGCACTTCCAAGCCCAAATCCACACTCAACATTTGATTTCTCTCTAGTTTGGAATTGCATTTTAATAATAATGCACATTTTCTGGTGCCCAGAGAAAGAAACAGAATCCCTCTTGGTTCTGATCCTTCACAGTTCATAGGTCATGGTTTTCTATGGGAAGATACAGAGCACAGTTGCAAGGGTATCAGGCCTTGGAGTCACTCACACCTCTTTGCCTGCCAGCTCCACCACTTGATAGATTCCCCTAGCCTTGCCAAAACTGTTTTTCTGAGCCTTAGCTTTCACATCTGTTAAAAGGGTTTAATCTGCACTGGGTTACTTTTCTATGGCTACATAGCATATTCCCACACACTTGGCAGCTTCAAACACATCTCATGTATTAGCTCATGGTTCTGCAGATCAGAAGTCCACTCACAAGCAAGGACGGATTCTCTGCTCAGGGTTTTACAAGACCAAAATTGTGGTGGTGTGCAGGAGCTGGCTCTTCCAGTGTCCAAAGACACTGTGTTCCTCCCAATTCTGTATTCAGTGACTTCAAGTTGGGGTCTTGAGTCAGCCATGATGGGAGAATTTGCTGGATGGAAATCAGCAAACAGTACAAGCCAGGATGCCTCCCACCAACTGGTTACTGAATGTCCAGAAACACACCATGGCCACTCCCCAGGAGGCCCTCATGTATATATGTCTGTTACTGACTTTTGCAAATATATTATGAGTATTTCTTCACTCTGCTATATCTTCCAGAATTCTGTGGATTCCTTGAAGGAAGAACACTGTTGTCTTACTTATCTCAGTATCCCCATCACAGAGGTTGGCACATAGTGAGTGCTCATTAAATGTTTCAGAAAGCTAGAAGGCAAAGAGGGGAGGAAGAACTAACACATGGACAGAATAGAATTTTGTCTATTGCAAAGAAATATGACACCAAGAGGGGAGCAACTTTCTCACAACCATAACCAATGTGGTATCCTTTCACCACCCACCTCACAAAGGGTAGGTCAAAAGCATCTTGGTTCCAAGCAAGCTTTGCTTTTGTTTGGTTTGCTCCAGAACCAGCATGCAAGCATTGTCAAGGATAAAAACGAGACACATGTGTAGGCAGATCGTGCCTCCACATCATTCTTTCAGAGTGTCCCAAGTTCAGGAGCTTGCAGTCCCTGGGAATAAGAAGTCCCTCCAAAGCCGGAGGAAGATAGAACACAGAAGGAACTTGGAGGAACACAGAGGCTTCTTGCTTCTGCGTTTATGCTCCCAATCACTTCAGTTTCAAGAAACTGCTTAGACTGTGAAGTACAGCAGAAAATCTTACTCAGTAACATTACTCAGTAAGCCATGTTACACAGGCCTTCCACTCAGATGTGGGTCTTGAAGTCTGGCTCTTCCTGCATCAATCTGTGGCTCATGACAGGGCTCCAGACTTCACCATTTAGGCCTACTTGGGATTTTTCTGTGGGGAAGTCTAGATATGGTCAAACACAGCAATCAGTAAGATATTTATTTGGATTTCAATTTCTGGATATTTTCATCTCTACTTTGAACTCAAGATGCTGCAAAGCCTTTGATCATTTAGAGCTTGTTTTATTCAAGCATGTATCCATGCACTATGTAGGGAATTGTGGTAGACACTGGGTATATAATATAGATAACAAAACTCAAGGGATTTGAGTTGGAGGTGACAGAAAAGAAACACTAAGAAAGCAATGAGAGGGGGCCTGAGCTGTGGCGTAGTGGGCTAAGCTTCCACCTGCAGCACTGGCATCCCATATGAGCACTCATTCACATCCCAGTTGCTCCTCTTCCGATCCAGCTCTCTGCCTAAGGCCTGGGAAAACAATAGATGATGGTCCAAGTGCTTGGGCCCCTGAACCAGTGTGGGAGATCCAGAAGATCCTCCTGGCTCCTGGTTCCTGGCTTCGGATCAGCCCAGCTCCGGCCTTTGCAGCCATTTGGGGAATCTCCCTGTCTTTGTTTGTAACTCTACCTCTCAAATAAATAAAAAAATAAGAAAGCAATGAGAAATGCTAAGTATGCACAGACTAGATGAGATGGAGGTAAATAAAGGAGCCCAGACTTGGGGGCAGGGTAGGGGACACTCTTCACAAATGTCATTCTTGATGACTGCAGAGTCAGCTGTGGGAGGAGAAGGAGAATGGAGCTCCCAGCAGGAGGGTTAGCAGGATGGTGAGATGAGAAAGAGAGCCTGCTGCTTTCGTGGGGGCCACCAGCCACACTTTGTAAAATCTGGGGGGGGGGGGAGAATTACAAACTCGAGCAAGTTGAATGGATTCACAAGTTCAGGAGACAGAATGCTGAGGGGGGTTAAAAATAGGAGAGTGAAATATTGTCTGCGTCTGTAAGAGTGCTGTTATTACAAAGCTGTCTCCAAATGGCCTGGAGCAATTATTCTGAAATGCACAACAGCTGCATTTGTCCCCTTTCTGCTGTCGCTGAAATTTACACTGTCATTGCTCCAGGAGGAAGGCTTGGCACTAATAACAGGCTGGCTGACTATGGCTGGAGTGTGACAGACCTCTAGTTAGAGCCCTTGAAGACTGGGCGCTGAGGAGCCAGGAACTGTAACGCTCCCACAAAGCCGGTTTGTGGCCGTGAGTGCACAGCACCACCTTGTGGCGGCCGGCACCGCTGCCTCAACCAATTCTTCAACGCCCCAGAAAACTACACACAACGGATTTTTACGCATCATGCAGCACACTTTCAGGTGATTTGACAGTCGAGTCACACCTCTATTTTCCTCTTTGGGTTCCGCAATACCAACCCGCACCAACCGGTCAAATCTATTTCCATTCCGCTTACAACTGCCGACTGGTTCCTGTCTGATCATCTCCTCATTCTTCCTTAGTTTCCTCTCCACAGGAGCTCTCAAGTTTCCAAGGAAATCGACCCAGTGACTTCTTAAAGGGTTATTTGCCTGCTCTTCTTGAAGTCTTGGTTCTCCACCTCTGAAAAGTTGTAAATAGTGTTATTAAAAGCCATATCCAATTTTAATATTGGTAGAAGGGATAAAATTCCATATAACTGAATGCCTTAGACTGTGTTTTCCTGAAGCGTTTCTGAGATAAGAATTTGTATACAAGTGATTTAAAAGTTCTCCCGATAGCAATCAGAAGCAATCAGAAAGCGAAAGGGCTGGTTTTATCCTAATCCCACAGGGACACTGACAGTGAAAGCTACACAAAGGAGCCGGGCTTGCTTACACTCTCATTCAACCTGTCAGTCCTGGACTGAGGGCTTGGGGCAAGGAGCCTGATCTCCCTGGTATTTCCTGCTCTTTTCCTGGGCAGGCAACAGTTTAGTAGCCCAGGAGAAGTCTCCAGGGAAAGTCCTAGTTGTGGGCCTTGGAGGCTAAGGCAAAGAGAAGCTAAGAGAGGGGAGCACAGCAACAGTGCTGGGGATCTGCAAAGCTCTGTGGCAACAGCTAAACGTTTCCATTCCAGAGACAGCGAGGGTGCGTGGGAGATGATAAATTTCTTATTCCTCCAGAAGACAAGTAAATTCCAAAGAACCTGATGATCAATGTCTTCAGAGCCCAAGCATGCATAAATAGTTTAACTATTTCCAAATTAATATTAACACTCTTGGAAGAAACTCCTCTCTTTGCAAAATACTTGACATGATTCTGCCATAAATTTTAGCAGAGGTACGTGGTCTCTAACTGGATCACTTTTTTTTTTTAAGAAAAAAGTTGAAATCATGATATCCAAAGTCTAAGTTATGCCAGAGTGGCAGCTACACAAGTAATTTGCAACCCTGGAAGTACATTAGGATCAATTTGAAAACTTTTAGAAAATGACCTCAACAGATTCTGTTTTGAGGTGGGGACCAGGCCCTGGCATCTATTAGAAATTCTAAAGGTGATGGCTGACGTGCAGCCGGAGCTGAAAGCCACAAATTTAAACCAAAACAAATAGACTCACTTGTATATGGGCAGAGTATATTTACTCTTTCATTCTATTAGCATGCAATTCCATCTTTATGCAGGCATTGGCCTTTGACTAAAGTGGCAGTTGAGATGCTCGTATCCTATATCAGAGTGCCTGAGTTCAAGTCCTGGTTCCATTCCTGATTTTAGCTCCCTGCTATTACAGGCAGCAGTGATGAAGTAATTGGTGTTAATTTTAGGATTTTAAGGTTTGAAGAAGGCGGCAAGGAGGAAGCCAGTTAAAGCAGAAAAGATGTTCACTAAAGACAGGAGAGCATGGTAGGAAGAAAGCAAAGTTGAAGCCTGCCCAGACAGCCGGTAGAGGGTCTGAGAAGATATTCAGCCCACCAGGCAGTGATCAACTGCCTATTCATGCTGTTTGCTGGGAGGGGGGCAAGCATGTAGAGACCCACTTCCACTGTGATAAGGTCCGTTTGAATGGACAGAAGTCCCCGACAGGTATTTGTCAAAGACAGCAACTTAACAACGTAAGCTGTTATCAGCTTGGGATGTCCTGGGCAAGCTGCGGTTGTAAGAGCCAGAGCAGCAGAATCTTAGGCCATAAAATTCCATCATGACAGCCTCATGTTCAGACTGCCAGGTGTGAAGTTAACTATTTGTGTCCCAAAGCCTTGTACAGCCAACAACTGGGTCCCTGTCAACCATATAGGAGACCTGGCTCCCGGCTTTGGCCTGACCCAGCCCTGGCCATTGCAGGCATTTGGAGAGTGAACCAGTAGACAGGAGCTCTCTTTAACGTGAAATAGTGAATGTTCAGGAAATAACTGATGGCCTCAACTCTTGGGCTTATGTAGTGGAATATGTACCTATTGGCTTGTTAAGGCTACCATGACAAAATGCCACAGACTAGGTGGCTTCAACAGAAGTCATAGTTCTGGAGGCTGGAAGTTCAGGATCAGTGTTAGCAGAGGAGGTTTCTCCTGTGGCCTCTCTCTCTCTCCCTGGCTTGCAGATGGCTGTCATCTCACTGTGTCCTTGTCCTTCAGTCTGTGTCTTGATCTCTTCTGAAGGCACCAGTTGTGTTGGGTTAGGACAACCCCCCAGGACCCCATTTTAACTTAACTACTTCCTTAATTGTCCCTATCTCCAAATGAATCACATTCTGAGGTCCAGGCTTTGGCTATGAGTTGTGGAGAGACAAAATTCAGCCCTTAGAAATGTGTTCACAGGCCAGCCTTGTGATATAGCAAGTTAAGCTGCCACTTGGATGCCCACAACCTGTATTGGAGTGCAACTACCCCACTTCTGATGCAACTTCCTGCTAATATGCCTGGGAGGCAGCAGATGATGGCTCAAGTACTTGAGTTCCTGCCATCCACATGGGAAACCTGGATGGGATTCCTGGCTCCTGGCTTTGAAAGAGAGAGAGAGAGAGAGAGAGAGAGAGAGAGAGAGATTCTTCCATCTTCTGGTTCACTCCTAAATGCCCACAACAGCCAGGGCTGAGCTGGGCTAGGATGAAGACGGGAACCTCAAACTCAATTTGTGTCTCCCATGTCAGTGGAAGGAACCCAAGTACTTAGACCATCACCTGCTGCCTCCCAGGATGTGCACTCGAATGAAGCTGGATTGCAAGCACAGCAGCCAGAAAATAATAGCTAATATTACTGAGCACTCATAAGCCAGAGAGGGTTCAGAGTGTCTTTTGAGTGCCAGTTTGTGTCACAGCTACTCCACTTCTGATCTAGCTCCCTGCTAATGGCCTGGGAGAAGCAGCAGAGGAAGGTCCAAGTGTTTGGGCCCCTGCCACCCATGTGGGGAGACCCAGATGAAGCTCAAGGCTCCTGGCTTTGGCTTGGCTCAGGCCTGGCTGTGCAGCCATCTGGGGAGTGATCCAGTGGATGGAAGATCTCTGTGTGTGTGTGTGTATGTGTGTGTGTGTTTCTGTAACTCAAATAAGTACATGGACCTTAACAAAGAAAGGAAGGAAGGAAGGAAGGAAGGAAGGAAGGAAGGAAGGAAGGAAGGAAGGAAGAAAGAAAGAGAGAACCAGGATTGTAAAACAAGCAATTTAGCTCTTTCGACAGCTTGGGGTATAAGATTCTATCTTAGAGAAACCCTAGTTGAAAAAGGTGAATGCAGTGATGACAGAGGACACGGCCTCTGAAGACCCCGAGGAAGTGCCACTTGAGCTGAGTTGAGAAAGATGGCGAAAGCTGAGAGGAAGACAAGGGAACCTTGGCACTCAGTTAGAAGGCTGGTTACCATCTGGTAAGCTCAGATCCCAGTTTGCCTGGGCAATCCCAGTGTACCTCTATTTTCCCATCAACTCTTCCTTCCTTAAACTTCCAAGTTTGGATGATTGAACAGGTTTCATCTTAAACTTGAGCAGTGGTCCTAGAGAATTATCATAGTGTTTCCCAAAGCTTTACATATACAGCTGAAATATAAATCTGGAGCCAAGTCTGATATGTTTGCCTGGTTAACAAGCACTGGTTGATTTGTTTCCAAAGAACACAGCAGAGGGGAATGAGAGGGCAACCCACTGAGAGTGGTGGGGGTATTGCCGGTAGTCTCATTCTCCTAAGAGACTGAAGCCTTTTCACTATTGTGAAGGAATGGGGCCTGCTGACCATTTGAATGTCTTCCTTTGAGAAATGTCTGATTAGGTAAATTGCCCATTTTAAAATGATTATTTGTTATTGAGTTGTTTGAGTTCCTTATATATTCTGTTTATTAATCCCTTGCCATCTGTTTAACTTGCAAATATTCCTTTCATTCTGCAGATAATGTCTTTACTAAGTTGACTTGACTTTTTTGTGCAAAAGCTCTTTGATTTGATAAAGTCTCATTTGTCTATTTTCGCTTTTGTTTCCTGTACTTTGGGTTTTGAGTAAAAAACTTCATGCCCATTCCAATGTCCTGACATATTTCCCCTATGTTTTCTTCTAGTAGTTGCAAAGTTTCAGGTCATATGTATATAGTTCTAATCCATTCTGGGTTGATTTTTGTACCTGGGTGAGAGATGGGGGTCTAATTTCATTCTTCTGCATTGGATTATCAGTTTCCCTAGCACCATTCATTGAAAAAAGTCCCTTTTCCAATGCATTTTCTTTGCACCTTTGACAAAGATCAGTTGGCTGTAGATGCATGGATTTATGTTTAGGGTCTCTTATTCTGTCCCATTAGTCTAATACTAATGGGACAGTATTTCCATTACTAACACAATTATAATCATACCATTTTTTATTTATTGTAACTTTGTAATAATATTGCAAAATCAGCTAGTGTAGTGCCTTCTGCTTTGTTCTTTTTGCACAAGATTGCTTTGACTACGCAAGATGTTTTGTGGCTTCATACTTATATTAATGTTCTTTTTCTAGTTCTGTGAAAAATGTCATTGGCATTTTCATAAGGATTGCATTGATTCAGCAAACTGCTTATGGTATTATTGATTCTTTTTATCTACCAACATGTGATGTCTTTCTCTTTCTTTGTATCCCTTCAATGTCTTTCATCAATGATTTATAGTTTTCTTTGGAGACATGCATTTGGTGTAGAGGTTAAGACACTGCTTGGGGCCGGCACCGAGGCTCACTAGGCTAATCCTCCTCCTTGCGGCGCCAGCACACCGGGTTCTAGTCCCGGTCGGAGTGCCGGATTCTGTCCCGGTTGCCCCTCTTCCAGGCCAGCTCTCTGCTGTGGCCTGGGAAGGCAGTGGAGGATGGCCCAAGTACTTGGGCCCTGCACCCCATGGGAGACCAGGATAAGTACCTGGCTCCTGCCATCGGCAGCGCGGTGCGCCAGCCTCAGCACGCTGGCCGCGGCGGCCATTGGAGGGTGAACCAATGGCAAAAGGAAGACCTTTCGGCCGGCGCCGCGGCTCACTAGGCTAATCCTCCGCCTAGCGGCGCCGGCACACCGGGTTCTAGTCCCGGTCGGGGCGCCGGATTCTGTCCCGGTTGCCCCTCTTCCAGGCCAGCCCTCTGCTGTGGCCAGGGAGTGCAGTGGAGGATGGCCCAGGTGCTTGGGCCCTGCACCCCATGGGAGACCAGGAAAAGCACCTGGCTCCTGGCTCCTGCCATCGGATCAGCGCGGTGCGCCGGCCGCGGCGGCCATTGGAGGGTGAACCAACGGCAAAGGAAGACCTTTCTCTCTGTCTCTCTCTCTCACTGTCCACTCTGCCTGTCAAAAAAATAAATAAAAAAAAAAAAAAAAAAAAGGAAGACCTTTCTCTCTGTCTCTCTCTCTCTCTCACTGTCCACTCTGCCTGTCAAAAAAAAAAAAAAAAATGGCTCAATAGGCTAATCCTCCACCTTGCGGCGCCGGCACACCGGGTTCTAGTCCCGGTTGGGGCGCCAGATTCTGTCCCGGTGGCCCCTCTTCCAGGCCAGCTCTCTGCTATGGCCAGGGAGTGCAGTGGAGGATGGCCCAGGTGCTTGGGCCCTGCACCCCATGGGAGACCAGGAAAAGCACCTGGATCCTGGCTCCTGCCATCGGATCAGCGCGGTGCGCCGGCTGCAGCGGCGGCCATTGGAGGGTGAACCAACGGCAAAAGGAAGACCTTTCTCTCTCTGTCTCTCTCCCTCACTGTCCACTCTGCCTGTCAAAAAAAAAAAAAAAAAAAAAAAAAAAAAAAAAAAAAGGCACTGCTTGGGATGCCTGCATCCCATATTAGAGTGCCTGGGTTTAAGTTCTAACTCCACTTCTGTTTCCAGCTTCCTGCTAATGTACACCCTGGAAAGCACTAGGTGACAGCTCAAGCAGTTGGGCTCCTCCCATCCACATGGGAGTTCTGGGCTCCTGGTTTCAGCCTGACATTACCTCAGCTGTTGTGAGCTTTTGGGGAAGTGAACCAGTGAATGAAAGATCTCTGTTTCTCTCTCTTTCAAATAAAAACACGTTTTTTATTGAAGAGATCTGTCACTTCTTTGGTTAAATACTTTTCTTGGCCTGTGGGTTTTTTTTTTTTTTTTTTTGGTAGCTATTGTAAATGGAACTGCTTTCTTGATTTCTTTTTTAGATAACTCGCTATTGGGATATAACAAAATACTGATTTTTGCACATTGACTTTCTGTTCTGCAACTCTGTTCAATTTGTTTATTATATTAGTTCTACCAGTTTTTAGTGGAGTCTTTGGGAATTATTTCTATACAAGAACATGTCATCTGTACATAGTGACAGTTTAACTTTCTCCTTTCCAGTTTGGATGCATTTCTTTCTCTCTCCTAATTGTTCTAGCTAGGACTTCCAGAACTATTTTGAACATACAAGGTGAAAGTGAGCATACTTGTCTTGTTCAAACAGAGCCAAAGCCTTCAACTTTTCCCTATTAAGTATGATGTTAGTGATTGGTTTATTATATGGTATTTATTATGTTGAAGTATGTTGCTTCATTGCTTCTATACTTGATTTTTTATTTTTATTTGTTCATTTTTATTTGCTTGAAACGCAGTGAGAGAGAGATCTTCCATCCACCATCCACTTGTTCACTCTCCAGGAGCCCACAATAGCCAGAACTGGGCCAGACTGAAAGCAGGGGACAGGAACTCCATCTGGCTATCCCATGTGGGTGGCAGGACTCAGTAGTTGAGCCATAATCTGCTGCTTACCAGAAATATTAGCAGGAAATTGGATTGGAAGAGAGGTGGGGGTGAGACTCCATCCCAAGCACACTGCTGTGGGATGCACACATGCTAAGTACCACCTTAAACTGCTTCATCACCTCGCCCATATCTGTTCATAGTTTTTAACATAAAAGGATGCTGAATTTTACCAAATGCAGTTTCTGTATCATGTGATTATTGTTATTCATTCTGATAATGGGATGTGCCACATTTACTGATTTATGTATATCCAACCATTCTTGCATCCATGAGATGAATCCCACTTGGTCATGATTAAATAGTCACAACTAGTGACAACCTAATCTCTTTTTTTAAGATTTATTTTATTTATTTAAAAGAGCTACAGAGAGAGGGAGGGAGAGGGAAGAAGGGAGGGAGAGAGGGAGAGAGGTCTTCCATTCATTGGTTCACTCCCTAAATGGCTACAATGGCTGGAACTGAGCCAATCCAAAATCAGGAGACAAGTGCTTCTTCCAGATCTCCCACATGGGTGCAGGGGCCTGAGGACTTGGGTTATCCTCTGCTGCTTTCTCAGGCACATCAGCAGGGAGCTGGATTGGACATGGAGCACCCAGGACTCGAACCAGCACCCATATGGGATGCTGGTGCTGCAGGCCAGCACTTTAACCCATTGTACCACAGCGCTGGTCCCAATGAATAGTATTTTTAATGTGCTGAAGTGTTGGCTTTGCTAGTATTTTGTCGAGGATTTTTGCATCTATGTTCATCAAGCATATTGACCCGTAGCTTTATTTATGTTGTTTTTTTGTGTTGTTTTTGTTTTTTTGCTGTTGTGTCCTTGTCTGGTTTTGGAATCAAAACAATGCTGGACTCGTAGAATGAGTTTGCAAGAATCCCCTCCTTTTCTATTTTTTTGAAATAATGTAAGGACTAGTGCTAAGTCTACCTTAAATGTTTGGCAGAATTAAGCTGTGGAGCCATCTGGTCCTGGATTTTCTTATATGGGAGACCTTTTATACTTTATAAAAAGTTTTTATTTATTTTTTGAAAGGCAGAGAGAGAGAGAGAGAATGAATGAATGTGGGGAGCAAACCGGACTAGACTGAGTTACTGGAATTAAGACTTATTCTATGCATCTGCTCTCCCACAATATGGCGCTGGGAGAGGAGGCAACAGCTTCTACCCAGCTGCCTCTCACCAACTTGACAAACTGCAGGACCTGCTCCTGATTGAAGGAGAGCAGCGTACTCGGCGTGTGGGCAGCCGAGTTAGGATTGGCGGAGGAGGACTATAAAGGAGGAGAGAGACGGCATGCACCAGGAACATCTATGGGGAACATCTAAGAGGAACACCTGTGCAGCCTCCGAGAGAGCCGGCCGGTGGTGTGCCGCTCCCCCGCGGAAGTGGGGAATGTGGCCAGGGGGAACTGCCCTTCCACGGAGGTGGAAGGGATAGTAGCCAACCCGGGAAGAACCAGCAGCAAACCCGGGGAGGGCCGAGCAGACGAAAGAACAGCGCAGGGTCCTGTGTTGCTCCTCCACGAAGAGGGGGAGCGACATAATGGTGCCGTGACTCGGATATGAAGCCTAGGCAGGGTCCTGTGTCGTTCCTCCACGAAGAGGGGGAGCGACATAATGGTGCCGTGACTCGGATAGGAAACCTGACTCGGATAGGAAACTTAGGACGGATATGAAACTTAGGAGGGAAGAAACGGGAAGAAGCAGGAAAATACCGGAGAGAGAGACTAGCGAAGAGCCTAGGGAAAAGCCGGACGAGAAAGGTGCCGGAAGAAGCTATTGAAAGCCTAGGCATAGACTTGGATATGGACTGTGGGAAAGAAGTTAGGATTGAAAGCGAAAGTGAAAGCTTTCATAGACTCGGATGCGGACTATGGCGGGGAAGCTAGGAGATTGAAAGCGAAAGTGAAACCTGGAGGAGGCTTGGACTCGGATACGGACTGTGGGAAAGAAGTTAGGATTTAAAGTGAAAGCAAGAAGAAACTTAGACTCAGATACGGACTGCAGGTTGAAAGTGAAAGTGAAACCTATAAGAAACTTAGACTTGGATACGGACTGTGGGGAGAGGCCAGGAGAAATGAGGGAGGAATATTGTTGGAAGAAAACTTAGGGAAACACACCGGGTAGAGAAAAATGTTAGGGAGGATGAAGCCGCGAGTGCAGGCCAAGCCATCTTGGAATTCTTCAAGTCACCCCGGGGAGCAAGAGGCGAAGATCTGGAACCAGAGGCAGCGACGTGGGCCGCCAGGATTCGCCAGGTTAGTCCGGGGAACTTGGACTGAATGCCGGTAGTGGCGGAAACATTCGCGGAAGCCGCCGCGTGCAGAGAGCGCACGGGGCGTGAACAGATAGGAAACGCGAGGCTGGCGCAAGGCCGTGGTGCGGGCGCGAAGTGCGTGGAGACCGCGGAGCGTGCGCGCAGAGCCGGCGGGGCGAGGCGCCGGGAAGCAGCGCAAAGCCGGGAAGCCGCCGCGGGGCGGGCGCCGGCGGGGCGAGGCGCCGGGAAGCCGCGCAGAGCTGTGAAGCCGCCGCGGGGCGGGCGCTGGCGGGGCGAGGCGCCGGGAAGCCGTGCAGAGCCGTGAAGCTGCCGCGGGGCGAGGTGCCGAGAAGCAGCCTCGGGCGGGCGCCGGGAAACCGCGGGGATAAGAGAAACAGAAGTTTTAGAAGTAAAATGAGAGAAATAGGAATGCTGGAAGATAGAAGTTAAATGGGAGAGATAGGAATGCCCGGAGATGGAGAAATAGAGAAATAGAAAGGCCTCCCCTCAACATGGCAACGAGAAAGCTTGGATTCGGTCTGCCCGATTAGTGAGGCGATGAGCACCTGCGGCGCTAGCAGCTTATGCGCCGCAGGTCACCGAAGACAGGCATGAATTAACATCAGTAAGGCCTCCCCACAATACTGCAATTAGAAAGCTTGGATTCGGTCTGCCTGATTAGGGAAGTGGTGAGCACCTGCGGGCGGCTAGCAGCTTATGCGCCGCAGGTCACCGAAGACAGGCACATTATCAACACCAATAAGTCACCCCACAACATGGCAATGAGAGAGCTTGGATTCGGTCTGCCTGATTAAGGCGGTAAGCACCAGCAAGCAGCTCGACCAGAGTATGAGCTGCAGGTCACCGAAGATAGGCATGAATCAACACCAATAAGCCTCCCCACAATATGGCAATGAGAAGGCTTGGATTCGGTTTGCCTGATTGTTAGGGCTTGTAAGCCCCTGCAGGCTCGACCAGAGCATGCGCTGCAGGGCACCGAACACAGGCACGCATCAGCGCCTAAAAACCTCCTCACAACATGGCGAAGAGAGGACCCGGATTCGGTTTTCCTGATTGATAGGACTTGTAAGAGCCTGTGGCAACTCTAGCAAGTAGAGCAGAGTGTGTGCCGCGGGACACCGAAGACAGGCGCGTATCAACGCCAAAAATAAAAAGAAAGGGGGATCTGTGGGGAGCAAACCGGACTAGACTGAGTTACTGGAATTAAGACTTATTCTATGCATCTGCTCTCCCACAATATGGCGCTGGGAGAGGAGGCAACAGCTTCTACCCAGCTGCCTCTCACCAACTTGACAAGCTGCAGGACCTGCTCCTGATTGAAGGAGAGCAGCGTACTCGGCGTGTGGGCAGCCGAGTTAGGATTGGCGGAGGAGGACTATAAAGGAGGAGAGAGACGGCATGCACCAGGAACATCTATGGGGAACATCTAAGAGGAACACCTGTGCAGCCTCCGAGAGAGCCGGCCGGCGGTGTGCCGCTCCCCCGCGGAAGTGGGGAATGTGGCCAGGGGGAACTGCCCTTCCACGGAGGTGGAAGGGATAGTAGCCAACCCGGGAAGAACCAGCAGCAAACCCGGGGAGGGCCGAGCAGACGAAAGAACAGCGCAGGGTCCTGTGTTGCTCCTCCACGAAGAGGGGGAGCGACAAATGAATCCTTCAGTCTCTGGTTCACGTCCTAGATGTGCAGAGCTAGGGCTAGGCCAAGCTGAATCCAGGAGCCAAAACTCATTTTGGGTCTCCCATGTGGGTGACAGGGACCCAAATACTTGAGCCTGCTGCCTAAGAGGGTGCACATGAGGAAGCTGGATCAGAAGCAGAGCTGGGACTTGAACCTATGGACTCTGATATGGGATCCAGGAGTTCCAAGTGGCATCTTAACCACTGTACCAAATGGTCACCCTACCTTTTTATTATTGCATCAATCTCACTACTCATTATTGTCTGTTTAATTATTCTATTTCTTTATGATTCAATCTTTGTAGAGTATATGTGTCCAGGAATCTGTCCATTTCTTCCAGGCTATCAAATCTGTTGCCATAGTGATCTCTAACAATCCTTTGTCCTTCTGTGTTGTCAGTTGTGAAGTCTCTGTCTTTGTCTCTAATTTTACGTATTTGAATCTTCTTTGTTCCTTAGTCTAGCTAACGATTTGCTAATTTTATGATTTCAAAGAACCAGCTCTTCATTTGATTGATTTTTATATTCCTTTTTTTGGTCTCTACATAACTTATTTGTGTTCTAAATTTTATCTTTCCTTCTAATAATTTTGGACTTGATTTGTTTCTTGTTTATCTAATACCTTGAGGTTCAGCAATAAGTCCTTTATATGAAACCTGCCTTTTTGATGCAGGCAGTGATTGCTATTATTTTCCTCTCAGCACTGATTTTACTGTATCCAGTAGGTTTTGGTGTGTTATATTTCCATTTTCCTTCATTTCAATAAATTTTAAAATTTGCTTCTAATTTCTTCCTTGATTCATTGATTGTTCAGGAGTAAATCAATTTCCATGTATTTATGTGTTTCTTGTTATTGACTTCTGGCTTTATTGCATTATGGTCAGAAAAGATTTTTATTTTTAAAATTTGTTAACACTTGTTTTGTGACCCACCATATGGTCTATCCTGGAGAATGTTCCATGTGTTGTTGAGAAGAATGTGTATTCTGCAGCTGTTGGATGGAATGTTCTGTAAATGTCTGTTAGATCCAACTGATTGAGGGTGTGATTTAACTCTAGTGCTTCTTTGGTGATTTTCTGTCCGGATGATCTTTCCATTTCTGAAAGTGGGTGTTAACCACTACTATTATTATATTAGACTCTCTCTACCTCTTTAGTACTATTAGTATTTGTGGGGAGCAACTCGGACTAGACTAAGTTACTGGAATTAAGACTTATTCTATGCATCTGCTCTCCCACAATATGGCGCTGAGAAGGGAGAAACAGCTTCTACACAGCTGCCTCCAGTTCAACCAATAAACTGTAGGACCTACTCCTGATTGGAGGAGAGCAGCGTACTCGGCGTGTGGGTAGCAGAGTTGGGATTGGTGGAAGAGGACTATAAAGGAGGAGAGAGACAACATGCACCAGGAACATCTAAGGGGAACATCTAAGAGGAACACCTGTGCAGCCCCCGAGAGAGCCGGCCGGCGGTGTGCCGCTCCCCCGCGGAAGTGGGGAATGTGGCAGGGGGAACCGCCCTTCCACAGAGGTGGAAGGGTCGGTAGCCAACCCGGGGAGGGCCGAGCAGACAAAAGAACAGCGCAGGGTCCTGTGTCGTTCCTCCACGAAGACGGGGAGCGACAAGTATTTGCTTTATGTGTTTAGGTGCTCTGATATTGGGTACATATATATTTACAATTGTCACTTCCTTTTGCTGGATTGAATGCCTTATCATTATATAATAACCTACCTTGTCTCTTTTTACTACTTATGACTTAAAATTTATTTTATCCAATATAAGTATGTCTATTATGCTTTTTTTTTTTTTTGACAGGCAGAGTGGACAGTGAGAGAGAGACAGAGAGAAAGGTCTTCCTTTTGCCGTTGGTTCACCCTCCAATGGCTGCCACAGCCAGCGCACTGCGCTGATCCGATGGCAGGAGCCAGGTACTTATCCTGGTCTCCCATGGGGTGCAGGGCCCAAGCACTTGAGCCATCCTCCACTGCACTCCTGGGCCACAGCAGAGAGCTGGCCTGGAAGAGGGGCAACCGGGACAGAATCCGGCACTCCGACCGGGACTAGAACCCAGTGTGCCGGCGTCGCAAGCCGGAGGATTAGCCTAGTGAGGCGCGGTGCCGGCCCTATTATGCTTTCTTTTGGGTTCTATTTATGTGGAGTATCTTATTCCATCCTTTCATTTTCGGTCTGCATGTGTCCTTAGAAATGAAGTGAGTTCCTTGTAAGCAGCATATACATGGGCCTTTTATTTTCTAACCACTCACTCTTTTAATTGGAGAATTTAATAAGTTGACATTTAGGGGTCAGTGTGGCATAGTGGGTAAAGCCACCACCTGCAGTGCCAACATCCCATATGGGCACCAATTTGAGTTTCAGCTGCTCCACTTCCAATCCAGTCTCTGCTATGGCCTGGGAAAGCAGTATAAGATGGCCCAAGTCCTTGGGCCCCTGTACCTGTGTGGGAGACCCAGAAGCAGCTCCTAGCTTCTGGCTTCGGATCAGCACAGCTCCAGCCATTGCATCCATCTGGGGAGTGAACCAGCAGATAGAAGACCTCTCTCTGTCTCTTTCTCTCTCTCTCTCTCTCTCTCTGTCTCTCTCTCTGCCTCTCTGTAACTCTCTTTCAAATAAATCTTAAAAAAAAAAGACAGACTGTAAGCTCTTTGAGGGAAGAAACCATAGTTATGTTTGTTTAAAAAAATAAGTTGACATTTAAGTTTACTATCATAGGTAAGGCCCTACCACTGCCACTTAATACTTGTTTTCTAGTTTTATTACAGTTACTATCTTTCTCCCACTCTTATAATCTTCACTTGTGATTAAGTGATTTTCTCTAGTAGTATACTTTGACTCCTTGCTTGTTGTTTTTGGTAAGGCTATTATAGATCTTTTGTTTAGTGATTACTGTGAGGCATACAAGTTATTTTGCAATGATAGCAACTTAACATTGATTATAAGATAAACAAATAAGAGTTAAGAAATATTAATGGGAACTCTGCTTGCACGGCTTTCATTCCTCTCCATATTTTGAATTTTTTTTAAGATTTCTTTAATTGAATACAGAATTACAGAGAGAGGGACAAACACACATACAGAGGCATGAAATGGTATGTTTTTGTATTTTACGTCTAATGAATTTGATATCTGGTTACTAACGAGCTTAGCATCTTCATATGATTGGGCTTCCTCTTCTGTAGAGTGCTGCTGAAACTCTTGGCCCTTTTTTTATTTTGTTTCCTTTGAATTTGTTTTTCCCATACTTTCAATCAGAAGTTCTCAATGGAAGAATCTGCATCTTAAAAAACATTTGGCAATGTCTCAAGCCATTTTAAATGGTCACAACTAGTGACTATCTAATCTAGTAGGTAGATGCTAGGGACACTATACAACAGGCAACTCCCCACAACAAAGAATCATCTGATCCAATACATTTATAGTGCAAAAGTGGGGAAACTTTTTCTTCTAGATAATACCATCAGTTTTATGCATTAAAAAGTTTCAGGGCCAGCGCTGTGGTGCAGCGGGTTAATGCCCTGGCCTGAGGCATCGGCATCCCATATGGGCGCCGGTTCTAGTCCCCACTACTCTTCTGATCCAGCTCCCTGCTGTGGCCTGGGAAAGCAGTAGAAGATGGCCCAAGTCCTTGGGCCCCTGCCCCCACGTGGGAGACCTGGAAGAAGCTCCTGGCTCCTGGCTTCGGATTGGTGTAGCTCTGGCCATTGTGGCCAGTTGAGGAGTGAACCATCAGATGGAAGACCTCTTTCTCTGCCTCTCCTCTCTCTGTGTAACTCTATAAAATAAATAAATAATAAATCTTTAAAAAGATATTTTCTTCCATTTTGTGGATATTTTCATTTTCTTCATGGTACTTTGGAAAATTCTTAATTTCAATATAATCAAATGTATTCATCATTCTTGGATGGTGCTTTTTGTGTCTAATTTAAGAAACCCTCTCTATCCCCCCAAATATATTCTTTTTTTAAAAGATTTTTTATTTATTTTCCTTGAAAGTCATAGTTACATACAGAGAGAAGGAGGGGCAGAGAGAGAGAGGGAGAGAGGTCTTCCATCCAATGGTTCACTCCCCAGATGGCTGCAACGGCCAGAGCTGTGCCGATCCAAAGCCAGGAGCCAGGAGCTTCTTCCGGGTCTCCCATGTGGGTGCAGGGGTCCAAAGACTTGGGCCATCTTCTACTGCTTTCCCAGGCTATCGCAGAGAGCTGGATTGGAAATGGAGCAGCCGGGACATGAACCTGCACCCATATGGGATGCTGGCACTGCAGGCATTGGCTTTACCCGCTACACCACAGCGTTGACCTCATAAATTCTGTTTTTACATTTGTCTATAATCCACCTAAAATTGTCTTATGATATGAAGTAGGAGTCTAAAATTAATTTTATATGAATAATTAACTCCCTGAGCATCATTTATTATAAGCTTATCATATCTCTCCTTGTCTTCAATTCTGGTCTGTCCTAATTCAAATTTGTAGAAATCTATGTCCTCATTTATAGTCCCCTATTTTATCATCTCTTTTGAAGGTATTGTTCATTGCCTTCATATAAAAGAAAAATTGGGGGCCAGCACTGTGGCATAGTGGGTAAAGCCACTGCCTATAGTGCTGGCATCCCATATGGGCACGAGTTCATGTCCTAGCTGCTCTACTTCCAATCCAGCTCTCTGCTAATGACCATGGGAAAGCACTGGAAGATGGCCCAGGTCCTTAGAACCCTGCCACCCACATGGGAGATCTGGATGAAGCTCCTGTCTCCTGGCTTTGGCCTGGCCCAGCCCCAGCCATAGTGGTCATTTGGAGAGTGAACCAGAGGATGTAAGATCTCTCTGCCTCTGCCTCTCCTGCTCTGTAACTGCCTTTGAAATACATAAACACATCTTTTAAAAAAATTTTAATAGGAAAATCAGATTCCAAGAATTTCATGAAAACAGTGGCAGATGTTTGATGCACTGGTTTTAAGACACTTGATTGGGACACCTGAATCCTATATCAGGATGCCTTGGTTCAAGTCCACATTCTGCTTCCAACCCAACTTCCTGCTGGAGTGTAACCTGGAAGAAAGCAGATGATGGCTCAAATATGTGGTTTCCTGCCACACATGTGGGAGACCTGGATGCAGTTCTGGGCCCCTGGCTTTAGCCAGGCCAGCCTAGCTGCTGCAAGCATTTGGGGAGTAAACCAGCAGATCAAAGATATCTATGTCTCTCATTCTCATTGCCTTTTAAATAAACAAAAAAGGTTTAAAAAGAATGAAAACAGATTTTAAGAACTTTTAATGTTTCTCTGCTTTTTTAAAAGAAACATAAAGAGGATATCAAGTTATTTTGAATACCAAAGCAAAATACTTCTAAAATGAACTCATTAACCTTACTAGAAATTAGTTCAGTTCTCCACTAATTACCCTGCCTGTAATACATGTTTCAGCAAGGTTGGAAATTCACCATTTTCCTAGCTGTTGAGAAAACTGTACCTAAGGACGTTTCTGACTAGATCATTCCTAGAAAGGAATCCATAGGTCAAAGACCAGTCACACCTGTCAATCAGTTGCAGCCTTTAGCTTTAAAATCCAGTTGCTCAGAGGCAAAAACGTTTTACAAAATAAAGCGCAGACCAAACCTAAGTACATGTTTCTTTTTTTTTTTTTAAAGATTTATTTACTTGAAAGTCAGAGAGTTACACAGAGAGAGAAGGAGAGGCAGAGAGGTCTTCCATCTGCTGGTTCACTCCTCAGTTAGCTGCAATGGCCGGAACTCTGCCGATCTGAAGCCAGGAGCCAGTAACTTCTTCTGGGTCTCCCACGTGGGTGCAGGGGCCCAAGGACTTGGGCCATCTTCTACTGCTTTCTCAAGCCACAGCAGGGAGCTGGATTGGAAGTGGAGCAGCCGGGACTCGAACCGGCGCCCATATGGGATGCCGGCACTGCAGGTGGCGGCTTTACCTACTACGCCGCAGCACTTACCCCCCTAAGTATATGTTTCTTGCTTTTTCCTAATGCTTTCCCAAGTTATCCTCTTACTCCACAAAAGCATTCAGTAACACTGAAATGCGATCATTTTATTATAATACAAACTATGGGGTTTGAGATAAATCTGTAGGAGAGAAATTCAGTGACCCTGAAAAACCACTTAGTATTGGGACAAAAATTTCTTCAGGAAAGGGGAAAATAATTTCTCTGGGAACACTCTGGAAATGATTCCTTTTCAAAAACATGCCTATTATTTACTATTGCTCCTTATTAATATTTCATTTCCCCCTGAAATCAAAATGATTATTGACAAATAACTAATCACTCTGGCACTGTCATATACGGGCCCTTACGAGGACTGAGAAGGGCTCTTCTGTGGTGACAGCACGTGTTCCATGATACTCACTTTTGATATTTGATCACTGTGAAGCTTGCCAGCTGGTGGCTAAGCAGTTATGTGGACTCTTTCACCAAATGCTACGGTTGAACAGAGTGTCTCTTGCTCAGCACTACGTTAAGTTAAAAGAGGCTAAGAGGATTTATCAGATCCACAGCCCTTGAATCAATTACATCGAATCTTCTTTTTGCTCTGAACCCTGTGTAGAACACACCTCAGAAAAGGGGCTTAATTAAACTTCAGCGTCTCTACTTATCAAATGGTCTGTACCTATCTCTACCTGTACATACCTCTTTCAGAAATGTGTACAGAAGGTTTCTGACAGTCTTTTAAGCTTTCATGAATACAGAGTTATAGGTTTTGAAACACTAAGACACATTAAAAAAGCAACTTCCTAAAATAAATGTGCGACCGCAAACAAAGGTTGCTCCTGAGACACAGTAAAAACACACAAAAATAGAGCTTTCTAGTAGTACAGAAATAGGCAATGCTGCAAATAAGCAAGACTCAGAAATCAACTTGTTCTGCAAGGACACCCGGGTTGAAGCCAAGAACACAACTTTCGATTACACATGAGAAAAAAGAACAGCCACAACATAAGACGTCCTATCGCCACCAGGCATACACCAAAGAGTCCGCCTGCTGAGTGTGAAGATTCTACGGCAGTATCCCTGCAACAAGGGGAAAAAGGGACCCAGGCATCCCCCAGGGGGTGGGAGTGGCCCCAGCCCTAGCCTAGCCTAGTTCCCTGACAGTAATCAGACCTCGCACGGCCACTGCACCTGTTCCTTACGTCACACACGCTGTGTCCATCATTATCCCAAGAGCACACGAAACGACAGCGCCCACATAAAGAGCCTCCCGAGGGCCAGGTCGGGGCTATGGCACATGCAGTACTGTCAACCCCGTGTCCTGGCATGCTCGGCAGACCGGAGACAACCACGGCGTGAAGTGGACTGTCTGTGACACAATTCCATCTGAAAGCAGAATATGGTTTAGAAGTCGGAGTTCCCACCAAATTGCTGAAAAGTCTATTGCAGCACCTGGGCTTTTAACACATCAAAAACTCCTAGCTCAAACTTAGTAACCAAAACACGACAGCACCGACGCTTGAACTGAAAACCGGAAACGGGAAAACTCAGGGTCACCGCGCCTGGCACCCGTCGGTTAGCAGTGGACAAACCGCTACTTGAGCCTCCGCCTCCCCTTTTCCTAAACACGGCGACAACTTTTCGTGTCCCTAGATTTGGAAATGGCTACCTGGCCAGGAGGTAAAGACTATTATTCGTTCCCAGGCAGTTTCCCACAACCGGAAGCAGCTTTAACTCGTCAGTGGGAAAACTGGAGTTGGGGGCGGGGGGAGATCGGTCCCAAGAAATGAGGGGGGTTTGAGGGCAGAGGGCGGAGACGGAGACTCGGGAACGCAGCATTCGCCCTCCTCAAACCTACTTCCTGGGCACCAACCGTCAGGACCGCAGCCGCCCGGGGCGGTGCCGCTGACCGTTAGCCGGGGGCGGGGCCGAGATCACGTGGCCGGCGCCGGGTCAGAGCACGGCGTGCGCGGGAGCACGCAGAGCGCTCGCGTCTCGGCCGCGCGCGTTGCGTGCGCGCGCAGGCCGGGGGCGGGACGTGTGGGCTGGGCCTTCGGCGCGCGCTGCAGGCGGGGGCGGGACCGGGCAGAGCCGAGTGGAGGGCGGGGGCGAGGGCGGAGCCTAGTCCCGAGGGCTGGACGGCTGTGGTGGCGGTGGCGGCGGCGGCGGCGGCGGGAGGCCGGTGACCCGCGGAGGGGTTCCACGGCCATGACTGCTGAGCTGCAGCAGGACGAAGCGGCCGGAGCAGCGGACGGCCACGGCTCGGTGGGCGCGGGGCGCAGGCGGGAGCGGAGGGGGGCGGGCTCCGGGGCCCGAGGGGGCAGGGTGTGGGGCCCGGGCGGGAGCGGCGCGGGGCGCGGGCCTGCGGGGCTGCGGGGTTGTGGGCTCCGGGAGGCTGGGGGCTGCGGAGGGCGCGGGCGGGGCCGGGTGAGGATGGGGGTCGCGGGAGGAGGTTGAAGTCCTCCCTGGGTGCGGGGCGGCGTCGTGAGGACTTTATCTGTGGGTCGGGGGCCGGGCTGAAGTTGGAGGGGGATTGGGGAATGGGGATCCCAGATATAAAGGGCTGCACGTGGGGTTGTGGGATCCGGGAACACCGGGGAGAGAGCTCCTGGGCTCCGACCTGGGGAGAGAAACTTCCTTTAGGGGCACAGCTTTGTCTGTTTTTGTTTTGCTTTGGCTTTTAAATCCGTTTCATGGCGGTGTTGTTTTAAAGCGTCTAAAGCAGACCAGGGTTATCTGCCTCAAAAACCGGGGTTTATCACCAAATTGCGAGAGCCCGGGAGCCCTGGTTGTCTCTGCCTTTTTTTTTTTTTTTTAACCGCCCCCCCCCCCCCCCGCAGCCTCCTCAGAGAGTGCGTTCATCACTCGCGCTGGCTCCTTAGGAAGGAGGAACCGCGTGATGACTCGCAGGTACTCTGATAATGCCCTCCTGTTCCTCATATCCGAAAATCCGTACGAGGATTTCTGGGCTGAGCGCTGGTTTGTGGGGGAGAGGAGGAATCCCAAGGCTGAAGTCCGTGTGCAGACGCCAGAGAAGCGAGCTAGGCGAGAACTTCTAAAGTTACTTTGGAATGTTAGAACTTAACACCACCTCCTCGCCCCTCGGCTGCTGAAAAGAACGGGAAATCTCGGCCCAGCGTTCCAAAACGAGATGGGTCACGAGCGATTTCACATTCAGAACACGAAGCTGTCAGCTCCCTGTGAGAATCCTTTTCCTGCTGCTGCTTTTGATGTACTCGGAAGACCAGTGGTGTGCAGCATGGACACACTTAAAACTCATGAACTTAAAGGGACCTCGGGGTCCAGGGCCCCAAAATGGAACTCTGTGGATGGTGTTTCTTGGGCGGATTTCCGACGGGAAGGGGTGCTGTGAGATGCTCACAAGTGCCTTTTGGGATGTGAGTCAGGGTTTAGTCTGTCTCCTTTGAGAGATCATTTGTTTTTAGCCCAGTGAGTTAAAACAGGTGGGAAAATTTTAGGTTGGAGGCCATCTTTCTGATTTAGAGAAGTGACTATCCGAAGGGCAGCAGGTCATATTTAAATTTGCTGGGGTGCTGTCACTTTAGACCACGTGCTTATTAATCAGAGACATCTTCCTTCACCCCTGTCACAGGTTGAGGAGTGACCCCCTTTTCAGCACTCCAGTGGAGTTTGCATGGGAGGTGTTTGATGGGCATTTGTATATAAGTCATAGCTATTTTGGGAAGGCCTGGCACTGCAATGGCCCGGCTGGCTGGAGTCCCCTGATTCCTGGCCACCTGCAGAGTGATGACATTTACTGTTCTTCCCAGTGATTTGCCCTGCACTGACAGATGATAAGCTTGGAATGCTGGATAATGTTTGCCCTTTTTAGTCTTGCTAATGTAAAATGCTTCAAGTTAGCAGGCCAGGTGGAAGGAACTTATATGGGGAAAGGACCTTGGCTGTCTTAGCAGAGAGATTTTAATAACTTCTTTGGTCATCTTCATATGGCTCATGTTAGAATGCACTCTTCTATTTCAAATTCTCTGAGGTGTTCCACCTTCCTTTTAGAAGAAAATTAATTGTCCTTGTTGAAAGAGCTGTCTACTCCCCCATCACACACACACACACACACACACACAGAACCTATTTAAAACCTAGAATACATCCTTTCCCTTATTGGTCAGTTGTATACAGGGCACACCCTTTATAGCCTTACAAGAATTTTAGTGAGAGAAAAATATAGTACTCAGGAAACATGCTGTCAGGATGTGCTGGAATCTAAAAGTGGATACTTTGTGATATCACTAAATCCTCCAGACTGTAGACTGATATTTGCATATTTAAAGCAATTACCTAGTGACAGGTTCCGTTTTATTTATTTATTTATTTATTTGACAGGCAGAGTTAGAGAGAGAGAGAGAGAGAGAGAAAGAAAGGTCTTCCTTCTGTTGGTTCACCCCCCAAATGGCCACTACGGCCGGAGGTATGCCGATCCGAAGCCAGGAGCCAAATGCTTCCTCCTGGTCTCCCATGCAGGTGCAGGGGCCCAGGTACTTGGGCCATCCTCCACTGCCTTCCCGGGCCACAGCAGAGAGCTGGCCTGGAAGAGGAGCAACCGGGACTAGAACCTGGCACCCAGATGGGATGCTGGCGCCGCAGGCAGAGGATTAACAAAGTGAGCCACGGCGCTGGCCCAGGTTCCTGTTTTCTAATCAATTTTTGACTTAGATAAAAACCAGGAGCAGAGTTTACTGTTACTGCGAGATAAACAACTTGAAGTCAGTTTACTTCTTGTACACCTAAGATTCTTGACTGAGGATTAGCATCATAATTTTTTTTAAGATTTACTTATTTATTTGAAAGGCAGTGTTACAGAGAGAGAGAGAGAGGGAGAGACAGAGAGAGACATCATCTGTCTGCTGATTCCCTCTCCAGATGGCTGACATGGTAGGAGCTGGGCCAATACAAAGCCAGGAGCCAGGAGTTTCTTCTGGGTCTCCCATGTGGGTGCAGGGGCCCAAGGACTTGGGCCATCCTTTACTGCTTTCCCAGGCACATTAGCAGAGAGCTGGATCAGAAGTGTTGCAGTCAGGATATGAACTGTTGCCCCTATGGGTTGCTGGTGCTGTGGGTGGCCTGTGGGTGGCTTTATCTACTACGCCACAGCACTGGTCCCAGTAATTTTTTAAAAATGTATTTCTTTCATTCATTTGAAAGGCAGTAAGACACAGAGAGCTCTTTCATCCACTAATTCACTCCCCAGTTGTCCACAACAACCAGGGTTGGGTCAGGCCCAAACCAGGAACTCGGAACCCAATCTAGTCTACCCACATGAGCAGCAGGGACCCAAGTGCTTGAGCCATCATCTGCTGCATCCAGGGTACATATTAGCAGGAAACCAGAATTGGGAGTGGAGGTGGGCCTTGAACCCAGGGACTCCATATATGGGATGCAAGCGTCCTATACAGTGGATGGCATCTTGCACTGTGCATTCTTTATGCCAGTCCTATGAAGCTTGCCAGTAGCCATGAAAATTTAATGTCCTTTTTGCTTTCTCTTGATGTATTGACTCTTACTTCCTTGCACCTTGTCTCATTAATTGTAGGCCTGGGAACGTAAATCAGTGGTTGGCTCCTACAACTCTCCCACTTCTGAGCTGTAAACAGTTGTACTCACACAGCGAGTACAAAGACCTCAGTAGACAAATAGCATCTCACCAGGCAAGATTCTTCTACGTGTTCTGTTTCACCAAAGAAAGTTAAGCCAATAGCACAGTGAAGCAAATACTTCGCAAGGAAGGCAATGGTGCTGATAATAATTACAGGCAACACTGACAAAGCAGGCGCTGTACACCAGACCATGTGCTCAGAACTTAGCACATTTCGTCCCAGTAGTCTGTGACAGCTCCGTGAAGTGTCTGTGAGAAGGATTATGCCTGTTAAATAATTTGTCCAGCGTCACTCAGCTGGGGAATGGTACAGCCAGAACTGAACATAGGCAATTCTGACTTGAGGAACCCAAGGCATTGCTGGTCCTATGCTTAACTGCTGGACTAGTGTCCCAGCTCAGACCCCTCCTGTTATTTTCCTAATGCCTTCTGTAGAACTCTTGTCCTGGTGTGTGTGTGTGTGTTTTTTTTTTTAAGATTTGTTTTATTTATTTGAAAAAGAGAGGTCTTCCATCCGCTCTCCATTTAAATGGCTGCGATGGTCAGAGCTGAGCTGATCTGAAGCTGGGAGCCAGGAGCTTCTTCCCGGTCTCCCATGTGGGTGCAGGGGCCCAAGCACTTGGGACATCTTTTACTGCTTCTCCAGGCACATAAGCAGGGAGCTGGATTGGAAGTGGAACAGCTGGAACTCAAAACTGGCACCCGTATGGGATGCCGGCGCCACAGGCGGAGCCGTCACCTGCTGTACCACGGTGCCGGCCCCTCATCCCGGGGTTTTAACTTGTAAAGCTCCTGCGCTTTTTCTAAGGAGACAACCTTTTCAACAACCCCACCCCCTTTTTTTAAAAAAAATATGTATTTTATTTATTTGAAAGGCAGAGTTAGAGAGAGAGAGCTTCCTTCCACCGATTCTTCCAGGTCTCCCATGTGGCTGCAGGGGCCCAAGCTCTTGGACCATCCTCTGTTGCTTTTCCAGGTACAATTAACAGGGAGCTGGATGGAAGTGAAGCAGCCAGGACTCAAACCAGTGCTCATACAGGATGCTGGTGTTCGCTCGTATGGGACACGACCTAACCTGCTGTGCTGTGATGCCAGCCTCTTTTTCACCTTTCTTGACTGAGCTCATTGATACCTAAAGAAAACTTCCTGTCTCATGTTTTATCCTCACTCCAGCATCTCATCTCTTTTATTTTAGTGGACGATAGACTTCTCCTCTTCCCCCTTTATTTCTTAGAGATAACTCTAAATGAGGGCCATGGGTGGCCTGTAGCAGCTTTATCTACTATGCCACAGCATTGGTCCCAGTCAGTTTTTTTTTTTTTTTTTTTTTTTTTTTTTTTTTGACAGGCAGAGTGGACAGTGAGAGAGAGAGACAGAGAGAGAAAGGTCTTCCTTTGCCGCTGGTTCACCCTCCAATGGCCGCCGCTGCAGCCGGCGCACCGCGCTGATCCTGGCAGGAGCCAGGAGCCAGGTGCTTTTCCTGGTCTCCCAGTCAGTTTTTAAAAGTTTATTTCTTTTCATTCATTCATTCATCCACTAATTCACTCCCCAGTTGCCTTACTGGGGAGAGACTGAAAATCTCTGGAGGTTTTTTTTTTTTTTTTAAAGATGTGTTAATTTATGTGAAAAGAGTTACAAAGAGAGGGAGAGAGAGACATATCAGTCTACTGGTTCACTCCCCAAATGGCTGCAACAGCCATAGCTAGGCCAAATCAGAGTCAGGAGCCAGGAACACTAGGGCTGTCTTCTGCTGCCTTCCCAAGCCCATTAGCAGAGAGCTGGACTGGAAGTGGGACAACTGGGACTTGAACTGGCGCTGAAATGGGATGCTGGCCTTGCAGGCAGGGTTTAATCCACTGCACCGCAGTGCTGGCCCTGGCCCCATCTGGAGACCTTTTTGAATGACTGTTGTGGGAGGATGTCACTATCCTCTAGTAGGTACAAGTCAGGAATGCTGCTAAACACCGTACTGTGTCCTGGATGACCCTCCAAAACCCAAATTATGTGGCCCAAAGTGTAACTTGTGCTGGGCCTGAGAAACTGATCCAGATGATGTCTCTCTTCACTCTTATGTCACTGCCCCTTTATCAGCTAGCCTAATCCTCAGACTCCTTCACTGTCTTTTTCTCTGTGTGTGTGTGTGTTTTTAAGATCTGTATGATTTATTTATTTGAAGTGCAGAGTGATAGAGGGGGAGAGACAGAGAGAAGGAGAGAGAGAGAGAGAGATATCTTGTGTCTGCTGGTTCCCTCAAATGGTGCAGGAGCCAAAGCTGGGCCTGGCCAAAGCCACATGGGTGGCAGGGACACAAGCACCTGCATCACTGGCTGCTTTCCCAGGCACATTAGCAGGAAGCTGGACTGGAAGCAGAGCAACCAGGACTCATACCAGCAGTCTGATATAAGAGACTGGCCCCACCTTCACTGTCTTCTAGTCCCTTGCTACTCAAATTAGTTCATGGACAAGCAGCAGCCATATCACCTAGGATTAGAAATGCAGAAACTGGGCTTGCTGGAGCCACTTTGTACTGCTGTCCAAGAAACTATGTACATCTCTTCCAGCTCTGTCTTCTGTGACCCCCATGTTGGTCGGTTGAAATTGCCAAGGTAGGAGGCAAAGCAAGGAAAACACACCTACTACAAATCAGCCCACCACTGCTTGGACCTCCACCCAGTGCTGTTGCTTCCGATTCTGCCTTTTGACAAGATTTCTTGGGTGATTCATTTACACATTAAACTTTGAGAAACTTATAGTTAGAATTCCCATTTTCCATTCTGCTGAGCCCATGTGTCTTCAGTCCCCAGACAGAGCAACAGGAAAATCCTCTGCTACCCTGTCCAGCTGTTGTCTTGTCCACCACCTTCCTTTCATGTTGTTTGCTTTTGGAACAAAGTTTTTACTATACTTGATCTTAGCCAAAAGGCCGAGAAGCGATGGAACAAAGTTTTTAAAGCTCCTGTTTCTTTTCCAAAACATTTTTCCAATGACAGTATAATTCAAACTCAATGTAAAATACAGACCTGAGCAAGATAACTCCCAGCTGACTGGAGTGTGAGACAGGTTAGTTCCCAGATCTCAGCACAAAGCTTCAGGTGACAGCAGCAGCATCTGCAACGGCCCAGTTATGAGATGGCCACGGGTGCTGTGTGGTTCTGTCTGGGCTCCAGTGGGGAGGGGACTGGTTGCCCAGAGGCCTGTGGAGAGGCCAACCAGGCAGCGGCAGGCTAGGTTATAGTACAGAAAGTAAGTGGTTTTATGTCATCAGCATCTGCCAGGCTGCCCACCTGTGAACCTTGCCAGAGTGTGCCTTTAAAAAAAATGCAAAAGATTTATTTATTTAAAAGGCAAAGTTAGAGAGAGAGAATCTCTTCCAACTGCTAGTTCACTCCCTCAGATGACCACAACCACAGGGTTTGGTTTAGTTTGAAGCAAGGATCCAGGAACTCCATCTGGGTCTTCCATGTGGGTAGCAGGGACCCACACACTTGAAGCTTTCTTAGGCACATTAGCAGGGCACTGGATCAGAAATGGAGCAGGGGCCGGCACTGTGATGTAGTGGGTAGGGCCGCTGCTTTCAGTACGTGCGCTGGTTCGAGACTCAGCTGCTCCACTTCAGATCCAGCTCTGTGCTATGGCCTGGGAAAGCAGCAGAAGATGACCCAAGTCCTTGGGCCCCTGCATCCGCGTGGGAGACCTGGAAGAAGCTCCTGGTTCCTGGCTTCGGATTGACATAGCTCCAGCCATTGCAGCCAGTTGGGGGAGTGAACTAGCGGATGGAAGACCACCCCCCGCCTTTCCTTTTCTCTCTGTGTAACTCTGACTTACAAATACATAAATAAATCTTTTTTTTTTTTTTTTGACAGGCAGAGTGGATAGTGAAAGAGAGAGACAGAGAGAAAGGTCTTCCTTTTGCCATTGGTTCACCCTCCAATGGCCGCCACGGCTGGTGCGCTGCGGCCGGCGCACTGCGCTGATCAGAAGGCAGGAGCCAGGTACTTCTCCTGGTTTCCCATGGGGTGCAGGGCCCAAAGACTTGAGCCATCCTCCACTGCCTTCCCGGGCCACAGCAGAGAGCTGGCCTGGAAGAGGGGCAACCGGGAAAGAATCCGGCACCCCCGACCGGGACTAGAACCCGGTGTGCTGGCGCCACTAGGTGGAGGATTAGCCTAGTGAGCTGCGGCGCCGGCCCATAAATAAATCTTTTAAAAAAAAAAAAAAAGGAGCAGCCAGGACTTGACTCACTGTTGCTGGTTTGCACCACAATGACAGCTGAGAGTGGGCTTTTAGTAAGTCTTTATTACTATAGAGTGAAACAGATATGATGGAGGTGACTAGTGACTGATCACCATTTGGTCAAATCAGTGCCCCGTCAGTAGTAATTTTTTTTCTTTCACTGTATTCCCTTTTTGTTTCACCTTCTCAACTCATATTCGCATGCTTTTATTATTACTAAGGCATTTATGATCCTTCAGTATTACTTTTTTATTGATATTTATTTTGGGGTTTGATTTTATTGTTGTTTTTTTTTTTATCTTTTATTTAATGAATATAAATTTCCAAAGTACGACTCATGTGTTACAATGGCTTTCCCCCCCATACCGTCCCTCCCACCCACAACCCTCCCCTTTCCCACTCCCTCTCCCCTTCCATTCACATCAAGATTCATTTTCGATTATCTTAATATACAGAAGATCAGCTTAGTATACCTTAAGTAAGGATTTCAACAGTTTGTTCCCACACAGAAACATAAAGTGAAAAATAATAGATGATTTTTTTTTTTAAATGATGATGAAATCAGATCAGACCTATTGTCATGTTTAATCCCAGTGAGAGTCAAGTTGGGAATTGATAATTTCTTTTTTTTTTTTTTTTTTTTTTACAGAAGATCAGTTTAGTGTACATTAAGTAAAGATTTCAATCGTTTGCACCCCCATAGAAACACAAAGTGAAATATACTGTTTGAGTACTCGTTATAGCATTAAGCCTCAGTGTACAGCACATTAAGGACAGAGATCCTACATGAGGAGTAAGTGCACAGTGACTCCTGTTGTTGACTTTACAAATTGACACTCCTGTTTATGGCATCAATAATCTCCCTATGCACCAGTCATGAGTTTCCAAGGCTATGGAAGCCCCTTGAGTTCTCCGACTCTTATCTTGTTTAGACAAGGTCATAGTCAAAGTGGAGGTTCTCTCCTCCCTTCAGAGAAAGGCACCTCCCTCTTTGAAGACCTGTTCTTTCCACTGGGATCTCATTCAAAGAGATCTTTTTGCCAGTGTCTTGGCTTTCCATGCCTGAAATACTCTCATGGGCTTTTCAGCCAGATCCGAGTGCCTTTAGGGCTGATTCTGAGGCCAGAGTGCTATTTAGGACATCCGCCATTCTATGAGTCTGCTGAGTATCTCACTTCCCATGTTGGATCACTCTCCCCTTTATTTATTCTATCGGTTAGTGTTTTTCTTACTAACTACTATGCTTTTTCCTAAAAACATCAGGGTATATTTTTTAATCATTGGCTGTAGTCTCATCACAGAAGTGTTACAGTACACCCTCAGTTCTTAGTCAGCTATCATCTATCTATCTTTTTTTTTTTTTTTTTTTTTTTGACAGGCAGAGTGGTCAGTGAGAGAGAGAGACAGAGAGAAAGGTCTTCCTTTTGCCATTGGTTCACCCTCCAATGGCCGCCACGGCTGGCGCGCTGCGGCCAGTGCACCGCACTGATCCGATGGCAGGAGCCAGGTGCTTCTCTTGGTCTCCCATGCGGGTGCAGGGCCCAAGGACTTGGGCCATCCTCCACTGCCTTCCTGGGCCACAGCAGAGAGCTGGCCTGGAAGAGGGGCAACTGGGACAGAATCCGGCGCCCCGACCGGGACTAGAACCCGGTGTGCCGGCGCCACAAGGTGGAGGATTAGCTTATTGAGCCGCAGCGCTGGCCGCTGTATCTTTTAAAAAATTTTTTTTTGTTTGTTTATTTGAAAGGCAGAGTTACAGAGAGAAAAGAGAGAGAGGTCTTCCATCCACTGGTTCACTAACCAAATGGCCACAACGGCCAAAGGTGGGCCAATCCAAAGCCAGGAGCTTCTTGGGCTTCCACATGGGTGCAGGAGTCCAAGCACTTGGACCATCTTCTGCTGCTTTCCAGGGCCATTAGTAGAGAGCCGGATCAGAAGCGGAACAGCTAGGACTTGAACTGGGTTTCCGTATGGTCAATTCATATGCCAGTGCCACAAGGCTGGCCCTGGCTATGTCATTGTATAGTGTTCTTATGACTCTTAGCCCTGGTACATAGCCATTTAAGGAGAGTGTGTGTGTGTGTATATATATATTATATATATATATATATATTTTTTTTTTTTGACAGAGTTAGACAGTGAGAGAGAGACAGAGAGAAAGGTCTTCCTTCTGTTGGTTTACCCTCCAGATGGCCGCTACGGCTGGTGCGCTGCATCAGTCCGAAGCCGGAAGCCAGGTGCTTCCTCTTGGTCTTCCATGCCCCAAGCACTTGGACCATCCTCCACTGCCTTCCCGGGCCACAGCAGAGAGCTGGCCTGGAAGAGGGGCAACCGGGACAGAATCTGGCGCCCCAACCAGGACTAGAACCTGGTGTGCCACCTCCGCAGGTGGAGGATTAGCCTAGTGAGCCTCGGTGCCAGCCAAGAGAGTGTGTATTCTTAATCACATCTCTGCCTACAGCTCAGTGTCCTGTTGGTGCCTGCACTGCCGCAGCTCACTTCCTGGCTTCTGTTCCCTTGTATTTTTGGGTCCTGCATTACTCTTGTTCTTCTATTTTTATTTTTCTTCTATCCTACAGATTAACCATTTGTACTTTTGGCTTCCGAAGCCGCTTTTTTTTTTTTTTTTTTAAAGCTATATTTATTTATTTTGAAAGAGATACAGAGAGGGAAAGTGAGATCTTCCACCTGCTGGTTGACTCCCCAAAAGACCACAATAGCTGGCACTGGGCCAGGCTGAAGCCAGAGCTTCGTCTGGGTCTTCCATGTGTGTGGCAGAGGCCTAGACACTTGGACCATCCATCTTCTTTGCTTTCCCAGGCACATTAGCAGGGAGCTGGATCAGAAGTGGAGCAGCTGAGACATGAACCGGCACCCATATGGGATGCCAGTGTTGCAGGCAGTGGCTTAACCTGCTGAGTCACACTGCTTGTCCCTCATTACTTTTTTATTAACTGCTTCCAAATCTGCATTTCTCATCCTGAGTTGTAGATGACTTCCACCCTTTGTTCCGAAATGCTTTTTTAGCAGTCCTATTTGAATAGCAACCTCATAAAACATGTGTTGTGTGCTGATTGTCCAAGGGATGTTGTATTACCTTGCTACTGGAGAGGAAACTGAGATGCAGCTAGTATCATGGCTTATAAGGGTCTCGTTTGAGATTTTAAACTGAAGTCTTTTTACTTCCATATTGCAGATGAAAAATGGGTCTACCTGAAATGAAATCCTAAATAGTAAGTTGCATCTTCAAGGCACTCTGACTTGAAACGTAACAGTTTACATACTGTAGCACAAGCCTTTCTGAAAACAAACTTTTTGACTAACACTTGAGTATGAAGCACTTTAACTTATGTTTTCATTGAACCCTCACAGCAACCCAATGAAGTAAAATTAGGATAGCCAGTAAGTAGAATTTGCAAAGTTACACAGCCAGTAAATGATAAAACTGAAACTATTAAGATAGCTACTTTTCTCCGATGATGCCAACTTTTGCTACAAACTCCAGATGGTTTAGTTGGATAGGCAGGTCATACTTTGTTACATTTATTTATTTATTTATTAATCAATCAATCAATCACTCTAATGACAATTCCTACATGCATTGCTTCATTTCAACATCACCAATGCTGTCAAAGCTTATGGGATACTTATTTCCCAGATGTAGAAACTATTGCCAGGAAGCTGGAATGTAGCTGCATTGTGTTATTTCCATATACGAAGGGTCCCATATCAAAAAGGAGGCAAAATAAGATGCCCAGGGTCATGAGGAGGGGCCTACAGCATGCTGTGTGATGCCTGGTGGTCACTGCCAATCTGCATCCTAATCACGTGTCCTTTTTCCAATT
Organism: Oryctolagus cuniculus; assembly: GCF_964237555.1. NCBI lineage: Eukaryota > Metazoa > Chordata > Mammalia > Lagomorpha > Leporidae > Oryctolagus > Oryctolagus cuniculus. Next base: position 105,792,474 of record NC_091432.1, on the reverse strand, counting down.
TTTCAGCCCAAGTTAATACTTTTTTTTTTTCCTGCCCCACCTCTCTGCTTCCTTCCTTCCTTTTTGAAGTAGAATTTTATGTATACATCTTTCTACTGATTTTTTTTTAAATTAAGGTACCATCCAAAGGTAACTACTTTAGAGTATACAAATTCAATGGCTTTTAGTACAGTCACAGTTTTGTGCAGTTATCACCTCTGCTTAATTCTAAAAATGTTTCCATAACCACAAAAGAAAACTCCATATCCATAAAGTAATCACTTCTATTCTGTCCTGTCCTCAGCCCCTGGCAATACTGATTTACTTTCTCTTTATAGATTTACCTATTTTCATATGAATGGAATTATACAATATGTGGCTTTTGTTATATGGTGAATTACTCAGTGTAACAGTTTTAAGGTTCATCCAAGTTGGTCTGGTCCAGCTGATTTAAACAACTCAGTTTTAATGACCGAGTAATATTCTACTGTGTGTTTATGCAGTTGGCCCTCTATCTGAAGGTTCTACACTTGCAGATTCAGCCAACCAGGAATCGAAAATATTCTGAAAGAAGAAATTGTATCTGTTGAATGTGTCAGCCCCCTCCTCTCTTTTTTTAAGCATTAAACTGTTTATTGAAAGGCAGTGTGATGGGGTGGGGGTGGGGCAGGAAAGGAGCTAGGTCTTCCATCTCCTGGTTTTCTTTCCAAATGCCCACAACAGCCAGGGTTGAGCCAGGCCAAAGCCAGGAGGAGCCAGGAACTTCATTTAATCTCCCACGTAGGTGGCAGGAACCCAAGCACTTGGGTGATCACCTGCTGCCTCCCATGCATTAGCAGGAGACTAGGTTGGAAGCATAGCTGCTGGGACTGTGATATGGGATGGGGGCGTCCTAAGAGGTGGCTTAGTATGCTGCAGCACGGTGCCCTCTGCAGGCACACTGTATTAGATATTCTAAGTAAGAGGTGATTGAAAGTATATAGGAAGGCATACATAGGCTAAGTGTAAATACCGTGCCGTTTTATGTAAGGGGCTTGAGCACCTGAGGATTTTGGCATCCCTGGGAGTTTTGGAACCAACCCCCTATGGATGTGGAGGGACAGCTGTACTAGTGATGGACATGTGAATTACTTCCATCTTTTGGCTGTTGTAGATAGTTCTGCTATGAATGTTTGTGTACAACCTTCTGAATACCTGTTTTCCATTCCATTGGAATGTACCTAGGAATGGAATTGCTGAGTCGCATAGTAATTCTGTGTTTAATTTTTGAGAAACTGCCAGCTGTTTTTCATAGCAGATGTACCTGTGTGCAATGTAGTTTCTATACATCTTCACCAAACACTTAGTATTTTCCTGCTGTGTTTGATGATTACCAGTGCTCTTACTTGATTTGCATTTCCCTCATTGGCTAATGATATTAAGCATCTTTTCATAATATATCTTCTTTAGCAAAATATCTGGTCAAGTTCTTTGCCCATTTTTGAACTGGGTTACTTTACTTGGTTGTTGAGAGTTCTTTATGTAATCTGGATGCTAGATCCTTCTCAGCTAGGTGATTTGAAAATATTTTCTCCCATTCTGCAGGTTGTCATTTCATTTTTTAATGATATTCTTGATGCACAAAGATGTTTAATTTTGATGATATCCAATTTATTATTTTTTAATTTTATTTGTTGCTTGTACTTTTGGTATCTTATATAAAAATTCATTGCCAAATCCAGGATCATGAAGATTTTCCTTTGTGTCTTCCTTTAAGAATTTTCTAGTTTTAGCTCTTAGATTTAGGTTGTGGATCCATTTTGGGTTAATTTTTGTATAATGTGTAGGTTGGAGTTCAGTGTCATTTTTTTTGTTGTTGTTGTTTGTGGTATACAGTGTGCCAGCTTTATAGAAGAGACTACACAGTGTATCAGTTCATTTCCATTACTATAACAAAATTCCCAAGGCTGGGTACTTCATAAGAAAAGAGGTTTATTTAACTCACAGTTTTGCAGGCTGAAAGTCCAAGGTCAGGTGGTCCCCTCCATTTGGCCTCTGGTGAGGGCTCCCTTGGCTGAGACACAGCCTGGCAGATGGCATCACTGTAGGAGCAGGTGCAAGAAGGCGAGATCACACGGAGAGTGGGGGAGTGTCCAGTCTTGCTCTTTTGTAGCTCCTTTCTCATGAGAACTAACCAGGGTCTCATGAGAACTACATTAATTCCTTCTAAGTGTGACACTAAATGACCTAATCATTTCCCACTAGTTTGTCCCACCACAGAGATTCATGCATCTCCCGACACTGCATCCTTAGGAACAGGCTCCCAGCACACGGACCTATGGGGAACGCAGTCAGATCACGTCCAAAGCATAACAGATGGCATCCTTGCTGAAAATTAATTGAATGTAGAGTATGAGTTTATTTCTAGGCTCTCAGTTCTGTTCCATTGGTCTGCATATCTGTTTATGCCAGTTCTACAGTGTTATTATTACAGGAGCTTTGCAGTAAGTTTTGTAATTGGGAAGCGTGAGTCCTTTACGTTTGTTCTTTTCAATATTGTTTTGGCTTGTCAGGATCCCTTGAAATTCTGTACGAATTTGAGGATCAACTTTTCCATTTTTGCAGAAATGGCCTTTGGAATTCTGATAGGGTTTTCATTGAAGAGAGAGAGAGAGAGAATGTCTTCCATCCTCTGGTTCACTACCCAGATGGCTGCAACAGCTAGGGCTGGGCCAGGCCAAAGCCAGGAGCCAGGAACTTCTTCCAGGTCTCTCATGTGAGTGCAGGGGCCCAGGCACTTGGACTATCTTCTGCTGCTTTTCCCAGGCCATTAGCAAGAAGCTGGATTGGAAGTGGAGCAGGTGAGACAACCTGGCACCCACATGAGATTCTGGCATCACAGGTGGCAGCTTTACCTGCTACCTCACAATGCTTGCCCCTTATGTGCCAGTTTGATTGGGCCACAGGATGTCAAGACATTTGGTCAATTACTATTCCAGGTGTGTCTGTGAGGATATTTCTTTTTTTCTTTCTTTTTTTTTTTTATTAAAGATTGATTTATTTATTTGCAAGTCAGAGTTACACAGAGAGAAGCGAGGTGGGGGGAGGGAGAGAGAAAGGGGTCTTCCATCCAATGGTTCACTCCCCAATTGGCCACAATGGCTGGAGCTGCGCTGATCTGAAGCCAGGAGCCAGGAGCTTTTTCCAGGTCTCCCACGTGGGTGTAGGGGTCCAAGGACTTGGGCCATCTTCTACTGCTTTCCCAGGCAGAAACAGAGAACTGAATTGGAAGTGGAGCAGCCAGGACTCGAACCAGCACCCTTATGGGATGTCGGCACTTCAGGCCAGGGCGTTAACCCGTTGCACCACAGGGCCGGCCCCAAGGATATTTCTGAATGAGGTTAATGTTGAAACAGTACACCGAGGCCGGTGCTGCGGCTCAATAGGCTAATCCTCCGCCTGTGGCACCAGCACCCCAGGTTCTAGTCCCAGTTGGGGCGCCAGATTCTGTCCCGATTGCTCCTCTTCCAGGCCAGCTCTCTGCTGTGGCCCAGGAAGGCAGTGGAGGATGGCCCAAGTCCTTGGGCCCTGCATCCACATGGGAGACCAGGAGAAGCACCTGGCTCCTGGCTTCGGATCAACGCGGTGCGCCGGCCACAGTGCACCGGCCGCAGCGGCCACTGTGGGGTGAACCAACGGGAAAGGAAGACCTTTCTCACTGTCCACTCTGCCTGTCCAAAAAAAAAAAAAAAAAAGAAAAGAAAAGAAGCAGTACACTGAGTAAAGCAAACTGGCCTTCCTAATGTGGGGAGCCTCATTCAGTCAGTTGAAGATTTGGATAGAACAGAAAGGCCAAGGAAGAGGGAATTTCACCTTTCTAACTACCTGAGCTGGGACAACAGTCTTTGCCTGCCCTTATACTGGAATTTATATCAAGGGCTTTCCTGGTTTTGGGGCCTTAGACTTGGACTAGAACTCCACCACTTAGGCCAATTGTGGCATAGCTGGCAAAGCCACTGCCTGCAATGCCTGTATCCCTATGGGTGCTGGTTCGAATCTTGGGTATTCCACTTCCAATCCAGCTCCCTGCTAATGTTCCTGAGAGACCAGCAGGAAGGGGCCCAAGTCTGTACCCATGTTTGAGACCTGGAAGAAGCTCATAGCTTTGGCGTGGAGCCTGGCCTGGCTTAATCTTAACTGTTGTGGCCATTTGGAGAGTGAACCAGCAGGTGGAAGATCTCCCTCCCTACCTCCCTCTCTCCTTCCTCCCTTGTTACAGAGAGGCAGAGGCAGAGAGAGGTCCTCCATCTGCTGGTTCACTTCCCAGATGGCCGCAACAGCCGGAGCTGTGCTGATCTGAAGCCAGGAGCCAGGAGCTTCTTCCGGGTCTCCTACACAGGTGCTAGGGCCCAAAGACTTGGGCCATCTTCCCCTGGAAGACCTCTCTTTCTGTCTCTCCCTCTTGCTCTCTGTAACTCTGCCTTTCAAATAAAGAAAATAAGTCTTAAAAAAAAAAAAAAAAAAAAAAAAAAAAAAAAAACCTCCACCACTCGTTTCCTGCATCCAGTTTGCTGATTGCAGATCTTGAGACTTCTCAACCTCCGTTGCTATGTGATCCAATTCTTTATTGTAAATCCTTGTAATAAATCTCTGTTTATAAGTGGAGCATCCCTAATCCGAAACTCTGAAATCCAAAATGTTCTGAAGTCTGAAACTTTCTGAGTTGCCAGCATGATTTTGCTTATGGATTTGGGCTTTCAGATTAGGGATGCTTAACCAGTAGTCTGTGGGAAGTATTCTGAACTCTGGGGAAAAAAACCCAAAATCTGAAACACTTCTGGTCCCAGCATTGTGGATAAGGATGTTTAACCTCTATGTGAATGTACCTTGCATTGGTCTGTTTGTTTGAAGAACCATAATGCAGTCTTCTAATCCATGAACCTGAATGTCCTTCAGTTGTCAGATCGTCTCTTAAGTTAAAGAAGTTAAAGAAGCAACTATTTTGTAGCTGTCAGTATACAAATATTTCACCTCCCTGATTAAATTTATTCCCAGATGTTTTATTCTTTTGGGTGAAGTGTACATGGAATTTTCTTAATTTCCTGTTTGGGTTATTGCTGTATGGAAGCAACCGAATTTTGCATGTTTCTTGTACTTTAAAACTTTGCTAAGTTTGTTTATTAGCCCTATTAATGTCTCTGTAGATTCTTTGTGGTTTTGTGAATGTAGGATTATTATGTCATGTGTGAATAGTAATAATTTTACTTTTTCATTTCTAATTTGTATACATTTATTTCTTTCTCTTTGGCTAGAATCTAACAGTACCTAACATGGCAATGGTGAAAGTGGGCATCTTTGTCACATCCTTAATTTTATTTGGGAAGTTTTCAGTCTTTCGGCATTTAACTCTCAGAGAATATTATCCGTGGTATTTTTTTTCTAATAACAGCCCTTTCTCATGCTGAAGACGTTTCCTTTCTATTTCTAGTTTTTTGCTTGTTTTTATCATGTGTGGATGTTGTGTTCTGTCAAATTTTTCTGCATCAACCAAAATGATCGTTCTCAGTGTGGTGTACCACAAGGTTTAGTTGTCAAGCTGCTTTCCTTTTTATGTTGTGGGCAATAACATTCTCCTAGGCAGCCAATTGCAAATATTTGACTAAGCTTTATCTCTTCAATCTTGGAGCTGCTTATAGTATATCCTGCTTCCCATTTTTGCCTGCCAGCATCCTGCCTCTCATCATAACTGGTTTACTCAGTAGGCTTGTAACTCACAGTTAAGCTCTCCTCTCTTTCCCTTTGAACCAGTTGTTTACATGTGCTGACTTCATCTTCTGAAGTCCCTTTTTCACCCTGATATATCTTCCCTACTGAGGCACCTGTAATGCAGATCCATTCATTGTTCATCAGATAAAGTCTGAACTCATCGTGACTCTTGGAACCCTTCAGCAGGGCTGGAATTTGGCCTTGCAGCTGAGACTGGTCACGTGGGATGCCTGTGTCTCACATCTTAGTGCCTAGATTCGAGCCCTAGCTCTGGCTTCTGATTGCAGCTTCCTGCTGATGCACACCCTGGGTGGCAGCAATGAGATGACTCAAGTAGTTGGATCCCTGCCACCCATGAGTAAAACCTGGATTGAAGTCCTGGCTCTTTGCTTTGATTTTGGCTAGCCCAGTCCCAGCCATTGTGGGTATTTGGAGAATGAACAAGCAGATGGGGGTTCACATGCTCTATCTCTGTATTTTTGTGCACCTTTCAAATAAGAGTAAAAAAAAAGAGGCATTCATAATCCAATCCCACTTTATCTTTCTGATCTCTGTTATTTATTAGAAATGGAAACTGCACCCTGAGATCTGTGTAACAGTAACTTAAGATTTTACTATTGTTAGGATCCTAAAACTATAGGCTTATGAATTTAATTCTCATGTTTTCCCCAGTATTTTCCAAGCTTCTCAATTCACCTTTGCAATATTTTTTTTTCTTTAACAGGCAGAGTGGACAGTGAGAGAGAGACAGAGAAAAAGGTCTTCCTTTTTGCCTTTGGTTTACCCTCCAATGGCCGCCACGGCTGGCGCACTGCAGCCGGCGCACAGTGCTGATCCGAAGGCAGGAGCCAGGTGCTTCTCCTAGTCTCCCATGGGGTGCAGGGCCCTAGCACTTGGGCCATCCTCCACTGCTTTCCCGGGCAACAGCAGAGAGCTGGCCTGGAAGAGGGGCAACCGGGACTAGAACCCAGTGTGCTGGCGCTGCTAGGTGGAGGATTAGCCTATTGAGCCGCGGCGCCGGCCATTTGCAATATACTGTTAAAAATGATATTTTCCTGGGGCAGGCACGATGGCACACTGGTTTAAGCTGCTGCTTGGGAGGCTTGCATCCCACATCTGAGTGCCAGTTTGAGTCCCAGCTGCTGCAAATCCAGCTGCCTGTATATGCAACTGGGAGGCAGTGGAAGATGGCTTAGGTGCTTGGATCCCTGCCGCCCACGTGGGAGACCTTGTGGAGTTCCTGATTCCTGGCTCAGCCTAGCCCAGCCCAGGCAGTTGCCGCCTTTTGGAGGTGTGAACCAGTAGATGTCACTCTTTTAGATAAATAAAATAACTCTTTGAAAAAATGATATTTTCTGGCCGGCGCCGCGGCTCACTAGGCTAATCCTCCGCCTAACGGCGCCGGCACACCGGGTTCTAGTCCCGGTTGGGGCGCCGGATTCTGTCCCGGTTCCCCCTCTTCCAGGCCAGCTCTCTGCTGTGGCCAGGGAGTGCAGTGGAGGATGGCCCAGGTGCTTGGGCCCTGCACCCCATGGGAGACCAGGAAAAGCACCTGGCTCCTGGCTCCTGCCATCGGATCAGCGCGGTGCACCGGCCGCAGTGCACCAGCCGCGGCGGCCATTGGAGGGTGAACCAACGGCAAAGGAAGACCTTTCTCTCTGTCTCTCTCTCTCACTGTCCACTCTGCCTGTCAAAAAAAAAAAAAGATATTTTCCCTGATTTTTGGAGATTCATTCTGTTGTATCTGTGGACAGATTCTTTGAGCCTTAGACAATGAATTGAATGAGACTCACACAGCAAGTGCAGGCAACAGATATTTATGATAGCGAGTGAAGTATACTTCACAAGGAGAGTAGAAGTGGGCCTCTGAGAAGAACTCAGCTAAGTCGAAGACTCAGCTCAGAACGTCCGCCCATGGCCACAAAGCAAAAGTACACACCATTAGACTGCAGGAGTGGGCCTCTGAGAGAGTTCAAGGCCCTGAATTTAATTTGCCTCGTTAATTTATAGCCAGATTTTTAGAGGGTAGAGAGTTGTTGCCAGGAATACTCTGGCCAGAAGCCCTGGATGGAGGGATGCTGCCATCCCAAGCTGAAAGAGGGTTGTGGGGACTCAGGCCAGGTGTTCTGTGAAGCAGAGCTCATATTCCTCTCAAGATTAGCTTTAGGGACTCTTCCTGGACTGGCCTGGGTTGTGTCTTTTTTTTTTTTTTTTGAAGATAATATGATAGGTGTATAGTTCAGCAGATTGAATATTTTTTTTTTTTTTAGATTTATTTATTTATTTGAAAAGCAGAGTTGGAGAGAGGGAAAGACAGAGAGAGAGATCTTCCATCCACTGGTTTACTTGACAAATGGCTGCAATGGCCAGAGCTGGGCCAATGCAAAAGCAATAGCCAGGAGCTTCTTCCAGTCTCCCATGTAGGTACAGAGACCCAAGCACTTGGGCTGCCTTGTGCTACTTTCCCAGGCACACTAGCAGAGAGCTGGATCAGAAGTGGAGCAGTTGGGACTTGAACCGGCTCTGCAGGTGGTGCTTTTACATACTATTGCCACGGTGCTGGCCTTGGCCTGGGTTGCTCTTTATCTCTTGCATGTGGGTAGACTGCCTTTGAGCTTTCTAAATTCTCACTTAGCATTTTAAAGCACATAAGACAGCTTTAACTTTCTCTGAAATTTTTTTGAACTTTTCTCCTTGCCTCTCTCTCTGGGCCCTAGCTATCTCCTGCCCAAGTACCATACAACAGTATAATGGCTTCCCAGTCTTACTTCTCATATTTAGCTAAGCCATGCATTCAAAGAAAGGAAAAGAAAGTGTTATAAACTGATAAAAGCAAGATGCTAGATATTAGGTACAGGATGAAAAAATACTGTATATCACAGTTTCTAGAAAGGTATCTTAGAAACTATTAAAAGTAGTCATCCCTGGGAAATGGAATGGTCGCAGAAAGAAGAGATTTCCTTTCTACTTAACATCCTTTTATGCTGGATATTTGGAATTTCTTACTCAGTGCATATGAAAAATCTGAAAAAGTACATGATTTGTTCTTTTTCTTTCTTGATTTTAAGTTTCAGTTCAAACCTGTACACCATATAAGAGCATCTAAATTTTAAAAGTTTTTAATGGCCTTTTAAAAAATGTAAGCCAGTTTATAAACTAAAACAGACATACTCATATACCAGACTTTTCCATCATTCACATAGATTCACATGTAAGCCTTTACTGGGGGATTTAGGTGTATCCACAAAAACTACTATTTATTGCTTTTAGAGAGTTGTATCCTTGTGGCTCTTTAAGTTTCTATTCCATGAATAAATTGGACCAGCATGAAGTTACTGCAGGAAGAAACACTGAAAAAAATACCAGGTCTTTTGTGGATCCTTCCTTGTTTTGTGGAGGTTGACAAGGTTAGCAGTGGTATCAGAATGTAATTATTAAGACACTGTTAGCCAGACTGTTTCTGGAATTGATGCCATATATTTCCTTTAACTCTTCCTAAGATTTTGTTTGTTTCCCTTGGGTACTTAAGTTGTTTTTCAAATGGGAAAGCCAGATCTTTAGCTTTGGAGGGGATTGTCTTAGTAGTTTTTTGGTGTAAAGGAACATTTCATAGTTGTTTAATGTTAAATACAGAAATGTCTCTGAAAGACCAGGCAGTTTAGATCAGAAAAATGTTCATCAGGATGATGAAAATAGCATTCCTGTTTGAAGAGATGGAATAATTTAGGCAGTTGAGCACAATGCTTAGTTAGATGCTCTAAAAATTAGTAATTAGTAGTTTTGCTTTATTTGATCAGAAAGTTTTAACTTAGTTGCTGTTGGATTAGGCCAGTTGTTGTTTGTTAGAAAAACTTGATAGCTTAATATTTTTATTGCCTGAGTAATCCTTTTCATTGCATATTGTGAGGTAAGTTACTGTCTTTGCTTGAAGACGGTGTCAGCTGTGAGAATTGGCCTGGACTGCACCTAAGCCACGGAGTGGCTGAGGCTGAGGCTGGCGAGCCTGAGCTCCCTCCTTCAGAGTTGTGTGTGCGCCTTTCTTCACTGCCTCTGGGTAGGAAAAGAGAGTACTTTTTGTTTCATGAAAATGATATGAATTTAGCTGCGGAAGTACAAACCTGTTAGCTCTTGCTAGTTACTTGACTTTCGTGGGACAGGAGCACGGGCTTTGTCCTGTCTCTATTTGGGCGTGTACTTTATACACAGCAGTGTCATTAACAGTGGAGCTAATACTTAAATTTACTTTCTGTGATGTTCGGGAAAATCAGTGAATTAATCATGTAGTAGGATTCTGATTGCTTAGTTTGTTACTATAAAATTGTTGTTTAATACCTAGTACTTCCTAGGATTTTGAATATGGGTACTGCTGAGAACATAGGTTTAGCTAAATATTTATAAAACTGAGGCATGTCATAGAATTTGTATCTGTACATCCATAGTATAGCTTAATACTTGTGAACTTTGCTACCCTTTTTTTTTTTTTTTTTTTTTTTTTTGACAGGCAGAGTGGACAGTGAGAGAGAGAGACAGAGAGAAAGGTCTTCGTTTGCCATTGGTTCACCCTCCAATGGCCAGCGCACCATGCTGATCTGAAGGCAGGAGCCAGGTGCTTTTCCTGGTCTCCCATGGGGTGCAGGGCCCAAGCACCTGGGCCATCCTCCACTGCACTCCTGGGCCACAGCAGAGAGCTGGCCTGGAAGAGGGGCAACCGGGACTAGAACCTGGTGTGCTGTCGCCGCAGTCGGAGGATTAGCCTATTGAGCCGCGGCGTCGGCCTACCCAAATTCTTAGTAACTGCCTTTGATTTATCTTTTAAGACATTAGATGATAAATGGGTTTTGTAAACCTTAACTTCCTGATTTGCCTGATGGCTGCCTATAAAAGGTTGTCATAAGGACCACAGGTACTTGCATATAAGACATGTGTTTACTGACATGAGGTGAGTGTTCAATCAATGCCAGTTAGAATTTTTACCAGTACTGTCCTATGAATGAGTCAAATTAGACTGTTATTATATGACTGTTGCATTAAAGGAGGAAAAAAAATCATATTTAAAACAATTAAGAGAGCCACATATTGAGAAGTACCAGGTAAAGATACAAGTTCATTCATTCACAGGCTCTTTTCATTCCTTCAACATGGGAAGTTAGAAAGGGAGACAATAGTGTGGACCAACATTCTTGGACACACTGTGTGGAGGAGGTAAGATGAATGTATCCCTTGCCTGGAGGTTGGCATTTGTAGTTTAACAAGGTAGGAGGTGATCCTAGCGTAACAGGGGCAACACTCCCAGGCATGAGAGAAGGTGGCAGAAGTTGAGCTGGCTAATGTTGGAATCAAGGAATGGTCTTTGAATGTCAAGATGAGGTGATTTGGATTTAAATCATCATGTAGAACATTGTTCTTGGAGCTGTAAAAATAGTTTTATACAGTATGTTTGAAAATCTCTTCCCAATAGCTTTCTTTTTTTAAAGATTTATTTATTTATTTAAAAGTCAGAGTTACACAGAGAGAGGCAGAGAGAGAGAGAGAGAGAGAGAGAGAGAGAGATCTTCCATCTGCTGGTTCACTCCCCAACTGGCTGCAACGACTGGAGCTGCACTGATCTGAAGCCAGGAGCCAGGAGCTTCTTCCAGGCCTCCCATGTGGGTGCATGGGCCCACACATGTGGGCCATCTTCTACTGCTTTCCCAGGCCATAGCAGAGAGCTGGATCGGAAGTGGAGCAGCTGGGACTTGAACCGGCGCCCATATGGGATGGTGGCACTGCAGGCGGTGGCTTTACCTGTTACTCCACAGCGCCAGCTCCCCCCCCCCCATAGCTTTTAAAAATGGAAACTAAAGAATTTGTTTTGCTTTCCTGAGTATATTATCCTAGAAAATATACTGTTACTGTCAACTGCTACCTATTACAGAGTGGACAAATAGAGTGAGAGTATTAGAGTGTAACTGACTTTCAGTAAAATAGTTAATATCTGAAAACCAGTTTTCATTGATTCACATTTATTTGCATCTCAGGTTCTCTGAAATTGGAATGTTGCTTTACATGTACTGTCCTCCAAGTAGCAGATATAATTGTCATCGTCTGCACATGTCTGCTCTTGGTCATAGCTGATCTTGCTGTGTAAGGACAGTCAAGTTATCAGCACTGTTAGTACCACCCAGTTTACTTGTCATTTAAAGTGTCTTTTATGGGGCTGGTGTGGTGGTGCACTTGGTTAATCCTCCTGCAGCGCCAGCATCCCATATGGGTGCTGGGTTCTAGCCCTGGATGCTCCTCTTCCAGTCCAGCTCTCTGCTGTGGCCTGGGAAGGCAGTGGAGAATGGCCCAAGTGCTAGGGTGCCTGCACCCGTGTGGGAGACCAGGAAAGAAGCTCCTGGCCCCTGGCTTCAGATCGGTGTAGCTCTGGCTGTGGTGGCCGTTTGGGGAGTGAACCAACGGAAGGAAGGCCTTTCTCTCTGTCTCTCTCTCTCTCTCTCTCACTGTCTGTAACTCTACCTGTCAAATAAATAAATAAATAAATAAAAATTTTTAAAGTGTCTTTTAGAAAATTTCTCTGCGATTCAGCATGGAAATGGAAAAAAAAAAAAAAGACAAAACTGTCCATGAAGAAAAGCTTGGAAACCAAAGGATATAAGTTGATTTTACATGAACCAAAATACTTACCATTGGAGAAATGAATACAGTTTTCTATTTTCTTGCAAAGCTACAATCAAATGTTTTTCCTAAAAAAGAAGATTCCATAGGTATATTGAACCATGTTAAGTTTTGTTGCTGAGAAAAATGCTAAAGAATTGCTAATCACATACTGGGCAGTGTACCTGGAAGCAGGGGAAGTTGCTGTAGTCCTCAGTATGGATGAGAGAATTCAGAGCTACAAGAAGCAGGTGTGACTGATTCATGTGTCAAGAATGTCAGTGGGGCACTGTGTCATAGTTTTTCTTTCTTAGTTTATAACCAGTGACACTTTCAATTTAGTAAAATATGGTATTTATCTCTCTACTTCCTCATGATAGCTTGTTTGGAACAGATTGTGCTACTAAGTAATCAAACTCGTGATTATAAAAATGCAAGCAAAATTTTAAAAAGGGAGGGGAACTTTTTAAGATGCGAAGATCAAGGTCAAAATATAAGAATAAAATACTTGCATTGTTTTCTGTTAGCTGGGTCTTGCCTGTGTCCTTGTCTTCTCAGATCCAGCCTGGCATATTGGTTAGTGTGCAGACTCTGGAGTCATGCAGCCTGGATGCAAACTCCAGGCCCACTCTGTACTGGCAGTAACCTGTGTAAATTACCTAACATCTCTGTGTCAGTGTTCTGTTAAATGAGCATAATACCTATCTCATACATTTGTTAGGGGAGTCAAATGAGGTAAATTAGTTATTACATGCAAAGTGTTTAGAATAGCAGCTGGCTAAAAGTAAACAGTGCATGTTAACTGATGTTTTTTACTGGGATTGTTTCTTGTGAATCGGAAGTGTTAGTTACTATACGGAGTGATTCCAAATGGAGATGTGATTATCCATCCCATTGCCATCTTCTTGGTCCCAGTTTGGGGTGTATTGATTTTGTTTGCGTGTTTAGAAAATTGCAGTGTGTGATTGAACTATACAGATCCACTCGTTTTCTCAGAGTAAGATCAAGTGGGACTAGAATTAGTTTGGAAAAGTTTTTAATACTTTTTCTCCAAGTCATATGCCATGTTTTCAGCTTTTGCCAAGACTAAATCCCAACACCTCTTAGTCTGGTGTTCACTCTCCCAGTGCAAAGACAGGGACTGGCTTTGACAAGGCTCTGAGCCTCTGGGGCTGCTGGTCTCAGCAGAGCAGGGCTCCATTTCTGGCCTGTGACTCCAGCTTGTGCCTAGAACAGCAGGCCACTGGTGCTTTCCTGATGGCTCTGGAGGGCTGTTTCAGCTAGTTATTTCTAGTCGTATGATGTTGTGTTGCCTTGGGCCCTCAGCTGTTGAAGAATGCAGGATACTGTTTCTGTCACAGGTGGCCGAGAATGTGGACTCCTCTCTGAGACGTAGTATGAACTGGAGGGGTAGTTAATGGTGAAACATCAGCTACTGAATCGGGACCTAACTCTAGGAGTGATATAAATTCGATTTTTTTCTCACTAAACTAATTTTGAACTAGTATGTTTTTAGTGTTCATCTAAAAAAATCCCTAGGTTTTAGGTTGGGCCAGCCAGTTTAAAATGGAACTGCACTTGTAAAGAAATGTTTCGTGTTAACTCGGTGCAGGATAGAAGGAAATAGTAGGGTGACAGCTTCAGGCTGAAAAGGGGTTGTAAACTCATCTTGTGGTAGCTGGAAGTTAACAAATTAGGTTTTCCTTAATGAAGAGGAAATATTCCATAGTTCATTCCCCAGGGAAATACTCCATAGTTCATTTTATTTAATAACTCAGAAATTCTACCTTTGATTATACTTCCCTTTCAGCCATCAAATCTTAAGTTTTAAATATGACGTTGGTGGTACTGATCATTTGTTATTTATATGATTGGGAACTTACTGTCAGTGAAAAATGACACACACAAAGGGCATGTGTAGTGAAGCTCAAAATAGTATGTCTTCACATCCATGCGAACTCCCTGGCCTGCCTCTGTGGCCTGCATATGCACTGCTCACAGAAAGAAGACCCTGAGGCGCTATAATCAGTCAGTGAGGCAAGACTGGTAGGTTGAAATGTTTCTGTGTTTGTAGTTGTACTATTTACTCATATTTCTTTCATGTGTGCCAAAAGTATTTTCTGTGATGAAACTTCTGAATGAGTAATGAATTTGGCATTTCAGAATGTGTCTGACCATCAGTGTCTTGTTGCTCGGAGGGTGTCAGTTCTTCAGAGGAGAAAATACAAGTCTCACGCCTGTTGATCCAAGATGCTTTTCTTCTTCTCTGACATATGTCTATGATTTTATTTTGTTTCTCAAATGTAGAGCTGCCAAATGCTGCTAAATCAACTGAGAGAAATCACAGGCATTCAGGACCCTTCCTTTCTTCATGAAGCACTAAAGGTTGGTTTCCAGACTCCTATTAGCCAAAGCCTTTAAAACAGTAGCCCATATCGTGGTTGTGGCAGTTCAAGATGCTTTTAGACCCAAAGGAAAGCAACACAGGGACAGAAGATCGATAGGTCAGATGACCCTATACCTTCAACCTATAAATTATCATGGAGTAGGAGAGACTTGAACAGGTGTATTAGTCAGCTCTTTATTACTCTTTAAACATTTTTAAATTTGATTTATTTATTTGCAAGCAGAGACGGAGCGATCTTCCATTTGTTGGATTATTGCCCAAATGTCTGCAAGAGCCAAGAGGAGCCCAGAACTCAGTCTGAGTCTCCTTCACGGGTGGCAGGGATCCAAGTACTTGCACCATCACCTGCTGTCTACCAGGGTGGCCATTAGCAGGAAGCTGCATCACACGCGGAGCTGGGACTTGAACCCAGGTACTCCAAATGTGGCATGCAGGCATCCCAAGTGGCATCTTCACCATTGCACCAAACCCACCAGAGCTCATCATTGCCTAAACTACAGTATGTGAGATGCGCTTCTTGGGAAGGAAAAGTTTTGTTTTGGCTTACACTTTGAGATTCACCGTTCAAGATTGGGTGACCCCATTAGTCTAGCATCCGGTGGAGGCTGGCAGTGGCAGAACATGTGCTGAGGACAATTGCATGGTGAGCCAGGAAGCAGAGAGAGCGATGTTAGGCCAAACTTGGCTTAAATTAGCCCTTTTTCTAGAGCTACCACCCAAGGGCAAGCC
The DNA here is from genome assembly GCF_964237555.1 of Oryctolagus cuniculus. Classification (NCBI taxonomy): domain Eukaryota; kingdom Metazoa; phylum Chordata; class Mammalia; order Lagomorpha; family Leporidae; genus Oryctolagus; species Oryctolagus cuniculus. The sequence continues at coordinate 105,776,978 of NC_091432.1, read as the reverse complement.
TCCAGTGACTTAAGGACCACCCACTGGCCCTAGCTTCCAGGGGCCATAATTAGGTCAAGTCTCCACCCTCATCCAGACTCAACAGCATTTAGCATTAATCCATTTTACCATTAACATAAGACTTAGGGGTTTAAACATCTGCATGAGTTTGGGGACCGAAGTCCACTTTAGTCCATAACAGGTGGGAGACCCCATAGAGCAAAGATTTGCGTTATATAGAGACCTCAGGTGCATCCTGATCCAGACCAACAAACTGGGGACTGTTTGAGTCACAGAAGTCTGAAGTGGTTATTTGATCCTGAAAAGCTGCTGTTACTTTTGAAGTATGACAGTAGTAAAGGCTATATTTTTAAAAAGGTATATTCTGAAATATTGACCAGTTGAAATGAGATGTTTAGCATTTGCTTCAAACTCTGAGAAAATAGGCAGTAGAGGTGAAACAAGATTAACTGTGACTTGATAATTGTTGAAACTAAGTGATGGCTACATGGGGTTTAATTATTCACTGTGCTTTTGTAAATGTTAGAAATTACTCCCAGTAAAGGTTAAAAACAAATATGGTCACCTCTACAAAATATGATAACTGTTGGCACTTTTATTATAGAGGCTGACTTCATTTAGAATTTGTTATGTTGGGGCTGGCGCTGTAGCATAGGAGGTAAGGCTGCCACCTGCTGCACTGTCATCCCATATGGGCAGCGATTAGAGTCCCAGCTGCTTCACTTCCAGTCCAGCTCCCTGTAATGTTCCTGGAAAAGCAGCTGAAGACGGCCCAAGTCCTTGGACCCTTGCACCCACATGACAGACCCAGAAGAAGCTCCTGGCTTCAAATTGGCCCAGCTCCAACTGTTAGCAGCGCTTTGGAGAGTGAACCACTGGATATAAGATCTCATTCTCTCTCTGTCTCTCTTTCTCTCTCTCTTTCTTTCTTTCTCTTTCTCTTCTCTGTTAATTGTGCCTTTCAAATAAATAAATATATTTTTTTAAAAATTTATTTATTTGAAAGGCAGAACTACAGAGAGGCAGAGGGTGGGGGAGAGAGAAAGTCCAGCATCTGCTGGTTCACTCCCCAAATGGCTACAACAATCAGACCAGATCTCTGTCTGAGTCTCCCATATTGGGGGCAGGGACCCAAGTACTTGAGCTGTCATCTGCCTCCCAGTTTGCACATTAGCTGGAAGCTGGATCAGAGCAGAGCCAGGACTTGATCACAGATGCTCCAGTACGGATGCAGGCATCCAAAGCAGCGCCCTAAACACTATACCAAACGTTTGCCTGAATTAGATGTTTAATATATGCTTTAAGCATATTAGACCTGTTCTCGACCGTTACTGTCATTTTGTGCCTTCTACCTAGAATTATGCTTGGACTCACTTAGCGTGTTACCATGGCAGACAGGAGCTATAACCAGAAAATGGATTTGCTATTTTAGATTCTGTGATGCATTCCTTTTGAAGTTTCTATTGTTTTTTCCTCCCTTTAGGCCAGTAATGGTGACATCACGCAGGCAGTCAGCCTTCTCACTGATGAAAGAGTGAAGGAGCCCAGTCAAGACACTGTTGCCACAGAGCCATCTGAGGTGGAGGGGAGTGCTGCCAACAAAGAAGTGCTAGCAAGTGAGTATATCCTGTGCTGCTCATTCTCTGAGTCGGCAGAGTAAGAAGTCAGTTCTGTGTGTTTCCTGTTCATCACATCACCTCTTTGGAAGGAACAGTAGAGATAGTGACTTGTCAAGCCCTTATACTGTGCCAGCCACAGCTCCAAGCACTTAAATGCTTTCATTCATTCATTCATTCATTCATTATTTAGCATGTGTTTTAATGAGTGCCAATGACATTTCAAGCATCTTGAACTCCTGCCTTCATGTAGCTTATTTTTTAGTAGGAGGAGATCAACAAGTAAACAATAAATTATGTAGTACATTCCAGCATGATAAGCACGATGGAGAAAGGTGAAGGACAGAATGAAAGAAATGAAAACAGAAGTGCTGGGACTGGATGTCAAATAGGATGGGCCTTTTGAGAGGTTCAGGTAAGGGGAGACTGTAAGTCACGCCAGGCCCGAAGATGGGACTATACCTGGGCTTGCTTCAGGGGCCCCACGGGGGCCCACGCTGAGGCTTGGTAGGTGAGGAAGGCAGGAAGAGATGAGGCCTGGGAGAACAGGCATCAGATCATACAGAGCTTACCAATAGACCAGCTTTGCTCTGACATAATAAAAACAAAATTCCAAAGTGTATAAACTGAAAACATATGCCTAATAATCAGTGTTTAAGTGCTTTAACTTATTTAGACACTGAAAAAGCTAGCTAGCCATTGTCACTTGTTATTTCTCTGTTAACCATTTTCACAGCAAGTGGATGGCAGGCTGTTGTCACCTGAGCAAGAACTCAAGAGTTAAATACATGGGTGTTTTGTTGAATTTAATGTAACATGACTTTCAGATTCATTATACCAGCAACATTAAACTAGTTTTATTTGCTGGAGATTCTCCAAAGAAACATAAAACTTGCAAGTGCTTCTTTATTTCAGACCCTACTTGGTACTATGTAGACAGTATACAAATATATACATACAGGCAAACATGTAGATACAACATAAAGTATACATTTGTACACAAACATATATCCATAAAAATAGAAACAAAAATCTTACAACTTTCATTTAAAATCTTTATTTTCTAGCTTGTAAATGGGTTTCTTTCCCTCCATAGACTGCTGTCAGCCTTTTGATTATTTGTTCTGCCCCCTTGCACGATGGTTATCTTGGCAACCTAGGTGGTATGGGCAGGGGCTTAGAATTGGGTGATCCCTAGAAGGCTGCCACTCATCATAGGTAGTGAGCCCTAACACTTCACGAGGCTGTTAGTTGCTTAAAACACCTCAAAAATATTGAAAAGAGCAATGCCTTTTCTCTTTGGAGAGAGGGCATTCATAGAGTCATCTATCTTGGTGATCAAGCAAAGCATTTAAAGTCTAATTGTAAAATTCAAAATAGGCATAGGACATCCCATGAGCTCAGTTATGTTAGGCTTATGAGTGCTCACTAAAACAAAACTGAAACCTGGCGTCTTTGCCTGATGTCCAGACACCAGGACAGAACGCAAACTTTTAACCGCAGTCTCTTGCCTAGCATCAGAGACAAAATCTAAACTAAAAACTCAGTCTTTTGCTTAATGGCAGGAAGTGAAATTCTCCCACAAAGGACAGGAATATCAACAACGAGAAGTACAAAATAAAAGTTTCAGACTGCAACCAAAATGCATTTGGAAGTTGGAATCCAGGAGGACTTACTCTGTGGCCGGCATGCCCAGGGATGGAGAGACAGCAGTGACTGTGGGCCTGTACCTGGCGGAAGTCCAAAGGGAGTTCTAAGATTGGCCAGGATCCTGCTGGCTCCCCATGCATGTCAGCTGAGAATCAGATCAACCTAGTTGAGAACAAAGAAAAGAGTATTTTTGGGGGGCTTCTTAGGATTGTAATTCAATCAGCCTTGAAAATGTGCTCCAAGGTGTTTACCACTTGGTGGCTGCATTTAAAGCTTAAAATCATAGGGAGGTGGTGGTTACTTCATTTACTTGTTAGGAATTGTGATGGTTACTCACAGGAGTCAAACTGTCTTTAAGAAAGGGATTGGGTATTGTCTCAATCTCTTGGTTATTGAGGGGAAGCCGGGGTGGGGTTACAAATGGTTAATAAGAGCTGGCGAATTGCAGTTTGGTGCAGTTCAAAGATCAGCATGCATGTGTGTGCATGTATGTGGGTAGCTAAGATCAAAGGTTCAGCTGGGGACCTGTCTGAAATGATTGACATGGCCTCCTGACTCTAGTCCCCTGAAACAGTGCTCTTCCATTTTTATTTTCTTCCTTGATATCTTGAGGGTGTGATCCATACTGAGTTGATTTTTGTGTGTGGTGTTTCGTAGGGGTTCGACTTCATTCTTTTGCATGTGGATACACAATTACCCCGTACCATTTGTTGAAAAGGCACTCTTTCTCTGTTGAGTTGTCTTGGTACCTGTGTTGAAAATCAGTTGACTATAAATGTGAGGGTTTATTTGTGGACTGTGAAGTTCAGTTCTGTTGGTCTATGTGTCTAACCTTATGCCAGCAGCATACAGTCTTGATGACTGCGTTGATTACTGCAGTATCTGTTACACAGGTAGGCCATTGTAGTGAAGTATTTTCTGGTTTTGTGAATCCCTTCACCTTTTTTCTTTGACCACAGACCGAAGGGCAGTGTTTCTTGCATGTAGATTAATTAAATTTCTGTTTGTCTTACAGAAGTGATAGACCTTACTCATGATAACAAAGATGATCTTCAGGCTGCCATTGCTTTGAGCCTATTGGAGTCTCCCAAAATTCAATCTGATGGAAGAGATCTTAACAGGTTATTGATTTATTATCTTTGCTCCCCACATTCATATGTAGATCAGAATGCCACTCAGGAATAATTCTGCCAAGCTCCTGTTTTTTAAAAATGTATTTATTTTCATTTTATTTGAAAGGCAGAGAGGCAGACAGTTATAGAGAGATCTTCTGTCTGCTGGTTAACTCCCTAGATGCCCACAATAGCCAGGGCTGGGCCATGCCAAAGCCAGTACCCTGAAACTTCATTCAGGTCTGCCACGTGGGTGGCAGGGACCCAAGTGCTTGAGCCATCATCTGCTGGCTCCAAGGGTACACCGTAGCAGCAAGCTGAATCAGAAGCAGATTAGCCGGGGCTTGAAGCAGGCACTCAGGGATGTGGGCATCCCAGCAGGGTCTTAACCACTGTGCCAAATGCCTGCCCCCAAGTTCCTTTAATGGTCCCTGAATGAAATTTCTCTTGTAAAAAACTTTGAAATAACACTGGCTAACTTTATGGCTCACTTTTGAAAAAATAAAAAATAAAAAGAGTTTTATTGTAGTATGTAGTCTTTGAACAGAATTCTGCAAAGTTTTGTTGTTTGCGTGGCCACTGAACTAAAACCAACATCCTAATCCAAGATACCTGATAGATACATATTCACTTTGTGAACTGTGAGGCTTGTGCTATTGGGTATTTTTAAATATTCCGGAAGTGATCAGAGGCATATATATTTTGAACTGGTAATTATTTGGTTGTCTGATGCTACTACTTACAGACATCCACTCCCACTTTTTGCCTGTCAGTTTCTGGACATGTTTATTTCCTCACAGGGACACAGGGCTGGGTTTTGTGTGCTGGGCAGGTTGGGGTCTCTTACCCCTTTCATTGCCAAGGTATTGGAAAAGTGTTGTTGAAATCTAAAACTTTGAATCTGGTAGACTTAAATATTCTTAATTCTCAACTCTGCTTTGTTGTGAGCCTTACTAGTAATAATCTCTGTTAGAAAAAGATGAAAATGTCTGCATTGTTCTTGCGTTATATCTTGTAGTTACTAAATAACCAGTGGCTACCCAATGAATAGTTTTTCTGAGGCTCCTGATTATGACAGGTTTCCAACATCTTCCATCTAGTGTATTTTTCTTTAACTCTTTTCTTCTTGTGGCATCTTGACACCATATAGGATGCACGAGGCAACCTCTGCAGAAACGAAACGCTCAAAGAGAAAACGCTGTGAAGTCTGGGGAGAAAACCCCAACCCCAATGACTGGAGGAGAGTTGATGGGTGGCCAGTTGGTCTGAAAAATGTGGGCAATACATGTTGGTTTAGTGCTGTTATTCAGGTATGATACTTTGAAGAAACAACTGCGTCTTCTATAAATAATCCTGTAATTTATTAAACTAAAATGTGAAAAGCATAGCGTTGAAAATTAAAACATAAAACTGGGGAATTTTCCCAATGGCATTGTTTTTTGGGTTGCTTTCTTGTGTTTGCATTACATGCACTGATGTCCAGGTTTGGCAGAGCCAGTACACAGCCTTCTGTGATTGTAAATATATTGAGTAGGTTTTCCGGTGAGCATGTCGTGAATTCTGTATTCCAGCAAAGCAAGAGTAATTAAGCAGAAATCAGTCTGGGAGCTGTCATAGACATCCAGGCAGGAGACAGGGGCAGCCTGCGGTAGAGAGAGGTTGGAAGTCATGGAAGGAGAGAATGAAAGCACTTCAAGTACCAAGGAGATCAAGTCTATGGGATTTGGTGAGTGACTGGATATAGGATTTATGCAGCAAAGAGTTGAGAAGAAAGACTCCGAGGTTTCCAGCAGGAGTAACTAGGTGAATGATAGTGACATTGACACGGGAGGAGGAATAATTTAGTGCATTAAGAATGGAGTTTAGTTCAGTTTTAGACATGCTGCATTTGAAGTGTCTGTGTAAGACAACCATAGGGAGGTATACCATGTAGCGGTTATTGAAGGGGGGCTGTACTTCAGAGAAAAGGTCTAGGCTGCAGAGGTAATTCTGGGAATCAGTGCCATACAGAGGGAGTACAGCCAGGGGAGTGCATGAGCTCATTTAGAGTGTAGTGGATTGGAAGTGTCTCTTGGACATCTCAACCTGACATGGCCACAATGCATTAGTTAATCCCTGCCCTGCAGTTATCTTCATCAGGGTTCATGGCAGCTGTTCAGCTGCTCAGGTCACAAATGGAATCGGCCCAGGTTACACTCACAGTGCATGCAGCCTGCTATGAACCTGGCACGATTTTAGGCACTGGAGAAATAGTGAATAAAGCAGAGCCCCTACTCTCGTAGAGCTTACTTTGAAAAGAGTGGGACATAGACTGTAAATGAAACACAGATCAGATGATGATCAGCACCATGAAGACTGATGAATGGGAGCTAGAGGGGGTTCTGCCAGAGAGCAGAGGAGCACTGTCTACATAGGCTGCTCAGGGATGGCCTTTGATAAGGTGGGCGTTTGAGCAGAGCCCTGAAGGTGGCAAGGAATGAATCATATAATTACAGAGAACATTTGAGGCAAAGGGAACAGCAGGTGAAATGACCTAGGGTCAGGAACTTGCTTTGTAATGCTTGAGAAATAGCAAAGGAGCCAGAATTGTGTAAGCCAGAACTGAGAGCAGTGGGGTCAAAAAGGGGTGTGGGGGGGGAAGTTTGGGGTCATGATGAGGACTTGGGAATTATATATGAGATGGGAAAATACTTGAAAGTTTAGAATAAAGCACTGATAGGATCCCTCTTCCATTTTAAAAGGATCAATGACTGGCATCTGTGTTGAGAATAGAATATAGGAAGGTATGGGGCCAGCGTTGTGGCACAGTAGATTAAGCCTTCTGTGGCACTGGATTCCCATATGGATGCCGATTCCATGTATTTGCTCCACTTCCGATCCAGCTCTCTGCTAATGTGCCTGGAAAAGTAGTTGAAGATGGCCCAAGTCCTTGGGCCCCTGCACCCATTTGGGAGACCCGGAAAAAGCTCCTGGCTCCTGGCTCCTGGCTTCAGATCGGCCCAGCCCTGGCGTTGCAGCAATTTGGAAAGTGAACCAACAGATGGAAGACCTCTCTCTCTGGCTCTCCCTCTGTCCTCCCTCTGTAACTCTGCCTCTCAAAGAAATACATAAAAAAATCTTTTTAAAAAATATATAGGGAGGTAATATGGAATTAGGAACATCAGTCACCTCTATCCTGAGACAGAGCAAGTTAGCACAAGTGCACATTCTAACACTGTTAGGTGGAGAATTCCATCCATTGAGGTTGGAGGATTTGCTGGGCGTGTGACAAAAGGGCAAAGGGCAGTCTGAGAATTTAATGACAGGAAGTTAAAGACTTGGAAGGTACATGGCAGGATAAAGACAGAAAGGAAGGAACTGATGGTTGAGGAGCACGGAAAGAGGTCAGTTTGCTTGGGTCCCTGGTAGAAGTAAAGAAGAGTTGTCCTGTGGGTAACTGGACAAATAAGCCAGAAGACAGATCATGGTCTGAGAGGGTGATCTGAGAATTGGCACCTTTTCAGATGCTGCCATCTCTGGACGTGGTATTGAGATGAGTGGAGGAGTCTTTTCATGGGAGCCAGGAGGACTCTGTGCTAGGTGGATGCATATGAGTCCCTCGGGAAATACACACCTGCTATATGCCTAGTCCTGTCCTAGGTCTTTGAGATACAGGAGAGAAAAAACAAGACAGCTATACTTTCATGGAATTTAAATTCTTAAAAGGTAAGATAGATGAAGAACAGTAAAGTAAAAACTTAATGATTAGCTGGCTGAATGTGTGTATACAATATGTTTGAACAGTTGGTCAACAGAAGAGTTACAAAGAGAGGGAGAGACAGAGAGAATGGTCATCCATCTGCTGGTTCACTCCCCAAATGGCCACAGTGGCCAGAGCTGGACTGATTCAAAGCCAGGAACCAGGGGCTTCTTCTGGGTCTCCCATGTGGATGCAGGGGCCCAAGCACTTGGGCCATCTTCCACTCTTTTCCCAGGCCCTAGCAGAGAGCTGGATCCGAAGAAAAGCATCCGGGACTTGAACTGGAACCCATGTGGGATGCCAGCAGCGCAGGTGGCAGCTTAAACTACTGCACCACAGCACTGGCCCCAAAAGTATAGATTTCAAAATTGTTCTACAGCATAATAAGCATCCTTTGATTCCATTTTCCACAAACTCTTTTATTTTTTTTTTTTCGACAGAGTTAGAGAGACAGAGAGAAAGGTCTTCCTTTTCTGTTGGTTCACCCCCCAAATGGCCGCTACAGTTGGTGTGCTGCAGCCGGCGCGCTGCGCCAATCCAAAGCCAGGAGCCAGGTGCTTCCTCCTGGTCTCCCATGCGAGTGCAGGGCCCAAGCACTTGGGCCATCCTCCACTGCCCTCCCGGGCCACAGCAGAGAGCTGGCCTGGAAGAGGGGCAACTGGGACAAAATCCGGCACCCCCAACCGGGACTAGAACCTGGAGTACCGGCACCGCAGGCAGAGGATTAGCCTAGTGAGCTGCAGCACCAGCCCTCCACAAACTCTTTGAAGTCCTCTTGTAGTTTACTTAATATAATTACTCTTGTTAGGCATTAGATTGTTTCTATTTTTTACCTAACAGAATTGGTATTCTTTCAGCTGCACTTTTATGCAGAACATTATTATTATTATTTCCTTAGAGATAATATAGGAGGAATTGCCGAGTTGACAGTTATGATTTAAAGTGCAAGAATTGGCTTTTTTGTTGCAGTTATTTTTGAAAAGAAGGTATGAATCCATTTTTTGCCTTTTTCCAGTCTCTCTTTCAGTTGCCTGAATTTCGAAGACTTGTTCTCAGCTATAATCTGCCCCAGAACATACTAGAAAATTGTCGAAGTCACACGGTAAGTTGGCCTTGCAGGTGTTTCCTCACTGTTAACCTTTCATCCCAAAGGCTTCTAAATTTTTGACTCAACTTGATATCTGTAATACTTGATGGCTTGTTTTCATTTCTCAATGATTCTCTTTCCCTTTTTATGACAAGAAATAAGTGTTTGCAAAACTGTAATACTAATTAGGTGTGAGATTAGAAAATGGCTCAGGAAAGCTAAGGGAGCCACCTCTGGGAGGCAACACAGAACACCTGTCCTCTTTGGGCTGTGTGCTCCGGCCAGTGACGCCTCAGCCTGGCCCTTCCCAGAAGACACTGTGGTCTGTTCTTGCGGGCCGTCATGGCCTCCTCACAGTGGGCTCATCCTTTCCGAGGCTGCATCTTGGGTTTTCATAATTGGAGGGAGGCAGCAGCTTCAGGAGTTGGAGTTGTCTTTTTGCAGCAGCAAACAGCAGCTTTCTGGCGTCTACACAATATCTGTAAGTCCCCCATCTGGGGTCCTAGTTAGAGTCCCCGTGACATGGTTTGAGGCCTGATTCTGACCTAGATCCAGATAAATGTAAGCCAGGAAGTGGATTATTAACAACTGTTCTCTTTCGATGTTCCGATTTTCCAAATAAAATGTATGAGCACATGTGCTGTGTTTTCTACAGGAAAAGAGAAATATCGTATTTATGCAAGAGCTTCAGTATTTGTTTGCTCTGATGATGGGATCAAATCGAAAATTTGTAGACCCTTCAGCAGCCCTGGATCTGTTAAAGGGAGCATTCCGATCATCTGAGGAGCAGCAGGTACAAAAGAACCCTTGTTCTCTTGTTTTTCCTCGGACTCTCCAATTTCAAGTCATTTCTCATGAAGAGTCCTGGGATCCTACATCATTTCAACAATGTAGCAAGCTGCGAACATGACTAAGCAAGGCAGCAGAGGCCTGTGTTTGCTCTTTATTTTGCCTGGAAAACAGGTGATGAGAGAGAGCATATGTGCACGAGAGAAAGAGAGAGAGAGAGAGTGTGTGTGTGTGTGTGTGTGTGTGAGAGAGAGACACACACACACACACACACACACACACTCAGGGCTGGCAGTCCTGGGGAAGAAGAAATGTAGAAATAATAGTAGAATTCTGCAGGGGCTAAGAGAATAGAGAAGGTCTCACCGATGATAGAAGGGCTCACCGAGGAAAGGAAAGCCCTTTTGTATCTTTGTTTCTGGATGGTCCAGATAGAAGTGGTATTTTTAAAATTATCTAAACCTGAGTTGCAGCTTTCTGAGCAATTTTTCTCTTGTAGGCATTAATGCTTTCCCTCTCTCTTATTAAAACACTGAGCTGTATAGATTAACATCTTTGTCATATAAACTTTGACATTTTTTCTCTAACATCCTACAAAATTCTCAAGACAGTTCATAAAAATTATCTTTCTTCATATTGTTCTTGAGGACTCTAGTCTGTTCTTTGGGGCTTTTTCTTTGAAAAGGTGAAACTGAAAGATTTGGGTTTTTGCTTTTTGCTCATCACAGATGTGGCTGGAACTGGTAGAGCTCCAGATTCCTTCTGGCCACAACTTGGTCAGAATTTGCCCAAGGCACCTTCCATGTCCCCTGTAGTGGCTGGGTTCCAGTGTCCTGTAGCATCACAGTGTGTGGCCCTCCTGCGCGGTCATAGTAGCAGAATCTTAGTTTGTTGGTGGGATGAGGGCAGATCTTCCTTTCCATGAGTACAGTGCTGCATCTAACGCTTATGCAATTTGTGCCTCTCTTATAGCAAGATGTGAGTGAATTCACACACAAGCTCCTGGATTGGCTAGAGGACGCATTCCAGCTAGCTGTTAATGTTAAGTGAGTGTTGAGGGTTTGTTTGTGCATCCTTCTGACTCACAGTGGGCCAGGGAGATTCATGGTGTGGGGAGAAGTTACTCTTCTCAAGGAGAAATTGCTGGTTTTTCCCAAACCTCATGGGGTAATCCTTGGGCTCGTCCTCATTGTGAGTCCCCTTGCCTTTGCCTTTAGCTCTCTCAGACACAGATCATCTGAACCTGCAGGGTTTTTACCAAAAGGGCTGTACCAGCGACTTTGTTAAAGTCATAGCCTGGGCTATAAAATGCATTTGTTGGAAGGTCAGCTTAGTCTCAGATATGAACAGAGTGGTATTATATGGATGCATACAATTTAATCTTGCTTACTTTTGAAGTTTACTAGGAAGGTATCAAGAGTCACTTTTAACTATTTCAATCAAAATAGAAGTAAAATTCGGGGCCAAGAATACATGTAGTCACCTAATAGACATGCTGAGAAGTTTGCTGAAGAGTTATAATTCTGACTATAAAAATTGTACATCATAAAGCAACCCTGTAAATACTGATTTATATAGTTAATAATTTAAGATGGATTTGTAGGGAAAAACCATTTCAGTTCCATTTCTGTTGTGCCACTGAGAAAACTTTTTTGTGTTTGTAAAAGTGCACAGTGGAGTTCATTCGTACCTCTGCTCTATGTCTCTGCCTTTATATACTTGGCATTGGACACAGGTGTATATAAGGAATGCCTACAGGTGTATGTGTTTGCATGTGTGACTCCTCTGTGGGACTTTGAGCTCCTTAAGGTCAGGGATCATGGCTTGTCTTTGTGTCTTCAGAAGTTAATACAGTGACAGGCACATGCCTATTCAATGAATGTTTAAACTGACCTAATGCTTACTATTTTAGACCATACCTGGCTCTTTGGGGATTGATGGAAATGCACTGTTTTTGCTTTGAATGGAAGCTTGGGTTTTGTGAAGCACAAATCTCATACATAGTTGTCTCCCTTTGTTAAAAGCAGCAGTCCCAGGAATAAATCTGAAAACCCAATGGTGCAGCTATTCTATGGTACTTTCCTGACGGAAGGCGTTCGTGAAGGTAAATTCTGTGTGCTGAGTGTTAACTCCAGTCCTCGAGCATGTCTTTATCACTGTATCTCCTTGGGGAGGCACTGTGAACATGAAGAGAGTCACACAAACCCGATCTCAATATCGCTTCTATCCCTTGGTCTGTGTCATCATGAACAAACTCTGTGAGTTCCCGGGTCCTGTCCATCTGTGAAATGGGCTTAGTCCTTGCCTCAGGGTTGTTCTGTTGTATGATATTTGCCCAGCACAAATCTCACATTAGTGTCAGACACACAATGGTGTTACCAGTTTTCTCTGTGGTGGATTTTCTGATGTAATATGTGTAAGGTGCATGCTGGCCACAGAATCCTTTCAACTGGAGACTTCTGAGCACATTCAGATTGAGCAGTATCAAAACTCCCGTGAACCCAGTCACCGTCAGCTCACAGCCAGCTAGCCCTCGCCTGCTCTTACCCATCGGGCTCTGCTTTTTAAAGCATAGCATAGCACCACTACCACTCTAGACAATAGCGTTTTTAATACCAAGCGTCTAGATGGTGTTCGCATTCCCTGTTTATTCACGTAGTTTTAGAGAATCAAGTATATTTTTGACATTTGCTTTAGTTGGCGTCCAATGTGATTCATTTGTGACAAGCTGATCTTTAAGTCTCTTCTCCATGTCTGGCACCCCCCACCTCCCCGCTTCCTATTTTCTCCTTTATGTATTTTCTGGAGCAGCTGGGTTGTTTGTTCTGCAGTCTTTCCCGTGGTCTGACGTTTTGCTGCCTATGTTCCCATGATACATACTTAGCATACTCTCACATATTCCTCTTCTCTTCTTGCTGTGAATTGGTGGTTGGGTCTAGAAGTTTGACCAGATTCAGGTAAGGCTTTATTTGGTGAGACTCATTTGCAGGTGGTGGGAAAGTCCTTGATGGCGGGGTGGGAAGCACATGTGTCTGGTGTCTTTCTTCCTGCAATGTTTAGCAGGCATTGGAATTTAGCTGGCTCATTGGAAGTTGCCAGACTGGCTTCCATGCATTTCTAACCAGTTCTTAGGAGGCTGCAAGAACGTTAGAAGATGTTGCCTCTGTGGAGCCAGAACACGGACTTAGAGAGCTGTGAGGATGTGTTTGAAAATCAGTCTCTTGCGGCCAGTGCTGTGGCATAGTGGGTTAATACTCTGCCTGCTGCACTGGCATCCTATATGGGCACCAGTTGGAGTCCCAGCTGCTCCATTTCTGATCCAGCTCCTTGCTAATGTGCCTGGGAAAGCAGTGGAAGATGGCCCAGGTTCTTGGACTCCTGCACCCACGTGGGAGACCTGGAAGAAGCTCCTGGCTCCTGGCTTTGGACTGGCCAAGCTCCAGTCATCGTGGCCTTTTGGGGAGTGAACCAGCAGATGGAAGACTTCTCTCTCTCTCTCTCTCTCTCTCTCTCTCTCTCTGCCTTTCCCTCTCTGCCTCTCCCTCTCTGTAACTCTGCCTTTCAAGAAAAAAAAAATTGGGTCCTGTGCTGTGGTGCAGTAGGTTAATCCTCCGCCTGTGGTGCCTGCATCCCATATGGGTGCCAGTTCTGGTCCCAGCTGCACCTCTTCCAGTCCAACTCTCTGCTGTGGCCTGGGAAAGCAGTAGAGGATGGCCCAAGTCCTTGGGCCCTGCACCTGCTTGGGAGACTTGGAGGAAGCTCCTGGCTCCTGGCTTTGGATCAGCTCAACTATGCCATTGCAGCCATTTGGGGAGTGAACCAGCGTATGGAAGATCTTTCTCTCTGTCTCTCCCACTCACTGTCTGTAACTTTGTCTCTCAAATAAATAAATTATTAAAAAAAAATCACTCTTTCTTTCTCTGCCTAGGAAAGCCTTTCTGTAACAATGAGACCTTTGGCCAGTATCCCCTTCAGGTAAATGGTTATCACAACTTAGACGAGTGTTTGGAAGGGGCCATGGTGGAAGGAGAGGTTGAGCTGCTTCCTTCCGATCATTCGGTGAAGTATGGACAAGAGGTAAGTTGAACGTTTTTATTTGCTGTGCCAATGACAAAGCCAGTTAAGTTGGACTGTGCTTTCGGGCAAATTAATTTCCCTCATATATTAAATAACTTTGTACTTAACAGAACTTGAATTTGTCTTGTCTCATCGGTTGATATGAGTCAGAAAGTATGGGTGCTTTGATAAATTAATTCTTTACTGAAGTTCTGAATTTGAGTTATTCGTGTGAAGGTTGTGTGCTGCTTCTGATGTTTTAAGTATGATCAAGTTTCTCTCTTTCTGTTGAAGCCTACCTGTACCTGAGTAGGGAGAACCCACTGCCTCCATATTTTCGGAGGGTAAAAGTACAGTGATTAACTCCTATGGTATGCCATTCAGAATATTTTCCCTATTATAGTGTTTACTGTTCTCAATTGTAAATTCTGCCTTTGCTTTTTAAAATTTTTTAAAATTTAATTTTCATTTATTTATTTTTGTGGGGGGAGGATTGGAAGGAAATGGGGCAAATTGAAGGGAGAGCAAGGCTAATTAACACTTCAGAATTCCCATTGGGTTAAGAATTAGTAGCATTTATGGCATAATTTCAACACTGCCCAATTCGTATTATTCTGCTTTCATTAGACATTTAGGTGCAAAACTGTGACTTTTTTAAGAGTGTAACTCAGTAGTTACAATAGAAAAAACAAGCTGTCTTGAATTAAAATGGGGAGCCTGGCATGAGTCCTGTGGAAGTACATTCACTTTCAAGGAGAAAGCTGGTCCCCACTGGAAGGCCTGTAAAGGGTATCCTTGTGCCGACCTGGTGCACACAGGAGAAGGGGTGTCTCCCAGCTGCTTAGACCAGTGTAGTCAAGGATGGGACCTGTTTCTAAAAATAAAACCAAACACAATCTTATGCTTGCTTAGCTTTAGCCCTGAAGTCATCAGACAGGCCGTCTGAATTCATTTTGTTGCACCGACAGGGGGCCTGAAGGGAACGCTGTTTGTACTTTTGGTAAAGGGAACACTCCACAGCTGTTCATAGGAATCTGGCACACAGGTGCATGGGGCAGAAATGCCTTTCCTGGCTTAGTGTTTCCTCACCTATGGATAGTGGCAGTTTCAAATCTTTTTTGATAAGTCATGGTACCATTGTAGGTTGATTTGATTGCTTCCTTACAGGACATCTGTAAATTCTTAGAATTCTAAGATTTTTTTCTCCAAAACTTGAGGAATCATAAACCCATTGGCTATTTTAAGTTTCCTTTTCACATATAAAGAGGATTCCAGTTATGCTGCATAGACTAAACAAATGGTACAGAATATATGCCCTCATTAGTGCTTTTGACTGATTCATAGAGACAGTTGTCTCCTTGCTGACGTGCTGTTACGATCATAATTTCTGTCTGTGGTTGGGCTGGCTGTTGTCCTCGGGTTCCGAAGCTCCGTTGAATGTTGATGACACACTGAATCAGTTGTGTAGATGCCTGGTGCAGCTCCCACATTTAGGGGTGGTTATTTCTAAGGATAAAGTTGGAGTTAGTAATGCTTTGACACAATAGTAAATTTGGAGTCTTGAGGAATGTTTAATCATATTCTTTAAGTGTGAGTTTAAGTGTTCGTGTCCTTTAGTATTTGGGATAAAAATGTGTTCTAGTGTGAGTTTGATCTGAATATAAATTCCATACCAGAAGGAGAGTTTAATGAGGGGTATCTTAAATGTAGCCATTGTCATATCCTAAAATTAATTTTTCTTTCTCCCATATTTATACTCTTGACATAGCGCTGGTTTACAAAGTTACCTCCAGTATTGACCTTTGAACTCTCAAGATTTGAGTTCAATCAGTCTCTTGGGCAACCCGAAAAAATTCACAATAAGCTGGAATTCCCTCAGATTATTTATATGGACAGGTGAGTTCATGGTTGATTGTCTTGACTATTGCAGCAGTAGAAGCGCGCGTGTACCAAGTGTACTGGACCCAGCAATCACCTGGAGGTGATTTGGATTCAGTGAATATTGGGCTCTGAGTTTGCATTTCTGAGAAGCTCCCAGTGGGCTGCTGAAGAGCCCTCTTCTTTCTGGACTGCTTTTGAGTAGCGGGGCATTGGGGGAAAGCTGGTATTTTAGGAGTAAGGAAGAGTATATGGAGTAGTGAGGGTGTATTTCTTTCTAGTCTAAATAATTTGTGTATCCCTGAGGGAGGAAAAAAATCATGACAGACTTAAATTGTACTTGTAAAGTGTGATTCACTGAGGTATAGCTTACATACCAAAAATGTCCCTATTAGGCACATAACCAACGAGTTTTGACAGATTATATAGTCAAATAACTACCACCAATCACAGTCAAGGTGAAAGCATTTCCATTGCCCAAAAGGTCTTCTTTATATTTAGTCTTCATCTCCCACTCTTGGGCTCTAGCAACCACTCTTTTCCTGACCCATCAGTTTTGCCATTTAACATTAGTGACATTAGTGGTGTGTACGTGATTGTGACTGTATTCTTTATCTTAGGATGATGTTTTTTGGGATGCAGCCATGTTGCTGCATATACTTTTTTATTGTTAAGTAGTATTCTCTTGTATGTAGGTGACAATAATTTTTCCCTTCATGGATTGATAGATTTTTCAGATTATCCAGTTTTACCTATTATGAAACAAACTATAACCATGCATTTACAGACGAACTCTGGTGTAGTTTTCAGGTTAAAATACTAAGAGTATGGTTGCTGGTTTGTATGAAAGGTGTATGTTTAACTTTATAAGAAATGCTTGAACTGTTTTCTAAAGCGACTGTACAGTTTTGCATTACCACCACCACTATACTATAGCTTCATTGGCTACAAATTCTTGCCTGTGCTTGGAATTACAAGTCTTTTTAATTTTAGTCATTCTAATGGGTATGTAGGAATATCTTATTTTGATTTATAGTTCTCTGATGACTAATGATATTGAGTATCTTTTCATGTACTTGATTAGTAGTTGTTTGTATGTTTTCTTTGATGAAGTGTCTATTCAGATCCCATTTGCTTTTTCGTTAGGTTGCTTGTCTTAGCACTGAGTTGTAAGGGTTCTTTGTATATTTTAGATACAAAGCCAAAGATTTTTTCTGTGATTGACTCTCATTTTCTCCTCAGTGTCTTCAGATCAGACGTTTTTAGTTTTGATGAAGTGTAGTGTTAGTTTCTCTTACAGTTTGTATTGTTTTTGTTCTATCAAATAATTTGCTAACCTAATATCACCAAGGTTTTATTTTTTTTTTTCCCTAGAAATTTTGTGGCATTAGGTCTGTGACTCATTTAGAGTTTGTATATTGGGTGAGAAAAAGATTTTGTGGGGAGCAGAGATGGCAACATGGCTATCATTGTTAACGCACTGTTTGTTGAAGGGACTCTCCCTATTGAGTTATCTTGGCAAGTTAATTGAGCATATTGCTGTAAATTAATTTCTAGGGTCTGTTCTGTCATCTAATCTTATATCAGTGCTATATTCTCTTGATTACTGTGGCTTTATTGTAAACTTTGTAAATCTCTACTTTTGTTGTCCTTCTTTTTCCAAAATTATTTTGGCTATTCTGGTTCTTTGCATTCCTATATAGGTTTTATCAGCTTGTCGGTTTCTACTGAATGGCTAGTGGAATTTGTGTTGTGATTGTGTTGAATTTACAGATCAATTTGGGGATATATTAGTCATTTTCTGTTGCTTTAACAAAATATCTGCAACTGGTTACTTCACAAAGGAGAGTTTATTTTGCTCACGGTTTTGGAGTCTGAAAGTGCAAGATCAGCCTTATCTGACTTCTGGTGAGGGCCTTATGGTGAAATGCAGGTGGGAGGGATCATGCTGCTAGATAACAGGGAGGGGTCAGTCTTGCTGTTTCATAACAGCTCTCAAAAGAACCAAAGAGGGTCCCATGAGAACTACTTTAGTCCCTTCTGAGGGCAGGGCCCCCAGTGACCCACTCCTTCTGTTTTTTTTTTTTTTTTTTTTAAAGATCTATTTATTTACTTGAAAGTCAGAGTTAGAAGGAGAGGCTGAGAGAGAGAGAGAGAGAGAGGTGTCTTCTATCAGCTGGTTCACTCCTCAGATGGCCACAATGGCCGGAGCTGTGGAGCCAGGAGCCTCCTCTGGGTCTCCCATGTGAGTGCAGGGGCCCAAGAACTGGACCATCTTTCACTGCTTTCCCAGGCCACAGCAGAGAGCTGGATCAGAAGTGGAGCTGCTGGGACTCGAACTGGCACCCATCGGGGATGCTGGCGGCTTTACCCACTATGCCATAGCACCAACCCAGTGACCCACTCCCCCTTGCTAGACTGCCTCTTAAAGATTTCACCGCCTGCCAACATTGCCACACAGTCACCCAAACTCCCAATACATGAACCTTTGAGACACACTCAAATCATGTGCAATAATTGCGAGAGAACTGATATTTTAAAAATATTGAGTCTTCAATTTGTCAGTATAATGTACTACTCTTATTAAGTCTTCACTAATTTTTCTCAGTTGTGTTTTGTAATTTTTAGTGCACAAGTCTGCATACAACTGATTAAATTTATTTCTAAAGATTTCATGCTTTTTATAGCACTGCAGGTGGTGGCTTTACCCATGCCTGCTCCTGAATTTGATTTTTTTAACAAATTGACTTTGTATCCTTTGATCTTGTTAAGCTCAGTTACTAGTTCTGATGTACTTTTGTAGATAATGATGTCGTCTAACTGAAAAGCAGCTTTACTTCCTGATTTACTCCCTGCGTGCCTTTTATTTATTTTTTTTACCTTATTGCTCTGGGTGTACCTTCAGTAAAACATTAGGAATGTTGGAAAGAGGGTCTAGTGTTGTGGTGTGGCAGGTTAAGCTGCCGGTTGCAATGCTGGCATCCCATATGAGTCCCAGCTGCTCGACTTCCAATCCAGCTCCCTGCCAATGCACCTGGGAAAGCAGTGGAAGATGGCTCATAGTCCTCGGGCCCCTATGCTCACATGGAAAACCCAGATGAAGCTCCTGGCTCCTAGATTTGGCCTGGCTCAGCCCTGGCCATTGTGGCTGTTTGGGAGTGAACCAGCAAATAGAAGATATCTATCTCTTCCTTTCTCTCTTTGTCATTCTGCCTTTAAAGTAAATAAAATAAATCTTTTTTTTAAATGGCAGAAATAGAACATCCTTATCTTATTCTTCATTTGGGGGCAGTGCTCAGTCTTCCATTACTAACTGTGATATATTTCATGGATACCCTTTATCTGATTGAGGAAGTTTCCTTGTATCCCTAGTTTGCTGTGACTTGTGACTGTGATGTTGATGTTTTTTAATGTAAATTGTTTGCGGGATTATCATTTGCTTAGGTACATGTACAGGAGCAAGGAGCTAATTCGCAATAAGAGGGAATGTATTCGAAAGTTGAAGGAAGAAATAAAAGTTCTTCAGCAAAAACTGGAAAGGTGAGTTGTGCTTAGAAATGTAAAAGATATATTTCAAAAATGCTAAAAGATATTATATTGGGTATTTTCACCACAAAAATGGTAAATGAGGAGATGGATAAATTTACCCTGTTTTGAACATTAAACAATGTGTATGTGTTTTGAAAAATTACCTGCTACCCCATAAATATGCAGTTTTTGTGTTAAAGAAATAAAGTATGGTGCAGTGGCTTAAGCTGCCGTGTGCAGCACCAACATCCCCTATGGGCACCAGTTTGAATACTGGCTGTTCCACTTCCCATCCTGCCCCCGCTAATGTGCCTGGGAAAGCAGCAAAAGATGGCCCAAATTATGGGTCCCTGCACCACGTGGGAGACCCAGAAGAAGCTCCTGGCTCCTGGCTTCAACCTGGCCCAGCCATGGCTACTTCAGCCATTTGGGGAGTGAACCAGCAGATGGAGGATCTCTCTCGCTCTCATTCATTTGCTCTTGCTCTTGCTCCACCTCACCCCTCTGTAATTCTAAGTTATAAATAAATCTCTTTAAAAAAAGAAAAATATTCAAAAGCAATACATAAGCCTGTGATTCAGAGTAAATTAAAAATATATTATTGCATAAACTGAAAAAAGGGAGAGAAGGGAGGTAAGTATTTTGTTATTAGAACTTTATCTATGAACTTTATAAAATCTGTTCTTTATATTAATAAAAATGCAAAAAAGTAGTATAGAAGATGAGTAGAATATTAAAATAAGACAATTTGTTTATATTAAAAATTATTTCTAGTATAAAACTACAATATTTTATAAAATAGCCAAGAAAAGAATTCTAAAGCAGGAAGCAGCTTTTAAGATCAGTTAATGAGGGCCCAGCGCCATGGCACAGTGGGTTGATCCTCTGCCTGCGGCGCCAGCATCCCATATGGGCGCTCTGATTTTAGTCCCAGCTGCCCCTCTTCCAGTCCAGCTCTCTGCTATGGCTTGGGAAAGCAGTAGAAGATGGCCCAAGTCCTTGGGCCCCTGCACCCATGTGGGAGACTAGGAAGAAGCTCCTGTCTCCTGGCTTCGGATTGGCACAGCTCCAACCGTTGCAGCCATTTGGGGAGTGAACCAACGGAAGGAAGACTTTCCTCTCTGTCTCTCCCTCTCACTGTCTGTAATTCTCTCAAATAAGTAAATAAATCTTAAAAAAAAAAAAATCAGCTAATGGTATTTATGGGAAGACAGCAGTCAGGTTAAACAGCGCCAAGTCACGTGGTTAGTTGTTGGCGTGTACTGAGGAGAACCTAAATTCTGATTCTGTCGCCTGTTAGTTTTTGTTTTTTCTGCTGCCCTTGCCATCATTGTCACAGACATGGGAGAGAGCTGTCACAATGCTCCAGTCCACTTGCTTTTGAAAGGCACTTTCTGAAGTGTCCAGGGAAGCTAACAATATTGATGCTCTCCCTAGAGTAGTGATCACTGATTACAAGGACCAATATTTGTGACAATAGAATCCTTTATCTTAGAGAAGAATCTTTGCTTTGTTCATTTTGCACTTGACTATTTCTTGATTTCCTTAGGAGGAGTCAGTGTAATTTCTTACTCACCCAGGTAGATTGCATTGATTTAGCATTTAGATGGCATTTCCCCCTTTATCTACTTAATTATTTCTGTCCTGTCACCACCCTACCTCCACCCACTGCATTGTGAGGTCATCCATTTCCCTGAGGGGTAGCACTTTCCGTACCAGGCCCAGATGGGCCAGGCACTCTCGCTGTCATCCCAGTGTCTTCGCCCACTCGGGAAGGACTTACCCAAGATGTGAGCAGTACCCTGTCTATCTTAATAGAAACTTGAGCTGAAGGCTGACTCAGATCCTGTCGCGGAAGTGATTCACAGGGTTCTTTTACTTTAAAGAGTTTTACTTTAAAAGCTTCAGTGAAGCTGGGAAATCCATTATTTTTATGTAGCAAAATATATCAGATACTTTATAACTCAAAAGTAATCAGTAACCAACCAGACATTTTGACTTACTTAGGTTTCAAAATAGAGTATAGGGGCATTTTCTTTAATATACTATTACTTTTGTTTTTAAAATAAAATGACTTTAAATTTCAGATACTTTTATTTGTTGACTTATTATGAAGTAATATTTACTTATGACACACCCCTGGGAAGATAAATAAGAAACTTTAATGAGTATCATTAAATAGTAGAAATGAGATACGGGGATAGATGACATTATGAACTGACTTAAACCTTTCTTGTATTTACATTTTCTTTTTAAAGATTTTATTTATTTATTTGAGAGGTAGAGTCACAGACATGAGAGGGAGAGACAGAGAGAAAAGTCTTCCTTCCGTTGGTTCACTCCCCAGATGGCCTCAACAGCCGGAGCTGCATGGATCTGAAGCCAGGAGCCAAGCACTTCTTCCTGGTCTCCCATGCGGGTGCAGGGGCCCAAGCACTTGGGCCATCTTCTCCTGCTTTCCCAAGCCACAGCAGAGAGCTGGATTGGAAGAGGAGCAGCCGGGACTAGAACCAGCACCCATATGGGATGCCAGTGCTGCAGGTGGAGGATCAACCTACTGCGCCACAGCACTGGCCCCTTGTAAACATTTTCATACAAAGTCTGTGCATTACTTTTATCTTTTAGGAATAAAAATGTTCCCTATTTCTTCTCTAAGATAATCTTAACATAACATTGAAAAATAAGATTTCGTGTATGCAGTATAGACAACTGTTTTGAAACCATCTTTGCTCTGATTCTGCTAACCAGAACAGGTGTTATACTGCATGAAGTAGTTGATCCTAAAAGTTGTCAGAAGGAATTCAACAGATCATAAAATGGTTATGTTATAAAATTGAAGAAGAGTTTCTTAAAGAAAGAATTTCCTTGGAATGTCACATAAATATCATATTAAAACGCAACAAGCTTGGGAAGGGGTACAGATGTACAGTGATGACTTAAATCCCGTGACAGTGCTGCAGTGCATACGAAGTTTGAAAGATAAGTAGTTTAGATAAGCTGATAATAGCAGAAGTAAAAGCAACGAAATACATTTAAGGAAGAGAATAGTACTCTTAAGTTTCTTCTACCTTTACATGTTTGAGATCCTTTTAAATGAGAGCCATAACTCTGACATGCAGATTCTAATTCTGTTTCTCCTTTGCTGTGTACCCTTGCTCATGGGCTTGACATTGAAAGGCATTGTGCTTTATTTTCCACTGACATTTTCAAGTTATAATATCCTTTTGATACAGAAACAGATGGTTTTCTTTCTTCTGAGTTTTGTTCCTGTTTTTTTGTTTGACTTTTATTCAGAGAAGAAAAACGTGAAGGTCCTGTGTCACTTGGTAATTGGAATCCAGGAATTATGTGTTCACCTATGCCAACCATTTAAGCTCTGCCTACTTTGGTGAACTCTAGTTCACTGAACTAAATCTCTTTATTGAGTATAAAGCAATGTTCTAGTTATGGTAGGCTATTGGATATTATTAAAATATGTGGGTTTTTTTGTTCATACTTGAGATATTTATTCATCCTAAAGAAATCTGTAATTTACATGTGGTGTATGCCATTGAGTGGTTGCGTGAATAAGAGGGTATTTATATCCCTGAAGAAGAAAGATTTGCTAGTTGCATAGCTCTGGCACGTATTGCTTCCTACAGTTTCCCATTTCCAGCTTTGTTTCTCTAATTTTGCTCTGTTGTAAAGTAGTTGGCTACAGGGTAGCAAAAACAGATGATGCTCAAGTTCTTGAGTTCCTGCCACCCAGATGGGAGATTCAGATGGAATTCTGGGCTCCTGGCTTCGGCCTGGCCTAGTCCTGACTGTTGCAAGCATTTGGGGATTGAACCAGCAGATGGAGAATCTCTGTCTGTCTTTGTTTTTCTACCCTTGAAATAAAAATAAAGGGTACCAAAGAAACCCTTTGGTACTAATTCATCGGAATTTATTTTCAGATTTGAATATTAGTAATATATCTATTTACTTTTTTTTATTGTTAGAAATGCATAGGAGAGTGGGGGCCCTATTGAAAAGAGAGAAGGAAATCTGGATTCATACCGAGTATCAGGAGCCAGCCACGTGGAGAAGCATGTAGGCCAGGAAGCCTGGGGCAGGTGGCCCGAAGGCTACGCACCCTGGAGACGCAGGGAGCACAGGCCCACACTGGCAAAGGCAAAAAAAAAACAAAGCACTGGGCCCACCAGTTTGCAGGCCTTTAATCCACTTTCAAAGGGGAGTGGTTAATTAACCTGATTGGCCAATGGGCACACAGGTATGATCAGGTAGGAGCATGAGGTCACACAGGGGCGTGGTGAAGGCGTGGTCTTCCAGCTCACAAACCTGATCGATTTTATCCTGTATGCCTGCCTACATCATTCCCCCCTCAGAGACTTCATTCCCTTAATCCTACGAGAACTTGAAGGGCATAGAATCATCTATCTTCTGAAGCTGCTTCCTGCTTATGAGGGACATAGTGTAAGCCGTGCCTGTCCAGGGTCTGGAAGTCTCTATCTTATCTAACAAATTCGCTTTGTGAGCCGGAGCAGTCTCGGTCACTGCCAATGTCTGTGTCCCCTGCATGGTTATTTACTCCCAGAAATCGAGTTCGAGTATCAGGAGCCAGCACGTAGTGGAGCATGTAGGCCAGGAAGCATGGGGTGGGTGGCCCAAAGGCCACGTGCCCTGGAGGCGCAGGGAAGCAAGGACCCACACTGGCAAAGGACCAAAAAAAGAAAGCCCTATATATACCTTTAAGAAACAGTTTAGTGGCCAGCGCTGTGGCTTAGTGGGCTAAGCCTCCACCTGCAGTGCCAGCATCTCATATGGACTGTACCTCTTCCAATCTGCTCTCTGCTATGGCCTGGGAAAGCAGTAGTAGATGGCCCAAGTGCTTGGGCACCTGTACCCATGTGGGAGACCCAGAAGAAGCTCTTGGCTTCAGATTGGCTCTGCTCCAGCAGTTGTGGCCATTTGGGGAGTGAATCAGCAGATAGAAGGCCTTTCTTTCTCTCCCTCTCTGTCTGTAACTCTACCTCTCAAATAAATAAATAAAATCTTTTTTAACTTTTTTTTTTAAGATTTATTTATTTATTTGAAAGTCAGAGTTACACAGAGAGAGGAGAGGCAGAGAGAGAGAGATAGGTCTTCCATCCGCTGGTTCACTCCCAAGATGGTCACAATGGCCAGAGCTGTGCTGATCAGAAGCCAGGAGCCAGGAGCTTCTTCTAGGTCTCCCACGTGGGTGCCCGGTCCCAAGGACGTGGGCCATCTTCTCTGCTTTCCCGGGCCACAGCAGAGAGCTGGATCGGAAGTGGAGCAGCTGGGTCTCGAACCGGCACCCATATGGGATGCCGATGCTTCAGGCCAGGGTGTTAACCCGCTGCACCACAGCGCTGGCCCCATAAATAAAATCTTTAAACAAACAAACCCAGAAACAGTTTTTCTGACCAGAGCCTAAATGTGATATGACATTGAAAAAAAAGTAGAAGTGGCTGGCCTTTGCTTATTAGTAGCCTGCTTGTAATGTTTCCTGCCAGATACAAAAACTTTGTGTTAATAACTTTTGCTTTTGTAGGTAGAGAATTTTTTCCCTATAGATTGTGTGTGTGACTTGGTAATCATTGCCTCGACTTGACAAATGAGCCTGTCCATCTACTCTGCATGCTGTAAGCTGAACTGTTTCAGCAAATGGTCAAGTACCACTGTCTTTGCCTCTCAGGTATGTGAAGTACGGCTCAGGCCCCGCCCGGTTCCCGCTGCCAGACATGTTGAAATACGTTATCGAATTTGCCAGTACGAAACCGGCCTCAGAAAGCTGTGCGTCTCAGAGTGACACACGTGTGGCATTGCCACTTTCTCCAGCGCACTGCACAGTTTCTGACCTGACCGCCAAGGAAAGGTAATGCAGACAACTGTTTTCAGTGGCTTCCATTTTTTTCTTTGGTTTCATTTGCACTGTGCACTGTCTTTCCGTCTAGCTGACCCTCGGTGCCTAAGAGCTCCAGGAGCTATGGGCTCATCTTGCTGGTGCGACTTTGCCAGCTGGGTGTGGTGCAGGGTCATCATTCCCTCCAGCGCACTGGGCCTGCCCACAGGGTGCTTGGGTTGGTCTCAGCCGCCTTGTGCTGCCTGGGGTAGTGTTCCTGCAGTACTGGGGCTACCTTGTGCTGAGCTACAATCACACTGCTGCTCAGGGCCTTTTTTGGAGGGAAACTCAGCCCTGTCCTTCCCAAACATTTCACACCCATCTGCTATGAAGTATGTATGACTGAGTAAGCATACAGGAGGGAGACTTCGTCATGAACAGAAAATTAAAACGTGAAAAAGAACTGGCTAGAAATTGAACAGGACACCCTGTGTTGTGAAGAAGTAAGGCAGCCAGCTCATGGGAGCCCTCTGATTCTAGTCCAGCTCAGCCACATGCTATCTGTATAACCCAGACCAACCACTAGCGTCAGCTTGGGTCACATTTGGTGCATGTCCTGGCTAATAAAGATACTGGTACCCATTTTTTAAAAAATGAGGTTTCGTTCTGTCTAATATCATCCTACCCTCCCACACAGTATTGATATTTATATTGTTAGATTTTAAAGTTGCTGTATGTACCAATGGGTGTGATGGGAGATTGCAATATCTAATCTCTTGTGCTTATTTTTCCTTATCTGTGGGTCCCTAAAGAAAAGAGGTTTCCTCCATTATTTTGTGTGTGTGAGAAGGTGGGAACAGGGAGTGAGGGTTTCTTTTAAATCAAAGTTAATGGGAATGTATGTGCCTTAGTTTTGGTATGAAGCAGATAGCTAAGTATAACTAGAAGCTGACATTCGTGCTGGTTTGTATGTGTGCAGTTCTACTCTGTTTAGTGAGGGCTGACTAGTAGCGAGGTTAGCTTCTGCCTTCTGTACCTTATCCTCTGTTAGTATACAGCAATCATGTCAAGAAGTTAATATTGGGGCTGGCTCTGTGGCTTAGTGTAAAGCTGCTGCCTGCAACGCGGGCATCCCATATGGGCACCGGTTCAAGTCCCAGCTGCTCCACTTCCAATCCAGCTCTCTGCTGTGGCTTGGAAAGGAGTAGAAGATGGTCCAAGTCCTTGGGCCCCTACACCCAAGTGGGAGACCTGGAGGAAGCTCCTGGCTCCTGGCTTCACATCAGCGCAGCTCTGACAGTTGTGGCCATCTGGGGAGTAAACCAGTGGATGGAAGACCTCTCTCTCTCTCTCTCTCCCTCTACCTCTCTGTAACTTTGCCTTTCAAGCAAAATACATACATCTTTTAAAAAGAAGTTAATATTTATGCTTTGTAGATGAGATATTAGATTACTTTCCTGAAGCTAATCCCCCTTCCTTGGGCGCTTAGCTCTAGAGTGATGGAGCTGACCTCTGCCAAGGTGTTGCCGTGTGCGTCCTCGTGAGCTGGGTGTCCAGCCTTGCTCCTTTCCTGTAAGGAGAGTCTCATGCCAGTCAGTCACATCTTGGAAACTGTAATTGATCTCTTGATTTCCAGGCCCAGCCCTCTATCTTCCCTGTCTTTATGAGAAGGGTTCATCCCTGGTGACTAGAGATCATGAACCCTAGAACTGGGTTTAGATTCTTGTCTGTCACCTACTGTTCGGGCAAACTTTGTTAAATCACTTAATTTCTTTACACTTAGGTTGGTAATTGATAAAATAGAGATAGTAATAGTGTCTGCCTGAGAAGCAAGTTGTGTTATGTAATATTCATGTGAAGTTTGGCTCAGTAGTTTACAGACTTAACACTCGCTAAGTAACAGCTGTTCTTTGAATTTTACTTAGGGCAGCTTTTTTGGAAATTATCATATAAGTGTGTGTGTGTGTGTGTTTTTGTCTCCCTTCAGTACAAGTTCAGAGAGCTCTTCTCAGGAGGCTGACAGTCCCTTTTCTTCTGAGGATGGTCCACACAAGTCTAAGATAATGAGTAAGCCACATACACCTCGGTCTTCCACGGAAATGCCTGAGCACCCAGCTCCTCGCACAGTCACGGACGAGGAGATCAACTTTGTTAAGACCTGTCTTCAGAGGTGGAGGAGTGAGATTGAACAAGATATACAAGGTTGGCTCTTTTGACATTTGTCCGTTAACTCCTGGCCTTTGCTGTTGGTCGGGCTAGTTGGGGGTCAGGCAGCTTGGCTGCACTGGCTGCTGTTGCTGGATGTGCTGTTGAACTTGGGCCTGGTAATCATGGCTGCTTTTGTACTTGCTGGTGCCCTGTAAGGTTGGTTAATACCCCCATCACACAGCAGACGGAAGAGCCCTCTTCTATTCCCTCCTCAGTATTTTTGGAAATTCCTAGAAGTTTAGACACTCAGGATCACTTTGCTGGGATTTGTCTGAATCTGCTAATCTCTGTTCCTGTAGTTTCCACGAACTTTGACCCAGACTTAAAATTTAGCTGGCCTGGATTTCTGCTTTTTTAAGTCTTTTTCTGTGTAAAGCATGCTTTACTGAGAGTCTTGAGCAGTTCACACATTGGACAATTGAATTATGCAGCATTCTGCTCTGAATAGGCCTTTGGCCTCCTTGCCAAAATGTGTGGACTATGCCTGAGGCTTTCCTCTCGCCTTTTGTCTGGGGAGCAAAAAGACAAGTAAAACTCCAGATTCTTCCCGAGTTCTTACTCAGCAGCTGTTAGCTCTGCCCTTTGTTCTGCTTTCTTATTTCAGATCCTGTTGCTGGGACATAGGAGGGGTCTTCAGAAAGTTCAGAGAAAATGCATTACATGAAAAACTGTGTGACTTTCAAAGTTTTTTGCACCAAAATAAGCAATCTCTTAATTCCATTTTCAACAAATTGCATTTTAAAGTATCCTCACATATTTTACAACTAAGTGACCAATTAAAGATCTTTTCCTAAATAGAGATGATTTCCTCTTTCAGAAATTTTGGTGCCAATTATAAATGATAATTTTTAAAATTTTTAATGTGATTGTATTGAACTATAGCCTTCCTAATCTGAAGGACTAGTTCCTTTAAAACTATATATTACTTTGTGGCTTAAAGAGAGATGTTGAAGTCAGTCAAACTGTACAGAGAAGCAGCATTGTTTGCTTAGTGAAAGCAGGTTTTGTGACATGGAGCAAGGTGATCTTAACAAGGTTTTATTTTTTAACAGATTTAAAGAATTGTATTGCAAGTACCACACAGACTATTGAGCAAATGTACTGCGATCCTCTCCTTCGCCAGGTAGAGTAGAAATTGATGGGGAAGTGGGCAAGGCATGTGCTAATGGTAGATAAAAAAATAGTGAACCTCATAGTTTTCTTTGAAAAAGAGTGAGAATCTCCCCCATATCAGAATGGACTTAAAATACAAATTGGTAATATTCTGTTTCTTCATTTTAGGCTAAAGGAAGCAATATAGCTTTTTACCAGCAACAGAATTGAAGCATTATTTTGTTTCTGCCACATTGTATTTTTATATAATGGAAAGAATGACTGTCAGATATTAATAAAAATTTCTCATAAATGGTAATTTAAGTAGTGTGGTGGGGAAGGATCCTTTGTGATCCTTTGTTTACCAGCATTCTTTCAAACTTTTTCTAATCACTTGTAACTGTGAAAGGGAGTTAGGCAGGACAGATGTTCCTTTTTTCAAACAAAACTTCAAAGTATTTTATTTTACTTATTTGAGAGGCAGAGAGAGAGATTTTCCATCCAGTGATTCATTTCCCAAATGCCTGTAACAACTGGAATTAAGCCAGGCTGAAGCCAAGAGTGAGGAGCCCAATGTGAGTTTTCTGCAAGGGTGGCAGGGACCCAAATACTTGAGCCACCACCTGCTGCCTCCTAGGGTGAGCATTAGCAGAAAGCTGGAATTGAAAATGGAGCCAGGACTCAGATCCCAGGCATTCTGATATGGAATATGAGCATCTCAAACTGTGTCTTACTGCTAGGCTAAATGCCTGCCCCAGAAATTCTTACTATCCTCATAAATCTTTTTTTATATTGGCATTCTGGGCCTGGAGGTTATAAGAGCCTCTCATGGCATGTCCTTGCTATGCCTTTTGTGCGAGTAGACAAAATGGTCAGCATGGTTGTGAGAAGAGAGGTGTTTTTAGAATGGCACTGAAGCACAGTTCTGTTGCATGATAAGAGTGCACTGTGTAAATCAGGGGGTTTCCCCATTCTCCCTTTTGTGTTATTTCAAAAATCTCCACTGCCAGTAACAACATGTCAGGGTGGTGGAAGTTTGATTTGATTCTTTCACTGGCTTTCTTTCATGCATACTTACTTAACAGGTAAGCATTGCTCTGTTTCTCACATTGGAAAATACACACCCTTTCCAGTTATTTAGACAAGCTGGGTTTTGAATTGGAAGGATAAATAGGTCTGGGCTATCTTTGGTTTAGATTTGTAATTGTAGTTTAGAGTTAACAGAATCTTCAGACAGATCATCTAGTTCTGTTGTCTGTTTTTAAAAATTGAGGTACTGAGACATAATTGGTAGACTCTTAGGCTATATTTTTATTCTTCTTGAATTAACAAGGTGTTTTAAAGTGAACCCCATTTGGAACACGTATGAATAATCATTTTTCCTCTGATAGTTGAAAATAATTTTGAATTTTAATAAAATGAATTTTATCAGATGACTTGCTCAACCTAACAGGAATGTCCTGTCTGATTTGCAGGTGCCTTATCGTTTGCACGCAGTTCTTGTTCATGAAGGTCAAGCAAATGCTGGACACTACTGGGCCTATATCTATAATCAGCCCCGACAGATCTGGCTCAAGTACAATGACATCTCTGTTACTGAATCTTCCTGGGAAGAACTTGAAAGAGATTCCTATGGGGGCCTGAGAAATGTTAGTGCTTACTGTCTGATGTATATTAATGACAAGCTACCCCACTTCAATGCAGGTAAAGGTATCTTAGCAGTACCAGAGATTAGGGAAAATCTCTACTACTTCTTTAAAAATTTAAACTACAACTTACTATTATATAATAATGCATTTAAAATATAAATATTATAAAAGGGAATAAAAAGAAAAAATAAGCTTGCTTTCCTGTATCACTGATCCTGCTCCCCTAGTAAGTATACACTGTGAGGTTTCTTAGGAAGTCTTCAAGAAATAATCTGAGCATGTGCTAGCTTTTATCTTTATCTCCCCTCCCATTTTTTCCCCAAATGGTATGTTTTTCCATTCAATTCTAAACCTTTTTAATTCATTTAACATTTAGCCATCTCTGTTTTCATTAATAGAGGCTACTCATTCTTTTTTTTATTTAGTAAATATAAATTTCCAAAGTACAGCTTATGGGTTACATTGGCTCCCCCCCCCATAATTTCCCTCCCACTCGCACCCCTCCCATCTCCCGCTCCCTCTCCCATTCCATTCACATCAAGATTCATTTTCAATTATCTTTATATACAGAAGATCGATTCAGTATATATTAAGTGAAGATTTCATCAGTTTGTACCCACACAGAAACACAAAGTGTAAAATACTGTTTCAGTACTAGTTAGAGCATTTCTTCACATTGGACAACACATTAAGGACAGATCCCACATGAGGAGTAAGTACACAGTGACTCCTGTTGTTGACTTAACAATTTGACACTCTTGTTTATGGCATCAGTAATCTCCCTAGGCTCTAGTCATGAGTTGCCAAGGCTATGGAAGCCTTTTGGGTTTGAGGCTACTCATTCTGTTTAGCAATTGTATAACAGTTCTATAACCAGCCTCCCACTGATGGGCTTTTCTAGTTTTTTTTTTTTTTCTTCTTTTTTAGTGCATCCTTGTACACACACTTTTGCACCATTAGAAGGATAGCTACATTTTAAAAATGGATTTTCCTTAACAGTTTCATCCTTGTTGTTATAACTGATGCTAAAACCAATAATGATAATTTGTATTGGTACTTTACTCATGTTTTTCCTTTTTTAAGATTTGTTTATTTTGTTTGAAAGTCAGAGTTGCAGAAAGAGGGTAAAGGAGAAGGGGAAAAGAGAGAGAGAACTGTCATCCACTGGTTCACTCTGCAAATGGATGCAACAGCTAGAGCTGGGCCAGTTCAAAGCCATGAGCCAGGAGCTTCTTCCAGGTTTCCCACGTGGGTGCAGGGCACTCTGCTGCTTTCCCTGGTGCATTACCGGGGAGCTGGATCAGAAGTGGAGTAGCCAGGACTCAAACCAGTGCCCATATGGGATGCCAGTGCCACAGGCAGAGATCCAACTTGCTCTGCCGCAGCGCCAACCCTGGTGCTTTACTCCTTATTGTGTGCTTTCAAACTTTATTTCTCTAATAATTTTTGACAGAGAGGTAGGCAGGGTGTAAATTCTTATTACCCTCATTTTCCAGTTGAGTAACAGGCTCCACGAGGTTCTGTAGCTGACTGGTTACACAGATAGGAAGTGCATGGCAGGGCCAAGATTCAGATCCAGTTCTGACTTAAATTCTGTGCTGTTCAAGTTTACATGATTCTCTCCTCCCTGTCCCATCTTCTGTGAGAGGTCTTAAGACCAGCATTTCACATGTGAGGAAACAGAAGGCTTTTTCCTTGAGTATCCAGTCTTTACTGTGTTGCAGGTAAGAAAACGTATGGGCATTCTGCCCAGGCAGCACGTTATGCTTCTAAGGTGCCAGTTTGGTTGGGGAGAAGAGGATGGAGAGAATGATTGCTTAACAATAACTGATCTTCAGGATCACTTGTCTGCAGTATGAAGGCATGAACATCTGCCTGTAGGAGTTACTATACAAATGACTGTGCTAGCTGTGGACAGTTCATAGGAACCTTATTACTGCAGGCATGGTTCATTATTAGGTTACAGAAACAAGTGGAACAGGGGCTGGCAATTGAGGTGCAGGGAGTTAAGATGCCACCTGCAACACCAGTATCCCATATGAGTGATGGTTTGAGGCCCAGCTGCTCCAACTTTTTTTTTTTTTTTTAAGATTTACTTATTTATTTGAAAGTCAGAGTTACACAGAGAGAAAAGGGGAGGGGGGGAAGGAAGGGAGGGGGCTTCCATCCACTAGTTCACTCCCCAGTTGGCCACAACGGCTGGAGCTGCGCTGATCTGAAGCCAGGAGCCAGGAGCTTCTTCTGGGTCTCCCACTTGGGTGCAGGGGCCCAAGGACTTGGGCCATCTTCTGCTTTCCCAGGCCGTAGCAGAGAGCTGGATGGGAAGTGGCTGGGAAGTGTGCTCCACTTCTGATTTAGCTCCCTGCTAATTCCTGGGAAAGAAGCAAAAAAATGGCCCAAGTGCTGGAGTCCCCGCACCCACATGGGACCTGGATGGAGTTCCAGGTTCTTGACTTCAGCCTGGCCCAGCCCTATCTTTTGGAAAGTGAACTAGTAGATGGAAGAACTCTCTCTCCTTCTATTTCTGTAATTCTGCCTTTCAAATAAATAAATAAATCTTTTAAGAAAAGAAAGAAAAAAAGAAGCAGCCACTGACATTTGCCTTGTGAAAAGTCTGGTTGATGACAACCATAAGTGAATATGGTGTTCTACAGGTTTTTAGTCACAGGGTAAGAAATGAAATTTGCTATGCCCTTGTATCCTTGCCATTCTTCATCATTGACCATCTAATCATTGTTTCATAGTGCTTTCTGATAGTACTTATTGTCTGAAACTTGAGGCAGTATAAATGGCCTCAGATTTCTTTCTAACACTCTTGAGGTGAATGGGCATTCTTTTTTTTTTTTTTTTTTTTTTTTTGACAGGCAGAATTAGAGACAGACAGAAAGGAGAAAGGTCTTCCTTCCATTGGTTCACCCCCCTAAATGGCCGCTTCGGCCAGCGCTGTGCCATTCTGAAGCCAGGAGCCAGGTGCTTCCTCCTGGTCTCCCTTGCGGGTGCATGGCCCAAGCACTTGGGCCACAGCAGAGAGCTGGACTGGAAGAGGAGCAACCGGCACTAGAACCTGGCGCCCATACAGGATGCCGGTGCTGCAGAAAGAGGATTAACCAAGTGAGCCACGGTGCTGGCCCCGAATGGGCATTCTTAATAATGGGTGCAGTGGTTAAACTGATAATATTTAGCTTGAAATTTCCATCAGATCTATTGATTTTCTAAATTTCTAAGACATACTAGGGGGCTGGCACTGTGGCAAAATGGGTAAAGCTGCCACCTGCAGTGCCAGCAATCCACATGAATGCTGGTTCAAGTCCCAGCTGCTCCACTTCTGATCCAGCTCTCTATTGGGAAAGCAGTAGAAAATGATCCAATTCCTTGGGCCCTGCACCCACATGGGAGACCGGAAGAAGCTCCTGGCTTCAGATCAGCGTGGCTCTGATGGTTGTGGCCAATTAGAGAGTGAACCAGTGGATGGAAGACCTCTGTCTCTCTCTCTCTCTCTATCTGCCTCTCCTTCTCTCTCTCTGTAACTCTGACTTTCAAATAAATAAACAAATCTTAACAACAACAAAAAAGACATTAGGTACATCTAGTAGTTGACTAGTCTCTTCCAAATCCTTACTCTGTCACCCATTCGTTTGTTCATTTAATAGACATTTAATGCCTATCTCCAGCATGCCAGGCCCTGTTACTGATGTGCTGTGGTTGTTGGGGTTATAGTGTCAAGATTTTCTGTATGTATGTATTTTAGTTGGCGATAAGACAAAAGCTGAGATGTCATGTTCTCTTCCTTTTCAGAAAGGTCTTTTTGGCTGCTAATGGCCTGTTTTGCTGGATAGTGCTGCATTTCACCCCATCTTTGTTTCCCTTCAGAGGCAGCCCCGAGTGAGTCTGATCAGATGTTAGGAGAGGTGGAAGCACTGTCTGTGGAACTGAAGCATTACATTCAGGAAGATAACTGGCGATTTGAGCAGGAAGTAGAAGAGTGGGAAGAAGAGCAGTCTTGCAAAATCCCTCAGATGGAATCATCCGCCAGCTCCACATCACAGGACTTCTCTGCGTCACCAGGTGTCTGAGAAGGACCTTATCCATGATTTAGTAACATTCACACTGCACTCCACTGGCCAGTCATGTGCGCTTCTCCTAAGTGGTGCCACAGTCTTTACGACACAGTTCCTATAGAGTTGGTGTTACTCATCTGATGGACTTAATAGTGGCTGTAGATTGTGGTTTCTGATGAGTGGAAGTAATATCTGAAGGACTAGTACTTGCACTTTCACTACCGTGTAGTTTTGCTTATTTCCCAGCAATGGAGAAACTATGATGGGGCTAATAGGTAGACTTTGTGAAAACTGTTCTCCAAAGGTTGTCTTCCTCAACACAGATGGCTGTTGCCATAAAGAAAGACAACAAAGCTGGATGCACATTAAATTTTACAGAAGCGTCAGTTGGGTTCTTGCTGAAGCAGCCATTTCTTATAGTCATTCATTTCTAGGGGATATTTGTAAAGACTTTTTCAAAAGTGAGTTAGAAGGGTTGTGTATCCAGCCGTGTTCATCCTGCTTGCCTTTTATGATCTTGACGTCATCAGATGCTAATGCCATTGTACGATTTGTTGTCAGAGCCTTCGGTAGCCTCTTCTCATGGGGTTCGCTGCCTGTCTTCTGAGCATGCTGTCATTGTAAAGGAACAGACTGCCCAGGCGATCGCAAACACAGCACATGCCTATGAGAAGAGTGGTGTCGAGGCAGCGCTGAGTGAGGTGAGAGTGGCAGGGAACCCCAAATTCAAGACCGCTGGGTCTTCAGCAGTAATTTCCAGCATTCTCATGTTTCTGTTATTCTGTGTCTCTGCTGCATTTAACCAACTCCTCTTTATTTCTCCTGTTTCTCTTACTCTCTCCCCATTGTGCTGCCACAGCTTGAGGAAGCTGAACCTAAGAAGCCCATGCCCCAGGAAACAAACCTTGCAGAGCAGTCAGAACAGCCCCCAAAAGCTCCTGATGCAGAGTCTGCTGCCCAACCTAATTCTGAGGTCTCTGAAGTGGAGATTCCCAGTGTGGGAAGGATTCTGGTTAGATCTGATGCAGATGGATATGATGAGGAGGTACAGAGAAGAGTGCAGGAAGTAGCTGTCTGTTGTCAGTCTTGTATTTCCCTCTCATGTGACTGAATATACTTTTTAAGTGTCTGGTATTTTCTCACTGATGCAGTTAAATGACAAGCAGGCCTGTCTGGCGTTGACCTTGTTACTGTTGTTTAAGGGGTAGTCATGCTCCTCCTGCACAGTGTGTATGTTTCCACCCAGGCTTGTACTTAGGGAGGCCAGTGCAGAAGCCAGGGGCTCAGGAAGCTAGAAATTAATCCCTTTCTGGTATTAATGAACCAAAAATTGCCTTCTAGGTTTAAGTAGGGAATCTTTGATTTATATTAGTCAATTGTTTCCCTTCTATATACAAGCGTTTCATTTGTACAGTGGGCAAAACACATACGGATTAAAGTCATTAGTGTTTTTAATTCTAAAACTTTGGAAAGAGGCTGTAGAATCCCAAGTTATTCGTGGCCTATTTCCTTCTCAGTTGCACTACACTGAATCACGAATCCTGTTCTTTCCCGTAGAATATTTTTTTTTAGATCTTTGAAAAGTTTTCCTCTTACAGAGTCACATTTATGTAGCCCTTAGTTTCCAGATTATTTTAAACTTACTGTTCATCCTTCAAGAACTCTAAAATACTTTCGTATTGGAAATATACACTTAAAGTACAAAACTAAATTGGAATTCTGACCTCAGATGCATCCCCTCTGAGAGCCATCATTTAACATAATTCCTGAGCAGGAATTTAACATAATTTAACATAATTCTTCAGCCATCATTTAACATAATTCCATGTTGGAGGTAGTTTTGGACATACAGCTTTCTTCATTCGTACTAGAGTAGAACATCCGGTGTAGGACTAGTGTGTCTTGCTGAGAGGTGTTGACCTTGGGTCGGAGGCTGTGCATGCTATAGGGGAAGGTGTGTGGAACATGGCTTGCAGTGGGTGCTGGCCGAGAAGCACCCTGCTCTGTTTCCCTTTAGCGCTCTGTTCACCTTGCTTTCTCACAGCTGTCTTTTGAACCTCTTCTCTCCCTTTTCTCTCTGTTCTGTGCCCTCTTATGGTAGGTGATGCTGAGCCCTGCCATGCAAGGGGTCATCCTGGCCATAGCCAAAGCCCGCCAGACCTTTGACCGAGATGGGTCTGAAGCAGGGCTTATCAAGGTATCGCTCTTTAAAACTCTCCGCCTTACAACCCAGCCATCATCATATCCAGGTGGTAACTCTGTAAGATGGGAAAAGGTGGGATTAAAGCTGTCTTTTGTTGAAGTGAAACAGGAGATGCCCTTTCCCGTCCAGCTCTCTGGCAAGCAGCACTGTTTGCTCCCCTTGGTTGGCAGTGTCACTCTGTGTTGCACCTGCCCCAGAGGGCTGTGTGTTGTTATTGGGATATCTGTTAATAAAGCCCCGAGATTGTGCCTCTAACTTCAGGGCCTTAATATAAGAAAACAGGCCTTACTTTTGAAGGTATTTGAATATACTTGCACTTGAATGGATTTTTACAATTCAGTTCACTGGAACTTAAAAATATGCTTAAAATGATTACAACTAAATACAGGCTTTTCTGAGAACTTCATGGGAAAAATGGGTTCCATTGGTGCTAGAACGCTAGAGGAGTTTCATCCCTCGTGAGATGCGAGCAACACACATAGATTCTGTAGTTGCCCAGGTCATTTCTCAGTGCAAAGCGCCTGCAGCCCTTGGGGACGGATTTCTGTGCAGAGGCCCAGCATGCGCCTTTTCTGATGTCCCTTCTGTGTGTGACAGGCATTCCATGAAGAATACTCCAGGCTCTATCAGCTTGCCAAAGAGACTCCCACCTCTCACAGCGACCCTCGGCTTCAGCACGTCCTGGTTTACTTTTTCCAAAACGAAGCTCCCAAAAGGGTCGTCGAGCGGACTCTTCTGGAACAGTTTGCCGATAAAAATCTTAGCTATGACGAAAGGTGAGACAGGAACACCCAAGTGACTCCCCTTCCTTCTGGCTTTGGCCACTCCTCTGAGGGGAGGTTGTGCCTAGTGCTCCCTCAGTGCGTTCTGAACTCTGTCCTGCACAGATCCATCAGCATCATGAAGGTGGCACAAGCCAAACTGAAGGAGATTGGTCCAGATGACATGAATATGGAAGAGTACAAGGTGAAATCTTTTCTTTAGTTCTCCAAGTGAATCATCCCTTCTTGAGGCAGAACTAACCAGGCTGTGTTTTCCCAGCTGTCTGGTTCTGTTCCCTACACTTCCCCTAAAAAACCTGGGAAAGAGTGGATACAGGATTTTGTTCTTACCTCAGAATAGCAGGTCTCTTAATTTCCATTCTTTTATTAGAGTGAATCCACCCTTCACTTCCCTTTAATACTATCCATTTAAGCCTTGTTCCAGGCAGTACAATTCTTGAAAGCATGTTTTTGATTTGTTTTAAATGCTACTGTTTCCAGAAGGCATTGAAATACAAATACAGCTACAAATTTTCCAAGAACTCCTTGCATTCTCTATAAAGCTGTGTTACATGCGACCTCAGGAGTGCCCCCACTCTTACTGGGCCTGGTTGTTGATTGGCCTGACTTGGAACAGCTTTGTCCTTCCATCCCCCTGTGTCTGGACAGTCTTGTCAGGACTTGAGAGGTCGGTCATTCAAGCCAGAGCTGAATGATCATGACGTTGGTGTGAGGAATTAAGATAATAAATTCCAAAGTTTCTGAGAGTTTGTGCTTGCTGTTCTTGTGCCTGGCCAGAGGTAATCAAGAAAAACTAGTCTTGAATTTGCAGTTTCTTGGTGGTGGAAAGTGCAGTGTGGTTTACTGTGATCATCTCATTCCTTTTCAGAAGTGGCATGAAGACTACAGTTTGTTCCGAAAGGTGTCTGTGTATCTCCTGACAGGCCTGGAACTCTATCAAAAAGGAAAGTATGTTGGCCTTTCATTTCACGCAGAGTATTGGTCAGCACGCTCGCTCTCGGGGGCCTGCCTGTGATGCAGCGGGAGTCCCAGCCAGGCACCACACAGAACCCCATGTACCTCTGCTCTTCCCAGGACTGCACGTTTGCTCTGAATAGCACGCACGTTCTTTTCAGCCTTTGCCTGGTAGATTTATTAGTCAAGAGACACACTGTAGCTGGAGTTTCTGACACACAAAGATGAACCCAGAAAATGAGTGTTGAACCGGCATCCCTCGTGAACAGCTTGATGGGGAGCTGAGGAAGGCTGAGGCCGGGGGAGTTTTATGATTTGCCTAGGTCTCTCGGCCAGTTTGTGGAAGCACCAAGATTGGTGGCAGTTGTTGCCCTCAGGCTCTTCCCAGGACACTCTGCCCACCATGTCTCTAAGACTTTGCCAGAATCGTAGCCCGACAGTCTTGTGTTAGGTATAGGCCATAGATTGTGGCCAGAGAGAACTGAGCTGTTGTGTGCCTCCTATTTCCTAAGGTACCAAGAAGCACTGTCCTACCTGGTGTACGCCTACCAGAGCAACGCTGCCCTGCTGACCAAGGGGCCTCGCCGCGGTGTGAAGGAGTCTGTGATCGCCCTGTACCGAAGGAAGTGCCTGCTGGTTTGTACTGCTTGGAAAGCCTCGAGCTTGGGGTGGGTGGGTGTGAGAGAGAGAGAGAGAGACCTCTGCTCCCTGAAGCCGTGGTGTGAAGGAGTCTGTGATCGCCCTGTACCGAAGGAAATACCTGCTGGTTTGTACTGCTTGGAAAACCTTGAGCTTGCGGGAGAAGTGGGTGGGATGTGTGGGGGTGTAAGTTTCGCTGAGTCAAGGGTTGGGATCCTTTCTCCTACCAAGGGCCGTTTGTGTGCGTATAGCACCATTCACGGGCCACTCAAACTGTCGACCTCAGAATCCGCCTGCTGTAGCTTTACTGGATTTGGAGTTAAACCTGTGGTTGCTTTGGCAAAGGGCTGACCAAGTGGCTTCTCAGGCTTTATGCAGCCTGTGGCCAGCAGGCTGGATGTTTCCCACCCTTGCTAAGTGAATTTCACGCTGCTTCCACGTAACAGAGGCTGCGATCAGTCCTGTCTGTGGTGCCCCTCATCCAGCCTCCATTCCCGCTTTCGTCACCTCTCCCCTGCTGCCTTCGGAGCTCCTTAAGCACAGGTCCTTCTCTCTCTCTTTTTAAGAGTTAACAGATGGAGAGAGATCATCCATCCCCTGATTCACCCCCAAATGGCTGCAATGACCAGAGCTCAGATGATTTGGAGCAGGAGCTTCCTGTGGGTCTCCCACGTGAATGCAGGAGCCCAAGCACTTGGGCCATCCTCCTCTGCTTTCCCAGGCCATGATCAGGGAGCTGGATTGAAAGTGGAGTTAATTGGGACCTGAACTGGCAGCTATATGGGATGCCAGCACTGCAGGCTGCAGCCCCACAGGTCCTTCTCTAGTTCACCTGTTTTGCTCTACCTGGCAGGAAGTAAGCATGAGTGTTGAAAGGAGGCCATACTTTGTCTTACTGTTCCCTACTAAGCTGTTAGGTTAGTATTAGTGACTTCTAAGTGACTCTAGTTTTTGAAACAAGGTGTGAGCCCTAGGAATTGGTCCTACTGTTCTGTTAGCATCATTGCCATACTCTGGTGAGGTCAAATCCTATTCTGGCCCAGTTTGCATTTGGCAGTCATACGGAAAGGCAAGCCTGCATCCCTGTGCAGCTTACCTGAGGACTTAAACCATGCTTGCTCTTCAGAGGACTAGAAAGGGGCCATGCAGGTACCAGCACATGCTTGGTACCCAACAGATTTGCCTTTCCCAGGAGAGATCAGACCATCATTTGTACCACTGCCTTGGTCTTGTTAAAAGCCATGGAGGAGATTACCTCATGATAGAGATTCATCCTAAGAGCTCTGTTTTCTGGTCTGTACTTTGGATTCGGTGTCAGTTACATATGGGGCAGGGCAACTTTGAGGAAAAAGGCTCCATAGATTTGATGGATCTGAATTTTTATTCGAGCCATGCTCTTACGTTTTTTTTTTTTTTTAAAGCCAGGAGCCAGGTGCTTCTCCTGGTCTCCCATGCAGGTACAGGATCCAAGGACTTGGGCCATCCTCCACTGCACTCCCTGGCCACAGCAGAGAGCTGGCCTGGAAGAGGGGCAAGCGGGACAGAATCCGGCACCCCGACCAGGACTAGAACCCAGTGTGCCGGCGCCGCAAGGCGGAGGATTAGCCTATTGAGCCGCGGCGCCAGCCATGCTCTTATGTTTTTAAATCATCAAATACAGGTTGACATTTTGAATATCCCACTTGGCATCTACAGTAACACAGTAGGAGGGATTTAAAGTCTTTGCATCACTAGCTGTCAACTCCTAGTTTGCACCTGGGGTGGTGGGAGCCTTCAAACAGTAGTGATTGTCAGGCCCTCCCAAGACCGTTAAATTAGGATATCTGGGGAGAGGCCTGGGGGGCGGTGGGTGCAGGTAGTTCTGGTGCTCATGGAGATTGAAAGCCATTGAGTCGGTCTTTTTGGTAGAAACAGGTGCTAAATATGACATTGACTTATAAGTTTAGACTAGTGGATCACAAACTTTGCTGCATTAGAATCAGTTTGGGGGGCTGGCACTGTGGCGCAGCGGGTTAAAGCCCTGGCCTGAAGCACCAGCATCCCATATGGGCGCCAATTCTAGTCCCGGCTGCTGCTCTTCCAATCCAGCTCTCTGCTATGTCCTAGGAAAGCAGTGGAAGATGACCCAAGTCCTTGGGCCCCTGCACCCACGTGGGAGACCTGAAAGAAGCTCCTGGCTCCTGGCTTTGGATTGGCGCAGCTCTGGCCGTCACGGTCATCTGGGGAGTGAACCAGCGGGTGGAAGACCTCTCTCTCTGTCTCTACCTCTCTCTGTAACTCTTTCAAATAAATAAAATAAATCTTAAAAATCAGTTTGGGAGCAGTTAAGAAATCTCAATGCCCAGACCACCCACATGCTCAGTGAATCAGCACACCTAGGGTCGGACCCAACATCAGTAGTTTGTAAAGATCCCCAGATGAGTCCAGTATGCAATAATTTGGTCTTTTTCAGACTTTCCCCTCTACTCTGCCTTTTATCTGTAGGAGCTGAATGCTAAAGCAGCTTCGCTCTTTGAAACAAACGATGATCACTCTGTGACAGAGGGCATTAATGTGATGAATGAGCTCATCATTCCCTGCATTCACCTGATAATTAATAACGACATTTCCAAGGATGACCTGGATGCCATTGAGGTCATGAGAAACCACTGGTGCTCTTACCTTGGGCAAGATATTGCAGGTATGTTGTTGGTACCATGTTGGATAATTTCTAAGATTTTATAAATTGTAGAGATTATAGTGGTCTCACTGGTTGTCAAAACTTTGTAAGGAATTGGAGCCTTGTACCCTCTTCCTCCACCCCGCCCCCCATGCTAGTACAAAATATAAGTGAGTTAAAAGTAAATTTGCTCTACTGAACTCCCCTTACCTCCTCCGCGGCTGCTGAAGCTCCTCTGTGGGCAGTGGACAAGCACTGTAGGCATGTCAGACTTCTCTTGTCTGCCCAATTGTGAACTCTTACAGTTCAAAAATCAGAATCTGTTCACGCAGAGTGTGATTGCTTGATGGTTTTCCTGTGGCGTAAAGCTGTAAGACATAAGATTATTAACTCTGAAGTTGTTTTTTTTTTGTTTGTTTTTTTTTTTTTTTTGACAGGCAGAGTTAGACAGTGAGAGAGACAGAGAGAAAGGTCTTCCTTCCGTTGGTTCACCCCCTAAATGGCCGCCACGGCCGGCACTAGGCCAATCCAAAGCCAGGAGCCAGGTGCCTCCCCAGTCTCTCATGCGGGTACAGGGCCCAAGCACTTGGGCCATCCTCCACTGACTTCCCAGGCCACAACAGAGAGCTAGACTGGAAGAGGAGCAACCAGGACAGAATCTGGCGCCCCAACTCTGAAGATTTTAAGATGAGTGGATTCCTTAGCACATGGAATATCCTTGCTTGTCCAGAGCATCATAAGGAGGCACCCTGAAGCCAGTTATCTTTAGATGAGTTCAGTGGATGGGAAGTTTGATGTGTGTTGTGCTATGAGTCCTCTTTGGTAGTTTCTCACCATTAGAAGGATATTCCATTCATTGGCTTATTCAAGTGTGGAAGTTTTAAGTTATTGAAAAATTCTGTAATAGCTAGTTAGTACATATTTCCTTTCAATGTCTTTAGTACTTATTTGGATTGTGTGTGCTGTATAGCTTTACTTAATACAAACACTACTGTGTTTTAATCATTTGAAAAAATACCACCATTATATATTTGCAGTACAGAGTATCATATCCACTTTGTCAATTTTAAAAGGATGATTGATTAGAAGACCTGTCCATGGGAAGTGAATGCATAGTGTTAATCTGTCAACATCAGGGGGTTTGGAGTATTTGGCAAGCGGGTCTTGGTTCTGATTTGGCCTGAAGAAATAATTTGTTGTTAATTGGCCAGCATAATGCTTTGATTGTTAGGGTTGAGTAATGATCTTTTTGAATGACTTTCCATAGAGTTGCAGGTGTATTGCTTTTGCCCAGAGAAGTATTTAGCTGTACATATAACCATCCACTTTCCCTCCACAGAAAATCTACAGCTGTGCTTAGGGGAGTTTCTACCCAGACTTCTAGATCCTTCTGCAGAAATCATTGTCTTGAAGGAGCCTCCAACTATTCGACCCAATTCCCCCTATGACCTTTGTAGCCGATTTGCAGCTGTCATGGAGTCAATTCAAGGTGTTTCAACTGTGACAGTGAATTAAGCCCCCACATGTTCCTTGGTCTCTGGTTGCCTGCCTGTTGCACAGAGGTGTGTTGGTGTTCACCTGGGGAAGGCGATTAGCTGGACAAGTGAGATTCAGATCCAGGCCCCAACCATGCTGCATGTTTATAAGAAAGGATTAAAACTAAAATTGCACTTTCCGGTACAGAATCATAATAGCTATTTCCTTAGAAAAGGCAGGAGCCAGTGTATAGCAGTATTGAATTA
Organism: Oryctolagus cuniculus; assembly: GCF_964237555.1. NCBI lineage: Eukaryota > Metazoa > Chordata > Mammalia > Lagomorpha > Leporidae > Oryctolagus > Oryctolagus cuniculus. Next base: position 105,733,692 of record NC_091432.1, on the reverse strand, counting down.
TGCTAGAAGACTTAAAATGCCTTTGAACCCACAGTGAGGCTTGGGCTTTTTATCAGTCTCTCCTCCAGGCGTAAATGTTTTTGACAGCAGAATAGAAGAGTGACTCATCAGAACCTTCACCAGATGAACAGCCAATAGTTATTTTATCAAACAGGTGACATTTGGAAATTGTTAGCTATGAGAGATGAAAGTGTGACCTTGCTGGCTCCTGACAGCAGATGTCAGAGTGGGTGCCAAGGAGCTAGTGCCCTTTTACAAGGTGGGTGGAGCCCAAGGTTGCATGGCAGGAAGGTACTGAAAAGTCAGGAGCTAGCTGCCTCTCCTTTCTCTCTCCTCTTTTTTATATTTTTTAAATAAATAAACCAGAAAACCTCACAGTCCTCAGTGAATGAAAGGAAAACATTAAGGATTTTAGACACAATAGCATCATGAAACTTGACTAAAGATAGTGTTTTTATAGTTGTTAACCATTTAGGCAAAATTTTCTAGTTTCTGAAGATTGTCAAAGACAGGTGTCTAAAGCTACTGCTGGCCCAAAAGAACATTTTGGTCCCCCTCCCCCTTTTTCTAAAAAAAAAAAAAAGAAAAGAAAAAAAAAAGATGTGGATTTGTAAAAAGAAAAAATGTCTATATATATGTATGTATGTATATGTAGAGAGAAAAATATCCCATTGACCATTTTTAAAAGGCTTCTAATTGGGAATTGTGTTTGAACCAAATTTTAAAGATTAATGGAGAAATCATGGGAGGGAAGAATAATACAACTATGCAGATTTTATAAATGTGCAATAAAGATATTTGTTTTACCTCTGGTGTGCAGTATGGCCTTTATTTATATTTACCACTTTGGAAATGTGTGGACTCAAGATTAATGAGTTGAGAAACTTGATGGGAATGGAAGGGTCAACATTTGAAATAAGAGCAGGCACGGTCGATTCTTGAGCAGCACCTAGTGGTGACTGATTTCATCTCATTTGCAGTTTGCATTGCATGTAAGTATATCCATTTTGTAATTTGCAAACTTTTTTTTTTTAAAGCTTGTTTAGGCTGGGGGATACTTTGTCATTCTATTTATTTATTTAGGCAGAGAGATAGACAAGGCTTCTTCCATCTGTTGGTTCACTGTCCAAATGCCTGCAGCACCTGGGCCTGGGCCAGGCTACAGCCAGCATACGAGAACTCCATCTGGGTCTCTCACTCAGGTGACAGGGCCCCAAGTCCAGGAGCCATCACCTGCTGCCTCCCAGCATGTGCATGAGCAGGAAGCTGGAATTGGGAGCAGAGCCAGGACTTGAACCCAGGCACTCTGATATGGGATGCAGGATCTTAGTCACTGCACCAATTGCCTGCCCCTAGTTTACAAATTTTAGAAGGCAAAAAAAAAAAAAAAATTTCCTTAAAACTGAAGTTCTTGTACCTTGATTAAATTAGTGGTGGGCCATCCTTTGTGGGTTTTCTGTGGTGCTTTGTGTTTTAAGGTGCATTGCAAGAATTTGTTCCAAGAGAAGTTGGTCAGTTATCCATTAATTACATTTTACTGTTTAAAATAACATACATTGCCACTTGCCTTTCACTTTTTCAATTATTTTTAAAATTTATGCACTTGAGAGGCAGAAAGACAGACAGACATCCCACCCACTGATTCACCACCCAAATGCCTACAATGGCTTCGGGGCTGAGGACAGGAGCCAGGAACTCAATCCAGGTCTATGTGGGTGGCAGAAACCCAATTAGTTGAGCGTAACCTGCTGCCTACCGGGGACCACATTCGTGGGAAGCTGGAATCAGACACTCTGATATAGGACGCTGGCATCCTAACCCACATTTTAACTGCTAGGCCAAAGGCTCACCAGGCCTTCACTTTTTAATTCCTGTTACTGAACACCATGCATGGTGCTTCACTTGTTACAACAACCATGGGATAATGATAGGGACTGGTTTGTCCAGTGTCATAGATCTCAGTAGTGGAACTGAGCCACTAACCCTTGGTGTGTCTTGACTTCATAGCCTGTGGGTTTGTTTTGGTTTTGATTTTGTTTTTTGTTATTTGAAAGGCTGAGTGACAGAGATCTTTCATCTGCTCATTCAGTCCCCAAATGCTCACAACAGCCAGGATTGGACCAGACAGAAACCAGGAGCCAGAAATTCCATTCAGGTCTACCACATGGGTGGCAGGTACCCAAGTTCTTTGGAAGTACAATCAATCCTGGGTACTCCAATGTGGCATGCAAGGCATCTCAGGCTGCAGCCTAACTGGCTGTGTCATGACACCTTTCTCCCACAGGCTGTATTTTTTTTTTTTTTTTAAGATTTATTTTACTTGAAAAGCAGAGTGACAGTGATGACAGAGAAAGGGATCGCCCATCTCTGGTTCACTCCCCAAATGCCTGCAGAAGCTGGGTGTGGGCTAGGCTGAAGCCAGGTGCCAGGAACTCCATCCTCATCTCCCACGTGGGTGGCATACATAGCTTGTGTTAACTGCTCAACTGTCTGGTAAATCTTATAAAATATTTTTCTTTGTACCTTCTCCACTTTAATTCTTTCCTGATCAGCCACAGGGAATCTACACATGGCCAGGAAGGGAACAGATGATACCTGTTGAGTGCAGTGCCTGGTGGGCTGTAGTGTGTAGATCCACTCACACCACCGGAGGGAGTGCCGAGAACCCATTTCTGTTGCCCGTGTGAGCTAGCTGTTCTTAGGTGCAGCTTCCTTATTGAGCTCCTCAAACTAAACCCTGTTGGTTTTTTGTCTTGTAGCTCTTACAGCTTTTAGGCTAAGAATGATTTTTACACTTTTTTTTAGAGGTTGGGAAAAAAGATCAGGGGACGAAGGTGGGAAGAGGAAGAAGGAATCTGTGTGACCCTTACCTAAACTGGATCAAGATTGAGCTGGATATTTCATCTCCATGTGAATCCTCTTGTGACTGGGTGTAGACTTTTCCAGGGTTACCTGGAATTGCAATCCTCTCTTCTTTAGATTTCTTAGCCCCTTTAAAAAGTAGGAGGCATATAAACTCTACCCTATGTACCTCAAGAAAGAAGTGTAAGGTAGATAACATGCAGCATAGCAACTCAAATACAGTAAACAAGAGTCAAGGATTGAATGGAGAGTCAGGATGTGGCAGAAAGAGGATAGAAGAGGGAGGGGCTGTGCAGAACAGGCGTGGCTGTGGTTTACTCCATTGCTTGGTTCACTATGTGACTGTATCTCATGATTTGTTCTACAAATTGTCACTTGAGTTGTTTTCAGTTTTTTGTTGTTATGCATCATGCTACCAGGAATACATATACATGGGATATAATTAGTTGAAATAATGGGTTATAGGGATTTATGGATATAGATACCTTTATTAGGTACTGACGGTTTTCCAAGGTGGTTACACTAATTTAAGTTCCTACCAATAGTTTATAAGCAATCAGTTCTGTATCCTTCTTAGCATATGGTTTTGTCAGTATTTTTTTAATTTGAGCCATTCTGGTACTTGTCTGTTTATCTCACGGGGTTTTTATTTTTAAAAAAATTATTTGCTTATTTGAAAAGCAGAGAGTGACAGATTTTCCATTCACTGATTCACTGCCCAAATGCCAGCAACAGCCAGGTCAGACTGAAGTCAGGGGTTAGGGTCTCTTTCCTGGTCTCCCACATGGATAGCAGGGACCCAAATACTTGGGTCATCTGCTGCTGCCTTCCCAGGCACATTAGCAAGAAGCTGGATCAGATGTGGAGCAGCCAGTACCTGAACCAGCCCTCTGATACAAGATGCTAATGTTACAAGCAAAAGCTGAACCTCCTGTACCACATCACCAGCCCTGTCTTTGAACTATTATTTTTTAAAGATTTATTTTATTTATTTGAAAGACATAGTTACAGAAAGGTAGAGGCAGAAGAGGTCTTCCATCTGCTGGTCTACTCCCCAGATGGCTGCTACTGCCAGAGCTGAGCTAATTCGAAGCCAGGAGCCAGGAACTTCTTCCAGGTCTCCCACACAAGTGTAAGGGGCCAAAGACTTGGGCCTTCTTCCACTGCTTTCCCAGGACATAGCAGAGAGCAGTGTTGGAAGTAGAGCATCTGGGACTTGAACTGGTATCCATGTGGGATGCCAGCACTGCAGGCGGCGGCTTTAAAGCAGGTTTTTACCTGCTATGCCACAGCACCGGCCCCTGAATTATTCTTAATCTATTGCATTTCCATATAAATTTTATGATCAGTTTGTCAATTTCACACCCGCACACACAAATCTCTGGAGATTTGGGTTAGATTTACAGTGGTAGTTGATAACTTGGGAAGAATCGACATCTGGTGGGTATCTGCATGGTGTATCTTACTTAGGTTTTTCAGATTTCTATGTAAAGATCATTCACATCTTCCAGAAGATTTATTGTTTTTTGATGTTTTTCAAGGTATTGTAAACATCATTTTGAAAAGCACTTGTTTAATTCCCTGCTGGTATCTAAAAGTAAATTGATGGGTTTTTTGAAAAATTTATTTATTTGAAAGGCAGAGTTACAGAGACAGAAATCTTCCACTGGCTAGTTTACTCCCCAAATGGCCACAATGGCCAGGCCAAAGCCAGGAGCTTCTTCGGGTCTCCCACGTGGGTGCAGGGGCCCAAGCACTCAAGTCATCTTCTATTGCTATCCCAGGCCATAGCAGAGAGCTGGTTCAAGAACAGCCAGGGCTTGAACCCATCCCCATAAGAGATGCTGGCGCCACAGGCCAAGGCTTAGCTCACTATGCCACAATGACAGCCCTTTTGAAAAATATGTTTTAAAGGTGATACCAAGGGGCCAGCATTGTGGCGTAGCAGGTAAAGCTGCTGCCTGTGACACTGGCATCCCAGATGGATGACAGTTCATGTCCCAGCTGTTCCACTTCCCATCCAGTTCCCTGCTAATGACCTGGGAAAGCAGCAGCAGATGGCCCAAATGTTTGCACCCCTGCACCCATGTGGGAGACCCGGAAGAAGCTTCTGGCTTCAGCCTGACCCTGGCCTGGCTATTGAAGTCATCTGGGGAGTGAGCCAGCAGATAGAAGACCCCTCTCTCTCCCTCTCTCCCCCTCCTTCGCTCTTTAAAAAAAAAAAGGTTATGTATTTAAAAGATTTACACAGAGAGAAGGAGAGGCAGAGAGATAGAGGTCTTCCATCCACTTGTCCACTCCCCAATTGGCCGCAATAGCCAGAGCTGTGCCGATCCAAAGCCAGGAGCCAGGTGCTTCCTCCAAGTCTCCCACATGCGTGCAGGGGCCCGAGGACCTGAGCCACCTTCCATTGCATTCCAATTCTGGAAGTGGAGCAGCCAGGACTCGAACCAGCACCCATATGGGATGCGGGCACTGCAGGCGGCGGCTTTACCCGCTATGCCACAGCGCCGGCTTCTCTCCTTCACTTTTAACTCTTTCAGATAAATAAATATTTTTTAAAATGATACCAAGGCTAAAAAAAAAGAGATTTTAATATCAAGATTATCCTGACCTTTTTGAATGAGCTGGGAAATGACCTCTCATTTTCTATTCTCTGAGAGAGCTTGGATAAAATAAGAAATGTCAGTATATTACTTTCTCCATAACGTTGGGAAGAATTCATCATTGAAGCCACCTGAAGCTGAAGTTGTTACTGTTTTTTGTGTGATTTGTGGGAATGTTTTAATTGTAGATTCAGTTCCTTTCATACATAGAGTTTTCAGATATTTTCTAATTCTATTAATTTTTGGAAAATATTTGAAGTTTTTTCCATTTCATCTAAAATTTAAAGTTTGCCAGGAAGTTCATAATAGCATCTTTTTTTTTAATTACTCTAGAATCTGTAGTGACGGCCTCCTTTCCATACTTACAGTGGATGACTTATGTATCCTTGGTTGTTTTTTTTGGGGGGGGGGTTAATATTTTCAGGGGGCTAGTAATTTGTCTTTTGAAGTTTGCATCTTTTGTTTTATTTTGCTCTTGTAAATTTCTTTGCTCCTTTAAGTCCAAGCTCTCCCGTAGTGGTTCTCAGCCGTGGCTGCCAATACAGAGTCAGCTGTGTCACTTTAAAAAACACAGCTGCCAAAGCCTCAGTCCTACAAACACTTGTTAAATTGGGGCCTGGCTTGCTGCTGTTATGTTTAAAGAACACACAGCTGCTGGTCATGGTCAGTCACAGCCACGAGCCACTGCTTCCTAGAACTCCTCTGCCTACTAACCAATGGCTTTTATGTTGTTGCCAACACTGAATTTTAGGGTTTAGTAGGAGTCTGAGACCCTTCAGTGATTGTGTACAGATTTCAGACTTTATAAATAAGTGTATTTTATCTTCTGCACATTCTTTGTGTAAACCTAACTTTGATGGGGCTATGGAAAACTATACAGTTTTCCATATAATTAGCCTTTAATGACGATGACTGAACACACCAGTTTCCTAGGGCTTGCTCACAAGTTCAACTTCTGTGATATTCAGCCAGTGTGTTACTTTTTCCTGAGCCTTAAAAAGCAAATTCCATGCATTCTTTTCTAAGTTGTTGAATAATGAACTGACAGATTAATCAGTTGCAGCTCAGAGTGGATCTGGCTCACAGGTGCTAGAAGGGCATTGCTGTCTCTTCCTTTCAGCACCCTTGGTCGCTCCGCTGGTGTTTAGGTTGATGGCTGGCTAGGACCCCTCAGCCTCCTTGTGTTGGCCAATTGGCTGTTTATAGGCAAGAGAATAGAATCTGTTCAAGCAATGGATCCAACATAGCAGAGACCGTGTCTCTTTGCTTTTCAAAGTAAGATAAGCCTGGGCTGCCCCTCCTCTCCCAGCAGGACTAGAAATTCTGACAATAGAAATCAATAGGGATATTAGCTTTGAGTACAAGTAGGGGCTAGAAGCCGGCGCCACGGCTCAATAGACTAATCCTCCACCTAGCGGCTCTGTCACACCGGGTTCTAGTCCCGGTCGGGGCGCCGGATTCTGTCCCGGTTGCCCCTCTTCCAGGCCAGCTCTCTGCTGTGGCCAGGGAGTGCAGTGGAGGATGGCCCAAGTGCTTGGGCCCTGCACCCCATGGGAGACCAGGATAAGTACCTGGCTCCTGCCATTGGATCAGCGCGGTGCGCCGGCCGCAGCGCAGTGCGCTGGCCGCAGCATGCTGGCTGCAGCGGCCATTGGAGGGTGAACCAACGGCAAAGGAAGACCTTTCTCTCTGTCTCTCTCTCTCTCACTGTCCACTCTGTCAAAAAAAAAAAAAAAAAAAGTTTAGATTATGTAGAATTGGTGAGTTGCCACAAAAGTAGTATTGAGGAAGTGCCAGTGGTGAACACTGAAAATTAGATGTATGCTGGCTCTGGTGTTACAGGACTTAGGTGTGGCTGGTCAGTTTTCTGTCTGAGGTGAGATAGAGCTACTACTCCATGCTGATCTTCCTAAATGAGCAGTTTTAACAGCTGAGAGAGAGTTTTCAGTGATGACCTCCAGTACAGTAATTCACAAAGTCATCTTGATTAAGGAATATCTGGAGCTCATTCATGAGTTAACACAGTTCTGCAGCTGACTGATTTATAAAGCACTATTTAATCAGTATGTATCTTAAAAGATGTGTTTCAGGGGCCGGTGCTGTGGTGTAGCCCATGAGGTTGCCACCTGCAGTGCCAGCATCCCAAAGGGGTGCTGGTTCAAGTCTCTGCTGCTCCACTTCTGATCTGTGGGGAGCAACCCGGACTGGACTGAGTTACTGGAATTAAGACTTATTCTAGGGCCGGCGCCGTGGCTCAATAGGCTAATCCTCCGCCTTGCGGCGCCGGCACACCGGGTTCTAGTCCCGGTCGGGGCGCCGGATTCTGTCCCGGTTGCCCCTCTTCCAGGCCAGCTCTCTGCTATGGCCAGGGAGTGCAGTGGAGGATGGCCCAGGTGCTTGGGCCCTGCACCCCATGGGAGACCAGGAAAAGCACCTGGATCCTGGCTCCTGCCATCGGATCAGCGCGGTGCGCCGGCTGCAGCGGCGGCCATTGGAGGGTGAACCAACGGCAAAGGAAGACCTTTCTCTCTGTCTCTCTCTCACTGTCCACTCTGCCTGTCAAAAATAAAAAAAAAATAAAAAAAAAATAAAAAAAAAAAGACTTATTCTATGCATCTGCTCTCCCACAATATGGCGCTGAGAAGGGAGAGACGGCTTCTGCACAGCTGCCTCCAGTTCAACCAATAGGCAGCAGGACCTGCTCCTGATTGGAGGAGAGCAGCATACTCGGCGTGTGGGCAGCCGAGTTAGGATTGGCGGAGGAGGACTATAAAGGAGGAGAGAGACGGCATGCACCAGGAACATCTAAGGGGAACATCTGAAGGAACACCTGTGCAGCCCCCGAGAGAGCCAGCCGGCGGTGTGCCGCTCCCCTGCGGAAGTGGGGAAGGTGGCAGGAGGAACCGCCCTTCCACGGAGGTGGAAGGGTCGGTAGCCAACCCGGGAAGGACCAGCAGCAAACCCGGGGAGGGCCGAGCAGACAGAAGAACAGCGCAGGGTCCTGTGTCGTTCCTCCACGAAGACGGGGAGCGACATAATGGTGCCGTGACTCGGATATGAAGCCTAGGCAGGGCCCTGTGTCGTTCCTCCACAAAGAGGGGGAGCGACACTGATCCAGCTCTCTGTTATGCCCTGAGAAAGCAGTAGAAGATGGCCCAAGTCGTTGGGCCTCTGCACCCATGTGGAAGACCCGGAAGAAGCTCTGGGCTCCTGGCTTCCGATTGGAGCCAGCTCTAGCCGATTGTGGCCATTTGGAGAGTGAACCAGTGGATGGAAGATCTTTCACTTTCTCTGTCTCTGCCTCTCTGCAACTTTGCCTTTCAAATAAATAAATCTTAAAAAACAAAACAAGATGTGCTTCAGTGGCAGGTGTTTGGCATACCTGGTAAGATGCTGCTTGAGGTGCCTGCATCCCATGTTGGAGTGCCTGGTTCGAGTCCTGCTCCTCCGCTTCTGATCTAGCTTCCTGCTATGGCCCACTCTGCAAGACAGCAAATGATGGCTCAAGACTTGTGTCTCTGGGGCCGCCGCCTGCCATGTGTGCATCACATAGGAGCTCCAGGTCATGTTCCGGCTGCTCCATTTCTGATCCAGCTCCCTGCTACTGGCCTAGGAAAAGCAGCGGAAGATGGCCCAAGTGTTTGGGCCCCTGCCACTCATGTGGGAGACCCAGATAATACTCCTGGCTCCTGGGTTTGGCCTGGGCTAGCCCTGGCAGTTGGGGCCATCTGGGGAGTAAACCAGTGGATGGGAGAGCTCTCCCTCTCTCTGTAACTCTTTCAAGTAAATTAACTAATTTTAAAAAATGGATCTCTGGGCTCTTGTTTTCAGCCTGGCCCAACTCCACTTATTACAGGCATTTGGCAAGTGAACCAGCAGATGAAAGATCTCTCCGTGTGTCTCTCTACCTTACAAATAAAATGGAAAAAAAAAAATGTGGTTCATGGAAAGAACATTGACACTGGAATCTGACACATCTAAGTTCAAATACTGGCTGGACCTGTTTTCGTGGTCTACAATATAGGAAAATACTTAACCTTGTAGTTGTGTTTAAAGGAGAGAGTAGCAATGACTCAGGGTAAAGTGGACTTTCAGATGCAGTTCTCACAAGGAGTTCACAGGGCAAGAATTGGAAGGGTTGTCCTGACTGTGCAGGGCCCACAGCTAGGTTCTAAGTAATTGGCACACAAAGTGGGTACATGGGATTATGGGCCTCTTGGTACACAGCTATGTTCATATTTGCCAGTCTGAAGGGAAGACAGTGCTACTGAAGGGATTGTGGCTTATGCTGGGTATAAACATTACAGGATCTCCTATCTAATTGTTTGCCTGTTTAGATGTATTTGTCTTTAATAGTGTTACTGAGTGGCCTGACCTTGGTAGAGTATCGTAAGTGATTAGCTTTATATTCTTTAAGTGTAATTTTGCTTTCTAAAACTTATTTCAAAGACAGATGGAGAGGCCGGTGCCACGGCTCAATAGGCTAATCCTCCACCTGTGGTGCCGGCACACCGGGTTCTAGTCCCAGTTGGGGCACCGGTTCTGTCCCAGTTGCTCCTCTTCCAGTCCAGCTCTCTGCTGTGGCCTGGGAGTGCAGTGGAGGATGGCCCAGGTCCTTGGGCCCTGCACCCCATGGGAGACCAGGATAAGTACCTGGCTCCTTCCATCGGATCAGCGCGGTGCACCAGCCACAGCAGCCATTGGGGGGTGAACCAACGGAAAAAGGAAGACCTTCCTCTGTCACTCTGTCCACTCTGCCTGTCCAAAAAAAAAAAAAAAAAGACAGATGGAGAGAGATCTTTCATGCATGGGTTTACTCTCCCAAATCCCTGCAACAGCAGAGCTGGGCCAGGCTGAAGCCAGGAGCCCATTAACTCAATCCAGTTCTTCCCTGTGGGTGGCAGGGACCTGAGTACTCAAGCCACCACCTGCTGCCTCCTGGGCTGTGCATTAGCAGGAAGCTGGAATCGGAAGCAGAGCTGGAACTCAAGCTCAGGCGCTCCGACAGGGGATGCGGGCATCCCGAGTAACACCTTAACCACTGCACGAAACACCCACCCCCAAAACTTTAGTTTTGCTTGCGCTGTGACTTCAGTATGAGCTTTTGAATCCATTTCCCTGCCACTTGACAGCATCTCAAGAAGATCTCGTGGCTTTATTGTCACAAGTGAATATAAAACCAGAATTGCAGAGTTCAGAGCAGTTTGTAGCCAGTTCCCTTTCACCCACTTGTTTGGATGCTTCTCCCCTGCCCTTAGTCCAGGCCTCACCCTGAAGTTCAGACTCAAGAAGTTAGCAAGGGGCCATAGGATTTCTTCCTCTCTTCCATTCCTTCTTTTATCTTTTTGTTTTTTAAGATTTATTTATTTATTTATTTGAAAGGCAGAGTTACAGAGAGGCAGAGGCAGAGTGGGCGGCGTTGAGTAGGGGGGTCTTCCATCCTCTGGTTCACTCTCAAAATGGCCGTACAAACCAGAGCTGAGCCTATCTGAAGCCAGGAGCTTCTTCTGGGTCCCCTACACAGGTGCAGGGGCCCAAGGAGTTGGGCCATCTTCTACTGCTTTCCCAGGCCACAGCAGAGAGCTGGATCGGAAGTAGAGCAGCTGGGATTAGAACCAGCGTCCCTATGGGATGCCGGCACTGCAGGCAGTGGCTCTATTGGCTACACCACAGTGCCAGCCCCCATTCCTTCTTATCAGCCCCAACTTGGTTCCTCTAGAGAGGAAAGTTTATGGGAGAAGCAGGCACAGAACATTTTTACATTTAAAAAAAAAAACAAACTTGTAGTATTCTCTGGATTCACTGCTTTCTGTTAGATCAGGGATCTAATCATTAGCTTTTAGAGGGTATTTTATAGGCTTTTCAGGAATCCTGTAGGAAAGCTCCATGTTTCATTCCCTGATGGTTTCTGGGTTTTCTGGCTGATCCCTCTCCATCCCTGTCAGCTCCTGCCCTCCTCATTCCCCTTGTCTTCCCGTGCTCTGGGACACTATCACCAGGACAGCCTTCCCCAGCGTCCACCGGGCTGCAGGGCTCACTGCCTTGCCCCAGTTAAAGGCAGAGGTGCAGGCCTGCCACTGTCCTGCCTGCAGGCTGCTCCAGCGGCAGCGGCCACCCATCTCTAGACTTCCACAAGCGGATCAGGCCTTCCCAAGGGCTTCCTCGGGCTCCACGCTGGTGACAGCACGCGTGGGCCCTGGACCTTTCTGCAGCTCAGCAGGGGTGAGAGGGGATGTACCTCAGGTACCAGTCTTTCCTCCTGGGAACAACTCTGACCTGTGAATGGAGGTCCATCTGTCCATCCCTCGCAGGGGACACAGGTAGAGAACATCACAGCACCCTTCCGGGGATGCTCACCTAATCAGTCTGGAAGCTTCTCTGCTCTGGGCTATGGAGTGCAAAGTTGACTCCTTGGCAGCAGTATGTTTAGCTTTGCCCTGGAGAATGTGAGGCCCATGTCACCCATGGAACATGTCTCTGAGACTTCAGAATTCCAAGTCTTATAAACACAGATACGGTCACGAGAAAAATGGCTGGCTTGAAAAACCCATGGATCGAGTGAAAAGGGAGCTCCAGGTTCCTGTTAGAGCAGGCTGCTGGAAGCAAACATTTAACTGAGTTTCTTACTGCCCTAGCCCTGACGGGAAAGGCACAGCTCCTGGCCACAAGCCCATGGAATTGTTTTTGCCTTTCCTCCTATCCCAGATGAATCCAACCCACCACAGGTTTCCCTAGGGCTTCTTCCCTAGGGCCACTCTCGAGGTTCAGAAGAGTCACAGAGGAGTGTTTAGCAGTGACCTTCCTGATGGTGGAATCTTCAGAACCAAAGACAGGCTGCCTGGTGGAGAAGGGAGTGCAGAGTCGCATCCAGTTCTCACTGCGTCAGCTTCGGTGAGTCCCTCAGCCACTTTCCTAGAGTCCTTTTCATAATCAAAGCTTTTGACTTGAAATATTGATTGCTTCATGTCCCTTCCTTTTTCTATCACCTTTTTTTTTTTTTTTTTTTTTTTTTGGACAGGCAGAGTGGACAGTGAGAGAGAGAGACAGAGAGAAAGGTCTTCCTTTGCCGTTGGTTCACCCTCCAATGGCCACTGCGGCCAGCACGCTGTGGCCAGCACACCGCGCTGATCCGATGGCAGGAGCCAGGTGCTTCTCCTGGTCTCCCATGGGGTGCAGGGCCCAAGCACTTGGGCCATCCTCCACTGCACTCCCTGGCCACAGCAGAGAGCTGGCCTGGAAGAGGGGCAACCAGGACAGAATCCGGCACCCCGACCGGGACTAGAACCCGGTGTGCCGGCGCCGCAAGACGGAGGATTAGCCTAGTGAGCCGTGGCGCTGGCTTTCTATCACCTTTGATTCCATACCTTTCCATGGATAATCACGATAAAGAAATGCTTCCAGTGTTAGAATAATTTGTCATAAATCTGTTGAAGCTGATTCAGTTAGTGGGTTTTTTTCTTTCTCATTATTTCCATGTTCCAAGCAGGTGGATTTAAAACCATAGTGCTTGTAGCTGCATAGTGTCTCCTTCCTCAGACTCTTTCTCTAACAGGGGATTCCTACCAGACTTTAGAGAACATTCCTTTCTGGGGATGACATGCTGGTGCCTACTTGGGAGTTAGTGATGGTTCTCATCCTTGCCCATGTGAAAACAAAATGCCTTTGTGTCTTTTAAAAGGAGAGTTGGGAAGTGTGGGGAGCAACTCGGACTAGACTGTTACTGGAATTAAGACTTATTCTATGCATCTGCTCTCCCACAATATGGCGCTGGGAGAGGAGGAAACAGCTTCTACACAGCTGCCTCCAGTTCAACCAATAAACAGCAGGACCTGCTCCTGATTGGAGGAGAGCAGCGTACTCGGCATGTGGGTAGCAGAGTTGGGATTGGCGGAAGAGGACTATAAAGGAGGAGAGAGACGGAATGCATCAAGGAACATCTATCTGAAGGAACACCTGAGGAACATCTGTGCAGCCCCCGAGAGAGCCGGCTGGCGGTGTGCCGCTCCCCCGCGGAAGTGGGGAAAGTGGCAGGGGGAACCGCCCTTCCACGGAGGTGGAAGGATCGGTAGCCAACCCGGGAAGAACCAGCAGCAAACCCGGGGAGGGCCGAGCAGACAAAAGAACAGCACGGGGTCCTGTGTCGTTCCTCCGCGAAGAGGGGGAGCGACAGGGAAGACAGTACATTTTCTTAACCTGTAGTTTTGTGTTTCTCTCCCCTGCCCTGCCCCCTTTTTCTGTAGAGGAAACCGTAGTCACCCACTGGTGGAAACACAGCAGCGCCTGCAGACACTGGATCAGGGTGAGGGCTGCAAGGCACTGGCAGGAGCAGGTGGGCCACCTGGCAACAAACACCCTGTTTGGACATCAACATAAGCACCGAGGAGGGTTCTCCTGGTAGGTTTTGGTTTTCTCCCCGCTGTTTCAGTGCTGGTGTTTCCCTTGATCTGGTGGCTTGTCCACCCACGGAGCCGCAGGCTGAGATGAAGACAGTCATGGCATCACACCCCTGGGTTCAAGTCCTGACTCACCCACATTCCTGCCTTGAACGTGTGGCCTAAATTCCCCTAATCTGAATTTCCTCATTAAGCAAAATGAATATAGCAATATCTTCTCTCTTGATGTCAAAAACATTTCAAGATCAGGGGGTGGATGTTTGGCACAGTGGCTGACACCACTTGTGGTGCCCACATCCCATATTGGAGTGCCTGGGTTTGAGTCCCAGCGCTGCCTCCAACTCCAGCTTCCTGCTAATGTGCACCCTGGGAGGCAACAAGTGATGCCCACACACCTGAGTCCCTGCCACCCATGTGGGAGACCTGGATTGAGTTCCTAGATCCCAGCTTTGGCCTGGTCCAGCCCTGGCCATCATTGGCATTTGAGCAATGAGCCAGAGGATTGGTGATCATCTCTCTCTCTTTCTCTCTCTCTCTTTCTCTGGAGCTCTCAAATAAATAGAATAAATAAAAATAAAGCATTTCAAGATATGTTCAAGGAAGCCACCAAGATGTGTGAGCATCATTTGTAAGCTCTTAAACTCTACACGACTCTAATAGGGAAACTGCACAGGGCCAGGCTGTTGGCAGAGGCTGAGCAGGTTACTGCTGCCATCAACTGGGGGTGGCAGGTGAGCTCCTCTTATGCTGTGGCTTCATGTGGTCCTCAGAACGGAGACAGTGTTGCTCACCGTGGCCTCCAGGCCCTGCAAGGTCTGCTCTTTGCTGCACCAGCCTCAGCTTATACATTTTCCTCTGGCCCAGCCTTTATCTCCCAGGAAGCAAGTCCGTCCTTCGGGTTCTTAGGGTCCAGGATCCCTGTCTAGGTCACACTCCTCCAGTTGCCCCATCTGTCATGTGTCAGTTACAACTGGCACTTTCCTGAGAGGTTTTCCACATGTCTCTCTCTCCCTTACTTGCCTGAATAAGGAGAGGGGAGACATTCTGTCTTCCCGTTTTCTCCTTGGCTCCTAGCATAGGGCCAGGCACCTGGCAGGTGCTTCATAAATCGTTGTTAAATGGAAGACTAATGGTCAGATGGATGAGTGACAGATGGCTCCTTCCTGTAAACACTGTGGGGGCAAGAAAACACTTAGATATGTGAGCCTTACCCTGACTGAAACTGGACCCAAAGGGCTTCGAAAGCAGATTTCTGACTTAACAGAGAAAGCCAGCAAACGTCTCCCTATATACTCAGAGGTGTTTACCTACTGGTTATTTGGATATGTTTCATTTAAATTTTTAAAAAAATTTTTCTGTATCAATTTTTCCTTTTTATTTGAAAGGTAGATTGCAGGTTCACTCCCCAAATGCCTACAGCAGCTGGAATTAGGCCATGCTGAAGTCCAGAGCCTGGAACTCAATCCAGGTCTCCCAGGTGTGAGGCAGGGACCCAAGTTTTTAAGCCAACACCATTGTCTCCAGGATGGGCCTTGGCAGGAAGTTGGATCAGAGGCAGAATCTGGAACTGCAGCCAGGCACTCCACGATGGGATGCAGGCATTCCAAGCAGTGTCTTAACCACTGTGCCCAACTCCCACCCCAGTCAAAATAGCATGAAGAAAAGGAAAGGCCGGCGCCGCGGTTCACTAGGCTAATCCTCCGCCTAGCAGCACCGGCACACCGGGTTCTAGTCCCAGTCGGGGCGCCGGATTCTATCCCGATTGCCCCTCTTCCAGGCCAGCTCTCTGCTGTGGCCAGGGAGTGCAGTGGAGGATGGCCCAAGTGCTTGGGCCCTGCACCCACATGGGAGACCAGGAGGAAGCACCTGGCTCCTGGTTTCGGATCGGCACAGGGCCAGCCGTAGCGGCCATTTGGGGAGTGAACCAACAGAAGGAAAACCTTTCTCTCTGTCTCTCTCTCTGTCTATCTATGCCTGAAAAAAAAAAAAAAAAAGAAAAGGAAAGGACATTTCCAGAGAAACGATGACCCCAGAGAAGCCTACTCTGTGTCAAAAGGTCAGTTGGGCCGGTGCTGTGGTGTAGCAGGTAAAGCTGCCACCTGCAATGCTGGCATCCCAGATGAATGCCAGTTCAAGTCCCAGCTGTTCCACTTCTGATCCAGCTTCTTGCTAATGCACCTGGTGGAGCAGTGGAAGATGGCTCAAGTGCTTGGGTCCCTTCACCCATGTGTTAGACCTGGAAGAAGCTCCTGGCTTCGGATCAGCGCAGCTCCAGCCATTGCAGCCATCTGGGGAATGAACCAGCGGATGGAAGACCTCTCTCTCTCTCTGCCTCTCCTTCTCTCTCCATATAACTCTGGCTTTCAAGTAAATAAATAAATCTTTTTTTAAATATTTGTTTATTTGAAGGGGATGGTTTCACAGAGAGGTCTTCCAACCGCTGGTTCAATCTCCAAGTGGCCTCAACAGCCTGGGCTGGGCCAGGCCCCGAAGCCAGGAGCCAGGAGCATCACCCAGGTCTCCCACATGGGTGACAGGGGCCCAGACATTGGACCATCTTCTGATGCTTTTCCCAGGCCATTAGCAGGGAGCTGGATGGGAAGTAGAGCAGCCAGGACACAAGCTGGTACCCAAATAGGAAGTGAGCATTGCAGGTGGCGGCTGTACCCTCTATGCTACAACGCCGGCCCCTATGTGGTACCTCTCTAAGGAAGGATCTGGCCTGGGCTGCTTTGATGAATTTGCTTATCCTTGTGTTGGCATGAGCAGTAGCTACTTCACGATCCCAGGGCTGTTTCATCAAGAGGCACAAGGCATTGTGGGACCTCAGGGCTGAGCTGGGAATGTGCAGCTACACCTGGGGGAGGGAGAGTCTGGCCGACACTGTGAGACCTCTGAACCTGAAGTGACCTATTTGGGGACAGTGGGAACTGACCAATGACAATAGCTGTCCTCCTGGTGGAACTTGCTGGCTGGGTCTTTGGTGAGTCTTCAAGTGATTATGGAAGTGGGGGGAACGGATGGTCTTTAGGAGAACAGGGTGGATATGCAGAGTGATTGCAGCTGACAGACAGGTTCATGAGTAACATGAGGCTCCTCCTTGAGGACTTGCAGAAATGCCTGAGGAACAGCTGGGGTGGGGTTGTAAGAAGAGAACCTGCCAGTGCAGGTAGGGCAAGCAAAGGAACTTGAGTTATTTGAAAGGGACTTCCTATGCAGCCACAGCCTGCGTAAGGCTGCTGCCATTTGGGCTAAAACTGAAGGCATTTGGCTGACACCGCGGCTCACTAGGCTAATCCTCCACCTGCAGCGCCGGCAGCCCAGGTTCTAGTCCCGGTTGGGGTGCCAGATTCTGTCCCGGTTGCTCCTCTTCCAGTCCAGCTCTCTGATGTGACCTGGGAAGGCAGTGGAGGATGGCCCAAGTGCTTGGGCCCTGCACCCGCATGGGAGATCAGGAGGAAGCACCTGGCTCCTGGCTTCGGATCAGCTCAGCGCACTGGCCATAGTGGCCATTTGAGGGGTGAACCAATGGAAGGAAGACCTTTCTCTCTGTCTCTCTCTCTGTCTAACTCTGCCTGTCAAAAAAAAAAAACAAAAAAACTGAAGGCATGTATACTATAATTGTGCATGTGGGGAGAGACATCTCGCATGATCATGTTGAGCAATACGGGGGCACACTCAAAACTTTCCTAGTTTTAGCACTGAAAGTACCCAGTCCCTGGCAAACCAGGAGGGTGGCTACCCCACCACTCACTCTCGCTAACCATTGTCTTCTGATACAAAGATAGCTCACAGAAACAAGACTATGTCTCCCCTTTGGGATAAAGAAAGAATCTCCAGGGGCTGCTGTTGTGCTGTAGAGGGTAAAACTGCTGCCTGCAATGCTGGGCATCCCCTATGGGTGATGGTTCATGTCCCACCTGCACCATCTCCTATCCAGCTCCTTGTTAATGGCCTGGGGAAAGCAACAGAAGATGGCACAAGATTTTGGTCCCCTGCTACCCATGTGGGAGACCCAGATGAAGCTCCTGGCTTTAGCCTGGTTCAGCTCCTGCTGTTGCGGCCAGCTGGGGAGTGAACCAGCAGATGGAAGATCTCTCATCTCTCTCTCTCTCTCTCCCTCTTTCTGTAACTCTGACTTTCAAATAAATAAATATTTTTTTTTAATTTTTAGACAGGCAGAGTGGACAGTGAGAGAGAGAGACCGAGAGAAAGGTCTTCCCTTTTTCCATTGGTTCACCCCCCAATGGCCACTGCAGCTGGCGCACCGCGCTGATCCAAAGCCAGGAGCCAGGTGCTTCTCCTGGTCTCCCATGCGGGTGCAGGGCCCAAGCACTTGGGCCATCCTCCACTGCCCTCCCGGGCCACAGCAGAGAGCTGGACTGGAAGAGGAGCAACTGGGACAGAATCCGGTGCCCCAACCGGGACTAGAATCCAGTGTGCTGGCGCCACAGGCGGAGGATTAGCCTATTGAACCACGGCGCCGGCCAATCTTTTTTTTTTTTTAAAAAGAATCTACAAAGGAGTGGGTGGCAGTGCTGTGGTATAGCAGTTAAGCTGCCATTTATACACCAGCATCCCACATCAGAGTACTGGTTTGAGTCCTGGATGCTCAGTAGCTGCTTGCTACTTGGACACCTGCCAACCACATGGGAAACCTGAATGGAGTTACTGGTTCCTGGCTTTGGCCTGGCCCAACCCTGGCTGTTGTGGTCATTTGAGGAGTGAACCAGTGGATGGGCGGGGGCCAGGAGCCAGGAGCCAGGAGTTTCTGGGTCTCCCACATGGGTGCATGGGCCCAAGCACTTGGGCCATCTTCCACTGCTTTCCCAGGCCATTAGCAGAGAGCTAGATTGGAAGTGGAGCAGCTAGGACTCGAACTGGTGCCCATATGGGATATTGGTGCCACAGAGCTGGCCCCAAGAATTTCTACCTTAAGGGACTATTCTAGGCCAGTTCTTCATTTTCCTTTACCAAGGCACATTTGTCTGCTTTCCTGGCTCTACTTACAGTGTCTCTTCACATCATATTTTCTCTGATGGATGCAATTTTGCAATCCGTTGTCCTCAGTAATAAAAAGATCAAGTATACAAGTAATATTATGAGTTTAAAAGTATTTCTATATGAATAAAATCTCCAGTAAGAAAACTGTGTTTATTAGACATTTTCTCTGATTTTTCATCCCAAAGTTGACAAATTGGAGGGTGAGCACCACCCCTAGAATGAAGCCCACAAATATGAAGTGATGGAGGGTGAGGAAGAGGAAGGGCTCTGCTGACCTTCCTTTGTCCAGAGACCCCCCTGACAGGAGCCAGTCCTAGATGACCAGGCTCCTAGGTCTTGGTGTGAGGTGGAAGGAGCCGTCTGAGTCCTGCATGGGAGCACAGAGTGGAGGGGCTGTGGGCCCAGCCAGCCAGGGAGAAGGTACATCTTCTTTCCCCAGGCAGGCTGAGAAGATGAGGAGTAGTCCACCAAGAGCAAGGCCAACCCCAGCAGCCCAGCCCAGGAAGAGGGCATCTCCAAACTCCCACCGAGGCACAATCTCAGGCACACTGTCATCCCAGAAGTCTCGGATCGTGCCGTAGGCCACCCAGGAGACTGGAAAGAGGGTGGTGGCTGAAGCTGATACCTCCAAGGTCCCTCCCAAAAGGCAAAGCTGCCTCTTGCAAACCCATTTCATCTTGTGAAACTGGAAGCATTCCAACCCACAGGCAGAGAGGAGAAGCCCCAGCAGTCCCAGCACGTGGGAGGCTACCATGAGGATGCGGGATACCTGGAGCTCCAGGGGCAGAGACAGGAAGGACTCAAAGGCCTTGCACACAGTGGCGACCTCCTCCTGAGTCACGCAGGCCTCCCAGAGCCCCATGATCCAGGTCTCCATCTCGTTCAGTTCCAGATTGAGAGTCTTCCACTGGGGCAGGGCGGTGCTGACGCATGAGCAGACCCAGCCAAAGAGAGAGAGCAGCAGTCCTCCAAGCTGGACTTTGCCACAGAAGCTCCAGGCCATGGTTGTTCCTGCCACACAGGCAAAGGGAGAAGGAGGAGAGGGGCCTCGGGGACTGCTTTTCAGAGGCTTGCGTCAAAGCTCTTTCACGTGTGCAGAGCGTTCCCGTGTTAGTCTCCTGGGCAGCAGCTGAGGCAGGTGCCAGGGACTTGACACTGTTTGGATTTAGGGGGTGTGTCCAAGACTGAATGTGGGTGTGGAACCAAGGGGAGGGTCCCAGGAGTGGCAAAAAGCCAGCCAGTAAGCCATCAATATATATTTGAAGAATAATTTATATGCTTAAAGTTTAAATAGCTCTCCAGCTCTGAGATCAAAGGATGATGTTCTGGAAACACACATTGATAGAATCTTTCTGGAGGGTAAATGACTTTTTCATGTTCCGTACTTTTAAATATATTCATGCTTTGGTCCAGCACCTTATCTCCAGAAATGCATCTATGTGCTTGTGATTATATACAATGGTTTATGAAAATGTCCATTGAAATATTGTTAATTATAAATTTTGGTTAATACCAGGCAGCCTTTTTTTTTTTTTTTTTTGACAGGCAGAGTGGACAGTGAGAGAGAGAGAGAGACAGAGAGAAAGGTCTTCCTTTACCGTTGGTTCACTCCCCAGTGGCCGCTCCGGCAGGTGCGCTGTGATCGGCTCACCATGCTGATCCGAAGCCAGGAGTCAGGTACTTCTCCTGGTCTCCCATGTGGATGCAGGGCCCAAGCACTTGGGACATTCTCCACTGCAATCCCAGGCCACAGCAGAGAGCTGGCCTGGAAGAGGAGCAACCGGGACAGAATCCGGCGCCCCGATCGGGACTAGAACCCGGTGTGCAGGCACTGCAGGTGGAGGATGAGCCTGTTGAGCCGCGGCGCCGGCCACCAGGTAGCCTTTGTAAAATGATGTTGTGGAAGAAATTGAAATGCCATGAACAATGTTGATATGTTGTTAGATGAGAAAAGCGGATGAGCAAGCAAAGCAATCTATAGAATACAATTTCTTTTTCATAAGAAAGTGTCTATATGGTGGGGCAGGATGCAGGTGTCTGGCACAGCAGTTAGGATATATTTGAGTATCTGGATTTGAGTCCTGGTTCCACTTCCAATTCCAGTTTCCTGCTACTGTGCACTCAGTAAGGCAGCAGGTGATGCTCAAGTTTGTGGGTCCCTGCCACCTACATGGGAGACCAGTATTGAATTCCCAGTCCCAGCCTGGGCTGTTGAGAGCATTTGGGAAGTGAACCAGTGGGTGGAAGACCTGTCTCTGTTTCAGTATATTTGTGTCTCTCTGCCTTTCAAATAAATGAAAAAAAAAAAAAATACGGGAAGAAGATGAAGCTCTTTTTTTTAAACAGCAGGTGTTGTGACGAGTGTTGTGGCATAATGGTTAAAAGCTGCCTACAGTGCTGATATCCTATGTGGGTGCTGGTTCAAAGCCCAGCTGCTCCGCTTCTGATTCAGCTCCCTGCTAATGTGCTCAGGAAAGCAGCAGAAGCTGACCCAAGTGTTTGACCCCTTCCACCCATGTGGGAGACCTGGAAGAAGCTCCTGGCTCCTGACTTCAGCATGGCCCAGCCCCAGCCATGGTGGCCATTTGAGAAGTGAATCAGCACTCTCTCTCTTTCCCACTCTCTCTGTAACTGTCTTTCAAATAAATAAATCTTAAAATATAAAGTATGAATGTGTATGTATGTGTGTTACCACAAAATGTTGACCATGGATTTTTTTGGTGGTAGGATTTTAGGTAGTTTTCATTCCCTTATTTGTTCTTATCTATGTATTTTATAAATTTATCATTTAAAATTTTTATAAACAGAGAGACCCACAAATATTATTATTTTCTAACAAAACGTGAAAATGTCCCAGTGCATAGCCCCTGGTGGGGCTAGGACAATGCTATAAATAGGTGGAACCAAACCAGCTTTCATCTGAGTTTGCTGCTGCCGCTGCCAGGTGGCAGGTTCTGACAGGACAGAAATACTTCTATGTTTTCTGAGAGCGGCTAAATGCCAGACGTTCGTCGAGACTCTTTATCTGTGTTTAGTTTTCCTGCTGCCACTGGGCGATGCAAGTTAGGTTACTTGCCTAGGACCCCAGCTGACAGGCAACAGATCCCACCTCTGCACCAGGCAGCTTGCACTGGGACTACATGCTCTTGTCTCTGGGCTGCAGCAGTTTCTTCTGCCGTGCCCTGCACCCTGGAGACATCAAGCATGTGGGTAAGAGTCTGTCGTTGTGGCAGAACATAGAAGACTGAGTTTATGATGCTGAAGTCACAAGTCGCTGATCTGGGTGTTGGCCTGTTTATAATGTAGCCTACTGCACAGCACATGGCAAATACCAAGTGGAAGCAGAGGTATGGGCCGGTTGCCAAGAAGGATGCATTTCTTGAGAAGGAAGAATCTTAAGGTTATCAGTTATATGACAGAGGCAAGCAGTATCCTCTGGAATGCTTTTTTTCCCTTTTGTATTTGATTACAGAAAATAGAGCAAATGATATAAAAAAAATTCCGATATTTCATTGCTAAGCTTCAAAAATGACCCACTCAGGCCTAGTGCTGTGGTATAGCAGGTTAAGCCAGGGTGCCTGCAACTCCGGCATTCCATATCAGAGCACAGGTCAAGTCCCAGCTGCTCCACTTCTGATCCAGCTCCCTGCTAATATGCCAGGAAAAGCAGCAGAAGATGGCCCAATGCTTGGGCTCTTGCTACCCTTCTGGGAGACACAGATGGAATTCCATGCTCCTGGCTTTGGCCTGGACTAGCCCTGGCTGTTGTGGCCATTTGGGGAATGAGCCAGCAATGGAAGATCTTTCTCTCTGCCTTTCGTATAAATACATTTAAAGAATGACCCACTCACACCAGTCTTGTTTCATGCATTCTATTTTGAAGCAAATGGGATACTCCTTCAAACTGTAGCTTCAATCACATGTGCTAATCAACATGAGAGCAAATACTATCCAAATTCGGAAATGCCATCTGCTTATACTATCCCTGGCCAGACTTGTATGTTTGATACACTACTTCCTGAAGAAGGGTATGTCTCATTATGTGTGAGCCATGATATGTTGCAAAGAATCTTTGTGGAAATTGTTCCTATTTCTCTACCTTCCTGGTGGTTTACAAACATCTACGCATTGGGAAACACAAATGAATGAATGAATAAAATGGTGAATTTTAGAGTGTGTAGCCTAGTTAAGATGTCTGCATCTGGCCGGCACCGCGGCTCACTAGGCTAATCCTCCACCTGTGGTGCCGGCACCCAGGTTCTAGTCCCGGTTGGGGCACCAGATTCTGTCCCGGTTGCTCCTCTTCCAGTCCAGCTCTCTGCTGTGGCCCGGGAGGGCAGTGGAGGATGGCCCAAGTGCTTGGGCCCTGCACCCGCATGGGAGACCAGGAGAAGCACCTGGCTCCTGGCTTTGGATCGGCATGGCGCACCAGCTGCAGCATGCTGGCCATAGTGGCCATTTGGGGGGGGTGAACCAACGGAAGGAAGACCTTTCTATCTGTCTCTCTCACTGTCGAACTCTGCCTGTCAAAAAAAAGCCTGCATCCCTAGCCACTGGCACTGTGGCACAGCAGAGAAAGCTGACACCACAGTGCCTGCATCCCATATGGGTGCCAGTTCAAGTCCCGGCTGAGTCCTGCTGCTCCACTTCCAATGCAGCTCTCTGCTATGGCCTGGGAAAGCAGTAGAAGATGGTCCAAGTCCTTGGGCCCCTGCACCCATGTGGGAGACCCAGAAGAAGCTCCTGGCTCCTGGCTTCAGATCAGCCCAGTTCCGACCATTTGGGGAGTGAACCAGCAGATAGAAGACCTCTCTCTCTCTCTGCCTCTCCTTCTCTCTCTGTGAAACTCTAACTTTCAAATATTTGAGAGAGACAGAGACAGAGGCAGAGAAAGACCTTCCAATAATCTACTGGTTCACTCCCCAAATGCCCACAACAGTTGGGACCAGACCAGGCCAAAGCCAGGAGCCAGGACCTCCATCCAGGCCTCCCGTGTGAGTGACAGGGATCCAAGTAATTGAACCATCACCTGCTGCCTCCAAGGTTTGTGCATTAGCAGGAAGCTGGAATTGGAAGCAGAGCTGGTACTGTAACACAGGCACTCAAATGTGGGATGCTGACATCCCAAGTGACTACTTACTCATCTTTAACTCAGAGTCCTTCCTTTCTCTATGACTGTATCAGGGAGCTTCAAAAAGTTCATGGGAAATGGAATTGAAAGATGCTTATTTCAGTGCAAAAACTTTCGAAACTCTTGCATATGAGGTTTCAAAATTTCATGGAAATTCACGTTATGAGTATGCATAAATTTAAAATTTTGTACCAAAATATTTATCTTTTTTATTCCATTTTCCACAAACTTTTTGAAGTAATGTGGGTCCACACCTCATCTGCCTTTAAAGTAGTAATTATTAGTCTTTCTGTGATTATTTATTCACTCCTTTGGGTCCTCAGACCTAGCCCAGCACCTATGATGTAGTAATCGTTCAATACATATGCAATACAAATTTTAAGGAATTTCATCTGTAGGTTGCTCCTTGTCACCAGGCATTCATTCTTAGTGCCATTTAGAATTCAAGGGCTGGCAAGTCTACCAAACAGGTGCCTTGACTGTCCTTCAATGCTTCTCGTCTCAACACCAGTTTCATTGCCTTTATTCATGGTACAGGATAACGAAGCTGCCTTTTTTACTAAGATGAGATTGTTTCACACATACTTAAAACTGGCAGGGACATTAGGGTCAGCATTTACTTGGGGTCAATTATCATAAAATACTTTTTTAAAAAATAAAAGTAGTGCATATTTATTACAGAAAAACAGCAAAACAGGGAAAACACATAAACACTGTATGAGACCACTGTGCAGAGAAATAATTTGGTGTATATCCTTTATTATTCTATATGCATATTTATATCTATTTATATTTCTGTATGCAATATATTTAAGTAATGCAAATTTTAAAATTTTCATAAAACCAATTTATAATCTTTGATAGAAAGCCCACTCTACACAGGACTAATGTTTTTCACACTCCGGTAATATAAATATGCATTCCAGAGATATACGTACACAAATGTAAACTATGTAACATAAAAGGAACGCAATTATAGGTAGCCTTTTATATATAACGAGTTGACGCCAATTCGTTGCACAACTGCAGAGGGCGCCAATCACAAAGATGCTGGTGGGCGCTTGGCCAATGAGTAAGGAAAAGAAGATCGGGATGCGCTCTTTTGTCTTCCGCCTAGATACTGTCACAGCTAGGCGTTTTGAAGTTGAGAAAGTCTCAGTTGGAAAGTTATTAGATGAATGACATTTCATTTCTTTTCGTGAAGAATTGGCGGGAAGAGACAGGCTATTTGAAAACAGCCAAGGAAGCAAACGCGTCACGCAGTTTGCCGACTGCGGGACACCGTGGAAATCCTCCCGAGCGCCGCGCGCGATGCTTGCTGGGAGTTGTAGTGCGGCCCTCATCTCCGTGCGGCGAACTAGGCCTGGCGAGACTCCGTTTCCCGGCAGGCCAAGCGCCAAGGCCGCTGGCGGGACGGGACCTGCCGCGCTGGCTTCGAGCGAGTGACCTGGTCGGTCTTGATTTCAGTGGTAGCGATGGCCTCGTTCGTGACGGAAGTTTTGGCACACTCGGGGAGCCTGGAGAAGGAGGATCTGGGCACCCGGATCAGCCGCCTGACCCGGCGGGTTGAGGAGATCAAGGTGAGGGCGAGGCAGCTGTTGGCTGGCCGGGAAGGGACGCCGAGTCGTGGAGACAGCAGGGGGTTCCGGCAGAGTGGGGCCGGTTAGGGAGATCTGAGTGTAGGGGTCGAGTGGGGACAGTGAGGAGTGGGAGGGCTGAGTGGGGTGGGTGACGGGCGAGCCTGGTGGTCAGCCCAGACCATGCTTGGGATTGAGGAGGCCTGTGTCTGTGGGAGGAGGAGGCGGCGGCCGGAGAGAGCTGGGAGTGGGAGGAGGAAGACGCGAGGGACTGCCGGACGCGAGGTGGCACGGGCCGCACCGCGGTACCTGGAGCGCGAGCGACCCCTTTCTCAGTTGTGACCATGGAGGACTTTATAGCTCTGTTGCTGTAGTGCAATTTAGCCCTGTATTCTGGTTACTGAACCATAGCTTCTCTTTAAGGAATTTGCGGACAGGCATAATTTATTCTTGTATATTCCAAACTGAATAATTCAATGCAGAATATTCAATAATTAGTTTGTTAACTTGTTTTAAAGGACATGATGAAACTAAAATCAATTTAGGGTTTTAAGATTAGGCCTTCAGTTTAATAGTTAAGAAGCTAGAAATTAGTAAATGGAGGTATTCGGATTATGGATTTAATTTACCCATTTGCTTTCTTTTCTGTTAGATTTGTGATTAAAATTGGTGGTTGCAGTCTTAGGAGAACTGGCTGTACCTTTCTTGTTTCCAGCATTTGTGCAACTCTTGGGCACTGTTTGAAATTGGTGATCATTTACTTCTTTCATACTAATTATATTAAAAGATCTTTCAGTGTGGGAGAAATGTCTCTTTGGAAGAAATCTTGTAGTTTGGAGCGAAACAATCGGTAACTGGTAAAAAAAGCTTTAACATCAAAGATTGCTTATGGAAGATGAGTGTGTTTTTAACAGTGTTCCCTTTTCATTTCGCTGTCTTATATTTCTTATGTCTTACATTATAGGGTGAAGTATGCAATATGATCAGCAAGAAGTACAGTGAATTCCTGCCTAGCATGCAGAGTGCACAGGACCTGGTTACCCAAGTGGATAAGCTGTCTGATGACATTGACCAGTTGAAATCCAGGATAGAGAGTGAGGTAAGAGTCGTTGGTTGTTTGGGGTGGGATGATAGGGAATGGTGTCTGATTTGAACTTTAGGAATCCCAGTCTACTTACAGTTTGAAAAAAGGACTTGAGGGAAATGAGACTGGGAAATGAGAAGGCACTAGTAGGTGAAAGTTGAAATAATCCAGAGGAATTGGGTGCTGACCTGCTCTAAAGTCAGTGACAGGGCCGGCACTGTGGTGTAGTGGGTAAAGCCTCTACCTGTAGTGCCGGCATCCCATATGGGCACCAGTTCGAATCCTGGCTGCTCTACTTCCAATCTACCTCTCTGCTATGGCCTGAGAAAGCAGTGGAAGATGGCCAAAGTCCGGACTTGGGCCCCTGCACCCATGTGGGAGACCCAGAAGAAGCTCCTGGCTCCTGGCTTTGGATCAGCTCAACTCTGGCTGTTGCTGCCATTTGGGGAGTGAACCAGCGGATGGAAGACCTCAAACTCTATCTCTGCCTCTGCTTCTCTGTAACTCTACCTTTTAAATAAATAAATCTCTAAAAAAAAGAAAGAAAGAAAGAAAGGTGATGGAGAAAAATGGATGAATTGTGGTGATGTTTCAGAGATAGGATCTTTGAGACTGGGTGATGTGGGGAATGAAAGATGCAGGAGGCAGGAATAACTGTGATTAGCTCATTCACCAAAATATAGAATCTAGCGAGAGAACAGGTTTTGCTGGGAGATTTGAAGAGCTTAAAGTATCTGTGGGATGTCCAAAGGGAGTTGCATGGGCGTTTGAATTGTATTAAGGCTAGATTGTTGTAAAAAGAGTGTAAGAGACACTGACCTTGAAATTAATGGCTTACCTAAGACTTTTTTTTAAATAGTAGTAGTCTAGGCTAGGAAGCTGGTTTTACAATTGAGGCATAACTACCCTAGTACATGGGTACTTCAAAAAGCTCATGGAAAATGTGTGTTACAAAAAACTGCATGGATTTTAATTTTTTTTTTTTTGCACCAAAATGAATCTTTTGTTTTCTATGTACTTTTTTAAAGTTCTCTCAACAGCTAAAGCAGAATCTGAGATTTTAACCTACTTGCAGTTCAACAGGCAAGCCTGCTGTAGTTTCATGAATTCTGGTAGAAGACGTGAGTCTCCTGGATGAGAGATGAAAGATAGTTTATTACTCATAGCAGTAGCCAGATGATCTGCATTTTTGCATCAGTTGTGCCACACCCTAGTTCCTGCAGGGCAATGTATAGTACATTACATTGTAGAAGAAAATTCCTGAGGATATGGAAACTAAATGAATCATTTCCTAAAAGTTTATTTGAGAGAGAGAGAGAGAGAGAGAAAAGAGCTCCCAACTGATGGTCCATTTCCTAACTGCCAATAGCAGCCAGGGATGGGCCAAGGCTGAAGCCAGGGGCTGGGAGCCCAGTCCAGGTCTCCTGTGTGCGTGGCAGGAACCCAGGCACTGGAGCCATCAGTGCTGTTTCCTGGGATCTGCGTTAGCAGGAAGCTGGAGTCCAGAACCAGATGGCTGTTGAACCCAGGTACTCTGACATGAGACGTTGTGTCTTAATCACTGGGCTAGGCTAGACGCCTTCCCCTGGATGATGTTTTATGATGGGTAGCAATCATGCGTCCCTTTTTCTTTGAAGGGAAGCACCATCTACTGTCTTTTAAAGCTGTTTACTACATCTTCCACTGCTTTCTGAGGCATATTAGCAGGAAGCTAGATCAAAAGTAGAGCAACCAGGACTTGAATTAGGGCCCATATGGGCCTCTGCAGGCAGAGGCTTAAGCTTCTACGCCATAGCACTGGCCCCGTAAACTTATTGTTTAATTCCATTTTCCACAGACTTTATGAAGTATCCACATGTGTACATAACCATTTAGGAAGCACTGGTCTTGGGTTTTGTTGTTTGTATTATTGAATCTGGTTTTTCCCCATGTCCAGGTTAAAACTGGAGGTTAAGGGCAAAGAGGGGACATGGAGGAGAAATACATTTTCTTAAGGTTCAGAGTTAGAAACTGTACACATCACTTCTGCTTATATTCTGTTGATAAGATCTTAGACATATGGTTGTACCACTAGTGAAGGAGACTAGAGAGGTGAAATATGCAGTATATATGAGTGCCATGACTATGGGAAAAAGGAGAATGCATTTTAGTGGGCAGTGTGCATGTTACCTCATCCATGTACTTGTTTGGAGGTTAGGAATGTGAAGTGCACTTGAGTTAGCAGCACTTTGAAGTTGAGGCCACAGGTGTGAATGAGGTAGATGCCCAGAGAGAGTGTACAGAGCAGAGTTTCTTGTCCTCAGCACTGCTGATATTTTGGGCTGTGTTACTCTTTTGTGGAGGTTACTCTTTTGTGGAGGTGTGAGTCTTGTACAATGTAGAATGTTAGCAGTACCCCGACCTCTGCATACTAAATACCAGTAGAACTCTCAGTGTGACCAGCAAAAATGTCTCTAGACAGCACATGTTCCTGGGTGAGAATGGGGCAGAATCTTCCCCTAAAAGGAATCACTGGTTCAGATTAGAAAGAAAGCCCTTAAAGAGAAGAATATCAGTGTATATGGAGTAGTCAGAGGAAAAAGGAAGTTCCCCAAAGCAAAGTAAAATGGAACAGCCAAAAAACTAGGAGGAAAATCAGTAGAGACTGGTATCATGGAACTAAGGAAAGGGAGTGTGTCAGAGGGAAGAGAAGTAACAGTGTACTGTTAAATAATTCAATACTGGTGATGTATGGTTTGGATTTTGCACCAAGCAGTTGGTGGATGTTTTGGCAAGGATAGTTTTGGAGGAATGGTGAGACTAGAAACCAGATCGCAGTGAGGGGTAGAGTGAATCAAAGTAGAAAGATTGAGTATAGATCACTGTTTCAAGAAACTTATTTGTGAGAAAGAGGAGAAAAATTAGGCAGCAGCTGAGAAATAGGGTGGTTGCTGAGATGGAGGGAATTTTTTCTTAGAGATGGGGAGATATTAACATATGGTAGCTTCCCCCGTGTCTGCAGCTTTTCAGTTTCAGTTACCAGTGGTCAGCAGCGCTCTGAAAATACTAAGTGGACAATTCCAGGAGTAAACAACTCACATTTTAAAAATTATTTGTTTTTAGTTTATTTAGTTAAAGATTTGTTTTTCTATCTGAAAGCAGAGTTATAGAGGGGGAGAGATGGACAGATCTTCCATTTGCTGGTTCATTCTCCAAATGGCTGCAGTGGCTAGATTGGGTCAGGCTGAAGCCAGGAGTCAGGAGCTTCATCTGGGTTTCCCATATGAGTGGCAGGGACCCAAGTACTTGGGCCATCTTCTGCTGCTTTCCCAGGTGCATTAGCAGAGAGCTGGATTGGAAGTGGAGCAGCCGGGACTCAAACTGGTGCCCATAGGGGATGCCAGTGTCAGAGACAGTGGCTTAACCTGCTGTGCCACAATGCTGGCCCCAGGATTTTTTTAAAAAAGATTTATTTATTTACTTGAAAGTCAGAGTTACACAGAGAGAGAAGGAGAGGCAGAGAGAGAGAGAGAGAGAGAAGTGTTTGTCTGCTGGTTCACTCCCCAATTGGCCACAACAGCTGGAGCTGAGCCTATCCAAAGCCAGGAGCCAGGTGCTTCTGGGTCTCCCACACAGGTGCAGGGGAAGGAACTTGGGCCATCTTCCACTGCTTTCCCAGGCCATAGCAGAGAGTTGGATTAGAAGTGAAGCAGCCGGGACTCAAACTGGCACCCATATGGGATGCAAACACTACGTGTGGTGGCTTTACCCATTACACCACAATGCCGGCCCCAAGATTTTATTTATTTGAAAGACAGAGTGGGGGCTGGGGCTGTGGCATAGTAGGTTAATCCTCTGCCTGCAGCGCAGGCATCCCATATGGGATCCAATTCTAGTTCTGGCTGCTGCACTTCCAGTCCAGCTCTCTGCTACGGCCTGGGAAAGCCGTGGAAGATGGCCCAAGTCCTTGGGTCCCTGCACCTGCATGGGAGACCAGGAAGAAGCGCCTGGCTCCTGGCTTCAGATTGGTGCAGCTCCAGCCATTGCAGTCATTTGGGGAGTGACCCAGCAGATGGAAGACCTTTCTCTCTGTCTCTCTCTCTCACTGTCCACTCTGCCTGTCAAAAAAAAATAAAAATAAAAATAAATAAATAAAATTAAAAAAAAAATCTTAAAAAAAAAAAAAAGTGAAAGAGAATGAGAGAGAGAGAGAGAGACAGAGAGATTTTCCATTCACTAGCTCACTCCCCCAAATTCCCATAAAGCCAGGGCTGGACCAGACAAAAGCCAGGAGCCTAGAACTCCATATGGTCTCTCATGTGTGTGAGAGGGACCCATGCACTTGAGCCATCACTCGCTGCCTCCCAGGATTGGCAGGAAACTATCAGAAGCAGAGGTGGAACTCCATTCCTGACACCTCTACATGGGAGGCCCACATCCCAAGCTGTGGCTTAACACGCTGTCCCACAGTGCTAACTCCATGTTTTTGTTTTTGTTTTTTAAACTCTGTCTCATTGACAGTCAGGAATGTTGGGAGTATAATTTTGTTTCTTAATTTTTTAAATTAGAAAAACAATGAGTGTAAGCTGAGCTCCCATCTGTTGGGTGACTCTTCAGATGCCCTGGCTATGGCTGAAGCTGGGAGCCAGGACCTCAATCCAGGTCTCCCACTTGGGTGTTAGGATCCGTCACTTGAGCCATCGCAGTGTTAAGAGGAAGCTAGAATCAAGAGTTGGAGCCCAAAATCAAATTCAGGCACTCTGATGTGGGATGCATGCGTTCTAATTGGCGTCTTAAACACTAAGCTGAATGCCTGCCCCCAGTTCTGTGATTTTTATTACAGTCTTAACTAGCATTTAATTTTCAACATGAAGTACATTGACTTAATAAATTTTACTGATAGTGTTTTATTTCTTGGGCACTGTGTAACTTAAGTACTTGTTTTTGATGTGTGAATTAGGTCCGCCGAGATCTTCATGTATCGACTGCTGAATTTACAGACTTGAAGCAACAGTTGGAAAGAGACTCGGTAGTCCTAAGTTTGCTAAAACAGCTACAAGAGGTCAGTAAACTGCAACTTGAACTTTATTGCTTTGTTTGTCAAGGTTATTTTTTCTTCAGTTGGTCTCTATTCAGTGGACATTCCTAAGTGGTGACTTTCTGTATTTTAAAAACAGACTTGCAAGAATAGAATGTATAAAATAAAATAATAAACTTATCTTTTCAGTTTTCTACTGCCATTGAAGAATATAATTGTGCATTAACAGAGAAGAAGTATGTCACTGCAGCTCAGCGTCTGGAAGAGGTACTAAATACTTGCTCAAGTGTGGCCAATTAGTGCTATTCTTGGTTTTAGTAAATTTTGAGTTCCATGTGTTTCTTATCATTATACAAATATATTCTATTTGCCTTGAGTCCAGATGGAATGTTTAACAATGATTCCATTTCACCACCAGGCACAGAAATGCTTGAAGTTGCTAAAATCCAGAAAATGCTTTGATTTAAAAATACTGAAATGTCTCAGCATGGAGCTCACAATACAGAAACAGAACATACTTTATCACCTCGGAGAAGAGTGGCAGAGGCTGATTGTCTGGAAGTTCCCACCATCAAAAGGTGCTGCTGACCTCAGGTGGACTGCTTTGCTTAATCTGCCTGAACCAGTTTGGACTCTGAATATATTCTAAATATTTTCTGTTGGCAGATGGGAAGATTTCATTCACAATCTCCCAAATCTGTATTGAGTTCTCATGTTAGGCAAGATGCACTGTTAGAATCAAGTCATCTGTATCCCTAAGTACTCTCTCATTCCTTCCTTTTCATGCCTCTTTCTGGCTGCTTTTCTAGGAAAGTGAGGAAAGATGATTTCAGGACTGGGGTCCACATGTGAGGGTATAGTAGCAGCTTGAGACCACACTAGGTTTCTACCAGCCATAATCTCAACAGCTTACCTTGCCAAGAATGCCTGAAGAAGCTGTTCAGCTGTGTTTCTCTTCCTGAGGAAGGAAGATGGGGCCAGCAGGACTGTGGATAGAGGAGGGGTTTGGCTCAGGTTTTTTCAGACCTTGGGGGGAAAATGGTGACAAAACCATGAGATGGAGGTGCTTTGCAAAGTGAAGAAATGGGATTATCCTGCCCTGGCTTTGATATATGTTACTTGGCTCTCAGTGTCTCAATCCCCCTTTGGATGTGAGCCCCCTTTGATGGGTTGTTTGGCCTGAGTGTAAAGCCTCAGGAGATAATACACAAAAGACATGCCATTATATTTAGTGTGTTTTCTAACACTGGATCTTGGAAGTTAGTGTCTTTAAAGGGAAATTTCACAGTCTCCCGCTGCTCCCTTTCCACTTTTGCCTTCAAAAATATATGTATGGGCGTACATAAACATATACACATGTATGTGTATATCAGGCCTGTAAAGTCGAGAAAGTTTTATATTCTTTTGCCAAGTGGACTGTAAATTAAGAGACAATGGCAGGTGTGTTGAATTCTTTATTAAAACATACCCTACCTGTTAAACTTGTTTGACAGGCTATTCTCTTGGTAAGAATGAACATAAGAGGAAATCTATGAAACTAGGACCTTATTTTTTTACTCCTTGCCCTCATTCAATCATTCAGTACATATTTTGTAAACATTTCTTGTAAGAACATCATCCTTCTTTTGCACTTAGGTTTATTGGAATATACAGAAAAAAGTTATTTCTTGTTTTAAAGTGGTACCATCGACATATATGTCATAATTAATATTTGATTGTATTAGAAGTGTATTGTTGGGTCTGGTGCTATGGCATAGTAGGTTAAGTCTTTGCCTGTGGCACCAGCACCCATATGGATACTGGTTCAAGTCCTGTCTGCTCCACTTTGATCCAGCTCCCTGCTGATGGCTTGCAAAAGTAGTGGAAGATGGTCCAAGTGCTTGGGCCCCTGCACCCGCGTGGGAGACTTGGAGGAAGCTCCTGGCTCCTGGCTTTGGATTGGCCCAGCTCTGGCCATTTTAGCCTTCTGGGAGTAAGCCAGTGAATGGAAGACCTGTCTGTTTCTCCCTCTCTCTGTCTGTAACTCTGCCTCTCAAATGAATAAATAAATCTTTTTTAAAAAGTATGTTGTAATAAAAACACATACTTATGAATTTCTCTCTCTCTTTTTTTTTTAAAGATTTATTTATTTATTTGAAAGACAAAGTTACAGAGAGGTAGAGGCAGAGAGAGTAAGAGAGAGAGGTCTTCCATCTGCAGGTTCACTCCCCAAATGGCCGCAATGGCCGGAGCTATGCCGATCCGAAGCTAGAAGCCAGGAGCTTCTTCTGGGTCTCCCATGTGGGTGCAGTGGCCCAAAGACTTGGACCATCTTCTACTGCTTTCCCAGACCATAGCAGAGAGCTGGATTGAAAGTGGAGCAGCCAGGGCTCCAACCAGCACCCACATGGGATGCTGGCACTACAGGTGGCAGCTTAACCTGCTATGCCACAGTGACAGCCTCTTATGAATCTCAGGAGAAAATGGGCTCTGAAGAATAAAGTGGGAACATCTTGTATTGCTGAGACAACCAATATTTTTCCTCCATTTTCTTAGATACCAGTAGCTTGGAATCTTGCCTGCAAACGGAACTTCATTTATGCACTGAACAATCCCAGAAAGAGGAGAAGACCCCTATATCACCCATCAGTTCTATCCTTTTGGCATTTTTTATTCTTGGAGAACTGCACATGAAGCTTAAATCATTTGGTAAAGCATGCTACTTTGTTTCATGTACACAAAAACTCAGAAGGCCCAGTGATAAGGAGATGACAGAAGAGATCATAATATTCTCTGGAAGGTTAATGATAGAGTTTGGTCTCAGAATTCCTCAGAGGGAATCATCATGAATATTGCCTTTTTTAATTTATTAATGGCTTGCATTTTTCTCCCCCTTTTAACCAAAAACTAATTCCCATTAATTTTATTTGGTTTGTTGAATCAATCAAAATCTGTAAGACAATGTGGAAAGTTTCAGTGGGAAAATCTGCAGTACATATTGGTTGATATGTAATCATGTGTATTTTGGTTGTTCAAGTTTAAAAACACATTTATGTATATATAAGTAATTTATATATTATATAAATAATAATATATATAAAATATACAAATATATAAAATATGTCATTAAGTTTGAACAACCAAACTATATATACTATGATTATATGCCAGCCATTATACTTATATAAATATATATATGCATACATGTATAATTTATTTTCATTTTTATATGGAAAGCAGAGAGAGAAAAATATTTTTCATTTACTGGTTAATTCCCTAAATATCTTGTCTTAAAGCTGGCCTGGGCCCAAGCCAAAGCCTGGAACTAAATCCAGATCCTCAAGTGGGTGGCAAGAACCCAAGTTCTTGAGCCAGCATCTGTTGCCTCTCAGGGTGACCATTAGAAGGAGGCTAGATTGGAGGTGAAGGAGCTGAGACTGATATGGGATGAAGGCTTTCTAAGTGTCATCCACACCTGTGCCAAGCACCTACCCCAGATCCATATATATATATTTTTTGGGGGGGGGGGATTTTTTTTAAAGATTTTCTTCTGGTGATTTCTGATGAGTGTATGGCTTTTCAGGTCAGATGCTGCTGAAGTATGTCCTTAGACCTCTGGCATCTTGCCCATCCCTTTCTGCTGTGATAGAAAACCAGCCTAATTCTGTTATTGTTCGTTTTGAATCTGTGATGACTAATTTGGAACATCCATCGCCATCTGAAGTTTTTGAGAAGATCAGACTTGTGCTGGAAGTGCTCCAGAAACAACTCCTAGGTATGTATCCCTGAGGCAGTGCTTTGATATTTTGGGAAAGTAAATATTGTTTGCAAAACAAATGTTATTTTAAAGCAGAAATGCCCATAACATGATGAAGGGAGAGTCAGAAGTTAGTAAAGTATGCCATAGGAGCAAAATAGTTACCTTCTTCTTACCTACTTTGCATTCCTTCCTTGTTCTCTTTTGACAAGTAGGGTCATCAGTGATACCCAACTTCTTTATTTGTTGTGTTAATATAATTAATTCTAGGCTGCACTTCTCTCACTGGACTTAGAGTATCATACATTTTGAGACCCTTGCTTTAATTATCCTAGTAAGGTAAGCAGAAATGAACCAAGTACTGTTTTGCATATTTCAATGGGAAAATCTGTTAATCTGATATAAACAGACTAGGGTTTAACACAGGGAATAGTTACATTCAACTCAGATCATTGGTTAGATCTTTGTAAACAGACAGTTTCTGTGTCACTTGAATCCTTTTTGGGGAGATTCCATATTGTAAGTTTCTTCTGGTATTTAATTTTTGAGAGGCAGAAAGATTGAGTGAGAAATCTCCCATCTAACAGTTCACTCCCCAAATGCCTGCAGCAGCCAGGAACTCAATTCAGGGCTCCCACATGGGTGGCAGTGGCTCAAGTACTTGAGCCATAACCTCCTGCCCCTAAGGGTGCTCATTAGCAGGAAGCAGCATTGGGATTTGAACCCAGGGCACTTTGATATGGCAAGAGGGCATCCCAAGTGATGTCTTTTTTTTTTTTTTTTTTTTTTTTTTTTAAGATTAATTTATTTGCAAGGCAGAGTGATGCAACATGTGTGTGCGTACGCGGATTCATTCCTCAAATTCCTACAACAGCCAAGGCTGGGCCAGATAGAATCAGGAGCCTGCAGAATTCTGCCTAGTTCTTTGTGGGTGGCAGAGAGACCCAAGTACTTGGGCCATCATCACCTGTCTCTCAGGATTTATTAGCAGGAAGCTGGATTGGAAGTGGAGTAGCTGGCACTCCAGGTGGCACTCTAGTATGGGATACAGGTGTACAGGTGTCCCAAACAGAGCCTTAACCCACTGTACCACCACGCTGACCCTCAAGTTCCATCTTAACAGCTAGGCCAAATACCACCCCTGGTGTTTTATCTTAGTACTGTTGCTTTTTAGTCTATCTGACTTGCCTTTCCTTAACAATTCTGAGTTATTAGTATTTTAAAAGATTTATGTATTTATTTGAAAGGCAAAATAGAGAGAGAGAAATAGAGGTCTTCCATCCACTGGTTCATTCCCTAATTGACAACAGCCAGAGCTGGGCCATGCTGGAGGCAGGAGCCAGGAACTCCATCCAGGTCTCCCACATGGGTAGCAGGGGCCTAAGCACCTGGGCCATCTTTGGTTCCCTTTGCAAACACATTAGCAGGGAGCAGATTGGAAGCAGAACAGCTGGGACTTGAACCAGCTCTTTGATGTGGGATGCTGGCATCACAGTGATGGCTTAACCCTCTGTGCCCGAGTTCTCAGTTGTCTTGTTGACTAGTCTGCACAAGTTGTGCTGCTGTGGAGAAGACAAAAAAGAAATTCTGCTATTGTTTGTAAACCTTCCTGATAGTCATATACAGTTTATATATAAATAATTTAGATGTAAGGCAGGGAATTCTTTGTATAATTTTGACAGGAGTAGAGAAGAAAAAAAATGGATATGTATAAACTATAGAAGTCCAAAGTAGATTGTATTCTTCCCAGATTCTTCACTTAAGTTTGCTTAAGGAGAAATTCAATTTTGGGAGAGGGGAAAAAGCTTTTTTTTTTTTTTAACTTGAGAGGCAGAGAGGAGAGAGACATCTATTGGTTCACTCCCTAAATGCTTTCAAAAGCCTGGGGTCCAAAGCCAGGAGTCTGGAACTGGAACTCAATCTAGGTCTCCTTTTCTGGTGGCAGGACTCAGCCACCACTGCTAGTTCCCAAGGTCTGCATTAGCAAGTGGAGTCAGGAGCTGTATCCAGGCGTCAACCTCGGCACTCTGATGTGGGACTCAGGCATCCTAATTGATGTCTTAATCACTAGGCCCAGTGTCTACCCAAGAAGTACAAGTTTATTTTTATTAGACAGAAACAAAGTTGTAAACAGAGCATCTGAGAAGTAAGAAGGAATCAAAGAGGTGATTCAGTCCCGTTCTCTCTGATGCTTGAGTTCTCCTCTCGAACAGTCCATCAGGTGGTCATATAGCCACCTTGAGTACCTTCAGTGACGGGGGATTCACTTCTTCAGGTATTCCATCTTCTGGACAACTCTGAATACTAGGATGGTTTTTGTGTTTTGTTTTTTAAAACTCACGTCTCCTATCTATACTAAGGTTTACAAATTTAGTCTTTAGGGTAGTTGTTTAAAAAGTTTCTTCAAAATATATTGTCCTGTAAGGTGTGCTTTACCGTTGCAATTTCGGTTTTGTGAAACTATCCAGAGCAAGTTTAATTTCCATTACATATGATGTATATATTTTTTTTAAAAGCCTTTTTTTTTTTTTTTTTTTTTTTATACAGGCAGAGTGGACAGTGAGAGAGAGAGAGAGAGAAAGGTCTTCCTTTTGCCGTTGGTTCACCCTCCAATGGCCGCCGCGGCCGGCGCGCTGCGCCCATCCGAAGGCAGGAGCCAGGAGCCAGGTGCTTTTCCTGGTCTCCCATGGGGTGCAGGGCCCAAGCACCTGGGCCATCCTCCACTGCACTCCTGGGCCACAGCAGAGAGCTAGCCTGGAAGAGGGACAACCGGGACAGAATCCGGCACCCCGACTGGGACTAGAACCCGGTGTGCCGGCACCGCTAGGCGGAGGATTAGCCTAGTGAGCCGCGGAGCCGGCCATATGATGTATTTTTTTTTTTTTATCTTTTATTTAATGAATATAAATTTCCAAAGTACGACTTATGGATTACAATGGCTTCCCCCCCATACCGTCCCTCCCACCCACAACCCTCCCCTTTCCCACTCCCTCTCCCCTTCCATTCACTTCAAGATTCATTTTCGATTATCTTAATATACAGAAGCATATGATGTATTTTTAAATTCTTTGCAGTAGCTGTTATTTTCCTTATATCTTATCACCAATATAAGCATCTTTAAGGTTTTTTTTTTTTTTCCTAAAGATTTATTTATTTATTTGAAAGGCAGAGTTACAGAGAGAGAGAGGCAGAGAGAGAGAGAGGCCTTCTATCCATTGGTTCACTCCCCAAATGGCCACAATGGCTGGAGCTGGGCTGATCCAAAGCCAGGAGCCAAGAGCTTCTTCCAGGTCCCCCACGTGCATGCAGGTGCCCAAGGACTTGGGCCATTTTCCACTGCTTTCCCAGGCCGAGGCAGAGTGCTGGATTGGAAGTGGAGCAGCCGGGTCTCAAACCGGTGCCCATAGGGGATGCGGGCGCTTCCGGCCAGGGTGATAACCGACTGCGCTACAGCGCGGGCCCCATCCTTAGGGTTTTTAATGACCTGGTTTTACATACTCTGTCTTGTATTGCTTGTTCTAGTGTT
The DNA here is from genome assembly GCF_964237555.1 of Oryctolagus cuniculus. Taxonomy (NCBI): domain Eukaryota; kingdom Metazoa; phylum Chordata; class Mammalia; order Lagomorpha; family Leporidae; genus Oryctolagus; species Oryctolagus cuniculus. The sequence goes on along the minus strand of NC_091432.1, from coordinate 105,694,756 downwards.
GGCACGTTTGGCTTTCCCTGAAGCCTCTTTTCATGTCTTCACATGGTTTTTGCTCTTTGTGCCTGCATCTCTAGTGTGTTCCTTTTTTATAAGGACACTAATCATATTAGATGAGGGCCTTGCCCTTTTTTTTTTTTTTAAAGATTTATTTATTTATTAATTTGAAAGTCAGAGTGAGAGAGAGAGAGGTCTTCCATCCACTGGTTTACTCCCCAGCTGTCTGCAACAGCCACAGCTGCACTGATCTTTGTTAGAAAATCTTATAATTTTAGTGCACAATATTCTATGGAGACTTTCTTTTTAAAGATTTATTTATTTATTTGAAAGTCAGAGTTACACAGATAGAGAAGGAGAGGCAGAGAGAGAGAGAGAGCTCTTCTATCTGCTGGTTCACTCCCCAGATGGCCACGATGGCTGAAGCTGGGCCAATCCGAAGCCAGGAGCCAGGAGCTTCTTCTGGGTCGCCCATGCAGGTGCAAGGGCCCAAGGACTTGGGCCATCTTCTGCTGCCTTCCCAGGCCATAGCAGAGAGCTGGATCAGAAGTGGAGCAGCCAAGACTTGAACCGGCACCCATATGGGATGCTGGCACTGCAGGCGGCGGCTTTACTCCCTATGTCACAACGACGTCCCCCTGGTTCTTTTTACTGATCCTCTTCCTTCTATGTTGGTCATAGGTTCTTTTTTTTTTTTTTTTTTTTTAATTTATTTATGTATTTATTTGAAAGGCAGAATTGCAGAGAGGGAGAGGGAAAGAGAGAGAGATGTCTTCCATCTTCTGGTTCACTCCAGCAGATGGCCACAACAGCCAGAGCTACACTGATCCAAAGGCAGGAGCCAGGAGCTTCTGGATCTCCCACACGAGTGCAGGGGCCCAAGTACTTGGCCATCCTCCACTGCCCTCCTAGGCCATAGCAGAGAGCTGAATCAGAAGTGGAGCAACCGGACTGCAGGCAGCGGCCTTACCCACTACGCCAGAATGCCAGCCCAAGGCCATAGGTTCTTAGAGACTGTTTAATTGAATAATGTAGGCTATCCTAAATATATTATCATTAAAATGTGTTGGAAAAAACTATATACTATAGAGGATGTATTGAAATACTCTGTTTGGTAGACCAGATAGCTTGCTTTAGTAGAATGCTTACTGATTTTTTTGGATAAGCTCTCAGATCCTATGCATAGATGGAGAAAATGCATTTTTTATTTTGTAGCATGAGATTTTCTTCTAAACCAGTTTTGACTTGGAAAGCAGAAATTTTCTATATACTTGTCATATTTCATATTTTCAGATGAGTTGATTATAATGTAGATAGCTTAATATCTCAGTGTTACAGAGTGCAGGCAGTAATATAGTATAATTGACTCATTTGAGCAGTAAAAATAAAATAATAAAAGTAGTTTGTCATGTATTTACATGCAATCATTGACATGGCTCAGGAATAATTTATGCTGTTTTCTTCCTAATATCTTAAAGATTTCTAGAAAACTATGGAAATTAATAATATAACAGGACTTTGTTTTTTTTATTTAAAATTTTTTCTTTTGAATTCAGATTTGCCGCTTGATACTGACCTAGAAAATGAAAAACCATCGGCAGTTGTATTGGCTGAGATACTTGGTGATGTAATCTGGGAGGACTTGTCTGAGTGCCTCATCAAAAACTGTTTGGTTTATTCTATTCCAACAAACAGCAGCAAGTTACAGCAATATGAAGAGGTAAAGAGCAGGGATATGAAAGTTTTAAGACACTTGGTGTCCTGGTTCCTATTGTTGACTTTTAGTTTTCCTTTGGAATCTTTTGTTCTTTAGTTACATCTTTTAAAAAATTATTCATGTTAAATAGAAGTAACAGGTTCTCGTGTTCTATGGTACACTGAGATAACTTTAATTCACAGTGATGTATACTGTATCAACAACTGGAAGAGAGGTGCTGGTAAACTCTGAACATAAAGATAAGGAAGTGGAAAGGCTAATTTCTTGGCTCAATTTATGCTGTATATATATTTGTTGAAATAATGCATGATACCCCATAAAATATGCAAGTATTACATGTTAATCAAAAATAAAAAATAAAGAAATTTTAAATGATGAATTGAAGCAAATTCCCCTTAGCTTCATTTCTCTTTGGCATGCTCTTTGAGGACATTTTTTCATACTTTTAAAAATTCTTTTATACTTATTAGCTATAGTATCTTTGTATGATACTTTACTGTTTTGCTTATTTTTAGCATTTACTTGAATACTAAAATAAGTGTTTTAAAGATCTTTGACTAAATAAAACTAGAAAATTTTATTTAGGGGCTGGTGTAATGACAAAGTGGATTAAGCCACCACCTGCAATGCTGGCATCCCATAAGGGCACGGGTTTAAATCTGGGCTGCTTCATTTCCCATCCAGCTTCCTCCTAATGTTCCTGGGAAAGCAGCAGAGGATGGCTTTCCATGGCGGTCCTGCCACTCATGTGAGATGCCTGGATGGAATTTCAGGCTCTTGGCTTTGGCCTGGCCAAGCCCTTTCTGTTGCAACCATTTGGGGAGTGAACCAGTGACTAGATGATTGATCTCTCTTTTCTTTCTGTTTCTTCCTCTCTCTGTTACTCTGCCTTTCAAATAAATAAATGCATCTTGTTTAAAAAGAAAAATTTATATTTAAGATATTTTTCCTAATGAATTTGTTTTAAATATTTGTTTTATTTATTTGAAAGGCAGAGAGACAGAGTGAAAGAGAGACAAACAGAGATCTCCCATTTGCTAGTTCACTCCCCAAATTCCTGTGACAGCCAGGGCTAGGCCAGATCAAAACCAGGAGCCTAACTCAATCTTATGTGAGTGACAAGGACCCAACTACTTGAGCCATTATTCACTGTTATCCAGGGTGCACATTAGCAGGAAGCTAGAACTGGGTGGGAGCAGAGCTGAGACTCAAACCCAGGCAGTGAAATATAGAATATGGGCATCCCAAGTGATACCTTTACCATTATACAAAATGGATCTACCATATGACTGAGCTATTCCACTTTTGGAAATATATCCAAAGGAAGTGAAGTCAGCATATTACAGAAATACCTATACTTCCATTTTTAGCAGCCAGATTCACAATGGCAAAGATATGGAATCAACTTGGGTGTTCATCACCTAATGAGTCGATAAAGAAAATGCAGTACATATATAGAGAGAATAGACTATTAGCCATAAAAAAGAATGAAATCCTGACTGTTGGAACAAAGTTGATAGAACTGAAGATCATTATGCTAAGTAAAATAAGCCAGACACAGAAAGAAAAAAATCATGTTTTCTCTTATATGTGGAAGTTAATATATATAGAAAGTACAAAAATATTGTGGATGTCTTATTTTTGGTATATAGTTATAAATATTGTCTTCATTGAGTTATACCATCTATATGACAAAATAGCCTTTTTTATGAACATTGTCAGGATTCCCATATTATGTGATATTAATAGCCTTGCTTTCAAGAAAAAATAGTGTGTATATATACATATGTATGTATATAATATCTACATATGAAATGAATGTGGCAAATGTTAAAAATTATTCAATTTAAAATGCTTCTTGAATCACAAAGAAAAAGAAATGTCACCATACCCCATAAATATGTAGTTATTTTTAATAAAATATTTTTAATTATAAAAAAAAAACCAGAAAAATCTGTATTTTATACCTGGTAATTGATGATCTTATCTAAAACTTAAACGTCCATAACTATTCTTGTTCTTTCTTATATATTGGATTTGAAATTTTAATACTGAGATGGAGTATATGTATAGTCAATTCTCTGTATCTGTGGGTTCCCCATTTGTGGATTCAACTAACTGTGGAGTGAAAATATTTAAAAAAAAAACTTTATTGAATATGTACAGAATTTTTTCCTTGTCATATTCTCTGAACAATGCAGTATAACAGCTGTTTATACATAGCATTTATATTTTATTATATGTTAGAGGTAATCTAGAGATAATTTAAAGCAAATGGGAGGATATGTATGGGTTATATTCCAGTATTGTGTTATTTTATATAAGAGACTTGAGCATCCATAGATTTTAATATTTGAAAAAGGTCCTGGAACCAGTTCCCCATAGATGGCAAGGGACAAGTATATAATTCTTTCCTTTTCCTTGTGTTTGTCAGATCATACAGTCTACTGAAGAATTTGAAAAAGCCCTAAAGGAGATGAGGTTTTTAAAAGGTGATACTACTGATTTGCTGAAATATGCCCGTAACATCAATTCTCATTTTGCTAACAAGAAGTGCCAGGATGTGATCGTGGCGGCCAGAAACCTAATGACCTCTGAAATCCACAACACTGTGAAGGTATCAGGGTTATATGACATTGCACTTAGGAAGCGGCTTATTTTTGAGACACATATAATAAGGTGGAAGAGAGCATAACAGTTGCCGAGGTCACTGAGGCAAGTTATTCTTCTGAACGTTGGTTTTGTCTCCATTAAAGTGGTCCCTATATCTACCTTTTCTTTGGGTATTGTGAGGTCCAGATAAGATAATGCATGTGAATGCAGTGTTTATGAAAAGTTCTGTATAAATGTAATGGACTGCTGTTGTTGAAATTAGACAGCAGATTATTCTTACCTTTATTACTGAAGGTTTTAGTCCACAGTTTTGGGATAGGTATTCTTGGACTGTATTAGGTCCAGGAAGTATTGTATTGTGAAAATGTTGACTTCATCTCCTAGGCTAATAGGTGGAGTGGTTTTGAAGTTACAATATTAAAACAAATAAATTAAAAAGAAACCCAGGGTATAAATAATTAAGCCTACAAGGCTAAGTAGTTTGCATTGTAGGTAATTTACTCTTTTGACCTTAGATAATTGTGGGCACTTTCTTTTCTGTTTTATTTTCTTCATTTCTTACCTATGTCAAATAATATTTTGTAAATGCAAGAAACTAAACTATTGAGATTAAAACAGAACAGGGCAGTCCCTTAATAGAAGACTACTCAGCCATTTATGCCATCACTGAGAGACTGTTCCCTTTCTTCCTTAATCCTTTATTCTGTCATCTCCCATTTTCTTTGGGGCAGCCCATTACTGTGTTCACTCCAACAATATAATCAGCTCTGTGAAGTACTCAGATATTAACACATTTTGTGGTAATTCTGGATTGTTAAGGGAACCAATATCTGTTGTGCCAGGAACGGTGCTGTGATTTCTTTTACCTAAATATCATTTGATTATGTCCCTCTTCTGCCCCAAATCCAGTGGCTTTCCATCTCATGGGAGACCCAATACCCTTAACAATGGCCTGCAAGGCCTTGTGTGATTTCTCCCATGGACTCTGTAACTCTCACCTGTTGCGTTCTTCTTCCATTGCTCTGCCCAGGCACTCTGGAGTCGTTGCTGTTCCTTGAAGGGGCCAGGCCCACTAGGTTGCAGAACCTCAGTCTTTTGTTCCCTCTTACCACAAATACCTGACTTGCTGTTTTTAAAAAAGCACTTCCTGACCACTTCTTAAAAAATTGTGACCTTCTCCTTTTTTTCTGTCCATCTTAATTGCTTTCTTTTTCTTTATGTTAGTTATCATCGAACGGTATTTTATGTGAATCGTTTATTGTTTCTCACTCTTTAGGAACTAAGCTCCCCGAGGGCAGGGTTTTTGTGTTTGACCCTTTTGGTTACTGTTCTATCTCCAGCATCACTGAAATAGCTGGTACACTCTAGCATGTAACACTGCTAGGGTGCACAGTGAATGTTTGGTGAATGAGTTAGTATAACCCCATTTATTTCTGTCATGACTCCTTTTTGTAAATAGCAGTTTTGGATTACTGTCTGACTGGACTTAATCTTCTAACATTTTTGGACCTCATTTTCCTTTTCCATAATATGAGATAATTGAATTAGATAATCTCTGAGATCCCTACTCAAGTCATTCTGATATTTTATAAAACTGCATTTTTTTTGAGTTCTTAAATCCTAATGTAGCTTGCTCTAGGTCACGACTTCTCAGTATTGGCACTGTTGACATTTGGGGCCAGATCATTCTTTGTGTAGGGCTGTCCTGTGGGACCTCTATCCCAAGATTCCAGTAGTACCTCTCCCAGTTGTGACAACCTGGAGTATCCCAGATGTTGCCAAAATTGCCTCTGGTTGAGAACCACGGCTCTAAATACTAACCTGAGTCTTTCTCTTAGAGTTTAGGCCCTGGAATGAGATCTTCTAAACTATTTAACATTGAAAAGCTCCTCTTCCCTCTCTAAAAGCCTTTTTCAACTTAATTGTTTTTTATTATCTTTATCTAAATTCTTTCTCTAAGTTCCTCTATGTATACTATTTTCCCAAAAGATCTGTAAAGTTGTTCTCTTTTGCTGTTTTGTTTTTACCTTTTTACTTGAGAGATAACACATTAGATCTATTTTTTCGTCTTAGATTCCATTGCCATTCTCATGAAATCAAACTCTTTTGATCATCTGTATTCTGGGCCCACTATTTTTCTGACCAGCATTAGCATTCTTTGTCATCTCTGTAGTTACATGTTTTCATCAGCATTCTAATGGTAGCCATAATTTTTGACAACCTAATCTTTGACATCTGTACTCTCATTTAAACTATAACAGCTTTCTGAGGTATATATTATACCAATTTATCGATTAATAATCCAAATCTGTGACTTAAACATTTTTTCTTAGATTTGGAACTTTTCTATAAGAAATTTTCCATAGAGGTTCAGTATGTGCAGTATGTGGGAGTAGGGAGCCCACTGCCTCCACGTGCTTAATCTCTCCTCTTTTCTTTTGCCTCTGAGGCATCTTTGAGAAGCAGGGTTTGAAAGCCATTATCAGTACAGTATATTCATTTTACAAGATCCAGAGAAGTGAGATGAATGTTAAAAGTTAGGTTAAGAAACTATTACTGCCGGTGCCGCGGCTCAATAGGCTAATCCTCCGCCTTGCGGCGCCGGCACACCAGGTTCTAGTCCTGGTTGGGGCGCCAGATTCTGTCCTGGTTGCCCCTCTTCCAGGCCAGCTCTCTGCTGTGGCCAGGGAGTGCAGTGGAGGATGGCCCAGGTGCTTGGGCCCTGCACCCCATGGGAGACCAGGAGGAAGCACCTGGCTCCTGGCTCCTGCCATCGGATCAGTGCGGTGCCATTGGAGGGCCGCGGCGGCCATTGGAGGGTGAACCAACGGCAAAGGAAGACCTTTCTCTCTGTCTCTCTCTCTCTCACTGTCCACTCTGCCTGTCAAAAAAAAAAAAAAAAAATTACTGTTTTCAGATTCACAGCCTAGTGTTTGCATCTAGTCCCATCCCAAGTCTGAGGATTTTCATTGTATATAAAGGTTAGGGAGGCTACTTTGGTTTTAATTTGGAGTTTGTTAAGGGAGGGATATACTAGTCTGAGTTGGTTATTTCATTGACTAAGCCAACATCTGTAGTGTGAAATACTTTGTTTAATAATTCAGACAGTAGAACATATATACAGTTGTCCTGCTGTTAATAATAATCTGAGAAAAATTATTTTTAAAAGTTTTTCTGTTTGTCTGAAATCTTGGGCCACTTGCATAGTTTTGCTGTTTCCACTAAGATAAAGAGTGATTTGGAAAAGTTTCATAGTAAACCAGGTTGCATATTTCTTAAGACATGCTGTCACTCAAGAGTGAACAGTTATTAAAATATTTCTGTGTTTACTATGTGTTTAATTACTCTGTAGAGCCCCAGCTTTATCATGGAAGCAACCTGCGTATTGTTCTTTGCTATATACTTGCATTTGACTTATTCTGAAAACAATGCATTTTCTGTTTCTGTGCTTTAATCTTAGATTACTCCTGATTGTAAGATAAGTGTGCCAGACTTACCCAGCCCTCACGAAGATGGCAAGCTAGAAGTACAGAGAGTGTCCAAAAGTCAGTGCAATGAGTTGGTGAATTTAGAGCCTGAAAATACATTGGACCAACATTCCTTCTCATTGCCCACATGCCGCATCAGTGAATCGGTGAAGAAGTTAATGGAACTTGCCTATCAGACTTTACTAGAGGCAACCACCAGTAGTGACCAATGGTACGATTCCAAGTTGTCTGAAGATGGCAGGTCTTGGGTAAATGCCTGACTAGGCATTTCTTAAGAAAATTAGCTGTAATTCTTTGAGTTTTCTCATCCTATAAATTTTTTTTCTAGAAAAACAGTGTAATACACATGTTTATTTCCAACTTTTATTTACATTAATGTAGATGTTATTTACAATAACAAGATGTTAGACCACATATATGGATGGACAGATGGATTTCTTTGACATTAAATTGTTAATCTTGGCCAATATCTGTGGCTAATCCCATTTTGTTCCTAAAAGCTCCTGAATCCTGGCTTCAGATAGGCCCAGCCCTACCCATTGCAGCCATCTAGCGATAGGCTGGGCCTATGTGAAGCCAGGAGCCAGGAGCTTTTAGGAACAAAAAGGGATTAGCCACAGATGCTGGCCAAGATTAACAATTTTTAATTAGTTTTGTTGAGAACTAATTAAAAATTAAAATAAAAAAATTTTTTTAAAGTATACATCCCCCCGCCAAAAAAATTTGTCAATCATTTTTTAACAAAGTTTTTTACTTTTGGTTTAAGTTTTACTTTTGAGGAGTCCTACATGAGGATGCACATGAAAATAATTTAAAATAGGCCGGCACTGTAGCTTACTTGGCTAATCCTCTGCCTGTAGCGCCGGCACCCCGGGTTCTAGTCCTGGTTGGGGGTGCCAGATTCTGTCCCAGTTGCTCCTCTTCCAGTCCAGCTCTTTGCTGTGGCCCGGGAGGGCAGTGGAGGATGGGCCAAGTGCTTGGGTCCCTGCACCCGCATGGGAGACCAGGAGGAAGCTGTGGCAGCCATTAGGGGAGTGAACCAACTGAAGGAAGACCTTTCTCTCTGTTTCTCTCTCACTGTTTATAACTCTCTCTCTGTCTCTCTCTCACTGTCTATAACTCTCTCTCTGTCTCTCTCACTAACTCTGCCTGTCAAAAAAAAAAGAAAGAAAAGAATTTAAAATACTTCTTGAAAAATAATTAATATTCAAATGTTCATTTATTATTATTGATGTTGGTGGTAATAGCAGTAGTGGTGCCATCTGCTCCGATTGGCTCTGGCTTCTAGCCTAGTGTTCTTTTAACCTTTTGAAATCTAGGCCCTAGTTAATTTACATTTCAAATATTTATTTTTACTACATTTTTAAAGTTTTTTTTTTTTTAAGATTTGTTTATTTATTTGAAAGGCAGTGTTAAGAGAGAGAAAGGGAGAGACAGAGACAGACATCATCTGTCTGCTGGTTCACTCCCCAGATGGCTGCAATGGCTAGAGCAGGCCTATCTGAAGCTAGGAGCCAGGAGCTTCTTCTGGGTCTCCCATGTGGGTGGCAGGGGCTCAAGCTTTTGGGTCATCCTCTGCTACTTTCCCAGGCACTTTAGCAGGGAGCTGGATTGGAAGTGGAGCAGCCGGGACTCAAACTGGTGCCCATATGGGATGTCAGCGTTCCTGGCAGCGGCTTTACCTGCTATGCCACAGCACTAGCCAGCCATGGTGTAATGTTTCAATTCATGTATACAGAGTATACTGATCAAATCAGGGTAATTTACATAAAATACTACTTTTTAAAGTAATTATAATAATAATGTGTTAGGCAGCCAAAAGTAGAAGGAAAAGAATGAAACATCCCAAATATCTGGTGTCACTTTTTCAAGATGACTTCTATCTTGTATTCAGGGTACCGCAAACTCTATTCCATATCTCATACTGAATCTCTTTTTTGTTTGATAAGCTCCTTTCCTGGTCCTAGATTAAACTGAGAAGAAAATGGCAGACTGAAGCCCAAGCTGATTGTTGAGCAGGCTTACAAAAGCCTATTTCCTTTGTGTCTATGTTTAGCAGCTTTTTACTTTTCATTCTTGTAGTAGAAAACAGTTTCAGTTAGGATGTGCCTTAATCAAATTGCAATTTCACACAGACCTCCAGAGTTTTTTTTATCTTATCTCCACATACAAAGCCCTCTCTTTGATTTTGCTCTAGTAAGAACATGTTTACCAAGATAGTTATGTAGCTTTAATGAATTAAGTATTTACAAATCTATTCAGTTCTAATAATAAGGAAGAAAAATTCTTCCTAATTAAGGAGGAATATATTCCTTTGGCAAAATAATTATAAGAATGACTATTTCTTCACATGTCACTCTCCTGAAATATAGCAGACCAGACGTTAGACATCTAAGGCAGTATTTCTTAAAGTTTTTGAGAACACAGAACACCAAACAATATTTTTTGTACTGAATATCTCTAGAGATTCTTTCCGATAAAAGGTGTGGTTTTTAATAGGACAAGCAGAAGCACAATCATGCTAGAACAAACCTTTCCCGTTGTCAAATCTTAAGCAGCTACATATTCAGCAAAAATAGAATGAAATAATTCAGTCAGGTGCCATGGTAATTAATGGTAACTGTTTTTGATATAGTAACTGTGACTTTTCTAAATATTTGTGGAATCCCTCTGAGTTATTCAAGGTACATAGTTTAAGATGCTTTTTGTAGATGTAGGCTATACAAACTTTTATTTGCTCTTTTGAAGTATATTTTAATAATAATCTTTAGGTGTTTTAAGACCAGATTTAAAGGGCAAAAAATCTTGAGGGCTGGATTCTGTCCTAGAAAATGTTGATTCATCTCCTTGCATTGGGTAAAAAGGAGAAAAGGTGAAAGCTGAAAGTCAGGCTGGTTCAGAGAGAACCAAGTGAGTGCCTTTATTGATACCTTGCCCTTTGCAGAGTGCAGCAGGGAGTGGGTGACATTTGCTTGAGGCTTAGCTTCATTTGTTACTAAAAGCATAGTCTGCCCACCAGCAGAACATAAATTGATAAATGGAAAAGAGGCTTTGGTTTAAATGCTGCTGTTCGTAAATTTATTAATGGGTCCAGATTTTTAAAAGTACAATCTAGTTAGTAGATTTTGGTTGAGCGTACGTTTCTATCTAGATCAATGGTGTTTTCTAGCAATGGACAAAGGAGATAGTGATGACCCTCATTGAAGGTACAGTTTGAATTTTTTTCTCCTTTTCAGTAAATCCTTTATGCATTTCTGTTAAATCTTTGTTTTCTTTTTAGTGCTGTTCAACTTTTCTACTCAGTGAGGAATATCTTCCATTTGTTCCATGATGTTGTACCAACATATCACAAGTAAGTGCCACTGTATCTCATTTAGGTATGGTGATCATTTGTCTGAAATGTCTGTGCCAAGATAAATTAAGTAATATTGTATCTCCATCAAAGATATTTTGGTTACTAAAATTTACGATAAAATATGATTTGTAAGCCATTTTAAAACACGTCTTTGGGGGCTGGGCTTATGGTGCAACAGGGTAAGTTGCCACTTGGAATGCCGGCATCCTATAACTTGAGTGCTGATTGGAGTGCTGCTTCTGCTAGTTCTGTGCTAATGCGCATGGAAAGCAGTGAAGGATGGCCCAAGTGCTTGGGCCCCTGCCACCATATGGGAGAGCTGGGTGGAATTCCTAGCTCCTCGCTTTAGCTTTGACCCAGCCTCAGCCATTGTGGCCATTTGGGAATTGAACCAATGGATGGAAGATCTTTCTCTGTCTCTCTCTCTCTCTCTCTCTCTGTCACTCTGCCTTCCAAATAAATAAAATAAATATTAAAAAAAAACATTTGGAGGACTTGATAATTTATACTAAACCAATAAGGGTGCTGTAATGCTATAGTATGTTGAGTGACACAAATTTGAAAACTCAAAAGAACCCTGTTTTTTGATGCAAGGCATTTTCAGAATTATTGTACTTGGTTAGAAAACAAGAAAATCAGTCATACTCTGTATTGTTATCCTGTAATCATATCACATTTGTCATTCAAAGCTCTGCAAACTGACCTACCACAAGAGAATGCTATTTAATTGCCAAATGAGATCAGTCACGCTACCTAGCTATTGTAGGCTGTATTTACTTGGCATCCTCTGTTTTGGTTCATCTGAAAAGTTACTCAGCCCTAAGCCTCCAGGTGTTCTCTTGTTTGAATTAAGTATTTTGGGTGCCTTTTATAAATGTTTTTATAATATGTCAACAAAGTTATTCATAGCCGAGGACTGTTTTCTTTTTCCCCAAAGAAACCTTTTATTTAAGGAATACAAACTTTGTGCATTTCATAAGTACCAAGGGTTGTTTTCAAAGACAAAATCAATTTATTATTTGAAGTATTTTTTAGTTCAGATTTTTGAACAATTAAGATGCTTTTAATTAGGCCCACCTGTTGTTTTTATTAAGCCAGACATTTATTTTGAACCTTACTGTTTTTGCTTGCATTCTCTTTGCTGTGGTTTAAAATTCCTACTTCACTTTCTCTGTAGTCAAGTCAAGGAAGAGAGAAAACATGCAGGAGTCAGCTGACAGCCTTTTCCTGGATGATTCTGACCGTTGGCTTAGATGTTTGCTTGGCTCAGAGCACTCTTCACTTTGTGGTGGAGTTAGATTTGCCCCTTTTTCTCCTTTGTGGATCCTGAAACTTTGTGTTGGACCAGTGCTTCGTGAACTTTAGTGTGTGTTCCGCATCACCAGAAGCCTGGTTAAATTACAAGTTCCTGGATCCCGGTTCCTGTGCCCAAGGTTTCTGATTCAGAAGGTCTTGGTGGGATCTGGATTTTTAATGAATCTCAAGATGAGGCCAATGTTGCTTGTCAGGGCGCCACACTTTTGAGATACACTGTTCTAGATTATGGATCTCAGTTTTGGCAATATTTTAGATTCACTTACAGAACTATATAAATATACATACAAGCATACTTAAAAAAATCCATGGAAAATGGAGTTAAAAGGTAAGTTTATTTTGGTGGAAAAAAATTTGGAAATTCATGTATAGTTTTTTTTTTTTACGATTTATTTTTTTATTTGAAAGAGTTACACAGAGAGGAGAGGCAGAGAGAGAGAGAGGTTTTCCATCTGCTGGCTCACTCCCCAATTAGCCACAACGGCTGGAGCTATGCCTATTCAAAGCCAGGAGCCAGGAACTTCCTCTGGGTCTTCCCATGCTGGTGCAGGGGCCCAAGAATTTGGGCCATCTTCTACTGCTTTCCCAGGCCATAGCAGAGAGCTGGATTGGAAGTGGAGCAGCTGGGACATGAACTGGCATCTATATGGGGTGCTGGCACTGCAGGCTACAGCTCTACCTGCTACGCCACAGTGCCGGCCTCTTTTTTCTTAAAAATTTATTTTGCTTGAAAGGCAGAGTTACAGAGAAGCAGAGGCAGAGAGAGAGAGAGAGGTCTTCCATCTGCTGGTTCACTCCCTGAATAGCTTCAACAGCTGGAGCTGTGCCGATCCGAAGCCAGGAGCTTCTACTGGGTCTCCCATGTGGGTGCAGGGGCCCAAGGACTTGGACCATCTTCTACTGCCTTCCCAGGCCATAACAGAAAGCTGGATTGGAAGTGGAGCAGCCGGGACTCAAACCGGTACCCATATGGGATGTCAGCACGGCAGGCAGTGGCTGCCAGCCCCTTATGTATAGTTTTTTATAATATGCATTTTTTAAAAGGATTTATTTAGTTATTTGAAAGGCAGAGTTAACAGCGGGCAGTAGAGAAGACAGAGAGATCTTCATCTGCAGGTTCTGCAGGTTCATTCCCCAAATGGCCACAGTAGTCGGGGCTGGGCCACGCTGAAGTCAGGAGCCTGGAACTCCATCCAGGTCTCCCACGTGGGTGCAGCGGCCCAAGCACTTGGGCCATCTTCTTCTGCTTTCCCAGGTGCATTAGCAGGGAACTGGATCAGTAGAGCAGCCGGACTCTAATCAGTGCCCATATGGGATGCTGGTATTGCAGGCAATGGCTTAACCTACTTTTCACAATGCTAGCCGCTAGAATACATATTTTTAAAAAATGTTTTGAAGACTCTTTGTATTTGTCTGTACCTACAATTAGAGCTTTTGGTTAAGGTCTGGTATAAAACCCAGGCATCTGTGCTTTTTTAAGTCCCACCAGTGATTCTGATGAGTAGCTCAGTATGAGGACAGCTGTCTTAAATTGCTAGTTTCTGGCTTGTATACGCTAGCCTGACATTGAGTCAGCAAACTAGAAAGTATTAATTGAATGACTGCTAGTGGATTTACAGCAGATTTCTTCCTAAGCTAGACAAATAGGTGTAGAAGAATTTTTTTTTTTAATTTTTTTTGACAGGCAGAGTGGACAGTGAGAGAGAGAGACAGAGAGAAAGGTCTTCCTTTGCCGTTGGTTCATCCTCCAATGGCCGCCGCGGCCCTCCAATGGCACCGCACTGATCCGATGGCAGGAGCCAGGAGCCAGGTGCTTCCTCCTGGTCTCCCATGGGGTGCAGGGCCCAAGCACCTGGGCCATCCTCCACTGCACTCCCTGGCCACAGCAGAGAGCTGGCCTGGAAGAGGGGCAACCAGGACAGAATCCGGTGCCCCAACCGGGACTAGAACCCGGTATGCCGGCGCCACTAGGCGGAGGATTAGCCTAGTGAGCTGCGGCGCTGGCCTAGGTGTAGAAGAATTAAAGCAATGATAGTGGGGCCCCCGCACCCACGTGGGAGACCTGAAAGTGGCTCCTGCCTCCTGGCTTCAGATCGGCACAGCTCCGGCTGTTGTGGCCAGTTGGGGAGTGAACCAGCGGATGGAAGACCTCTTTCTTTATATCTCTCTTTGTAACTTTGCCTTTCAAATAAATAAATAAATAAATCTTTCTTTTTTTTAAAAAAAAAGCAATGATAGTAATTGTGGATGAAATTAAAACCACCTGTGGAAAGTTTTCAGCGATTATTTAGTTTGGAGTAAAGTTAAAACATCTGTATATTTAAAAATTTCCCAGGTGCCTCTAATTTGAGTCAGTGTTAAACAGTGAATTAGAAAGTAGTGCAATAATTCACTATATAAATGAAGTAGGAATTTGGAGAAGAAAATAAATTTGTATTTCCAAGGACTTACCAGAGTTAAATTTCAGGGGAATTATACCTAGCTCTGCTAGGTTTCCAGTGTAGACTTGCCTCAGGTAAACACTTTGATTCCCTTAATCTTTTTGCTAATCACTGGGGTCGTGTTCTAGGATAAGGTCATGTTCAGGCAGAGTAACTTCACTCCTAATGGGACTGGGAATGATGAGATTGCCTCTTACATATAGCATTTATAAAGTAGATGATTAGTAAAGCCTCGAAATACATTAGAAGAGTGGTGGCTTTTCATCAAACAGAACTTCACTAACATGTGGTTTCTTTCTACCTCTCGTCCTGGCCTAGGGAGAATCTGCAGAAATTGCCCCAGTTGGCTGCCATTCACCACAACAACTGTATGTATATTGCTCACCACTTGCTCACCCTCGGCCATCAGTTCCGATTACGCCTGGCTCCCATTCTTTGTGATGGCACCACTACATTTGTGGATCTTGTACCTGGCTTCAGGAGACTTGGTAACTGACTTCCTACCTGAAGGAAAACGTGGATTATGCATCTTGTTAGCCTCATGTATTTGTTTTCTTTTTAAAAGATTTATTTATGTATTTTAAAAGGCAGAGTTTTAAAGAGGCAGAGGCAGAGAGAAAGAGAGAGGTCTTCCATCCACTGCTTCACTTCCCAGATGGCTGCAATGGCTGGAGCTGGGCCAATCCGAAGCCCAGAGCCAGGAGCTTCTTCTGGGTCTTCCATACAGGTGCAGCGGTCCAAGCACTTGGGCCATCTTCCACTGCCTTCCCAGGACATAGCAGAGAGCTGGATTGGAAGTGGAGCAGCCAGCACCCAAATTGGATTCTGGCACTGCGGGCGGTGGCCTCACTCACTACACTCACTACACCACAACGCCGGCTGCAGCCACATATGCTCATAATTTATGAATTAAGTAGTTAGAAATTAGGCAGTGGTCCTAAACTGTATTGGAAGGTGGGAGGGCATTTAATTTGCAAATGATCTGTTATTTGATTTTGTAAAGTGAAGGCAGTCTTTGTAGGAGCATTACTTTTTTGTTATACGAGTTCATGGTACATTAGAGTTCCAGAATGCATTGCTGGTGTGTGTTGCAACCACTACATCAGAGTTAGCTCAGAAGAAAGCACTTAAGACTTGTATTGTGGCAATTCTGTTTGCATTGTTGATAAGAGGTCACTAATGTCAGGGCTTACTCTTTTGCAAACAAGACAGCTCCCCTTGGTTTTAATTGGGATTATTAAAAGTCAAAAGAAATGAAATGTGGAGTAAATCAATACATTTAATGATAGCCTAAGAAAAGCAGAGAATCTTTATGGATCATTTAGTTTTTCAATTCCTGATTTTCCTCTCTGGTGGTATAGGTATATCAGAATAATAAGTAGGCCGCCGCCGCGGCTCACTAGGCTAATCCTCCGCCTGTGGCGCCGGCACCCCAGATTCTAGTCCCACTTGGGGCACCGGATTCTGTCCCGGTTGCTCTTCTTCCAGTCCAGCTCTCTGCTGTGGCTCGGGAAGGCAGTGGAGGATGGCCCA
Organism: Oryctolagus cuniculus; assembly: GCF_964237555.1. Lineage (NCBI taxonomy): Eukaryota > Metazoa > Chordata > Mammalia > Lagomorpha > Leporidae > Oryctolagus > Oryctolagus cuniculus. The sequence continues at coordinate 105,678,301 of NC_091432.1, read as the reverse complement.
GGTGCTTGGGCCCTGCACCCTTGTGGGAGACCAGGGTGGGGCTTCTGGTTCCTGGTTTCGGATCGGTGCAGTGTGCCGGCTGTGATGGCCATTTGGAGGGTGAACCAACGGAAAAGGAAGACCTTTCTCTCCGTCTCTCTATTTCACTGTCTAACTCTGCCTGTCCAAAAAAAAAAAAAAAAAAAAAAGAATAACAAGTAGCTCCTTTTTCTATATAAATAATTTTTTTTAAGTCTGACTCTAGGCAAAGTTTTGAAAGACTTATTTATTATCCTGAGAGGGGGGTTGGAGGGACTGGCTAATGTATTAGAAGTAATTGTTTCTAGGATCTCTAGGACAGTGTTATGATGTTTTCTAGCAGTTGTTTCTATATAAGCAGAATAGATACATGTTGTCTCTTCTCTTCTGCCCTAGTTTTGCAGTCTGTCAGTGAACAGCTTTTAAAATTCTTTCTTCTGTTTTCCCATCATAGGGACAGATTGTTTTTTGGCACAAATGCGGGCACAGAAAGGTGAACTTTTGGAAAGATTATCAAGTGCTAGGAACTTTTCAAACATGGACGATGAAGAGAATTATTCTTCAGCAAGTAAAGCAATCCGGCAGGTGGGAGGCTGTTACTAGTGCTAGAATTTATACTGTATCCTTAGATAACCTCCCTTTTTTTTAAGCAACAAAGAATATGTAATAAGTAGTTCAGGTGATTTTTCACTCCCCCATTGGAAAATCTAGATACCTTTTACAGTCATGTTTAAGAACTTTCCCTTCGCTTGCCCCACCAAGGTAATAGGAAGCTTTCTCTCCATTACCTAGTAAGTTTATTGTAGCAAGTAGATGACTCATGAACTTGAATTTGGGAAATGTAAAATATTAGCTTCCATCTCTGCCCCTCTCTCAAGTGATTTATCTTTTTACTGCTGTTTTTGTATTTTCCAGATGAGTCTGTTTTTCATGTACTAGGGATATTACCCAGGTTCAGTACACATTTCAGGAAGCAAATATTCTTGATTACCTTACATCATCTTTGCATAATCCACTCCCCTCCCCCCAAAAAAACATAAGTGTAAATTTGGAAAATGTGAATTGCCACAATCTCTATCATGTTAATAGCTGTCTTCTTCTGACAGGTGCTACACCAGCTAAAGAGACTTGGAACTGTGTGGCAGGATGTCTTGCCAGTGAATATATATTGCAAGGCTATGGGGACTTTACTCAATACAGCGATTTCTGAGATCATTGGCCGGATCACTGCCTTAGAGGTAAGGACCATTAAATAAATGCCTTGCCAGCCTGGAGGTGCAATTCTTGTCTCAGAAGTGACTTTAAGGAAGTGATATTGAGGTCTCATTTTTAATCAACACAGATGGTAGAAGAAATTGTTCATGTTTCTTTTATCTAACTCATGTTACCTGTTTTTAGTTTTATCTTAATTCTGTTTTGCTGGAGACTTGTTAATTTCTCTTATACCTATGTAAGGAAGGATTGTACTGCTTCTCATTCTAGCATTTGTAAATTACCAATGAGGAAGATAGAAACTGGGCAGTGGTTCCAGTGTATAGTATAAAGTAATTTAATTTGCACATGAACTGAATTGCTGAGGAAAGTAAATGCAGCCTTGTGCAGCTGTGGCATTTCCAGCACACCAGTGTAGTGAGATTAGCTGTGACCCTCTAGGAAAATTACCTGAAGCCAAGCCTAGATGGAATAAACCCTTGCTTGTGATAACATGCCTTGCTTGCAGCAAGCCATGCCACATTCTGCTGGAGAAATGGATTTTTTCCTGCAGGCAAACTGAATTACTGATAATTTGGTGAAACATATTTTGTGTCATTTTAGCTTTAGAGTATTGTCAGAGTGCTGATAAGCTAGTCAGGTGTACTAAATTGGTCACAAAATACGCTACTGTATCTGACCCACCTGGACAGCCTACACCACAGATCTGCCCTTTCCCTACTATTAAGCTGGCACAATTCTATGTGTTGTGTTCCCTTTGTGCAAAACTAGGACATCTCCACTGAAGATGGTGATAGATTATATTCCTTGTGCAAAACAGTGATGGATGAAGGACCTCAAGTCTTTGCACCTCTGTCAGAAGAAAGCAGGAATAAGAAATATCAAGAAGAGGTTCCAGTCTATGTGCCAAAATGGATGCCCTTCAAAGAATTGATGATGATGCTACAAGCCAGCTTGCAGGAGATTGGGGATCGGTGCGTGTAACCCTTCTACAGATGTATAAAATCTCTCCACAGCTACAAAAGAGTAATATTACCATTCGTAGCACTGCTTGTTATAGTATTTTGAACTTGACCATCTGGTTTTGGCATGCTGTACACATGATCTAGCATTTGTGAGAAGTACAACCTTGTGATACTCGGATGGAAATTGTTGCTCACTTTAACAGTGGGTGCATTTATCTGTTTGATTTCAAACCATTGATTGGGCAACAGTTTTTGTGCAGGGAGTACAATAGTTTTAGAGGTGAAGAACCATACTCGGCTGGCGCTGCGGCTCAACAGGCTAATCCTCCGCCTAGTGGCGCCGGCACACCGGGTTCTAGTCCCGGTTGGGGCGCCAGATTCTGTCCCGGTTGCCCCTCTTCCAGGCCAGCTCTCTGCTGTGGCCAGGGAGTGCAGTGGAGGATGGCCCATGTGCTTGGGCCCTGCACCCTGTGTGTTACACATCCAGGAGTGCTTATATACTGTGTTGATTGATTACTAATGAATAGTGTTCCTGGCACAGGCAGCTCCATGTAGAGGCTCTAAGGCCCCTCTCCATCCCTGTAGCTACTGTCTGTCTGCTTTAGCTTGGTTTTCTACAGATGTCCTGTCACATTAGAATACTCATTCTAGATGTATCTCAGCTGTTTGCAGCAAATATTATCCATTATAAAGCAATGTAAATGGGATCTCTATTTGAAAAAAGTTACGTCAAAATACTTCTAATTACATATGGACAAGCCTTAGTGAATAAGAACGTTGTTTTTAGGTAATAACATTCTAGAAGTCTGCAGATGAGACCTTTTGGGCCTTCTAATAGCCTAAGAAGGATCATTGATGCCTTGTTATGAGAGAAATGGCCACATTAGTAGGTCTCAACTCCTTTTTTCTGCTTAGCAAGATCTTTTATTCTTATAGAGATTTCAGTAAACATAGGGCTAATCTCTAATTGAGAACATTCCTTACTGAAGAAGCTGGTGATGTGTGATGTGTAATTTAAGTGTTTTAAAGTTGTAACATGTGAAGGAATGCAATTTATCTACCTGCTACCCAACTTTGGTAGAAATACCTTTTGAAGGCCCCTGTCTACCCGTCTCCAAATGCTCCTCACACATCTTGAACTCTGTGTTATTTCCTTGCCTTTTCTTTATATACCACATTTACATGTATTCCTGAACAATATGAAGTTCAGACTTGTCTGTTTTTGATCTTTTTATCCATGGACTCTTCAGTAGCTTGCTTGTTTTGTTCAGTATTATGTTTGTGAAATTCATCCTTGATGTATAGCTACAGTCAGTTTCACTTCTGTGTCGTATCCATTGCACACCTGCTTCATAATTCCTTTATCCTGTTGTTTCCATTTTCGCCAGTATTTAGAATTACCAGATTTGAAAATTTTTGCTCATCTAGTTAATGTAAGATGAGAACTCATTGTTATTTTAATTTGTTTTTTTCCCCAGATTCTAATGAGTTTGAGCATCATTTCATTGCTCATTAATGTTTCTTCTATTGTAAAATGCCTGTTCTTATTATTTTGCTCTTTATTTTGGGGATTGGTTTGTTTTTCATTATTGACTCTGGGAGTTCCTTGTTTTTTTAATACCAGTTTTTTTTGTCAGTTAAAATGTTTTGCCTGTGGTTCACTTTCCTTTTTTTTTTTTTTTTTGAAGAACCTCTATATTCATTCTATATATCCACAATGGCTGTACTAACAGCATATAAGAGTTCCCTTTTCTCTACGTGCTCCCCAGCATTTGCTGTTTGTCTTTTTGATGATAGTTATTCTAATTGGCATGAGATGCTACCTCATTATGGTTTTTATCTGCATAATTTCCCTGATAGCTAGGGAAATGTATTTTTCATGTATTTGGTTGGCCTTTTGTATTTCTTTTTTTTTTTTTTTAAGATTTATTATTTATTTGAAAGTCAGAGTTACATAGAGAGGAGAGGCAGAGAGAGAAAGAGAGAGAGAGAGAGAGGGAGAGAGAGAGGTCTTCCATCCAGTGGTTCACTCCCCAATTGGCTGCAATGGCCAGAGCTGCAACCATCTGAAGCCAGGAGCTTCTTCTGGGTCTCCCACGTGGGTACAGGGGCCCAAGGACTTGGGCCATCTTCCACTGCTTTCCCAGGCCATAGCAGGGAGCTAGATTGGAAGTGGAGCAGCCGGGTCTTGAACCGGCTCCCATTTGGGATGCCGGCACTTCAGGCATTAATGCTTCAGGGTGTTAACCCACTGTGCCACAGCGCCAGCCCATGTGGTTCACTTTTTAAAGTAGTTATGGAAGTCGAGGCATGTGAGTGCAGTATAATTGTCAAGTTCAGAGAGGGCTGAATGAGCGTAGAATAAGGGGGAACAATCGCACCTTGCTCACTTGGTCTCTTCATCTGCCTGTGCTAGTTAGAGCTCTGTTGAGGAGGAGATCTGTAAGCAGGAGGAGTGATGCCCAGGGCTTGTTTTATTTCCACTTGAAATGAATATTTGGTTCACACAGTGATTTTTAAATCTTGTTTATACTTCAGAGACCTGATGGAAACTAGAATTCTATCTTTTGTTTTGCAGGTGGGCAGATGGAAAAGGACCCCTGGCAGCTGCATTTTCCTCAAGTGAAGTAAAAGCTTTAATTCGTGCCTTGTTCCAGAACACAGAAAGAAGAGCGGCTGCCCTTTCTAAGATTAAATAGCACCGTCCTCCTGAGAAAGCCATGTCTTGTCTGTGCTGATTCCTCCCCTGGTGTAATTACTTGTTTAAAGACTTCTTGGAGTCACTTGTTGGTTTTGATGAACCAGTCTGTCATGCAAGTTTGACTTCACACAAGAACATCTTACCTCCTGGCCTATGTGAGGCTTTGCTGAAGAACTAGATACTAAGATGTCAAGTGAAGCACCTCAATCAAGTGACTTATTGGCCACTTTTCTTTGATAGACAATAAACTCTATAGGGCAGTATTATTTTAATACTGTTTCCAGGGCCCCATGGGAACTGTATACATTGTAAATGTAGGCCATGGCTTTGGATTAAAGAATCCAAGAGATTCTAAGAGTTAAGGTAAACAATTCATGAGCAAATGAGAGAGATTTTTTAGCGGGAGTAAAGGTACCATATTTGGCCTTGCAGAAATTGAGGAGACTTCCTGTAATATTTCTTTCCAGTAAAAAGTACTTTTCAGAGTTAAGGGTGAGTGTCTTGAATAATATGGGAGCTTTGACAAAAGAGACCAATACATTTTCTTACCTTGAACACCATTCTTTTTATTTTTTTTCCTCCACTTTTTTTTTTTTTTTTTTTTTTGACAGGCAGAGTGGACAGTGAGAGAGAGAGACAGAGAGAAAGGTCTTCCTTTGCCGTTGGTTCACCCTCCAATGGCCACCACGGCCGGCGCGCTGCGGCCGGCGCATCGCGCTGATCTGAAGCCAGGTGCCAGGTACTTCTCCTGGTCTCCCATTTTTTTTTTTCCATTTAAGGGTCATGAGGAGGAAGACTGCCTTTCTTTTTATCACAGAACTCAGCTGTAGCTATCAACAAGCTGTGTGTTTTCCTAAAGAATTCAGAGAGAAAAAAGAATGGTCTGAACCAGGATGGTTTTTTGAGAACAAAGAGTTGATTTTCCTAAGCAAGGAAGAGGAGGCATCTTCACAGGTGAATAAAATATCTATTTTTAAGAATTCACACAATTCCGGGTAGGATTCTTTCCTCAGCAGTTGAAAGCATGGGGAGGTGAGGGCAGAACTGAGATGAATGCCTCACAGAATTGTTGCCCAGAGCAGCAGATTTCTTTTGTTCATAGAAGCCATTCCTGTTGTTGACAAGTGTGGCAGTTTGGGGATAGGCTGTCTCATAGCTGAAAGCGTGCTGCTCCCTCCGGCTCTTTCCACAGTAAGATGGAACACTGTGTTACGGTTCTTCTTGGGCTGTGTAGACTCAGGCCCTTGGGGCTTTCCCCCCTAATAAGTAGTGCGCATATCATGGCACACAGAGTGGGCAGACTCCATCCTCTTTCCTAGCCAAGGCAGTCAATAGCTGATGATTAAGTGGTGTTCATTCTGGTTAGGGATGAAGCATCTTATTGAGCATGGGGGAATTGGGTTTGGCAGCTCTTCCAGGGCTCATTCTGATTGGAATGGAAGTAGAATCTTATTCTGTAGCGTGTGTAGATTATGGGAGCAAGGGAACTGAAGAGCAGACCTGTGGGCCAAGTAAGACAAACCTCCGGGATTCCCAAAGAGCAACCAGAGTTCTATCACCGATTTTGAAAGATGAAATTCAGAAAAGGTTGCCCAAGGTGGTAATCAAAGGAGAAGTTTTCATTAAAAATGCAAGTCTGCAAACAACCTAAGTCCAGGAGGTGGTTTTATAGTGGCTCTGGTTTTTATGTGGATCCTGCATATATCATTGGTGGTCTGGCACGTGGTCAGAGTTACAAGAGGATTTCTCGGAAATGGAGATCCTCCAGATGGCACTCTTTCCTCAGGCGTGGGAGCATTGTGAGCCTGGTCTGTGCAGACGGAGGCTGGAGAACCTGTACTTGACCCTGAGCTTATGTTTTGGTCTTGGTCAGCTCTGGAAGTCATCCAGGCTGTGAACAGCGTCCATACTACAAGGCACAGCATACTGATATCAGTCGCTTGTGAGTAGATCAAATGGTCTTTTCTCCGATGAGTAACATTGTTAAAGGAGATGGGGTAACCTTCTTTCCTTGCTTGCATATACTTGTGCTGTCACTTCAGGCAATGATTCTCAGGTTCTTACGGGTTTTCACTCTATTGTGTATCTGATTTCCCAGGCTTTTGTCTCTTCTGGAGGTACTGAGTGCCACACACACACACACACACACACACACACACAGATACTTTTTGTGATCACAAGGAACCTGACCCAAAGAAGGAGTTTTTTCAAGCTCCATACATAAATGAAGGCGTGCACAGGAATAGCTTCTTAGTAAGGGGAGAGGCAGGAAGGGATAAGCCTATCAAATTCCCTCACAGAAAGTCTTCTCACAAAGCCATCCCTCTGCCTTGAATGTTGATGCCTCCATTCTTCCTCATCATAATATAGACTTTGAACTTTGGTTTTGTGATGTTTCTCCTAAAAAATATGCATTTTGCAAAATCCTAAAATCTGCAAAGCTCTAGATTTTGAAAGTTTTCCGATTACCATATGATTTAGACAGAAATGTTTTTGCTTTGTCGGGAAGAGTTTGGTTAAGAATTTTGTGATATCAGAAGCTATAATTGAAAATAGCATTGCATGTCTGAAAACCCAGTTGTGAAATCTCTGCCTTCAGGACAGGGAGGAGGGCAGTCATTTTGATGAGCTGTGTATTTGTTCTTTACTCCTTTATAGAAATCAGATGCCCTGGTTTCTTTGTTTGACACAGGACAGTAAGGTGGGAGTAAATGAGTGTTATCTTTCCAGATACTGAAGAAGAGTAGTACCGAGGCCAAAGACAGCTATGCACTTCCCTGCTGCAGGTTTATAAGTGGTTGTAAAACTACATTTGTTTCGTTTGTTCTCATCACTGAACAAAACTCTCCAAAACAATAATTCCCTGCCCTCTGGCAATTTAAATTCTAGCTCCAAGTGAGATAATAAGCATAATTATATGTCTGAAGGTCATAAATGTTAGGGGAGAAATAAACAGCATGTGATAAGGATTAAGAGTTCCAGAGAAGGGAGCAGAGGGGTGAGCTGCACTTCTGACTAGTATGCTCAGGGTGTGCCTCCTTGAGAAAGAGAGCAAGGGGTGGTCTGAGAGAGACCAACCTCTGCAAGGCCTGAGGTGGGAGGGGTGTGTCTGGTAAGTTCAGGGAATGCCAGAGAGGGGCCAGCATTGTGGCACAGTAGGTTAAACCGCCTGCTTGTGACCCTGGCAGCCTTTTCTAGAGTGCCGGTCTGAGTCCCGCTGCTCTGCTTCTGATTCAGCTCCCTGCTAATACAGCTGGAAAGGCAGCAGGGGATGACCCGAGGACTTGGGTCCCTGCACTCACATGGGAGACCTGGATGGAATTCCAGGCTCCTGGCTGCTGTGAAGCAGCAGAGGGAAGATCTCTCTGTCACTGTGCAAATAAAAAAAAATTTTTTTTTTTAAAGAGAGAGGGAGTGGAGCAGAGGTGAGGAAGCTCTGGAAGTCACAGGAGAAAGGCAAGATTGTGTAGTCTTGAAGGCCAGTGTAAGGATTTTAGCTTTTTTATGCTGGCAATCCTTGAGTAATTAAAAAAAAAATAGAAACAAAGAATAATTGCTGTCAAACCCTGTGTACACATCACCTACCTTCAGTTACCACGTGGCCAGTGTGCTTCATCTGTACCTTCATCTGTGCCTCCTCCCTCTGTTCTACGAACACACTGGACTGTGGAAGTAAGTGGTAGCATATTTCAAATTCATTGCATAGTCGGGATTTCATTTCCTTTGAAGCTTTCCTGTATTACATCCTGTGTTCAGTTCCTGTCCTTCCCCTCACCTCTGTCCCCAGGAGCTGTCCTCTAGTTGCTTTCCCTCCTCTTTCCACCATTCTCAGTTCTCCCCTTATATCCACTCCATTCCTGTTTCCTGAGCACTGGGGATTAAATAACAAACCTCTCAAAAGCAGCTGACAGCTGGCTCATGCCTCCACGTGCATGGTGTCTTCTCTGTGCTCCAGCTGCTCCCTCCAGCCAGCCTACTCCCATAGTTGGGGGTGTTCCAGAGCTGCGTGGAAAAGACTTTCCTCTTGCTGACTTTCATCAGAGAGCAAGTCCCTTGTTCCCTTAGAACCAAAGTCTCCTGGATTACTTTCATGGGGATCGCAGAAGACGTGGCCACGCACCTCGGCTACCAAGTCCTAGGACAGGAGGGCAGCTGGAGTCGGGAATTGGCTTGATTTAAGGCAGAGCAGCCCCCTCCCTAAGATCTGTCTAGGCAAGGTCATGGAGTGGAGCAGCCTCTGCCTCCTGACCAGCTTTAGGAGTGCTGCTATAAAAGAATATTGATTGTACTCATTTGCATGAAGGGCTCCATTTATGCTTTATTACCATGCAGTATGATGGAAGTTAATGCTCACATCAAAGATGTCATTAGCTTTGTTATAAATTTCAGTTAATTTCAATATTAAGCTCTGTTTCTAAATCTTATCTAAAAACTTTGTCGTATCTATGTTATTGTTTAAAAAGCACAACTTCTTGCTCACCAACTATTTAGTAATCTATTTTAGGATCTTTTGTAAAATTGACTTCCATCACATGGGTCTGAAGTAGAAGTAAGTGTTTTTGCTTTTTGAAAACCAGGGCACTTGCTCGTCTTGGGACTGTGCAATGTGATTTTGTGATTGTATCTGTAGTTTCTTTTATTTGAGTCCCATGGGGTATCATGCATCTGGGTCTAGCATTGCGACCCTGACTAAAGCCCAGTTGTTTTTTTTCCCCTGTCTTCCTGCTTATCTTAGGCTTCATTTCCCTTTTAGCTGCATTCATTCTCTCCTTTCCAGGTTGAAGATAATTCTCCCTGATAGAGAATACGGATGTAAAATAGTGTTGCAGCTCTTCAGTTTTCTGTCACTTTTTAAACCTCACAAAATCAACTCTGACCATAGCATTTCTTCTTCCTTTTCTTTCATTGCTATGCTTCTCCCCCTCCCCAACATCTCTGACAGAATTTTTAAAAATAAACTTCAGAATAATCTGGGCTTTGATCTTCCTGACACTGTTTTTCCATGTTGAGGCCATTCTTACAGTTTTGCGTATGAAGGGCCTGTTTTGTTTCATAGAATCCATTGCTGGTTTCCACCTGCAGCTGTACTCTGGGTTTTTTATTATGTCATCATGCTTTATTATGTGGTCAGAGTTTCCATTTTGAAAGCTTGCTCCTCTTTCATATTGTTTGCCATCTTTCTTCTAGAGTCTTTGGTTATGAAGTGATTTCTGGTATTTTTCTGTGCTCTTTGAAATATGCTTTCCTATAGCCAGGGCCTGTATGTAGGACATGCCATTTCTTCCTGGCTGTTGTGAAATGTACAGGTATTCTCTGATAGTTTGAATTTAAAGATCCCCTCTTCTTCATTGATTGGAAAGCAGTTATTAGCAAGGCAATGAAAAAGCACATTGCTTGGGGTTGGTGCTGTGGTGCAGCGGGTTAACACCCTGGCCTGAAGTGCTGGCATCCCATACTGGCACCGGTTCAAGACCTGGCTGTTCCACTTCAGATCCATCTCTCTGCTATGGCCTGGGAAAGCAGTGGAAGATGGCCCAAATCCTTGGGCCCCTGCACCCACGTGGGAGACCTGGAAGAAGCTCCTGGCTTCGGATTTGCGCAGCTGCAGCCATTGCGGCCATCTGGGGAGTGAACTGTCAGATGGAAGACCTCTCTCTCTTTGTCTCTCCTCTCTCTCTGTAACTCTGACTTTCAAATAAATAAGTTTTGTTTTGTTTTGTTTTGTTTTTTTAAAAAGAGAAAGCACAGTGCTGAGGGTAGGCATGTGGCACAGTAGGTTAACCTGCTGCTTGCAATGCCTGCATCCTGTGGCAGTGCCAGTTCAAGTCCCCTCTGCTTCTGGTCCACTTTCTTGCTGATGCATCATAGGAGCCAGTGTATGATGGCTCAAGTTTTTGAGTGTCTGCCACTCACTTGGGAGACCAGATGGAATTCCTGGCTCCTGACTTTGGCATGGCCCAGTCCTGGCAATTAGGGGGCATTTGGGGGAGTAAGATCTCTGTCTTCTCCCACCCCCATCCCTCTTTTTTCAAGTAGATGAAAGTACATAAAAAAGAAATACTAAAACAAAAAATCACTGGACATTCTGATATTTAGCAGAGTCGGACCTTTAGCAAGCTTATGGAGAGCTGAAATTCTGTACATCCCTGTGTCAACTTCTTGTTCATTTTAGAAAAATAACAGCCACCTCTTTCTTCCATTTGGCTGCATGGTGCTGTAGTGTGTGTGCGTGGCAGTGTTATTCCTAATTCTTTTTCTGTTTCTCTTCACTACAAGTGCCTGATTGTTTAACAATCATTTCATCAACCTATGAGAATTTTAATTTGAGGTTAAACTTAAGGATTTGACAGACTTTCTGGTTTGTTTTAACTTTCTGGTTTGTTTTGTCTTTTAAAGAGTTCAGTCAATGGAGAAATAGATTTATATGATCTTTTTATTTTTTATAATTTATTTTATTTGAAAGAGAAAGGTAGAGACAGAGAAAGAGGTCTTCCATCCACTGGTTCACTCCCCAGATGGCTGCAATGGCTGGAGCTGTGCCGATCCGAAGCCGGGATCCAGGAGCTGCTTCTGGGTCTCCCACGTGGGTGCAGGAACCCAAGGTCTTGGGCCATCTACTGCTTTCCCAGGCCATAGCAGAGAGCTGGATCGGAAGAGGAGCAGCTGGGACTAGAACCAGTGCTCCTATGGGATGCTGGCGCTTCAGGCCAAGGCTTTAACCCACTGCGCCACAATGCTGGCCCCAAGTTTGTTTGTTTGTTTGTTTGTTTGTTTTAAATCGGGACAAGGGTCCAACGCTTTGGCAGAGTAGGCAAAGCCACCACTGCCTGCAGCACCGGCATCCCGAGTGGATGATGGTTCATGTCCCGGCTGCTTCACTTCTGATCCAGCTCCCTGCTAATGCCTGGGAAAAGCAGCGGAAGATGGCCCAAGTGTTGGGGCCCCTTCCACCCATGTGGGAGATCCGGAAGAAGCTGCTGGTTGGTCTGGCCCAGCCCTGACTGTTGCGGCCATCTGGGGAATGAACCAGCAGATGGAAGGTCTCTCTCTCCCCCTCTCTCTAACTTTCAAATAAAGAAATAAATCTAAAAAACAATCAAGGCAAAACCCCAGTCTTATTGAGAGAGTAATATTCTTCCAATGAAGCAAAGACAGCAAACACCTCCTTTTTTGGATTTGCAATGAAGTTTGCTTCAGAGTAGAAGAAAAGGGCTACTGAAATGCTCTTACTCTGTTTTAAGAATCTCCTCTTATCTTGAGACAGATTGTTAGGAGATGGGGATGCAGTTTGTGAGGATGAAGAGGGAAGGGGGCAGGGGGAGGAGAAGGAAGGAGCTCATTTTGATCCTTTTCAGGATTGTTGCTGTGGCCAGCTGACTCACAGAGACCCAGGGAAGAGGCAGCACTGGCGAGTATGAGCATGGGCCGGGGTTCACACTGACCAGGGGTTCACACTCAAGTCTGCATTTCCTTAGCTCTGGAACCTTGGGCCAGTCACACACTCTCTTAACACTCAGAGAATCTGTTTGTATAATGGGGACAGATAACATGACAGAGTATAAGAAGACTCAGTCTTTTTAATATCTACAACAGTATGTCACATTTAATAGTTAATAAGTATTTTCAGAGTGAATGAAATGTGTTGACAAGCAAAATGGTTTTTGCTTATTTGTTGTTTTTATATTAGTATAGTTTGTGCGACCTCAAAAATACCTTCATATTTCTTTCCTAAAATTGAGATCTTATCTCATAGCATTCCTATTAACTATATAGATATGCTATTATGAAAATTAGAACAGCAAATGGCAGATATACAGGAAAGAAATAATGTAGAGAAAACTATATATGAAATATGCAGCACAGGGAAGTGATCACAGAGTATCAGCTCAGTGTTCAGCCCTTCAAATTCAATGGACACAATTTAGGGATTAATAACAAGCAGGGCCAGTGTTGTGGCACAGCAGGTAAAGGTACTGCTTGTACGTTGGCATCATGGGGTGGAGGGCTGAGTTCTAGCTGCTCCTGCTTCTAATCCAACTCTGTGACGTACCTGGGAAGGCAGTGGAAGATGGCCCAAGTGCTTGGGTCCCTACCACCAACCTGGAAAACCCACATGGAGTTGTGGACTCATGGCTTTGGCCTGGCCTGACACCAGCCTTTGCAGCCATTAGGGGAGTGAATCAGCAGATGATTCTCTCTCTCTCTCTCTCTCTCTCTCACTCACTCTAATCTGTTTCTCTGATGCTCTGCCTTTTACACAAATCTTTTTACAAAACACAGGCGGTTCTCCAAGTTTGTTGGCGCTCCTTTGAAAGCAGGAATAGTGTGCAGTGCTCCTCTTGAGGAACTGAGCAGAGAATCTTGACATGACTGACAGTGTGTGGGTGACAGTCCAAGTACGGGGTGGGAAAGGCAGGTATTCGCCTGGCAGTTGAGATGCTGGTTAATAATGCCCATATCCCACATCAGAGTGCCTGGAAAAGCGTCCTGGCTCCAGCTCCGGATTCCAGCTTCCTGTGATGCAGACCTGAATTGAGTTCCTGGCTTCTGACTCAGCCCCAAGCATTGCAGGCATTTGAGCTGTGAGCCAGCAAATAGCAGCACTGTTACCTCTGTGCCTCTCAAAAAAAAAAAAAAAAAAAAAAAAAAAAAAAAAAAAGGCAGTAGTCCCTTTGTGACATGAGCTACAATATCCTTGTATATAACCTGAGGCCTCTAACATGAGAAACACGATTTTGTTCCCCTGGCTGTATGGCTATTTGTATTTATTTGTATGTATAAAAACTGTGCAGAATTCATGCTGCCCGGGGGCACAAATCATCTCTGGTGCTGGTTGCCAGGACCCTTCAGCAGTAACAGAGGCCCTGATGTTGAACCAGTGAAGGGCCAGCCATCCCAGGGTACCTGGCATTTGGCACATTTGATTCACATTCTAGCTCTTTGAAAGTTTGTCTTCAGTTTTGATAAGGTCATTTTTAAATGGAAATGTAATAGTTTACCAAGACATCTCATTTCCGAACATTTCTAGACAAATAAGGCTTATTGTGTGACTTTATTACGATTGTTAGTGGAAGGGTTTCCCTTTTTTTTTTTTTTTGACAGGCAGAGTGGACAGTGAGAGAGAGAGACAAAGAGAAAGGTCTTCCTTTGCCGTTGGTTCACCCTCCAATGGCCGCCACGGCTGGCGCGCTGTGGCCGGGGCACCACGCTGATCCGATGGCAGGAGCCAGGTACTTATCCTGGTCTCCCATGGGGTGCAGGGCCCAAGCACTTGGGCCATCCTCCACTGCACTCCCTGGCCACAGCAGAGAGCTAGCCTGGAAGAGGGGCAACCGGGACAGAATCCGGCGCCCCGACTGGGACTAGAACCCGGTGTGCCGGCGCCGCAAGGTGGAGGATTAGCCTAGTGAGCCACGGCGCTGGCCCTCCATTTGTTTTTATTTTGATAATTATTTTTGAGTAGAAGTGGGAGGGTTTAAGTAATAGCTTTAAATTTTTTAAAAATTTATTTTCATTTTATTTGAGAGGTAGAGGGAGAGAGAGAGTATATAATCCTAAAAACACCCTTTGAGAGAGTGTGTTTTCCCCGTTTACAGGTGAAAAGTCAAGGCATAGAGAGGTTAAGTATCTGAAATTGGAATATGGGGTGCCATATGCTATCACTGTGTGCTTATTAATAAATTCCCAATATTAATAAGCCTGTGTGGGTTCTTGCCTAATATTCAGAGAATTCTGAATACTGGCATAAATGAACAAGGCAGTATGATATGTTTTAAGCTTTTATTCAGTGAGAGAAATCATAGGAGAGTGAGGGCACCATTTACAGAGAGAGAAATCTGGATTCATACCAAGCACCAGGAGCCAGCCACATGGAAGAGCATCTAGGCAGGAATCCTGGGGTAGGGATGCAGGGACCCACACTGGCAAAAGGCCAGAAAATGAAAGGACTGGGCCCACCCACCACCAGGTCGCCAGCCTTTAATCCACTTCCAAAGGGGCGTGGTTAATTAACCTGATTGGCTGGTGGGCACACAGGTGTGGCCAAGTAGGGGGATGAGGTCACACAGGGGCGTGGTGAAGGCGTGGTCTTCCAGCTCACAAACCTAATCAATTTTATCCTGTATGCCTGCCTACATCATCTTGAGTGGGGACACCCAGCAGGTAACAGCTAAGCCAGGGTCTCCACCCCAGGTCTGTTTGCTTGCAGAGCTGGAGTTCCTTCTGTTCTCACCCAGCCTCTCCTGTGTCTCCAGATCCATCAGTTTCCTGGGCTGCAGTAACAAAACACCATAGGCTGGGTGGCTTCAAAACAGCTGTGTTGTCTCAGTTCTGGAGCTAGGAGTCCCACATCCATGTGTCTGCGGAGTTGTTTTCTGAGGGCTCTGAGGAAAAGATCTGTTCCAAGCCTGTCTTCTTGGTTTACAGGTGTTCATCATCTTCCTGAGTCTCTTTCCATGGTCTCCCTGTGCGTGACTCCCTGTCCTAATTTCTTTTCTTTTCTTTTCTCTTCTTTTCTCTTCTCTTCTGTTTTCTTTTCTTTTCTTTTCTTTTCTTTTCTCTTCTCTTCTGTTTTCTTTTCTTTTCTTTTCTTTTCTCTTCTCTTCTGTTTTCTTTTCTTTTCTTTTCTTTTCTTTTCTTTTCTTTTCTTTTCTTTTCTTTTCTTTTCTTTTCTTTTCTTTTCTTTTCTTTTCTTTTCTTTTCTTTTCTTTTCTTTTCTTTTCTTTTCTTTTCTTTTCTTTTCTTTTCTTTTCTTTTCTTTTCTTTTCTTTTCTTTTCTTTTCTTTTCTTTTCTTTTCTTTTCTTTTCTTTTCTTTTCTTTTCTTTTCTTTTCTTTTCTTTTCTTTTCTTTTCTTTTCTTTTCTTTTCTTTTCTTTCTTGTTAAGTCACATCGAATTAGCACCCTCCCTAGTTGTTAGGTAGGAAGTTAAAAATTAGCCTTTGTGTATGTGAGAGGGGCCTGAGGAAACCAGCATCTGCCTTGGAAGCCCCAGAAGCCCCGCATTTTGCACTTCAAAGTCCTGCAAAGACCCTGATAACCTTCCAGGTAGTCCCAGCCCTTCCTCCAAGGAAAGCTCCCAGGAGAATTCTCTCTCCTCAGGACGGGGTGTGTGTGTGTGTGTGTGTGTGTGTGTGTTACCTGACCTGATGACGTGGGGCAGTAAAACCTTCACAGATGCTCTCAGGGAAGCCCCTCTACTGCTGCCCAAGGCCACCAGATCCGGGAGGAAGTTGCTAATTTTCACCCAACAAACCCTTTCGCCAGGGCTCCCCATCTTGTGTCCTGGAGGAGAAGAGGGAGGGAGTAAAGAGATTCCCTTAAAAACCAGGAGTCCAAAGACTGCACACTTCTGAGCTGCCCGCCCGGCCTGCGCAGGTGTAATCTCTCCATTCAACCATGTAACCTCGCTCTCCCCCAGTCCCAGTGACTGGGCACTCTATCTGTCCCTTCCGTTCTGACAGATGCCCTATCCCTAATAAAACCTTATTACTTCGAGCTCTGTCTCACGCCCGAATCCAACGGCTTCCACGCCACTTTTCTCCTGTGACAATGACCTTTGACCTTGAACCTCTGTAAAGCACTTCTCTCAAATAAGGTCACATTCTGAGGCCTTGGAGTTAAGACTTCAGCATGGGAATTGGAATGGGGGTGGGGAGACACGATCCAACTCATGCCGCAAAAAACACAAGTCACACACCCCAGAAGCTGTGCTTTGGGAACTTGGTTTATACCGTGGGCTCCCTTCCCACTTCCCCTTGTCTTGGTTAGTTTTATTTTATGTGTTAACTAACAGCTACAAATGTAGTCACTTTCGAATGGGCCTGCTCACTGGCATGAGCTTCAGATCAACAAAGCATTCAGGGGGCTCTAATTTAATTAGCAGATTACTCGGCCAGCTGCTTGGTAACATGGATTCACAGACTGGCAGAGCTCAGGCCTCGTTCCAGGCATCCCAGAGGCAGCTCCAGGCCCTCGGAACTTTGTTCCTGTTGTGGCAGGAGAAGAGGGAAGCCAAAGGGATGTTTGGGAGTTCCTCTCCTGGGTGTGTATTTTGAAATCAAGTGGGAACCAGGGTAAAAGCCCTACAGCTTCATTCTTTTTCCTCCTCTTGCCATGTATCAATTCAAATCTCCCATAACTTGAAGTTTCCCCCAAACCCCCTTCCCCACAAAACCTCCATGACCTGTTCACTGGGTTTCTGCTGCTACCACCTCGCCCATCCCAGCTGACAGTGGTTCTCCAAAGCACCCCAGCCCAAGACCAGACTCATCTCTCACTCCTGGGAAAACTCACCAGTTTCCCACTCTTATTCTCAGATCTGTGAGAGTCAGCCTTGGGGAGGGTGGAGAGAACTCTAGGTTTGAGTTACTTTGGCCCTATCACCAGTATGAACTTGGGCAATCCGGGTAGCCCTTCTGCCCTCAGAGTGGTCCTGATCAAATGGAGCCTGAAATCCCGGCTTGTTTACCTCCAGGATGGTCGTGAGGGTGGAGTGAACCTAAAGGAGCTGTCTGTACAGGCTGATGTAAAAATGCAGACAACTATGATTTTTGTTTGTGTTGTGCTTTGTTGTCTGTATGTCCTACATGTGTATGTCTGGTTAGGCTGGGAATTCCAAGACAGCAGAGCGCTTTGTACAGCCTGGCCCTGTACTGTCTGCAACCCGGCATCAGTAGGATTTGAGTTAACTGATGGAAGCCAGTCTTGGAGAATAAAGAAAAGGTAGTGGATGAAAAGTGGGTATCAAAGAAGGTTGCATAGGAGAGACAGGCTTAGTTTTGCAAAGTCATAAAGGATTTGCATTCACATCAGTCATCAAACATTGATTTAAAGTGTTAAGACAGCTTTTACTGATCTAGAGCAGATGTTTAGGAAGTTATTTTTCATCAGCCACATGATTAATGTTTTTTCGTTGTTCCTTTGTGTCTTAATTATAGCAGATGACAAATGCTCTGGGTGTCCACTGTGGACACCACTGGCTTGTCGGGTGCGGAGCTGTTCTCTGGGTCTACAGTCAGCTGAGGAGTTCAGAATTTTAAATCTTTGGAAGCAAATTCAAATGGTTCCCCAGCTAAGTGGCTTTTGGACGAAGGGAAAAACTGCTTTCAAAAAACCAGACATTGGGTTTGGGGGTAGGACATTATACTTTATAGCTTACAAATGTGAGCTTGATATTTTATCTCTGAGCTTGAGAAACAGTCCAAAAGCTATGTATGGTTATGTTACAGGCTTAGAAATAATTTCCTCGAAGACAACTTGAGTCAGTGTTTTGGTTTGTCTTTTCGACCAAAGGAAGTCTTGTACTCCCTTTCCTGGGAATGTGTGCTCCGGAACAGGGAGGGAGCAAGCTGTCCACCCCCCGCCATGCTTTGTTGTGGCTGTGGCCACTGGGGCCGGAACGTTGCAGCTCAGGAACAGAATGGGCATTTAAAATTGTTTTACTTGAGGACTATGATGTGCTAATTATGGAGCAAAGAATAAATGTGCCAAGAGAAACTACTCATGCCAGATTTGGGGTGTTAGGAAAGAAGTTTTGGGATAGATTGGAAGATAGTTTTCTAGTTAGAAAAACATGAGGGGAAGACATTCCAGGCTGAGACAGCCTAAGCGAAAGCAAGGGAGTGAGAGCTCCTGGTCTACCTGAGGGATATTCTAGGGCTCTGTGGTTGGAATATCCGGTGAAGGAAAGAAAGGATGCAATGATACACGAGGCCAAAAAGATCGGTTTGGGGTGGGATCATGAAGTATGTTGGAACATCCAACCAAAGAACTTGAATTTGATCCTGCTGGCAATGCAGAGTCAATGAAGTTTTTATAAGGAGCAGAGTAGCCTGGCCTGACCTTTGGTGAGAAAGAAACCCTAGTAGTCATGTCGGGGAAAGAAGGGAAGCAGGGAGATGGTTTAAAAGGCCACGGATGGGCTGGCGCCGTGGCTCAATAGGCTAATCCTCCACCTAGTGGCGCCGGCACACCAGGTTCTAGTCCCGGTTGGGGTGCCGGATTCTGTCCCGGTTGCTCCTCTTCCAGGCCAGCTCTCTGCTGTGGCCCGGGAGTGCAGTGGAGGATGGCCCAAGTGCTTGGGCCCTGTACCCCATGGGAGACCGGATAAGCACCTGGCTTCTGCCTTCGGATCAGCGCTGTGAGTCAGCCGCAGCGCGCTGGCCGGGGCGGCCATTGGAGGGTGAACCAAGGGCAAAAGGAAGACCTTTCTCTCTCTCTCTCTCACTGTCCACTCTGCCTGTCAAAAAAAAAAAAAAAAAAAAAAAGCCACGGATGATAAGAGTCTGGTAAAGCATGGGGCAGGACTTTCCTGACTGGGCAGGATGGCAGAGGGGAAATAAAACAGATTTGCTTGTGCCCGTGTGTTGATCGATCGATTGATTCAGATCTTTACTGAACACATGCCACATGCCAGATACCGTGTGCTTACAAGGATGGAGAGTATAGGGTCTCCCTGCTCTTGGGGATGTGCCACTGTGAGATTAGCCCTCCCCATGTGCTGTGACGTACATGCTCTACCAGAGGGGGCTGAACAGTGCAGGGGCTGCCAGGGTCCTCGGGGGAAGGAAGAGCGACATTTAAGCTGGGTCTGAAAGGATGGCGACAAGCTGATCGTGTCCTGGGTCACTTGTTAAAAATGGTGGCCATTTCTCTGGGGACTAGAACTGAGCTTTACCGTGGCTGCAGCGGCTCTGCCTGATCTGCCCCCGCGCTGCTCCAGCCTTTGCTCCCCTTGCTTCCTCTTCGCTCTGCTGCTCTTTTGTTCCTTGGCACCACCGCTCTCTGCAGCTGCTGGGAGTTTGTCTGTAGTCTTTGTCTGGAGCATGCTCTCTCCTCCCAGACCCCGGCTGAATCTGCCTTCCTTGAGGAAGTCTTTGGTGTCTTCAGACTCTGTCAGATCTTTGTTACATGCTCTCAGTAGCATCCTGGACCTGTCTTTCATAGCGTTTTTATCACAGTTATACATTTGCATCTAGTGTGGTCTTTTGACTCATGCATGTCTCCTCCCACTAGATGGTAATCTCTTTAGGGCAGGAGTTGTGTCTGGTTGTGCTTACTATTATGTCTTCAGTGTTTGCTCAGTGCCTGGCACATAGGACATCCAGTAAATGTGTATTAACTGACCAACGGGTTCAAATAATTGCTTAGAGAGGAAAGGGCCTTTCAGGAATAGGGAACATATGCGCCAAGGTGCTGTGGTTTATTATATTTTATATTTTTTTTTAAATTTTTTTGACATGCAGAGTGGATAGTGAGAGAGAGACAGAGAGAAAGGTCTTCCTTTGCCGTTGGTTCACCCTCCAATGGCCACTGCGGCCAGCGCGCTGCGGCCAGCGCACTGCGCTGCGGCCGGCGCACCGCGCTGATCCAAAGGCAGGAGCCAGGTGCTTCCTCCTGGCCTTCCTCCTGGCCTCCCATGGGTGCAGGGCCCAAGCCCACTGCACTCCCTGACCACAGCAGAGAGCTGGCCTGGAAGAGGGGCAACTGGGACAGAATCCGGCGCCCCGACCGGGACTAGAACCCGGTGTGCTGGCGCCGCAAGGCGGAGGATTAGCCTAGTGAGCTGTGGCGCCGGCCTTATATTTTATATTTCTATGTAGTGTAGGGACAAATGGCCAGCTTATGGGAGGGAGGGTTAAAGGTGAAGACAAAAGACGAGGTCAGGGTTTGGCAATGTGGCTCAGCAGGTGAAGCAGCCACTTGCTAGGCCAGCATCCCATATTGGACTACCAGTTTGAGTCACAGCTGCTCTGCTTCCAATCCAGCTGCCTACCTGGGAAGGCAGCAGAGGATGGCCCAAGTGCTTGGGCCGCCACCACCTATGTGGGAGATCCTGATGGAGTTCCTGGCTCCTGGCTTCAGCCAGCCTCAGCTCAGGCTGTTGTGGTCATTTGGGGGAGGGAGCAGTGACTGGAAGACTGATCTTTCTCTCTCTCCCTTTCTTTCCTGTTCTCTCTCCTTCCCTCCCCTCCCCCAACTGCCTGATGCTCTGCCTTTCAAGGAAATAAATAAATCTCTGAAAAGAAATATGAGTACTGGGTAAACCTAGAAAGAACTTCTGAGCCCAAAATGCCTTGTTCCTCATCAGCGAGCACAGGCAAGTTGTCGGCTTGCAAGCCAAACTGTGAGCTCCTGGAAGGCCAGGGCTCTGCCTGTCTTGTTCATTTAAATTAATGAATCTAGAGCCATGTCTGGCACTAGGTGGGAACCAATAAACACTTGCTGAGTGAATGAGATAAATGAATCCTTTCATTGTGGAAGCTATTGGGAGGCATGAAATGTTTATAGTGTATTTGCTTACTCTTTTTTTTTTTTTTAAGATTTATTTATTTGAAAGGCAGAGATATGGAGAGACAAGGAGAAAGAGAGAGAAATCTTCTATCTGCTGATTCACTCCCCAACTGACAGCAATGGCCGGGGCTGGGCCAGGCTGAAGCCAGGAGCCAAGAGAGGCTTCTGGGTCTCCCACGTGGATTCAGGTGCATTAGCAGGGAGCTGGAGCAGAAGAGGAGCAGATGGGACTTGAATTGGCACCCATATGGGATGCTGGCACTGCAGGCCAAGGCTTAACCTTCTGTGCCACAACGCTGGCCCATATTTGTTGACTCTTGGAAATGGTACTTTGGCAGCGGGACAAAAGAGAAGGGTCCATTTCCTGTACTGGTAGTTGAATATCTGGATTCACTTAAAGGGAGTGGAGTGAAAGTACGGACGGATTAGAATGGAGTAGACTGGAGGCAAGAGGTCACTGGTTGTTGAGGAAGTGCCAGGAAAGATGCTGGCAGAAGTCTGGGGCGGCGGCTGTGGGGCAGAACAGGGGATAGATTTGATAGAGCTGTGTTGTGTTGAGGTGAGGAATTGGGAACACGCAAAGGTGACCTCAAGATGTTTGTGATTTCTACTCGCGAATTCTGTTTGCCAAGGAAGATTCAACAGTGAGTGTTGCTGGGGAGTGGGGGAGCGGAGGGGAGAAGGCTGAGTGGGGGCCACCGCCCCGCCCTGCACAGCACTTCTGAGGAGGCTGCCCTTGATCTCTGTTTGAGACTTTGACCTGAATCACAAGTCAGAGGAGAGTGTTCAGAATGTAGTGTGCTCATGAAAAGCAGCCAGTTACCATATCAGGCCATACTGCTTATCCTTTCCTTTTAAATACACTTTTACCTTTTTTTTTTCTTTTTTGTATTCAGAGCAAGTATAATGGCAACAGTTACTCAAGGTTTCTTTACCGCCTATTAATACACAATAATGGTCTGGAATAAGTTAACTGGATCTAACATTTTCCTAATTTTTATTCATTAAAGCTTTTCTTTTTTATTAGACTTAGGAATCACACATTTCTTTGTGAGAAGATCACTCTCCAGGGGACTGGGTGGAACGAGGTATGTGGATGGGCTTCAGCAGGGTGTGGGGTGGCAGTACAGGGCCTGGTGGCTTGAACTGAGCCCAGGATGGGATAACCCAAGCCAAGCCTGGAGTAGGTAGAGGCTCATTGGGGGTGACCTGGGGATACTGTGGCTTCAGGTGGACCTTGCTACAGATAGAGATGAGATGAGGATGATGGAAAATGCATTTTTTTTTTTTTTTTTGCCAGGCAGAGTTAGATAGTGAGAGAGAGAGAGATAGAGAGAGAGTTATAGAGTGTGTGTGAGAGAGAAAAGTCTTCCCTCACCCCCCAAATGGTCGCTAGGGCCGGGCCCTGCGCCGATCTGAAGCCAGGAGCCAGGTGTTTCCTCCTGGTCTCCCATGCAGGTGCAGGGCCCAAGCACTTGGGCCATCCTCCACTGCCTTCCCAGGCCACAGCAGAGAGCTAGACTGGAAGAGGGGCAACTGGGACAGAATCCGGTGCCCTGACCAGGACTAGAACCCGGGGTGCCGGCGCCGCAGGCGGAGGATTAGCCTAGTGAGCCGCGGCGCCAGCCGGAAAATGCATTATTGACGAAGACGAAGACAGAGAGGGAATGGGATGGGCCACTGTCAATCGAGCATCTCCCCAGACCCATCCTCTCTTTTCATCCGGCTCTCCCTCTTTGCCCTCTCTGTGAAGTGGAGTCTGGAGAGAGAGTGATACTGGAATCGGTGTGCCTGATCTTGGGGGCTCTCTAAGCAAGTCTGCAGTTCATAAGACAGCCAATCAGGAAGGGCAGGTCTTGGGGCAGGCCTGAATCCATGGCCCAAGGCTGCAGCTGTCCACTGGCAGAAAGCAAGGGAAGATCTCAAGCGGCATGGAACCCCGACGGCACCGGCCAGAGCTGAGTCCATGTGTAGAATTTCCCCTCTCTGGGCCTACAGGGAACAGACGACTTCTGCAGTGTGGGGGTGGGAGTGGGCAAGAGCCTGGACCAGCAGTCAGAGGCCTGGACTTGGATTGCCTTCAACTTCCTGTGGCGTCTTCACCTTTTACAGCCTCAGCTTTCTGTCTGATAGGAGAGTGATGGATCCCGTGGTCGCTTTCAACAGAATGTGCAAGTCTGAGAATGTTGTATGAAGTGGAACTTGGCATTTCCACTTGGATGGAAGAGAAAAGCCATCACTGTGATGTGTCTGAAGATGCCAGGGCTCATCCTGAGGACAGCTGAGAAAGGCCCTTGAAGGTTTTGAGAGTAGTAACTGAAAGAGAAGCAGCAGCAAGAATTTCAAGGCTCATGAGCTTAGGCTTCTCCACAGCTGTGGGCCCAGTGGGTCAGGGAGTTGTCAGTGGGAGGAGGCAGGGGAGCAGGGGAGAAGGGAAGCAGGGCAGGGGTGAGGCTGCAGCGGCAGGACCGCCAGGATAAAAATACAGCCCGCAGGGCCCCATTCAGAGGGCTTCTCCTCCAGCAGGTCTGAGGAGACACAAGTTAAGCAGGTGCTGATACTCCACTTACAAGCAAGTGCCTCCTCCACTTCCGCACTCCAGTCTCCTGCTCTCTTCCTCTGGAGGTGAGGCTTCTGTTCCAATCAGTGAAATGGCCAGGGCAAACCAGGATAGCTCCTCTGGGATGGAAGGGAGCAGCCGTGAGAAAGAAAAGAGACTTCTTGGGCAGTCAGGCAGAGAAGGTTGGCCACAAAGAGGCCAGCCCCAGTTAATCTAGAATCCTCCCTTGAGGAGAGCAGGGCTGGTTTCAGTTCCCACAACTCCTGATCCCCCTGTTATTAGCAGCAGTGCACCGCCCCAGAGCCGTCTCGCACAGCACTCTCACATCTCTCAAGCACGGCTTGCAGCCAACTCGGGGCGACCCAGCTGCCTTTCACCGGAGATGGGGCTCTTGGAGAGAGAAGTCCATGCCTGTGTCCACCAGCGTACAGGAACTGGAGAATGACCTGCTTGGTAATCTCCTTCCGCTTTTACTCGCCTCCTTCTTTACCCAGGTAGAGCAAGGTATGGAGGAGGAAAGGTGGTCTTCGTGACCGTGTCTGGCAAGGGGATTTCGGCCCATCTGTTATTTTGTTTTACAACTACTTATTGACTACCTACTGTGATAGCTATTAGCCTGCTCACCAAGTGTTCCTGGCTCTGTGGTTCTCAGCACACTGTACGACTGCATTTGCGTGGCGTCCTCATGACTGGGTGACAATGAATTGTGAGTAGCCAGAGTGTTTAATAGCCCACATGAAGCTCTCCAGAACGCTCTCTCTGCATTGTGCCCACAACATTCCCGATGGAGGCGGCTCTGTTGTCGGGGGTTCTTCACTGAGGATATATATAGAAAAGTCCCCAGCATGGCACCCTGTGGATCTGAAGCATAAGCTTGTATTGTGGTGAGGTGGATTAATTTGACTGCATTCAAGGCCAGCACCCCATATGAGTGCTAGTTTTTATTTGCTGATGTACCTGGGGAAGCAGTGGAAGATAGCCCAAATCCTTGGGCCCCTGCCACCCACATGGGAGACCTGGATGGAGTTCCAGGCTCCAGGCCCAGCACCAGTCCTTATGGCCATTTAGGGAGTGAACCAACAATGGATGGAAGATCTCTCTCTCTTTTTGTCTCTCTCAGTAACTGTACCTTTCAAGTAAATAAAATAATTTTTTTTAAAGAAATAAGCTTTGGGGCCAGCGCTGTGGCGCACTAGGTTAATCCTCCGCCTGCAGCGCCGGCATCCCATGTGGGCGCCGGTTCTAGTCCTGGTTGCTCCTCTTCCAGTCCAGCTCTCTGCTGTGGCCTGGGAAAGCAGTGGAGGATGGCCCAAGTGCTTGGGCCCCTGCACCTGCGTCGGAGACCAGGAAGAGGCACCTGGCTCCTGGCTTCGGGTCGGCGTAGCTCCAGCCATTGCGGCCATTTGGGGAGTGAACCAACAGAAGGAAGACCTTTCTCTCTGTCTCTGTCTCTCTCACAATTTGTAACTCTACCTGTCAAATAAATAAATAAAAATCTTTTAAAAAAATAAGCTTTTGTTGTTTTAAGCTACTGAAACCTTGGAATTGTTTCCTGCTGGGTCATAACCTGGATATCCAAGCTGGGATCTTGCCATGTGCCAGGCTCCATACTAGACGCTGGTAATTCAATGCCTTACTTTGATCCAATGGGTCTCTTGAGGGTAGAATCTGGCCATGTGGCAGCTGATGGAGAAACATGGCTCTTTATAAGAAGATGATGTATGTTTATCCAAGGTAGGGTATTCATGAGAACTATGATTTTTCAAAGTAACTGTTTTGTGACACAACTTTCCCTCCCTCAATTCCAACTCTGCTATATGGAGCTAAAGATGACTAAGCTTAGCTGAGATCTTCCCAGAGTCAGGAGGGTGGAAGTGCAGAGTCCTGGGCCGCCATTTAGAAGGCTGATGCATCAGAAAGTTTTAGATATGCCCAGGGAATAGTTTAATAACAAGCTCTGCAAGGAGTTCCAATGCCCAGCCTGGTTAAAAGCCTCTGGCCTGGAGAGCAGACTGTGAGAAAAAAAGATCAAAGTCAAGTAGCCTGATCTTTTCTTGTTTATCTTCAACAGGAAAAACCAAGGCCAGAGCAACCCCAGGGTTCCAGGTTAGGGCTCGCCCTGGAGAGCTTGCCAATAGGCTTGTCCTGACCTGACTTTCCTCTCCTGCCATCCCTCTGGCTGCGGGGGTCCCGCTGACCCCATGAAATAGCATCTGTTAGTCTGGCTGCCTCTTCCAGAACCTGTCCTCCAGTCAGAACCTGACTTCTGGGCCATTCCTTCAGGGCTTTGTCAGGTGATGCCCGCCTCTGGATTCAAGTACAGAAACCTCTGCTGTGAATTGCTGAGGTCTCAGAGCTGTTGCTGCAGTCCATGTCCTTGGCAGGACACTGTGGGACTCAGGGCTGCTGTCGGCTTTTCCCACCGCCTCCCTCAGATCACCCACACTAGTGTCTGTTTCCAATGGAGACCAGCAGAGACTATGATGTATTCATTTCTGCCGTGTCTTTCTCCATCTCTGGATAATTGAGAGTTGGTGTACTTTGTTTTAATCATTATTTTATTTTATTTTAATTATTTATGTATTTGAAATTCAGAGTTAGAGATAAGGGAGAAAGAGAGAGAGAGAGAGCGAGCTTCCATCCGCTGGTTCATTCTCTGGATGGCCACAAAGGCCAGGGCTGGGCAAGGCTGAAACCAGGAGCCAAAAGTTTCATCTGGATGTCCCATGTGAGTGGGAGGGGCCCAAACACCCGGGTCATCTTCTGCTGTTTTCTCAAGCCATTAGCAGGTACCTTGATTGGAAGTGGAGCAGCTGGGCCTGGAACCGGTGCCTATATGGGTTTCTGGTGTCACAGGTGGCGGCTTTACCTGCTACACCACAATGCCAGCCCCATTTTAATCATTACTTTAGTCTTCAGTGTTATTCCACTCTCACTGCCAAGATTAATAGAGATTAGAATCTATATAGAGATCTATACAACAGATTAAAATCTATATAATCTCTCTGTCTATAATATATAAAATCTATATAATAGAGATTAGAATCTCTAGTATCTATATAATAGATACTAGAGTGTATATAATCTATATTTACATAATGATAATGTATAATCTATACAAATCTATATAATATAAATAATATAAGTCTATATAACAATTGCTTTGAGTTGTCCTGATCAGAATTCCAAGGGTTTAGGGGAGCCACACCCACAACGACCAGATGACAACCAGCTTTCTGACAATGGTTGTAGCCAGAGCTGGGGGCTGGGTTGGAGAGGATGCAGCAGCCCAGACGCACATAAAGTGGCAGGAGCTCCACCACGGAGCACTTCAGCGCGCAGGCCACTTCCTGCCTTGTTGAGGGAGCATCCAGATGAAAGGGAAAGGCAGGTCATTAAATAGTCAAGTACTAAGCTGCCATGTGCCAGGAGGAGGAAGCTGCATGGGCCAGGACCCTGGGCCCACTCGTTTTGAGCAGGACCACGGCGAGGCCAGCAGGGCTCCGGGGTGAGTTGGGTCATCAGTGTGTTTGGAGCAGAGAGCTGTTGGAAGGTTTCTTGGGCACACTATCTCCTTCCTCCCCTGACCTGAGGCTGGAGACAGAGGTTTCAAATAGGCCCTGTGTGGGGACCATTCAGGACACACCAGAGAGGGGACAGGCTTCCTCCCAGAAGTGGTCCTGAGCAAGAATTTGGAAACACTTCTGCTCCTTTATTCCCATTAGGACACGCTTTCCCAGGGCCCACGAGCCTCCTGAAATTGATGAAAATTTAGTGTGTATGAAAGGTATGTGTAAATCATGAAAAAACTTTAAAAAAACCTTTAGTTTTTCAGTGGAATTCTTTATCCCTAAGTATTAAAATAATAATAATGATCTGAGGGCTGGTGCTGTGGTCTAGCGGGTAAAGCTGCCTCCTGCAGTGCTGCCATCCCATATGGGAGCCAGTTCAAGTCCTGGCTGCTCCACTTCCAGTCCAGCTCTCTGCTATGGCCTGGGAAAGCAGTGGAGGATGGCCCAGGTCCTTGGGCCCCTGCACCCACCTGTGAGACTCAGAGGAATCTCCTGGCTCCTGGCTTCAGATAGGTCATTGCTTTGAGATTTTTTTTTTGCTTTCCGATGTAGATGGCTATCATAAAGTTCCGTCTAAGCATTTTTTTTTCCACTGCGCTTCATCCATTTTGTTATGTTGTGCTTCTGTTTTCATCCATCTTAGGGTATTTCCTAATTTTGCTTGTGATTTCTTCTTCAGCCCTGTGGTTATTTAGGAATGTGTGAATTCTCTGAATTTCCCTGTCACTGATTTCTAATTTCATTCCATGATGACTGGCGAGCATCTTTTGTATGATTTTAATCCTTCTAAAGTTCCTTACACTTGCTTCATGTCCCATCCCATAGTCATTCATGGAGAATGGTTCATGCACATGGGAGAAGGTATATTCTGGTATTGTTGCATGGAGTCTTCTATTACAGGTCTAGTTGGCTTATAGTGCTAGTTAAATCTCTTATTTCCTTATTGACTTTGTCTAGTTTTTCTACCCATTGTTGTGGGGTACTGAACTCTCCATCTATTATTATTGACTTGTCTATTTTTTCTTTCCTTTTGCTTCCTGTTTCTTAATGTGGATTCAAGCTGCTGCACAGTGTGCTTAATTAACTTCAGCCTGAAAGACTCTCTTAGTTCTTTTGTGTGTGTATGGGTGGGGGGAGTGTTGCTAACCATGAATTTTCTGTTTTTGTGTATCTGGGATTGTCTTATTTTCTCCTTTCTTTTTATTTTTATTTATTTTTTTAAAAAATATTTATTTATTTATTTTAAAGAGTTACACAGAGAAAGAAGGAGAAGCAGAGAGAGGGAGAGAGGTCTTCCATCCGCTGGTTCACTCCCCAATTGGCTACAATTACCAGAGCTGCGCCGATCTGAAGCCAGGAGCCAGGAGCTTCTTCCGGGTCTCTTGTGTGGGGGCAGGGGCCCAAGAACTTTGGCCATCTTCTACTGCTTTCCCAGGTCATAGCAGAGAGCTGGATTGGAAGTGAAGCAGCTGGAACTTGAACCGGCACCCATATGGGGTGCTGGCACTGCAGGCAGTGGCTTTACCTGCTATGCCACAGCACCAGCCCCTCTCCTTTCTTTTTAAAGGACAGTTTTGCAGGATATATAATTCTTAGCTGGTGATCTCCTTATAGGACTTTGAATATGCCGGTTTGGTTTCTATATTTCTGATGAAAAGTCAGCTTTTTAAAAAGTGATTGATTAGGCCGGTGCCGCGGCTCACTAGGCTAATCCTCCGCCTAGCGGCGCCGGCACACCGGGTTCTAGTCCTGGTCGGGGCACCGGATTCTGTCCCGGTTGCCCCTCTTCCAGGCCAGCCCTCTGCTGTGGCCAGGGAGTGCAGTGGAGGATGGCCCAGGTGCTTGGGCCCTGCACCCCATGGGAGACCAGGAAAAGCACCTGGCTCCTGGCTTCTGCCATCGGATCAGCGCGGTGCGCCAGCCGCAGCGCGCCGGCCGCGGCGGCCATTGGAGGGTGAACCAACGGCAAAAGGAAGACCTTTCTCTCTGTCTCTCTCTCTCACTGTCCACTCTGCCTGTCAAAAAAAAAAAAAAAAAAAAAAAAAAGATTGATTAGGCCAGCGCCACGGCTCACTTAGGCTAATCCTCCACCTAGTGGCGCCAGCACACCAGGTTCTAGTCCTGGTCGGGGCGCCAGATTCTGTCCCAGTTGCCCCTCTTCCAGGCCAGCTCTCTGCTATGGCCTGGGAGTGCAGTGGAGGATGGCCCAAGTGCTTGGGCCCTGCACCCCATGGGAGACCAGGAGAAGCACCTGGCTCCTGGCTTCGGATCAGTGCGGTGCGCCGGCCGCAGCGCGCTGGCCGCGGTGTCCATTGGAGGGTGAACCAACGGCAAAGGAAGACCTTTCTCTCTGTCTGTCTCTCTCTCTCACTGTCCACTCTGCCTGTCAAAAAAAAAAAAAGTGATTGATTAGTTTTAGAGGAAGTAAGGGAAGGAGGGGGAGAGAGAGAGGGGGAGAGAGAGAGAGAGAGAGAGAGAGAGAGAGAGCCATCTGTCAGTTCATTCCCCAAATTCTTACAACAGCTGGGATGCTGAAGTTGGGAGTTGTGAACTTAATCCAGGTCTCCCACGTGGGTGGCACAATGCAACTACTTGAGCCATTGAGCCACCACCACTGCCTCCTAGGATCCGAGTTATCAGGAAGCTGAAAACAGGAGCTGGACCTGGGGATTGAATCCAGGCACTCTAATATGGGATCTAATTAGTATTTCAACTACTAGTCCAGATCCTTGCCCAGACAAATCAACTGTTGATCTTATTGAGGATCCCCTGTACGTGGCGAGTTGCTTTTCTCATGCTGTCTTTTTTTTTTTTTTTTTTAATATTTATTGATTTATTTGAAAAGCAGAGTTACAAAGATGTAGAGGCAAAGGCAGAGTGAGAGAGAGATCTTCCAACCACTGTTTCACTCCCCAATGGCGTAACAGCCAGAGCTGGGCTGATCCAACGCCCGGATCCAGGAGCTTCTTCTGCGTCTCCCACATGGGTGCAGGGGCATAAGAACTTGGGCCATCTTCCACTGCTTTCCCAGGCCATAAGCAGGGTGCCGGATCAGAAGAGGAGCAGCTGGGACATGAGCCAGTGCTCAGATGGGATGCCAGCGCTGCAGGGAGAGGCTTCGGCTACTATGCCACGATGCCAGCTCCTTTTTCAATTCTTTGAATATATTTAGAATAGTTGGTTTGAAGTCTTTATTGGGAAGTCCACTTTTTGGTCTTCTTCAGACAGAGTTTCTGTTGATTGCTTTATGCCCTGTATATGTGTTATGCTTTCTTGTTTTTTTGTATGCCTCATAATTTCTTGTTGAAAATTGGATCTATAATAATTGAATACATTAGGAAAACTCTGGAAATAAGATTCTTCCCGTTCCTCAGGGTTTGTTGTTACTGTGGCTTGTCTGTTTAATGACTTTTGGAATTAATTCCATAGTCTCTAGTCAGTTAATGACTGAACAGATTGTCTTGATGCATGGAATTAGTAAGTCTCTCACTTTTGCAGAGGAGCTCTGTGTGTATGTTGGGGCTTGGCTTCAACAATCGGACAGGAAGTTTGTGACCCTGGTCTTCCTGCTTGTGCAGAGCCTCAAGGTAAGCCAGGAGGGAGAGCGTAGGACCTTTCTTAGCTGTTTCCTGCACACGTGCACGGCCCTGGCATGTGCACAGATCTATGCCTGTATGTGGCTTTCTAGATTCCCAGGAATTTGTCTTCCAAGCCACTCCCAGATTTTCCTTGTTAATATTTTGGTTGCTCCAACCATTACCCATTGCCTCAGGCAGCCACAAAGTCCAACAATTATCTCCAATTGTTTTTGACAAATGTCCTTAGGGAAAAGCTATTCACTTGGGGCAAGCTCTGAGTCAGGTCAGATAAAGACAACTTTGCTACAGGAATCTTCCAGGGAACCACTGGACAGTCCAAATAATGACAACTCTCTGGGCCTGGGGCTTTCAGGGGCTCCAAGCCTATTTTACCCCTTCTTGTGGCTGCCACATTGCCGATTTCCACTGTGATTGTGAAATACTGTTTGTCCAAGGGCACTGAGAACAAGAGGGGATGGAAAGTGACAATGCCACAAAACACACTTTATTACTGAGACGATGTCATCTTCCTTGTGTAAATACTTCCTCAGCTCCCTGTACGTGTTTGGTTCATTTCCGGAGTTCTGAAAAAGTTCTGACCATTCCCCCAACCCCGCCCCGTTTTTTCATGGCTTTCCCAGAGGAAAGGATTGCCAGAGGTCTTTGCCATTTTCCCTGACAGCCCCTGCAGTATATTTGAAGTGTCCTCCTCTGTGATGGCCCGCCCATTTCTCAAGGCCAAACTCCAGCATCTTCTTGGTTGGGAAGCTGTCTCTGTCCTCGGGGCAAAAGAGCCAGCTGTTCCTCTACTGTCCTGTCCCTCTGAGTTCAGCCTCTGCAGTCCACTTGGGACGAATGACAATACTTTATATCTGTTCCTGTTTTTCCTTCTTGCCTATGAGCTCCCTGTCAGTGACTGAGGCATCCCCCACGCCCAGCCTGGGCGCGAACATGCAGTAGGCGTCTGTTTGCAGGCTGAAGAGTGTTGCCATAGGAGACCTCAGAGCTGACCCAGGGAAGTGGGCTCCAGCCGCCATTTCTCTCCTCCTGCTTCTGTGATGCATAGCCGCCCTGTTGTGTCTTCATTGCTTTGCAGGTGGCGAGCTCTGTGGGATGAGCACAGCCCCAGAGGACCCAGTGAGTAGATGCTGAAAATAGGAAGCAAAAAGTAAAAACCAAGCCTGTGTGGCTGGGGTTCAACAGTAATGAGAACAACTGTAGCAGTTACTGTGCTGGACCCCAGGCTAAGCACTTTTTAGTCAGTATCTCATGTAATTCTAACCAACTCCAAAGAGCAGGTACCATTACTCTCATTTAATAGGTAAGGGAAGTGGGTGAACTGGGCTTGGATGAAGGACTGACTCTAAAGCCCATATTATTTTTTTTCCCAATATTTATTTATTTATTTGAGAGGCACAGTTACAGAGAGAGGGAGAGACAGAGAGAGAGAGAGAGGTCTTCCATCTGCTGGTTCACTCCCCAAATAGCCACAAAGGCTGGAGCTGGGCCAATCGAAAGCCAGGAGCCAGGAGCTTCTTCCCGGTCTCCCATGCTGGTGCAGGGGCCCAAGCACTTGGGCCATCTTCTGCTGCTTTCCCAGATCATTAGCAGGGAGCTGGATTGGAAGTGGAGTAGCTAGGACTCAAACTGGTGCCCATATGGCATGCTGGCGACACAGGCAGAAGCTTAACCTACTGAGCCACAGCGCCGCCCCAAGCCCATATTCTGAACTGTGCCCACATCTGAGGGATCTGAGAGGCGATTTGGAGGAAAGAAAGCCACTCCAGCCTTTCCCTTCCCTGGTACTTGCTCTGTCTCCTTATCCAAAGAGATGTGGCTCCCAGGTGTGTTCATCCCAGCCTGGGCTCAGCTGGGACACCTTATCCTGTACAGCAAGATAGCACTGCAGGTCTCAGTGGCTCCCAGGGCTGATAGGGTGGAGAGGCCTCATTTCCCAGACACTGGGGAGACAGGTGCAGTC
The DNA here is from genome assembly GCF_964237555.1 of Oryctolagus cuniculus. Taxonomy (NCBI): domain Eukaryota; kingdom Metazoa; phylum Chordata; class Mammalia; order Lagomorpha; family Leporidae; genus Oryctolagus; species Oryctolagus cuniculus. The sequence goes on along the minus strand of NC_091432.1, from coordinate 105,645,423 downwards.
CGGAGGTGAGAGAGAAAAAACGACCCCTCATCATCGCCCAAGAGACCCAACATGGTGACAACCCCAGACTGCTGGGTGAGTCAACCACATAGAGGCAAGATGTAATCCCGAGGGCTCGGAGACATTTTAGCAAATGTTAGCGGCAGGCTCCGCAGAACAGCCCCGTCCGCGGGAAGGGGGAGTCATGCTAGCACGCATGGCATGGGCACACTCTTCGGCACAAGGGACCTGGTTGCTAAGCAACAGTAACTGGCCTCCCTCTTCCCCATAACCTTTTTTCTGAGTTTCTGAGCTTCTAGTTGGCAGGGGAGGGGCTGGGGCTGCCCAACCTAGTAGCACTTGGCTCCCTTTCCCTGAGACAAGGGGCCTATTCATGGGGCCTGAGCAGAGTTCATTGTCTCTCTGGCATGTGTGTGTGTGTGGAGCAGGGTGTAGGGAGGGGCCATGTGTGAACCAGGGAGACCTTCTCCTCTAACCAGACAGGCTGGGCTGTTTAATCAATGCTGACCCAAGGACAGGAGCAGAACGCTGCCTGGCAGACCCTGAAGCCTTCCATCTGGGCCATCCACCTACACGGTAAGGCTGTATCTCTGTGGCATCCCTGCTCCCACCTCTGTCTCTCCCTCTCTCCTAGGCTGGTGGAGAGAGCCTCCCTCAGGCAGCTGTGGTGCAGGAGTTGGATCCTGGAGGGGACCCTGTGTGGCCAACCTCCTGCCCCCCCCCCCGCCCCCGGGGACTTCCTGTGTCCCCATAGCCTAGTCTAGCATTTTGCAACTAGGCAGTACTTAGCACATCACTATCACACTGCATTCCCACTCGAAAAGGGCTTTTACAGGTCAGGACCAGTTTTCCAGGCTGCCACTTGGGCTTGGGCAGGTGGGTTTTGAGGTGGGCTGATACCTAAAATGGGGCCAGTTTGTTCAGAGGCTTAATACGCAGCTCCCTTTGAAACCAAGATGGGGGAGAGGCTGAGCGTGCCCTGGCATTCTCTGTAGAGCAGGTCCTGCCTCACTGCTCAGAGCAACATCCACTCAAGAGCAAGCCATACCCTCAGAGAAGAGGCCAGGTCTCACAGGCTGTTACCCTCTTTGCTTTTCTGTGGGTGCTTGATGCTTTGCCCAGCCTGCACAGTCCTTTAGCCTCGCTGCCCGTGCCCTGTGGAGGCTCAGCTGTAGGCACACAAGGGAGTGCATGTGATGGCACGCACACCATGACCTGTTTTCCCATTGGAGCACAGGCCTGCTGCTGGCAGGGGGTCCAGTCCTTCTGGTCCTGGCTGTAACTGGTGTAGGGCGTGGGAAGGTGGGGCTGGTAGGTCACGCTAAAGGAAGTTATTGAGCCAGAGCTGCATTTGGGAGCTGAGCTGGCCTGAGTGCTCATGGGCCCAGAGTGAGGATTTCAGGGGAATTTAGAGGTGACTGGCCCAGGAGAGTCTGATGAAGGCTTTCCTGCCCTCAACCAGAGGTCGGGCAAAGCCAGTTCAGTGGAGCTCCTGGCAGGCCTGGGGGCAGTTTTGGCGTGAAGGGAACACTCCATGCGATACCCGAGAAGCACATCTAAGCCAGCGTTGCTTTGGAGTCAGTGCTGCTGGCTTTTATGATCACTGTGTCGACCGAGAAACGTGGCCAGTTCAACTAAGGAGACGTGTCTGCTCGCCTGGGGGAACTCCCTGAGAAAGGACCCACAGTCTAACGCCTTTCTGATGGATATTATTGTACGTACCATCTGCAGTGCTAAGGATGGCCCTTATTCTTTCCTTCCCTCCGTGTGCTTTAACTCAGCTCCCCTTCTGTGCAAGGCTCTGTGCGAGGGATGCAGAGAGCAGTGAGCAGGGAGGGAGAGAAGATGAAAGGAGCCCAGCACAGCAGCAGGCGCTGTTTGTGTCAAAGGAAGGTCCCTGGGCAAGGGGTGGCCAGGCTGACTCTGGGGGGGGGGGTGTCGGTAGGAGTTAGCTCCACGGGGAGGGGATAGCAGGAGCCACGTCCGTGGGGTGAGGGTGCCTGAAGGCACTGTGGGACTGCCATGGCAGCGTGCCCTGGAGCTCTGGGGTGGAGGAAGCTGTGAGCGCCAGACTCGCAGTGGGCGCCGGGAGCCTTGCTGCAGCACCCCCCGCGCCCCCTCCCCGCCTCCATACTGCAGCTGCAGAGGCAAGATGGGGCTCCTGCACCCATGTTTAGAAAGGTTGCACAGGCTCTTCGGGGTGCAGTACCACAGGGAAACCATGCTGGAGGAGAGACATTGCTCATGGGGCGGTAGGAGTCATCACTCTTACTTTGGACAGACGGCCCGAGTTGTCCAAGTTCACTTTGTAGGTTGTAGACTTAGCTTTGAACTGTGTGAGGTTTTGCCAGATCTTACTTCCCATTCCTCACAGCTACCAGTTCAAGCCCTGTTCATCTGTGAGGGCCTCTCCCAGGAGCTGCCTCTTCTAGGAAGCCTTCCCTGATCTCCTCAGTGAGAAGTAAGTGCTTTTCCTTTTGAATGCTGCTGGTAGCTTTGTTGACCTTTGTCTCTGCGGCTTAACATATTCCACCTTGTTTCCATGACGTCCTCAGGACTGCACTGCAAAGCCTTTGGGGTGGTGTAGGTGGCCCATATGGCTCTATTCCCAACTCCCCACTGTGTCCTCCTAGTGACACAGAATGAGTGGGTGGGAGGGCGCATGGGGTAGGGGGAATGAAGACGGGGTTGGAGAGGGGAAGCTGAGGGGCCACGTGGAGGCGCTCCAGCAGATGCCGGGGATGCTCATGGAGGCAAGATGAAGGGTGGGCACCCAAGTGGGCCAGGTCCAGGTTCCAGTGTCTGCTGTGTCCCTGAGGGCAGGGGGTGTGGGGGCCCCAAGAGAGCAGGGAGGGCCTGGAGGGGCCTCTGTGGAGAGTCCTCAGGATGAGCGAGGCTTGCAGGTGACAGCGCGGGGGAAGCGAGGGCACATGGGCTGGGACTTGTCTTGGTAGTTCTCGGTGTGGGCGCCCTGGCTGTCTGACCTCTATTTCCCCAGAGTCTGATGCTGGAAAAGCCATCCCCGATGGAAGCTCAGTGCACAGGGCAGAGCCCGGGACCTGGGACCTTTGGAGCAAAGCCGGGAGACCAGCAGCAGCCCAGCAGGCCAGACTGGGCCACCGGGGAGCGACAAGGTGGGGGCAGTGAAGGGAATTTTCCCTGCCCCGCCGATGCTTCTGGGGCCAGAACCCCCTCTCTCTCAACCCCCTCCCCTGCTTCTTCTCCCTCTTCCCTTTCTGGGGAGTGAGTGGGCTCCGTGGGTTGCAGTAATTGGAGCCTGACCACCTGACCTGTTCCAGGCCCACAGGGCTGGGGCAGAGTTCCTGTGGGAATCCATTGGGTGCCCCAGGGTGGAGCAAGGCTGTCTGGCAGGAGTAGGGGACAGAGACGTCTCGTACCTTCCAGTCTCGCAGGCGGGGTGCTTGTGTTCCGTGAGTCGCGGCTGGACAGTGCTGGGAGCTGTGGGACTGCTGGTCGGGGCCGGTGTCGGCTCGTGGCTCCTAGGTCAGTGCAGGGGGCCCTTCTGTGGTCTGGGGGTGAATTGGGCGGGGGACAAAGAACAGGATCTGGGGGGAGGTGGGAGAGGAGAGCAGGTGCTGAGCAGGTGTGGAATGCAGAGGGGCCAGCACCTTTCTTATCTACTGTGTGTAGACAACAGGAGGAGAAGGGCTGACATTGCAATGGCAGGGATTTGGGCTCTACAAAATGAACATTCTAGTCCTGCAGTAGGAAGTGTAAGTTTTCAGGGAGGCCCTAGTCAAGCTTTTTCTAGAAATCTTTTCCAGTAATGGGAGAGACAGAGAAAGAAAATAGGAGTGAGAGTGTGTGGGTGGGTGTATGTGTGTGTGTGTGAGAGAGAGAGCGAGAGCGAGCGAGCGAGCTGTGAATTGCCTCTCTCCCCAGTTGGTTGGTCGGGGCCTGCTCAAAGCCAGGGTAGGCGACGAGGAGTCCCCAAGGAGGGGGACTCCTCCCCTTCCCCAGTCTCTCACCTGTGAGCCCCTCTGCTCCTCTCTGCAGTGCTGCACCTGCAGCCGGCCGCCTCTCAGCCTATCTCCGAGCCCTTGCAGGAGGAGGGGACGACTGTGAACTGCTCAGAGACCAGCAGCCAGGAGGCTCTGCTCCCGGTGCTTCCCAAAACAGGTGGCCACACCCCTAAGACCATGAGACTTCACAGCTCTGGGTCCCCCTCAGGTCCCTGTCCCCGTCCATCTCTCCCTGCTCCAATGTGGTGATGGGGACCAGGGCCAGCCTCGCAGTACTGAGCTCCAACTTTGGGCTCCCAGCACTCCCTGGGGACTGTCTGGGTCTCTAGCTGGGGCACAGCCAGGAGCCCAGTGTGGCAGGAGAGCTGGAAGTCATGCTGGAGAAGAGGGGCCAGGTGTGGGCCTGATGGTGTGGAGCCCACCAGGGGGCCATATTGGCCACGTCAGCCCCTATCCCCTGCCTCCGCTCTCTAGGTAAGACTTGGGGATCAGGAGGTGCAATGCTGCTCAGAGGCTGAGGATCAGAGTGAGTTATGGAAGTCAGAACAGGGCTGGAGTCTGTCTTTTGCTAGCCGTGTGACCTCCCTAGGGCACATGTCTTCTTGGAGCCTCCGTCTCCTTCTCTTTAAAATGTAAATAAAAATATTTACTGCAAGAAGTTCTAAGGATAAAAAAAGCAAATATATAAAAAGGGCTTAGCGTGGAGCCCATGAATTTGTTTGCTTGCGCAGCCTTAGCTAAAAAGCCAGACTGGATGGCCGAAGCCACCGGCACTTATTTTCTCAGCGTCTCGCAAGGTGGCAGCCCGACGTGGCTTCTAGTAAAGGCCTCTTCCTGACCTGCAGGGGCCGTCTACTCTCTGCGTCCCTTGGCCCGGTGTCTCTTCCTCTCCTTACGAGGACACCAGCCAGACCGATAGAACCTCAGTTAATCCTTTATTTATTTATTTGAAAGGCAGAGTTACAGAGAGGCACAGGCAGAGAGCATGAGATCTTTCATCTGTGAAGGTACTACCTTCTTGAAGATGGGATGTGGTTGGCATGCTGTGGTTTCAGTATCTTTCAGAATAAACAGTGAGGAGTTCTTGCTGGAAGTGCAGCTGAGGGACCGGCCAGACTGGATCCTGGTCTGCCATGAGGGCTGGATCCCTGCCCTGGGGGTGCGGATCTGCCGGAGCCTTGGGCATCTCAGGTAACAGGAGCCGACCTGGGGCTTGGGGCGGGCGGAGGGCTGGTAGGTGGGCTAGGGAAGGAAGTTGGAGACCTCTGCCTGTCACATCAAGGTACTCAGGAAACGGCAAGAGGTGGCTCTGGCCATCTGGCCTCTGGGCACAATGGTTGCCCCTGCCTGTTTCTTTCCTTTGAGCATTTTAAAAAATATTTTAATTATTGGGCTGGTGCTGTGGCATAGTGGGTAAAGCTACCACCTGCAGTGCCGGCATCCCATATGGGCGCCGGCTCGAGACCCGGCTGCTCCACTTCCCATCCAGCTCTCTGTTGTGTCCTGGGAAAGCAGTAGAAGATGGCCCAAGTCCTTGGGCCCCTGCACTCGCTTGGGAGACCTGGAAGAAGCTCCTGGCTCCTGGCTTCGGATCTGCGCAGCCCCGGCCATTGTGGCCATCTGGGGAGTGAACCATCGGATGGAAGGTCTCTCTCTCTCTTTCTGCCTCTCCTTCTCTCTCTGTGTAACTGTGACTTTCAAGTAGAATAAATAAATCTTTAAAAAAACCAGATTTTATTTATTTTAGTTGAAAGGCAGAGTTACAGAGGGAGGAGGAGAGACAGAGAGAGACAGAGAGAAATTTTTCATCCACTGGTTCACTTCCCAAATGCCTGCCACAGCCAGAACTGGCCTGATTTGAAGCCAGGAGCCGGGAGTTTCTTCCAGGTTTCCCATGTGGGTGCAGGGGCCCAAGGACTTGGGCCATCTTCTACTGCTTTCCCAGGCCATAGCAGAGAGCTGGATCAGAAGTGGGGCAGCCAGGACTTGAGCCGGTGCCCATATGGGATGCTGGTACTGCAGGTGGCAGCTTAACCCACTATGCCACAGTGCTGGCCCCATATGGCTGCTTTTTAACAAATGCAAAACCTGAAGAGATCATGGGCAGGATTGTGCTCAGTCACTGTGCTGGTCGAATGTCTCATGTACATTACAATAACTGCTACTTCTCATGGCACAGTTTAAAGGTGATTTCCTCCTGTTATGTTCCCTTCCTCTGTCAAGACTCACTCACCACAAGGGAGTGAACCTGTCTGACATCAAGTTCAATGGCTCCCGGAAGTTTGCTCAGCTCTCTCCCAGACTGGAAGGCCTCCTGGAGGAGGTGTGGCTTCCCAGGTAGGGTTTCTGAGGTTAGGTGAATGGGGTCCGTTATTTTCTGGTGGGGAGCCTAGCAAAAATCTCTCTCTACTGCAAGGCTGGTGACCAGGACATGGCCCATGTGAGAGAGGAGAACAAAGGGGAACATGTCCCAGTCAGAAATTCCAGGCTCCATGTGCACAAGCCCCGCCCATCACTGTGTTACACACGTTACACAAGGGGACACCCAGGAGTTTGTGGAGAAATGGAATGAAAAGATAAGTTTATTTTGGCACATAAAAATTGAAATCCATGCATAGATGTCTCATAATACACATGTTCTGTGAAATTTCGAAGACTCATTATTTGCCTCTGCCAGAAATACAGGGTTGGTTGTTACTGTCACAGGATTTGCAGGTGGAAAAATGGAGGCTCAGTGAGGTTACATGAAGGGTCTCATCTGAGGTCTTTTGGCTAAGGAGTGGCCAAACCCGGTCTTGAAACCAGGCTCTTGTCTCCAACTATGCGCTCTCTCAACCCTGCCACATTCTGATAGTTCATGAGAGAGGCAGTTGAGTTATTCTGGCTAAGAGCTCCTTGGGATCCAACGAAGAGGGTTCTGGAATAGAGGCAGCCTTTCCCCCAAATCCTGGGGTGGATTTGGAGCCCCTGAGGGCACGAGCTGAGAGGTCTTTGTGCCTGCACAGGCTTCCTCAAGCTCCCCAGGGGCCTCCTGGGCTGGAGCGCGAGCGTTGCCATCGCTTTTTGCCATCGCTGCTCGGAAGTCTTCTCAGGCTAGCTCCCATTCCCAACCTGAACCATTCCCTCTGCCCCTCCCGTGCAGCTCCTGTCTTGAGGTTCTGTCCTCGGGGACACGGCTGGAACAGGGGGCGTTCTGACTAGTCCCTGTCTTGATACCCAAATGGGCAAGCTGGTGTGGACGTGGAACTGACACCTCCATCAGGGGTTGGGAAGCAAGGAGGATCAGGCCCTGGGCTGCTCGGGGCAAGAGATGAATAAAGAAAGGGGGTTTTGGCCAACAGGGAACCGAGACTTAAGCTAAGGGTTGGGGTGGGGGTGGGCTGAGAGCAGACCTATGAATATTTAGGGCTCAGATGAAGGGGCTGGCACAGGAGAGAGGGAAACCCCGGAAGGAACATGAGGGAAGAGCCCTGTTCCCTCATTCACTCACTGATTCATCCATTGAACACGTACTCGCTCAGGGCCACTTGGTGGGGACAGTGGCTTTTTCATCTATAAATACCCTATTTGTAAGTTTGGACCCTGCCCAAATCAGCCCTCGAAGAACATGGAGACCTTCTGCTGCCTCTGGGTGTCGGGGGCCTGGGTGTTCAGTGGGGGCAGGAAGGAAATAGTGGGATCCTAAGGCGTTGGCTCCATAACAGCAGTATGAAGTGTCCACCACCCCTCCCCATCGCCATGCCCATGGGTGGGTGTGTGCAGCCTCGGGGTGGGGACCTGTCCAGTTTCTTGTGGGCGCCTCTGTTTTGCAGGGACAACTGCACCTCTGGCCGAGTTGTGTCCCTCAAATGCTCTGGTGAGTCAGGTTTTGGACCAAGGAAGCTGGTGGTAGGAAGAAAGCATCTCCCTTCACCCCTGCCCCGAGAGTGGATGAGCCCCAGGGAGCGCTCAGCTGGGTTTGGGCTGGGGGTCTTGCCCATCTGCCTGCTGGGCCTCTCCTTGCAGTGCTGGTTCTGCCCAAACAGAGCCTGCCCAAGCTTTGGGCCTGTTCCCCAGCAGCCAGTGGTCTGGGCTGACGATTTCCTTACTCCACCACCTGCCAATTCTCTGCCATGACCTCTGACACTTCTTTCTTCTGGAGAACCCCGAAGGTGAAATTATTTGTGGTCATTGAGTAACCTGTTGGCAGCTTCGGGAGACCAAGGCAGGTGGTGAATTCGGGGCCCGGTGGGAAAGTCGTGGGCTTCCTTCACCTGCCTTCCTGTTAATCTCTCCATCTACTCACCTGTACTCCCATGTGCCCGTCCACACGCCTCCACTTCAGCTCCTACTTGGGTAGCATTGGGGCTCCATAGGTAATGCAGAGGTAGTCCCTGCCATCAGCAAGCCCACAGCCCATGGGGCTTGCAGGTATAAAATCAACACGTCTGCCTTCTCATCCCTCAGGAATAATGAATAAGGGTGGCCACACTGACTCTCTTGGGCTTGGCTCTGGGCTACACTCCCTGAGCTAGGACCACACTCTCACCCACCTCCCTTTTTCTTCCTGTCTCACCCTTTTCTGTTGGCAGAATGTGGGACAAGGCCCCTGGCTTCCCGGATAGTCGGTGGACAGGCTGCGGCTCCTGGGCGTTGGCCGTGGCAAGCCAGCGTGACCCTGGGCTCCAGGCACACGTGCGGGGGCTCTGTGCTGGCGCCACACTGGGTGGTCACTGCAGCCCACTGCATGCGCAGGCAAGTCCTGGCCGAGGAGAGGGCCTTGGCTGTCTTTTCTGTTCAGCTCTTGGGATGTCCTGTGTGAAAGTCCTCGTCCAGCTGTCTGCTCTGGGTGGGCCAGGCTGGTGTTGGACAGCTTCTCCCCATTCAGTGTCTGTTTTTGACAGGCAGAGTGGACAGTGAGAGAGAGAGACAGAGAGAAAGGTCTTCCTTTTTTGCCGTTGGTTCACCCTCCAATGGCTGCCGCAGCCAGCGCATTGCGCTGATCCAAAGCCAGGAGCCAGGGGTGCTTCTCCTGGTCTCCCATGCGGGTGCAGGGCCCAAGGACTTGGGCCATCCTCCACTGCACTCCCGGGCCATAGCAGAGGGCTGGCCTGGAAGAGGGGCAACCGGGACAGAATCTGGCGCCCCAACCGGGACTAGAACCTGATGTGCCGGCACCGCAGGCAAAGGATTAGCCTATTGAGCCGCAGCGCCGGCCCCCATTCAGTGTCAAGAGTAGATCTGCACAAGTAGCAGGAATGATGCAAAGATCTGTTCTGTTTTTTTAGTTTTTGCAATGCTTCCACATCCACAGTACTCCAAGCTTCTTAGCATTTATCACCAGTGTAATTAACAACATTCCCCTGTAGTTATTTGTTTAATGTCTTTTTGTCCTTTGGACCGGAAGCTCTGTGGGGACGGGGACTTTCAGCCTCCTTTATCACCACATCCCTTTGTAGATTTCTCCACGGCTGGGCCCCTGGGGCCTAGACCCATCCCTGGAATGTAGCAGGGGCTTAATACATCTTAGAAGGAGGAATGCAGAAGTGACTGAGCTCTTTGATCCTCTTCTCTTAGTGGCAGGCGGGGCAGAGAGTGTAACCTCATTTTACAACAGGGAGGCTGAGGCCAGGGAGGGCTGGGCCTCCTGCATGTCACATGTGGTGAATGGAGACGGGACTGAAGGAAGTGTTTCCTACCCAGCTTGGAGTCCTGAAATCACACAGGGCCTGCTGATGTTTGCTGTAAAACTTGGAGGATTATTGCTGAAGGAAAGGAGGGGTGACCCACTGTATCTCACTGCTCTGTCCATCAGTCTTTGAGCATCTATTAAGCATCTACTGCATGCCAAGTGTCTTGCCAGCTGCTGGTATGATACTAAGAGGCAAGGTCCTTGGGCCTTGGGAGCTGGCAGCTTGGTGACAGGGGCCCTCACCACTGGCTTTTCTGGCCAGTGTCCCCCACCTGCCACCTAGCTTACATCAGCCTCTTCTGCCCTTTCTTTCCCTGGCTCAGCATGGCCCCTGTGTGCAGTTTCAGATTGTCCCGGCTATCCAGCTGGCGTGTCCACACAGGGTTGGTGAGCCACAGCTCGGCCAGGCCACACCAGGGGGCCATGGTGGAGAGGATCATCCTTCACCCCTTCTACAGTGCCCAGAATCACGACTATGATGTTGCCCTCCTGCGGCTCCGGACACCACTCAACTTCTCAGGTGAGACACTGGCCCTGAGCTGAGCAGGCTGGGGGCTGTGGTGGGAGAACAGCAGTGGGCAGGAAGAGAGATGAGCTGATTTCTCAGGTTTCGTCCTGATGCTGTAAGCCTTAACACATTCAGTTCATCTGGGGACCAGAGTGCATTTTGGCATCATGTACACCTGATGTTGCACCAACTCTTTGTGCATCTTTGGGAGGAAAAGCGTCAGGTTCCTTTCAGGCTGAGTCAGGTAGGATTTGCCTGTGTGGTCCCAAGCAGAACGTCACGGTAGCTGCATCTGTCAGTTAGAGGATCCACACCCCAGGTGCAGGCTAGTCGCAGGTCCCAGCCATGTTGTTTTTTTATTTTTATTTTTTTAAATTTATTTTTATTTATTTGACAGGTAGAGTTATAGACAGTGTGAGAGAGAGACAGAGAGAAAGGTCTTCCTTCCATTGGTTCACTCCCCAGATGGCCACCACGGCCAGTACTGTGCCGATCCAAAGCCAGGAGCCAGGTGCTTCTTCCTGGTCTCCCATGTGGGTGCAGGGGCCCAAGCACCTGGACCATCCTCCACAGCCTTCCCAGGCCACAGCAGAGAGCTGGACTGAAAGAGGAGCAACCGGGACTAGAGCCAGCGCCCATATGGGACGCCGGACTGCTGGCGGAGGATTAATCAAGTGAGCCACGGCGCCGGCCCTTTTTTTATATTTTTTTTCCAGCCATGTTGTGACATGTTACAGATAATGGGATTTCTTCTATTTTCTCAAGTATTTTTCCTTTTAATCCAAGTAACAATGCTGACAGGTGAGTGAAGCAGGTATATGCAGATCAGGATGCTGAAGTTTAGGTGGGGGAAATGACTTTCTTCAAGGCCACATGGCAAAAAATTTCTTAGTCTCATGTCCTGACACCTGGGCCGGTGCTCTACCTGTCATACCACCTGCCACAGAAGGGTGAGGCCAGGCTGCAGCCATCGCAGCCACTGCCCTTGCTGACCTTGTGTCTACCTGACTCAGCCTGAAAGGAACCTGACGCTTTTCCTCCCAAAGATGCACAAAGAGTTGGTGCAACATCAGGTGTACGTGATGCCAAAATGCACTCTGGTCCCCAGATGAACTGAATGTGTTAAGGCTTACAGCATCAGGACGAAACCTGAGAAATCAGCTCATCTCTCTTCCTGCCCACATGCACATGCACATGTACTCATATAGTCACGTGCACACATTCTGACACTCAGCCCCCCCATACACACACTCATACATACACACACAATATCCCAACATACTTGTACACACACTTATACACACACACTCACACCACATACCCATACATACTTGTATACACACACATACATACACACACCACATACACACATATTTGTATACACACATACATACATGCTCACACAACACCCCCATACACATATACACACTCTCATACACACACACTCACACCACATACCCATACGTACTTGTATAAACACACACACATACACACACACACTTCACACTCCTCCCTCCATCATCACCTGTATCCTTGGGTTGCCTGAACAACAGTCATGGCTACAGGCATTTCACAGATTTTATTACATGTATGAACTCTTTTGTTCAACATATAATATTTCTTTTTTTTAAAGATCTTTTACATCTTCTCTGGATTTACTTGTTTAAGTTTGACTTCTACTCCTTTTTTTTAAAATGATTTTTATTTATTTATTTGACAGGCAGAGTTAGACAGTGAGAGAGAGACAGAGAGAAAGGTCTTCCTTCCATTGGTTCACTCCCCAAATGGCCACCATGGCCGGTGCGCTGCACAGATCTGAAGCCAGGAGCCAGGTGCTTCCTCCTGGTCTCCCATTCAGGTTCAGGAGCCCAAGGACTTGGGCCACAGCAGAGAGCTGGACTGGAAGAGGAGGAGCCAGGACCAGAACTCGGTGCTCATATGGGATGCTTCGCCACAGGCGGAAGATCAACCAAGTGAGCCACGGCACTGGCCCCAATATTTCTTTTTTTTTTTTTAAAGGTATATTTATTTATTTGAAAGTCAGAGTTACAGAAATAGAGAGAGAGAGAGATCTTCCATCTGCCTGTTCACGCTACAATAGCTGAAGCTGGGCCAGGCCAAAGCCAGGAGCCAAGAGCTTCTTCCAGGTCTCCCATGTGGGTCCAGGGACCCAAGAACTTGAGCCATCTTCTGCTGCTTTCCCAGGTGCATTAGGAGGGACCTGGATTGGAAGTGGAGGAGCCAGGACTTGAACTGGTGCCCATATGGGAAGTCAGCACTGCAGGCGGCGGCCTCACCTGCTATGCCATAGCACCGGCCCCCATTTAATATTTCTAAGTTGACTTAAATAAGTATGTTTAATACAGAAAACTACCTAAGTCAGGGGTGGGGAGCATCTAGCTCACGGTTGGTCCATATAAGGCCTGTAAAATCATTTTGTCTGTTTCTGCCACAGCAACCACAGGTGGGACTTGAAATGCACTAAATCTATAGCAGGCTAATTTTTAAAAAAGATTTATTTATTTATTTATTTGAAAGAGTTACACAATTACACAGAGAGAAGGAGAAGCAGAGAGGCAGAGAGAGAGAGAGAGAGAGAGAGAGAGAGAGTCTTCCATATGCTGATTCACTCCCCAATTGGCTGCAACTGCTGGAGCTGCGCTGATCTGAAGCCAGGAGCCAGGAGCTCCCTCCAGGTCTCTCATGTGGGTGCAGGGCCCAAGGACTTGGGCCATCCTCTACTGCCATCCCAGGCCACAGCAGAGAGCTGGATGGGAAGTGGAGCAACTGGGACTAGAACCGGCGCCCATATGGGATGCTGGCACTGCAGGCCAGGGTGTTAACCCGCTGCGCCACAGCGCCAGCCCAGTAGGCTAATTTTTAAGCTGATCATTCTGTATGGCCCATGAATGATGTCCATATCCAAATGGCTTTGGCAGACAAAAAGTTTCCCCTCTTTTCTGTGGAGAACCCATGTTGCTTATAATAATAAATAGTAACTGCAAAAATCCCTAGTGTGAAAACGGATCAGCCTTCACGTTTCTAGGTAGTGAAGTCCTCGGTAGGAGCTTCTCTCCCCGAGAGAACCCCACCCGTGGGCCGTGTCGCACACTTTTGAAAGCACTGCGCGAGGAGGGACCAGACTCCCTGGTGGAAAAGCCAAAATGGGCCAGAGCACTTTCCGGCAGTGGGTGGCGGCATGTGCACTGCCCACCCCTAGAGGGCGCGTGCACACTGCAGTGTGCGCATGTCTGCTGTGAGTGGTGACCCCTAAGGTGGGACAGCACACTACCTGCCCAGCCGTCCGGGCCGGGCACTGAGACTGAGAAGGGAGACGGGGAGGAGCTGCCCGCCCTGAGGCCTTCGCCCAGACGGAGGGAAGTCGAGCCCGAGTGGGGACCGGGACCGTGTGCCTCTCCACAGACACCGTGGGCGCCGTGTGCCTACCTGCAGAAGAGCAGCGTTTCCCTGGCGGCTCGCAGTGCTGGGTGTCTGGCTGGGGCCACACCGACCCCAGCCACGGTGAGTCAGCTCGCGGGGCCCTGGGGGCATAGGGGCGCAGTGGCGGGGGTGGGGTGGTGGGTTGGGGTGGCATCAAGCACCTGCTCCTCTTCAGGCCATGGCAACGCCTGGTATCACTCTCAGGCAGGCCTAGGGCTCCAGGTCTGCTGCCCAAGTCTTTCTGGAGAGAACAACTGGAATTTTCCTTACATCCAGGCCTTTTCTAACCCAGGAGGCCGTGACCTCTGCATTTGGTGGCTGTGAGTCCTCCTCTTGGTCGCCCCAGCCCCACTGCCAGCCACCAAGGATGATAGGCCCTGCCCCTTCCCTGGGGCTCCATGTCCCCTGGGACCCCTGACCACCTCTGCTTATGCTGCTCTGCCTGCCTGGGCCGTGCTAGGGCCCTGTAGCTTCTCTTGGTGTCTCCCGCAGCCCACAACTCGGACACGCTCCAGGACGCGGTGGTGCCCCTGCTCAGCTCCCAGCTCTGCAACAGCTCTTGCATGTACAGCGGGGCCCTCACCCCCCGCATGCTCTGTGCCGGCTACCTGCATGGGAGGGCCGACGCCTGCCAGGTGTGGCCTGTGCTCCGGGGAGGGGGGGGACCAGGGACCTGCTGTGACTTGGCACCCTGGCCTGAGCATGTTGGTGGCATGAGACAGCCCGTCTAGGAGGAGGGACACTGAGGCAAGCCGGGAGTTTGTGCTAAGAGTTTATGGAGTGGGGTGAAGCTAACAGGTGTCCCAGCAGGGAGAGGAGGGGCCTGGGAAGGAGAGCCCATTCCCCATGAAGGTCTGGAGCCCTCCCACCAGCAAGGACTAACTGGCTGTTTCGCTCTGTCTCATGCCTGCACCCCTCAGGGGGATAGCGGGGGCCCCTTGGTGTGTCCAGATGGGCATATGTGGCGCCTGGTGGGGCTGGTCAGCTGGGGTCGTGGCTGTGCAGAACCCAATCACCCAGGGGTCTACGCCAACATGGCTGAGTTCCTGGACTGGATCCACGACACTGTGCAAAGTGAGTTGGGGGCAGGGAGGTTTCTAAAGAACCCCACCTTGGACCCTTGAACTTCACCCTATAGGTTTGGGCCCTGCTGGGTATTGGGGAGGGAACAAGGGACAATGGAGGCCTTAGCTGGTGAAGAGGAGGCCTGGGCTCGTAGTCTAGATCTGCCATCTCCTGGGTAGCCTTTGGCAAGTTCCGAACCTTGGTCAGCCTCAGTTTCCTGGTAATAGCGGCTGTGGCTAGCTGTGTGCCAGTGTGACCATTAAATGAGACAAGACCTGCCCGACGCCTGGCATGGTGCTAGGCTGAGAGCGGCAGGGCTGGTGTTATTTACATACTAGTTAGCGTCATTCATCCCTGCTCTCTAAGGCAGTTCCTAAGTGGCTGCATTCCTGCACTCAGGGGAGAGCTGACACCCAGCAGTTTGGGTTCTGCATTTGGTTACGTCCTTTGTGATGCTGGGCATGCCACCGTTCTTCCTCCCACCGGCTGTGGGAGGACCAGGCGAGATGGCATGAATTTGTAGCAGGTGCTTGCTTTACCAGCATGGGCACCGGCACAGGTGGAAGACAATGGCTTTAGGATCCACTTAGGGTATGCATCCACTTCCTCATTCCAATCGTAGAAAGAACTCAGAAAACGCACAGGTGTTTTCTGCCCCATGTGCTAGAAGTGGCAGTCAAGGTTCTGAATGCTAAGTGGTGACACCGGAGCCACAGCACAAATCTAGCTCCCTTCTTTGGTGCAGGACTGCCTGCCCTAAGTCTTGCTGTGTCCTCCACTGTCATGGCCGCGTGGTCTCATGTTTCCTGGTCTCCGGCAGGTCCACTAGATGGAGGAGCAGCAGCAGCCCTGATGCCGACTGTGTGAGATCTCCTACACGGCGAGAGAGACCAGCTGCCGCCACCCACGGGCCACCAGGCCCTGATTTTGAGAGTCTGTTTCTCAACAACAGGCGAGAGACTGGGGCTGGGTTAGAAATGCTAGGGGAGGTGAGAGATGACGAGGACGAGAGGGTCCGTTGCTGGAGACGAAGAGGCTGCTGGGAGCAGCTGGGAGCCTACCCTTCCACCCTCTCCCCTCCCCAGCCACCTTGTGCGTCATTAGGGACGTACAGGGTACCCCTGCTCCTGCCTTCTCTCTCTGGCCTGAGGCAGGGGCACGCTAAGAGCCTCTGCAGAGGATCGCCTGGCACCAAGGCTCCTGGGCAGATAAGGTCAAGGCCAGGCCAGCCCAGATTAGGCCCAAGGAGTTGGGGTTCTCCCCATTGCCCTGTTGGTCTCAGCCACTTCCTGTTCTCCCTGGCTATGTGGGACTTGCCTGGGGTGGGCAGGATGCTGAGCAACAAGGAGGTTGGTGGTGGAATAGGGTGTTGGTTTAAAATAGGAGCTCTGCACATGGGTCCAAGGAGTTCTGGCATTCAAGTGAGTGAAGTGCTAAGTGGTCTTGGTTCCGGTCCCTGCTGTTTCTTGCACGGACCCATCATGGGATGGAAACACAACTTTCCTCCCACACATGTTGTTTGAAGCTTTGGTACTGACTTCTGTTCATCTACTCTAGATTTTTGTCATCTGCTTATTAATTTCATCCTCTGTCTTTTAAGTTTATCATTTTGAAAAAAAAAAATCATTCCCACATTCTTTCACTCTTCAAATGCCTGAAATGGCAGGGGCTGGGCCAGGTCAAAGCCTAGGGCTGGGAACTGAATCCAGGCCTCCCAAGTGGTGGCAAGGGCCCAGCTACTGCAGCATCACTGTTGCCTCCTAGGGTATGCATTAGTAGGATGCTGGGACTGGGAGTTGCGCCAGAACCCAGACACTTTGATGTGGGATGTGGGCATCCCGGCGGGTGTCTTAACTGCTATGCCAAACACCCACTCCTATTTAATTCAAATTTGTTGCATCTGCCTCTGATGAAAAGCCCCAGCTGACCAGGTGCTTCACAGCTTCAAGTCTGCAAACCATGCAGGCCCCTGCTCTCGCAGGGAAGGTTAAACTCCCTGCAGGCCTGTCTTTCCCTCTTAGCTCTTGTTTTGGAATAGAGCCTTTGGCTCAGGACATCTCTTTCTGGGTTTATGCCCAATTACCATTTTCCTGGTTAAGTCTTTCCCCACTTTCTCTTCTGTGGCAATTAAAATGCAATTGGTATCTTGTTTCTAAAAACTGCCATGAATTTTTTATGGTGCTTACCCAAGGAAATGCAATTAGTGTTGAGCAATCACAGAACTTTGTGGGTTTATCAGCATATTTTTTTTCGAGGTGTTGTACAGATGATCACTCTTTCCTGGAGGGTCTCCTGTACTTACACAAAGTGCATTAAAAATTCAGGGTGTGCATTTACTGTCGGTTTATTACTTGTGGAGGAGCTTCCTGGGAGTCTGCTGTCCAATTGCAGAAGTGATGTGGAGAGGTTCTGCTGGGGTGCAGAACAGCCCCCTCCCCCCACGCCGTGGCCCTGAAACCGAGACCTTCGGCCATCACCACCTTTTACTAACTGCTAACATTTGGCCAGTGCTT
Source organism: Oryctolagus cuniculus (assembly GCF_964237555.1). NCBI lineage: Eukaryota > Metazoa > Chordata > Mammalia > Lagomorpha > Leporidae > Oryctolagus > Oryctolagus cuniculus. The sequence goes on along the minus strand of NC_091432.1, from coordinate 105,628,242 downwards.
TGCAGTGGATAAAACTGGCTCACCTGTGGGATCTCGCATCTTGGTAGTGGTGCTATGACTATCTCTGCCCCCAATTTACGGAGAAGAACATTCGTTCAGAGGGGCTAAGTAACTCTCCTAACATCACTCAGCTAGTGAGCACCAGGCCCAGGATGTGAACTGTGTGTGTTTTCACTCCAAATCCATGTCTTTATCTTGCACGTGGGTGAATGACAGGGCCTCATGTCGCACAGAATGGTAGCATTGGAATACATCCACCAGCTCACCTGTCAGGTCACCTGCATCCCGTAGTGTACTGCTTGCTACTTTCTATAGGTGAGGTCATGGACACCCAAGCAGGGCGGTGGCCCCTGTCAGAACCTGGGCTCACCCACAGTGGGGCAGAACTGGAAATGCAATAAACACTGCCAGTGGCCACTGTAGCTGTCAAGAGAGGAGGTTTCCTAGTCTCTCCATTGCTCTTCTTTCTTCGCTCCTCTGCCCTCTCCTGGCCATGCACTTGGCACCCTCCTGCTGCTCTGGGGTGCTGCGAAGGAGAAATCCCCTTCACCAGCAGCTCATCTCCCAGCCTCCCTCAGCAGCCAGGGGCTGGGCCCTGTCTGCCTCCACATCGGATGCACTAAAATGAGCTCTGTGGGCTTCCCTGCTCTGAGGACCCTGCTTCCAACTACACTGACTGCTCGTCGAATGCCATCTTAAAGCTCTCCACTTCCAGGCAGTAGGAAGGCTGAAGCTGGTCTCCTGCCAAAGGAGAGGCAGAGTGGGCAAGCGCCAGCCTCAGGGTCCCCAGGGGGAGCAGTCGGGGTGCGGGAAGAGCTTTTTCACCTGGAGTTGGTACTGGAGCAGACCACACTGGGGAAGCCAACAGAACAGGGAGGGCAGTGGTGGGCTCATCTCCCAAGCTTTCTCCCTTCCAAGGAGCCTCGGGCCTTGGCATCTGGCTGTAGGACACCACATTCCTGCTGCTGAGCCCATCTGTGTCTGTAACCACGAGGCAGAGGGCTGGCCATGGTGATGGCCTCCGGGGCCTGAGGCCTCACGCCCGCCAAATTAGGCATCTGGGCAAGGTGGCCTGCAGGGCATCTGCCTGCTGAGTGGCTTTCCCACAAGCCTCCTGGGCCTCTTGAGATGCTGGCTTCACACCTTCCAGCTGGGACACCCCTGCAGGCTGCTCGGGCTCCGGGCCTGACCTCTGGGTTGCTGGGAAGAGTAGACCGCAGGACAAAGATTTCAAAGATACCCTGCCCCATGATCTTCTGCCCAGCGTTGGTGCCCTGGGCTCCCGATGTTTGGGACCCATTGGCTGGGGAACCCTTCAGTCCAGGCCGAAAGAGGATGGTGCTGGACCCTAAGCCTCTTGTCTCTCTTTTGCATAAAGAGTTCTGCAAAATCCAGGTCCCCTCAATCTCCTGGGACCCTTCTATCCTCCTTCGGGCTGACTGAGCCAGATGGAAGCCCTCTCTGGTGCCCAGAGTTGGAGGGGGAAGGTCCCGGGACTTGTCAGCGTGTGAGCTGTTTGGGAAAGGCTGGGACTCCAGCAGGTGCTGCCTTGGCCACGAGACTCTTACAGAGAGATTCCTTCCTCTTGCAGGGCTGCCAGCTCACCTGGCTGCTCCCTCATCCCCATGGCGGCTCCTGAGCCAGCAGCCAGAGCACCCCTGCCCCCACCTCACCTAAAGTTTGCAGCAAAGTATCTGGCACCCTCGGCCCAGGTGCACGCTGGCCATTTTGGGGTGTTAGGAGGGTGAAGCAGGTAGAAAGTCACCCAGGAAGCCATGAAAATGGATTTAGTGGTTTCCTCCTTGACTTCTGCAGAAACTGGTACAGGGTCCAGCATGTGACAGGTGCTGAGTGAGAATGGTGGCGCCCACTCAGGACGGGGTGAAGGGCCAGCCGTCCCCCTGGGAGCTGGATGGGCCTCTTTCCTGGTCCCCGCCTTTCAGCAGCCTCAGAGAGAGAAGCCGAGAAGAGACTGCCAGACTGCTGGAGCCCCCAGGGATTTTGTGGGGTTTGTTTTTCCTTAGCTGTCTGCAGAGGTGAGGGCATGAATAAAAGAAGGAGTGAAGATTTACTGTTCCCACACCTTGGCAGTGAGCCCCGTATTTGTACAGTGGATCTGGAAGAGGAGAGGCTTGTGTAGGTGGGAGGGATGCTGCGCTCAGAGAGGAGGGAGACCCTGGCAAGCAGCTGGAGGTGAGGTTGGCAGGGGTAATCTTGGGCCACTTCTCCAGCCCCAAGGGCCAGGGTGTCCCCAGACCCCAGCCTTTGCCCACACGTGAGGACAGTTTTGGGCTGGCAGAATCCTCAGCAGGCATCCAGGCTGTGACAGTCTTTAAACCCAGGAGCAGGTGTTGGGCCAATGGAGTGCATTGCTCCGGGCTGGTCCTTGTTGGCCGTTCCAAGGCCTGAGAGTGGATGCATCCTGAAAGGGCTTTTGTCACGGCTAAGCCTGCCTGGGGCTGGAACTCGGAGCTTTGCAGCTGAATGTGCCCTCGGCCACATGTGCCACATGTGTGTCCATGGCCATGCAGCCCATGTTTTGGTGACATTGTATTTCTCCCGAGGCCACCAACAGACAGGCCCCTTGTACACGGCAATCCTAGTGGCTCAGAACTCATGGGAAGGAGCAAAAGGCAGGAAAGCCCTGGAAGATGATAGGATCCATGGTGCCTGCACATGTATGCATGTATGAGTGTGTGTGTGTGTGTGTATGCATGTGTGTGTTATGGGGGAAGTTCGAAGGCCTGAAGGAGGTGGGGGAAGAGATGTTCAAGGAGACAGGCATGGTCTGCTGAGCCCCGCCCCCAGTGGTGATGGCAGCCCAGCTATTTGGGGTTCCAGGGTAGGCCCCTCCCCTGGATCCTCCCTCATGCAGGCACCACACTTCCTCCTTCCCTAAATGTTCTCCCCCTCCAGGGGTGACCAGGCCAGACCTACCCCTCCGTGCACAGCCTCAACACTACCCGGCAGGCGTGAGCATAAATTGCTGGGAAGAATGGATCACAATGGCCGTATACCAGGCAGACAGACATGTACAGCATTCCACTCCCCGTGGGTCCTCCAACCTGTACGCTATCCTCTCTCAAGATGCCGAACACTTGTGGGGCCCGGGGCAGGAGTGCGGGTAGAGGCCCACATACTGGGTGTCCAGACAGCTAAAAGGAATAGGTCAAGCTAAGACATTGTTAAATTAGAACTGTTACATCCTCTTATCCTAACATGTCCTTATAAAGATATGGAAGGCCAGAGTCAAACTTTAAATCCTCAGATTCCTGGATCTCCCTCCTGGAGTCAGGTGGATGGGGTGTGCCGGCCCCTGACACAGCCCCTCCGTGCAGCCGTGTGCAGGACAGCCTGCTTCTGGGTGGGCCCACCAGCAGGGCCTGCCCTCAAGGGGAGAGGCCTGCACAGCGTCTGTCTGTGGGCTCAGGCCATTGGAATCCTGGAGTCTGGCAGGGGAACACAAACTCTGGGTAGACACGTGGCTTCAGCGAGGTTTGGGCAAAGAAGGGCCTGGATGGCAGGGCCAGGTGCGGGGTGAGGCAAGAGAGGTCTGTAAGGTGTGAGATTTAAGTAGGAGCTGCTCTTGGGGTCACTCGAGGACAGGTGGGCTCCTGCCTTGCCCTGGCCCTGACCCCGCAGGACAGGGCCCAGCCCTGAGCAGAGCAGGAGAGCGTCTCTTGTCCAGTCTGCAGGGGGTCTTATGCTTAGTCCCACCTGCCAAGCGAAACAGGTGACAGATGCCAATGTCTCTTTGAGCCCTGACTCCCTAAAACACACATTTCAGGGAACTCTTGTTTTACAGCAGCCCGAGCCCCGCAGCGTCCCCTGGGCTCCTTCTTAGTGGAAAAATACCCAGAGTGACTCATTAGGATCCTGCGTGCGTGCCTCCCAGAAATGATCTGCGATAAACACTGGCAACAGCTCTCCCGTACAGACGGACTGCCATCCAGGACCTGCTCACAAGGCCAGCAAAATCCAATTAGGAAACACGCCGTGTAGGGTCCGGGACAGACGGGGAGAGGAGCTGGGATAGTCATCCTTGTGCATTTTGGAGAAACGTGGATTCAACTAAGTTGCCTTACAGGATGCTCATGAAACAGGGGAGCAAATAAACATGAGTGCGTTCAGGCCGGATGTGTGGCTCCTCCCTCGGGGGTTGCTGGCTCGATGTGGGGGCACTGGCGAGGGGCTGGGTGAGAGGGAAGAACTCGCAAAGCTAGGTTCTAATCTGGACCCCACCGCTTGATCACCAGCCCAGGGAAGCTGCTAGATTTCACTGAGTTTCTCCACTATGTAATGGGACTAATACTAGCTAAGCTCCCTACTTAACTCCAGAGTAGGTGGGAAGCCTATCTTAGCCTAGTCTGTGCTGCTGTAACAGCATAACCATGATTGGGTCATTTATAAAGAAAGAAAGTTACTTGGCTCAGGGTTTGGAGGCTGGGAGGTCCAAGATGAGTGCCTTCTTGCTAAGTGATCCCATGACAAGGTGCAAAGGTGAGAGTGCAAGCCAGGAGGAAGTCAAACTCCCAGCCTCAAGTCCTTCCAGAATCACATGAATCTATTCATAGGCGTGGAACCTCCGGGCCGGCATTGTGGCAAAGCAGGTAAAGCCCCGGCTTGTGTCACTGGCTTTCCCTAAGGGTACTGGGTAGTGTCCTGTCTGCTCCATTTCTGATCCAGCTCCCTGCTCATTGCCTGGGAAAAGCATCAGAACATGGCCCAAGTGTTTGGACCGCTGCACCCACATGGGAGACCCAGAAGAAGCTCTTGGCTCTGGCCTGGCCCAGCCCTGGCTGTTGTAACCATCTGGGGAGTGAACCAACGGATGGAAAGACTCTCTCTCTCTCTCTCCCTCCCTCCCTCCCTCCCTCCCTTCCTCCGTCTCTGTAATTCTGACTTTCAAATACATAAATGAATCTTAAAAAAAAAGAATGACACATCTGCTCCTAAGCACCTCCCACCATGGTTGTACTGGGGATTAAGTTTCCAACACATGTTCAAACTGTGGAGAAGACTGTGTGAAATGAAGTAGTAAGAAGGCTTTGGAGATTCTGAAGAGCCAGGCAGGTGTAAAAGGCTCCTGCTTTTAACCTTTATTGGCAAATCTGCCAGTTGTCTTGTTGATCTTGCCACCCACCATTTATGAATGTCTGTCTCCCTAGTGCCAGATGCCAGACCCCACCCAAGCCTTGAGCCCCAGCAGGGACTCAAATAGCACTGCCTTCAAAGGCACAGAGACCCGGGAAAGTGGCTGTGTTTATGATTTGTTGAAAGAGCTCAATTTGGACTATTTTGAAAGAACCATTTACAGAGAGTTGCTAGTTGACATGAAAGAATTGATGTGGTAAATGTGCAAATTTCCCACTTAGTATTAGCATGTAACATTTTAAGACACCCAAGAGAGGTAAGTGGTGTTCCCATTGTCACCACAGAAGCATGTTTCCATACCAACATACGGCATGGAATAAAAATGCTACCTCTGATTCATGCTTGGCTAGCTTGAGCCTTATCAAATTCTTTTTTTATGTTTAAAGATTTATTTGAAAGTCAGAGTGACAGGGAGAGAAGGAGAGACAGAGAGACATCTTCCGTTTCCTGGTTCACTCCTCAAATGGCTCCAATGGCCAGGGCTGGGCCAGGAGCCTGAACTCAGTTTGGGTATCCCATGTGGGTGGCAGGGGTCCAGATGCTTGGGCCATCTTCCATCAAATGATGTTCTTAATAGAAAAGACTGCAGGCCTCTTGCCCCTGGTGCCCGCCCATCCCACCACCCCATGTGTGCCCTTGTGCACACACACACACACACACACACACAATGGTGGGTAAGCCGCACCTTTTAGATGAGGCCCTTGCTGTGTTCCTGGGCTCGGACCCTGGCCCTTCACTTTATATGTCTGGGTCTCAGTTACTCATCTGTAAGATAGAATGATTTCTCCTCGTGTTATTGTTATGAAAGTGAAGTAGAAGGAATCATTATTGTGGAAAAGCAAGGAATGGAGTAGTCACACAGCAGTCGTGGGACACAGCTTCAGCTAGAAGCGTTGCTTCCACACTCTGGGAGGGCCTGGCGTGGGGGCGGGGCTGGCCACACCCTCCCCCCCCTTCCCTCCTCACCACTTGCCTTCTTCCCTCCTGTTCTTCAGCCTCTCTTCCTTTTTTTTTTTTTTTTTAAAGATTTATTTATTTGAAAGGTGAAATTACAGAGAAGCAGCAGCAAAGAGAGAGAGATGTCTTCCATCCTCTCATTCACTCCCCAGATGGCCACAATGGCAGAGCTGGGTTGATCTAAAGCCAGGAGCCAGGAGGCAGGAGCTTTCTTCCAGGTCTCCCATGTGGGTACAGGGGCCCAAGGACTTGGGCCGTCTTCTACTGCTGTCCCAGGCCATAGCAGAGAGCTAAATCTGAAGTGGAGCACCAAGGACTTGAACAGGCGCCCATAAAGGATCCTGGCACTGCTGGCAGCAGCTTTACACACTATGCCACAGCGTGGCCCCCCTCGTTTCGTTCTTGAGTCACTCGCTCTGCCAGTCAGAGCTCACACTTGGCCAGGGAACCTAGACAGGCACACCAATAATTTCAGCCCTGGGCTAGGCAGAAAGTATTCCAGGAACATGACCGAGCCAGGGGGCTGCTTAAAGAGACTTGACTGATGAGTGCCAGGCCCAAGCTCTGGTGTGGGATATGGCTGGGAGGGGAGAGAACACGAGGGCATTTGTGGTCAAAGGAACAGCCTGGAAGTACCTGACATTGCCTGGGAAGCAGCAAGTGGCTCTGTGTGGCCGAAGCAGAATGACGCCAGGGAAGCAGAGAGGCTGGTGGACAGCGTGTAGGTGCGAGATGGCCACGCTCCTGTCTGCCAAACCAGGAGCCCTCACTTTGTCTTATGGAAAATGGGAGGGGCTGCTGGGGATTTCCACGCAGGAGGGTGTCCTGGTCACAGGTGCATAGTGCAGAGACCGCCCTGCGTGAAGGAGGGTTTTGAGGGACACTTGCACACCATTTTTTTTTTTTTTGACAGGCAGAGTGGACAGTGAGAGAGAGAGAGAGAAAGGTTTTACTTTACGATTGGTTCACCCCCCAATGGCCGCTGCAGCCGGAGCATAGTGCTGATCCGAAGCCAGGAGCCAGGTGCTTCCTCCTGATCTCCCATGGGGTGCAGGGCCCAAGCGCTTGAGCCATCCTCCACTGCACTCCCTGGCCACAGCAGAGAGCTGGCCTGGAAGAGGGGCAACCGGGACAGAATCCGGCGCCCCGACCGGGACTAGAACCCGGTGTGCTGGCTCCGCAGGCGGAGGATTAGCCTAGTGAGCCGGTGCCGGTCATTGCACACCATTCTAACAGTTACAGCAGGGTTCTGAACTTCTTTCAAAAAGAGAATCTTTATTTGGAGCCCTTAAATGTAGAAGAGGTAAGAGCAATATTTTACTAGTATGCATTTATTTCTGATTCTAAATCGATGATGCCTACTTTGTGTTCATGCGAACAGTGATGCCTTGATGAGTGTCAGAAGTGGAAGTCGGGGACCATGCCACAACCGGCAGCGTTCTAGCAGTCTCAGCACCCTGCTTATTTGTAGGTTTTGGCTTTGGTTGCATAGCCCCAGGACACCCAGATTTTTAGTTAGGTAGTTGCAAATGGCAATGGGTTTTTCACAGCTTGACTTTTAGTTTCAGGACACTCTTTAATTATAAAGGGAAAACTTCATTCAAGGGTCTGTGTAGAAGTGAGTTAATTCGGCATCCTAAGTTAATGGACTGGTGGTCTCTGTGTGCCAGAGTGGTAGAGATCATGTTTTCAGTATGGTTTAGGCAGTTAAACTAGATTTTAAATTGAAACTTAAGTATTCTAGAAACGCCAAGCCACTCTTGGACACTGAAGGTAAATAAGAATATCCCTGCCTCGGGGGGTCCGGGTGGCGTAGTGGCTGAAGCCACCACCTGCAGCACTGGCATCCCCTATGGGCACCAGTTCGTGTCCTGGCTGCTCCACTTCCGATCCAGCTCTCTGCTATGGCCTGGGAAAGCAGTAGAAGATGGCTCAAGTGCTTGGACCCCTGCACCCATGTGGGGGACCTGGAGGAAGCTCCTGGCTCCTGGCTTCAGATCGGTGCAGCTCCGGCCATTGGCGGCCAATTGGGGAGTGAACCAGTGGAGGGAAGACCTCTCTCTCTCTCTCTCTCTCTGCCTTTCCTTCTTTCTCTGTGTAACTTTTTCAAATAAAATAAATAAATCTTAAAAAAAAATCCCTGCCATGAGAGGGAAGGATATTATGTGGCTTATTTGTGTTACTCATTCACGGGGACAGCATTTGGCCTTGACTGTGGCTGAAGTTGGATAACAGGGATTGCATCAATGCAGGCTTTCATTGTGGGCACTTAAAAGAGCTTCTCTCAAAATTGGTGGGAGGGGGTGTGGCTATGTTAGGTTCATCTTTCTTACAGATAACATGTTGCGTTTGTCTGATCTGTGGTTGTGGACCCTGGAGAACTCGTGCAAAATGTTCGCGATGTCAGGATATTAAAGGACCCTGCACCCATCTGCAGACTCTTGCCTTTGCACTGCTGTGGAGCTCCCACAAAGTACAAAAGGCCACTACTGTGGGTTGCATGTATCCCCAAAAGTTCATGTGTTAGGAATTTAATCCCAAATTCATCTGTGGCTGGTATTGGGAGGTAGGGCCTTTGGGAGGTGACTAGAATTAGATGAGGTCATGAGGGGCCTGTAATGGCATCAGTGGCTTTGTAAGAAGAGGAAGAGAGACTTACACACACTAGCATGCTTGCTCTCTTTTGAGATGTGATGCTCTCTGCCATGTTGCGATGCAGTCAGAAGGCTAGCAGATGCTGGTGCCAAGTTCTCAGAATACCCAGACTCCAAAATGTGTTGCCAACTAAACATTCATTTTTAAAATAAATTACCTGGGGCTGGCGCCGCGGCTCACTAGGCTAATCCTCTGCCTGCGGCGCCGGCACCCCGGGTTCTAGTCCTGGTCGCTCCTCTTCCTGTCTAGCTCTCTGCTATGGCCAGGGAGTGCAGTGGAGGATGGCCCAAGTTCTTGGGCCCTGCACCCGCATGGGAGACCAGGAGAAGCACCCGGCTCCTGGCTTTGGATCAGCGCGGTGCGCCAGCCGCAGCGCGCTGGCCGCAGTGGCCATTGTGGGGGGTGAACCAACGGAAAAGGAAGACCTTTCTCTCTGTCTCTCTCTCTCACTGTCTACTTTGCCTGTCAAAAAAAAAAAAAAAAAATTACCTGGTCTCAGGTGTACGGATGAAGTGGAGACTGGCAATTGCTCCATTTACTGAGCACTTATATGTGCTGTGCACCCTGGATATACCAACACTTTTAATTTTCATGACAGTCTAATGAGATGATTGCTACAATTATTTCCTTTTTACAGATGAGGAAATTATGGCACAAAGAAGTTAAGCATCTTACCCAAATTACACAGCTGCAGTGTGGCAGAACGGGGATCTGAATCCAGCAGCTAAGAGCCTGAATTCCTAATCACTACATCCAATTGTGCTGCTTCAAGGTAAGTATTCATATCAGACTCCTGAAGTCAAAAGTATTTTAATTGGGAATGAACAACATCTTGAATTTTTCCAGTAATGCTCCCATTGTTGTTGCAGAATGTGGGTTACGGTGGTGTTTGGGAGGGGATTTCAGAATTTGTGCAATATACAAAGCAAGTGGGGTGAATACAGTTAATAGATAAAAGTTTTATAAATATTCCCTTTGGGGGTGGGCATTTAGCCAGGCGGTAAGAAAGACCCCAGTAGAGAAGCCTGCATCCAACATCAGAGCCTCTGTACTTGATGTTCCACTCAGGCCCCTGACTCCAGCTTCTTACTAATGCAGACACTGGGAGGCAGCGGGGAGGCTCAGGGGACTGCATTCCTGCCTTCCATGTAGGAGACTTGCATTGAGTTTCTGGCTCCTGGTGCCAGCCCTGTTGCAGGAATGGCTGTTGCAGGCACTGGGGGAGTGAATCAGCAGAAGAAAGATCTCTGCCTCTCAAATAAAAATAAGTAAATGAAGTACCCTTTGGAACAGGGCTTGGGCTGTCCATGATCTGAATGATATTATTGGGTGTCATGAAAACAGTCAACTCTCCAAGGGTCTGTGAGCCAGGCAGTCTCTTCTTTTAATTGCAGGACCCAAAGCACCAAAAGAATAGGACAGACCTGGGGTGCAGAGGGTGATGGGATGCTGAGGCTCTGGGAGAGGAGGGGTCCTGGCTTCTGAATCCTCCTTGCACCCACCCCAAATCTGGCATTTGCCCTTGCGGTAAGGAGAGGTGGTCCATGAAGTTTCCACTGAAGGCAGGAGGTTGGAAGGTATAAGAGGAACTGGAGTGAGTGGATTGGAAAAGCAGCTACAGTGATAGGCAACAGGAGGGTGAAGGCAGCTGCTGCAAACCAGCTCATTAGCTAAGGGTCCTCAGAGCCTGGCTGGAGGTCCTCGTGTGGAACAGGAAGCAAGACCGATCCAGCAAACGCAGCCGTGTCTGTCGGGGACACAGGGATTGGCTGGAGCCACACGCTCTTGCCTGCAGTCCTGGTCGGAGTGGAGGCTGATGTGTTTGTTGGGTGAGAGTGAAGTTGGAAAGGGGTTTATTTCAAGATCAACACAAGGGATCTCCTATTGGGAACAATTTTATGGAGTTGTCACCAGGGTGTTGAAACCACAGAGTGAAAATAGCATCCAGAAAGGATTTAATGAGTTCTTGGAGAGTAGAGGCAGAAGAACTTATTAAGGGAAGCCAGGGGAGCCCAGGGGTGCTCCCCAGGCTTCTGAGTTTGCACAGTGAAGTTCAGCAGCCTCTCCTGAGCCCCTGGTGCCCCCGCACCCCTACGTGTTCCTGAGTCGTGATTTTCAGGTGACTTCCCACCCACAGGGCTTCTGCTCAGGCGTGAGTGTGCTGGGCCGTCCTGATCCTCGCTCCTGAGGTTTCGTCTGAGCCTCGTGCCCAGAAATCTCATTCCCTTTATTCACAATGCACATACCTTGAGCCATCAGCCTCTGGGGTTCCTGCCCAGTGCAGGGCTGCCCATGACCTAGGAACTGGCTCTGACCTAACCATGGCTTTGAGAACGTGCATGCAGCCTCTGTCCTTGGAGCTAAGTCATTAGCCCAGCACACAAGAGCGGGGAGGGGACCAGCACTTTCTGGACAGCTCCTTGGTATCAGGCACCAAGCCAGGGGTGTGCTATGTAGGTTCACTCAGAGTCTTTGCAAAAACCATGCAAGGGGTAATCTGAGGCTCAGAGACCTTCAGTAATGTACTGGCAGTCACACAGCTCGGAGAGGTAGTGACAGAGTCAAGTCCTGGCTTGCAAATCTGTGCTGTTCCACTACTGCTATCTCCTAACAGAAGACTAGGGCCTCCCCTTGTTCCACGCAGCCCAGGAACAGTGTCTTCCAGCAGGGCAGGCACCAACTACTTCCCTCCTGCGGGAGTTAGAGGCTCTCAGTTCTTGCCCTGGCCTTGGGCAAGTTATTTGACCTTTCTGAGCCTCAGTTTCCAACATAGTTAAAATGGGAATGGTTTCCTCCCCTCCCCCTCACAGGGTCGCCAATGGAAGGGGAAAGCCAGCGTGCAGAAGCGCCCTGTCACTGTAAGTGTTACTCAGTGGTAGAATCGCCACTGCTCAGCAAGTTCACGCCTCCTCATCCCCATCACTGAGGCTCACTGGGGGAAGCTGAGACTCCAACATTCTGGTGTTGAACTGATGAAGATCTCACTATTCAGCCAAGAGGAAAGCCATTTATGAGTCCTTCCAGTCTGGGCATTGTGGGAAAGATTAGAGCAAAACCTACCCAGGAGGCAAAACTTTCCTTTGTGCAAGCACCAGTAAAGAAATAATTTAAAGAAAAAAAGCCATTTTTGTTTATCTGAAAGGCAGAGAGACAGAGAGACAGACACATAGAGATCTTCCATCTGTTGGTTTACTTCCCAACTGTTCATTATAGCCAGGGCTGGGCCAGCCTAGAATTCTCTCCAGATCTCCCACATGCCAGGCAGGGACCCAAGTACTTGGGCTATCACCCACTACCTCCCAGGATATAGTAACATCAGACAAGATAGACTTTAAGAGAGAAATTATTACTAGACAAGAAGGACGCTTTATCCTGACAGGTTTCAACAGATCAGGACGACCTTAGCAGTCACAAATATAGCAACCCCTAATGAGCTTTTAAATACATGAAACAAAAATGAGAATTGAAGGTCAAAATGGGCATCAGAAAGAATAGTTGGGGGCTTCCCAAAGAAACCTTTTATTTAATGAGTACAAATTTTCTAAGTAAAACTTTAGGAATATAGTGATTCTTCCCACTATACCCACCCTCCCATCCCCACTCCCACCCCAGCTCCTCCTCCTCTCCCATTCCCAGTCCCATTCTCCAGTAAGATCAATTTTCAATTAACTTTATACACAGAAGACCAACTCTATACTGAGTAAAGATTTCAACAATTTGCACACACACATACACACACCACTGAGAACAAATTTTATGGTTGATTCTCCTAATACAACTCATTGAGGACAGAAGTCCTGCATGGGAAGTAAATGCACAGTGACTCCTGTTGTTAATTTAACAATTAACACTCTTTTGTATGATGTCAGTGATCTCCTGAGGCTCTTGACATGCGATGCCTAGGTTATGGAAGCCTTTTGAATCCACAGTCTCTGTCAGTATTTAGACAAGGCCATAAGCCAAGTGGAAGGTCTCTCTTCCCTTCAGAGAAAAGTACATCCTTCTTTGATGGCCCCTTCTTTCCACTGGGGTCTCACTCACAGAGCTCCTTCATGTAGGACATTTTTTTTCGCCACAGTGTTCAAGACTCTTTTTTGATAATGTATATAATAGCTTGACAGAAAATCAATAAGGAAATAGTGACAGCACTCTCAGTCAACTAGTCCTAACAAACATCAATAAAACACGTCACCCAGCAAAGCAGCTCATACTTGCTTCACAAATTTGTATGGAACATTCTTTGGAACAGTTGCTATATTAGTCATTTTTTTTTTTGACAGGCAGAGTGGACAGTGAGAGAGAGAGACAGAGAGAAAGGTCTTCCTTTTGCCGTTGGTTCACCCTCCAATGGCCGCCGCGTTTAATGACTAATATAGCGGCCGGTGCTGTGGCTCGCTAGGCTAATCCTCCGCCTTGCGGCGCCGGCACACGGTTTCTAGTCCCGGTCGGGGCACTGGATTCTGTCCCGGTTGCCCCTCTTCCAGGCCAGCTCTCTGCTGTGGCCTGGGAGTGCAGTGGAGGATGGCCCAAGTACTTGGGCCCTGCACCCCATGGGAGACCAGGAAAAGCACCTGGCTCCTGCCTTCGGATCAGCGCGGTACGCCGGCCGCGGTGGCCATTGGAGGGTGAACCAACGGCAAAGGAAGACCTTTCTCTCTGTCTCTCTCTCTCACTGTCCACTCTGCCTGTCAAAAAAAAAATTAAAAAAAAAGCTATTATATAAAAGACAGATGATGACAAGTTTTGGTGACTATGGAGAGAAGCTGGAACATTCATGGATTGCTGGTAGGAATGTGAAACAGTGCAGCCAGGCACCTTGGAAAGCAGCTCAGTTAATCCTCAAAGGGTTACACAGGATCACTCTATGACCGAGAAATTCCATTCATGGGTGGACGTGTGAGAGATTGAAAGATACGTGTCCCGGCAATCATCTGTACGTATATGTATACACCACCATTATTTGGAATGTTCAAAAGATGGGAACAACTCAGATGTCCAACAGCTAAAGAAATATGAATGTAAATGAAATGTGATATATGACCATACAATATAATATTATTGGGAAGTAAAAAAGTAAAGTCCTAACACATGCTATAACATGGATGAATCTTGAAAACATTATGCTAAGTGAAATTAAAGGCTACAAATTATATGATATCATTTATATCAAAGTCCAGAATAGGCAGATCCTTAGAGGCAGAAATTAGATTGGTGGTTGTCATGGCTACAGAGAGGGGATGGGGAATGAATTCTAATGAGTACAAGGTTTCTTTGGGGTTGTAATAATGTTCTATAATTAGGCAGGCGCCGCGGCTCACTAGGCTAATCCTCCGCCTAGCGGCGCCGGCACACCAGGTTCTAGTCCCGGTCGGGGCGCCGAATTCTGTCCCGGCTGCCCCTCTTCCAGGCCAGCTCTCTGCTGTGGCCAGGGAGTGCAGTGGAGGATGGCCCAAGTGCTTGGGCCCTGCACCCCATGGGAGACCAGGAAAAGCACCTGGCTCCTGGCTCCTGCCATCGGATCAGCGTGGTGCGCCGGCCGCAGTGCGCCGGCCGCGGCGGCCATTGGAGGGTGAACCAACGGCAAAGGAAGACCTTTCTCTCTGTCTCTCTCTCTCACTGTCCACTCTGCCTGTCAAAAAAAAAAAAAAAGTTCTATAATTAGATAATTATTATGGTTACACATCTCAATGAATACATTAGAAACTAATGAACTGTTTACCTTAAAAAGATGAGTTTAATGGCATAAAAATTGTATCTCAATAAAGTTGTTATAAAATGCATGATAAAATTCATGGGCCCCGTGAGGTGTAGCAACGTTCCAGTGAAGACTTAGACTCACGGGCAGAGAAGAGGTGCCCCGCATTTGTAGTCTAATCTGGGCGAGCACAGATTTTTCGTTGTGTCTTGGCACTGACTCTTCTTCAGGCCCAGGAGCCATTTCTTTGTGTTCTTGATTGTCATATTTACAGTTTCTGGCTGATTTTGTTCCTCTCACTGAGAAAAAGGAAGCAGTGTTGTTATATCATGCAGAACCATGGCTCTTAGGAGTGTGTGTGTGTGTGTGTGTGTAAGATTTTATTTATTTGAGAAATAGAATTACAGACAGAGGGAGAGACGGAGAGAAAGGTCTTCCATCCGCTGCTTCACTCCCTAAATGGCTGCAATGGCTGGAGCTGGGCTGATGCAAAGCCAGGAGCCAGGAGCTTCTTCCAAGTATCCCACATGAGTGTAGGCGCCTAAGCACTAGGGCCATCTTCCCCTGCTTCCCATGACCATAAGCAGAGAGCTGGATTGGAAGAGGAGCAGCTGGGACACAAATCAGTCATACGGGTGCTGGCGTGGCAGGCGGAGGCTTAATCTACTACACCGCAGTGCTGGCCCTAGAATGTGTTTTATTGAAATGATATAATCTTGCTGCTGAAGTTCCCCTATCATATAGTTACATCAGAAAGATATTTCTTTGAGAGTAGAATTACAGACAGAGGGAGAGACAGAGAGAAAGGTCTTCCATACTCTGTACTCCAGAGCCTGTGTCATCTGTCATATCATCCATAAGTATTGGCTTTTTTAAAAAAATCATTTATTTATTTGAGAGAGATAGATGTACAGATAGATAGATAATAGAAAGATGGATGGAGGCCGGCGCTGTGGTGCAGCGGGTTAACACGCCCTGAAGTGCCAGCATCCCATGTGGGTGCCGGTTGGAGAGCTGGCTGCTCCACTTATGATCCAGCTCTCTGCTCTGCCTGAGAAAGCAGTAGAAGATGGCCCAAGTCCCTGGGCCCCTGCGCCTGTATGGGAGGCCTGGAGGAAGCTTCTGGCTCCTGGCTTTGGATCAGCGCAGCTCCGGATGTCGCAGCCATCTGGGGAGCGAACCATCAGATGGAAGACCTCTCTCTCTCCTCTCTACCTCTCCCCTCTCTGTGTAACTCTGACTTTCAAATAAATAAATAAATCTTAAAAAAAAAAAAAAGATGGATGGGCAGACAGACAGAGCTCAGATCTACTGGTTCACTTCCCAAATGCTTGCAACAGCTGGGACTGGGCCAGACCAAAGCCAGAATCACAGAATTCAATGCAGTTCTCCTACATGACAGCCGAGACTCAAACATTTGAGACATGACCTGCTACCTCTCAGGGTGCACATTAGCAGGAAACTGGGAATTGGTCCTCTGACATTGTCCCAGTCAGTGTCATGACCACCAGACCAAATACCTGCCCCAACTATTAGTTTCTTTTTTATTTTTTTTATTTTTATATTTATTTTTTTGACAGGCAGAGTTAGACAGTGAGAGAGAGAGAAACAGAGAGAAAGGTTTTCCTTTGCCGTTGGTTCACCCCACAATGGCCGCTATGGCCGGCACGCTGTGCTGATCCGAGGCCAGGAGCCAGGTGCTTCCTCCTGGTCTCCCATGCGGGTGCAGGGCCCAAGCACTTGGGCCATCCTCCACTGCTCTCCCGGGCCACAGCAGAGAGCTGGACTGGAAGAGGAGCAACCAGGACAGAATCTGGCACCCCAACTGGGACTAGAACCCCGGGGTGCCAGTGCCGCAGGCGGAGGATTAGCCAAGTGAGCTGCAGTGCCGGCCCCAACTATTGGTTTCTAACAACTCTCTCAAAGGTTGTTACTATGTTTCTTTGTTAATGGTGACACTAAATGCAAGTTTTCACTGGAGTATACAAAAATGTGAATGATCCTCTGTATTAGGATCTCGTGAAATTCATCTTTTGGAATTTTATAGCATAAGCATTAAACTACACATTTTAAAGTCATAACTTTTTTTTAAAGATTTGTTTTATTTATTTGAAAGGCAGAGTTCTAGAGAGAGGGAGACAGAGAGAGAGAGAGAGAGAGAGAGAGAGAGGTCTTCCATCTGCTGGTTTACTCCTCAGATGGCCACAATGGCTGGAGCTGTGCTGATCTGAAGCCAGGAGCCAGGAGCTTCCTCCGGGTCTCCCACATGGGTGCAGGACTTGGGCCATCTTCTACTGCATTCCCAGGCCATAGCAGACAGTTGGATTGGAAGTGGAGCAGCTGGGACTTGAACCAGCACCCATATGGGGTGCCGGCACTGCAGGCGGGGGCTTTACGTGCTATGCCACAATGCTGGCCCCAAAACCACATCTTCTTTAGCCTTCTCTAGATATGTGAGAATATAATTTCTTCCAATATTGAATGCATTCCAGACTTCCACACCTTGATACCCACTGGAAGGATAGGTGAGGGACACACAGGTAGAGGGAAAAGGGTAGCCTCTTGTCTGGGGTGATTTAAGACTAAGCTGGAGGAATATGGTATAATCTCATTAATTAGAATTAGAGAGGACATCATCAGGGGAGACTGGCGACATCTCTGGTGCCTTTGGAGCAGCTGGTCCAGCCCTCTCAGGGACTGCCTGATGCATGGCACAGAGCCTGCAGGGGGGATGAAATGCCAGGGCTGGGAGTGCCTGTGCATCCACATCAGCCTTTGGGTGCTTTGACTAATGATGGTACCGTGATTGGAACACAGACAAAGTTGATGTGTGGATCCACATACACAGCTTGTATCCAAAGATAAGTGATGGACTGTCAGTAGCCTAGAGTTCTAAACTCATCTTGTGATTGGCATGAGTGAGCGTCACCCACAGAAGTGTGACTGACAGCCCAGCGTCATGCAATCCCAGGAAAGAAGTACTGCACTGGCCTGCAGAAGCAATCAACTTCTGAATCTGGAATCAGGACCCAACCACGAGGGTCTGGGACAACCACATCGGGACAAGCCTTTGAGCTCATTGGGGCATCTGATCAGCCTCACAGGTGGGGCCTGAGAGCACCCCAAATGGAAGAAACTGGAAACAGGTTCTATGCAAATCCTAGTCCAGGTTTAGGATGCCCAATCTGCAGGATACTGCTAACAGGTCCCGCACTTCAGAGAGAAAGTGCAGGTCCCTTGAAGTCTGAGGCCCTGCACAGGGGCCCTCCTTGCTGTGAGCTGAGAGCAACACTGTCTCCGGGGTCGCCTTTCACCACTGACTGCTTTTTCTGTTTCTGTGTTTTCTTCATTCAGAAATTCCAGAGAGGGAATCTGATGGTCCTAGTTAACCACCACTTGCTCTCCAAGAACTCCAGTGTGGTCTGTGGGCCCTTCCAGGGGATCTGTATGGTTAAAGCTATTTTATGGCCGGCGCCGCGGCTCACTAGGCTGATCCTCCGCCTTGCAGCGCTGGCACACGGGGTTCTAGTCCCGGTTGGGGTGCCGGATTCTGTCCCAGTTGCTCCTCTTCCAGACCAGCTCTCTGTTGTGGCCAGGGAGTGCAGTGGAGGATGGCCCAAGTGCTTGGGCCCTGCACCCCATGGGAGACCAGGAGAAGCACCTGGCTCCTGCCATCGGATCAGCGCGGTGCTCTGGTCGCAGCGCGCCAGCTGCAGCGGCCATTGGAGGGTGAACCAACAGCAAAGGAAGACCTTTCTCTCTGTCTCTCTCTCTCACTGTCCACTCTACCTGTCAAAAACAAACAAACAAACAAACAAACAAACAAAAAGCCTATTTTATGATAATACCAAGAAGTTACTTATGCTTCTTATTGTATTGACTATTGAAGTGCTGGTACAAAAGCAACAGTAATAAAGCTTATAGCTGGGCACAATTCAGGGCAAGATCCACAATCATTCCAGTCCTAGGCCTATTTCTCACCACCGTGCACTTGCAGTGTAAAAAAAAAAAAAGGGTCCTTGACGAAGCAGTAAGGATTACTGGGCTTTTCAACTCTTAAACCTCGAGCACACGTCTTTCCAAAGCCTGTGTGGAGTACATGTGTAGCGTTTCAGCTGCACACTGAACAACAATGTGAGTCCCGGGAAAAGCACTTTGGTGGCTCAGTGGCAAGCTGAACTTGTCACTTTTTTTTCATAAGCATCGCTTGTGAGACTTGTTGGCAGAAAAACCATGGGTGGTTATATTTGGCTTTCAGCAGACATTTTCTTGAAAATGAGCAGAGTGAACCTGTCACAGGAAGGAAAACAGCAGATCGTGTTGACAATGATGACATTTGAAGTGTCAAGTGAACATCAGCATCCACATGGGCTGGATAGACTTCCAGTACTTACGATTTTTCTGATGAGACTGGTGGAGATATTAATGGATGTGGCTTTTTGGATATTGGCTAATAAAATATGTCATTTGGAAAATCTACATCATTCAGTAAACTGATATTTTCCAAATGACTGAGACATGATGTTACACAATCAGGCATAGGTAATAGGTCCAGTTAAAGTACTGGATAGCTCAGTGGACTTTTCTGTAGCAGAGAAGGAAAATTTGCCACGATAGTTTCAGATACTCTGCTCTGAGGGCAGGCGTTTGGCACAGCAGTTAAGGTGCTGTTTGGGACACCTGCATTCCATACTGGAGTGAGTCCTAGCTCTCTGCTTCTGATCCAATTTCCTGCTACTGTGCATCCTGGCAGGCAGCAGGTAATGGCTCAGGTAGTTGGGTCCCAGCCACCCATGTGGGCAACTTGATTGAGGCACAGGTTCCTGGCTTCAGCCTGGCCCAGCCTTGGCTATTGTGGGCATTTGAGAAGTAAACCACCAGATGGAATGTCTCTATGTCTCTATGTCTCTGTCTCTCTACCTTCTAAATAAAATGGAAATAAATAAATACTTTTTTTTTTTTTTAATATTGGGACACAGCGGGTTAAACCATTGCTTGGGACAACCTCATCTTATATAAGAGTGCCTGGGATTGGGTCTTGCCTCTGCTTCTGATCCAAATTCCTGCTAACACACATCCTGGAAGGCAGCACGTGATGGCTC
Organism: Oryctolagus cuniculus; assembly: GCF_964237555.1. Classification (NCBI taxonomy): domain Eukaryota; kingdom Metazoa; phylum Chordata; class Mammalia; order Lagomorpha; family Leporidae; genus Oryctolagus; species Oryctolagus cuniculus. The sequence goes on along the minus strand of NC_091432.1, from coordinate 105,608,679 downwards.
AAGCACATGAGTCCTTGACACCTACATGGAAGACCTGGATGGACTTCTTGGCTCCTGACTTTGGCCTGGATCAGTTCCAGGTGTTGCAGGCTTTTGAGAGTGAACCAGTGAATGGAAATCTATCCCTTGCCTTCTATGTCACACTGTCTTCAAGTGAATAAAAATAAACACATAAATTATTTTACAAAAAAGAATCTACCTCTTGTCAAGTCTTGATGTAGTGTCAAAGAGGAAAAGATGGGGCAGGTGCTAAGGTGTAGCAGGTAAAGTCACCGCCTGCAATACCGGCATCCCATATGGGCACCAGTTTGAGTCCCAGCTGTTCCACTTCCGATCCAGCTCTCTGCTATGGCCTGGGAAAGCAGTGGAAGAGGGCCTAAGTCCTTGGGCCGCTGTATCCCTGTGGGAGACCTGGAAGAAGCTCCTGACTCCTGCCTTCAGATGGGCACAGCTCTGGCCATTTCGGCCATCTGGGGAGTGAACCAGAAGATGGAAGACCTCTTTCTCACTCTCTCTCTGCCTCTGCCTCTCTGTAACTCTGCCTTTCAAATAAATAAATAAATCTTTTTAAAAAAAGAGGAATAGCCACAATCATCTGAAAAGACTGTTAAAATTCTCCATTTGCAACTCCGTTTCTGAGTGAAGCTGGCTTTTCTTCACCAACGTCAACACATCACAACAGACTGAATGCAGAGCAGATACAAGATGCGGCCACCTTCCATGAAGTCAGACACTCCAGAGATTTGCAGACTGGTAGCCTTCTTTTGTTTTGAAAAATTTAATTGTTTTTCATAGAAAGATGTTGTTTATGTATGTTAGGCTCTAATGAATTTAGCCTTTTTATTTTCAAATCAACTGATGCATAATATTTATAGAGGTAAAGAAGAGGGTGACCAGATATAAATCACATGGGTCAAAGTTCTCTGTGGTCTTTGGTCATCCTTTTTTTAATTTATTTATTTATTTTTTTGACAGGCAGAGTGGACAGTGAGAGAGAGAGACAGAGAGAAAGGTCTTCCTTTGCCATTGGTTCACTCTCCAATGGCCGCCGCGGCCGGCGTGCTGCGGCCGGTGCACCGCGCTGATCCGATGGCAGGAGCCAGGTGCTTCTCCTGGTCTCCCATGGGGTGCAGGGCCCAAGCACTTGGGCCATCCTCCACTGCACTCCCTGGCCACAGCAGAGAGCTGGCCTGGAAGAGGGGCAACCAGGACAGAATCCGGCGCCCCGACCGGGACTAGAACCCGGTGTGCTGGCGCCGCAAGGCGGAGGATTAGCCTAGTGAGCCGTGGTGCCGGCCTCTTTGGTCATCCTTAAGCACGAAAAGATGACAGTGGCCTGGACTGGGGTTGCAGCAATAGGGGAGAACAATGGATGGACAGAAAGACATTCTGGAGAGAGAATGTTCTAGGCCCAGTGGAAGAATGAATGGGGGAAGGGCGAGGGCAAGGAAGGTGCCAAGAGCATATTCTGGATTTCTAGCTTGAGCGCCTGGCCTGGGATGTGAGGACTGGGGGAGTGCAGAACCCAGGGCAAGGTCAAGGGTTCCAGGCTGCACGTGCGGGGCATGAGGTGCTTCCGTGGCAGAAGGCGGCCCCAGCGAAGGGGCTGCACTCAGACTGGGGGAGCTGAGAAGATGAACTGAGGCTACAGTTTCCCAGGTGTGGTGTGGGCCTGCTGAGCCCCCCCTGCTGGTCTGGACCTGCAGCAGAACCGTGTGGACTGCTTCCTCTCGTGGACTGGGTTTCTTTGGATGCTCATTTCTATTCCCCAGCCAGTCCAGAGCTGCCCTGGGTGGGAGATGGGGGTGGGGAAGGCTTGGGAGAGGCTGGCAGTTGGGCCAGGGTGTGGCTACTTCCTGCCACAGTTGTCTTGGAGACTCTGGGTATCTAGAAGGTGACATCTGAGACCCAGAGGGGAGACAACACACTTCCTAGCACCATCACAATGCCAAAACCATCTGACCAAGCCCAGCTCAGCCTCCCAGGCCATACTCAGAAGAGAGGGCGATAACTGCAGTGACCTGTAGCCCATGAGGTGCTGTGTTTTTCAGAAATTCCATCCGCATCCGGAATATGGCTTCACAAATGCTCCAAACACAGATACAAAGGAAGACATAAAGCTGGAACTTTCTCAGAGTAGCTGAGACCCAGACAGGAAGGGAGGGAGAGCTGGCAAAACATCTAAGTAAAGCCAGTTTCCTTCCAAGACTCTGGGCTCGTTCCAGTGCCGTAATCAGAAACATGGGGGAGCAGAGGGTGGTCCTGGGCTGTGGGGGTGATGAAAGGTCCCCTTTGATAGAGGTGCTCATTCAAATTCTTTCTGCAGGCTTCTGCCACTGGAAGGGGCCGTGTGCACGGTGCTCACAACCTCTATGCCCGTGGCAGCCCTCAAAGAGGAAGCAATGAGGTTGCAGGGTTGCGGGGAGAGAGGCTGGACGGACTTTAGCTGAACCAGACAGGCTGTCGGGGTACTTTGATGTGTTAATGGAAAGCTTTTGTGTGAAGATGGGTCTTGTTTTTCTCTATACAGCCAGGCAGATGCTGGCTGGAGTGGGCAGCCAGTACTTGGTAAATACTTGTGGCATTGTACTGCAAACTGATTTGTGAGAATAATGTAGAATGTTCCAGATTGTGGGGAGGAACACCTACAGGGAGCCAGCAGCAGTGAGGCTGGGGAGACCCTGGGGGGCTTGTGAGGGAGGCAAAGCGATTAGAGGAAAGAAAAGTTGGGGAGGGTAGGGAAGGAACACTGGACAGAATGCGGGGACAAGGGCTGGCCGTGGAGGGCAGGAGTGGGATGGAAGACCCCTGGGGGGTGGGAAAATGGGGGTCCTGGCAGGCCCTCTGCAGGTCAGAAGCAGAAAGGGCAGTCTTCAGGCCTACACTCCTCTCTGCCCAGACCTTGCATGGAGGCCCTGGGAACCCCAGCAGAGATGCATTCTGGCCTGGTCATTTTGCCAGCAGATCACTCAGCAAACTACACTGCAACAGGTCTGTCTCAGCAAGTGTCCTGTCCCCCAGTACTTCTGCTGTCATGTCATCCCCCCCACAACTCACTGGCTTCCCAGTACCTGTCACTTGAACTCCAGCCTTCATTCAGTCACCCACCCACCCATCCATCTATCCATTCATTCAAAAACCATTTACTTATTGAGTGTCTACTAAATGCCAAGCACATGCTAGGTCCAGGGTTGAAAGAGGGCAGTCGTTGTCATTGTGTGGTCCTTGGGCCAGCCCCATCATCATTCTGTGTAATGGTTATCTGCGGTTGTACAACAAATCAACCTAAAACATGAGGGCCTACAATGGCAATCACCACGCATTAGCTCTCATGTCTTATGGCATTACACTGTCCCCTAGTTTCTAAAGGTTCTGACTGAGGCTCTGTGATGAAGTAGGAGCCAAAATACTGATGGTGTCTGCTGTCTTCTGAATGTGGATCTACTTCCCAGCTGGCTCACTTGCAGGGTTGAAGAGCTGGTGGTGGTTGGGGGGGGGGGGGCTTCTGTTTTTCCCTATGCAACCCCTCCACAGCTCGTGGAAGAGAGGCCAGCGACATTTCCCTAGCCTGACATTTAAGGCTGGCCCTGTCCTGAGTTCCTCTGAGCCTTCTTGTTCCATTCCTCTCCTGTGGTCTGATCTCTTTCCTGTCACCAAGCCCCCATATTGCAGTTATTCCCCAAAACAGCTCTGTGGAACGAGCTGCAGAATGGGCCGTGACGGTATCGAGCAGGGTCCTGACACATAATAGTTGCTCAGTAAATGCCTCTGTGCCTCTGGCTCCCTGGCTCTGATTTCACATTTTGAAGACCTAGCTCCCAGTCCCCTCTCCTAACCAAGTACTAACGTCTCTGAAGACGTGTGCAGGGCCATGAGGCATCTCAGACGGCCTCACCTCCCCGCTCCTCTCTTCCCTGAATTTCTGGGCACTTCGAGTCTGACTCGGATCACCTGGCCCTTGATTCCACGAATGCATTCTGCCTCTGTCTTCTCTCTGAGCACTCGCTTTGGCCTTCTTCGCGGCTCTTCTCACCACAGGAAACTCCTTGTTTGCGTCTTGTGTTCTCGTCTGCTCCTATCCCCTCTGCCTGGGCCGTAGCCGCTGCCTCCACCAAGAGGTTTTAGTCTCCACCCAGTTCCTTGAGAGAACAGCTTGTAGTGTCAAAAATCTGGAAGAAAAGAGCTCCTGAGGGCCGGCGCTGTGGTGTAGTAGGCTAAGCCTCCGCAGGTGGTACTGGTTCGAGTCCTGTCTGCTCCTCTTCCAATCCAGCTCTCTGCTGATGGCCTGGGAAAGCAGTGAAAGAGGATCCACGTTCTTGGGCCCCTGCACCTGCATGGGAGACCTGGAAGAAGCTCCTGGCTCCTGGCTTCAGATTGGCCCAGCTCTGGCCATTGTGGCCATTTGGGGAGTGAACCAGCTGATGGAAGACCTCTCCCTCCCTCTGTAACTCTACCTCTCAAATAAATAAATAAAATCTTTAAAAAAAAGAAAAAAGAAATGAGCTCCTGGGGTGGCATTGTGCCATCGCAGGTTAAGCTGCTGCATCCCACGGTGGGGCACTGGGTTCGAGTTCCAGATGCTCTGCTGCCGTCCCAGCTTCCTGCTGCTGTGCTTGGGAACACAGAGGAGGATGGCTCAGGTGCTTGGGCCCCCGTCACCCACGTGGGAGACCAGGATGGAGTTCCAGGGCAGGGCCCAGCTCCTGCTAGGGCAGTCATCTGGGGAATGAGCCAGCAGATCAAAGATCTTATTGCTCTCCATCTCTCTCTGTCTCTGTAACTCTGCCTTTCTAATAAATAAAATAAATCTTTAAAAAAGCAATCAATATCTCACTTAAAAAAAAAAAAGAAAAAATGAATGAGCGGCTGTTACGTGCATGGTCCCAAGGCAGGTCTTGGGCAATGGGCAGAAGTTTTCTTTCCATGCTGTTACCACCTGCAGGGCATTCACAGCTCAGGGTGGGCGCCTCACATGGCCAAGAGCGTGAGGCCCCAGGGCACAAGACCTGGGAATTCTTGGCTTTTCCAGCTGCCAATGGGTAATCTGGGGAAATTCCTTTTCATGGATTCAAACCGAATTCCATTTTGTATTTCTGTGGAATGGCGCTCCAACCCAGCCATCGCTAAAGGGTCATAAATATCTACGCAAAGAACGGACATGATAGGCATGGCGACCCTTCCTGCCGCCCCGCACAGGCGCAGGCGCAGGCGGGTCTGCCCTGGCCGGCGGGACGCGGCAGCGGCGGAGGTGCTTGCACGAGGCCTGAAGAGGAAATGTACAGGCCCTGAGGAAGACGTGGAAGGCGCGGTGGCCGGCTTTAGGACAGTGGCTCCTGGACATGTCCCTGGTCAAGCTCCCTCTCTGAACTCGCTGGTGGGGCCCAGCCTGTGCCGCTCGGTTCTCGTCGTCAACAGGGTGCGGCAGATTTAGGAGGGGATGAGCCGGGATGGGACAGGGCACGGGCCAGCGCCCTTGAGCGCAGGGCAGGCCCTGCTGGACCACCTCGTCTACACGGAGATCCTGTGCGCAGGGCCAGGGAGCCAGGTGGGGAGGGCCCCGCTCCAGACCCAGGCAACGGCCGCTTGCAACGCCCTGTTTCTAGACTGCCTGTGGTCGTGGCAGTACAGATGCCGAGGTCTTGCGGAGCAGCCTTTAGGAAACGGGCAGGCCTCAGGAAAACAGAGGCAGCCTCCAGAAGTCGCTGGACCAGATATCTGAGACTCTGGAGAGCAAGAGTCCTGGTTCCTTGGAGGAGCTGTTTGCAGACATGGACAGCTCCTACTGTGATCTGGACCCGGTGCTCACGGGCGTGAGGAGCGGCACCAAGGCAAGCCACTGCGACGGGCTCGAGGCCCTGGCCTCGGGCACCCCACCCCCGGCCCCAGCTGCAAGCCGGACCTGGGTGAGCCAGACGGCGTGGTAGAGATCCTGGTGGAGACTGGAGGGGTCCCGGCGGGCCCCACACGCCCTCGAGCGCTTGTGATCTGAGGAGGTCTGGACACCTCGCGGCCGCTGGCGGCAGGTGGACCGATGGGCTTGCGCGTGCGCTGATTGTGAGTGCGTCCTGGGGCAGCTTTCACTGGCAGGCGCTGCACGCGCCACACCCCGGAGGGCAGGACGGAGGCTTCTGAGTCCTGGGCCTGGGACTTCCCACAGCCCTGGGCCCTCCTCCCTGTTTGTGTCTCAGCCACAGCCACCATGGATGGAGGAGCTGTGAGCTGCATCCAGGCTCGTTGAAATTTGGACAGGTGATTTTTTAATATTAAATTTTATATGTTTGGGCCAATGTTTTGTCAATATATATATCTAAAGATTTTATTTATTTACTTGAAAGAGTTACACAGAGAGAGGAGAGGCAGAGAGAGAGAGAGGTCTCCCATCTGATGGTTCACTTCCCAATTGGCCGCAATGGCCCGAGCTGTGCTGAACCAAGTCCAGGAGCTTCTTCCGGGTCTCCCACGTGGGTGCAGGGGCCCAAGGACTTGGGCCATCTTCCGTTGTCTTCCGAGGCCATAGCAGAGAGCTGGATTGGAAGTGGAGCAGCCGGGTCTCGAACCGGCATCCATATGGGATACTGGCACTTCAGGCCAGGGTGTTAACCTGCTGTGCCACAGTGCCAGCCGCCTTAAAATACATTTTTGTACAATCTTTATACTATTACTTTTTAGATCGATCTTTTCCAGCTGTTTTCTAAAAAGTGTATTTTTCTATGAATATCCTCTGTTGCTACATTGGAAACTTTGATAACCTAAACACTCACCAGTGGGCTAGTTCATTTGTTTAAGTTTACATGAGGCACTCTGTCTGCAGGGGGCTTCTCGTCACAGCCTGTCACTGTTTGGAAGAGCCGTGGTTGTTGCTTTGAGTCCGCATGTGGTCCTCTCTGAGACGCTGTGTGTTACAGCTGGAGCTCCAGGCAAGTGGAGGGAGGGCTGTGCATAGCATTGGAAGCCTGCTGCCTGGCCTTGGGTGTGAACGATGCGGGGGGTGTCTATGACACCCCTTTACCAGGAGAGGTTCTCGGAGGCCCAGGGCACATGTTTGTCTCCTGTCAGGCTCCAGCCTGCACCCCAGCCCACTGGGGTAAAGTCACACCTCTGTGTGTTGTGGGATTGGAACATGCCTGTGCTTCCTCTGGGTGCTGAGGGTGAATTTAGTTCGGGAGAAGGAACTCTGAATCCATGTTATCTGTGCTCCTGCGTCCTGAAGTGAGGCACGGCCCCAGCAGGTCTCTGCCTGCAGACGAGACGCTCCCCCCGTGCGTGTTTCCTGCTTGTCGTGCGCCTTTTCTCACTCCCCATCCCTTAGTCAAAAAGATGTGTTTTCTTTTGTGCATATGACCATTCTTTAGTATCAACTATGTAAACTTCGCTTCATTCCATTTATTCAACAGAAAAAAGGGCTATGCTGAACTAAACCATAAGATCGTTCTGGAAATGAATGGTAATGTTCATGGGTTACTGGTAACTCATTAACTGCTTACTGCTCATTCGGGCTGATATCAGGCCCTGGACAGAAAGTGGAGCGAGAGCTCCCTTAATTCTCACTTTGAGACTTATCAGAGAACAAGGTGGAGGTGGGCAGAGGCCTTTGGAGAAGGCGTGGAGACTGGGGGGTGGGGGTGGGACGGGAACCCGGAGGAGTGGTGGTGGGGGGCAGGGACTAAGCTCAAACGGTGCTTATCAATGGGGTTCCCCCCATCCCTCAACTTCTTTTCCCCCAGGACCCCAGCCACTTTTGCTGCCCCACACTGCCGACCTGTGTCTTATGGTGAGGGGTGGTAGGTGGCAGGATGAGAAGGGAGGTGCAGTCTCTGTGGATGCCTCTGGGTTTGGTTTCACCAGGAAGAGGACTGGGGAGGGCCTTGCCCCAGGGCCGACAACCTACCCCCTGGGCCATTCCTCCAGCCCATTTTCCTCCTTCTGAAAATACATATGGTAGTTGATCTGTGACTCACATTTTTTCTCAGTTTGTGTTCATTATTAAAAGCAGGTGTCATTTCTCATTGATGCTAGGGAACTGTCCTGCACAGCTGGCTTAATTGCAGACATAAACACACTTGACAGCACTGCTTCATTTGAACTGGAAAAGCCAAGGAAGAGCAGACTGTGTGCATGAGTGTGTATGTGTGTGGGTGCGTGCGTGTGTGAACAGGCATAAAGGAGAGCTTTCTGGCAGGATTCTGTGTGAGGGCAGCCAGGCTCCGATGAGTGGCCTCTAACAGAGGCTGTATTTGCCTCTCTTTTGCTATGTGTTGCTGCTGAGTTCCTCTGGCCTGTCTGGGAAGAAGAGCAGTCACTGCTCACCCTGATGAATTCATGTTCAGGGCAGACAACAGCCGGATGCAGTGGCAGGATCATTGAAGCGGTAATGGGAGACCACGTTTGCTCTCAGCCCTGTCACTAATGAGTTGGTGGCCTAGGCCGAGCCACAGAGCCTCTTTGGACTTTGTGTCCTCATTGTGGGTGAGTGGGAAGGACGTGGGTGGCCCTGGAGGTTCCTTCTTGCTCGATGACTGGGGATTGTAGGAGGCGTCTCCTAGCTTGTTTGTTACCTTTGTGTTGATGGGTTTTTCCCAGCCGCTCCTCTGTGCCTCTGCCTTTGCTCCTCACAAGTGGAATTTCTTTGCCTGGGAGTATTCTTCTGGGCAGGATCCACTGTTTATTGCCCAAAGGACACGAGATGAGCATTGTAATGCTGATATCTGGCAGCCTATTTGTCATGCATTATGTTCTACATCTTTAAGAAAAATTCAAATGAAATGCAGTAAAGGCTACTTCCTGGGGACTGTCTAGTCTTGGACTTCCTGCCTAGGCCAATGTGTCAGTGCCCCAGCTTAAATTACCATCTCTTCAGCCCATGTCTCTGTGTGAGGTAATAGCCTCTCATGTGAGTTGTTCCTGAAATGGCTTATCCTTGGACATTAAGGAATTTAACTCAATTTATCAAATGGATTGGATGCTCTGTGACTGAGGAGCTTGGCCAGTACACACAAGGAACTGTCCAGCCAAGCCTTGAACTTTTGGGGGATGCATTTAAACCCTACCAGTTGCTAATACAGGTATTAAGGTCCAAGAGTTATTTCATATTCTTATGGTTGTTTGGTTTGATAAGGAGCTACTCTAACAGATAAACCAAGACGTTTCTGTGATTTAATACAAGGAAGCTTCTCCTTGCCCAGACTCTAAACACCGGCAAGGGGAGAGTGATAGTAACGGTCCTGCTGAGAGGGTGGAGGCCCTGCCTTCTTCAGAGCCATGACTTTGAAGGTTACCCTGGCCGTGAACATGCAGCCAGCCAGGGGAGGAGGGGCTCAGGGCCAACAGCAGGGTACCTGACTTCTGTCCACAGTTGCAGCCACACACGCCTGCGGAAAAGTCTGAGACACTAAGTGGCCTGGGGGAAAGGAAAATAGGTGTGTAAACAGGGGCCAGTCTCTGCCACCGTAGCTTCTTGGCACCGTCTAGCTGCCCTCCACGTCTCCCCTGCCAGCCTCCCCCTGCTTGTCCTTCCATCAACTGTGAATTGCCCAAGAATGAAAAAAATAGGAGAGAAGACAGAAGTCTGGAGAGCAATAAGACTTCATCTGTTAGCCAAGGAGAAAAAGATGCAACAAATGGGAAATGAGAGAACTAAATGCAGAGTGGTGATACCGACATCAGTGGAAGGAGTTCCAAAGAGGGGAATAAGTTGCTGGATTCATCTTCCTGTCTCATCAGACAGTGCTGTGGATTAAAGGAACTGGAAAATGTGAAGATGTGCTCAAAATAGTGAAGTGCCACAGCCGTGTCAAAATGACCTCTGACAATTTGCCTGCCACTGTCCCAGCGGAGAGCCCACCTATAATACCCAGCCCCTGGAATTGATGGATCCCACTCTTTCCTTCCTTTTCCACACTCCCCAAGGATAGAAGAACAGGGAAGATTGGGCAAGGCCCACCTAAAGCCTGCAAAAATGCCCCTTGAGTCTCGAATCTTGGGCAGGGTTTCCAAAGTCAAGAGCTGTTCCTAAATCCCAAAGAGGCCACGTGGTGCTGAATTCCCAAGAAGCAACTTCCTGTGTCCTCCAGGGGAATACCCAGCCCTTGATGATGCTGGACCACACAGGGCTGCAATCCTACTTGAGAGAGAGAAAGCCGAGAGAATAAATACAAGGAGTCTTTTGTGCGGAAGGGGGGTGGGAAGGTAGGAGGAGTGTTTCAAAAGCTTTTATAAATTTAATTATATGCCATTTTCTAATTGTATTTCATAATTACACAATTATCTCCAAGTATTTTTCTTTAAGTAACAGAACTAGTAATTACATACTAATTGAAATGTGTAATCTCGTCATTAGGATATGTAAATATATAGTAGTGTGAAGATAAGGTAATTAAAATTCCAAAGATGCTCTGCTATTAAAAACCTGCGACATATTCCTGCTTCTGTCCCAGGATTCTCTGCTCCAGTAGGCTTTGAAGTCCCAGCTGGGTTGAGGAGATAACCCCAAGGCCTAGGGAAAGCATAACAAGACAACAATGCAGCAGCACACTCAGGCATCAGCAGCAGGGTGCCTGCCTCTCTCTGCACAATCCTACTCAGAATTCCTCCTTGGGATTTCCCACCTTCCTTGTCTTCCCCAACAGCAAGGCACCTTGCATTGTGAAGTATCTGGATAGGGCTAACTCTCCCCACCCCTCCAGAACATAGAGCTCTGAGAGGAGAAGGTTGGCCATGAAGCCAGGGAAAATAGGTATCTCTCCTAAGCCCAGAGCAGCTCTGATGCCCACAGCCAACCATAGGTCAGTCGCAGTATGTGAGGTTTCCTCCATGGGCAGAGGCTGCCACTTTTGGGGGAGCACTACATGACAGTGTGCAGATGGCCCCAAGATGGAGGCAGAGCACCTGCTCAGCCACAGCTTCCTGCTCCTGAGTTAGGATAAGGACTCCCTCCTTCACCAGACTTTTCACAGGAAACTCTGAACTCTCATCCTTGGCCAGCCTAGTTCATTTTTATCAAAGAATGCTTAGCCAGTTTATAGCCACACTAACTATCTAGTCAGTTCCTCTCCCCCTTTCCCACCCTTGGTACCTTACCAAGCTCCTCTCCATAATCTTTCATCTTTTTCCACATGCTGTCTGTTGGCTACACATCCGTACTTGTCCCCCTTGTATTTGGAGTTGAGTTCTTCCCTCCTAGAACAGTCTTGACAAAAGTCTCCCTTCCCATTGTTCACGAGTATTTCATGAATTTTGTCTTTCTTTACAGCTAGAACCCAGGAACATGGGTCATGAGCAGACCAGTCTGACCTGAGCTGACACTCACGGCCTTACCCATAGGGGAAAGATGTCCTCCAGGTGTAACTCAAGGTGCTAAGGAGGCGTGGATGAGGGGAAACATTTACCCAGACACAGGCAATGGGGAAGATGTGAAGAGACATTGCAACTCAAGGCTGAAAAGTGAGCAGAAAGTGGACTTGGTGGAGGAGTCAAAGTAGAAGACAGTGTGAGGCAGGGGGCGGCATATGTCCTGGCGGAGAGGTAAGAGTGTGGCCTATTTACCAAGGTGTAGACCTTGAAGCACATGGTCAAACCAGGCTGGAGGGGAGACAGGGGGTGCTTCAAAGAACACTGTCACCGTCATCAAAGCTCAGAATTTCCTTAGGATGACACTTATTACTGATTATTTAAAGGTGTAAGTCCAGATGACGGGAAGATGTAGGTTGACAGAGCAATGGATTGGTGATGGATGGGAAGGTCTTGGACATCACAGCTAGGCCTGAAGCACAACTAAGACCTGAGGATCAACACTGTGGTGCAGCAGGTTAAGCTGCCTCTGGCAATGCTGACACCCCATATTGGAGTGCCAGTTAGAGTCCTGGCTATTCTGACCTGTTACAGCTAATGCACCTGGGAAGGCAGCAGATGATGGCCCAAGTAATTGGGCCCTTGCCACCCATGCAGAAGATGAGAAAGGAGTTCCTAGCTCCTGGCTTTGGCCTGGCTTGGACCTGGTTGCTGTGGCCCTTTGGGAAGTGAGATGGAAGACATTCTCTCTCTCTCTCTCTTCCTATCCCTATCCCAATCCCTATCCCTTTTAAATAAATGAATCTTTAACTACAGACTATAACCTGGGCTGGCTACAGCAAGGCTCCAGCATGAGCTGAGCCTCTGATGGCCACCTCCTAGGAGTCAGGGCTGGCAAAACAGAGACCAGGACCCAAGGCCGTGTGTGCTCCCCTCTGCATGTCTATGCAGACAGTTTCCCCGTGTCCAGCCAACACTTTTCATCTGCTGCAGTCACTTCATGTAGGCACACACACTCCTAAGCCCTCAGATCACACAGCATCCCCCAAGGCCCCGGAGAAAGGACCCCTCCAAGCTGACGGGCTCAAAGAGAATTTCTTAACATTAGAGCCACAGATTCATCTTTTGCCCGTGCTCATATTTTAAAATGAAAATTTCAAGCAAGCTGCTTTGAGATTCCATGTGTGACCCTCAGAAACCTCAGAGGGACTTGAGGCTGCAGGGGAGATGTGACAGGACACAGGTGGGTCACACACTTGCCTCTGCAGCAGAGATGCAGAAGTGTGGCATGAATGACAGAGAGGAGGTGGGAGGGTGGCTCCCTTCAGAGAACCCACTGGAACCCCTCCGTGACAGCTTTGGTGTGGGAGGCAAAAGAAGGGGAGATCAACGTCAGAAATGGAAGAAAGCGAAGCCCTTGCCTGAGCATGTTTTAAGCATTTTCTCTGTATGCCAGTCAGGGGAGGGGTGAGCGTGACACAACCCAATGGGCCCGGATGCTAGCAATCTGTGACAAGAGCAGATCTAACCACTCACCCTCGAGAATATTTATTTCAAGTCTTTTTTTTTTTTTTTTTTTTTTTTTACATGCAGAGTGGATAGTGAGAGAGAGAGACAGAGAAAAAGGTCTTCCTTTGCCGTTGGTTCGCCCTCCAATGGCTGCCACGGCTGGCGCACCGCGCTGATCTGATGGCAGGAGCCAGGTGCTTCTCCTGGTCTCCCATGGGGTGCAGGGCCCAAGCACTTGGGCCATCCTCCACTGCACTGCCTGGCCACAGCAGAGAGCTGGCCTGGAAGAGGGGCAACTGGGACAGAATCTGGCGCCCCGACCGGGACTAGAACCCGGTGTGCAGGCGCTGCAGGTGGAGGATTAGCCTAGTGAGCCGTGGCGCAGGCCTTATTTCAAGTCTTTTTACTTCCTTTCTTTATTCTGTATTGTTGTTTTATTGTTATCATCATCATCATCATCAACATGAAAAATGCAGCCACAGCCCCACAGAGATTCCTATGCAGCTGTTGGCAGCCTTCTCCCACCAAGATTGGGTTGTGGTGTGGAGGAAGTGTGAACATGGGTTGGGGGTCACACAGGTCTTCTGTGACATTCCCAAAGGACAGTAGAGACCTCTTCATGACACTTTCTTGGAAGACTGGACTCTCAGCTACAGCCACAGAGGCCACAAATGCTAGCCCCTGACCATCCCTTTTGTTCAAAAAAGTAACAGCTGCTTTAGTTTAGACATTCCTTTCCAAATTTCCAGAATCTGCTTCCTCAGAGGCACAGACAATGGGCCTTACATTAGCGACAATTCAGTAGTGCATTAAGTTCAATTACACTTTGAAGGCCATTATCTCCTCAGAAATCTTTCCCACCAGGCCTGGAAGGTGGGGCTGGACGGCTCCCAGCTGAGTCATTACTGCAGCGCCTCTCTGGAGAAATCAGCAGGTGTACAGGAGACAAGACGGAGTCACTGGGGGCCTGGAACTGGGAACTGAGATGCTTGGGAGCAGCTTGGGGCCTGAGACCTGCCTCCTGCTGTGGTCTCTGCCTGGACCTCTTTCCTCCACACTGCTATGTCAGAGGCCAGGAGTGTGGCTGAGGGAGCAAGGGCTCTCACCTGGATGTGAGTTCAAGTCCTGCCTTTGCATCCTAAGTGGAGGGACCTACAGAAACATACTTTACCCCTCAGAACTTTCTAGTTTCTTTCAGCAAGATAAAAGTAGAAATACAAATTCATAAGAACATTGTAAAGGTTTAATTAGAGGGGCCAGCATTGTGTTGCAGTGGGTTAAGCTGCTGCCTTAGATGCCAGCATGCCATATGGGCACTGGTTTGAGTCCCGGCTGCTCCACTTCCCATCCAGCTCCCTGATAATGGCGTGGGAAAGCAGTGGAGGATGGCCCAAGTCCTTGGGCCCCTGCACCCATGCGGGAGACCTGGAAGAAGCTCCTGGCTTTGGCCTGGCCCAGCCCCTTCCTTGAGAGCATTTAGGAGTGAACCATTAGGTGGAAGATCTCTCTCTCTCTCTCTCTCTCTCTCTCTCTGTCTCTCTCTGTCTTTCTCTGTCTCTCCTTCTCTCTTTGTAAATGCCTTTCAAATAAATATTTTTAAAAAGATTTAATTATATCATGTTATTAATGTGAACATGTCCTAGGTTTGAAATAATCATCTTTCCTGGCTTACACTTGGCATTGAGTATACTAAAGACCACCCGCAGGTTCCTTTCTCCTCCTCAGGAATTATCTCTGTGTACCTGGCTGGCTTGTCTTCCTCCCACTTTCCCTCCTAAGAAAATGATTGGTATTTATGGGGCAATTTCTAACATCTCATTGCATTTCTCATTTAATCCTCCCAACAACCCCACAAGATAAATATGATTATTATTTTATTTTCAGATTGAAAATCTATGCTTGGTGAGGTTGCAGTACTTGTCCAAGGTCACACAGCTGGTACTGGTTAGTAAGAAGTCAGGACTCACATTCAATGTCTCATTCACTTGTCTTCTCACTGCACACTTCCCACTGCGGGCTGAAAATCACACAGCTGTTCACAGAAAGCCTTCCATGTTCCAGGCACTGTGCTAGATCCACAGAGTTCAAAAAGAAGTCAAATCCAGGATCACATGTTGAATAATGCATGCAGTGAACTGATGTGTGTACACAGGGCATAGTGGAGAATTTCTCTCTGGGAAATTTGGAAAAGCTTCAAAAATTGGGGTTGGTGTGGTGACACAGTGGGTTAAGCTGCTGCTTGGGATGCTGGCATCTCATATGGGAGCATTGGTTCAAGCCCTGGCTGCTCTGCTTCTGATCCAGCTTCCAGCTAATTCACCTGGGAAGACAGAGGATGATGGCCCAAGTACTTGCGTACACGACAACCATGTGGGTGACCCAGATGGAGTTCAGCGCTTCCAGCTTTGGCCTGGACCAGACCCAGCCATTGCAGCCATTTGGGGAGTGAACCAGTGGGTGGAAGACCTCTCTCTCTCCTTTCTCTCTGCCTATCAAATAAGTATTTTTTAAAAAGAAAGCTTTACAAATTAGGTTATACAGCTGAATATTAAAAGAAAGTTAGTGGCAGGCTAGTGAACAGAAAAGAAAAGGACAGTACAGGTAGAGGGGTCAGTGTCAGCTAAGGCTCTAAGCAAGGTGCTGTCAGGGACTCCAGGAGTTGGTCTGCCTGGGCAAAGGTTTGTATGAGGAGCATGGGGAGCTGAGGGTGGATGCAGGCCAGAACATGAGGCTTTTCCTTGTGGATTAGCCTGTGCATGGCAGGGATCATTGATGGGTTTTAAGAGGAGGGGAAAGCATACTGCCATGTAGTGAATGAATGGGATCAGAGAGAAACTGGAAGCAGGGGCACTGTGTGGGAGGATGCTGCAACCAGTCCAAGCAAGAAATGATGGGGACTGGATCTAAAGTGACTGCAGGAGGGGGAGGATAAAAAGGGGAGGGGAGTGCCATTAAGGATGCAGTGTCTGCTTGATGCTCAGTGAGGCTATGTGGAGGAGGAGGGAGCAGAGCAAATGGCATGGCCAGGTGGACAGCAGTGACTACAAGACGGGGAACCTGGGAGGAACGCATTTGGGGTGAGGAGAGAAAAACATTCCCCATTTAGGCATGCCGAATTGAAGGACCTGTGGGACAGCTAGGCAGATACATAATAAGGAGTTGGAAATATCACTAGGACTCAGGAGAGAGAGCTGGGCAAAGGCAAACGTTGAGTGGCCCTGGACTGAGACAGTAATCGACGCAACAGGAATGGATGTGATCATCCAAATAGAAAGAGTAGGTGAGAACAGCCAAGGGCAGAGTGCTGGGGAACATACTGGCATTTCAGGAAGAGGGCATGATAAACAAGCCTGCAAAGGTGACCGACAAAGAATGGTCAGGAAAGAAGTGGGGAAGCCCATTGGAAGCTGTGAGAAGAGACTTCAAAGAATAATTAATAGTGTGAAGGCATAGTTGATGTTTTGAGATGTTTAGCTGCTAACAGAAGATAGGGTGTTACCAAAGTCTTAGCAGGCACTGGGCTTGCCTCTGACAGAGGGGATGCTTCCTTCCTAGAGGCTTCAGTGGGGGAGGGAGAGGGCAATGCTAAAAGTGAGTGTGGGAGAAGGATGAGAGTCAGATTAAAGTGTCAGACCGAGATTGGAAACCTATGCTTGTGATAGCCTCAGCTTCTATGGCTCTGGGATCGTCTACAACATTTGAATACAGGAATGATGAGAGCAAATATTTGGAGAAGCACAGGACAAGTGATGACAGAGGATTAAATAAGCCCTAGAAATCTTCAAAGATGTTGGCAAGGGAAGGACTGGGGCAGTGCATGGTGACTGGTGATTGTTCTGGTTTCAGAGAATGCTCAGCTGAGTATGGAAGACAGTAAAGCCATGAAGGGGATGGTGGTTTGGGATTAAAGAGGGGGCCAGGAATCTGTATACAGTGAGCGGAAACACTAGAGTGGCCGGAGAATGGTGTCCTCGAGTTTCACAGGTCTGAGCCGTTCTAGCTGATGACAAGATCCACAGTTTGAGTGAGGGCATGAATGAAACAGAAGTAACACCTTGACAGTAGGGACTCCACTTGGGAGCACCTGAGGCTCCATCTTGAGGAAGCACCCCCCCCCCCCCAACATACCATGAGACTCTGGTCTAAAACTATGACCTAAAACACTCAGGCAATAGCAGTCCACTGCATCACACTTGGCAAAGCATTGAAACACCATGCTAGGAATTTCTGTGATAAGCTACACCTGGGTTAATGATAAGATTGTAATTTGTCTATGTCCTACATATGATTTAGGCCAATACCTGGATTAATGTCAAGATTAGAATTGAAATTGCTAAGGTTGTAACTGGTATTGTTAGGTTATAATTGATATTAGTTTCCCATAGGCTTTAGAACAGCTTGACCCCAGTAACCATGTATTCCACCCCCCCCCCATCCTAGCAATCATGTATTCCCCTCCCAATTTTGTGGTTTTTGCATTTATAAACCCTGTTGTTTTGGACCTCAGGGTCAAGAGTTCTTTAGGGCAGGAGCCCGCTCTCTACCACTGGCAATAAAGGACAATCAAATTTTATCAGTGTATAGTATTCCTGTTTGCACTCACTCACGCACAACAAAATCACTGAGTTTAGAAGATCAAAGATTTCAGAAGCCATGTGTGGGGAGCAACTCAGACTAGACTGTTACTGGAATTAAGACTTATTCTATGCATCTGCTCTCCCACAATATGGCGCTGGGAGAGGAGGAAACAGCTTCTACACAGCTGCCTCCAGTTCAACCAATAAACAGCAGGACCTGCTCCTGATTGGAGGAGAGCAGCGTGCTCGGCGTGTGGGTAGCAGAGTTGGGATTGGTGGAAGAGGACTATAAAGGAGGAGAGAGACAACATGCACCAGGAACATCTATCTGAAGGAACACCTGTGCAGCCCCCGAGAGAGCCGGCCGGCGGTGTGCCGCTCCCCCGCGGAAGTGGGGAAAGTGGCAGGGGGCCCGCCCCTCCACGGAGGTGGAAGGGACGGTAGCCAACCCGGAAAGAACCAGCAGCAAACCCGGGGAGGGCCGAACAGACGAAAGAACAGCGCAGGGTCCTGTGTCGTTCCTCCACGAAGAAGGGGAGCGACATAATGGTGCCGTGACTCGGATATGAAGCCTAGGCAGGGTTTAGTGTCGTTCCTCCATGAAGAGGGGGAGCGACAGCCATGCACTATGCACATTTAAAATAGGTCTAGAGACAATGGGAAAGACAAGACAGGCATTTCAAAGCAGAGGTAGCCTCTGTATTATGAGGTTATGATGGCCCCAGGGAACCATAGAAAGCTGCATGAAGCAGATGCTAGTTAAATCAGCATTTAAAACTAAATGGGCAATATAAGGTAATACAAGAGTAGAGGAAATAGCATGATGACTCCATTATTCTAAGGCCCTTCTAACCAGTCTTCCTGACTCCTGGTTCCCTCAAGGAGCTGAATATAGAGTCACAAATGGAGATTTTAATCCCAGCTACTGTTTTTTAAATTTTTATTTATATATTCTCATTTTACATGAAATACAGAGAGAATCTTCCACCCTCTAGTTCCCAAATGGCTACAACACTCAGGGCCAAGCTAGCCTGAAACCAGAAGCCCAGAACTCAATTCAGATCTCCCATGTGGATGGCCAATTGCTTGAGCCATTACCTGTTATTTCCCAGTGTGCACATTAGCAGGAGGTTGGAATCGGAAGCTGAGCTGGGACTGGAATCCAGGCACATCATTATGGGATGTGGGCAACTCAAGTGGTTTATTTACTATTGCATTGGGGCCAGTGCTGTGGTGCAGAAGGTTAAGCTACCACCTGTAGTGACAGCATCTCCTGTGGGCACCAGTTTGAGTTCTGGTTGCTCTACTTCAGATCCAGGTCCCTACTAATGAGCCTAGGAAAGCAGTGGAAGATGGCTCAAGTCCTTGGGCACCTATCGTCTATGTGGGAGACACAGAAGAAGCTCCTCTCTCCTGGCTTTGGCCTGGCCCAGACCCAGACATTGCAGCCAGCTAGGGAGTGAGACAGCAGATGGGAGAAGCAGATGGAAGATTTATCTCTCTCTCTCTCTCTCTGTATTTCTGCCTTTCAAATAAATGAATGAATCTTTTTTAAAAATTAAAAACTACTACACCAAAAGTCCACCCCTAACCCTATTTGTAAGCTATTCTGCTTACAAATTAGTTGATGTTGGACATATCACAATCCTTTTAGCCCTGGTTTTCTCAACTATGAAATATGCACAAGAATACTGTTTCAGTTACATAATTGAATGAGGAAACTATTTGTAAATATTGTAAATCATTGATTCTAGGATCTGCCTGAATATCAGAATTCCCTGGAGTGACCATGTAGATTTCTGGAGGGCCACAGCTATAACCAGCAGAAGGGAGCAAGGAAGATGTTTCCTGACCTCTCACTCCTCCTGTGCGCCAATATACCGCCAGCACCCCCCCCCCCCCAATAATGGAGCCAAACCGGAAGCTGATCAGTGATGGAGCTGGGGACACAGCTTGCGGGGTCTTTCTCCAGGTACACACAAACAAGGGGACAGAGAATAGCTAATTCTCACCTTCTCAAAAGCTCCCAGCAACATTGGACTGCCCCGTAAGTAAACCTTCTCTGCACAGCTGAAGCTTCAGGCCCCTCCCTAGCTCGCACCGTCTTTCAGACCCCTCCAGTCACTGCGCACACACAAGGCTCAAGTGGGAGTCTGACGGCACCGTTTGTTTTCTACCCCATTCTCCTGACGGTCCACCTGCTGGAGTGCTCTCTGAAGCCCTTTCTGACCTGGGAGACCACAGTCAATTCAAGGTCTTCAGTTCTGCCTCGTCCACGGATGCACCTCTGATGATCTCCACCTGGGAAGAACTTTCCCTCTGCTGCGTCTGTGTCATCTGTGTGGTTCACAGCACCTGTGTGGTTCACCCCGTGCTGTCTCACACCTGCCATCCCTCCCCTCCAAGCTCTCAGGAGAAGAAAATGCATCTCATTTGTCTTGTATTCCTCATTACCCAACATGGCTCTTTTTCAAGCTGCTTCCTCCTGCGGCTGGTGTTGTGGTGCAGCAAGTTAAGCCACCAACTGCAATGCAAGCATCCCATATCGAAGTGCCGGTTCCAGTCCTGGTTGTTCTGCTTCCAGTCCAGCTTCCTGCTAATGCACCTGGGAAGACAACAAAAGACCGCTCAAGTACTTGGATCCCTGCCACCTACATGGGAGACCCAGATGACCTTCTGGGCTCCTGGCTTCAGCCTTGCCCAGATCTGGCTATTTCAGCCATTTGAGGATGGTAGATAGAATATCTATCTTCCCCCCCGCCCCCTTCAACCTCTCATTCTGTCTTGCTCTACCTTTCAAAAATAAGTAAATATTGTATTTGTTAAAGATGCCATCCCTTCCTATCCTAGCTCAGATTCCTATGGCTCAAGAGCCAGCTCAAATACCAGCTCCTCTACTGTCCCTAAACAGAGCCCGTTCATCTTCCCTTTCTCCTGCCCCAGGGCTGCACAGTGCCCATCTGCCCCTCCCAGCCTCACCCTGCCCAGGGTGGCAGCTCAGTTGAAGAACACAATCTTCAGCCTTTCGACCTGGGTTCAAACCCTGAGACTCTACAACTCAAAAGCTTTATGACATTGAGAAATTTCTATGCCCGTTTCTTCATAGTACCTACCATAGGAAATGTTTACCTATCAAAGCACAGTGCTGGGCGTATATATTTTTTTTAAAGATTTATTTATTTATTTGAAAGAGTTGCACACAGAGAGAAGGAGAGGCAGAGAGAGAGAGAGAGAGAGAGAGGTCTTCCATCCGATGTTTCACTCCCCAATTGGCCACAATGGCCAGAGCTGCACAAATCCGAAGCCAGGAGCCAGGAGCTTCTTCCGGGTCTCTCATGTGGGTGCAGGGGTCCAAGGATTTGGGTCATCTTCTACTGCTTTCCCAGGCCATTGCAGAGAGCTGGATCAGAAGAGGAGCAGCTGGGGCTTGAACCAGTGTCCATATGGGATGCTGGCACTGCAGGCGGCAGCTTTCCCGCTACGCCACAGTGCTGGCCCCTAGGCGTATATATTAAATACTGAATAAATGTCAGCTATTAATAGTATCACTTAACTCCAAGTATTTCCCTAACGTCTCACAATGCCTGCTATATAATATGTACTCAATGTATGTTTGTTGATTGCATGAGTAAATAACCGCTTAGCATTCAGCAAATATTTAGTTATCTGGTTGTGTGGGTAGGTGGATGGGCGGGTAGATCGATGGCTGGGTGGGCTAAGTGGTAGGTTCTTTGTAAATGCTTGCTGTGAGTCAGATGGTATTTAGTATGTGTAGTCTGCTCAGTTCATTGCTTAAAGCACATGAGTGAATGCAGAAATGAATGAATAATAGGTATTTAATAAGAAGGTTGATTGGTTGCATGGTTGAATTAACAAACAGATTTTTCCACAAATAGCAGATGTTCCATAAGTGTTGGCTGGTTGCATGAATGAACAAATATCCCTAAAATCTCCCTGCAGTCCAAACTGATAGGACACGGCGAGAGCACTGGTCAGAGGGAGAAAGGTCGGAGAGCCTGCCTCCAAGCCGGTGTCTCAGACAGCGTCCTTTTGTCCATGCCACTGCTGAAATCCTCCGGCATGCTTCTCCCCACTCCACCAACGCCCCGCCTGCCCAGTCCTCTGTGGCCCCAGAACTGGCCTCCATCCCTGCTGAGGACGGAGGCCTTCAGCCCCTGGGGCAGTTAGGGGCAAATTCCACGTTTGCTCTGGGGACAGGTTGCCTCCCACCTCCTTGGTGCCAGTCCCTAGCCCAGCTTTTCCCCTGAAGCAGCCTCAGCAACTCTCATCTCCAGCTAATGAATTATTTTGCAACATGTCAGGAGATCCATGAGCTCAGAATCTTATACATGTTGGAGGACTGTGCCATTTCTATTAAATATGCCATTCATTTGGTGGTAATTAAATGTGCAATAATGGGCTCTAATTTCCATCTTAAATGGCTTCCTAGGAGCCGCAGAAAGGGAGATGTAGAGTATAATTTTCTGGAAGAGCCTTATTTCTCACCCCCACCCAAAAAATCCTTTTAGCACACAGAAGAATAAGGAACTGTGTAAGATCAAGTTGGTACTGATCCTGTGCCACGTGTGAGTCATTGGTAATTGCCATCCTCAGGCATAGAGACTAAAGCCTGAGACTCAGAAGTGTCCCCTCAACCACCACCACCCAGTAATGCATTGAGGTGGCCTGGGAAAGCGGCCTGGACCTAGGGAGATGTTGGACGGGAACAACAGGTCATGGTGTGGCAAGGAGGCATCTCGTAAGCCTTCCTCCCCTCCGTCCTCCCCACATGTGAGTGCTCGCGCGCGCACACACACACACACACACACACACACATGGGCTCTTCCTGTTGATTCTAGAAGCACCAGTCAGGAGAGCAGCAGCGGGGCAGTCAGAAAGAAAGAAGAAAGAAGAGGGAGGTTCATGCTACACAGGAATGAGAAGGGCCAGTGTGGAACACTATGTACCTGGCTTCAAATTCGCATCACTAACTGTGAGGATATGGATAAATTTCTGAGCCTCACTTTATTCATCTATAAGATGGGACTAGTTGGGCCTGGCACTGTAGTGTTGCTGGTAGAGCTGCCGACTTCAACACCAGCATCCCATATGGGTGCCAGCCCATGTCATGGCTGTTCCACTTCCAATCCAGCTCCCTGCTAATGCTTCTGGGAAAAGCAGCAGAGGATGGCCCATGTGTTTGGGCCCCTGCCACCTATATGGGAGACCCAGATGAAGCTCCTGGCTCCTGGCTTTGTCCAACCATCTGGTGGGTGAACCAGTATATGGAAGATCTCCCTCTCTCTCTCCCTCTCTCTTGCTCTCGCTCTCACTCTCTTTCAACTAAATAAAAAATCTTAAAAAAAAAATGGGAATAGTCAAGCCCAAATCAGAAAGGGGTTCTAGCAATCAAAGAATAGATCATGTGGGAGGCCTGGGGCAGCTCTGGCACAAAATAAACCTAATTCCTTCTTTCCCTTCTCTCTCCCAGCCTTGTCTGGGTCAATACGCAGCTCATAGGCCCCAAGAGGAGCCACTCACTGTCTGAAAGATACAGGTTCCCCTCCGCCTCTGTGGTGTCATCCCTGCAAGCTCTCCTCCTCCATCTGCTTGCCCGCCCTTCCTCCCCACTGTGAAGGGAATGAGTCTTTCAGCCTCTCTGGAGGCAGGCCTGAGCCATGCAGGGAGGCTGAAGAAGTCGTGAGAGAACCGGGCTCCTGAGGCCAATACAACGACAGCACCCACTGTGAAAGAGGTGTTGGGAAAAGCAAGGCTGTGTGGTCTGGGGCCAGGTCACAGCCTCCCTAGTCAGCACATCGCAGAATCTTCGGGGCTGACCCCTGCGGCATCCAGCAGGCTTCTTCACTCCACCGCCATAGATCTGGACGGCCCAGTAGGAAGGTGATCACCAGCTGGTGCCTCCTACTCCCAGGCCGCTGCCTCTGGTTCACCTTGGTGAAAGCTCCGTGTGCAGACAAGGGTGCTGAGAGCAGAGTGAACCTGACTGTCTACTCACGCCTCTGGCTGACCTCCATTCTGTGCATCTGACAAGGAGCTGAGTAAGTGGCTTTGAGGCTGCACCCCAGTATGTCTCAGGATCTCTGACCAGAAATGGACTGTGTAATAGCTGTGAAGGAAAATGAAAAGGAATGGTCTGGTGGACTGGAAGTAGAAGCTCCACTCAAGTTAGAAATAGATGTGGGGGCAGGCGCTGTGGCATCAAGGGTAGAGCAGCCGCCTGCAGTGCCAGCATCCCATATGGACACAGGTTCAAGTCCCGGCTGCCTCACTTCTGATCCAGCTCCCCACTAATGTGCCTGGGAAAGCAGTAGAAGATGACCCATTGGTTGGTCCCCTGTACCCACGTGAGAGACCCGAAGAAGCTCCTGGATCTCGGCTTTGGATTAGCCTAGCTCTAGCCATTGCGGCCATTTGGGGAATGAACCAGAGAATGAAAGATCTTTCTCTGCCTTTCAAATAAGTCAATCTTGTTTTAAAAAAATAGATAGGGGGGCTGGCGCTGTGGTGCAGTGGGTTAATGCCCTGGCCTGAAGCGCTGGTATCCCATGTGGGTGCCAGTTCTAGTCCTGGCTGCTCCTCTTCTGATCCAGCTCTCTGCTATGGCCTGGGATAGCAGCAGAGGATGGCCCAAGTCCTTGGGCCTCTGCACCCACATGGGAGACCTGGGAAAAGCTGGCTCCTGGCTTCAGATTGGCACAGCTCCGGCCGTTGCGGCCAACTGGGGAGTGAACCATCAGATGGAAGATCTCTTTCTCTCTGCCTCTCCTCTCTCTGTGTAACTCTTTCAAATAAATAAATAAATAAATAAATAAATCTTTTTTTTTTTTTTTTGACAGGCAGAGTGGACAGTGAGAGAGAGAGAGAGACAGAGAGAAAGGTCTTCCTTTGCCGTTGGTTCACCCTCCAATGGCCGCCGTGGCCAGCGCACTGCGGCCGGCGCACTGCGCTAATCCGAAGGCAGGAGCCAGGTGCTTCTCCTGGTCTCCCATGGAGTGCAGGGCCCAAGCACTTGGGCCATCCTCCACTGCACACCCTGGCCACAGCAGAGAGCTGGCCTGGAAGAGGGGCAACTGGGACAGAATCCGGCACCCTGACTGGGACTAGAACCCGGTGTGCTGGCGCCGCTAGGTGGAGGATTAGCCTGTTGAGCTGCGGTGCTGGCCAAATAAATAAATCTTTAAAAAAATAGATATGGAGGTGGGGAGGGTGGGGGAGCTTTCAGAGGCAAGATTAGACTAGAACTAAAAGGGGCCTAAGGAAGATACCCAGCTGTAGAGCCTAGACCTCCTTCAGTTGGGTGAAAGGGTTGGCAAGTCACTCCCTCAAGCCACTTAGTCTTTCCAAAGTTCTTCTGCTTATTTATTCTTGCAAGCACTCATTCTTCACTTACTCAATGATTCAACCGTTAATATTCACATGAAGCATACCATTCATATGATAAATGCTGTGGGTTTTAGAGACAGGCTGACCCACTTGGAGTCTCTACTGTGAAGTTACTGGTTATACGACTTGGGTAAATGTCTCAAGTCTCTGGGCCACATCTCTAGAATAGGATTGTTAAGACTAAGGGTGGGCAGGGGGAGTGGCGCTGTGGCACAGCGGATTAAAGCCCTGGCCAGAAGCATCGGCATCCCTTACGAGCTGGGCTCCCTGGCCCTGTGGGAAAGGCACCAGCTGTGTTGACAGCACAGTAGTCTCTAGGCCACTGCACTCTATGCAGCCCCTAGGGTAACCCCAGACTGCAGGCAGGGAGGAATACGCTTGTTGTTTATTGTTGGCAGAAAAGAGGCAGCGGTAGTAGAAAGGCAAGGTGGGGAGGGTCCCTTCTCATCTTGTATAAATGCAGACACAGCCTCTGATGGGGTTCACGTGGCTGGAAAATAATGAAAGTTTAGTAAGCTCAGCCTGGGGTGGTGCAGAGACAGCAGTCCATGTACAGCTTTGCTCCTTTCCTCCAGAGAAGGCTGGGTGGCCTGGCTTTTCCTTGGGTGCTGGAGTAGGATAGGATACACCATTCGGCCGGGGGTTTGAGACAGCTTCTGACCCTGTAGGCTTCAGGATGGCTTCACTTCCCATAGCGACACTCAGAGGTACTAAGGGAGTACTCCAATCTTTCATTTCCTACCTTCCATTTTTTTGATTTAAAAAAATTATTTTTTTAAACAAACAATCTCCATGGCACCAGTTGTGTGTATGCCAAAGATAATAGATTCCAAGGTCGGGGGCTTCTTCTAAGAGAATTCATCTTAAATTGCAGGTCTGATCATATCATTTGCCTTTCATCCCCACGTTCTTCCTCTTCTCCCACTGAAGATTCTCCGGATACTTTGAAGAGCACATACGAATTCCCTAAAGCACCTGCGATCCACCACCCAGCTGTTGCCTGCTTCCCCGGTCTCTTCTCTCCCTAACCCTCTCTCCCATTCTATGTTCTGAGCTTCTTTCAGTGGCACGCATGTGGCAACTCTGGTTGTCACCTCCAGGCCTTAAGGAAAGCTCTTTTCCTGGCCAGCTCCTTCCTCTTCCTTCCATTTTGCTCTAACTTTCCCCAGGAACTTCTTTTTTGCCTTAGGCATTACGTCTTCCTCTTCTGTGTCTGCTCAACACTTCTCCGAGAAAGCCTACCAGATATTTTTAAATCACAAATTTGCTTGTTTACCTTCCCATTAAAACAGTTCTAGACAGGCGTTTAGCCCAGTGGTGAAGACACTGAATGAGATGCCTATGTCCTACATTGGAGTACCCAACTCTGGCTCCTGACTCCAGCTTTTGCCAATGCAGATCCTAGGAGGCCGTGGTGATGGATCAAGCAATCGAGGTCCTGCCACCTGCATGGAACACCTTGATTGAGTTCCCGGCTTCTGACTTAAACCTGGCCCAGGCCATTGTGAGCACTAAGGAGTGAGCCATAGATGGGAACGCTCTCCTCTCTGTCTCTTTGACTCTCAAATACATGAAGAATTGCAAAACCTGCACAATGCTAGTAGGATAGGGACTTCTGAAACCCTTGATGCATATTAGGAGCTGAATGAACGAATGGATGGAGGGATGGATGGAAATCTCCAATTTGGAGCTCTCTGGGATTTGGGGGACTAACATCTATGCTTTCCAGTAGAGTGGCTCTGGGACTCCATTCCCCTTTCCTGTGACATCTGACCCCTACATTTGCTCTGAACACACAGAGCTCTATGCTGCTGGAGGAGACTCCAGCCTCTTCAGGAGTTTGTGGAAGCTCAGTGTTTTTGTTTGGTCTCTCAGCATTTGTGAAAGCAAGACACCCTGGGGAGGGCATAGCTTCCAAGCTTCAGAATAGTGCTTCGCAGAGACTCCCTTGGGCAGGCTGGTGACAGAACAGCCTACTGAGGTTTTTTGCTATTTCTGTGCTTCTTAGCAGTTGATGAAACCTTTCCAGGGCAAGATCTTTGGGGAGAGTGGCCCTGTGGCTTCTCTGAGGTTACTCTGACGGCCAAGCTTCTGAGTACGGACTTGGGGTCGGGGAGGAGGTGTTGGGAGGACAAGTGGAGCTGGCTTAGTAGCTTGCTGGCTGCCTGCTGGAGTAGGAATGGTGACAGACCTGGTTCATTCCCTGAGTAGGTGAGGCACATAAGCCTTATTGGATTTTTGGTGAAGGCTAAGATGAGAGACAATCACAGAAGCTTCAAAGCCGGTCTGTGAGGGAGGCAGGCACGGTACTCAGGGTGGCTGCTATCTGAAGCAGCTGATCTGCTGAGTCCCATGTGCTGGGCTCACCCCCAGAGCTGCTCCTTGGGGTGTCAGACTGGCTAAATTTTGGTTCCAAGTTCTCACATGCAGCAGGGTTACCAAATGCCTGGGTTTGAACTGGACTCTGGTTTTTAAACTTAGTATCTAGAGGAAAATATACTGAATATGTAAAGATTTGTCTGCCTCCTTTTAATTTTCAAGTCACATAAGGATCTTATTACAGCAGGATGTGACTTGGTGCCTTCAAATGCAAAATATGAGCTGCAGTGGTAGTGGCTGTCAGTGCGTCCTCTGTCTTTGTCTTTCTGGTTTGATGTGCACTTTTTGTTATATCAAATGTGCCTGGTATATTTTTGGTTGGGAACCATCTGTCACCTCTAATGGGGAAGCCATAGAAACCCTACAGCAAATTCTTCTCATATTCACTTTCTGGCTGGTAATAGGATGTGATGAATTCCAGATGTTGATATTTGTGCTTACAGTGCTTTGATAAGAACACCCTCCATGCACCTTCATCAAATAATGATAATGTTGATTATTGGTTAATTATTGGTGGGGAATAAGGAGATGGATGAAAGAGTAATGTATTCTGCTGTGTCTCCTTCAGTGGGGTGGGGAAAATCCCTGGGCCTGGAAGTTAGAAGAACTGAGGAGCCCTGCCTGCAGGTGGAGATCTGTCAGAGATGCTGAACCCTTGATTTAGGGCGTGAGTGAGGTTAGCCCCAGAGAGAGCCCTTTGGAGGCTGGAGAATAGGGCAAGCTAGGCGTGGACCGAGAGAGGGGATAATACATTCCCTCAGCAGGGAAATGAGGCGTGGATGGACTGTAGCTGAACCCCTTCAACCCTAAGGCGAAGGGAACTTCAAGGATAAACCGCCCTCCCCCTCCCCCGTCCACCTTCCCTCTTTTCCTTCCTTCCATCTGTTAATCAATTAAAACTCAGAAACTGTCCAAGGAAACTCACTTTATTTGAGATTTTGGGAATTGTTATCTGGGGAACACAGACTCAGTAGCTCCTAGGAAGCCCAGATGGTGCTGGGCTTATAAAGGGAAAGAGAAGTGGAAGACAAAGGAGATTCAGGCAGCTTTCCCAAGTCGTTTGCCAGGAAGGTGATTGGTGCAGAGAAGCTAACCTAACTCTAGATTACACCTCACTGGGCTATACATGGTTGACAGCTAGGGCTATCTTTAGGTTAAAGGTTCATTTGTGACAGTTGTAGCTGTGACATTCATTGAAGAATGTTGATGGATTTTATAGACTTGGCCTACTTCAAAAGTTCACATTTTCAAGCTCAGTTTAAAGATTTATATTCTTGGGCAGCAGCTGGGAACATGAGTAAGTCCTGATCCCCTAATAGTCTATTCAATGTTATGCTCATCCAGTGTTATTTTTTATCATGATTTTTTTCTGGATTTCTCCCTCCCTTCCCTCTTTCTCTCTCTCCCTTCCCCTCCCTCCCTCCTTCTCCCTTCCCTCCTTCCTCTCTCTCTCCCTCTCTTTTCCTCCCTCCCTCCCTCCCTTCCTCTCTCTCCCTCCCTCCCTTTTCCTCCCTCCCTCTCTTTCTTCCTTCCTCCCTCCTTCCCTCCCTCCCTCCTTTCCCCTCCCTCCCTCCCTTCCCCTTCCTTCCTTCCTCCCTCCCTCCCTCCCTTCCTTCCTTCCTTCCCTAGAGACTTGGAAGAACACCCTGAAGTTGCACAGCTGATTGGTGACAGTCAGCAGAAAGCTGGCTGTGTCTCTGGGGAGGTGTGAGTAGGGATGGGTGAGAGGGTGGCACAAGGAAGCTGCTGAGAGTGGTATTTGGATGTGGTGGAGAACGCTGGGGCAGAAGGGGAGCAGGGGCCTGGAGATGAGCAGTGGTGATGCTTCCTTCTGACATCCTGGCCTCCTTTAGGGTCTGGGTTTCTTAGAAAAAAGACAACATTTTTTGCTGGTGGTATCGTGGGACATTTTCTTTAGAAGGGAAAAGTAAGCAACTCTGCAGGGAAGATGAATATGACTTCTCAAGACAGGCTCAAAGGAGTATGTTTCGACATGGGTTTATGCAGACCGCAGGGACTGCATGTCTAACAGCATGAGTCAGGAGCCTACTGGGCTGGATGGTGATGGTCTCCACCCCACCGCAAAAGAGCTGCATCCATATCTGAATCCATGCAACTGTGCATGAGACTTCATTCAGAAAAAGGGTCTCTGCAGATCTGGCCAGCATAAGGATCTCAAGACAAGATTATTCTGGATTTAGGGTGGGTCCTAAATCCAAAGACAGATGTCCTTGTAAGAGAAAGGCAGGGGAGGGTTTGAGACCAAGATACACAGAAGAAGGCTGAGTGAAGATACAGACAGAGATGGAGTGACAACACAAGAGCGTCAGTAGCCAGCAGAAGCTGGGAGAGACTAGAAGCATCCTCATCCACAGCCTTCACAGCACGGCCTGCCGGCACAGTCACCTTGGATTTCTGACTTCCGGAACATTAGAGAATAACTTTCTATTGTCTCAAGGCACAAGTTTGTGGTTATTTGCTATGACAGCCCTAGGAAATGAACACTGGTTTTATTTCCTCCCACTGTTGTTTCCCATGAACCCTTAGCTTCTTTCTGTTTCCTCTAGGTTTCAGCACCACCTATCTCAGTCAAACCCTCTCTGATCGTTCAGATGTTCTGGGGTAAAGACCCAGCATCGTGGTGCAGTGGGATAAATCCCCACCTGCGATGCTGGCATTCCACAAGAGCACCAGTTCAAGTCCCAGCTGCTCCACTTCTGATCCAGCTCCCTGCTAATGTGCCTGGGAAGGCAATGGAAGATGGCCCAAGTACTTGAACCCTTGCCACCCATGTGGGAGACCTGAATGGAGTTCTAGGCTTCTGGCTGGCCCAGCCCTGGCTGTGGAGGCCATTTGGGGAGTGAACCAGCAGATGGAAGATCTCTGTGTCTTCTTACCTCTCTGTAAACTCTGCTTTTCAAATAAATACATAATTTTTTTAAGGATCCAGCATCTCAGGGAGCAGCAATGAGTAGTGGTTAAGAGTGCAGATTCTGTACTACACAGTGGTAAAAACAATGAAATCCGGTCATTTGCAACAAAATGGAGGAATCTGGAACACATCATGCTGAGTGAACTAAGCCAGTCCCAAAGGGATAAATATCATATGTTCTCCCTGATCTGTGACAACTAACTGAGCACCTAAAAGGAAACCTGTAGAAGTGAAACGGACACTATGAGAAACAATGACTTGATCAGCCCTTGTCCTGACTATCGAGGAACAGCTTACTATTTTATTCTTTTTAGTATTTTTTTCTACTTAATACCATTGGTTGAATTCTTTAATTAACACACAATTATTCTTAGGTGTTTAAAGTTAACTGAAAATTGATCCCTGTTAAATATAAGAGTGGGAATAAGAGAGGGAGGAGATGCACAGTTTGGCACACGCTCACTCAGACTTACCCCTAATGGCAGAGCTAGAAACGTGCCCTGGACTCCAAATCCTATTAAGTTGGCAGGTACCAATGCCATCTTACTAGTTAAAGTGATCAGTTTAAGTTCATAATTGATCATAAAGATAGGATTAATTGTCAAAGGGATCACATAAATAAGACCAGTGTCAGCTAATAATAATTGATAGAATTAAAAAGGAGAAAACCATCCAACATGGGAAGCGGGCTACACAGCAGATCCATAGAATGGCAGATGTCCTAAACAGCACTCTGGCCTCAGAATCAGCCCTTAAGGCATTCGGGTCAGGCTAAAAAGCCCATGAGAGTTTCTCAGGCATGGAAAACCAAGACACTGTGGCAAAAAATGACCTAAATGAAAGATCTCTGTGAGTGAGATCCCAGTGGAAAGAACAGGCCAAAGAAGGAGGTACCTTTCTCTGAAGGGAAGAGAGAACTTCCACTTTGATTATGGCCTTGTCTAAATAAGGTCAGAGTTTGTGAACTCAAAAGGCTTCCATAGCCTTGGCAGCTCATGACAAGAGCCTCGGGTGATTACTGACATCATAAATAAGAGTGTCAGTTGTTAAATCAACAAGAGGAGTCACTGTGCACTTACTCCCCATGAAGGATCTCTGTCCTTAATGTGTTGCACTATGTGAATTAATGGTAAAACTAGTACTCAAACAGTACTTTATACTGTGTGTGTCTGTGTGGGTGCAATCTGTTGAAATCTTTACTTAGTACTAAGTTGATCTTCTGTATATAAAGATAATTAAAAATGAATCTTAATGAAGAATGGGATGGGAGAGGAAGTAGGAGATGGGATGGTTTGTGGGTGGGAGGGTGGTTATGGGGGAGGGGAAAGCCACTATAATCCAAAAATTGTTTAAAAAAAAAAAAAGAGTGCGGATTCTGGAGCCAGCATTCTTGCATAATGAGATAAGCTGCTACCTGCAATGCCGGCATTCCATATGGGTACCAGCTTGGTACTGGGCCAGGCCAAAGCCAAGAGCTGAGAACTCAATGTGGGTTTCCCACATGTGAGGCAGGGACCCAACTACTTGAACCATCCCCTGCTGCCTCCCAGGGTCTGCATTAGCAGGAGATTGGAGTCAAGAGCTGTAACTGGGTACTAAGCCCAGGTACTCTGATATGGGACATGAGCAACTTAATTGCTTGGTGAAACACCCACACCCTGATTGAAACATTTTTTAGAGTAAAAAGGAGGAGATACTTAGAGTGGGACTTGTGAGGCCAGTGGAAGATGTGAAGGGAACCAGGGCAAGAACCCACATTTTACAGGCAGGGAATGGATGACAGCATTAGGTTCCTACTCATCCATCAGAAAGCCATGAAAGGCCTTTAGGTGTTGAGATGACTCACTGGGATGTTCAAAAGCAGCTGGTAGAAGAATAACAGGAAAACACACCTGCATGTGTGGGTATTTGCTCATTCCAGCCTTTCTTCTTTAAGATAATGGCATGGCACTTCTCCCAAATTGAAGGATGAAGAAGTTCCTATTTGTCTACATGGTTTATTCCTTTCTGTTTGAATACTGAACCATCCCAACCCTAATAGCTATTTCTATGGCAGGAAGGTTTGTGTCCCCTTAAAATTCCTATGTTGAAATTCTTACCCCCAAAGTGATGGGAGCAGGAGGTAGGGCTTTTGGGAGGTGCTGTGGTTTGGATGCACCCCCAATGTGTGTTAGAAGCAACTCCAAATTAACAGTGTAGGTAGTCGGGGCATACTGCAGGATATTTAAGATTAATACTGATTATAAAAGAGTTTGCATTGTGAGTTCCATCCTCTGTTCTCTCTTGCCTTCTCAGCTTTCTGCCATGACATGACACAGCAGGAAGGCCCTCGCTAGGTGCCAGCACCTTAATCTTGGACTCCTACAGCCTCCTGAATGGTGAGAGACACATTTCTGTTGTCTGTAAGGTACCTGCTGTATGATTTCTTTTTTGGCATAACTGTGAGAATGTGCTAAGACATCCATTAAGAAACGGAGAGGCAAAGAGCATGGGGCATTCTAAAAGAGGGGCTAACGCCGAGACAAAGAAGGGAGTGGGCCGAGTGCGAGAGTGAGTGAGGCCGCCCTGAGAACACCCTCGTCCCAGTGTGGCATCAGGCAGGTTCATGTACCAGAAGGACACAGGTGACCTTCAGGGACAGCTTGTCCTCCAGTTCAGGGCTGGGCAGACAGGGAATACTCTGCCCCTGCTTTTCCACTGGGCTTTAGGCCCAGGGAAGGGCAGGCATTGTGGCATGATGACTTGAGCTGCTGCCTGCAATGCCAGCATCCCAAATGGTTACTGGTTTGTGTGCCAGCTGCTCCACTTCTGATCCAGCTCCCTGCTAATGGCCTGGGAAAAACAGCAGAATGTGGCCCAAGCACTTGGAAGACCTGGAAGAAACTCCAGGCTCCTGGTTTTGGCCTATCCCAGACCCAGCCATTGTGGCCATTTGGGGAGTGAACCAGCAGATGGAAGATCTCTGTCTCTCTCTTTCTCTCTGTAACTCAGACTTTCAAATAAATAAATAAATAAATCTAAAAAGGAGGCTCAATAGGCTAATCCTCCACCTGCGGCGCCAGCACCCCGGGTTATAGTCCCGGTCAGAGCTCTGGATTCTGTCCCGGTTGCCTCTCTTCCAGCCCAGCTCTCTGCTGTGGCCAGGGAGTGCAGTGGAGGATGGCCCAAGTCCTTGGGCCCTGCACCCCATGGTTTACTCACAGGGGTAAACAATGTTATCCTTGCTTTACAGGTGGGCCTAGGGTGAGGTTATTAACAAATGCTTTCCACTGTGATCCCAGGAAAGGCTGTATCTAAGACCAGTTTGCAGAATCATCTTAAAGAATCAAGAGGAAGAATTGCTTCTGTTTAATGAACACCTAGTCTCCCCTACGGTTATCCCATCTTATCGAGGAGGAAGTTAACAACCGGAGAGTTGAAGTGAACTGCGCAAGGTCGCACAGATCAAGGGGCAGAGCCAGGACTCAGAAGCCGTGCTGCTTCCTGGATCCCCGAGCTGCCTCCTGAAGCCTCTGGCAGGCTGGCCTCTGCATTGCTGCTGCACCCGGGAAACCCAGCTTCCCCTCCTCGAGTCCTGGGTCTCATCACCACCTCCCTTCCCTGGCGGCTCCTCTCAACGCCTCTGTCAGGCTTCTGCCCTTCTCCCTGGCACCCAGGTTCAAGACTTGAATACTTTTTCTCCTCCTTCCCTCTCTTCCAGTTACTACTTCCTGTCTGTTCTCCAATGCACTGCTTTCCTCTGCCTTTCTCCAGTTCCACTGCCATCACTCTAGAGCTTTGTAGCCTGAATCCTTGTAAATTCTTGCCACCTTCAGCTTCTCCATGTCATCCACCCTGCACTCAATAGAAGCTTAATCTTCCAAAAAGATTTTTGCTGTCACTTTTGACTTTAAAACCTATGAAGACTGAGCAGCTTATCTAAGGCCCTCCCCCACCGAGCTTACAGATTCATTGTTGAAAATAATGAATTACGGGACCAGTGCCGTGGCACACTGGGTTAATCCTCTGCCTGTGGCGCTGGCATCACATATGGGCGCCGGTTCTATTCCCGGTTGCTCCTCTTCCAGTCCGGCTCTCTGCTATGGCCTGGGATAACAGTGGGGGATGGCCCAAGTGCTTGGGCCCCTGCAACCTCATGGGAGACCAGGAAGAAAGCACCTGGTTCTTGGCTTCAGATCAGCGCAGCTCTGGCCATTGTGGCCATTTGGGGAGTGAACCAATGGAAGGATGACCTTTCTCTCTGCCTGTCTCTCTCACTGTCTAACTCTACCTGTCAAATAAATAAAAATTAAAAAAATCATTTTAAAAGGAAAATAATGAATTACAGCAAGCCCTTTTTTGTTTTAAAACCACTAATAGCTAAGTGTTCTTGGCATTCTACTGAATATTTGGACCCTAACCGAAACACAAATGGATGGCCTTCAACATAATGTTGGTTTTGGTAAAAATCAGTGCATTTGGACATGGACACGTGCTCTAATTTCATGTAATGCAACACTTTTCATGTTTATTGCTTCCTTTCTTAGAAATCAATTTCTGTTTTCCATAATGATGATTTTTGTAATGTTCAATTTCTAGCTCTCAGAAGTGTCTATCATATGCCTTCCTGGCTGTTCCAGGACAGGGTTGCTTTTCATTTTATATTCCAGTTGTGATAAGATTTCTAACCTAGTACAATCATATATACTTACTTGTATCTGCTAGGTGCATAAAATAGGACCATTATTTCTATGACAAATCTATAATAAGTGTTAATATAAAAAGGAATCTTAAGCAGATTCAGAAAGTATATAAATACTGAATATATTACTACCCACCTCCCTTTGCAACCCTTGCAAAAGATTACTTGTTGGATTATGCTGAGAATTCTCTAGCTTCGCATGGAAGACCAGGAAGAGGCACCTGGCTCCTGGCTTCGGATTGGCTGGCTGTTGCGGCCAGTTGGGGAATGAACCAACAGAGGGAAGACCTTTCTCTCTTCTCTCTCTCTCTCTCTCTATAACTCTGTCAAATAAATAAATAAAATCTTTAAAAAAATAGATATGCTCTTTATCTCTGTTGTAATACTGAACTTTACTTCACCAGTTGTGAAACTAATTTCTGCACAAAGTACAAAAATTATCATGGCTTTAAGCATTATTTTCTGGCAAAATGCCCTTGTCTGTGTTGGAGTGACCCCAAGTAATGTACTAGTATGAGCAATTACTTTCACTCATTCCTGTCTCAGATGCTCTGAAAGCCCCCCCTTTTTGACTTCTTGGACTGGATCCCAGCTTGGAGTGTGTGTTAGTCAGAGTTATTTAGTCATTCTAATTAACATTAGCCACTGTAACTAACAACCTTTAAATCTCAGCATCTCATCAACATAAAATTCATGTTGATGGTGGTCGTGTTACTTTGTTGGGCAGCTCCAGTCCAGGTGGTGACTCAGAGATTCAACCAGGCTCCTTATATTTTGTGATTATGCCAGGGTCTCAGGTGGAACATTTGGTGTAGCACTTGGCTGGTGTCTGGAAGTGCACGCGTCACTTTCTATCACGTCTTATTTGTCAGAACTTGCATGACTGGCCCACTTACAGCAGTGCTGAGGGAATGTTCAAGAACACACAGATCTGGGAAAGAACTACTAACTTCTTTTCTGTTTTTAAAAAGATTTATTTATTTTGAAAGTCAGACTTAGAGAGAAAGATTGATCTTCCATCTGCTGGATCACTCCCTAGATGGCCACAATGGCTAGGGCTGGGCCAAGGTGAAACCAGGAGCCAAGAGCTTCTTCCAGGTCTCCCACAAGGGTGGCAGGGGCCCAAACGCATGGGCCATTGAAGACTACGAAAGTCTAAAGCAGAGCAGACAAGTTTGCCTCTGGGATGGATTGAAGAACTGGATATCATAAAAGTAGGAAGCCTTGGGAGCTAAGGTGGGAAGATCTCACCTTGTAAGTCTTTAGAAGGCTGAATTCCCAGAAGCTTAGAATAGGAGTCCAGAGACCTGAACTGCTTGTCTAATCCATAGCTCCGAGGGCCAAATGAGATCTACCTAAAGGTTTTGGTAACCTTATTTTATTTCATTATAAATACAAAACTCACGAACAGGGAGAATGGCAAGATACAATATTTGTGCTGAGAAGATGGGATCAAGTAGTAATTGGACTTCAATGGCCGCCGCGGCCGGTGTGCTGCTGCCGGCGCACTGCGCTGATCCAAAGGTAGGAGCCAGGTGCTTCTCCTGGTCTCCCATGGGGTGCAGGGCCCAAGCACTTGGGCCATCCTCCACTGCACTCCCTGGCCACAGCAGAGAGCTGGCCTGGAAGAGGGGCAACTGGGACAGAACCCGGTGTGCCGGCACCGCAAGGCGGAGGATTAGCCTAGTGAGCCGCGGTGCCAGCCGCAATCATACTGTTTTGAATCCTTCCGGTTTCAATTCACTAAAGTTGCCCTTCCCTTACTTTAATGAGTCTAAAAGAACCACCTGGTTATCTTGTTAAACTGCAGATTGGGGTTCAGAAGGGCCTGAGGTCTGCGTTTTTAACCAGCTCCCAGGTGATGCTCAGCTGCTGCTCTAAGGCCCATGCTGAGTAGCGACGCATCAAAGTAGAACAAAACAGGGCATTAGCAAAGAGCACGGGCGAGGGAAAGGTAGTTATGAATGTTTTTGACTCATTTTTGATTCATATCCAGTTTTAGTACTTAGGTGAACACTCACACAACGTAACATAATGTACAAAAGCAAATATTTGGGAATGAGTAAGACTTGAGTGTAAATCCTGGCACTGTCATTTATGGGCTGTGTGGCTTTGAATGAGTAATGCAGTTTTCTGGGTCTCTGATTCTTCTTTTGTTAAGAAAGGTGAATAATATCCCCATCAAATGTGAGATTTAAATGAAAGTCTTGGTAGAATGCGGCCTGGAAATGGCACTGAGCAGTGGAGATGGTTATTTTTAGCTCACTTTCGATATCAAGGAAATTATCCCATGATTGGCATATAGAAGAATTCCTGATCTTGGCCCCAGATTGGAAAAATAACGATGTGTCTGACCTGGGTGTTACCTGTTCCTTCTGGATTTGAACACCACAGTTAACTTTTCCGTCAGCGGGAGACAACATGAGGTTTTGTTTTGAGTTCTAGGGTAGAGTTAAGTGGAAGCATCTAAGAATTTTGGACTTTGTCTCCTCCAAAGGCTGCTGGGAATGGCAGAAATCTTTCATACACAGTATTTGACTGGCTTTTATATCTCTGGACAAAGTCACAGGGACCCCCTTTCTGGGGCCACATCAAACACACTTAGTGGTGTGTATATAAGACTTCATGCACTCTCCCTTTGAGTTTTATAGTCTAATTATCTAATTTAAAATTTTTATGTTTGATTTTTGAGTAATACACACATTTAAAAAAACTCCCTCAATCCTAGTTCTAGCTCCTCTCATCCCACTTCCTTAAAGTAACCTTGGTTATGAGTTTGATCTTTCTTCAAGTTTGACAATATGTTTTTGTAGTCTGAGACTTTGTAAACTCTTGAAAGCGTAGGTTATGACTGTAAGTTTTTGTTCCATTATTTGCTTCTTTTCCATCTAAGTGCTTTTCCAGAGCAATCTCAGGATTGATTTTCCACTAACAATGATAACCTTAGAATTTCTGTCTTTAGCCTTAATCTCTCTTGAGCTCTGGGACTACGTATCCATGTCTTCCCTGGACATTTCCATCAAGAAATCTCACAGGTGCCTCAAGCTCAGTTTTTCTGAGTCTGAACTTCTAAGCTTCCCTTGCACCTGTTCCTCCTCCTGGTTTCCCCCTCACAGCCAGACACACTGATGTACCCAACCACCCAAGCCAAAAGGAAATTGAAGCAAAAAATATATATGCAGTGATATTGACTACATAGAGAAAGTAAATACTGTTATGAATCTGACTACATTTTAAAAAATGGGGATAGTGCTTAGTGTGAAGCATCATATAATTCATAGATGGCAGAGAGTACATTAGAGGTTACCAGGGACTTGAAGGTGGGTGTTGGAAGTTGTTGCTCAATGGTGACAGACTTCCTTTCCTTTCCTTTCCTTTCCTTTCCTTTCCTTTCCTTTCCTTTCCTTTCCTTTCCTTTCCTTTCCTTTCCTTTCCTTTCCTTTCCTTTCCTTTTCTTTTTGACAGGCAGAGTTAGACAGTGAGGGAGAGAGAAAGAGAGAGAGACAGAGAGAAAGGTCTTCCTTTTTCTGTTGGTTCACCCCCCAAGTGGCTGTGTTGCGGCCTGCGCGTTGCGGCCAGAGCGCTGTGCTGATCCAAAGGTAGGAGCCAGGTGCTTCTCCTGGTCTCCCATGGGGTGCAGGGCCCAAGCACTTGGACCATCCTCCACTGCCTTCCCGGGCCACAGCAGAGAGCTGGCCTGGAAGAGGAGCAACCGGGACAGAATCCGGCACCCCAACCGGGACTAGAACCCAGGGTGCCGGCGCCGCAGGCAGAGGATTAGCCTAGTGAGCTGTGGCACTGGCCCAGAGTTTCTTTTCTAAGATGATGGAAAAATTTTGGAAATAGTGGTGATGATTGCACAACTAGGTGAATTGCAAGTCATGCTATGGAATTGTGCATTTAGAATGATCAAAATGGCAAATTTTGTATATTTTTTTCCAATTGTTTAAACATAAATAATGGGGAAAGTCCTAAAAAATAGGAGACTTCTCTTAAACTTATGTTAAAATAATATTAAATGTTGGCAAAGTCGGTGAAACTCATATACTGAAAATTGGTACAGTCATTTGGGAAAACAGTGACAAGTGCCTTGGAAGTACTCATTTACTTTGCTCCCTGATTTTTCTAGGATTCCAACCTAAGGAAATAATCCAAAACACAAGGGAAATGATACTCATGTAGATGTTCCCTTTCGCTAATAAGAGAGAGAAAAGGAAGCAATTTTATCATTAGTAGATCACATTTATTGAGTGTTTACTATCCATTAGGCTCAGGGCTGAGTGCTTTACATATATTAGCTCATTTTCTTCTTACAGGAAACTTGCATTTAATATCATTACTACGCCCATTTTTGAAAGCAAGAAATTAATGTCTAGTGAATTTAAATATCTTGCGCAAGATCATGTGGCTAGAAATTGCAGAGTGGGATCTGAACCCAGGTTTGGTTTTACCACCTGTCAACTTCTCTGCTAACCTTAGGAAGCGCTCATTTGAGTTACCGCTGTAGTCCACCTAGTGAAGCACTATGCCACTGCTAGACAGAAGGGTGTGAAGACTGTGTAGCAGCATGAAAATAGAATTCATTCACTTACCCAGCAAATACTGGTTACTGAATATATTCATGGGCTGATTGAATAAAATATTTTAAACAAACAAACAAAGCAGCATGGAAAAATATTGTGCTAAGTAAAATATATACTGTATAATATATGTAGGAGGCTGGTGCTGTGGCTCACTAGGCTAATCCTCCACCTGCAGCGCTGGCACCTTGGGTTCTAGTCCCGGTCAGGGCGCTGGATTCTGTCCCAGTTGCCCCTCTTCCTGTCTAGCTCTCTGCTGTGGCCCGGGAAGTCAGTGGAGGATGGTCCAAGTGCTTGGGCCCTGCACCCACATGGGAGACCAGGAGGAAGCACCTGGCTCCTGGCTTCGGATTGGCGCAGTGCTGGCTGTAGCGGCCATTTTGGGGGTGAACCAAAGGAAGGAAGACCTTTCTCTCTGTCTCTGTCTCTCTCTCTCACTAACTCTGCCTGTCAAAAAAATATGTAGGAAAAAGTATGAAGGAAAAATATGAAGGAAGTACAGCAAATCATTAACCCTGTAAACTTGCTCCTATTAGAATGCTGGAAGCATGACTTTCTTTCTCAAATTTCCTACTTTTAAATAATGAGATCTCGGCTCTTAAAATTGTTTTTAACTTTTCATTATGGGAAGTTGAGAGAATGGTAGAATAAGCACCCACCCACTCACCATCCTTCTTTGGCCATAACTTAGAACCAGTCTCACGTTGTAGTACCCCCACTCTGATTCTTCGATCCCCTAAGTTGTTTTGAAGTAAATCCTGGAGAGCCTATCATTTTTACCTGCAAATATTTTAGTATGTATCTTACAAAGATAAGCCGTTTAAAAATTGTGGGGAGCAATCCGGACTGGACTGAGTTACTGGAATTAAGACTTATTCTATGCATCTGCTCTCCCACAATATGGCGCTGGGAGAGAAGTAAACAGCTTCCGCACAGCTGCCTCCAGTTCAACCAATAAACTGTAGGACTTGCTACTGATTGGAGGAGAGCAGCGTACTCGGCGTGTGGGCAGCCGAGTTAGGATTGGCAGAGGAGGACTATAAAGGAGGAGAGAGACAACATGCACCAGGGAACATCTAAGGGGAACATCTAAGGGAACCTGTGCAGCCCCTGAAGAGAGCCGGCCGGCGGTGTGCCGCTCCCCTGCGGAAGTGGGGAATGTGGCCAGGGGGAACTGCCCTTCCACGGAGGTGGAAGGGATAGTAGCCAACCCGGGAAGAACCAGCAGCAAACCCGGGGAGGGCCGAGCAGACGAAAGAACAGCGCAGGGTCCTGTGTCGTTCCTCCACGAAGAGGGGGAGCGACAAAAAATAACTATCATTCCACTGTCTAAATGATTAATAATTCATTAAGATTACCAGATATTTACTGCTCAGAGTCATCCTATTGTGTCATAATTTGGATCAAGATCCAAATAGTCTGTACCTTGCAACACTATGACACATTTTAAAATCTCTTTTGATTGATAAGGTTTCTCTTCCTCTTTCATTCCCTCTTTGTAATGTATCTGTTATATAAGTAGGGTCATTTGTTTGTAGTTTCCTGTGTTTTGGATTTTGCTGATTACGTGCCTCTAGTGTCACTGACTTTGTTCTTCTGTAGCCTGCATTTACTGTAATTTAGTAGCTAGAAATAAAGAGTCAGAGTGCATTTGTTTTGGTTAAGAACATTTTCTCGATGGTATGCTGCACTCCCGTCAGCAGACACCTAGCATTTGGTTAGCATTATGTGCCATTTT
The DNA here is from genome assembly GCF_964237555.1 of Oryctolagus cuniculus. Lineage (NCBI taxonomy): Eukaryota > Metazoa > Chordata > Mammalia > Lagomorpha > Leporidae > Oryctolagus > Oryctolagus cuniculus. The sequence continues at coordinate 105,567,593 of NC_091432.1, read as the reverse complement.
GTGTTGTTAGAGTCATTAGTGCTCATTGTCTGGGTTTGTGCTGTCCAGTAAAAATATGGGGATACATGTTGGGGTGCAGAAGGTTAAGACACTACTTCAACACTTGTATCCCATATCAGAGTGCTTGTTGGAGTCTTGGCTTCTCTGCTTCAGATCCAACTTCCTGCAAATATGGTTGGGAAAGCAGTGGATGATGGCTCAAGCACTTGAGTCCCTGCCACCTATGTGGGAGACCTGGATGGAGCTCCAGGCTCCTGGCTTCTGTGGGCCTTTGAGGGAGGGAACCAGTGGATGGAAGATTTCTCTCTATCACTCAGCTTTTAAATAAATAGATATTTATGGGACCAGTACTGTGGTGTAGCACATAAAGCCACTGCCTGTAGTGCCAGCATCCCATATGGGTGCCGGTTCGAGTCCTGGTTGCTCCACCTCCAATACAGCTCTCTGCTATGGCCTGGGAAAGCAGTAGAAGATGGCCAAGGTCCTTGGGCCCCTGCACCGAGTGGGAGATCCAGAGGATCCAGTGGGAGATCTTGGCTTTGGATTGGTATAGCTCTGACTGTTGTGGCCATCTGGGGAGTGGACTAGCAGGTGGAAGACCTCTCTCTCTCTGCCTCTTTGTAACTCTGCCTTTCCAATAAAATAAATAAATCTTTAAAAATAAATCTGTCTATCTATCTATCTATCTATCTATCTATCTATCTATCTAATGTAAACTAGTAGCCATTCTCAAAGATAAAATCAGAGCACGCTAAATATTTTAATTTATTGTACATAAAAAAATCAGTTTGCAAAGCTGGAAGGACATTTCAAACCGAAAATGGTGAGAGGTTCAGTTCATGGCAGGGATAGTCCTGCTTGTACAGCAAAAGTGAGAAAAGGCAGTGGTCACTGTGAGACTGGCTGGTAGAAGCTTATGTTCCTGTAGGACAAGCAGTGTGTGTGTGAGCTGCTGTGGTCTGCAGCTGATGGAATCAGACTCAAGAAAGAAAAACTGCAATTTCATTTATGGGTAGAGCCAGCATCTCAAGGAAACCAAATTCAGGACCAGGTTTCTACTTCAGTCTTTTGATCTTACCTTTGTATTTCCTTTCTTCCATGCTGAAACACTGATTCTCAGTGACTGCAATAAAATTATCCATTTAATTTATTCCACAACAGTCTCAGAATATGCCAACACTTCTACCAGTAATATGATTATTGAAAACCTTTATTTAAAAGATTTATTTATTTACTTGAAAGAGTTACACAGAGAAGCAGAGGCAGAGAGAGAGGGAGAGAGAGAGAGAGAGAGGTCTTCCATCCACTGGTTCACTCCCGATTTGGCTGCAACTGCTGGAGCTGTGCCAATCCGAAGCCAGAAGTGATGAGCTTCTTCAGTGACTCCCACGTGGGTGCAGGAACCCAAGTCCCTCCTCGGGTCTGGTGCTGTGGCGTAGTGGGTAAAGCTACCATCTGCAGTGCCAGCGTCCCATATGGGTACTGATTCGAGACCCAGCTGCTCCACTTCTGATCCAGCTCTCTACTATGGCCTGGGAAAGTAGCAGAAGATGGCCCAAGTCTTTGGGCCCTGCACCCGCATGGAGACCAGAAGAAGCACCTGGCTCCTGCCTTCGGATCTGTGCAGCGCGCCGGCCGGAGCAGTCACTAGGGGGTGAACCAACGGAAAAGGAAGACCTTTCTCTCTCTCTCTCTCACTGTCCACTCTGTCGAAGAAGAAGAAGAAGGAGAAGGAGAAGAAGAAGAAGAAGAGGAGGAGGAGGAGGAGGAAGAAGAGGAAGAGGAAGAAGAGGAAGAGGAGGAAGAAGAGGAAGAGGAAGAGGAGGAAGAGGAGGAGGAGGAGTAGGAAGAGGAGGAGGAGGAAGAGGAGGAGGAAGAGGAGGAGGAGGAAGAGGAGGAAGAGGAGGAAGAGGAGGAGGAGGAGGAAGAGGAAGAGGAAGAAGAAAGAAGAAGAAAGAAGAAAGAAGAAAGAAGAAAGAAGAAAGAAGAAAGAAGAAAGAAGAAGAAGAAGAAGAAGAAGAAGAAGAAGAAAAGAATGACCTGGAAAGCACTCAGAAGTTGCAGGTTTCTAGGCCCCATCTTTAGCGATTTGGATTCTTTATTGTGCTCAGGGCTGTGTATTTTAAACATGCTTCTCAAGTGATTCTGAAGCAAGTGGTCCGTGGCCATACTTTGTAAGGCACTGCTCTAGAGAGATGATTTGGTGGGTGTGAAAGATTGTAAAGGGAAAATTGTTGAAGAGTGGTGGGTTAATGAAGAAATGGGAACTGCAAGTATAACTCTTTTGGACAGTTTGACAGTGGAAGGAAGAGAAAAAGACAAGGAGAATGATTGGAAAAGGTGGTGGAGTTAAAAGAGTTTTTGAGATTGGGAAGCCCGAGCTTGTTCATAGGCAGCAAGGAAGCAGCTGGTGGAGAGAAGAGAGAGACGGGGGATTTGAGCCTGGAACTCCATCTGGGTCTCTTTGTGGTTAGCAGGAGTCCAAGCACTTGGGCCACCCTCTCCTATTTTCCCGGGTGCATTAGCAGGGAAATGGATTGAAAACAGGGTAGCTGGGACTTGAACCAGGCACTCCTATATAGGAAGACAATATCATAATGGTGGCTTAACCCACTGTACTGCCGCACTGACTCTAATTTTTTTAAAGTCAGATGTACACTAAAGATAATTTATAGAACTAGGATTAAGAGCATAGTCCAATACCTTTTCATTACCTTATTATTATTTTTGAAAGATTTATTTATTTGAAAGGTGGAGTTATAGAGAGGCAGAGGCAGAGTTCACTCCCCAAATGGCCGCAACAGCTGGAGCTGAGCTGATCTGAAGTCAGGAGCCAGGAGCTTCTTCTGGGTCTCCCACGTGGGTGCAGGGGCCCAAAGAGTTGGGCCATCTTGTACTGCTTTCCCAGGCCACAGCAGAGAGCTGGATCTGAAGAGAAGCAGCCAGGACTAGAACCAGCGCCCATATGGGATGCTGGTGGTACAGACAGTGGCTTTACCTGCTACACCACAGTTCTGGTCCCCTTACTTTTATATTGTGAAATATTTAAGATATGTGGGCAAGAAAAAAATAATAAAACTCTTGTTTCTGCCATCTAGCTTTGTGAAAGATTATCCTTAAGCTACATTTGCTTGGCAAGTCTATTTATATAATATCTAATTTTAATAGATTAAAGGAAAAGTTTGATCACTCAAATAGCTACAGAAAAGCATTTAATAAAATTTGACATTCTTTCAAGATTAAACAAAAAGACTCCTAGTAGATTATTATTAGAGAGGATTTCCTTAACTTGATCAAGGATACTTCTACAAGTTTTACAGCAAATAGCATGTTTAATTGTGCCACTGCACATGTACCAATGCCATCTCACTAGTCCAAGTGATCAACTTCAGTTCACAATTGATCACACTGATAGGTCTAAGAGTCAAAGGGATCACACAAACAAGACTCGTGTCTGCTAATACTAACTGATAGAATCAAAAAGAGAAAGAATGATCCAACATGGGAAGTGGGATACACAGCAGACTCATAGAATGTCCTAAACAGCACTCTGGCCTCAGAATCAACCTTTAAGGCATTCGGATCTGGCTGAAGAACCATGAGAGTATTTTAGGCATGGAAACCCAAGACACTCTGGAAAAAAAAAGAAAGAAGACCTAAATGAAAGGTCTCTGCGAGTGAGATCCCAATGGAAAGAACGGGGCCATCAAAGAAGGAGGTACCTTTCTCTGAAGGGAGGAGAGAACTTCCACTTTGACTATGACCCTGTCTGAATAAGATCGAAGTCGGCGAACCCAAAAGGCTTCCATAGCCTTGGTAACTCATGACTAGAGCCTAGGGAGATTACTGACGCCATAAACAAGAGTGTCAATTTGTTAAGTCAACAACAGGAGTCACTGTGTACTTACTCCTCATGTGGGATCTGTCCTTAATGTGTTGTCCAATGTGAAGTAATGCTATAACTAGTACTGAAACAGTATTTTTACACTTTGTGTTTCTGTGTGGGTGCAAACTGATGAAATCTTTACTTAATATGTACTGAATCGATCTTCTGTATATAAAGATAATTGAAAATGAATCTTGATGTGAATGGAATGGGAGAGGGAGCGGGAGATGGGAGGGGTGCGAGTGGGAGGGAAGTTATGGGGCGGGGGAAGCCATTGTAATCCATAAACTGTACTTTGGAAATTTATATTTACTAAATAAAAAAAAGAAAAAAAACAGTCCAGATAGTAAAAAAAAAAACTATGCCACTGCAGAAGTATTTCCAGTGAAATCAGGAATAAGACAGGCAATTATCATTGATTCTATAGCCAATGAAGTGAAACCAACAAACTAAGAAGTAAAAAATTGGGAAAAGCACATAAACACTCTTTTTTTTTTGGCAGATGATATGATTGTATATAATGAAATTCCAACAGAATCTATAAAATACAAGAATTAATAAACATTTTAGCATGTTTTCTGGATATCAAATCAATATTAAAAGATAGTAGCATCAAACACAAACAACAACCAATCAGAAATATGAGAAAAAATTCCATTCATAGCGCCAATGAATCAGTAAGAGTCCTATACTATCATAAAACCTATCAAAAGATGTGCACGTTTTCTGTGATGAAAACATTTTGAGTAAAAGGTTTAACCTCTTTTGCATTTTGTTTGCTTCTCCTTCTCCCCCTCCCCGCCTTTCTTGTCTAATGGTTTGCATTTCCTCTTTCTAGTCCACTTGTTTTTTTTTTTTTTTTTAAGATTTATTTATTTATTTGAAAGGCAGAGTTACAGAGAAGCAGAGGCAGACAGAGACAGAGAGATCTTCCATCCACTGGTTCATTCCCCAAATGGCCACAATGGGCAGAGCTGGGCTGATCCAAAGCCAGGAGTCAGGGGCTTCTTCTGGGTCTCCCACATGGGTGCAGGGGCCCAAGCACTTGGGCCATCTTCTACTGCTTTCCCAGGCCAAAGCAGAGAGCGGGATCAGAAGTGGAGCAGTGGGGACTTGAACCAGTGACCATATGGGTTGCTGACGCTACAGTCTGCAACTTTACCCGCTATGCCACAGCACCAGCCTCTCTAGTCTGCTTGGTACCTGTTCTAGAATCAGGTCTTGCCATAGCTACCCAGAGTGCCTCCCCCAGGTGACAGTGACTTGTCACAGGTCTCAGGACCTGGCATGAGACATCCCTGAACTGCAGGTGACAAGAGGTGTGCCCTTGGACAGCATTTATCAGTGATATTTTCTAGCTTCCTTTGGCACCCGAGAGAGAAGTAGGTGGTTAAAAAGTCCCATTCCCAACCCCTTGTGTTTTTTTGTTTTGTTTTTAAATTTGTTTATTTGAAAGTCACAGAGAGAGAGAGGAGAGAGAGAGAAGGAGATCAATACTCTACCTGCTAGTTCACTCCCAAGATAGCTGCAATAGCCGGGGCTGGGCCAGGCCAAAGCCAGGAGCTTCTCCCAAGTCTCTCCTGTGGATGGCAGGGACCCAAATACTTTGGCCATCTTCTACTGCTTTTCTCAGCCCATTAGCAGGGAGTTAGAAGTGGAGCAACTGGGACACAAACTGGTGCATATAAGAGATGCTGATGTTGCAGGTGGTGGCTTTGCTTGCTATGCTACAGCGCCGGTCACAGTGCCTTGTTTTGTGTGAAGTGTTTTAAGCTGCTCTCTCCCAAAGCTGAACTCCCAGCTGCCATTCCCTACTCCTGGGCCTGGATCCCAGCAAGCTCACAGCTCCACTCAGGATCACTGTTTCGCGCCTGGTTCTGTTTTTGATCAACGTGATGCCTATCTCATATCTGAACTTGGCTTGGCATTTTGTTGTTTTCACTCTTTACTTCATTGCTGTGTGTTTAAATTGCAAGAGTTATCGACCCCGAACTCACTGCCCATCTTGATCAGAGAGACTCCTTTCCTTTTCTCCGAGAACAAAGGGAGGAAGAGGATGAGAAAAGATGCTCTGTTCACCCAAATGTTTACCAGTGAACACTGATTTTTTGTAAATGTCTCTTTAAAAAATTCCTTTGCAGGGCCAGAGCCGTGGCATACTAGCTTAAGCCTCTGCTTGTGGCACCAGCATCTCATATGGGTGCTGGTTCCTGTCCCTGCTGCTCCTCTTCTGATCCAGCTCTCTGCTGTGGTCTGGGAAAGCAATAGAAGATGTTTCAAGTGCTTGGGCCCCTGTACCCACATGGGAGACCTGGAAGAAGCTTCTGGCTTCTGGCTTCAGATCAGCCCAACTATGGCTGTTTAGGCCATTTGGGGAATGAACCAGTGGATGCAAGATGTCTCTGTCTTTCCTTCTTTCTCTATAACTCTGTCTCTCAAATAAATAAATAAATCTTTAAAAAATTTCCAATGAGAAATGGATAAGTTAAGGGAAGAACCAGGAGGGTGAAGAAGGGCAGACCTGGGGTCTGGAGGTGGGGAGTCAGGCCAGGAATGGGGAAGAGGAGGCCCTGCTGCTCCGGGGGCATCTTGGATTCAGCTCCTTTACCTCCGTGTGAGCAGGAGCTCACTCTTAACTTGCCTTCTCTCGTGCAGAATTTTTGAATGCCCACCACATTCCAGGCTCAGAGAGCTCAAAGGAAAATTCATAGACAAGGAAAAAAAAATGACATTGAACAGTCACCTAGTTCTGAAGCCATCTTCAATCCTGGAGACTCCCTCTGACTTTTTTTTTTTTTTAAGATTTATTTATTTATTTGAAAAGAAGAGTTACGAGAGAGGCAGAGGCAGAGAGAGATCTTCCATCCGCTGGTTCACTCCCCAAATGGCCATGATGGCCTGAGCTGGGCTACTCCAAAACTAGGAGCCAGAAGCTTCTTCTGGGTCTCCCACATGGGTGCAGGGGCCCAAGCACTTGGAACATCTTGTACTGCTTTCCCAGGCCATAGCAAAGAGCTGGATTGGAAGTGGAGCCGCTGGGACTTGAATCAGTGCCCATATGGGATGCTGGTGGTACAGACAAGGGCTTTACCTGCTATGCCAAAGTCCTGTCCCCTCCCTCTGACTTCTGAACTCCTCTTGTGGCCTTCCCTCCTTCCCCCACACTGCTGCCAGCCTCTGGACCAAGAAAGAAGAGCTAGCTCTCTGGTTAAAGAGCCAACTCCCCTACTTATTCCTGCTTCTCTTGTTCTCCCATGAGAACCCTGGCTTTGGAAGCGTCTCTGCTTTGGCTCCTGACCATTATCTGATGAGGTCACCTGAGGAAGCCAGTGCTGTCGCCTCTGCCACCAGTCTGTCAGGGCCTGCCCTCCGGCTCATCCAAGCCCCAGCTCCAGGAGACAAACTGCAGATGGCTCTTCTATTTTTAGATCCTGGGATGTTGGCCACGAATGAGCCAGTGACCTGGAAAAGCCAATTCTCCCTCCAATCTCTGTTTCTGACTCCCTCATTTCCCTTCATTGTTCTACCCAACTCTCCCTTGGAGCTGGGCTGGTAGAAGAGGTCCCAGGGTTAAGTCTGGGGACATAGATGCCAGTGTTTCATGTACCTGCCACGACAGCGGCCACCAAGATTGCCCTGTTGATTACAGCAGGGCTCTCCCAGCTTGTTTTCATGCGTTCCTATCAGTAAAACATACCCACCCCACTTTCTGCTTATGTGTTTGTTCATAGATTCTTTTTAAATTTTTTTAAATTTTTATTTTTTTGACAGGCAGAGTGGACCGTGAGAGAGAGAGACAGAGAGAAAGGTCTTCCTTTGCCGTTGGTTCACCCTCCAATGGCCACCGCGGCCGGCGCGCCGCGCTGATCCGATGGCAGGAGCCAGGTGCTTCTCCTGGTCTCCCATGGGGTGCAGGGCCCAAGCACTTGGGCCATCCTCCACTGCACTTCCCTGGCCACAGCAGAGAGCTGGCCTGGAAGAGGGGCAACCGGGACAGAATCCGGCGCCCTGACCGGGACTAGAACCTGGTGTGCTGGCGCCGCAAGGCGGAGGATTAGCCTAGTGAGCTGTGGCGCCAGCTATTCGTAGATTCTTTATAAGCACATCTGTACTGGTATCTATGTCAGAAAGCTTAGACAGAAAATAGGGAATCTGTAGGCTGAGGCAGTTCTAAAGGATTAGGGGTTCTTAGATTCTTTTGTTCTACCCACAGATCTTCTGGAACCTTCCATCGTGGAAGTCACTGTGCTACACAGTTAAGTGAGAAAATATTACATGGAAACACACATTTTTTTTTTTTTTTGAACTGCACTGTCAGCTGTGGTTGACTTGACAAATAAGGGACAGGTTTTGGTTGGCTAAAGTATCTTCTGTTTCCAAATCAATAGCAATACCTGAGATTTCTGTTGGGGAAGGAGCAGTCTTTGGGTTTGGCACTGCCTTTTTCCTGAGGTCTCTTAGAACACAAATCCTTTTGAAAGTAGTGGGAAGTCTCTAGTCCTTTGGGTTGGTGCCAGGCTGCTTTCCTTAGAGCCCTGGATGCTTGACAAGGTGGCCAGCACAGGAAGAGCTCCATGAGCATTTGTTGAGTGAGAGAGTGGGTGTGGAAGGGACATGAAGGGGAAGAGCAAAGAGAAGACAGTGGTGGGAGCAAAGTCCAGCTAACCCCTCTTTCTAATTCTGCTCAGTCTGGAGAGGTTTCTTTCCTCCTCATTGCTGTTGGCAGGGAGGTAGCAAGAGGAGCTGAGGATTCTGCAGTACCCACCCTGATGCCCTGCCTGCCGCACCCCCCACCCCCAGCCTGTGACGTGGCAGCACAGCTGCCCAAACCGCCGCCTCCCTGCACCTTCGCTCTCCTCCTGGCTTTGGTGCACTGCCCAAACCCACCTTTCCATGCACTGCCTAAGCTTCACTTGCGTGCACCGCCCCTACCGTTCATTTCCCTTCTGTGTAGCAGAAAACTGCAGTTCTCTGATTTTGCAGGTTAGAACCAGCACCAGCTAGAAATATCCAGTATGGCTGCAGCCTGCATCCCCGTGATAACCTTCAGGTCATTAAACTGTCATAATAATAAAATGGCTATGGCTGATACTTCTCTCCCATGACGTACCTAATGCCATGACACTTGCGAGATTTTAAAAAGGGGCAAGGAAACAGGCAGTACTCAATCCCACCCCAAATTTCACCTCCTTTGAACATTCAATTACACACCATTGCAGGCACCACCCCGTATGCCTCCAGAGCATGTAAAATGGTGGTCTCAACCTTGTTGATTGCTACTCTCCTGAGTTTGTCCACACTCCTTCCTAAGTGGGTATGTCCATTTTGCATGTAAATAGATCTTGCTTTTCGGCTGATCTGTATCTACACCTCCTTTTTGAGATGGAGACAAGAACCTAGACCAAACTCAGCCAGGGGCCACCGGTGGACACTGGCAGCAGCCATCCAGTGCTGCACCATCCCTTGCAGAGTAGAGCTTCTCTGGTTCCGAGACTGATTAGAGAAGGGACCCTCAGGTTAGAGAAGGGACCCTCTACAATGCAGTCATCTGGAAAGAAGGCTCATCTCTTCCCGCCTCCTCTAGGAAGCCGAGCAGAGTCACTGCTTCACCTCTGGTGTCTTCACTGTGTTCTGGAGCAGCCAGTGATAAGTGTCTTCATCCGCAGATGATTATGGGGTATTTCCAGGACTACAGAGTGATCTTGGCCACTTTGATTCCGTCAGGACAATCTTTAGGCAAGAGAAGGGAGTTCTTTTTCTAGAGTAGAGATGTGTGTTGGAATAGATTCTAGCTTTGATTTTTGACCCTCCTCCCTGCAGAACCAGAAAAGGATATGAACAGATTAGATTAAAATGGGCAATAGTCCTTTATCCTTTATTCTCTCAACATACCTAGGATTGAAGTTATTTATAGTGTGTCTGTGTGTGTGCAGCCATAAATGGCATTAATTCCAGTTGAATTGCACTGAATTTATAGATTTACTTGGAACAAATTGATATATTTGCAGTATTAAACTACCACATTTGGGAAAATTATATAATGCTCTGTCTCTCTAGTCAGGTCTTTAACAGTTGCCAGTCATATTTTATAGTTGCTATCTTATCGCTCAGTTAAGTTTTTATTTGTTTAAACCTAGGAATTTTTATATTTTGTCTTACTACTATGTATTGATTATTCTTTTAAATATTTAAAATTTATCTTCATTTTATTTGAAAGGCGGAGGGACAGAGAGAGACAGAGATCTTCTGTCCACTGGTTCACCATTCAAATGCCCACAAAGGCCAGGCTGACTCCGGGAGCCAGGAACTCCATCTGGGTCTCCCATGTGTGTGGCAGGGACTCAAGCACTAGAGCCATCACTTGCTGACTCCCGGGGTGCGCATTAGCAGGAAGCCAGACTGGAAGCAGCAGAATGAGGACTTGAACCAGGCACTTAGACATGGGGTGCAGGTGGCTTAAGCTGCTGTGCCAAACACCTGCCTCTGTGTTAGTTATTCTTAATTGCAATATTATTGTCAAATTCTTAGAAAAATGCTTAGTAATTTGTTAGGAATTACATTGATCCTAGGGATCAATTTGGGAGGAATTAGAGCTCTCCATTTACTCATCTTTATGTCTTTTAAACACACTTTCAAAAATTTAGTACAGACTGCTGTCTTTAGAAATACTGTGCATTCTTTATTAGCTTATTTCCTAGATGTTACAGATTTTGTTGTGAATGTTTGATTTCCTTTTTTTAAATTTTAAAGAAGTGTTTGTTTTTTAAATGCTTATTTATTTGAAAGGCAGGGAGGGGTTGAGAGAGAGAGAGAGAGAAAGGAGAAAGAGAAAGAGAAAGAGAAAGAGAGAAAGATAGATAGATTCCATCAGCTGGTTCCCTCCCCAGATGTCTGTAACAACCAGGACTGGCTAGGCCCAAACCAGGATCCAAGGAGTCCATCTGGATCTACCATGTGTATGGCAGAAACTCAGCTACTTGAATCATCACCTGCTGCCTTCAGAGTGTGTGCTAGTAGAAAGCTGGATTAGAAGTGGAGCCAATGCTCACACCCAGGCACTCCAATATGAGTTGCAGATGGCCTAAACAACAGCTTATCCTGCTGTGCCACAATGCAGCCCATTATCTTCTGTTTTTAGTGTTTGCAAATTTTAGAGATACAAGGTATATGGTCCCCTTTCTGAGATCTTATTAGATCTTACAGTTTATCTTTGAATCTATTGGAATACAGGAGTATATAATTTGAAAAAGTAGACACTTGTCATTTCCTCTCAATTCTTATAGCCTCTTAATATTTTAGTTACTGATTTTAATAGCATTAACTTGGATATCCAGATACAGTGATAGTAGATATCCTTTGTATTATTTCTAATCTTATTCATTAAATACAATGTTTGCCATATGTTTTTGGTATGGATCCTTTACCTCATTAAAGAATTTGCTTCTATTTATGTTTTGTTAAGGGTTTTGAAAAATCATAAATATATGTGGAATTTCTATTTTTTTCTGTATGTATTAAGAAAAAACTGACTTTCCTCCCTTGGTCTAGAGATGAATCATACTCATATATTTCTGTTGTCAAATGACCTTAACATTACTGGGCTAAACCTTACTTAATCATGATATGTTGCTTTTTATATTGCATTGGATTTGGTTAGCTTATATTTTATTTAAGATTTTGGGATCTATAAGTAACAAAGGATTGTTTCATTTTCTTGTTCTGTTGTTTTATTGGGTTTGGGAATTAATCTAATATTAATCTAATAGAATGAGTTATGTAGATTTTACTTTTTTCTACTTTCTGTGTCAGATTTCCCAAATGAGAGTCCTTTGATTTTGAACTATCACTTGTAAAAGCATTGAGCATTAGAGAGAGAGTATGGATATCATGCCTCTTTTTGTAGTTAACCATTTCAATTTCTTTGTCACTAATTTGTTCAGATTTCTAATTTTTCTAGGACAGTTTTATTTTTTATAAATATGAAGATATTTTATTAGTAAGCAGTTAATAATGTTCTTCTATGATTATTTGAATTTCTTAGTAACTGCAGGTATTTCTTTGTTTCATCCTGAATTTTGTATTTTTCATGATTAGCTTTTGTTGGAGGTTGTACGTCCTGGCAATCTTTTCAAATTCCAGCCTTTATTTTGATTTTTATCTATTTTGTAGCTGCTGCTGCTTCTGGTGTAGTCAGTCTTTGAATTTTGCCCTTATCTTTATTTTCTTTTGTGTGTCTGCATGTGCACGTGTGTGTGTGTGTGTGTGTATTTGTGTGGTCTATTATTCTTTCTCTAATCTTTGCAGTGAAATGCTTAGCTCATTTGTTTTCAGCAGTTCTTCTCTGGTAAATGAATTGAGAGCTAGACATTTTATTGCGAGGGATACTTTTGCTATGCCTCTAAAATTCTGGCATATGTATTCCTTCATCATTGAGTCTGAAATATTTTTATAACTTCCTCTCCATTTTCTTCTTAACTCGAGGATTATTATGTTATGCACTTTACAAACGTACAGACTTTAAGGATATTTTATTAATTTCTCATTTGTATCTATTGTGTTAAGGTAACAGTGAATATAATGATGATTTAAGGCTCATTTTGTGATTTGGTAAATGGTGAATTTCATGTGTATTCTGTGTGTGTGCTAAAAATTGTGTTTTCTCTGGATATTGGTTGTAAAATGCTAGTATAATTATTCTGGCTTGGTGAACCTCCTGACTCCTGGCTTTGGCCTGGCTCAGCCATAGCCATTGCAGCCATTTGGGGAGTGAACCAGTGGGTGGAAGATCTCTCTCATTCTCTGTGTATGTCTGACTTTCAAATAAATAAAAATAAAGTCTTTAAAAAAAATGTATAGCTGGATAATGCTTTTTTATTTAAAAATATGATATATGAGTGTCTTTTTTTAAAATCAAATTTATTTGTTTGACAGACAGAAATAGCGATAGAAACTAGTGTTGTGGCACAGCAGGTTAAACTGTTGCTTGGGACACCAGCATCCCACATCAGAGTGCCAGTTCAAATCCCAGCTGCTCCACTTTCCACCTAGCTCCCTGTTAAAGTTAATGCCTGGGAAGGCAGCAGAAGATGACCCAAGTGCTTTGTCCCCCATCTCCCCTTTGGGAGACCCAGATGGAGGTCCTGGCTCCTGGCTTCAGCCTGGCTCAGCCCTAGCTGTTGCAGTCTTTTAGGGAGTGAACCAGTGGATGGAGGCTATCTCTCTGCCTTTCAAATAAATAAGTAAATTTTTTTTTTTTTTTTTACTGAAAAGAAACAGAGATAGAGACAGAGCTCCCATCTGGTGGTTTACTTCCCAAATGCCTAGAGCTTGGACCTCAATCCCGGTATCTATGTGGGTGGCAGGAACCCAGCTACCTGAGCCATCTCTGTTGCCACTCAGGGTCTGCCTTAGCTAAAGTCAGGAGCCAGAGCTGGAACTCAGATCCAGATATTCATGTGTGGGATGTGGACATTTTAATTGCTAGACCAGCTGCCTGACTTTTGCTTAGTGAGTTTAAATCGTCTATAAATTGATTCATTTACTAGGGCTGCCATAACAAAATACCGTACATTGGGTGACTTCAAGCAACGGAAATGGATTGTGTCACAGTTCTAGAGATGGAAGTCTGAGACCCAGGAGTCGGCAGAGCTGTGCTCCCCTCATTCCCGTCAGTTCCCTTCAGGGGAACTCTGCCTGCCCCCTCCTAGCTTCTGGTCGCTGGCCAGCAGCCTGCGGCAGATGCAGTTGGGGGCCCAGCCCACTCCAGCCTGACAGCATTGTAGCTCAGCTCATCACATCAGCAGCAGCCCTGAGGCCAGCTAGGTCACCATCCGAGGCATCTGGGGTTAGAACTGCAACATCTCTTCTCTGGAGGGAACGTGTTCAACCCAGAACTCAAATTATAGAATTAATTTTACATCAGGATTTATTTCAGTTGTCTTATCCATCATGTATACTTAATGTTTTGCTTTTCTTTCTTTTCTATGTTCTCATCTTTCATTGGATAGAATTTCCTCAAGGGCTTGAGAAGTTTTGAATTCCATCTCTGCAGAATGAATACTCTTTTTATTTATATTTAACTTTAAAACTGTATTTTTTCTTTTTTTTTTTTTTTTGACAGGCAGAGTGGACAGTGAGAGAGAGAGAGACAGAGAGAGAAAGGTCTTCCTTTGCCGTTGGTTCACCCTCCAATGGCCGCCGCTGCAGCCGGCGCACCGCGCTGATCCTGGCAGGAGCCAGGAGCCAGGTGCTTTTCCTGGTCTCCCATGGGGTGCAGGGCCCAAGCACCTGGGCCATCCTCCACTGCACTCCCTGGCCATAGCAGAGAGCTGGCCTGGAAGAGGGGCAACAGGGACAGAATCCGGCGCCCCAACCGGGACTAGAACCCGGTGTGCCGGCGCCGCAAGGTGGAGGATTAGCCTATTGAGCCACGGCGCCGGCCTCTGTATTTTTTCTTATCAATTTCCAATCAGTCGCATGAATTTATACCTCTTTTTTTTTTTTTTTTTTTGGACAGGCAGAGTGGACAGCGAGAGAGAGAGAGACAGAGAGAAAGGTCTTCCTTTGCCGTTGGTTCACCCTCCAATGGCCGCCGCGGCCAGCGTGCTGTGGCCAGCACACCGCACCTATCTGAAGGCAGGAGCCAGGTGCTTCTCCTGGTCTCCCATGGGGTGCAGGGCCCAAGCACCTGGGCCATCCTCCACTGTACTCCCTGGCCACAGCAGAGAGCTGGCCTGGAAGAGGGGCAACTGGGACAGAATCCGGCACCCCGACCGGGATTAGAACCCGGTGTGCTGGCGCCGCAAGGCGGAGGATTAGCCTACTGAGCCGCAGCGCCGGCCTTATACCTCTTCTAACTGGAGTATATTATCTAACAGTGTTTTCCAAGAGAGTTTTGTGAATTAACTGCCTTAGGCCTTTTATGTCTCAGATTAATTTTTTGAAGATTTATTTATTACTTGAAAGGGTAGAGAGAGAAGGAGGGGGAAGGGGAAAAGGAGATAGAGAGAGAGAGAGAGAGAGAGAGAGAGAATCTTCTATCTGCTGGCTCCTTCCCCAAACAGTTAACAACAACCAGGGCTGGGCCAGGCCAAAGCCAGGAGCCTGGAACTCCATCCAGGTCTTCCACATGGGTGGCAGAGACCCAAATACTTGGGCCATTTTCTGCTGCTTTCCCAGGCTCATCAGCAGGAAGCTGGATTGGAAGCAGAGTAGCTGGGACCAGGCATGCCAGTATACAATGTAGGCATCCCAAGCGGCAGCTTAAGTCACTGCACCACAGCCTCTACCTCTCAGATTATTTTTATGGCATCCTCTTACTTAATTTTTTTCTTAGTAGAACTTTGTGGCTTGAAGTTCTTTAGCACTTTGAAAAGACTTGTCTCTTTGCCTGTGTTGTCGCTGCTGAACAGAAGTTGGATGTCAATCAGATTCTTATACCTTCATGGTAATCATCTCTGCTCCTTTAGCAGCTTTCAGAATTTTACTTTTGTGTTTTTAAATTTCCCTGTAAGGTGTCTGGGTATAGGCTTTACCTTATGTATTTTATTAGGCGCTACCTGAGCCTTCCACTCTGAGATCTTCTATCTTCCTTTAATCCTAGAAAATCCTTGGTTACATTGTCTCCTACATTTCCTTGTATCTCTCTCACCGACCTTTTCTTCAAGACTTCCTATTTCATAGATGACAGAACCTTTATTTTCTTCTCCTTAGCTTATATTTTCCAGCTTTATTCCTTACCAATGCCTTCTGGGAGAATCCAGCAGCCTGGTCGTTGGGCTCCCTCATCTCTGTGTAATCCATTTTATTATTTATGTCATTTATTGGATTCTTTATTTTAATGAGTACTTTTTGGGTAAGATTAATTTATTTATTTGAAAGAGTTACACACAGAGAGAAGAACAGGCACAGAGAGAGAGAGAGAGAGAGAGAGAGAGGTCTTCTATCCGATGGTTCACTCCCCAATCGGCTGGAGCTGTGCCAATCCGAAGCCAGGAGCCAGGAGCTTCTTCTGGGTCTCCCGTGTGGGTTCAGGGGCCCAAGGATCTGGGTCATCTTCTGCTGCTTTCCCAGGCCATAGCAGAGAGCTGGATCAGAAGTGGAGCAGCCAGGATTCGAACTGGTGCCCATATGGGATGCCAGCACTGCAGGCGGTGGCTTTACCCGCTACTCCACAGCGCCGGCACCAGTGAGTACATTTTTCACATCCAATGATTCTGCTCTTTCTTGCTTCATGTTACTGTTAACCTTCCTTTTTAATTTATTATGCTGGCTTTACATTATTTGTTTGCTTCCGTTAGTTCTAATTTATCTTGTGTGAGTTGTCCCACGTGTGGGCTTTCTTTCATCACAGTGATGCTGCTCAGATATCTGGGAGGTTTTCCCTGGGAATTCCCTTTCCCCTGGGATGTCAGTCATCGTGGCTTCAACTGTTACTGGTGAAGAGGCGGGACTTGGGTCTCACATGAACTGCTCCTGGCGGGTGTGAGAAGGAAGTGTGGCAATGACAGGTGTTCACAGCCTGGGCTTGCTCTCCCCACTTTGCTCACCTCTCACCAAAGACCGTGCTTTTTGGGGCAAAGGGCAGAATCCCAGAGCTCCTGTTTTCTGAGGACTGTGCCTCCCCTCTTAGTAACTGCCATGCTGTGTTGAGTGTGGAAGGCAGTGAGCGGGAAGAACTCTCATGCGTTTGCTGGTCCCCTACACCTGCTTTTCAGCTTGGCCAGACTCACTTACTTCCTTGGCATCTCTCCCACTTATTTATGGTACCCTCCGGAGTTGATGTTTTTCTGCCCCACAGGAGCTGTGGGAGGGAACAGTGCTCCTGGGGCAGTGTGGTGGAAGCACAGGGCACAGGTCAAGGGCCCTCTCCAACACCGGGCTGACCCTTTTCTGCCCTGAGATGTTCTTTCCTTTGCTTATCAGATCATAACCACCCTGTCTCCCTAGGATCCCACACGGGTATCTATTTTGCTTCTCCAAATCTTTATTTGTTCTTTTACTTCTAAGGTAGCCCGGTCAAAACAGAGGAAGGAACACACAGCCCAGTTGCAGCCCCACCCCTCCACCTGCTATGCCACCTTTTATTCCTGAGGCTTCTGCCCCATCCCTCTCTAGCTCCAGAGAGATGTTGTCCACATCTCCTGGGCGCCCGCTCCTTCGGGCACCAAGGCTGTGTATTCCTCTGCTCTGCCAAATCACCGTGTCCTGAACAGCCTTGGAAATGGGACACCTCTGGACACCTCTCCAGTTCATATCATCTAGAGGTGTTTAGGTTATTTTTTTTCTGCTTTACTTTCATATTTGTTAAGTTTCATGAAGTAGAGAAACAGGAGCATTTAGTCAATACAATATGTTTGAATAGCGGCCCTCCAATAGGAAATATTTAGACAAGTAAACAAAGTGAAATTCAAGTTCATTTGGAAGAAACAATATGAAAAAAATCAAAAAAGTTTTGAACTGAAAGGACTTGGTCTATTACAATATAACAAGAAAAGAAAAAAACAGATTATTACATATCTGAGAAGGAGATACATACAGGTAATGAGTTCATGAACATGAATAAGTATTTAAAATCTGTAATGAAAGAATGGGCTTTCCAACAATGAGCTGTGTGTTTAAAAATAAAATTAAAGGGGCCGGCGCTGTGGTGTAGTGGGTAAAAGCTGCTGCCTGCAGTGCAGGCGTCCCATATGGGCACTGGTTCGAGTCTCAGCTGCTCCACTTCCAATCCAGCTCTCTGCTATGGCCTGGGAAAGCAGTAGAAGATGGCCCAAGTGCTTGGGCCCCTGTACCCGCTTGGGAGACCCAGAAGCTCCTGGCTCCTGGCTTTGGATCAGCCCAGCTCCAGCCGTTGCGGCCATCTGGGGAGTGAACCAGCAGATGGAAGACCTCTCTCTCTCTCTCTGCCTCTGCCTTTCTGTAACTCTGCCTTTCAAATAAATAAAATCTTTGAAAAAATTTAAAAAAATTAAGATGGATCTTTGTTATGAGTTGAGTTTAAAAAAAGATTCACAGCTGGTGCCTACAACGGTGACTTGCTAGGCTATGAGGCTCAGTGAGTTGATCAAACACGAGTCTCGATGTTGCTAGGCAGGTATTTTGGAGATGTGGCTGATACCCAGTCAGTTGACATAAGTGAGGTAGACCCTGCCTTCCTGAGGCGGTCGAGCCTCATCTAATCGGTCTGAGGCCTTAAGAGCAACAGCTGCGATTTCCTGGAGACGAGATCCTGCCTCCGGACTGTCAGGGAAACCCTGCCTGAGTCTCCAGCCCGCGGAGCTCCCTGAAGAATTTGGCCTCAAGGCTGCAACATCAGCTCCCACTTGGCTGGGAAGTCTGCCAGGTTCTAGGTTTGCCACGCTCCAGGACTGCTCAAGTCAGTTCCTTAAAATCTCTTTCTCTCCTCTCTGTCCACACACACTCACAGTCCTTGACAAGTTCATGAAATAAATGAGTGTTGTGAAAAGCTACACAGATTTTAAAAACTATTTTGCATCAGAATGCACTTATCTTTGAAATGCCGCCCCCCTCCTTTTCCCCGTGAGTAGACGTCTCTGTTTCTCTGGAGAACCCTGGCTGATACAGGGCCTGATCCAGCATCCTGGATGTTCTTCTAAGTAGAGGAACCCCCGTGTGAAGACAGAGACTCAGCAGGGGGCCCTGTGATGGCAGAGGCAGGCACCACGGTGATGCAGTTGCACACCAAGGATTGCCAGCCACCCCAGAAACCTAGACGAGGCCGGGAAGGAATCTCTCCAGGGTCACAGAGGGACTGGGCCACCAATGGCCGATGCTTTGATTTTGGGCTTTAAGATTCTGGAACTTTGAGAAAACAGATTTTTGTTGGCTTTTACATGTGAAGTGAGATACACAGCAGACCCATAGAATGGCAAATGTCCTAACAGCACTCTGGCCTCATAATCAGCCCTTAAGGCATGCGGATCCGGCTGAAATGCCCATGAGAGTATTTCAGGCATGGAAAGCCAAGACACTCTGGGGAAAAAAAAAAAAAACCTAAATGAAAGATCTCCACGAGTGAGATCCCAGTGGAAAGAATGGGTCATCAAAGAAGGAGGTACCTTTCTCTGAAGGGAGGAGAGAACTTCCACTTTGACCATGGCCTTGTCTAAATATGATCAGAGTCAGTGAACTCAGGGGGCTTCCATAGCCTTGGTAGCTCATGACAAGAGCCTAGGGTGATTACTGATGCCATAAACAAGAGTGTCAATTTGTTAAGTCAACAACAGGAGTCACTGTGCACTTACTCCTCATGTAGGATCTTTGTCCTTAGTGTGCTGTACATTGAGATTTAATGCTATAACTAGTACTCAAACAATATTTTTCACTTTATGTTTCTGTGTGGGAGCAAACTGTTGAAATCTTTACTTAATGTATGCTAAACTGATCTTCTGTATATAAAGAGAAACGAAAATGAATCTTGATGTGAATGGAAGGGGAGAGGGAGTGGGAAAGGGGAGGGTTGCGGGTGGGAGGGACGTTATCGGGGTGGGGAAGCCATTGTAATCCATATTCTGTACTTTGGAAATTTATATTCATTAAATAAAAGTTAAAAAAAAAAAAGAAACCCAGTTTGTGATATTTTGTAGCAACGGGTTTAAGAAACTAATATAATTGCTTACCTAATGCTACACTAAAAAATTCATTCTGAGGCCAGCGCCATGGCTCAGTAGGCTAATCCTCCGCCTGCGGCGCCGGCACACCGGGTTCTAGTCCCGGTCAGGTCGCCGGATTCTGTCCTGGTTGCCCCTCTTCCAGGCCAGCTCTCTGCTGTGGCTAGGGAGTGCAGTAGAGGATGGTCCAAGTGCTTGGGCCCTGCACCCGCATGGGAGACCAGGAGAAGCACCTGGCTCCTGTCTTCGGATCAGCGCGGTGAGCTTGGTGAGCTGGCCACAGCGCATTGGCCGTGGCAGCCATTGCGGGTGAACCAACAGAAAAGGAAGACCTTTCTCTCTGTCTCTCTCTCTCTCACTGTCCACTCTGCCTGTCAAAAAAAAAAAAAAAAAAAAACTCATTCTGGAGACATTAATCAATTATATATAATAAAATCACTTGAATAAGAATAATATTTAAAATACTGCTCACTAAGTGCTAGGGGTGTGATGAGTACTTTCCACGGCTGGGGTCATCGCGTGCTGTTTTGCAGCTGAGTTAGCAGACATGGACCTGGCAAGAGGCAGAGTCAAGGTCTGAACCCAGGACGTCTGAACCCAGAATCTGTAACAGAAACAAAATGTTGGCAGGGGACGAGCTCTGCCACCCAAGATACAAAACCAGAAACCAAAAGAAAGCAAAATGGCTTGACTGCAGGAAAAGCCAGCAATTCAGTGTGCAAAGCCCAGAAATTAAGTTAAGGAAAGAGGCTAGGAGAAAATATTTTCAAAATAACCAATAGACAAAGGAAATAGCGACTATAAATCAAAGAAGCGATATCAAATAACCCAGTGAGCAGTGACAAGGGACATGCACAGATAATAAAGAGAATGCGAGCACAGTGGATGGGGACGCCTGGTTGATAAGCAGGGAGTATAAAGAAAACCTGCATGCTCGCTGCTGTTTGCTTTTTAATTTGGCAAATAGTAATATGGTTGATAAGGCTCAGTTTTATTCGGAGTACTCTCCTACAACTACTGGCAGAAATGTAGCCTGGGAGAGCTTTTTTTTGTGTTTGGTTTCACAAAGGACATAAAAAATAAAAAGGACACATTCCCTTCAATCCGGTAATAGGCTCCCCCTGTGCGCGCACACACACACACACACACGATGTCTCTTGTCAGTCAGGGCCTGTGATTGCAAGATCCAGAAATGGATTCTGCCTAGTTGAAGCAGAAAATAAATGAAATGAGAAAATCTTTGGGCGTTGAGGGGAAGACTTGGTCCCAAGGCTCAGCAGCCTGGTGAGAGCTACGGGACCCTGGGCCGCAGGAAGCAAAGCTCGGGCGTCAGGGGTGTTTTGAGTGTGCGTGACCTCTGGCTTGGTCCCACCAAATCCGCTCCACTCTGACTCACTGCTGTGGCCTCTGAGGATCTCTGAGAGTCTTTGTTTCTCTCCCTGCAGATTTACAACCCAGGTGAGTTCTTTTTTCTTTTCTTTTTAAAAAGTTTTTTTTTCCCCTGCCTGGAGGCTTTTATGTTTTTACACTCACTATGCCATGGATTCATAGGGAATACGTTCCTCTGCCCAGCCTTCTTCCCAGGGGCTCTGACAGTGTGTCCCCTGGGTGGAGCAGGTGGCACTTCCCTGAACACAGGGACCTTTCTCTCTGGCTTCTTTCTTTTTCTGATCATTTTCTTTCTTACGTTTCAGGAGGCTGCCTCAGTTCCTAGAACGCTTAATATGCTTGATGCACACATTAATTCTCTTGGCAAGAATCTTGCCCTTAAAACTTGCCAGTTCCTGGGGCTGGTGCTGTGGCATAGCGGGTAAAGCTGCTGCCTGTGGTGCCAGCATCCCATATGGGCGCCGGTTCGAGACTTGGCTGCTCCACTTCTGATCCAGCTCTCTGCTATGGCCTGGGATAGCAGTGGGAGGTGGCCCAAGTTCATGGGCCCCTGCACGCACTTGGGAGACCCGGAAGAAGCTCCTGGCTCCTGGCTTCAGATAATTTTAGCTCTGGCCATTGATACCATATGGGGAGTGAATCAGCGGATGGAAGACCTCTTTCTCTATGCCTCTGTCTCTCTGTAATTCTGTCTTTCAAATAAACAAACGAACAAACAATCTTTAAAAAATGAGCAACAGTGGTACATACTCAAAGCTCATCACTTCCTGGATACTTTACTGTATTTTACAATTGTCTACACTCTTGAGATTGTCTATAGCTATTGGATGTGCATGGTGGAGATGCTATATAATGGTGTTCCACTGAACACCTGTTTTCAACTCAACATAGTGACATCACTAATGTGGCATGGAATCAGCCATAGAGGGAGTATTTAAACCACAACAAATGGTCAGACACTATAAGCCAAAGTGTATTAACTGATTGAAGGGTGATTTACTAGACCTAACAAAGCGGTAGAAAAAATGTTAATCATGACCATTAAAAAATGCATCACGTTCTGTCTTTCCCTCTCTCTATAACTCTGACTTTCAAATAAATAAGTAAATCTTTTAAAAAATGCATCATGTCTATAGCTGTTACATTGTGGATGCACAACACCCAAGGGAAGCATTCTGGTATTTGAAACCTGCTATTTGATTCAGCAGTGAAAATTTTCATGCTGTTGCCAACGATGACGTCTGACATATATCTTCATTGTTTTAATGCACTTTATTTGTGAAAATACGAAAGTATCTACCAACACTTATATCAGAACCAGTTCATCAGCTGGAACCAGAGACTGGCTGTAGATGCAAGAGTAGAGCAACAGTGAATGAAAGCAATCTGTGAGAATCAATTGGCTACTCTGAAATCATAAGTATTGTGTGCCACTATTTATAAACTGTGTGCAACACATTTTTTATCCATCACACTTTAATGCATACATTTTTTTTTCTAGAAATGGTAGTTGTTAAAATTTTTCTGGTACAGCAGTGGATATAGATTAAATTATAAAGTTCACCACCACCACCATTATCATTTCAATATAATGGAACTTCTCAACTTGAAAAACTTAAATCCCAAAATATTAATTGCAAGATGATAGTCTTTTTTATAAAGTTAAAGTAATTTTTTGACAGGCAGAGTGGACAGTGAGAGAGAGAGACAGAGAGAAAGGTCTTCCTTCTCCATTGGTTCACTCCCTAATGGCTGCTGTGGCTGGCGCACCGTGCTGATCTGAAGCCAGGAGCCAGGTGCTTCTCCTGGTCTCCCATGTGGGTGCAGGGCCCAAGCACCTGGGCCATCCTCCACTGCACTCCCTGGCCACAGCAGAGAGCTGGCCTGGAAGAGGAGCAACCGGGACAGAATCCGGCGCCCCGACCGGGACTAGAACCTGGTGTGCCGGCGCCGCAGGTGGAGCATTAGCCTATTGAGCCACGGCGCCGGCCAGGTTAAAGTAATTTTTAAAACAATTTATTATTTATAAGTCAGAATTACAGAGAGAGATAAAGAGAGAAAGAGAAAGCTTCCTTTGATTGGCTTCCCCAAATGGCCAGGCTGGGCTGAAGCCAGGAGCCAGGAGCTTCTTCCAGGTCTCCGGGTAGGTGCAAGGGCCCAGGCACTTGGGCCATCTTCTGCTGCTTTCCCAGGCCATCACAGAGAGCTATATCAGAAGAGGAACAGCTGGGACTTGAACCAGCACTCGCATGGGATGCTGGTGACGCAGATGGTGGCTTAACCTGCTGTGCCACAGTGCTGACGCCAAGTTAAAATAATTTTTAAAAAACTTTTGAAAGAAGACAGATACTAATGTCTAGTCATTTCATTTTGCTCATCATTTTAGTATATTTACTTGAGAGAGAAAGAGAGAGAGAACTCTTATCCACTGGTTCACTTCCCAGATGCCTGCAATGGGCAAAGCCTGGAACCAGGAACTCAGTCCAGGCTCCCCATATGATGACAGGGACCCAACTACTTGAACCATCACTGCTGCCTCAAAAAGTCTGCCTTAGTGGGAAGCCTGAATCAGGAGCTGGAGGTGGGTGTTGAACCCAAGTACTCTGATGTGGGATATGGGCGTCCTAACCTGTGTCTTAACTGCTAAGCCAAACAGCCATGCCTTGCTAATTTTTAAACTGTGTGTGTTTTTCTTGAGTTGTGAGAACTCTTTATGTATTCAGGACTCTAGCCTGTAGCAGATTTGTGAATATTTCTCCCACCCTGCATGACTTTTCACTTTCTGGACTCCTTGACATTTTGTCTTTCCTCTTTGAAACCTGACTTGTGAGTTGACATGAAAGCAGAGTTGCTCTTTAGAGAGGGCTCAGGGGAAGACCAGAGTCTCCAAAGGGAGGAAAGAGTTAACTCCTTAGTCTGAGGGACAAGGCAGTGTTCAGGTGAATGGTGATTAATTAGACAAAAGTTCTGAATTCAATCACGAGCCAATTTTGGCATCAGCAGAGATTTAATTAGATATGATCACAGCCAGCGACTGGGAAGACTGTGCCCTGAGGCCACAGGCTCAGTGTCTGGAGTGCCCATGTGGGTGGGGAGCCTTCCCTGCCAACTCTTGCTCTGGGGGCTGCAGCAGGGGTGGCGACAGTGCCGCAGGCCACGTTTCGGCCCTAAGAACGCCGAGCCTAGATGAGTCCCTGGCAGGGCTAGCCAAGGCTTTGCCTGCGACTTCACTAAGGAGTGCTGCTGATAAATGCAGTCAATTTCCCTTTGGCAGGTTGCTGTGTTTTCAGAGGCTGCCATCTGCTCCTGGGTGGCCAGGAGCTTCAGGAAGGATGCTTCCCACGGCCTCAGCGCGCGGATACCCAGAAAGAGCAGGGTGGAACTTGAGCAGGGCGGGGTGTTGGAGAGCCTTTTCCTTGGCATCACTTCTGATATTTATTTAAAAATACTTACTAATAGAGAGAGAGAGAGAGAGAGAGAGAGAGAGAGAGATTGGGCTCCCATCCATTAGTTCACTTCCAATTGTCTACAACACCTGGGATAGGACAAAGCCAGGACCTAGAGTCTCCATCCAGGTCTCCCACATGGGTGGCAGGGTCTTGAGTACTTGAGCCATCACTGCCTTCCAGGGTCTATGCAGCAGGAACCTGGGGTCAGGAACCAGAGCTGCGATTTGAAATCTTTTGTGGGACACAGGTGTCTTAACCAGTGCCTTAACCATAAGGCCCAATGCATGCCTCTGCTTCTGTTTTTGAAATGGGCATTGAGCACCTACCATGGAACAACTCTTGGGCTGCTCACCATCATAGTCTCCATTTTGTGTTTGAGGAAGCTGAGGCTGAGGTTAAAGTCAGCTAAGACTGACTCTAGAACCCGAGCTCATTCCATTGAAAGCTTCATTTTGGAATAAGGTTAAGGAGCTTATGAGGTTCATGGAGCAATTAAAGCTAGAACACACAATCTGCTCACTGAAGGTTGGTTTCTCGTTTCTTCCTTGATCTCCTGGTAGTCTAATACATACCCAGGTTTCTGCAAGGGAAATTTCTTTCTCAGCCCAGCCACCTTCTGCCCCAATTTCTCCTTGTATCAAAACAAATCTTTCAAAAGTGACTCAGAAGTTACTTCTTCCATGTAGTCTTCCCAGAATGAGTCCACCAAACTGTCCAGCTCCCCCAGCTGCGCCTGTTGCGGAGCGATAAGACATGATTTGCAGTCCCTGTTACATAGTCTCCTGTGCACACCCAAACTTAAGCATCCGCAGCAACATTAATAACCAACAGTGGAAGCAACCCAGATGCTTGCCAGTTGATGGATGAATACATAGAATGTGGCATATCTACCTAATGAAATATTATCCAGCCACTACCAGGAATGAAATACTGATGTGTCGCTCCCCATCTTCGCGGAGGAATGACACAGGACCCTGCGTTGTTCTTTTGTCTGCTCGGCCCTCCCCGGGTTTGCTGCTGGTTCTTCCCGGGTTGGCTACCGTCCCTTCCACCTCCGTGGAAGGGCGGTTCCCCCTGCCACTTTCCCCACTTCCGCAGGGGAGCGGCACACCGCCGGCCGGCTCTCTCGGGGGCTGCTCAGATGTTATTCGGATGTTCCCCTTAGATGTTCCTGGTGCATGTTGTCTCTCTCCTCCTTTATAGTCCTCTTCCACCAATCCCAACTCTGCTACCCACACGCCAAGTACGCTGCTCTCCTCCAATCAGGAGCAGGTCCTGCTGTTTATTGGTTGAACTGGAGGCAGCTGTGTAGAAGTTGTTTCCTCCTCTCCCAGCGCCATATTGTGGGAGAGCAGATGCATAGAATAAGTCTTAATTCCAGTAACTTAGTCTAGTCCGAGTTGCTCCCCACACTGATGGATATGCAAAGGTTCTTTATTCCTGCCATACTGTGAATGCCCCAAAAATAGGATCTGAGACTTCGCTATCTATAGCCCTTCTATTTCCAACTCTGCCTGCAAGATCCCTCTGACTCAGCTACCTGTGAAGCCATGATAGGATGGTGGCTACAGCAAGAGAAGACTTCCTCCAAATATGGAACTTGATCTTGGGAGGGACTTAGCCATTGTATTCACAAAATGAATCAAGTTTGGGGAGCCCTGGGCTAATCAGAAGGGCTCAGAAACCATCTCCCTTTCTGGGGAAGCCTCTTCAGCATTTTCTCTGCACAGATAAAAGGTCTAGCAATGGGCTGAGCAAAAAGACTGGTGAAACAGAGGAATGAGCTGTGGAGGACATGGGGCCAGTGGGACGGGGCTGCCCGCTGACGCGCTGGTGGTGTGTGTGGGAGGAGGTCCTGGGCTGAACTGGAGCTTTGCCTGTCTGTTCGCCACCCTGCTACTTCCCTTCCCTCCTTTTGGCCTCCTGGTTGAGATCTGGTGCAGATGGAACCCACTGGAATGTGAGTGGGGAGGAGTTAGATGGGGGGCCCGACATGTGGGTTCTCCTCACTCCAATACTTCTTAGTTGTGTGTCCCTAATCCAGATGCCCGGCTGCCTGTGGCTTCAGTGTCCTCATCTACAAAGTACTGGAGTGTAGGATCCTTCAGGAACAGCCGATGTATCTTATGAACCCACAACTTTTACTGCATTGCCTGGATGTAGCAAGTGATCACCATATTCTATTTTCTTAGAATTGTGCCTAAAAACTACCTCACCTACCTTACCTAGCTGTCATGAATAGCTAACAAGGTCATGCAGGTGAAAGACCTAAAAACTTAAACTCTTAGAAAGCAGAAAGCTTTTAATTGTCATGACTGGAAGAGCCAATTTCTGCATTGGCCCAAAAGTAGTCAAATAGTAGTCAAACACTGGCCTGCGTTTACATCTATTTTCATATATTCACAGCAGCTGTATTTGTAGTTGTCAAATATTGGAAACAAGCCAAATGGTCAATGCCAGGTGAATGGGTAAACATTTGTTAGTATATCTTTCCAATGGAATGATATTCAGTTATAACAAGGGACAAACTATTGACACAGAGTATGTACCATATAATTCCCTTCACATGAAGTTCTAGAAAATACAAGTTATAATGACAGAAAGCACATCAGTAGTTTCCTAAGGGTGGGGGTAGAGGCATGAATGGATTAAAAGGCAAACTTTAGGTGTGATGGAAGTGTTTGTTGTTTTGATTATGATGCTGATTTTGCTTATGCACACGTATGTTATAACTCATCAAATTGTGATTAGATGATTTAATTATAGCCCCCAAAAGCTGTTTGAATGGAATGTCACTTGGGGCTTCCTTCCCACCGCCCTTTCTCCCTTTTACTGAAGAGTTCTGAGAGGTGGGCCTGTGTGATTGCTCTTCTTTGGTGTGAAGAGGGTGGGAAAAACCTGTCTGGGGTGAGTTTCACTGTTTCTTCCTGAGGTTTGTTCCCAGCCTGACTGCAGGGTAACAGGCTCCCTTCTAATTTACTGTTCTCTCTGTGCCTTCTCTTCTCCAGAGGTTTTGCTTTGTGACCCTGGTAGATTTTTGGGTGGAGAACAGTTTTGTGTGTTGACCACATCTGGACCACCCACTGTCTATCACTCCATCCTCTACTTCCAGGCACCAGCCTGGCTACTCCACACCTGCATGCCATCTGAGGTGGCCAGCAGAGAGTGTGGCATCCTAATGATCATTGCCCTGAAAAACCAGACACTAATCTGGATGAACCTCTAGCTTATTTACAAAGCTCTGGGCTCTTTGGGAACTGGAGTTGGGGAGGAGTAATCAGCTACAAAATCTCTTGGTTCTTGGCTCTGCCCGCTGAGAACCAGTTCCTGGGCCCTAACAACCAAGTTCAGTTTCGTGAAAGGTTGAGTTTCTTGAACTCTCCAGTTTTGCTGTCATCCTTTTGTATCTGCAACCACGTTTTCCTGCAGAGCGCATCACAACCGTTTCCATAGTCTTCAACATTGCAGAGACCTCGGGAGCCTTCTGCAAGCACTTGCTGAGGTAGGATCACACCCTCACAGCAGGCCAAGCAGATGTAGGTATCAGTTAGCGCCTTGGGCAAATCATATCAAAGACCCAGATGAGTCTGTGGATCATCGTCCTCCAGGTTGGATCTTTCTCCTCACCTCTACCTGCTTTTAAGTGCCTGGGGTCCTGGGAGAGGGTAGGAAGCTGGTGGTAATGAGGTCTGTGTTCCAGACCCAAGCAGGTGTGAGCCAAGATGAGACAGACTGGAGGCCACACTGCCTGGGTCAGCCCCGTGCAATGTGGTGCTTCAGGATGGATGGACAACGTGCCTCCGCAGATACCACCTCAGCTGCTAGGAGCTGACCCTGCACCTCCCTGACATAGGCAGGTTCCGCTCAAGACCTCCCTCCCCTTCCCATACAGCCCTCTCAGCGTCCTGGAGCTTTCTGGATGAAAGACCAGGCAGCCCCTGCATCGGGACGGCACACAGCAAGTCCCAGGTGTGCACTCAGCCTCCGCCGGCCTTCCCTCAAGTCCTCCTCGGGAGCTTAGACAACAGAAGTGTATTTCTCATACTTCTGGAGGTAGCAAGTCCACATTAACATGTGGGCAGGGCTGGTTTCTTCTGAGGCCGTCTCCACGGCTTGCAGGTTGTCACTTTCTCCTTGTGTTCACCTGGTCATCTTTCTCTGTGTGTGCATGTCTGGGTCTTGGTCTGTGGCCTAACTTTCTCTTCATAGGAGAAAACCAGTCAGATTGAATTAGGGCCCACCCTGAAGACCCCATTTTAATGTAATTACCTTGTAAAAAGGCCCTGTCTCCAAATGCATTTGCATTCTGAGTCACTGGTGGTCAGAGCTTCAACACGGGACTCTTGGAAGGACATGCTTGAGCCCAGAACAGGAAAAAGCGCCACTTGGGTGGACGGGTGCAGGATCTGTGCTGAGCATCCTGGCTGCTATCAGAGAGATCGCAGTCTCTGAAGCCCGGCCCCAGACTCAGTGCTGACTGTCCCATAGGTGTTGCCCTACGCAGGCCTCACCTGGGGATCTTCTGCCCAGTGTTGCACACAGGCCCCCTTTTAGTCTCTGGCGTATGCTTCTCTCATCTCCTGAACCCTCCTTGGGTAATAGCGTAAGGGACCTTGGATGTCATTTCCTTCTCTCTACAGATGAGGACAGTTGAGGCTCCCAAGGCCTGGGCAGACAAGGCCAGGCCGCAAGGTGGACAAAGGGTCCTGGATGCTGAGAGAGACAGCTGGGTCCTGGGGGGACCCCAGGGGAGGACAGGGTTTAGAGAGCCCTGCATGTGCACAGGAATTGCCTCTGCCTCTCCCTGTGGTTTCTCAGGGAGTTGTGTGAGCTTCACTGGGAGGAGTTCACTGTAGGGTTCAGGGCCCTCGGGTAGACAGAATGAGTGAGAAGAAGGGCAAGCTCTCTTCCAAATGGGACACGAATTAGCATTCAGGTGCTGCATCCTAAAAAGCCATCACAGAGGGGAGTGTTTGGTCTACACTGGTTAGGACATCTGCATCCCACATCGAAGCACCTGTGTTGGATTTCCAGCTGTGGCTCCTA
This sequence comes from Oryctolagus cuniculus, assembly GCF_964237555.1. Classification (NCBI taxonomy): domain Eukaryota; kingdom Metazoa; phylum Chordata; class Mammalia; order Lagomorpha; family Leporidae; genus Oryctolagus; species Oryctolagus cuniculus. The sequence goes on along the minus strand of NC_091432.1, from coordinate 105,538,191 downwards.
ACTCGATTCTTCCTCATACACACACAAGAGGCAGAAAATAATGGATCAAATGGTTGGGTTCCTGCCCTGTATGTGGGAGATCTGGATTGAGCTCCTGGCTTCCAGCTTTAGACTAACCCAGCCCCAGCTGTTGCAGGTATTTGGGAAGTGGAGATGCTTTGCCTTGCTCTGTCTTGCTATCTCCGAAGAAGGAGAAGAAGACCTCACAGGGATAGAAAAGAGGTGAAGAGGGCCACTAAGATGATTTCAGAGGTGAGAAAAGTTAGCTTCGCAGCACAGCTTATCTAGAGATGGTGGAGGTTTGATCATGGACCAGAACAGCGCCCTCTGGAGTTCAGTGTGGGACAGCAGAGGAAGGGCTTTTGTACACAGAGGCTCAGAACAGGTGGGTCTTGCCACTGCAGTTTTGTGCAGGCTGAAAATACAGTCAAAAATCACAGAAGCTTAGGCTGGAATGAACCCTCTTTACTTAAATTAGAAGTCAGAATTGTTCATTGGGGTGACACAGTTGAAGAGCAAGTGGTCAGAGTGGGGAGGGAGGAGAGGGACTCAGTTCTTCAACACAATACTTTAATCTAGGTATCAGATCCCACACTGACTTAATGAGCTGTGTCATCTTGGACAACGACTGTAACTTCAGTTTCCTTCTGTGCACAGTGAAGATGTTCAACACATGATGATTAAGTCCCTGAATGCTCTGATACTGTAGGAGTCTGTGGTCCACAGACAGGGAGAAAAGGTCAGACCAGCCATGGTGGCTGATAAGGGAGCTGGCTGGGCCCAAGCCAGGAGCCACGTGGTTTTCTTGGATAATACCTCCCATGAGAGTCCCTTCACCAGAGAATACCTGTAGGGGTGATCATTAGACTTTGGGGACCTCTTAGGAAGGACCCTGGTCTGATCCAGTGATACCTTCTACAGGCCTTAATTCAGATTGGGAAGCAAAATGGAAGGTCGCTGCTGAAGTAATTAAGCTTAGAATAAGGCAGACCTGTGTTTGAATCCCAGCACCTCCAGTTAATAGCTGTGTGTTTTAGGGAAACTTACAAGAGCTTTCTGGGCTGAGATTCCTCACCAGTAAAATTGGGTTCGTGCTATATTTCTTCCAAGGTTGATGTAAGAAATAAAAATGAGATAATGTAGATAACATACTCAGCACAGTTTCTGGTGTTGTAAATCCTCATTACATAGTTACTTCATATTCCTATCGTCATCATCATCAGTTCACATTAGATATGATGGAAAGAGAAGAGTCCAACTTATTGGAGACTGTATTGTTTCCTTTGCAGGCTTGTCCTGCCCCTAGGACTTTTCAGGGCATGGCATGTATGAAACTAGGATATGAGGCCTATCAAGTAACAAGATTGCTATTTTGGCTAATTAATGATATAATAAAAGGCTGAGAAGTTGAGATAGGCATTCCAGAACAGGAGCCTTTCCTAATGCAAATAAATCCACAGAGCGATTGCAGTGTAATTAAAATTTTTACTGCAATATTTATGGCATTATTTTACTCCTTGGTAGAGTTGTGCTTAAGAGCAAATGACTTAAAAGGATTTAGGGCAATATTAAATGTTTTTTTTAGTTAAGTAATGCAACTAATTCTAATTATGCCATTGACATCCACTGAGCTATAAAAGATATAGCTTGCAAAATAAGAAACGACTAAGTATGATAGATAGGGTTGGCATTTGTGATTCTCTTAATGGAGTTGGAACATGTGTAAAAAGTTAGTAACTGAGGCTGATGTTGTGGCATAGTGGGTAAAGCTACCACCTGTGACACTGGCATCCAATTTGGATGCCAATTAAGTCAAGGCTGCTCCACTTCTAATACAGCTCCCTGTTGATGGCCTGGGGAAAGCAGCAGAAGATGATCCATGTGTTTGGACCCCTGCCACCCATATGGTAGACTTGGATGAGGCTCGTGGCTCCTGGCTTCAGCCTGACCTAGCACTGGTTATTAAGGCCAACTGGGAAGGGAACCAGTATATGGAAGGTCTCTCTCTCTCTCTCTGTGTGTGTCTCTCCCTGCCTCTCTTTCTATGTAACTCTGACTTTCAAATAAATAAATATTTTTTTCAAGAGTTAGTAGCTATCACTATTAATAAATGACCTTTTTTGCTTAAGAATAACCTAGCTCCGAAAAACGTTGAGAGCTGTGGCCATCAGTACATCCTGGGGGTGTTATTTGTACATCTGAAAGAGGAGTTTCATTGCTAAGACATGACATAAAGACCCATTAGGCAAGAAAAAGAAATCAGAGGGATACAAATTGGAAAGGAAGAAGTCAAATCATCCCTGTTTGCAGATGACATGATCCTGTATAGAGAGAAAGCAAAAGATTCCATTTAGAGGCTGTTGGAACTCATAAGAGATTTTGGTAAAGTTGCAGGATATAAAATCAACACACACAAAAATTAATAGCCTGTATATACAAAGACAGTGCCATGGTTGAGAAAGAACTTGTAAGATCAGTACCATTCAGAATAGCTAAAAAATTAAATACCTTGAAATAAATTTAACCACAGATGTGAAGGATTTCTACAGTGAAAATTACAAAACATTAAAGAAACAAATAGAGGAAGACATAAAAAAAATGGAAAAATCTTCCATGTTCATGGACTGGAAGAATTACTATCATCAAAATGTTCATATTACCCAAAGCAATTTACAGATTCAAATCAAAATAACAATGACACTCTTCTCAGATCTAGAAAAAATGATGCTAAAATTCATATGGAAACACAAGAGACCCCAAATAGCCAAAGCAATATAAAACAATGAAAAATAAAGCTGGAGGAATCACAATACCTGATTTCAAGACATACTACAGGGCAGTTATAATCAAAACAGCCTGGTACTGGCACAAAAATAGACATGTAAACCAATGGAACAGAATAGAACCCCAGAAATCAATCCATGCATCTACAACCAACTAATCTTTGACAAAGGAGCCAAAATCAATCCCTGGAGCAAGGATGGTCTCTTTAACAAATGTTGCTGGGAAAAATGGATCTCTGTGCAGAGAGGTATTAAACAACATCCCTATCTTACACCTTGTACAAAAATCAACTCAAAATGGATTGAGATCTAAATCTATGACCTGATAATATCAAATTACTAGAGAAGAACATTGAAGAAACTCTGCAAGATATTGGCATAGGCAAAGACTTCTTGGAAAAGACTTTAGAAGCACAGGCAATAAAAGCAAAAATAAGCAAATGGGATTACATCAAGCTAAGAAGCTTCTGCATTGAAAAGAAAACACTCAACAAAATTAAGAAGCATCTGACAGAATTGGAGAAAATATTTGCAAACTATGCTACTGATAAAGGATTGATATCCAGAATCTATAAAGAGCTCAAGAAACTCAATAAACAACAAAGCAAACAATCCAGTTAATAAATGGGCAAAGGACTTGAACAGCCACTTTTCAAAAAATGAAATTCAAATGACCAACAGACACAGGAAAAGAATGTTCAGAATCACTAGCCATCAGGGAAATGCAAATAAAAACCACAGTGAGGTTCCAAATCAAAAAATAATAAATGCTGTGGAGGATGTAGAGAAAACAGTACCTTAATACACTGTTGGTGAGACTGTAAACTAGTAAAACCATTAAGGAAGACATTGGGAGATCCCTCAGAAATCTGAAAATAGATCTACCATGTGTCCCAGCCATCCCACTCCTGGGAATTTACCAAACAAAAAATTAGCATATGAAAGAATTATCTATCCCTCCATGTTTATTGCAGTTTAAGTCACAATAGCTAAGATATGGACTCAACCTAGATGTCCACCAGTTGATGGCTGGATAAAGAAAATGTGGTATATATACGCTATGGAATAGTATTAAGCTGTAAAAAGGAACGATATCCTGTGTTTTGCAACAGGAAACCATTATGCTTAGAAATAAACCAGTCCCCCCCCCAAAAAAAGAAATAAACCAGTCCCCAAAAGACAAATATATGACTTGATCAGCCCTCACCCTGACTGTTGATGAGCAACTTGATATGTTATCCCTCTTAGTATTTTTTTGTTGTTCTACTTAATACTTTTGGTTGAATACTGTAATCAATACACAATTCTTCTTAAGTGCTGAAACTTAACTGAAAAGTGATCGCTGTTAAATGTAAGAGTGGGAATAAGAGAGGGAAGAGATGTGCAATTTGGGACATGCTCAAGCTGACTTACCTCAAATGGTAGAGTTAGAAACATACCAGGGGATTCCAATTCAATCCCATCAAGGTGGCATGTACCAATGCCATCTCACTAGTCCCAGTGATCAATTTCTGTTCACAACTGATCATAACGATAGGACTAAGAACCAAAGGGATCACAGAAACAAGAATAGTGTCTGCAAATACTAGCTGATAGAATAAAAAAGGGAGAGAATGATCCAACATGGGAAGTGAGATACACAGCAGACCCATAGAATGGCAGATGTCCTAAACAACACTCTGGCCTCAGAATCAGCCCTTAAGGCATGCGGATCCGGCTGAAAAGCCCATGAGAGTATTTTAGGCATGGAAAGCCAAGACACTCTGGGGGAAAAAAAACCTAAATGAAAGATCTCCACGAGTGAGATCCCAGTGGAAAGAATGGGTCATCAAAGAAGGAGGTACCTTTCTCTGAAGGGAGGAGAGAACTTCCACTTTGACCATGGCCTTGTCTAAATGTGATCAGAGTCAGTGAACTCAGGGGGCTTCCATAGCCTTGGTAGCTCATGACAAGAGCCTAGGGTGATTACTGATGCCATAAACTAGAGTGTCAATTTGTTAAGTCAACAACAGGAGTCACTGTGCACTTACTCCTCATGTAGAATCTTTGTCCTTAGTGTGCTGTACATTGAGATTTAATGCTATAACTAGTACTCAAACAGTATTTTTCACTTTATGTTTCTGTGTGGGAGCAAACTGTTGAAATCTTTACTTAATGTATGCTAAACTGATCTTCTGTATATAAAGAGAAACGAAAATGAATCTTGATGTGAATGGAAGGGGAGAGGGAGTGGGAAAGGGGAGGGTTGCGGGTTGGAGGGAAGTTATGGGGGGGAAGCCATTGTAATCCATAAGCTGTACTTTGGAAATTTATATTCATTAAATAAAAGTTTGAAAGCAAAAAAAAAAAAAAAAGAAATAAACCAGTCCCCCCCACCCCCCCCAAAAAAAAGAAATAAACCAGTCCCCCCCACCCCCCCCCAAAAAAAAGAAATAAACCAGTCCCCAAAAGACAAATATATGCTTTCCCTGATTTGTGGAAAGTAATACACAAAGTACCAAAAAATGTAATGTATAGAATTGAAATTGATATTTTGCAATTTAATTATTGTTTATAGCCCTTGTCTATACTTTTGAGGAACCGTGATCTTTCTACTTACTACTTGTTGAAATCTTTATTTAATGGAGGACTAAGTTTGTGATTATAAAATGAACTGAAAATCTGTCATTGTAAAAATTAAAAGAAAAAACAAGAAGGAAGGAGGAGAGAAGATGGAAGTGTGGATGGGAGGAAGGGTAGGTAGGAGCATCATTGTGCTCTTACGTCTATTATATGAAATACATAAAATGTATTCACTTTATATAAATGAAAAAATAAAAAATGAGCCTCTCTCTGTTGTAGTCCTGGCTCTGCTGTGCATCTCTGCCGTGAGTCTGTTGAGTGCCAGTGAACAGTAATCCACCAAGACAGGCTCGCTGTCCTGGAGCTGGGAAGAAACCCACACCGAGCACTGGTAACAAGGACACAGGTGATGGCGGAAACAGACAGGCCTTCCCCATTCCAGCACAGAACTGAGGAGGGGACTGGAAGGGGGAAGAACAGTTCCTGCAGCGCAAACACTGAGCTCTGAAGTAAAGGACACACGGCACTGCACTGCGACTGAAACTCCCCAGGAAGACACGGCCTGGGGACACGGGGATAGTGTGGCTCATCTGCTCACTGCAGCGGTTCTGCCCCTAATGTGGCCCTGCCTCTGTCCTTTTGTTGTCTTTTATCCTTTTTGAGCTGCTCTTGTATATCTTTTTTAAAAACTTTTAAAAATTATTAGAGAGAGAATGAAGACTCATCCTCTAGTTCATTTCCCAAAGTGCCTGAAATGGCTAGGGCTGGGCCAGGTCAAAGCTGGGAGCCAGGAACTCAATCCAGGTCTCCCATGTGGGTGGCAGGAACCCAATTACTCAAGCCATCATCTACTGCCTCCTAGGTTCTGCATTAGCAGAAAGCTGGAGTCAGAAGCCAATGATGGAATGTGAACCCAGGCGTTCTGATACGGGATGCAGGTGTCTTTTTTTTTTTTTTTTTTTTTTTTTTTTGACAGGCAAAGTTAGACAGTGAGAGAGAGAGACAGAGAAAAAGGTCTTCCCTCCGCTGGTTCACCCCTCAAATGGCCGCCACGGCCAGCATGCTGCGCCAATCCGAAGTCAGGAGCCTGGTGCTTCCTCCTGGTCTCCTGTGCGGGTGCAGGGCCCAAGCACTTGGGCCATCCTCCACTGCCCTCCTGGGCCACAGCAGAGAGCTGGAGTGGAAGAGGAGCAACCGGGACAGAACGGGCGCCCCAACTGGGACTAGAACCCGGGGTGCCAGCGCTGCAGGTGGAGGATTAGCCTAGTGAGCCGCAGTGCCGGCCAGGGATGCAGGTGTCTTAACCGCTAACCGGGGTCCTAACTTAAAGACAAATGCCCATCCCTTGTGCATTGTTTAATTTCAGGATGGAGGGCTGGAGTGGGACAAGCAAGCAAGCTCTCTTGACAGAGTTCCCTCCTACACAAAGGCTGTCACTTGAGGGAGGCTGAGGGTCCCTGGGGTCCAGGAGCCCACGATGCCTCCCTGGAAGGTCATGGTCTGCAACTGATCATGAGTCCACCCAGTGACCTGTTGTGCAGGAGGAGCAGAGTGAATTCTGAGGGGCTGTCACCACTTAGAAGACCACAGATCTGAGTTTTGAAGGCCGTCACCTACAACTTATATATTGGGAGATGACACATCTATGGATCAGAACACAGGTTTTTGTTTTTTGTTTTTTAAGAGGTTAGGGTTAGGGTTAGGGTTACACATAGAGAGGGAGAGACAGAGAGAAAGGTCTTCCATCCACTGGTTTACTCCCCAAATGGCTGCAATGGCCAGAGCTGGACCAATCTGAAACCAAGATCCAGGAGCTTCTTCCTGGTCTCCCATGCAGGTGCAAGGGCCCAAGGACTTGGGCCATTTTACATTTCTTTCTTAGGCCATAGCAGAGAGCTGGATTGGAAGAAGAGCTGCTGAGAGTGCCCGTATGGGATACCAATGCTGCAGGTGGAGGGTTAGTCCACTATGCCACAGCGCCAGCCCCTGAGAACATAGGTTTTTTTTTTTTTAAAGATTTATTTATTTATGTGGAAGTCAAAGTTACAAAGACAGAGGAGAGGCAGAGAGAGAGAGAGAGAGAGAGAGAGAGAGAGATCCTCCATCTGATGGTTCACTCCCCAATTGGCTGCAATGGCTGGAGCTGTGCCAATCTGAAGCCAGGAGTCAGGAGCTTCTTCTCGTTCTCCCATGCGGGTGCAGGGGCACAAGGACTTGGGCCATCTTCTACTGTTTTCCCAGGCCATAGCAGAGAGCTGGATCTGAAGTGGAGCAGCCGTGTCTTGAAGTGGTGCCCATATGGGAGGCAGGCGCTTCCGCTGGCCCTGAGAATACAGGTTTTAATTCAAGCTTTCCCTAGGTTTGAATCCTGCTCATCAAATTTCTTCAACTCTCTTGGGCTCAGTTTCTTTATTTGTAAGCTGGAGATACTACCTCCTTCCAGGACTGTTGCAAGGAGATAATGGAATAATCTGTTTGTAGTCTGTGATTGTTAAACACAGAATAGCTGCTGCTACATTACTCACCTACTGTACTTGGCACATTGCATTGTACCTGCACACAATGAGCTGTTGAGGTGTGTTTGTAGGACCATTCCTAAGCCTCATTGTGGAGTATGGAGAGAAGGATGGTGGGGACATGGTGTCTCAGTCCATTTTCTGTTGCTGTAACAAAGTACCCGAGGCTGGGTTCTTTATAAAGAACAGAAATTTATTTGGCTCATGAATCTGTTGGCTGGAAGATCCAAACAGGACGGCCTTGCATTCTGGCAGGGGCTCCTTATCTGTGTCACAACATAGTAGAGAAGCAGAAGGGGAGGGGTGCGCGCGTGTGTGTGTGTGTGTGAGTGTGTGTGTGTGTGTGTGTGTGAAAAAAGCACGTGTGCGAGCAAGGAAGCAAGAGAGCAAGGAGGGTCCAGGCTTGCTCTCTGATAACGGCCTGCTCTCATGGGAACTAACATGGTCCCTTGAGAACTACACTAACCCCTTCCGTATCTAATCATCTCTTAAAGGAATCGCCACTCCAAGGCCATTATAGTGGCTACTAGGCTTCCAGCACCTGGGCCTTGAGGAATGCACTTCACCCATATCCATAGCACAGCACGTGGGCATCAAGACCACAGGGGAGGAAGCAGGCACTGCTGAGACGTCCATCCCTGCCTGATGATCCAGCGGGATGGACCTGGCAGTCTTGAGGGATCCAGTCTCCGTCCTCATGGAGGAAAGAGAACAGTTGTAGCGGGAAGCGAGGACACTGCAACCTCCTGAGTTGGCTATGGAGAAAGCAAAGCTCAGACAGGGGCCTTGGGGTTGCAATGTCATGCAGTGAGGAACTGCTGATCTTAGAGCCAAGTTTCCTATCAGGGCATCGCCCACAGCTCATTAAGATGCTTGGCAGCCCTCGAACCTGACTGAGGTCTGGCATCTCCCATTGTTCATCTGACTCATTCTGGACAGGGCCACCTCCCTGTGAGACCAACTCCCTTAGGAGTTGGCTGAGAAGGCTCTCTAGGGCCCCTTACTAGCACGTTTCAGAACTCTGCATCCTGCCATGTGGTTCTCCCTTAGCTTGGACAGAACCTTCCATGCTCCGGACCCTGTTGGGGGCTTTGAGGCACCCTGGGCCCTGTATGCAGCCTCCAGGGATGTGCTCTTTTGCCCATTCTGGGCTGTCCAGGCATGTCCTCCCCCGCCCCTCCCCCATATCTCCCAGGGTGCAAAATGCTGAAGCTATTTCAAGTTCACTTTTTTTTTTTTAAATAAATAGATTTATTTATTTATTTATTTGAAAGGCATAGTTACAGAGGCAGAGAGAGGGGGAGAGAGAGAGAGAGTCTTCCTTCCACTGGTTCACTCTCCAATTGGCCGCAATGGCTGGAGCTGGGCCCATCCGAAGCCAGGAGCCAGGAGCTTCTTCTTGGTCTCCCATGTGGGTGCAGGACCCAAGGACTTGGACCATCTTCCACTGCTTTCCCAGGCCACAGCAGAGAGCTGGATCAGAAGAGGAACAGCCGGGACTAGAATGGGTGCCCATATGGGATGCCAGCACTGCAGGCAGCAGCTCTACCCGCTACGCCACAGTGCCAGCCCCTCAAGTCCACTTCTGAAGCCAGGGCATGAAGTTACGTGGAACTCGGGGCTCCCAGCTTGCAGAGCCCTACAGCTCTCTGTGGGACTGACTGCTGTCGTCATAAAAAACGCAGCCAGTGTTGTGCAGGAGGCTTCTGGGATAATAGGGTTTTTACCTCCCAGTGATTGGAAAGGTACTAATCTGGTGAGTCATGAGCTCCATAGAAGGAAAAAAAGAACACTCGGGAAATGAAGCTGCAGTGTGTTTTCTTGTTTCTGTGAGGAAGCCAGGCTGGGGCGCAGCTCTATGGAGCAGACCCCATGGTGCTGCAGTCCTGCTGGAGTCCCCAGTGACACCTGCCTCTCTTCAGCGGTGCCGTGAGGCAGAGCGGGCTCAAGGCTGGACCCCCGTTGGATGTCTGGGGCAGCACCCTGGTTTGAGGCTCCTGGAGGCAGAAGCTGGCCAGTAGATGGGCTTGCTAAAAAGATGGTCCTGACCAAACTGGTGACAGCTCCTCTCAAGCTGGGACAGGAGCAAATGCGTGTGAGTGTGTCACACGTGTGCATGTGCGTGTGGGTTCTGTGTGGGATCCCTGTGCACAGGTGGGTAGGCTGCCTGTGTGGGCTTGCAGTGAGCATCTGGGAGCCTCTGTGTGTTCAGACTCCCTGATCCTACTGTTGCACCTGCCTCTCCCCCTCCCTCTCCCTCTCTTTTTGGTTTAAACTCCATAATATTTTTTTGCTTTTGCGTTCATGATGTATCTATCCTTTGAGCTGTAAGGACCTGAGCTGAATTCTGAGAACTGGCCCTCTGTGGATAGTACCAGGATTAGGGGATTTATTGGGTTTTGCTACTTATTGCTGAGCATCTGGGGAGTTTCAGTTGGACCCCCAGTGGAGAAATGCAACCCCTGTACCTGTCTCTGAAGGGGCAGATGACTGGACTGCCTCTACCTGGAGGTAACTGGGACCCCACCCCAGAGGGGCTCAGGAGTGAGGTGCCTCTGTACCCGCCCTGCATCCGCTCTGCCCCTTTGCTGGAGGAAGTCCCCCCTGCCTCCTGCTGCCCTCTTCCCATGGGGCTCCTGCCTCCTGCGAAGCTCCTAACCTTGCACCCTAGGATCCCCAGGGCCCAGAAGGGCATCCTTCTAGCCCCGGCCCTCCCTGCCTGCTTCCTACAGGCAGCTCGCAGCCTGAGTCACCGTCCCCAGGCTCTCTCTTCCTCCCTCCCACTCCTTCATTAGCTTCATTGAAGCTAATAATCTTGTTGGCAATTCCATTGTCTCCTCTTAATTCCAATTTCCTTGTGTCCCCAGGGGCAAATCAGCAGAGTGAAAACAGTGAGATGAAAGGCGCAGCTCCCGTGTGTTAATTAGGGGAGCATTAACGAGGCAATAAAAACACGCCTTCAGGTTCAGGGTGCTGCACCCTCCTTCTGGCTCAGCACTTGGCCCCTTCTTTCCCTCTTAGCTCCAGCCAACTCTGGCAATAGCAGTCTCAAGCCAAAAGCAGTGGTGGCGAGGGGCTGGAGCGCTCCGGGTCCTGGCTGGCAGCCCTTGGAGTTGGTCAGGACCATCTTTTTAGCAAGCCCATCTACTGTTACGTGGAACAGCTCTCCCTCCCACAGCCACTGCCCCAGTCCACACCATTAACCTCCACCCAGGTGGTTGCCATGGCCTCCTAACTGGCCTCCCTGCCTCCAGCTTGCTCTCATCACCTCCTTTCTTCAGTCTCCAGGCAGCTGCAGCGCCTGAGCAGCCGTCCTGAGAGGGCACCACACGGCACCTCGTGCGCGTCCTGTGGGTGCTGCACCTGCCTCTTGTCACCTGCTAAGCTCCTGCTGCCACTCCAGATTCTTGGATACTCTTTGCTCCAGGAAGCCTTCCCTACCTGCAGGACTGGTGAGCCTTCCACGTGTCCCAGAGCAGGGTGGGCTGGCCCCTAACAGCACATTGTCCTGCCCTCCATACCAAGAGATCATTTTGGAATCAGTGGAAAGGGAGATGCCAGTGAACTGTGCTGCCTAGATGTGAGTTTCGAAATGGGAAATAGGCGTGAGAGCTGTTTTGGACCATGGGTCAGTTTTATCGTTAACAAAGCTGGAATGGAAAGAGTGACTTAGTCCAAAGTCAAAATGATCCATGGGGATTGGGGGCGGGGTTTCTGTGGCTCAGTGGGCTAAGCTGCCACTTGTAACTGTCATCCCATACTGGAGCTTCAGTTCAAGTCTTGGTTGCTCTGCTTCTGATCCAACACCCTGCTAACACACCTGGAAAAGCAGTGGAAGATGGTCCAAGTACTTGAGCCCCTGCCACCCACATGAGAGACCTGCATGGGACTCCTGGATTCTGGTTTTGGCCTGGCCCAGCCCTGGCCATTACAGCCATTTGGGGAGTGAACCAGTGATTGAAAGATTCTCTCTCTCGCTCTCTTTTTAAATAAATTAATAAAATGTTTAAAAATTTTGTTTTGTTTACTTGAAAGGCAGTGTGACACACAGGAAGAGGAGGAGACGACGAAGAAGAAAGATCTCAATCCATTGGTTTGCTCAAGTGGCTGCAATAGCAGGGCTGGGCCAGGTTGAAGCCAGGAGCCTGGAACTCCATCCTGGTTCTCCCACGTGAGTGGCAGGGGCCCAAGTACTTGGGCCACCTTCCAGTGCTTTCCCAGGTGCACTGCAGGGAGCTGGATTGGAAGAAGAGCAGCCAGTACTTGACTGTTGCTCTGATGCAGGATCCCAGTGTTGCAGACAGTGGCTTAACCTACTGCTCCCCGATACTGGTCTCTTTCCCAGCTATTTTTTAAAAAGATTTATTTTATTTATTTGAAAGAGTTACAGAGAGAGGTAGAGACAAAGAGAGAGAGAGAGAGAGAGAGGGGTCCTCCATCTGCTGGTTCACTCCCCAGATGGCCACAATGGCCAGAGCTGCGCCGATCCAAAACCAGGAGCCAGGAGCTTCTTCCAGGTCTCCCACACGGGTGCAGGAGCTCAAGGACTTGGGCCATCTCCTACTGCTTTCCCAGGCCATAGCAGAGAGCTGGATCAGAAGAGGAGCAGCCAGGACTAGAACTGGTGCCTATATGGGGTGCCGGCGCTTCAGGCCAGGGCTTTAACTCACTGTGCCACAGTGCCGGCCCCTTTCCCAGTTATTTTAACAACTCCTAGGTAGGAGGAGAATGTACTAATATTCCTTTTTTACAGAAGAGTAAACTGAGGCTCCAAGTGGGGAGTTTGATGTAGATCTGATGGCTTCAAGGAAAGGTTAGGCTGATTTAGTTTTTTAAAAAGTTTCACTTTATATTTTAGGCCCCAACTTATTTCTCTAGCATCTCAGCTCACTTACATAGCTGTTCTGTAAGGGCCCTTTTTGAAGGATCCCGTGATTACTGATTTAAGAAAGGAAGGCCTCAAATTCTTACACACTCCGCCTGTTACGAGGGGGAGCTGGTTGGGGCTTTGACTGCTTCAGCACAGAGCAAGTGACCCCCTGACACTGATCTGAAAGCAAAAGGGCTTCTGCCCGGTTCTCTGGGAACATCCACTGTCTGGGTGCTCCCTCTGAGCACAGCCCCTGGAAACGCAGGTAAGGTGCTGTGGGAATCCTGCGGCACGCGGAGAAGCCACAGATACACACCCGGTCCCCACCGGGCCCAGCCCTCAAGTCACCCCAGCCCTGGCACCGGCCCCGAGAGTGAGGAAGCCTCCGGATGTCGGCACTCGGCTGTTCACCCTAGCCCTTGCTAGGGTCTCAGACAAGGCCCCAGCCTGCAGAGAGCACAGGTAAGCCATTCCTGCTCGCCCCTGTCCAAACCCCCCACCCACACAACGCGAGCGTGGACTAGAGCAGTGTGTGATGCCTGCCGCTCCACAGTGACAGAGAATCAGAAAGTCATGCCCAAAGGATGGGGGCCACACTTGCTCAGGCCCCAGTGATAGATTTCTCATCACTCACAGACGTGCCGTGGGCTGCTGGCTCACAGGCACAGACTGGCCAGTGAGATCGATGGCCAGGCCTGCATGCGAGAGCTCGGTAGCTTTACCCTTGCCTCCTGCCAATCACTGGGCTAAAAGGGGAAGCCAGTTGGGCCATTAATCACCCACTACGCTCCTTCCTGCCCCCTATATCTCAGGGAACAGCCACCAGCATGGGTGGGGGGAATGCCCTGGCTCCAGGGGCCTGATCAATACCTGCCTTGCAACTGGCTCTTAGGGGCTGTTAGCCCGTCATTGGCAAAATGACTATCGACCAGAGAGAAGATAATTGCAAGTGACCAGTGGCCACTTTGACACCACCTGTCTCTGGGGGCCTGGGCAGAGCTTCTGAGCTCAACTTGATGTGTGTGTACCTGAGAGTCTGGGGAGGGCTCTCAGCCACCGGCTTGTTCCATCTGTGAGTCCTCCAGGAGCCTCAGAAAGGCGGTGGAGTATGAGCAGGATCAAGGCTGCGGTGGGCCACCCCTACTTTTCATTTGGTTAGTGGTTTTTGTCATGGGGCCTAGTGATAATGGAGCTGCCTCCTCCTCAGTTCCTCTCTTTAGTTGCCTCCTTCAGGAGCTGAGTGAGAGGGAAATGAGTGGTCCCTGCTGACCACCGTCCCCCAGGGAATGCAAGGACGGGGACACTGACTTAGTGGGGGAAGGGTACATCCTGAGCAGCCACGTTAGGTCACTGATGAGCTCACAGGTGTATCATGCGAGGATACTCCAGAAAGTTCATGGAAAATGGAATTTAAAAATTAAGTTCGCTTTGGTGCAAAAATTTAATCCACATACACAAGGGGTCTTTAAAGTTTATGGAAGGGGCTGATGTTGTAGTGTAGCAGATAAAGCCACCACCTGTGACAGCTGTATTCCATATGGGCACCAGTTCCAGTCCTGGCTGCTCCACTTCCAATCTAGCTCTGCGCTAATGGCCTGGGAAAGCAGCAGAAGATGGCCCAGGTATTTGGGCCCCTGACACCAATGTGGGAGACCTGGAAGAAGCTCCTGGGTTTGATCTGACCCAGCCCTGGCCATTGCAGGCATCTCATGGAGGTTCTTTCTCTGTCTCTTTCTCTCTGTAACTCTTTCAAATAAATAAATAAATAAATCTTAAAAAAAATAAAGTTTATGGAAAATGCATATTTTAAAAAAGTGTATGGATTTCAAAATTTTTACATCAAAATAAACTTAACTTTTAATGCCATTTTTTCTGTGAACTTTTCTTTGTCTCCTTGTTACATTTTCCAAAAATAATTTTTCACATAAATGGAAGCACATCATGATTCTGTTCTACCACCCCCATCTTGTTTCTTTTCTGCTTTGCAGTATATCTTGTAGATTGCTCTTTATCAGTATACAGAGATGTCTTTTTTTTTAAAATGTTGTTTATTTGAAAGACAGAGTGACAGAGGGGGTAGAGAGGAGCGAGATCTACCATCTTCTCGTTCACTCTCCAATTGCCCACAATAGTCAGGGCTAGGCCAGGATGAAGCCAGGAGCCAGAAACTCCATCCTAGTCTCCCACTTGGGTGGCAGGAATCCAAGTACTTGGGCCATATTCTGCTGCCTCCCAGGCGCATTAGCAGGAAGCTGGATTGGAAATGGGAGTAGTGGGCACTCAGATCAGGCACTCTCCTCAAACTGAATAGAAGTGTCCTGCGCTGCAGCGTAACCCGCTGCACCACAACACCTGCCCCAGGATGTCCTTTTTAGAAATGAGTATATGTAACATTTCATTTTCGGATGAACTATATTTTATTTATATCAGCCAGACAAGTGTCTAAACCTGAATGTGCACAAGAATCCCTGGGAGATCTTACGGCAATGCAGATTCTGATACTGTGGGTCTTGGGCAGGCTTTCTTCCTTCTAATTTATTTATGTTTCTTTCAATGAGTCACACATTGGTATAGATATAAATGTCAGGTGCTCTATGAGGCTTATATTGAAAGTATTTCTTTTCTTTTTTTTTTTCTTTTTTTTGGACAGGCAGAGTGGACAGTGAGAGAGAGAGAGAGACAGAGAGAAAGGTCTTCCTTTGCCGTTGGTTCACTCTCCAATGGCTGCTGCGGCTGGCGCACTGAGGTCGGCACACCGCGCTGATGTGAAACCAGGAGCCAGGTGCTTCTCCTGGTCTCCCATGTGGGTGCAGGGCCCAAGGACCTGGGCCATCCTCCACTGCACACCCGGGCCACAGCTGAGAGCTGGCTTGAAAGAGGGCAACCGGGACAGAATCCGGCACTCCAACCGGGACTAGAACCTGGTGTGCTGACGCCGCTAGGTGGAGGATTAGCCTATTGAGCCATGGCGCTGGCCTGAAAATATTTCTAAAAAATTCCCCTGTCCTCTTTCTACCCTCAACTTTTTTTGCACACATGCAAAGCAATCACTTTGAATTCTTTGTTTATTTGACATTTTCTATATATTTCTAAATAACTTATATTACTATTTGTTAGGAATTTAAAGTTTCAGATATTATCTAGTGATGTTCCATGATGGAAAATGCAGATTTGGCTCTTTCACGCTATTCTTCTCCATCTCCAAAATGCAGTCTCCAAAAATGTAGTTATATTATAGCTTTTCAAATAAATATTCAGGAGCTGGTGTTGTAGCATAGTGGGTTAAGCTGCTGCCAGCAATGCTGGCATCCTATGTGGGTGCCAGTTCAATCCCAGCTGCTTGACTTCTGATTCAGCTCCCTGCTAATGCACCTGGGAAAGTAGTGGAAGATGGTCCAAATGCTTGGGCCCCTGCATCCATGTGGGAGACCCAGAGGAAGCTCATGGCTCCTGGCTTTGGCCTGGCCCAGCCCTGGCTGTTGAGCCTGTGATTTTTGGTTCTCAGAGATTTCTGTTTACTTTTGTTTTAGTGGTATCATATACCAGTAGCTTTCTGATAAACGGTGTAGAAAATCAAATGTCATGTCTGAAAATGTTCCTGTTCTACCTCCATGAGGAGTTGATAGTGTGGCTAGGTATAGAATCCTGGGTTTGCTGTGATTTCCCCTGGAATCCAAAGGCCCATGTCTCCCAGCTTCCCATACTGCTGAGAAACTCTGCTGATTCTCGATCCTCTGGAGTGACCCACATTCTCCCTGCCCACATGCCACCTCTCTGGATGCCTTTATGTGATGTCACTGGCTTACACTTGGTTTCCTGATAGTGTGTTTTATTTCATTCACTGAGCTGAGCTCCTGGTGGTAGAACCCTTCAATGTGGAAATTCATGTCCTTCAGGTCTAGGAACTTAATGTACACAGTATTAGTTTTTTGGACAAATTCCTTCCCTTTTTTCTCTTCTCTCTTTCCAAAACTCGCATTATTATTGGACATTTAAATTCCAGGGCAAATATTCCCATTTTTCTTTCTTTCCTATTTTATTTTTTTAAAGATTTATTTATTTACTTGAAAGTCAGAGTTACACAGAGAAGGAGAGGCAGAGAGAGAGAGAGGTGTTCCATCCACTGGTTCACTCCCCGATTGGCCGCAATGGCCAGAGCTGTGCCGATCCAAAGCCAGGAGCCAGGAGCTTCCTCTGGGTCTCCCACATGGATGCAGGGGCCCAAGGACCTGGGCCATCTTCTACTGCTTTCCCAGGCCATAGCAGAGAGCTGGATTGAAAGTGGAGCAGCCAGGTCTCAAACCAGTGCCCATATGGGATGCTGGCACTGCAGGCGGCAGCTTTACCCACTATGCCACAGCCCCGGTCCCCTTTCTTTCCTATTTTCAGTTTTTTTAAAAAACAAATCTTATTCTTCCAACCAAGACATATTCTTATCTTTATTTTTTAACATCATATTGGTTTTTATATCCATACTATATGTTTTGTTTTCTCAATTTCCCTCCGTCTTCTGTTTTTAAATGTTTGAGTTTGTTGGCATCCTGTTCTAATTTCCACAGATGCAGTAGCTTCCTTCATTTCTCTGAAGTTGTTAGCTACACAGATAGTGTTTGGGAGGTTTTCCTCTACTCCCTATTTTGATTCGCTTGAAGTCATTGTCCAATTTTTTTTAGTCTATTTTTCATAGTACAGACTTAATTAAAACTGTTGATTTTTGGCTGATTGGTGATTAAGAGTGAAGCATTGTGATGTGGATTGGAAGTGCTGGCACAGGGGCCAGCAGGGAGGGAGGTTAACTAGGGAGACCAGGCTGCTGCCCTGAGGGACGCTCCCCCCCATCATTTTGCCCCATGCCATGACCCTATCTTTTCTTTGGACCATTTGGGTTTCCTCAGAGAGCAACCTGCTGGTCTCCTGCCCTGTGTGGTCGGGTAGGGATGGGGACTAAGCTGTCTCCCTGCTTCTGGAAGCAGGATGGGAGAAGGGCCGGGGGAGGGAAACTCACCTTTCACCCATAGACTTTTTTTTTTTTTTTTTTTTGACAGGCAGAGTGGATAGTGAGAGAGAGAAACAGAAAGAAAGATCTTCCTTTTACTGCTGGTACACCCTCCAATGGCTGCTGCGGCTGGTGCACTGCGGCCGGCGCACCACGCTGATCCGAAGGCAGGAGCCAGGTGCTTCTCCTGGTCTCCCATGAGGGTGCAGGGCCCAAGCACTTGGGCCATCCTCCACTGCACTCCCTGGCCACAGCAGAGAGCTGGCCTGGAAGAGGGGCAACCGGGACAGAATCCGGCGCCCCGACTGGGACTAGAACCTGGTGTGCCAGCGCTGCAGGTGGAGGATTAGCCTAGTGAGCCACGGCGCTGGCCACCCATAGACTTTTGATTTCTGCCTTTGTTTACGGCCTGCCATCCCCTCTCTCGGGGTCCTTCTGGCCTCTTTGCTGAGACCCGAAATCTCATGGTTGCCTGGGTACTGGCTAGGGGGTGCTGTGCGGATCTGCTGGTGGTTAGCCACAGCCACACCCTGCTTCAAAAGCCCCTGGTGCGTCTCTGTCCCGAGGCTCTCTGCCGCCTGGGCACCAGTAGCCATGCTTCCTTCCCCGGTTCCCTGACAGTGCCTCCTCTGCAGACAGTAGGACTTGCAGCTCTCCGTCTGCTAAAAGCCCTTTTGCAGCTTCCACTTTTTTTTTTTCTGCCCAAATTCAAAAATTGTGCGTACATCTCTTACCGGCACTCCCCTCCTCTCCTGCTCTCTTTGTTGTGGTTTTATGCCTTTTCCCATCCCTTTGCTGCCTCCTTTTCAGCCCCATCTGGGAGCACACAGAGATAAACTTGCTCATCTCCAGGTTCAGCAAGAAGTGGTCGGCGCTTTTACTCCCAGCCTTTCAAAATCGCTTTGCTTCAGGCGTGTCCAAGTGATCAGGTGGCAAGCTCGACCTTACCTTTTTTCGCTTTCAAATCCTCAAGGCTTTCTTAGGCTGCAAGCCCCAGATCTCTGACTTGGCTTTGCAAGGGCTTCGTAGTCTGTCTCTTCCCTTACTTTGCTCAAAACGAGACTCCCTTCACTTGCTCTTTCCCAGCCATGCTGAATTTTGAACACGCTTTTCCCTCTGCTTGGAACACACTTCTCCAACCACGCTTGCCTGGTTGTCATGTTGTCCTTCAACTCTGGTCTCTGGTTTTCTTTGAGGAAATCTCTCTTACCTCCACACCATGTCTGGTTCCCCTTTATATTCTCCAAGAAATTTATTTTTTTAAAAGATTTATTTTATTTATTTGAAAGACAGAGTTTCAGAGAGAGGTAGAGACTGAGAGAGAGGTCTTCCATCCGCTGGTTCACTCCCCAATTGGCCACAATGGCTGGAGCTGTGCTGATCCGAAGCCAGGAGCCAGGAGTCTCTTCTAGGTCTCCCATGTGCGTGCAGGGGCCCAAGGACTTGGGCCATCTTCTACTTCTTTCCCAAGCCATAGCAGAGAGCTGGATCAGAAGAGGAGCAGCTGGGACTAGAACCGGCGCGCGTATGGGATACGTGCAGAATAAAAGCAGGCCAGGGTGTTAACCCGGTGCGCCACAGCGCTGGCCCCGCTCCAAGAAATTTAAACCCGAATAGCTTCTGGATGTTGTATCCTTCACTCACATCTAAGATCTCAGCCCTAACAGTGAGTTTTTCAGTAGAGAGGAAGAGCTGGGTCTTTGAGGCCAATGTTGTGTCCCCATGACATTAGCAGAGCGCCTGCACAGAAAGGCTCCGTAAAATACAGCTGTTGAATGAATAAATGCATGAAGGCATGAATGAACGAGTGAGGATGTTCTCGGACTCAGAAACTGTTGGAGTGCGGGGAGACCTAGCAACTGCCTGGCTCGGGCTCTGCTTTCTGCAGCTGAAGACGTCGAGGCTCGGTGACATAATGCGGCATTCCCCTTACACACAGGTGCACATTTTTCATACCTTCTGCTCAAAGTCTTGTGAGGTGTTTGTTCTCACTCTTGTGTTGTAGAAGAAATTGAGGCTCAGAGGACTAGAGCCATGTGCCTCACTAGTTGGTGTCAGAGTTGGGATTAGCACTAAGGTTTACCTGCCTCTAAAATCTGTCAGTGTCTTTACTGCACGTTGCCTTGACCATGACATCCAGATCACAGTCAGCTCGGAGAAGCAGGGACGCGGAGCCTCTGGCTCAGCTTCTGCTGCTACAACACCCCTACGCCACAAGCCTCACAGCTGTGGGTCAGCTCTGGCTCTGCTGGCTGTGCTTGGCTCTGAGCTGAGGGTCAAGTTCAGGGTTGCTTCCTGTATGTGCTCAGTCTGGGACTGGGCTGATGACCTCTCCATGCTCTGGGGCCTTTTGTGCTCATGGTAGAGAGCAGAAGCTCAAGCTGGCTGCCGTGAAAGCACGGCCCGTGTAGAAGCTTTGCCCCTGTACACCACATCCACTCATCTGCTCACATTCCACTGACCAAAGCCAGGGGCAGAGTCAAGCACAATATCCAAGATGCGGAGGTGTCTCCTCCCATGGGAGTGGGAGCTTAAGAGAGTGCACATTTGCTGGAAAACACAACCCAGCCCAGCTGGAGGCTCGGTGGCTACCACAGACAATGGCAGCGTTCAGACTTGGTCTCCAGGGGGTTGCCAGCTTCACAGTGGTGTCCCCTGGGAAGATGCCTCCCTGTAGCCCAAGTATAAAGCACTCAACGCGTCTCAGTGCGAGCTTCCTGCCCCATGTGCTCCAGCCACACTGGTGGGGCAGGGCAGTGCTGGATGGTAGAGTGGGTGTCAATTCCAATTTGTTGGTGCCCAGACTGTACCAGTCATGGAGTATTTTCAGCACCACCGCTGACTATGCAGGTACCATGCTTACTTAGCCCTTTGTCTGACGGGGCACCTCACCCTCTTCTCCAAGGCTGGATGGCTCAGTGGCCAGGATCTGCCACATCCACAGAAAATGTGGAAATAAAAGCAAACAGCCTCTGTTAAACACAAGAACCTTCCCGTCTAGCGGGGCTACAGGTGCCAAGGGGAAGCTCCTGTCTTGATTAACTTACCGTTTGCAGGTGCTGGCACTCTGCACGAGGGCAGGCAGGCTCTGAGAGGTGCTTCTAGCCAGGGATTGCTACAGTGGGAAGGGCCTGAATGGCTTTGCCGACCAACGCTCTCAGACAGGGGCTGTCCTGCCACCCAGTCAGCACAGAGTTGGAGCTGGGACAGGGTTGTGACCTTGCTGATGCCTGATTCACTGCTCTCCGGTGTCCCCAGAGAACACAGGAAAGCCGTTTTGAGAGTGAGCCCCTGGGGAGCGGGATGACAGATGCTGGGCTGCTGCTCTGCAAGGTGCCTTATCTGTCCCTCCTCATTCGTGTATGAGCTGCGCCTCCCGAGGGCACGGGAAAAGGCCCAGACCATGACTCTGGAGTCTGGACCACCCCCTCCAGTGCCATGATCGCCCTGGAGCGTGGGGATCAAGGGGAAGGGAGAGGCTAGCAGCCCTTTGGGCTGATTTAATCGCCCAAGGTGTGTGCATGTGTGTGTGTGTGTGTGTGCGCACGTGCTGTGTTCCTTCTCTGGGCTTAATCCAAATCATTAAAAACAAGACTCTTTTAGGGCCGCTGTTAATAATAAGTGGTTTATGCCGCTGCCTTACGTGGAGGGGTTTGTTCTCCTTTCATTCATTCCTCGTCCCCCTTCCTCCTCCCCTCCTGCCCACCGCTCCTCCTCTACTGAGGATGGTAGGAGGAAAAAATAGAATCATGGTTAACGTGCGTTTGTGTTCATGGATGGTTAAAATAAGGATTTCGTTGTTGAAGAGCTCACTGCTTGAGTTTTTTTGGCTTCTGAGCCCCCAGACTGCTGGGCTGCTGGGGAGGGAGAGGGACCGCAGGCCTGGTGAGCAGTTCCTGGTGTTCAGCCCCGCAAGCTGCAGGGGTTTTTCCCGCCTGCATGAAGAATTGAGCGTGCAAGGGCCCTGGGCTCTGGGCGGGCAGGGTCCCCCACTCGGCAGCACAGCTCTGGCAGCCTGGCAGGGCACAGCATGGAGAAGGAGTCCCACACTGCCCATCTTTTGTGGTTTGAACTAAGCAAGTCACGCCACCTGGGGCCTTCCCTTTCCCCAGCTGCCCGGCAGGAAGAGAGTGTGCACTCACAGGTGTGCATCAGAGGGATTAGGCCTGGGAGAAGCAAGGCACCAGTGTTGGGTTTGGGGGCTATCATCATTATTGCAAGCCCTGCTCCTGGGGAAAATGAAGGGGAGGGGATGGGGAGACCCCCACCATTCCCATGGAGGTGGAGGTAGCGGGGGTTCTGGGGATGGGCTGGTGGAGAGCGGGTCTCAGGGCCCTTGTCCTGCGTGAGAGACAGGCGGCCGCGTGGGTGTCAGCCCGAGTGACCTGTCTGCTGGCCTCTGCAGCCACAGCACATTAGTAAAACCTCCGCACGGCGCCGGCTCTCTCTGCGGGCCCTTGATTAGGCTGTGTCTGGGACAGGAATGCAAATGGGCAGTACAAAGAGCTGGGCCAGGCGAGGCCAGCTCCTCCGTGACATAAGATGCCGGGGACAAACTGTGACACCCTCCCCTGCTTCAGAGACATCTGCTCCAAACAACCTCCTCCAGACAGGACTGCAGCCCCACCCTGACTCTTCATCTCTGGACACGTCGAAGGTGACTGACACCTGGCCTCTCCGCAGCCTTCCAGCCCCCTGGGACTCCCCGTAGCATCTCCAAATGCGTGGATTCTGGGCCAGCAGGAAGAGCAGAGAGGGCTGCCGGTCCAGTCCCTGGCTCCCGGTCCTCCCCAGGCTGCTGGGGGCTCCTGTATCAGCTTTCAAACCAGGTCAGGTGCTGCAGAGCCTGGGTTTGGGAAGCAGAAACTCAGCGACTCCAGAATAGCAACACCATCGTTAAGTGGGTTAAACTCTAGCCCTGACATTTAATTAGCATCTTTTTCAGCTCCCACACTTGAAGAGTACCTGTTATTTCTTTTCTTTTACTCACAATACACTGTAAGCCAGGAGCATTTTCCCGAGCTCCCGAACCTCTCATCAGAAGTCAATCACTTTTGGAGGCATGATGAATGCTCTCTGCAAGCCTGCCGCGGATAGCGGCAACTGTGGCTCAGCGCGTGACGAGCTGCCGAGGGATGGTGAGGGCAAGCTTCCTGCTTTTATTCTGCACTTCCCCGGCCACCACCTCTCCAAGGGAGCCTAGGCAGCTAATGAAGCCCTGGGCCTTTTGCCTCTGAAAAGAGCAAGGAGAGAGAGCAGTGGAGCTGTGAGTGACAGCCTGGGAGCTGCCGGCCACTGCTGGCTCTTGGTGGAGGAGTGGAGGAGGGTGTGGCCGGAGGGACGGTCACACAGCAGTGTCACATAGGAAAGGGAAAGGCAGTGGCCGGAAGTGCCCTGAAGGGGAGTGTGGAGCTGGGGGGCCTGGACTAGTCCAGGGAGGAGAGGGTGAGGTCATGGCAAAGACCAGAAGGGTGGGTAGGAATGAAGTAAGGGAGACATGGGTGGAAGGTTCCAGGCAGAGGGGCCTGTGTGTGCGCTGACGCCCTGGGGCAGGAGCGAGTTGGGAGCTTCTCTCTCCTCCATGGCGGCCACTGTCCTGCTTCTGGCCCGGCCACAGCAGGAGTCCTGAATCCTGGGCTGGCAATGCTCCCTTGTTGAACGGCAGACCCGTTCACCTGCAGCCAACCTTCTTGGAACCATCTGGGTGTGGAGAGACACCTGATCCCCTAATTATGCCCCTGGAGCGGGACTGCCAGCCCCGGCTAACACAGCCTCACTGAAGTCTGTGAAATTTCTGAGCAAAGACTTTCTGTTCCGAAATTACACTTGCTATTTGATGTTCTGGAGCCGCACACTCTCGCATGCAAATTCTGACTCCATGATTTATTGACTGTAAAACTCCACGCAAATGACTTAATCTCCCAGTCTTCATCTTCTCTTCTGTGTAACAGGGGCAGAGTTATTAAATACAAACTTGTATTTACGGCCTGGAGGGGATTGCCTGGCTTCGAGGAAACTAGAGCTCTCGGTGATCCACCTAGCCTGTATTTTCTGAGTACTATTTACTGAGAACCAGCTGCAGGCCAGGTGCTGAATCCTGCCTTAGTAGGAATGGGAGACAGATCATAGGCAATGGAAACGGAATACAGAGGGGTAAAGGGACCTGGGTGCTGGCAGGGGTGGGGCTGCCATTTAAATGGGCAAGCCAAGGCAAGTCCCAAAGAGAAGGCGACACAGCAGAGACGCAAAGGATGGGTGGTGTGGGCTCAGCACCTGCAGGAGGGAGAGTTCCTGGCAGAAGGAAGAGCCCGTGTGAAGTCCCCAAGGCAGGGGTGAGCCCGGTGCATTGGTGGAGCCATGAGGAGCCTGCAAGGAAGAACAGAGCGGGAACAGTGGGCAGCAGTGGGAGGCCAGGGGACAGCAGGGGTGGACCTTGGTGCTGCTGAGGGGGGCTCTGCAGGCTGTTCTAGCGATGCGAGCTGCTGCTTTGAGAGCAAGGGGTCATTTAGAGGGCTGGGAGCAGAGGGTGATAGCACCCGGCTGCTCTTGTAGCAGCACTGCGCTGGGCGTGCTGCTGAGAATATTCCTCCTGGAGCGGGGAGGAGATGGTGAAGGCAGTCGGGAGCGTCTGCAGTAATCCAGGTCACAGGTGATGGGGCCTTGGACCAGCGGCCAGCAGGGGAGGTGGCGAGGAACAGGTGCATTCCGGGTCTATTTTGAAGCTAGAACCTACAGGATTTCACAACAGGCTAGTGTGTGGAGGGAAGGAGAGATTGAGAGAGAGAGAGAGAGAGAGAGGAGAGTTGAAGGCGATCCCAAAGTTTGGGGTGTGGGTGATGGAAGGAGAATCCATGAAAGACTTGATGGAGTTCACATGTGAGTGAAGTCAGTTCTGTTTTGGATGTCACCTTGTGCAGATAGTAGAAGATAGCTGGCTATGAGCGCCCGGAGGTCAGGAGAGAGAGATGGGCTGAGGACATAGATCTGGGAGTCACAGCATAGGATTTATTATAAAACTTATTTATTTATTTGAGAGAGGAGGGGCTCAACTACTAGTTCACTTCCCAAATGCTCTGCCATGGACGCGGCTGGGTCAGGACCAAAGTTGTGAGCTGGGAACTCAATCCAGGTCTCCTGTTGGTGGCAGGAACTCAGTTACCTGAGTTACCATCACTGCCTTTCAGTGTCTGCTTGCTGGGGAGCCAGAGCTGAGAATTAAACCCAGGTACTCCGGTGTGAGATGTGGGATGTGGGTGTCTTAACCACTAGGCTGAATGTCTACTCCATAGCGTTTAAAGAAACTGGCGGGAAGTGTGGGACTCCCAAGGGATTCAGTGAAGGTGGAATAGAGACCAGAACCAAGCACAGAGCCCTGGATTCTCTAGGTAGGACTTCGGCCTCTTAGCAGCCTCACCTGTGCAAGCCTCCCTTCTCCTGCCCCTTCCTTAGGAGAATGCAGAGTCCCATGTGTGTGTGTGTGTGTGTGTGTGTGTGTGTGTGTGTGTGTGTAGGTGTGTGTGGGGGACCTCTGCACTTCCTGGGGCAGGATGTCCCTCCCTACCCCTCTAGCATGATGTTTGAGCTGATGACTCCAAGCTAGAGTAAAGCTACGTTGAGTGAGGCTCATTGTGCCCCCTCCCCTCAGTCTGCAGATTTTGTGTCATATATTCTAAAAGCTAAGTACCCCAAAACAAGTATCCACAGCGTCTGTGTCTCAGCATCAGATTCCTCATCTGAATCATGCTGTGACTCTCTTTCCTCTCCATCTCCCTCTCCCTCATATCTATTTCTGAATCTCCTCTTAGTTGTATTTTTTAAAAACACTTTTTAAAGATTTATTTATTACTTTAAAGGTAGAGTTACAGAGAGAGAGGCAAGAAAAAGAGAGAGAGAGAGAGAGAGAGAGAGAGAGGTCTTCCATCTGCCTGCTGGTTCACTCCCCAAATGGCCACAGTGACCAGGGCTGGGCCAAGCTGAAGCCAGGAGCCAGGAGTTTCATCTGGGTCTCCCACATGGATGCATGAACCCAGGGACTTGGACCATCTTCGCTGCTTTTCCAGACACATTAACAGGGATCTGGATAGGACCTGCAGCTGGGATATGAAGTGCCCCTTCATGGGATGATGGACTGAAGGCTGCAGGTTAACCCACTGAGCCACAGCACAGGCCTTGGTCGTATTATTTACTTTGTGTCCTGGGACTCCCCCTGGTTTTAAAAATGTAGATTTGAACCTCTTTTCAAAGGTATATTTTGCACTGTTTATCATCATAGCAGATGTACTAAATTAAGATGCACATTAGCCATCTTGGGAAACTTGTTTACTCGGAGTACAAGGCCTGGCTGTTGAGTCCCAAACAGTCCCCAGAAAAGCATATGTGTAGGGAATCTCAAGTTGTTCTTACAGATGGAAGAGAACTCGTGCAGCAGATGCCTTAAGAACCGAGGCTTAATCTCTGGCTTTGAGCGGATGGTCAAGCCCACTCATTTCTTTCTGCATTTGGATCTTGAACAAATGACAAAACAGCGCAGCACAAAACCAGAAGCATTCCAAACTGCCAAGTCTTACTTCCACAGAATTCTTTAGGGGAGCCAGGACATACAGGAGCCTGCCCCTCTCCCCTGTGCCCTTTTCTTCTTCCTGGGGATTGCCAGGAGGGAAGTCACCTGCTCCCTGTGTATGCAAAAATCTTATATTTGGGGAAAATGTGTTTTAGGAAGTTATGTTCTGGAAAATGGACAAATTCCTCTGAAAGGACGGCAGTCTTTATCAGAGACTGGGTTGTCAAGAGGTGCTATGGCTTTTAGAGCTTAATGAGTCAATTTAAATGTTGCATGCAAATGAGGCATACTATTAACTCTAGCTTCAAAGAGCAAAGAGCAAAGGAGACAGTTAAACAGCTGTGAGGCTTTTCCTGACTAGATGAGCTTGGGACTTGCACTGCCAAATCGCAGACAAAATATGATAGACTTTTGACGGTTTCTGCCAAGCCACATGGAAGTAAAAACCTAATGGTGCAGGGAGAAAGGCGCTGTTCTCCACATAGGCCTTGCCACAGACCAGCAGACTATCTGCCCAAGAGCTACCCTTGCTCTCTGCTGTTCTCCACCGTTCTTGGGCTGGGCCAACCAGTGTATGGCCTTAGGCAGCAGCTGGCAGGAGTTCTTGGTACCTGTGTTTGTCAGCAGGGGCTGTCTGTGGCTGTGCCCCCATCCCCACCTGCCATCGACAACCCCACCCATCAGACTGACTCACACTCAGGAGGAGCCACATTGCTATTAGCCCAGAGAGTGGTATTTCCATACCTGCCCCTCTCACCACCTCCCTCCTGCAAGTAGATTAATTAAAATGCACATGCAGATACATTAGTTGCAAACACAGTGTCCCTCTTCACATGCAAATGTAATCACTAGATACCAGGATGATTTGCATAATGGAAAAAGAAACAGGAGTTCTTTGTAATATGGCTTTTGGGGTGAACACTTGAAAACCTCACGTGACCAGATGTCATCTAAGACCGTCTGGGGGTCTGGTGGTGTGGACTCTTGTTTTGCTCCTCAGCAAACAATTGCTTGAAGATCCAGGGCATTTCTCCCAGGAAATCCTCCTCGTTCCGCTATCTGCTCCCTACTGTAGCCCCTTCAGCACATGCATGTCAAGTATAACTCACTCCAATCCACTTGTCCACATTTAAATTTTTAATTTTTTTTTTATGTCTCTGAGAGAGAGATGGAGAGAGAGATAGGCAGGCTGACAAGGAGAGGGTACTCACTGCTTGGTTCACTCTCCAAATGGCCACAAGGGTTAGAGACAGAAGCTCCAGGTCTCCCTTGTGGCTGGCAGGAATCTGGCTGTTTGAGCCAGCCCTGCTGCCTTCTAGGGTCTGTATTAGTGGGAAGTTGGAGTCAAGAGCTGGAGCTGAGAACTGAACCCAGGCATTCTGCTGGGGACACAGATGTCTTAACCACTAGGCTAAATGCCTACTCTCCACTCTTTGTTTTGAGTGCTTTCCTTGTCATCTTGAGACCAGAAAAGTGCTCTTCATCCTCACTCATGCTTAGTGGTTTAACTCGGAGGCCACCCAGCTGGTCAGCTGAGGAGGCTGAGGCCCTGCATCGAGAGAAGAGTTGTCTAAGGCATACTGGTATGAGCAGCAGAGCTGGAGCGGGAATCAGACAGCTGTGCAGAAGGGCCCAGCACTGGTTACAAGACCGCAGCTCGTGGGACACTTGCTTCCTTCAGGCCAGCCCTGTTACACCACTTCACATGGCCTCAGGGTGCCAGGAGTCTCTTGAGGGGTGCTTGATATTAACCAACTCACAGAACAGAACTCCATGTCTATGATCCATGCGAGGGCTCGAGAATCCCAGAAGCCAGGGGAGGCATGGCTACTGCCCTAAGGGACTCTACAGGAGAGATTGACAACATTTTTAGTTTATAAGAACATAAGAATCTTTTTGTATATGCAAAAATATTTAGGGTCCTCTTTCTACACAGTTGCAATTGTATAAAAGTAAATGTTAGGGGCCAGCATTGGGGTACAGTGGGTTAAGCCTTCACTTGCATAGCATGCATCCCATGTTCGAGTTCTGACTGTTACACTTCCAATCCAGTTCCCTGCTAAAGGCACCTGGGAAAGCTGCCAATGATGGTCCACGTACTCTGGCCCCTGCTATGTACGTGGGAGATCTGGATGGAGTTCCTGGCTCCTGGCTTTGGCCTGACCCAGACCTGGTGGTTGTGGCCATTTGAGGGGGGGTGAATCTATTTGTGGTCATTTGGTGGGTGGAAGACCTGTCCCCACCGCCCTGACCCATCCCTGCCTTTCCCTCTCTGTGTTGCTCTGCCTTTAATACGTGAATGTTAATTGAGAAAACAGAAAATGACAGAAAGTGCTATGAATCTAGCAGTACATATATTTCAAATACAGCCTGTGGGTGTAACATCATATTATGTACTCTACCCAAAGGCTGCGCCTGGAGATTTGTGGGTTCTTCAGCGACTCCAGTGCCCAGAAGCTCATGGTTTAGAGCTGTCAGGGTACAGGGATCTTTGTCTTGAAGTCTAAAGTCCCCAGGATAGAACCTACTGTCTATTTTCTTCAGGAGGCCAAGACAAGTGGCAGCCAGCTGATAAGAAAAATGACAGAAGAAATTTAAAATTTTACTGGCACTTTTCCATGAATTGGGCAGCACTTGGAATGGGAAGAAGTTCAGAGAGACCTGCTCCAGTAGTGTGAGCAGTGAGCTTTGATTGGCTGGCTGGCCATGGAAGTAAAATAAAGAAAAATGGCTTGATTGAGTTCAGCCAGGCATTGGTTTGCTATCTGTGATTGGCTGAGACTCGGATCAAAAAGAATCAGTTACAAGGAATGGTATACTGTACATGATCAGTTACAAGAAACGCCCCTGAGCTGCTTCCATTGTCTGTGAGAGCGGTCTGGGTACAGCAATGGCCCTAGGCTAATGGCCTGCTGCTTATTTTACTCTTAACACAACCAATGTGGTCATTCTTCCAGGAAAGAAAAATATTTCCGGTTGGTTAGCCTTGAGGGAAATGGGTCTGGAAGAATGAGGAGGGGTGTTTCCAGAATATCAAGCTACTTCTCGGGAGTGTGTGGATCCTGGCCCCAGAGCACAAAGCCAGGACCTAATAATAGTGATGCAGCACATAGATAAGTACCTAGTAAGTGGCAGAAACTGTACAGAGGTTATAGACAGCTAAATCTCCTCTGTGTAAAACCCAGGACTGTCTGTGCATTGAATTCTATTTTAAGAAGAAAATCCTAACAGCTGAAAGCAGTTGAATAGGAATTCCTGTTTTTCCTGGCATATCTCAAACAATACTACAACAATGGATGTGAGCCTGGCAGTAAAGCCTGCCAAAGTGGCCCTTCCCCCACAGATTTCTCCCATGGCCTGCTGCCTGCTTTAGAATTTATCTCTTGGCCACTACAACAGATGCTCCCTGACCCTTAGCTGAGGTGATTTTGCTGTTGTTTTTCTTTCACCTTCACCTCTCTTGGGGTCATTAGCAAGCAGATAGACTCCACCCCTCTTGCTTCTTTGCTCCCCATTTGCACAGATTCTCGTCACCCAAGGGCAGCCCCTGGGATGAACCCAACAGGCAGGAACCCTGTCTCTCCACCTTCTGCCTCTCTCTTGTTTTTTCTGTTTCCTTTATTCCTTCTAATCTGCACCACAAGAAGCCAGACAATGCGGCTGGCAGAGCTAGGACTCTCCTGCAACATGGGGGTGAGGCAGAGCTGAGCCAAGTTCTCCAGAGGGGGTGGCATCGCAGCAGGGAGGGAGAGGAAGGGTGATGGCTGGGAACGCTGCACAGCTGCCTGCGGCGAATCGGGTTCCTGTTGTGTACACTGAATGGCTTAACCTTTATTTATTTATTTATTTTGACAGGCAGAGTGGACAGTGAGAGAGAGAGACAGAGAGAAAGGTCTTCCTTTTCCATTGGTTCACCCCCCAATGGCTGCTACGGCCGGCCTGCTACGGCTGGTGCACCGCGCTGATCCGAAACCAGAAGCCAGGTGTTTTTCCTGGTCTCCCATGTGGGTGCAGGGCCCAAAGATCTGGGCCATCCTCCACTGCCCTCCCAGGCCACATCAGAAAGTTGGAATGGAAGAGGAGCAACCGGGACAGAATATGGCGTTCCGACCGGGACTAGAACCCGGTGTGCCAGCACTGCAGGCAGAGGATTAGCTATTGAGCCACGGCGCTGGCCGGCTTAACCTTCTTGATGACCATCTGAGAGAGGTGGAACTGACCTGTTCCTGAGGATACAACGAGGCTCCAGGGAGTTAACCAGCTTGGTAAGAGGTTAAGATGCCCAAGTGCTAAGGCTCTGTGCTGACACAGGGTTAGAGTTAGGGTTAGGGGTTAGGGATTAGGGTTAGGGACATCCCCATTTTCCTCCTCAAGTTGTGGTGGCATTTGGGTCCCCAGGGACCTGTGCTAAGAACTCCTGTGGTTCCTTGCGTGTTTTCTGATCATCTCTTGGCCATTTTTCCATCCCAAATCAATTTCTATACCGGGTTTCTGGTTTGCCTAGAACACTGGGTTTTCATACCCCAGATCCGTGCTATCACACAGTTCTGGAGAGCAAATACCATTTTTCTTGAAGAACTCCGCGTACACTCTGCCCGCACTGGCCTGTACTCCACTTCCCCACGTGGCTTCCTTGGCCTTGCTCTTCTGCCCTTGAATCCCGGCCCTGAAACTGCCTCTCACTGCAGGCTCTGCCAGGCAAGACTGGGCTGCTTGGTGATAGCCTGTTCCTGCTTCCACACAGGAGGAAGAACACAGTGGCTTCTGTTGTGGGCTGAATTGTGTCCTCTCAGACTTCCTAGGTTGAAATCCTGTGCCTCCCACGGGACTATGTTTGGAGACGGGGTCTTTCCGAGGTTAAAATGAGGTCCCTGCTTTGGATGACTAGTGTCCCTGTAAGAGGAGGTTAGGACACAGACACACCCAGAGGGACAACCTGTGAGGGTACAGGAAGAAGGCAGCCACCTGCAAGCCACGGAGAGAGGCCTCAGAAGAGATCTCCCTGCTGACACCCTGACCTCAGCCTCCCAGCCCACAGAATTTGAGAACATGCATCTCTGTCATTTAGGCCACCATCTGTGGTGCTTTGCTCTAGGAGAGTCATACAGTGCCCGTCTTGGGCTCTCACAGAGACTCCTGTCCTCAAATCCATCGCTTGGGAGTCTGAGAAAGTCAACAAGAGCCCGAGGGCCTGCTGACCTCCCTCCGATGTCAGCAGACTGAAGGACTTTCTTGGGATTATTCTTCTCTGGGTCATGACTGAGAGGAGGCCGCCAGGTCTCTACAGAAGAGTGGGATACTATTTGAGAAGAGTGGATACATTTGAGAACCTATCAATTATCTATTGCCACATAACATTTATTTGCTTTAAAACAATGGTTGTTGGTTGGGCCGGCGGTGTGGTATAGTGGGTAAAGCTGCCACCTGCAGTGCCAGCATCCCATATGGGTGCCGGTTCGAGTCCCGGCGGCTCTACTTCTATTCCAGCTCTCTGCTATGGCCTGGGAAAACAATAGAAGATGGTCCAAGTCCTTGGGCCCCTGCACCCATGTGGGAGACCCAGAAGAAGCTCCTGGCTCCTGGCTTTGAATCAACATGGCTCCAATCATTGCGGCCATTCGGGAAGTGAACCAATGGATGGAAGATCTCTCTCTCTCTCTCTAACTTTGCCTTTCAAAATAAATAAGTAAAATCTTAAAAAAAAATGACCATTGGTTTAACTCATGTTTCTGGAATTTAGCACTTTGGGGCAGGATCTACTAGACTGTTCCTCCAGTCAATGATGAAAGAGAGAGAGAATGCAAAAGCAGGCCTTTGTAAGATCTGGACTCAGAATTGGCAGCACGTTGCTTCTGCCATTTTACATTGGACATTTTCCATTTCCATTGGCCATTTTCCATTTCCATTGGCCATTTTCCATTTCTGTTGGCCATTTTCAAAGGGTGTGCAAGCAGATTCTGCTTCTTGATGGGAATTTCTGCAGAGTAACATAAGCAAAGGGAAGGACGCAGGGAAGGGTGAAGGGCCATAGCCACATCGGACTGTGGAGGACCTAGCCTCAACCTGACTCTCATCAGGCCCCTCTGAAGCCCCTTTGTGACCAACGGCTTTGTGACCACAGCCCCTTTGTGACCACAGGACAGCTGCCGAAGTCAGTTTTGTAAAGATTTTGCTAGATTGCTTGATCTACTGTGTCCTCATCCTAGATGTCCAGTCAAGCCCCTCATTCCCTAACCCTTCATATCCAACCACGTTCCTCCTAGTAACTTTGCATCTTCCTCACCCTACTGTTGGCTGCAAGTCTTCAGCCCCCCACCAACCTTGAATTTAGGGTCGACTTCAGCCTCTCTTCCTTATTGCAATAGTCTGGAACAAAGTCTTCCTTGCCATTTTTTTCTCATTTTAAGACAATTTTATAAGTAATCAAGTTAGATAACAAATACTTTATTTCATCCACATAGAGATGAATGAAACATACAATTTTTATATACAGTAATATAGGCAAGTTCCACTTTTTTATGTACTTATTCTCTGGCACAATGCACAATATGTAGTATTAATCAGTGAGCAAAAATTTAAGTGATTAACAAACAAGACTAGTGTCTGCTAATACTGATAGAATCAAAAAGGGAGAGAATGATCCAACATAGGAAGTGGGATACACAGCAGACACATAGAATTGCAGATGTCCTAAACAGCACTCTGGCCTCAGAATCAGCCCTTAAGCACTCGGATCTGGCTGAAGAGCCCATGAGAATATTTTAGGCATGGAAAGCCAAGACACTCTGGAAAAAAACAAAACAAAACAAAACAAAACAAAACAAAAACAAAACAAAACAAAACAAAACAAAACCTAAATGAAAGGTCTCTGCGAGTGAGATCCCAGTGGAAAGAACGGGGCCATCAAAGAAGGAGGTACCTTTCTCTGAAGGGAGGAGAGAACTTCCACTTTGACTATGACCCTGTCTGAATAAGATCGAAGTTAGCGAATTCAAAAGGCTTCCATAGCCTTGGCAACTCATGACTAGAGCCCAGGGAGGTTACTGACGCCATAAACAAGAGTGTCAAATTGTTAAGTCAACAACAGGAGTCACTGTGTACTTACTCCTCATGTGGGATCTGTCCTTAATGTATTGTCCAATGTGAAGTAATGATATAACTAGTACTGAAACAGTATTTTACACTTTGTGTTTCTGTGTGGGTGCAAACTGATGAAATCTTTACTTAATATATACTGAATCGATCTTCTGTATATAAAGATAATTGAAAGTGAATCTTTTTTTTTTTTTTTTTTTTTTTTATTCTTTGATCATATTTTATTTTTTTTTTTATCTTTTTCTTTTATTTAATGAATATAAATTTCCAAAGTACGTCTCATGGGTTACAATGGCTTTCCCCCCCATACCGTCCCTCCCACCCACCACCCTCCCCTTTCCCACTCCCTCTCCCCTTCCATTCACATCAAGATTCATTTTCGATTATCTTAGTATACAGAAGATCAGCTTAGTATACCTTAAGTAAGGATTTCAACAGTTTGTTCCCACACAGAAACATAAAGTGAAAAATAATAGATGATTTTTTTTTAAATGATGATGAAATCAGATCAGACCTATTGTCATGTTTAATCCCAGTGAGAGTCAAGTTGGGAATTGATAGTTTCTTTTCTTTTTTTTTTTTTTTTTTTAACAGAAGATCAGTTTAGTGTACATTAAGTAAAGATTTCAACAGTTTGCACCCCCATAGAAACACAAAGTGAAATATACTGTTTGAGTACTCGTTATAGCATTAAGCCTCAGTGTACAGCACATTAAGGACAGAGATCCTACATGAGGAGTAAGTGCACAGTGACTCCTGTTGTTGACTTTACAAATTGACACTCCTGTTTATGGCATCAGTAATCTCCCTATGCACCAGTCATGAGTTTCCAAGGCTATGGAAGCCCCTTGAGTTCTCCGACTCTTATCTTGTTTAGACAAGGTCATAGTCAAAGTGGAGGTTCTCTCCTCCCTTCAGAGAAAGGCACCTCCCTCTTTGAAGACCTGTTCTGAAAGTGAATCTTGATGTGAATGGAATGGGAGAGGGAGCGGGAGATGGGAGGGGTGCGAGTGGGAGGGAAATTATGGGGGGGGAAGCCGTTGTAATCCATAAACTGTACTTTGGAAATTTATATTTACTAAATAAAAGTTAAAAAAAAGAAATAAATAAAAAATCTTTAAAAAATAAAAAAATTAAGTGATTAAGAATTTAAAAACTGGGACTGGCATTGTGGCATAGCAGGTTAAGTGTCCACCTGCGACGCTGGCATCCCATACGGGCGCCCCTTTGAGTCCTGGCTGCTCCACTTCTGATTCAGCTCCCTGCTAATGTACCCGGGAAAGCAGTGGAGGATGGCCCAAGTCCTTGGTTCCCTGCATGCACATGGGAGACCCGGAAGAAGCTCTGGGCTCCTGGCTTTGGCCTGGCCCAGTCCTGGCCATTGCAGCCATTTGGGGAGTGACCCATCAGATGAAGACCTACCTCTCTTTCTCTCTAACTCTGCCTTTCAAATAAATAAAAAAAAAACCTTTTTTTAAAAAGAGTTTAAAAATTAAGTCTGTTTTAGAATATTAAAATGTCATCATTTGATTACAGAATGGAAATGGTGCATACTTTTCCTAATGAACTTTCTGCAGTGCAGAAATGTTCTATACGTGGTACTGTCTGATTTGATAGCCACTGGGCACATGTGCTATGGGGCACTTGAGATGTGACTAGTGCAACTGGGGAATTGAGTTTTACATTTTATTTAATTTGCATTAATTACATTTTAAATAACCACATGTCACTAGTAGCACCGTATTGGAGTGTGTATGACTTGACAATTCTGTTTTCCCCTACATAAGGATGTGTATTGTTTGGGTCTCAGTAAATCTTTCCACGTGGAGATGAGATAGCTACTTCCTTGCCGCTTGTAAGAGGCCCAGTGCAGCATCTCTTGTCCACTTCTTTCGTGGCCCTCCCCAGCTTCCCACCATAGCTGCTCTGAGGCGGCCTGAGCTCCCTGCACCAATGTGAGGGGGAATGCAGTCTTTCTGGGGAAAACAGACCGAGCCATGTGCTCAACAGAGCGTCATAGCAATTTGTGTTTAAATCCCGGAAGTCTACTTGGGATCGCAAAGAGCGTGTGTCCTTGACCCCTCTGAAGCTGAAATTTCTCATCTTATAAATGAGGGTAATAAGATCTTCCTAGTGGGGTCAGGAAGCTTAAAAAAGCTTAAAGAAGCTTTTATGAATGACCTGTTCAGTCATTTGGGTTTTCATTCCTTATAGAAAAATCTCAGTAATTAGGATTAACCACTCAGCCCAGTCTGAATGGACAAAAATTCAACCATAAAGTTTCTCCATCCTCCCACAAAGTAGTTTTAATGTCTCAACCACAGAGAGACCACTCTCAGGCTCCCTGCAAGAGGGAGGATCTAAGATCCTCTAGGAACAAACAGCATGGCAGCATGGGTGGGAAATGGAATACTAATGGCCTAAAATTGGCACCTTCTCCCATCTACACTGCCTGCTCTCGCGGCCTACCACAACCACCCGCAGCAGGCTTTCAGCACAGGATTAGCCAAATGGGAAGATTTGGGCAGTCTCTTGTGCCCATAGGTAATACTAAAACCAAATTATACCAGCTGCCATTCACCAAAGGTTTACTGTGTGCCAGACAGCTTACATGTATTACCTCATTTCATGCACAACTCAAGTCCAGGAGGCGAGAATTATCCACTTTTTTTTTTTCATTCCAAATGCATTTATTGACCATTTACCCATTCGATGCTAGCATTCTGCATGCTTGCAAATGGCACAGTTGAAAAACAGTACAACCAACACAGTACAACAAAGCAGTACAACACAGTACAGCCAACAGCAGTTGTGAACAAGAATGACTTTCGATTATGTGCTTTGCTAGGTTGTAATGAAACTAATATATAAGTATTTTAATTTTTTAATTTAAGAAATGCAGCATGCATTTCAAAACTGCATGTAGTCCCAGCTACTATTAGCCACCTTCTGTGAGTGATGGAACGCAGGCCCAGAGGATCAGGTGACCCCTGAGCAGCTGAGGAGCCATCCCGCTGCGTTCTGACCGCAGTCGCCTGTCCCGGGTGGTGCTAGGGGGTCTGTCAGCTGGACTCTGGTCTGAACTCACAGTATGGCAAATCCAGGGCCCACAAATGAAGGGGGTGCGCTGCGGCCGTGGTGGAGATGCTGCCAGCTTGCTCTCCACAGCTGCTCTGTGAAGAAGGCAGGTGTATCTCATCAGCAAGGTGGTTCTCCCAAGAGGGGGATCGTCGGTGGGGGAGGGTTCCTGCACCCGTCCGCTGGGATCTTTGTGTTATCCTCAAGGCACCTGCCACTGCCAGGTCCTGGGTGTGACCCCTGCCCCGCCCCCACTGGCCCAGGAGTCCTGCCTCTCCCTTTGGCAGCTGCAAAGGTCTCTTCTCGGATCTCTGATCACCGGGGCCTGGCATTGTGAAAGTCTGCTGTCGGTCATGGGGCTTCTGTTCTGCCAGGCTCACGTGGTGATGAGGTGTGTGTTTCCTCAGCTTGACTCAGTGCTGCTCAAATCCCAGGCTCCTCCCAGATGCCCCGGCCTGCCTGCGCCTTGTCTGTGCAGAGCCCTCCAGGCAGATGGCCTCAGCACCCAGAACCTGCAGAAAGGGCTGCATCTCGCCAGGAGGTGGGGGCGCTAGGGGGATGCTCAGAACTGGGGCGAGGGACTCTCTGGGGAGGGAGCTGCAGGTCAGACTCAGAACCTCTTGAAATTGTGCAGAATCACGGGGAACTTCAGTGCAGATTGAAATGTTACTGAATTCTCTGTTAAACAAAGGGCATCAAAAGACCCAGGAATTACTGGTTTGAAAAAGAGTGATTAGAGAATTGGGAATGGTTAGAGGCAACAGGAGTGCTGACTCCAGAGAAGAATAAGAAGAAATGGAGCTTTAGTGAATTAAGTTCTGTTTTTGAAATAAAGCTGTTTATTAGCAATACCACCTTGGGGCAGAGGCACTGGCATCATGGCGCAGCAGGTTAAGTCGCCACCTGCAGCGCCACCATCCCTTATTAGAGCACCGGTTCGAGTCTCGGCTGCTCTACTTGCTATCCAGCTCCCTGCTGTTGTACTTGGGAAAGCAACAGATAATGGCAAACATCCTTGGGCTCCTGCTACCTATGTAGGAGACCTGGATAGAGTTCCTGGATCCTGGTTTCAACCTGGCCCAGCCCCAACCATTGTGGCCATTTGAGAAGTGAACCAGCAGATGGACACTCTCTCTGTCTAGGTGTCTCCCTCTCTCCCTGTCGGTTTGCCTTTCAAATAAATTAAAATAAATCTTAAAACAATACCATCTGTTGACACTGTGCCATGTGCATTATATGAATGGTTTCACTCAATTCTTTTTTTTTTTTTTAAGATTATTTATTTGAGTGGGGGGGGGTTAGAGAGAGAGAGAGTGAGAGAAAAATAGATCTACCATCTGCTAGGTCACTCCCCAGATGGCTGCAATGGCTAGGACTGGGCCAGACTGAAGCCAGGAGCCAGGAGCTTCTTCTGGGTCTCCCATGTGGGTGGCAGGGGCCCAAGCACTTGGGCCGTCTTCTGCTGCTTTTCCCGGGCCCTTAGCAAGGAGCTGAATTGGAATTGAAGCAGCTGGGGCATGAACTCGGATGCAGGTACTGCAGGCAGAGACTTTACCAGCTGTACCACAGTGCTGGCCCCATGTTTTCACTCAGTTCTTACAACAGCTCTTTGAGGTAGATGCTGCATTCTTATTTGATAGTTAGGAAAACAGGTGCTCAGAGAGCTTAGGTGACTCACCTAAGGTCCCACAGCTAGTAATGGGAGTGTTAGGACTTGCATATGGTTCTGTCTACTTTCAGAAGACAAATATGCAATAGGAGAAGGAGTTACAGGTAACTCCAGCTTTCCCCACACCACTGACTGCTGAGACGATAAAGAAAGGCTGCTGAAGTTCCAGTGGTCCTGGAGAGTGAAGAAAAGTCTTCTGTTTTGTAGTGTCAATGCCTTTTATTTTTCAAGATTTATTTATTTATTTGAAAGAGTTACAGGGAGGTGGAGGCAGAGAGAGAAAGATAGCTTCCATCCACTGGTTCACTCCCCAAATGGTTGCAACAGCCAGAGCTGGGCTGATCCGAAGCCAGGAGCCAGGAGCTTCTTCTGGGTCTCCCATGCGGGTGCAGGGGCCCAAGGACGTTGGCCACCTTCTGCTGCTTTCCCAGGCCATAGCAGAGAACTGCATCAGAAATGGAGCAGCTGGGACTCGAACCAGCATCCATATGAGATGCTGGCACTGCAGGCAGTAGGTAGCCTTACCCATACACCACTACACCACATCGCTGACCCCTCAACGCCTTCATTCAGGTTTCCCAGCACATGTAGTGCACAGAGGGCAGATATTAGCTCCTGCGTGTGGAGTGCTGCAGACCTGCGTGTGTGCTGTAACCAGCAAGCAGCTTTGCCACGCTGGGTCTGCCCAGCTTCCGGCCACTGAGTCGGAGATGCAGGAGCTCAGCTGCGATGGGCTGCAGGTGCGAGGCTGGACGCAGACATCTCTGGGAATCCCTTCTGGCTCAAGAGCTCTTTAATTTGAAAACTGGTTTCAGCCACTGGGGAGCTTCAGGGACACCTGTTGTTTTGAGTTTCTCACAGTCCTTTGAAGAAAGATAAAGGGAGTATTTCATGAAGGAAAAAAGGGAAAGTGTTTTGTTACCACCTAAGGTATTATAAAAATAAAAAAGATACTTTCAGATACAGCATCAGACAAACTTGAGCAAACACAAGCCAAGCTTGTGCCACACTCAATCCAGCTGCCCCAGCAGCCTCACAGGCCTAGCATGGGAAATTCAGCCCTGGTTTGGAAGGCCTTGTCTTATGGAAAGGCTGAGTGGCTGTGTGTGTGTGTGTGTGTGTGTGTGTGTGTGTGGCAGGGCCAGGCCCAGGGGGAGGCACGTGAGG
Organism: Oryctolagus cuniculus; assembly: GCF_964237555.1. NCBI lineage: Eukaryota > Metazoa > Chordata > Mammalia > Lagomorpha > Leporidae > Oryctolagus > Oryctolagus cuniculus. The sequence continues at coordinate 105,498,895 of NC_091432.1, read as the reverse complement.
CAGGTAAGGTGCGAGACACAGGAGGATCTACCCTGGGAGTAGGGCTTCCTCCCACTGTGTACCTGGGGGCCTCCCTCACCACCCTGGGGACCTGGATGTGAACAGTTGGGCTGTACCTTCTCATTCAAGACAGCCAAGCACTCTGTCTTCCTTTCTAGCTCAGGACAGTCGATGAACAGAATGATAATGTAAACACTTGGTTCCCCTAAGAGAAACAGTGGAGCAATCCAGGTGCAAATGGAAGGGGTGTGTACGAAGGTCTCTCTTCCACCAAAACACTGCTCACCGCTCTGGTGCGTGTGGATGCTCCCCAGTGTTGAAACCACTCCTGCGATGGGCCACAGTCTGTGTTTACTCCCCATGGGCCGCAGGTTGAAGACAGGAAGCATAATGAATGCACATGTTGAAATTCCAAAAGACAAGGAGACCTGGTTGCAACACCAGCCCCTTGATCGCATCAGCGAGCTACACTGAACTGTGCAAAATTGCAATGTGACACTTAGTTGCTTAGACTTTAAAAACCAATATGAAAAAGAAAAAAGTGCATTTCATTTTGGATTTTCATTTGGTGGGGATAAATATTATTCATGAAGGTTCTGTTTGCAGAGAGTTGCTTCAAGTAGTAGCCTGAAACCTTCTCTCTTATTTTGTTTAGAAATAAAATATGAACTAGTTTCAAAAAAAAAAAACAACCCATGGTTTAATTTTTAAAGTGCAAAATGAAATAATTTCAAGCATGAGGTCATCAAAGCAGTTTTTGATGCTGCAATATCTAGTTAAATCCCATCTGCATTTTAATACCCGCTTGGGCCCCAAACCAAACACGAGAGACGGAGATGGTGTTTGAAACCCCATAGGGGATTGCTGAGCCATCTCCCTGTGAAGCACTGGTGTGAAGGAAAGAGCCCACACTTCTGAGCCAGAGAGGACCGGCTTGGAAACCACCAGCTGTTCCTTGAGCAATCTGCCTCAGTTTCCCCATCGTCGTAAAGATCAAGTTTGCATGCAGTGCTTAATAGAGATGATCTTCCCGTGGGTGCCAGCTTGGCACTTTGGCTTGGCTCGACCTCTTCCTGGGGATCCCTCCTCACCCATTGTCATGCCCCAAACTGCCTCCTGCCACACGGGCCCCCCTTCATTGTACTCACAGCACTTCTGCTTGTCTGCATTCTCTCATTCTCTCATTCATTCGTTTCCTTATTTTACTACCTGCTACCCTTACTGGAATGCGAATTCTGGGCAATCTCACCCCAAACGCCTCCTCTGTTTTCTGGATCTTGGCCTCTCCTGTGTTTGTAATAGCCTGGATGTGAGACATGCTTAATAAATATTTGACTGTGGTGTAGTGGGCTAAGCCTCCGCCTGCAGCACTGGCATCCCACATGGGCACCGGTTCATGTCCCGGCTTCTCTTTCTTTCTTTTTTTTTTTTTTTTTGACAGGCAGAGTGGACAGTGAGAGAGAGAGACAGAGAGAAAGGTCTTCCTTTTGCCGTTGGTTCACCCTCCAATGGCCGCCGCGGCCGGCGCGCTGCGGCTGGCGCACCGCGCTGATCCGATGGCAGGAGCCAGGAGCCAGGTGCTTTTCCTGGTCTCCCATGGGGTGCAGGGCCCAAGCACCCGGGCCATCCTCCACTGCACTCCCTGGCCATAGCAGAGAGCTGGCCTGGAAGAGGGGCAACCGGGCCAGAATCCGGTGCCCCGACTGGGACTAGAACCCGGTGTGCTGGCGCCGCTAGGCGGAGGATTAGCCTAGTGAGCCGCGGCGCCGGCCCCGGCTTCTCTTTCTATCCAGCTCTCTGCTAATGTGCCTGGGAAAGCAGTGGAAGATAGTCCAAGTGCTTATGCTACACCTGCATGGGTAACCTCGAAGAAGCTCCTGGCTGGCTTCAGATCAACCCAGCTCTGGCCATTGGGGCCATTTGGGGAGTGATCCAGCGATGGAGGACCTTTCCCTCTGTCTCTCCCTCTCTATATCTGTAGTTCTGCCTCTCAAATAAATAAATTAATTAAATTTTAAAAAATATTTGGCTGTCACAGCCAGTTACAAGAGAGGGAAATAGAAAGTCACTCCAGCTCTGCACGTCTCAGTCTCTTCCTTTGTCACGGAAGCATATTGATCTATATCAGCAGCTGGCACCTGACATACAGCCTGCAGGCTGAGTCTGGCCCACCACCTGTTTTGTGAATAAAGTTTTATTGGAACACAGATTATGTATAGCGTAACACAGTCTAGTATGCTTCCTTGTTTCCATAGTGTCTGTAGCTGTCTTCACACCACAGCGGCAGAGCTCAGTCACTGTGGAGATGGTGTAGCCACAGAGTCTAAGATATTTGTGAGGCCCTTTATGGGAAAATGTTTGCTGGTTTCTGCTCTAGTGAAACTCCAGGATCGTTGTATTCCTGATTCTCTTAATCTTCTGAGAAATACGCCCACGGTGTCCATGACTCTGTGAAGTAATAAACAGCAGATTGATTTTCTGAATCTTCTTTGAAGTGTCGTACCAGGATGTACATTGACTTTGGTTGGCTGTGAAGGTCACGCTAATGCTTCATTCAATTCTCTATCAATTTGTAGTTTTCTGCCAAAAAGGAGTTGAGCCCCAAATGGTAGGATTGTCACCTTGAGACAGGTTTTTACATTTCCATGCCCACAGCGGCTTCCACCGTGGGGTAGAATTTGCCTTGATGCTACACATGGCGCAGGCCTGGCTTTGGAATCCGTAAGTGTTTCCAGCTGGCATTGCCCCGGTTTCAATGCGGCAAAGCATGAGCTGGGAACCGGAGGTGGAGAAGGAGGGCGGCGGCTCCTCACTGCCCCCCAGGTGTCTCTACCTAAGCTCCGGCCCACACAGCTCCGCAGAGAACTGTGTTGCAGGAGAGAGGCAACGTGGCGGAATTGGAAGAACGTGGCGTTTGGCACAGGAGAGGTTCTGGCGCCACTTACTCGTGACATGATTTTGGACTGGCAGTGTCATCTTCCTGAGCCTCAGTTTCTGCATCTGTGAAGTGGCCATAGAGTGACTGCCACCTCATGAAGGAGAGAGGATAACCGTGGTCACCCAGTACCTGCTATGCGAGCACCTGCAATACCTGCACCAGGCACCACTCCAGGTCAGATTCAACACCCAGCAGAATGGTCAGTGTCCCTACACTCAGAGTCTGTGCTTCAGGGAGCAGAGAGGGAGAGGAACAATCACAGAAATATGTGACGTAATGACGCATCCAGTGAAGAGAAGTAAAGCCAGCTAGAGCAATGCAGTGAAGGGGAGGTCGGGGCACCCTCTTTGAGGAGGTGATATTTGAGTAGACATTTGGAAGAGAGGGAGAGAGACAGGAATGTGGGGGAACAATACTGTGCATGAACGACACAGTTGTGCAAAGGTCCTGAGGCAGGAGAGTGTCTACCATGATCAAGAAGATGTGTAGACCAGGGTGGCTGGAGCTGGAGGGGCCACAGCTGGCAGGACACAGGGTTGGAAGAGCAGCCAGGGTTGAGGTCATGGAGAGGCCTCAGGATTTCTTTATTTCTTTCTTTTTTTTAACATTTATTATTTAAAGGCAGAGTTACAGAAAGGCAGAGGCACAGAGAGAGAGAGAGAAAGTCTCCCATCTGGTTCACTCCCCAAGTGGCTACAATGGCTGGAGCCACTTGCACCATCTTCTACTGCTTTCCCAGGCCATAGCAGAGAGCTGGATGGGAAGTGGAGCAGCCGGGACTCAAACCAGCGCCCATATGCGATGCTGGCACTGCAGGCAGCAACTTTACCTGCTTCCCCACAGCCCCAGGATTTGATTTTAAAGAGTGGGAGGCCTGTGGAAGGTTCTGAGCAGGGTGGTGACATGACTGTAAGATGCCTGTTAAAATCCCCTGGCCACTGCATATGCACCATAGATGTTATATTCCCTCGGTGACACTAGGCCTGTTCACAGGGAATTCCCAGGGGCTGTGGCCAGTGTGAGGCTGGTTGTGAAAGTGGTCTTATTGTTGAAAGGTGATAGAAAGAGAGCAACCGGGGTCGGCGCTGTGGCGCAGTGGGTTACAGCCCTGGCCTGAAGCGCCGGCATCCCATATGGGTGCCGGTTCTAATCGCGACTGCTCCTCTTCCAATCCAGCTCTCGGGATCTATGGCCTGGGATAGCAGTAGAAGATGGCCCAAGTCTTTGGGGCCCTGCACCTGCATGGGAGACCCAGAAGAAGCTCCTGGCTCCTGGCTTTGGATCGGCGCAGCTCCGGCCGTTGTGGCCATCTGGGGAGTAAATCAGTGGATGGAAGACCTCTCTATCTCTACTTCTCTCTGTAACTCTGTATTTCAAATAAATAAAATAAATCTTTAAAGAAAGAGAGCAACCTTCAAGTGATTTCCCTCCTTGCAGGGCAGTCCTGCCTGCAAGATGGGGGCAGACCTTGACTTTGGCCAGCTGATGAAATCTACGGGCTCCCTCCTAGTCAGCTGCCATCAGCAGTTAGAGGCACTGGAGCTAGGCGGGACTGCGTTTGACACGTTGGAATCCGGATCATAGAAACGTGAGGTGATTACACGTGTTTCAGGAAGACCAAAGGCCACTAAACCTTCGGGATCTGCTCTATGGAAAGCACCTGCCCTTGCCAAGGGAGGGGCTTGGCTGAGAGGCTGGGAGCTACGGTGCTCTTGAAGGAAGAAGGGCCAAGGGGATGGCAGAGCCTAGTGTGATGCTAAAATAATGGTATGAGCTTACAAAACCAGGGCTGAGTGGGGACCAGCTGCCTTATCCTTCCAACTGGTCCAGTTCCTAGGGGAGAGGCAGGGAAGGGGATTCTGGCCACAGTTTCACCCCCAGTGACTCCTCTTTCAGTCCAGGTTAGGGAACAGATGTGCAAAGGCCCTGAGGTGGGAGCTTCCCCACCTCCTTCTGGTCAGTATCATGTTTACATCTGAATGCAGAGTACCAGGCCAGGAGTGTAGTGAGTCTGTTGCCTTCTGACCTTGCAGTCCCTGCTGGGGACAGGAGGAGATGGACAGAGGTTTCAGGAGGGTGACCAGCTGCCCTCAGTGTTAAACCTGGGAAATCCTGGGCAAACTGGGTGGGATGAGTCCCCCTCGGGGCTGCCAGGGCTAAGGGCTCGTTGAGAGTGGGGCTGTGCGGTGTTTTCTGGACTGCAGGTGTGGTTACAGGTCATACAATCTGTCCATGGCAAGCATGCAATCAGGTGTCTTGGGCACACACATAGATTCGTGAGAGCACGGTCACAGTCATGCCTCCCTCTGACAGGCGATGCTCTGGCCCCTCCCCCAGCTCCGGGCCACCGTGCATCAGCTTTGTACCTCTGTAGGTCTGGCTATTCTGGGCGTCGTGTGTAGGTGGAATCGCGTAACACACAGTCTGTATGTCCGGCTCAACATGGCGTCGGCGAGGTCCTTTCGTGTTGTGGCACGCATCGCTCTTTCCCCCTTTTTTATTGCCGAATGCTATTTCACGCTGCAGAGCCGCAGCGTTTTCCCGGCTGCTCATCAGCTGCAGGGTGTTTGGGTGGTTTGCACTCTCGGCTTGTTGGGAACGTGCTGTGATGAGCGTTCACAATGAGTTTTCTGGGCTAGACCTTTAGGAGGGAGATTGCTGGGTCGTGGGGTAACTTCTTGTTTAATCCTTGCAGGAAATGCCAGACTGCTTCCAGGGCATCATTTTACCTTCCCGTCTGCAGCGGGGGAGCAGGGTGCCCACGCCCCTCCTTCTCACCAACACTTGTCATCCTTTTTTTTTTTTTTTTTTTTTGACAGGCAGAGTGGACAGTGAGAGAGAGAGACAGAGAGAAAGGTCTTCCTTTGCCGTTGGTTCACCCTCCAATGGCCACCGCGGCCGGCGTGCTGCGGCCGGTGCACCGCGCTGATCTGATGGCAGGAGCCAGGTGTTTCTCCTGGTCTCCCATGGGGTGCAGGGCCCAAGCACTTGGGCCATCCTCCACTGCACTCCCTGGCCACAGCAGAGAGCTGGCCTGGAAGAGGGGCAACCGGGACAGAATCCGGCGCCCTGACCTGGACTAGAACTCCGTGTGCTGGCGCTACAAGGCTGAGGATTAGCCTAGTGAGCCGCGGCGCCGGCCAGTCATCCTTTTTTTATTGTAGCCATTCTAGTGGGTGTGGTTCGGATTTCCCTGGGGGCTGCGCTTCGTTCCTGTGTGCATCCAGGCACTTGGCCCCGTGGCTGCGATGAAATTGACACTCAACGATGATAGTGGAATTCTAAGTGCTAGAATGAGTGCCGTCAGACTCCTGTTCTGCTGGAGGGAGGGGCTTATGTGCATGGCCAGGGTGGGCAGGTCTTCAGTGGGTTCAAGAAACGAAGAAGCTCCCCCCCTCGGTAAAGGATATGGCTTTGTCATCCAAAGAACTCATGTTTTGATGCTCGACTGATGAGGGTGCAGATCACCTTCTGAGGCTCAGTCCTCACAGTGGGAGGAGCAGAGTGGAGGCTGCAGAGACCACAAGGGGAATGCTAACAAGGACTTTGTGAGTTCCTTTTGTTTAGTTTTTATCCTGGTGGCACAGTTCTATGGGCAGGGCCATTGTATTAGCCAGCTTTTTGTTGCCAGAACAAACTATCTGGGGCAGGCTGATTTTATAAAGAAAAGAGAGACTTTTGGCTCTCGGTTCTGGAGGTTTGCTGGCTGAGATTGGGTGGCCCCCGCTGGCTTGTTCTCTGGTGGTGGTGTTCTTGCTGTCAGAGTCCCCGGGTGACACAGGTTGTTACGTGGCAGGAGACACGCAGTGAACCATCTGTCGATGTCTTTATCCTTAGAAAGCCACCATGATTCGGTCCTGGGAATGCGATCCTAATGAGCTCATCACATCTTAATCACTTCTCACCTCTTCACACCGTCACTGAGTTAAGTTTCCACCCTCTCAGGACCTCTGGGGCTTAAGTTCCTGCATGGGGTCTGGGGCTGAACGTCCCGACCGCAGCAGCGGTGATGCAGGCAGGCGCATGTTCCACAAAGAACCATCTGGCAGCAGCACAGAAGACAGATCACCCCAGAGCTGGCAGCACAGCTGGGAAGACGGGGCGCACGTGATGGGGAGGGGTGTGGAGCAAGGGCCGTGGAGAGGAGAGGAGTGCTGGCGAGACAGACACTTCTGGAAAGTGACTCTTAACGCTCTCTGCGGGCCACAGACCCCTTGGCAAATCTGATGAAACCCAAAGACCTTTTCCCCAGAAATAACTTAACATCCAGTCTCTGAGGTAGTACAAGCGCCGCTCAGAGCCCTGGACTCTGAGCCATTGTCTCAGCCTCACCACTGCCTCGATGGTGACCCCAGCAAATCACTCTCCATCTCTGAGCTTTGCCTTCCTCTGTAAAATAAGGGGGCTCCATCAGATGAGCCACAAGCCCCTCCCCTGCCCTGAGGGTCTTTGCCTCTGGGCGGTTCTTGGGAGTGGTCAGACAGCCAGACTTCTGGCTGGTGGAGGACCGAAAGGAGCCAGTCGAGAGTGATGTGAGGCTGCCGGTGCCGGAGAACAAACACTGGGAGCAACTGTGTTTGCCTTGTGGTTTTTATTGAATATCTAGGAAGAAAAATACACAAAATGTATTTCCCGCCTTATAAATAATGCATCTGACAGAGGCGGCTCAGAGAATTATTGCCTAATGTCTGGCTTTGTGTTTGTTAATAACTTTCCCAAGGGTTTGAATTCTTTCAGTACTCAAAGCCAAGCATTTGGTTGAAAAGTCTGGTTTGGTTTCTAGTCTCCCTATCCCTCCACAATAACTGTTCTCCACGCGCTCCCCTGGTGGTCCCCGCTGCTCAGGTCTGCGTGCCCTAGCATGGCTCAGTCCCTGGTACTCTGGGACATGATCTCTGCCGCAGGTGGTGGAGCTCACGGGAGGCACTCGTCCCTATCCTGATGCCCCACTGTGGGGAGGGGAGGGGAGCAGAAGAGGTCTTTAGAATTCCTTTAGCACAGTTGCTTTGTAATATAAGGGGCCTTTCTTCCTAGGTTTTCTTCTTACTTTAGGGCAAAGATTCTTCAAACCAATCATCAGCCAAGGCCAGATAAGCTGGATAAGAACCACTGGGGAGGTTACGAAAAGTACAGATTCAAAGATTTCACAATCAGGAATTCTGCTTTAAAGGATCTGGATGGGACCTAGGAAAGTGTTTATTCTTCAGATTTTACTCATTGACTACTTTTTTTTAAAAAAGATTTATTTTACTTATTTGAAAGACAGAATTACAGAGAGAGTTAGAGACAGAGAGAGAGGTCTCCCATCTGCTGGTTCACTCCCCAGATGGCCGCAACACTGGAGCTGCGCCGATCCAAAGCCAGGAGCCAGGAGCTTCTTCTGGGTCTCCCCATGGGTGCAGGGGCCCAAGGACTTGGGCCATCTTCCACTGCCTTCTCAGGCCGTAGCAGAGAGCTGGATGGGAAGTGGAGCAGCCAGTACTCAAACTGGCACCCATATGGGATGCCGGCGCTTCAGGCCAGGGCATTAACCCATTGCACCACAGCGCCGGCCCCTTGACTATGGTTTTTTTTTTTTTTTATTTAATAAATGTGAATTTACAAAGTGCAACTTTTGTATTGTTGTGCCCCCCCAACCTCCCTCCCTCCTGCGGCCCCCCCTCTCCCACTCCCTCTGCCATCCCGCCCTTCATCGAGTTTCATTTTCAATTACCTTCATATACAGAAGATCAACTTAGTATACACCAAGCAAGGATTTCAACAGGCTGCACTCACACAAGGTATACTTGACTATGTTTTAAAAACCTTTTAAAAATAGTGCATTTTCCCCATCCCCTCCCCCAACTTAAGCTAATTCCAATGCCTGGCTTTAGGTAGACAATACTGTATTTTCATTCAATTTTATTTATTTGAAAAACAGAGACAAAGACAGATCCTCATCCGTTGGTTCACTCACCAAAAGGCAGCAATGACCAGGGCTGGGCCAGGCAGAAGCCAGGAGCCAGGAACTTCAATGGGCCCTCTACCACATGGGTGCAGGGGCCCAAGGACTCGGGCCATCTTCCACTACCTTCTCAGGTGTATTAGCAGGGAGCTGGATCAGAAGCAGAGCAATTAGGACTTGAATTGGCACTCATATGGGATGTTGACACAATGCCATCCCTATTTGCATTCAATTTTAATGCACATTTCTGAAGTACCTAGTATGTGCAAAATGTTTTGCCTAATAAGATAAAAAGGCACAATTGCTATTTCAGTTCACAGTCTGGTAATGGAGATAGACAGGTAAAAACTAGTAATCAAGGTACTTAAAAAGGATTTTGGAAAAAATGGAATTAAAAGATAAGTTTATTTGGAGGCAGAAATTTTAAAATTCATGCATGACTTATCATAATACACATTTTCCATGAATTTGTGAAGACCCCACTGGATACCTGTGAGGTGTGTGTGTGTATGTGTGTGTGTGTGCGCGTGCCATGGGGCTGGTACCATGGTGCAGTGGGTTAAGCCGCTGCTGGCAACACTAGCATCGCATAGCAGAGTGCTGGTTCCAATTGGCCATTGCAGTCATTTGGGCAGTGAACCAGTAGTTCTCTCTCTCTCCATCTCTGTCTTTCCTTCTTTCTGTCTGTAACTCTGCCTTTCAAATAAATTTTTAAAATGTACAAAATATATAGAATTAATACTTTAAACAGGCTGGAAATGATAAAACACTAGGCTGGGCCAGTGTGTGGCAGGTTTAAATGATGTGTAGAAAGAGAAAATTCTAACAAATCAAGGTTTGCAAGTCTCAGCTTTAGTTATGGCTTGTGAGTTAGCAGCGGTTCAGATCAGAGAAGCGCTCAGAAAGCCCTGCTCCACCACCTGGGCAAATTGTATTTCTAGCCAGGGACAAGGAAGTGACCTGCAGACAGCCAGGATGAGGGGGCACAGCCAGACTGGTATAGCCCTGACGTGTCTTGTTTGAACATGGCTGGCTCTTGGGTGCTTGGTACACGAGTAGGTGGCAATCTGTTCACACGTCAAGTCAGGTTGCAGGTCTCTACGTAGGGAGAAACATTTAGGCCCAATTTAGAATATGTACAGAGGCAGCATTCAATCCAACTTGACCGAGTGTTCTTGGTCCACAGAACTTGTTCTTTGTTTAAGGGCCTGGTGCTGGACGACAGCACTTTCTACTAAAACAACACCAACAACAAGCCAAACACTGGAGTCATCCTGATTAAATCGGGGGTGACACAAGAATCACTGGTGTGAGCTAGCAGTACTCTGGAAATTCTTGCTGATTTGCTGTGCATGCGCTAGGATTAGATAGCATAAATGTAGAAAGGATGAAATGCAATTGTTATGATATACTTATCATATGTTTGTGTACTAGAAAACTCAAAAGAATAAACCAAGAAGCTATGAAAAACAATACAGCAGTTTAGTAGTTGAAAGTATTATATAACACATAAATGCTAATTGAGAGATAGGGTTAGGAAGGGGAGATTACTACAGAGCATGGGACACTTTGAGGATAATAGATTCATTGCCTTAACGTGAATAATCAATCACTAGGGGTGGTGAAGACTTCAGTTAAGATGCCCGAGTCTCATGATGGGCTCCTGGGCTCAGTTCTTGGCTCCAGCCACTGATTTCTTCCTTCCTGCTAATGCACACCCTAGGAGGCAGTGGTGATGGCCCAAGAAATTGGGTTCCTAACTGTGGGGAGCAAACCGGACTAGACTGAGTTACTGGAATTAAGACTTATTCTATGCATCTGCTCTCCCACAATATGGAGCTGGGAGAGAAGTAAACAGCTTCCGCACAGCTGCCTCCAGTTCAACCAATAAACTGTAGGACTTGCTCCTGATTGGAGAGCGGCGTACTTGGCGTGTGGGCAGCCGAGTTGGGATTGGCGGAGGAGGACTATAAAGGAGGAGAGAGACGGCATGCACCAGGAACATCTATGAGGAACATCTAAGGGGAACATCTAGCTGAAGGAACACCTGTGCAGCCCCCGAGAAAGCCGGCCGGCGGTGTGCCGCTCCCCTGCGGAAGTGGGGAATGTGGCCAGGGGGAACTGCCCTTCCACGGAGGTGGAAGGGATAGTAGCCAACCCGGGAAGAACCAGCAGCAAACCCGGGGAGGGCCGAGCAGACGAAAGAACAGCGCAGGGTCCTGTGTCGTTCCTCCACGAAGAGGGGGAGCGACATAATGGTGCCGTGACTCGGATATGAAGCCTAGGCAGGGCTTAGTGTCGTTCCTCCGCGAAGAGGGGGAGCGACATAATGGTGCCGTGACTCGGATAGGAAACCTGACTCGGATAGGAAACCTAGGACGGATAGCAAACTTAGGAGGGAAGAAACGGGAAGAACTGGGAAAATATCAGAGAGAGAGAGACTAGCAAACAGCCTAGGGAAAATACCTGAGAGAGAGACTAGCAAACAGCCTAGGGAAAAGCCGGATGAAAAAGGTGCCGGAAGAAGCTATTGAAAGCCTAGGCATAGACTTGGATACGGACTACGGGGGGAAGCTGGGAGAAATCTCTAAGGTCGAAAGCGAAAGTGAAAGCTAGAACAAACAGACTCGGACGCGGACTGTGGGGAGAGGCCAGGAGAAATGAGGGAGGAATATTGTTGGAAGAAAACTTAGGGAAACATACCGGGTAGAGAAAAGTGTTAGGGAAATTGAAGCCGCGGGGGGCAGGCCGAGGCGGATACGAAAGCCACTTTGGGATTCTCAAGTTAGCCCGGGAATAGGGGGCGAAAAGTTGAAACCAGAAGCTGAAACGTAAGCCAGGTTGGGATCCGTCTGATTAGCCCGGGGAGCAAAGGACGGGAAGCCAAACCGTGGGGCGGAGACGTATGCTGGGTTGAATTCGCCAGGCTAGCCCGGGGAACTTAGATTGAATGCTAGTGGTGGACACGTAAGCTACGCTGTGTGACTCGCGGAGGCTGCCGTGCGCAGAGAGAGTGTGCGGGGCACAAGTAGATAGGGAACGGGGCTGGCGCGAGGCCGTGGTGCAGACGCGAAAGGTGTGGAGACCGCGGAGCGCGCGAAGCCAAGCCGCGCAAAGCCGAGCCGTGCAGATGAGAGAGGCTGAAGCGGCTCAGAGCCGGCGAGGCGCCGAGAAGCAGCCTCGGGGCGGGGCGAGGCGCCGGGAAGCTGCGCGGAGCCGTGAAGCTGCCGGCAGGGCGAGGCGCCGGGAAGCTGCAGGGATAAGAGAAATAGAAGTTTAGAAATAAAATGAGAAGAAATAAGAATGCTGGGAGATAGAAGTAAAATGGGAGAAATAGGAATGCCCGGAGATAGAGAAATAGAGAAATAGAAAGGCCTCCCCTCAACATGGCAACGAGAAAGTTTGGATTTGGTCTGCCTGATTAAGTGAGGCGATGAGCACCTGCGGCGGCTAGCAGCTTATGCGCCGCAGGTCACCGAAGACAGGCACGAATTAACATCAATAAGGCCTCCCCACAATAGGCACGAACCAACACTAATAAGTCTCCCCCACAATACGGCAATGAGAAGGCTTGGATTCGGTTTGCCTGATTGTTAGGGCTTGTAAGCCCCTGCAGGCAGAGCAAAGCATGCGCTGCAGGGCACCGAACACAGGCACGCATCAGCGCCTAAAAACCTCCTCACAACATGGCGAAGAGAGGACCCGGATTCGGTTTGCCTGATGGATAGGACTTGTAAGAGCCTGTGGCAACTCTAGCAAGTAGAGCAGAGTGTGTGCCGCGGGACACCGAAGACAGGCGCGTATCAACGCCAAAAAATAAAAAGAAAGGGGGATCTGTGGGGAGCAAACCGGACTAGACTGAGTTACTGGAATTAAGACTTATTCTATGCATCTGCTCTCCCACAATATGGAGCTGGGAGAGAAGTAAACAGCTTCCGCACAGCTGCCTCCAGTTCAACCAATAAACTGTAGGACTTGCTCCTGATTGGAGAGCGGCGTACTTGGCATGTGGGCAGCCGAGTTGGGATTGGCGGAGGAGGACTATAAAGGAGGAGAGAGACGGCATGCACCAGGAACATCTATGAGGAACATCTAAGGGGAACATCTAGCTGAAGGAACACCTGTGCAGCCCCCGAGAAAGCCGGCCGGTGGTGTGCCGCTCCCCTGCGGAAGTGGGGAATGTGGCCAGGGGGAACTGCCCTTCCACGGAGGTGGAAGGGATAGTAGCCAACCCGGGAAGAACCAGCAGCAAACCCGGGGAGGGCCGAGCAGACGAAAGAACAGCGCAGGGTCCTGTGTCGTTCCTCCACGAAGAGGGGGAGCGACATAATGGTGCCGTGACTTGGATATGAAGCCTAGGCAGGGCTTAGTGTCGTTCCTCCGCGAAGAGGGGGAGCGACACCTAACAGCCACGCGGAAGACCTGGGTTGAGTTCCAGTGTTGGGGTCTTAAGCCTGAGGCTAGCCCTTGACCAGCAGGGGCAGTACAAGCACTCCCTGACAAGGCGAACGGGAAAGGTAAGGTCGACGGGTCAAGCACAGCGCAGCAAGCACCCGTGAGTCCTGTCGAAGCAGGAACTACTTTATTGAGGAAGTGTGCAGGCTTATAAAGCTTACGAAAGGCATGCGCAGTAGGGGAGCCAATCGGCGAAAAGGTCATGCAGGCGTGGGTGGACCACGCACAGGGGCATCTTAAGCAAAGTATAGGGATCACACACTGTCCACGTGTCCAGAACCAAAGTGGACCTATCCCTGCTGGTGGTCTGATCTTAGGTAGCTTAACCGCAGCAGCCGCAGACACGCCCCTCGAACATCCGCCAGGCGCCATAGTGTAATGGAGGTTTTAGGCAATGGCCAACACCAAGCTCCTAGCTTCAGCCTGGCTGTACCCCAGCTGTTGTAGGCATTTAGGGACTGAACCAGTGGATGGGCACCCCTGTGGACTAGTCTGCGAGGCCCGCACTTTCGGGATGGTGGGGTGACGGCGTTCTTCCACAGGAAGCACCAGAGACACGTTTCGGAGATTAACAATCTCGAGCTTTTACAGGGCAGGCAGAGCGGGCATAGCTAATTCAGGATAAATCCAATATTGGCGCCGCTGTACTTCTCCAATCAGCTTGAAGGTCATGTAGCCTCTGCAGCCTCCCAGGTTGTCCTTATGGGCCTGGGCCACACCCAGGAGCTGTTTACCTGATTGGCAATTACAGGGCCCTTCAACAGGAGGCAGGGTGGGGGAAATGTGCCTGGGGCTCCTGCCGCCTGCCAGCCGTCAGGTCATAGGGTCCTTTCTGGGAGGCTTGGTGTGCCACGCCCTCCTAACCTTCTGCACGGGCTAGGCAGGCAGTCTCCCCGCCAGGCACAGAATCACCCACGAATTCTGTCTCTCAAGTAAATAATATAAAAACCTAATTATTGTACTTGTAGTTATTAGAAAATATAGAAAAGTAAACATAGAAAAATGTAAGAAATATACTAAAATTATAAAATAGAGTAAAATATAATTTTTAAAAAATATTTAGTTATTTTGTTTGAAAGGCAGAGTTACAGACAGGCAGAGGCAGAGAGAGAGAGGTAGAAACAGAGAGGTCTTCCATCCATCGGTCCACTCCCCAAGTGGCTGCAATGGCCAGAGCTGCACCAATCTGAAGCCAGGAGCCAGGAACTTCTTCCCAGTCTCCCATGTGGATGCAGGGGTCCAGGGACTTGGGCCATCTTCCACTGCTTTCCCAGGCCATCTCAGAGAGCTTGATCGGACAGTGGGTCTTGAACTGGTGCCCGTAGGGGATGCCAGCACTTCAGGTAGTGGCTTTACCTGCTACGCCATGGCGCCGGCCCGGAAAATACAATTTTTATAGCAACAGATTTGTAAAGCATCTGGATTGATCATAATAAAAATATGAGCATTTTTATAAAGAAAAATACAAAAACCAACTGAGAATCATAAAAGACTTGAATACATACAGAGGTATCCTATGCTCCTGGAAAGAAAGACTTTTGTAAAAGTGTCCATTCTTCCTAAACTTCTGAGTAAATTGGAAACAATATCACTCAAAAGGGTAAAGGGTTGGGGGTGTTGTGGTGCTGAGGGTTAAGCTCCCATTTAAGGGGACTGAATACTTGAGTGCCGGTTCCAGTCCCAGCTGCTCTGCTTTGGGCATAGCTTCCTGCTGATGTCTCCTGGGAAGTAGCAGATGATGGCCCAAGTACCTCTGGGAGACCTGGATGGAGTTCCGAGTTCCTGGCTTTGGTCTGGCTCAGCCCTGGCTGTCGCAGGCATTTGGGAAGTAGTAATCTGATGATTGGAAGATCTTGCGTGTCTTGCTCTCTCTCTACCACTGTGCCTTTCAAGTGGATGGAAATAATATTTTTTAGAAAGGATGAAGAGTTGTTTTGTTCTTTGGGAGTCGGGGTGGGGAGGAGGAGACAGCATGAGCAAACTGGACGCTATGTGCGTGAACCCTGTCTTCTGATGCTTTGCTGCCTGGGCCCTGCTGGCCCTGGAGGGACTGCCCCTCCCACAGTTAGCCTATCCCTGGAGACAGCAAACCACACCCCCACACAGCTCCTTTACTGAGCTCTCACATTACTGGCTGCTCTCCACCTGCCCGAATAACACGGGCACAGGTACCTGTCAACACGGCCAGCTCCTGTGGCCCAGAGCCAATCACAAACCTGCTTACCCTGCACCCCTAGTCCTTCCAGGAGAAACTGTGAGACCTGAGCCTGGATCAAGGTGCAACTATTTTTAATTAGGCCTCCATCTTGTAACTTGGGCCTGACCAGGCCCTGAACTCTGAGCCAGAAGCTCCTAAAAGTGAACTCCCCTTGCAATAAACTCTCCTAGCAACAGCCGATTAACAGATAACAGGGAAATACCTGGAGTTCCTGGTGTCTTCTCAGGGCAGATAAGGTGATTGATAGCTACCCGAGACCCTGCAGCTTGGCACGTACACCCCATCAGCCCGGACCCTGTGCTTCGGCCAATCAATTCAAAAGGCATCAACCCCAAAGCCATCCAACCACCTTTAGTAGGTCCCTTCCCGCCACTGGATGCACTAATCAATTCTAGGAGATGTCCTTTGAATTTCCCGCGGGATGAGATGATTTGCTAAATGGTACCATGATGTATAGAATGTCTCTGAAAACCCTATAAAAACCCTGTTAACTGAAGGGTCAGGGCTCTCAATTCAGACCCACTGTGTCGGTGTTGATTGAGAGTCCAGGCCCGGACTTGCAATAAAACTCTCGTGTGCTTTACAGCGGTATCGGCTCCTTGGTGGTCTTTGGGGACAACTAGACTGGGCATAACAAAACAACAGTCAAGGCTCTTACCCTCATAGTCCCCCCGCCCTTGGGCCTCTGGTCAACCCTGATGTTTACCCATGTGCTTCTCCCAACCCCATAGCACAGTGTGTCTCTTTGTTAGGATCTCTGCGTACAACAAACTATGTTTTTTTAAGATTATTTATTTGAGGGGCTGGCGCTGTGACTCAGTAGGTTAATCCTCCACCTGCAGCATCAGCATCCGAATATGGGCACCTGTTCTAGTCCCGGCTGTTCCTTTTCCAATCCAGCTCTCTGCTATGGCCTGGAATAGCGGTAGAAGATGGCCCAAGTCCTTGGGCCCCTGCACAGATGTGGGAAACCTGGAAGAAGCTCCTGGCTCCTAGCTTCGGACTGGCTCAGCTCCAGCCGTTGCGGCCAATTGGGGAGTGAACCAGGAGATGGAAGACCTCTCTCTCTGTCTCTCCCTCTCACTGTCTGTAACTCTTCTCTCTCAAATAAATAAATAAAATATTTACAAAAAAAGAGATTATTTATTTGAAAACCAGAGAGAGAAAGAGAGACACACAGAGAGAGACCTTCCCTCTGCTGGTTCACTGACCATATCTAAGCAGTAATAAGACCCACATTAAGAGTGTGCTCCTCTAAGGTCCTGCCCTTGGTTTTTCCATCAGTGGTATGTAGCTGCTGCTGTGCAGGGCCTTCGCTGAAGTAAAGCCCCCAGTCAGCTGACCGTAAGACACAGAGATGATTTGAAGAAGCACGATGCAATCGATGAGGCGTTTTCTCTGGCTGGTGGCAGGAGGGGAAGTCAGAGAGAGGGGTGCTCCTCGTGGTGCTTAGGTAGGAGACATGCTCTGAGTCACGGGCAGCACGTGCCCAGGCACAGTGTGCTTGGAGGGGGTGAGATTTGCAGCCTCAGGTGAGATTTGCAGTCCCTCTGACACCTTGATTCCAGCTGGTGAGACTGGAGGAGGCTGACCTAACCTGTATCCCACATTCCTAATCTACGGAATCGGCGTGTCGTTTCTCGGCCCCTGAGTGTCTGGTCATTTGTTGCAGCAGCAACAGGCAATGAACAGGGCAGCCTAGAGTGGTGGTGCCCAGCATGGATCCTGGAGCCAGGCTGGGTTCAGATGTCAGCCCTGGGACACGCTCGCCCTGTGACCCTGAGGAAGTTGTCTGTGCTGGGCTTTCCTCCTCTGGAGAGTGGGGCTGAGGACAGCACCTGCCTCACAGGGTTGAGTTAATACATGGAGAGGGCTCACAGCAAGCTTGGCACCTAGAGAACATTCTAGAATTTTTTTGGTCATCTTTATGTCTCTAAATTTGGATGGAAGAATCATCAGTTTAAAGAAAATGTAAAAGAAGATTATTAGGAGAGCTGGCACCCTCAGCTATTGAAAACCACTTACGAAGCTACAATCATTAGATCAGTTTGGTAATGGTTCAGAAACAGGTTACTGGTTCAATAGTAGAGAATGAATAACGAGATGCACACATGCAGATACATTCATTTAACACAGGTTTCTTGTGTGCCCACTATGTCCGAGTGCTTTCCTACAAAGCTGAGAATACAGCGGTAGAACAAAATAGATCAAGTTCTCAGACCATAGCAGAGAGCTGGATTGGTGGAAGGGAAGCAGCTGGGACTCGAACTGGCGCCCATATGGGATGCCAGCACCGCAGGCACCGTAGCTTTACCCACTACGCCACAGTGCCAGCCCCCAGATAAGGTTCTGATCAGGGCCTTCACAGGGAACTTCGACTCTAAGAGATGGACCCAGACAATAAATAATTAAATAGAGGAGGCTCTGTGGGGGAATAAATGCTAAGAGGGAAATCAGCCAGGATAAGAAGGCTGGAGAGAGAATATCATTTTCTTTTTTTGTAGGTGGCCACAGAAGTCTACTTGATAAGCTGACATTTGCACAGAGCCCTAAAAGAAGTAAGTGCAGAGTTGCTCAAATTTCAAGGGGATGAGCATCCAGGCAACAGGAGGTGTTTGTGTCAAGGTCCTGTGGCGAGGGTGAGCATGACCTGATGAAGGCTGGAGTGCTTGGACCAGAATGAGGAGGGGGGCTACTGGCAAAGGTGTGGTTGCAGATGCAGCCCCCTGTGAGCCTGAACCAGGCGGTTGACAGATGAGTTTCAGGACACCAGCTAAAATTTCATTTCAGCAGAGATTTTAGCAAAAGTATGTTCCATGTAATATTTGGTACATACTTATGCTAAACATTTATTCATTTTGTGTGTCTCTGAAATCCAATTTAAACTGAATATCCTGAATTTTAATTGTCTAACTCCAGCAAGAAATTTATGGTATAACATTAAATTTAAAAATCAATACAGGCCGGCTCTGTGGCTCACTTTGTTAATCTGCCTAGGGCACCGGCATCCCACATGGGCACTGGATTCTAGTCCTAGTTGCTCCTCTTCCAGTCCAGCTCTCTGCTGTGGCCCAGGAAGGCAGTGGAGGATGGTCCAAGTGCTTGGGCCCTGCACCTACATGGGAGACCAGGAGGAAGCACCTGGCTCCTGGCTTCGGATAGGCGTAGCTCCAGCCATTGCGGCCATTTTGGGGGGTGAACCAACAGAAGGAAGTCTCTCTCTCTCACACTAACTCTGCCTGTCAAATAAAAAAATAAATAAATACAGAGCTACACTTATGATAGGATTCCATCATATTAAAAATGTATAGATAGTACGCGCCACGGCTCACTAGACTAATCCTCCGCCTGCGGCGCCGGCACTCTGGGTTCTAGTCCCAGTTGGGGCGCTGGTTCTGTCCCGGTTGCTCCTCTTCCAGTCCAGCTCTCTGCTGTGGCCTGGGAAAGCAGTGGAGGATGGCCCAAGTGCTTGGGCCTTGCACCTGAGTGGGAGACCGGGGCGGGGGTGGGGGGCAAGGGGGCACCTGGCTCTTGGCTTTGGATCAGCGCAGCACCGCCCCTAGCGGCCATTTGGAGGGTGAACCAATGGAAGGAAGACCTTTCTCTCTGTCTCTCTTTCTCATTGTCTAACTCTGCCTGTCAAAAAAAAAAAAAAAAAAAAAAAAATAGTATAGATAGTCAGGAAAGGAATGCACTAAAATGTTAACCCTGGTCTCCTACGTGATGGGCTAGTGGAGACTAGCTCCGACAGAGGTTTCCAGAATCTCCACGCACTTGGCAGCTTGTCCAGCTTGTTCAGATCTGTGTCCCCAGCGCCCACAAGAGTGCCCTCGGCAACCACAGAATCACTGCTTGGGCATTGGCACATCATTGAGTTTGTTGTACGCTTGTTGTGTTTAAATCAGGAAATCTGCAGTTCACCTGTGGGGAGCTGGGAACGAGGAGAGAGTTTCAGGGGAAGCTTGGAGGCCAACTGCTGTGCTCCGTGTGAGGCCTGCACGTGGTGGGTGCAGGTTCCTGGAGACTTGGCTGTGTGAGGCCCCCTTGGCTGGATGAGACCATGGGCTGCAAGGGCTTCTACTCCCAGCCGGTCCCCCTGGGTTTGTGTGAATCTGCTTGGGTCTGCAGGAGGCCTTGCTAGGATTCCCCCGGGCTTTGAAAATAGCCTGAGCCCAGTGCTGTTCCCCCTTTGTCCTTGAGGTAAGTGTTTGGGGGAAACGAAGCGTGTCTATTCTTGCAGAAGCTTCCTAATGGATCCCAGAGCAGTCCCTGAGAAGTGTTTGGCTCTAACGGGCAGAACCCCTGGTGGCCTGCAGCCCAGCAGGTTGGGGAAACCCAGGAGATTTGGAGAGTGCTGTTAACAAACAAAACACTTCAACAATGCATCCTGTGGGAGGCTGCTACCAGCTTCTAGAATATTCTAGACTTCACTGTCCATGAGTTCTGGTCCATGTAAAAAAACAAACAAAAGAACAAGAAACAAGGGAGGGAGAGCAGGAGCGAAACGTTCTTTGATGTCTGGCTTGTGGCTCTGTGAGAGAAGACGCAGACGTGTATTGATCCATCGACAGGGCAGACGGGGCTCCGGGCTCTGTTTGTGTGGCTGTCTTCCCCATTAGACTGCTCTCCTTCTTCCTCAAGCCCCCAGCAGGCCAGGCTGCACGTGTTTGTCCATCCCAACTGAATTTTCCAGTTCAGCGCTTGGTCCGTTTTCTGTTGCTCTAACAGAACATGAGACCGGGTACTTTGTCAAGGAAAGAAGTGCATTTGGCTCACAGCTCTGAAGGCTGAGAAGTTCAAGGGCATGGCAGGGGCTTCTGCTTGCTACATCATGACATGGCAGAACGTGGAGTGGGTCACATGCTGAGAGAGGACCCGAGAGAAAGCCAAGGGAGCCAAACTTGCTCTCGTCATCTGCTCTCATCACAGACACCCTCCCATGAGAGCCAGCTCACTCCTGGAGGAGGGGGGGGAACCAACTCGGTCCCATGAGAGCAACATCCATCCCCTCACAAGGGCAGAGGCACACATCTCATAAAGTGCCCCCCCCCCCCCGATCTCAACACTGTTACTGGGGACCCAATTTCAAATAAGTTCTGGAGGGGACAAACTATACTCAGGTCATAGCAGTCCTGCCACCAGGCAAAAGGAAATAGAGCCAAAGAAAACCTCTTAAAAAGAAAAAAAAAAAAAAGAAAACTGTGCACACATAGCCCACGGTGACCAGCATCAGTGGTCCAGCACCCACTACGTCCATCCTGGGTCTTTGGAGCAAAGTCAGGAAGCTCCAGGCAGTGGCAGAGCCTGGGCATCCCTTGGCCATCACAGTGTCATTTAGGGAAAAGGAGTCTGGCTGGTGGCTTCCCCTTCCTTTGTGTCGGAGTTGGCACAGTGTCCCCGAGCACACCTCTTGTGCAAGAAGAGGGATTGAAGCTAGCTTTAGGGTCTCCCAATTCAAAGGCTCTCTTTTGGGTCTGCCCCCTTCTGCTTTGGTGCTGGGTCTTTGCCACCCTGGGGGCACATATGGACCTGGAGAGTCGGCACAGGTCTGTGATGGGAAGACTTCAGGGGAGAGGGTACATTTGCCACTCACCAGCCAGGTACCCACCTTTACTTGTTCGCTCAGCAAACGTGCACTCTGTACTAGGAGCTAGGCTAGGTGCTGGCAGCCCAACACAGGGATGGGGTCACTAGGGTGCATTTCCTGACCAGGCCTATCTGCTTCTTTGTCCTTAACTCACATCCTGCTCCCATCCCCCATGCTCATCATGCCAACCACACTCACTCTCTGACTCACTGCAATGCCCTGAGCTCCACCCTGTCTCAGGGCTTTTGTGTCTTCTGTTCCCTCTGCCCAGAGTGCTTTTCCCTAGAGCCTCGTCTAGTGTGGCTCAGAGGTTCACTCCAGTACCTCCTCAGAGAGGCTGTGATGGCCACCCTTGGACGCACTTCCCCCTCCAAGTTCACTTTATGGTATCCATGCAGCACTGTATTGCTTGCTCCCTGTGAAATGTCAGCTCCGGGAGAGCCGGGGCTCTTTGTGCTTTGCTGAGGTACTTGGAGTAGGTGCTTCGGGTCTACCAGTGTTCGCTGAACTCATCCCCAGCTGGTCTTCTGTGATGTCATCCGGCCTCCAGGGGTGCTCTGATCTCTAATCACCCGGAGCTACAAACATTTGCACTTGAATTTGGTCCATGTGGGTGGATTGCTGTGTTTTGGAAAGAAAAATGATGAGGCCAAGATGGAAAACTCAGATTTTTTCCAAAGCTGGCCAGCCCATCAAACTTCTATCCTAATATGAGCGAAAGCCTCGTGGGCATCTTTGCTGACACAGCCCAGTTGATCTTGCGTGGGTGGGATGTTAGAGCAACTGTCCCCTTGTCAGCAGGTGCAGGGGGCCTTTCAGGCACTGGCAGAGGGACTGCCCAGCATCCTTCCTGGACAGGGACCCAGATGTGCTTTCAGGCTCTGGCTTGCCTAGTCTGTCTCTGTGCAATTGCCCTGGCCCTCTGTGGTCCACCCAGGCTTTTGCCATGGGCATGTGTGGGCCCCTGCCTGGCCAGCGCTGAACAGAGGACACCTCTGCTGACCCACCTGGAAGCGTCTCTGACCCTGACCCCTCTACCCTGCCTGTCTGCAGTGGGGATGATTTTCTCCTCCTGTCCTTTGGATAAAGTCTGACTTCTGAACTGAAAGATGGCACTTCTGGTGTGGATGTTGAGGACGCTAACTTTCCTCAGTGACATTTCCCTTGTCTGTAAAGCAGAGGGGATAGCACATGCCTTGTAAAGTTGGGGAGGCCCAAAGAGATCGCCCATGTACTGGGCCTGGGGAAAGGCAGCTACAGTCAGCATGACTGAAACCTGAAGTCTCAGGACCTTCTTCTTTTTTTTTTCTTCTTTGACAGGCAGAGTGGACAGTGAGAGAGAGAGACAGAGAGAAAGGTCTTCCTTTGCCGTTGGTTCACCCTCCAGTGGCCACCGCGGCCGGCACGCTGCGGCCGGCGCACTGCGCTGATCCGATGGCAGAAGCCAGGTGCTTCTCCTGGTCTCCCATGGGGTGCAGGGCCCAAGCACTTGGGCCATCCTCCACTGCACTCCCTGGCCACAGCAGAGAGCTGGCCTGGAAGAGGGGCAACCGGGACAGAATCCGGCGCCCCGACTGGGACTAGAACCCGGTGTGCCGGCGCCGCTAGGCGGAGGATTAGCCTAGTGAGCCGCGGCGCCGGCCAGGACCTTCTTGAAAACAGGGCTGAGTTCCTGCTTGTCTTCAGGGCGACGGCAGGAGCAGGAGCAGGTGCCAGGGAGTGGGTGACAGGCAAGTGGACAGTGTGGTGCAGGGTGAGGAACACAGATTGTGAGCTGGTATCTGAGTCTGAGCCTGACCCTGTGTGAACTTAGCCAAGTGTCTCCCTTTCCAGCTTTGCCATGCTGTATTTTCCAGCGCGTGTGCTCTGAAAACTAGAGGTGCCTGGAGAGTCCATTTGAATGAGCGAGAAGGGAGAGGGCCAGTTTGCTCGTGAGTGAGGGCTCTGGGCAATGCATGCACTGACCTGGAGGTGAGCTTACAATGAGTAGACGGGGGCTTGCTTGGTCCATGAAACCCACCCAAGAAGTCTCTGGAGTGAAATCCCAGTTGGCAGTACCATCCCCACCATCTGCCAGAGCTCCTGAGAATGCAGAGGGCTCTTTGCCTGGGCCGTGATAGAAGTCCTGATGCCAGGAGGGCTGTGGCGTGTCCTCCAGGCAGGACGGGGGGAAGCTAGGCTGGGCTGTCTGGGATGGTCCAGGCTGCCCATCGTGTTCTGTCTGCTGCCGTGAACAGCAGGCAAGCAGCTCTTGTTTATCCAAGCAGCTATCTAGGACAGGAGGAAGCACCATATAAGTGAGTGGGGGTAAACGTTAAAGACAGGGGCTGTTGGGGACAGGCTGGGACACTTTGGGGGTGCATCTGAATCTCCATGCCCATCCCCTTCTCCTTCTGTGAGCTGGAGAGAAAGGCAGTGCCATACTTTATGTGTTGTAGAGTACGAGAAGTCAGTGAGATTGAGAATGTGATCCTTTCTAGGGAGAAAAGACGGGTGAGGATTGGCCTTAGCTCCTGGCCACGCAGCTCTCACATTCGTTGCAGAGAAAGTGAGGCCTGAGAGACTTGGTTGTTTTGTGTCTCAGGCTCCAATTCACAAATTTTTATTGTCTTTTCTGAGCAAAACACCATGCTGCTTGCTTGGGAATACCAAAATGAATGGCTTCTGCCTCCTGGGGCCTACCTTATAAATCCCCACTCCCTTCCCTTCATGTGAACAGGGTCAGCTCTGCCCACCACCCTCTTCTCAGCATTCTCATTCCCTTCCCATCTCCCAGGTATGTTACGTGTGCTTAGCTCACTCTGTCCTCGCGATGACGCCACCAGAGCAGATATTTTGAGCAGCATTTTGAGAGCACTGAAGGTCTGGGCTGTCACAACACGGGCAGAGCAGGTGCATCCCAAAAGGAGCGGCAAGGCTTCATGGAGGAGGTGGCACCTGCCTGAGTTTTTGTGCATGAGTTGGGGTCGCTGGGTGGCCAAGAAGGGCAGGGATGTGCCAGCCAGAGGGAAGAGCTGGCAGAAGAGCTGAGAGGCAGGGAAGCCTCCAGGCTGAGAAACATCCACAGCCAGAGTGGCAATTTGGAGAAGTCAGAAGATCCTCATGTAACAGGTGAAGGAGAAGGGTCTCTGGTCTGGGCAGGTGCTGAGAGTGTGTGTGTGTGTGTGTGTGTGTGCGCCGGCAGCGCTCTTGCCCCTGGGGAGGATCGTGGGTGGGCTGTGGGAGGCAGAGGGAGGCAGGGCTGGAGGCACACAGACAGTTGGGAGGTTATCACGATTCATGCATATTAACCACTGTTGACTCAGTACTTACTCCACGCCTGGCACAGGGCAGCTGCTTTACAAGTATTATCTCGTACCTCTTACAAGAAGCCCGAGGAGGGTGTGATTATTTTATGCCCATGGGATGCACAGGGAAACAGATTTTGACAGGCTTTAATAACTTGCCCAAGGTCCCACAGCTATGAACATAAACTGTAATCTGAACACAGCTTTCTCTGACCAGGTTCCAAACCCTCAGTCGTTCCTCCCCAGTGTAATGAGGCAGGGTGAGTGGAATTGAAAATAGAGAAGCATTGAGGAGGCAAAACAAGTGGATGTGGGGACTGAGTGGCCTTAGGGAAGGAGTGAGAGGGAGCCTGGAGGAAGCGTGGATGTTTGAGCAAAGTCAATGCTTTTCTGGTCCCAGACTCCACTGGTTCAGACCTGGTCCTGAGCAACATTCAACAAATTTTAACCTAGGGCTTGCTGTGTCCCCGGCAGGCTTTTATCTCTCCCCTCTTCTAAGTGGCTCCTTAACAATTCCCTGCAGCGGGCCTGCGTCCTGCCTGTTATCTGCAATTTGCTGAATCTGTATCTAATTCTTCTGGATCGAGAGATCTAACTTGGCTTAAACAACCCCTGTGCTACCCTGATTCTTAACTTCTTCTTATCAGTGTTCATTCTCCATCTTCTAATCTGCAGATCTTTATCCCTTGACAGAAAAATGGAAGCAAAACAGAAGAGTGTTGCCTCCAAATCATTCCTATTGGGAGGAGAGGAAGGAACGGGCAACACGTAATTTTTGAGAGCATCCTCTGTGCTGTGTGTTTTTCCCCTCCTAATACCTCATCCCAGGTAACCCTCACAACAAAGCTGCAGTGTCAGAATTATTATTTCCATTCTGCAGACAAGGAAACAGGCTCTGAGAGGTTGAGAAGATCGCCCCAGGCCTTGCAGGTGCCCTGGGAGAGGTCTGCTCCTGTTGCTCTGATTCTACCCCAGGAGTCCTTGGCGATGTTGTGCCCTGGGCTTGGCCTTCCGGGCATCCCCCCAAGGTCTGTGCCACTCTTTGTATTCACTCAGTGTCAGCACACTTCTCCCAGATCCAAGTCACTTGCAATTGTGTCATCAGGGTTTCAATTGTGAAAGTCACCCCTTCAGAGCTGTCTTCCATGGGAGCATCAGGCATGGGACCAACTTGTTTTCTCCCCGGTACGCGTCAGACCAGGCATGGGCTTTTGCTCTGTGAATAGCTTGAACTTTGCGATGACCCTCCCTGCCCACCCTTTTGGAGCAGAACTAGGTTCCAGATGGATGCCCACCCCCACCCCAGACTCTGCTTTATGAGATTCACTTACTGAGGCCAACGACCTATAGGTCTGTTGCCTGGATGATGGTCCCTGCCATAAAAAGTCATTGCAACTAAGGGTGATTAAGGAAGCGTGAGAGGAAGACGACCGTTTTTCTGTGGCTTGTTTAAGTGGGGATTTTCATTGTCTATATGACAGTTTCCAGAGACTGCCTTGTGGCTGGGCCTGAGCATGCTGATGTAATTATGCATGTGTGTGGCTCTAGACAGGGCTGTGATTATTGGAGTGTATGTGTAGTTTTGTGTAAAACAGCCCGAAGTGACTTCGCATGAGATGTACAATGTGCTGCAGTGGCGATGAGCATGAATGTTTGCACTCTAATGGAAATGGAGTTCAGTAGCTTTGCGACTCGGGCAGATTCCTCACATCTTTAAGCTCCAGCTTTCTTACCTGTAAGGTGACAGTGACACAGTCTCTATATCCATTTCATCAGAGTATCGAACACTAAGTGGGATCATATTCGCAAAGGCTCAGCACTATGCCTGGCATTTAGTGAAATAAGTAACATTAGATCATATTCTGTAGAATGGCATCTGTTCTTATGAGAAATTGTTTCAGTGCATATCAGTGTGTGTGAATCTGCAGGTGAAAAATCTAGCATGTTCCTGGAATATGTTAGTCATTTGTTACTTGTTAACACAGACAGGCACAGATCCGTGAGAATGTGGGCTGAGGGCAGGCGCACTTAAGAATAAGGTGAAGGAAATCCTGGGAAATTAAGAGTCCGGAGAGCTGGGGGCATTTAGGCTGGGGAGGACACTTGGGTTCAGGGTGCAGGGGCCAGAACATGGAAGATTCCTCCCACACCATGGAGGGCTCCCTCAGGCCCCTTTTCTCCTAGGGGCAGGAAGATGGAGCCATGACAACCCCACTGGCTGCGGAGCGAGCGCCTCCCTGGGAAGCAGGGAGCCCCCAGGCTGGGCAGCCCTTCTCCTCGCTGGGGCCACAGCCGAGCTCTCCGGGGCATTTCACAGTCCTGCTCCAGCTTTGATTCCAGGAGCACAACAATTGTTTTTAGAAAAAAAAAAAAAAAAAAAAAAGAGCCTGCTCAGAGGTGACGAGGGTGACAGGGCTGCAATTATCACCTGTTCTGCAGCACCCAGTGTATTATGGGAAGGGCGCTGACAGCTCTGAACTCTCTTTGTGTGGGGAGCTGAAGCCCCCAGCCTCTCTCAGAACATTTGACACAGACAGACAGCTGTGGGGCTGGCGTGGGGATGGGGTGGGGTGCAGGGGGCTGTCACCTCCTCCCCTCTCACCTCCCTTTCTCCCTGGGCTGCGGGAGGGGGCGGAGAAGCCCTCAGTGCTTCCATTCTTGGACAGATTTTTATACTATTTAGCTAGACTGCACTCAACAATCTCCGCAAAAAAGACAAGGAGAGCCATGGGTGTGAATTTAAGATCCAGCAACCTTAACTGGTCTGACACCAAGGGGCAGGAAGGAGGGGCGGCCTCCAGAGGGCGCCAGAGTGATTCCATGTGAAGCAGCTGCCTGGGGCGTCCAGCGGCTGAGATGGGGCTTCCACCTCCCAGAGGCTGCCCTGGAAAACCTGCTTTGGCTTCTTTCTTGGCTTGTGGCCTCAGACAGTCCACTGAGCCAGTGAAGGTAGCAATAGCCACCTGGAAGGGCTGTTCTGAAGACTGAAAGGGACGAAGGGTTTGGGATTAATGAGATAACTAAGATCAGGGTGGGAGGCAGGAGCAAAGCACTCCTGCAAGCATGTGGCTCCATTGGCACCTTCAGCCACAGTCCACGCACCGAGATAATGCTGCTGCTCAGACACGTGCCGCCATCTCTCATATGCACACTAGTGCTCTTACAGTAAATAATGCATGAACCCAGTGAAAAGCATCCGGAATTCCTGAGGGTCTTGTGCCAGGTTTTGTTTGTTTTCTTTTTCTTTAAGATTTATTTAAGGCAGAGCTACAGAGAGGCAGAGGCAGAGGCAGAGAGAGAGAGAGAGAGAGATAAGAGAGAGGGGTTTTCCATCAGCAGGTTCACTCCCCAAATGGTTGCAATGGCTGGAGCTGGGCCAATCTGAAGCCAGGAGCCAGGAGCTTCTTCCAGGTCTACCCATGGGTGCAGGGGCCCAAGGACTTGAGCCATCTTCACTGCTTTCCCAGGCCATAGCAGAGAGCTGGATCGGAAGTGGAGCAGCCAGGACTTGAACCGGTGCCTGTATGGGATGCTGGTACTGCAGGCAGAGGTTTTACTCACTGCACCACAGCACCAGCTCCTGTTTGTTTTTCAGTCCACCAATACTGGAAGTTCTCACCAGGGGCTGCTGCAGGTGGGTTTTCTATTTCAGGAGAGTCCTCAGGGGCCCTGGAAGCTTGGGAGCCACCAAGATTATGCCTGGGAAGAACGTCTCTCCCACTCTGGCCTGGGCAGGGCTGCTGGATCTCCTCCAGGCAGAGGAGGAGGAGCCCCAGCAGGCTCCACCGAGCTCCTTGGAAAGCAGTGTTTTCCTCTGCCTTGTCTACATTTCCAGCTTCCAATTACAGGGATCACTCCAGGAGGCCTTCCAGTTCATCAGAAGAACACTTGTCCCTTGCCTCCTTTTGTGACTGGGGTTCTCCCTGCTGGCTCTCAGTCCTGGGTGTCCTGGAGGCATGCGTCTGGGAAAACACGGCTTTCAGGTCCTCATTCCTATGGCCAACCGGCCATGGGGAAACCCCCCTGCCCCCTCCTACTTCCACCACCTGGGAAGTGAAAAGCCACAGGTATTCTCTTGCAGTCCAGGGAGGGGCACTAGAGCTACCGATATCAGGTCCTGCCACCACCAAAGCAGCACGAACTGTGGTTGCCCCCACTGGCCACCCCTGCTTCCAGGGCCACCCGGGGCTGCTCTGTGGCTCTCTCCAGATCCACTGGTGCGGTAGCCGCTTGCTCCTCAGAGTGGTCCCTGGGACCCACAGCCCCTAGAACATCTGAGTGCTTGTCAGAAATGCAAAAATCTCAGCTGCCACCCCTCCCCAGACCTGCTGAACTAGAATCTGCACTTGAACAAGATCCCCAGGCGGTTGGGGTGCCCATCAGAGTCCGAGAAGCCCAGACCCAGCTCACCTGCGGGTTCCCCACTGAACATTTAGGATTACTTCCGGGCACTGAGCACATGGGGCCCAGACTGGCCACGGGGACCCTGGCTGGAAGTTGGAGAGAGCCCACTGGCCTTACTGGGCTCAGACATGTTATAGGCACCATCTTCTCTCCATTACACCACTCTCTAAGGCTGCGATCTCCCTCCACATAGGGAGTGCAAACTGAGCGTCAAAGAGCTGAAACCAGCTGGCCAGCCAGAGCTCGTAAGCAGCCAGGGTGCCAGATAGACGAGGGGAGAAAGGTAGCGGCAGGCACAGCAACAGTGTGTACAGGGCCACAGAGGCCTGAGGCAGCACTCGGCTGGGTATTCACTCCCTTCATCCAAGCACTCCACAGCTGCTTACTGAGGCCTACTGAGAGCCACGCTCCACCGGGGCAAGGTAGCTGCTACGTAGAACTGGACAGAGGTACCCTCAGCGGTCAAGGAGCTGTCTTTCTATGGGGAAGGAAGACAGTCACTAGAAACAATTTGGTTATCATTGAAACAAGAGCTGTGGGGGTATCCAAAGGGAATCTGGCTCAGTCTCAGCGGAGAGGATACTGAATATAAACCAACAGAAAGACATCCCTGCCGGACCTCCAGGTGACTCCCGGGGGTGCTGTCTTCTCCCGTTGTTGGTGGTTCATCTTCTGTTACCCATAAGCACAAATCATGGAGTTGAGGTACAGAAAGGTGCTGGACAAAGGGAGTGAGAGCATGGGCTCTGGGGCCGGCACTGTGGTACAGTGGGTTAAAGCCATGGCCCATAGCACTGATATGCTATATGGGTGTCGGTTGGAGTCTGGCTAACTCCACTTCTGATCCAACTCCCTGCTAATGTGCCTGGGAAAGCAGTAGAAAACAGCTCAAGTTCTTGGTGCCCTGCACCCACATGGGAGACCCAGAAGAAGCTCCTGGCTCCTGGTTTCAGCCTGGCCCA
The DNA here is from genome assembly GCF_964237555.1 of Oryctolagus cuniculus. Lineage (NCBI taxonomy): Eukaryota > Metazoa > Chordata > Mammalia > Lagomorpha > Leporidae > Oryctolagus > Oryctolagus cuniculus. The sequence goes on along the minus strand of NC_091432.1, from coordinate 105,469,100 downwards.
GCCCTGGCTGTAGCCATTTGGTGAGTTGAACCAGTGAATGGAAGATCTTTCTCTCTCTCTCTCTCTCTCTGTCTCTCCCTCTCTCTCTCTTTGTAACTCTGTATTTAAATAAATAAAAAGAAGAGCATGGGCTCCACCCAGCAGCACAAGGGGGCGTGGCTCAGAATTCCCTTTGGGCCCTGCACCACCGGAGTCTCTGCAGGGAAGGGGCTGGCGCTGAACATGCCTTTGTTCTTCCTGAGATCCAAAGTCCTGGGAGGCTGGCGTCCCGTGCATGTTCACTGCCAGGTGTGCTTGTGAGGCTGCTGCAGAGGAAGGCCACATCAGAGTGCAGCCTGGCCTTCCTTCCTCTCCCTGACAACAGGTGCACTTATTCCCACACAGCCACGGCTCTTCCTGGGTCTTTCTCTGTTGTGGCTGAGCTTTGATGTGGGGACACCAGGTCTCTCACTTGGGCCTGGGTTTTTCTGGCAGTTGTGGTCCCAGCAGATCTTCTTGGTACCTTGGGCAGCTGTGTGACCAGTGGGGCTTGCCAAGGAAGCTGGGTTGGGGTGGCAGAGGTCAGGCACATGGAGGTTTCCACATGGGCCTGTTTCCGTTTCACCCCCAAGCTATCCCAACACACAGTGCCTTGAATGAACAGTGGCTTATTGTTTCTCACAATCCCGTAGGTTGCCTGGGCTCAGGCGGGTGGTTCGGCTCCATTCTGCAAGGTGCAGCTGCGGTTGGTGTGAAGATGCATTCAGCCGGGAACTCTGGGGGGCTGGAACATTCAGAATGACCTGTCTCTCTTCAGGCCCTCTCCACGTGGCCTCACGTGGTTGTCTACTCCAAGCCTCTGTACAGCATGGCAGCTAGCTCCTGAGAAGGAGTGATCCAAGAGGACAAGCCCCATGTTCATGCCCAGTCATCTCCTGTCTGTGTCATGCTTGCAGATGCCACCCTGGCCGAAGAAAGTCACATGGCCAAACCCAGAGCCATTGTGGGCGGAGACTACACAAGGGAGTAACTACCAGTGCACTGGGGACCACCAGTGTAACAGAGTACCACGTGGTCTTTTGAGGTGCAGCCGCCATTAGCTGCTTTGGAAGGTACTTGCTGGGGACAAGTCTGGAAGGTCGAAGGACAGTCCTGGGAGGTGCACATGGCATTATCACAGCTTATTCAGTACTTTCTCAGCAAGTACTAAGTCATTCAAGCTAGTACTAGGCACTGCACCAGACACTGGGCATACCAAGATGAGCATCACACCATCCTTGCTCTCCAGGAGCTACGGAGACGAGTAAGCAGTGACGCTGAGACTGGGTTTTGCCTTGGCTGCAGTAGATCCAAAACGAGAGACATCTGAATCAGAATGGGGGGGCCAGGGAAGCCTTCCCTGGGGAGGAATACTTGAGCTGAGTGCTGGAGCAACAGTGGAATTAGCTGGCCGGATTTGCAGTTGCACATTCTAAGCGCAGGAGATAGTGGAGGTGAAGGCCTAAGGAAGAGAAGTGTCTTGAAGCAGCCAGAGAATTGGATGTCACTCCTCATTCCATACACGAGAAAGGAAGGGATTGTGTGGGATGAGCCGGAGAGCCTGGAGCATGAAGGACCCTGCCCTTTATCAGCCTCCGTCCATCGAAACCAAGGGAGAACATGGAAAAGCATCTTTTTTTTTTCCTTTTCTTAATGGCATTGAAGTCATTCCCTACCATCAACACATTTCCCTGTGGAAATGGGAAACAAATGGGAAAACATTATTCTGGCAGCCACCCACTGAGTGGAAAGGCTTTTGCCAAAATATAGCTTTGATGGCAGTCTCACCTGAGTTGACTGGAGTGGGGAGAGGGGATCCGTGAGAGGTGCTTAGGAAGTTAGGAGTGTGAGATTTGGCACTGTGTGAAGACGAGGGCACAGGGAGAGGAAGGGTCACACTCTTTCATCCATGTACCTGCTTCTAGGGGGCCACAGAGAGCACAGCTTTGACAAAGGTGAGTGCCTAGCAGACACGGTGGCCTCATGGGACGTACTGCTAAAACGGGTCCTGCAGGAGAGGAGAGGACTGATCTGTAATATACGCGTCCACCTTGGGGACACTCCACAGATGGATGGCATCCATAGCTCACACCGTGCATCCTGCCCTGGGGCTGCCGGGGCTCCTGCGTGGGCCACCGAGATGCAGTCGCAGCTCAGGGGCCCTCTGACCATGTGACCTTAGCTAAGAGCCACCTAAACCGTCTGTACCTTGGATTGCCCACATGTGAAGGGAAGGACACTCACAGGGTTTTCGTGGGGATTACATGGGATAATGCTTTTAAAATCACAGAAGAGTGGGAGAGTATAGAAAGCACTCAGTAAATGGAAGCTATAATAATGATCAAAACAGTTTTTGTCTGTTTACAGAACAGGTGACTCTTTCAAAATGGTTTGAAATCCAAAAAGCTTATGATTTTGTGCCTGCTCTCCCCAGTGTCCCCTAGAGCTAGGTTTTCTGCCTGGCTGTGACACGTGTAACATGTGTGGCTCCTTGGGCGTTCTTCCCAAGATTGTTAATATCCAAGTGGTGATGTGCTTTGTAGCACAGTGTGGTCCTTTCCTGTGGCTTTTTGACGCATGAATAAATGAGTTCTTTCTTTAACTCATCTCTTACCATCCAGCCTTTTGCCTTTACAAACAACAGTGCAATGAAGAACAAATGTTGTCATTTCACTCATGCTGAATTTATAGGTAGGGACAAATTGCTGGAGGTACAATTCCTGGATCAGAAGGGTCCCTGGGTTTTTAAGTTGGGTAGATAGCGCTAAGTTCCCTAAAGGTTGCAACAGTGTAAACATGTGGTAAGCATGTGGGGTGTGGGGAGCAACTCGGACTAGACTAAGTTACTGGAATTAAGACTTATTCTATGCATCTGCTTTCCCACAATATGGCGCTGAGAAGGGAAACAGCTTCTACACAGCTGCCTCCAGTTCAACCAATAAACTGTAGGACTTGCTCCTGATTGGAGGAGGGCAGCGTACTCGGCATGTGGGTAGCAGAGTTGGGATTGGCAGAAGAGGACTATAAAGGAGGAGAGAGACAACATGCACGAGGAACATCTAAGGGGAACACCTGAGGAACACCTGTGCAGCCCCCGAGAGAGCCGGCCGGCAGTGTGCCGCTCCCCCGCGGAAGTGGGGAATGTGGCAGGGGGAACCGCCCTTCCATGGAGGTGGAAGGGACAGTAGCCAACCCGGGAAGAACCAGCAGCAAACCCGGGGAGGGCCGAGCAGACGAAAGAACAGCGCAGGGTCCTGTGTCGTTCCTCCACGAAGACGGGGAGCGACAGTGGGGAAAGGAGTACGACCCCTGTGGAGTATAATTTAGCAATGTCTAGCCATACTAGCATGTCTTCTAGTAGATGACAAATGGCATTTTGGTATAGTTGTACAATTACAGTCCTCTTATGGTATGTAAAAATTTTTGGTCCAGGGACCAGTGTTGTAGTATAACAGGTTAAACTGCAGCCTGCAGCACCAGCATCCCTGCACCACTTCCCAGACAGCTCCCTGCTAATGCACCTGGGAAAGCAGTAGAGGATGTGCCAAGTGTTTGGGCCCCTGCACCCACCTGGGAGATCCGGAAGAAGCTCCTACCTCCTGGTTTTAGCCTGGCCCAGCCCTGGCTGTTGTGGCCACTTGGGGAGTGAATCAGCAGATGGAAGATCTCTCTGTCTCTCCCTCTCTCTCTGTAACTCTCCCTTTCAAATAATAAATAAAATAAATCTTAAAAAAATATTTCTGGTCCAGGGTGTGGGGGTTTGGCTGGTAGCTAAGCTGCCACTTGGGACAACCACATCCTACATTGGAGGCCTTGGGTTCGAGTCCTGATTCTGGCTTCCTGTTGGTGTGCACACTGGGACGCAGCAGGTGATGGCTCAAGTAATTGGGTCCCTGCCATCCACGGGGAAGCCTGGACTGAGTTCCTGGCTCCTGGCTTCTGAGGGGTCCAGCCCAGCCCTGCTTGTGGGCATCTGGAGAGTGAGCCAGTGGACTGTCTTTCTGCCTTCCCAATAAAATAAATAAATAAAAGACTTTAAAAAATCAGCTTCTTTGGAATTTTTGTGGAGAGAAAGCTTGCCAGATTTTCCTATTTATTCTTCTATAGTTGATCTGTTTAGATTTTCTATCTTTTGTAGAGACAATTTAGTAAATTGTATGAATTCTGTGATTTTTCATCCCCTTTAGATTTTGAGATGTATTTACATAGAGTTGAGCATTGTTTTAATTTATCCTATATCTGTATCTCCCCTACTTTATACATTTTATTTTGTAGATTTTTGCTCTCTTTTTTTTAAAATTAATTTGATTATTTATTTATTTTCCCAAAGCCAGCTCTTTGGTTTACTCTGACGTACCTGAGCAAGTGCAAACAGAGGAGCACCACACACTGATAAAATTTGACAGTCCTTTGTTCCGGGTGGTGGAGAGCGGACTCATGCCCTAAAGAACTCTCGAACCGGCAGCTCAAAGCAACAGGGTTTATAAAGGCAAAAACTATAAGGAGGGGAGGGTCAAGCTGACCTAAGACCTATGCAGAACTAATATGAATTACAATCTTGACCTACATGATTATTGACCTAAATCATATGTGGGGCCTATTGACCTAAATCATATGTGGGACATAAAAAATTGTAATCTTAATATTAATCCAGGTGCAGCCTATCTCCTTTTAAGCTTGAGCAATCATGATAGGGAGTTTCTATGCTCTGCCACGTGGGAGGCAGCGGCCTGCTGTCGTCTAAGGTTTAGGTCATGGTTTCAGACCAGAGTCTCATGGTGAGGGTTGGTTTCTCACAATGGAGTCTCTGGTGCTCTAAAGGAGTCCCTACTGTCAAGGTGTTGCTTCAACTCTAACATGCTCCTTGAAAAATTGATATATCAATTGCTTATTTTTTTAAGATTTATTTATTTATTTGAAAGTCAGAGTTATACAGAGAGAGGAGAGGCAGAGAGAGAGAGGGAGGTCTTTCATCCGATGGTTCACTCCACAGTTGGCCGCAATGGCCGGAGCTGTGCCAATCCGAACGAAGCCAAGATCCAGGAGCTTCCTCCGGGTCTCCCACACGGTTGCAAGGGCCCAAGGACTTCTACTGCTTTCCAAGGCCATAGCAGAGAGCTGGATCAGAAGTGGAGCAGCCGGGACTTGAACTGGTGCCCATATGGGATGCTGGCACTGCAGGCCAGGGCGTTAACCTGTGCACCACAGCACGGGCCCCAAATTGCTGCTCTTAAATTTTCCCTCAGCTTTCCTAAAAGTTGCTCCATTATTTTTGATAACTTCTAGAATTGAATGCTTATCTCATTTTTCTTACTACCCTTGATTATTAGCAGTATGTAATAAAATAAATTTCTCTCAATATCATTTCAGCTCTATCTCATAGGATTTATATATTTTATCTTAATTGTTATGTTCTAGCCATTATACTCTGTTTATTTGCATGTATCTTTTCTTTAGAGTTGTTTTTAAAAGACTTCAGTTTTTTTCTGTTGGTGATGACTTTTTATTTGTGTTTTAATTATTTATTTCTAGTTTTAATGCAGTATAGTCAGAGAATGAATTTCAAACTTTTTTACTTTGCATTTCAAATAAATATGTTCTCTGTTTTAAGGTCCAGAGTTTGCAATATATAAAATAAGTGTACTGATTAAGTTATTCTGATCTTCTGTAAACTTAATTTTTTATCCACTTGAGTTCTTTTTCTTTTATTTATTTTTTAAAAGATTCAAAGGTTTTATTTATTTATTTGAGAGGTAGAACTAAAGACAGAAAGAGGAAAAGACAGAGACAGAGGTCTTCCATCCACTGATTCACTCCCCAAATGGTTGCAACGGTCAGGGCTAGGCTGATCTGAAGCCAGGAGCCAGGAGCTTCTTCCAGCTCTCCCAGGTGGGTGCAGGGGCCCAAGCACTTGGGCTGTCTTCTACTGCTTTCCCAGGCCATAAGCAGAGAGCTGGATTGGAAGAGGAGCAGCTGGGACTAGAACTGGTGCCCATATGGGATGCCGGCACCACGGGCAGAGGCTTAGCCTACTATGCCCCAGCGCTGGCCCCTATCCACTTGATCTTTGATTGGAGAATTGAAGTTAGCCTTTTATTGCAGATGTGTTTTTGCCTGTTTCCTCTGCTGTCTTGTGTGATTTTTGCTTTGTAAATGTTGACACTGTGCTAGTCATGCATAGGTTGTCAGAAGTGTTAGAATTTCTTTCCAGCTGCACATTCAGCAGCCTTTGTCTCAGTTAAAGCTTCTCTTGGAAACCAGCCTTTCTGATACCCAGATCCTGGCCAGCTTCCATTGTCTATCCTTTATTCTCAGCCTTCCTAAATCTCTTTTTTTGAGGTGTACATTTTCTACTCAGCAGAGTTTGTTGTGCTTTGTGGTACATTTTGAAGTCATCTTTTAATAAGTGAGTTCAGGAGCCAGCCCAGCGGTGTAGCAGGTAAAGCCTCACCTACAGTGCCAGCATCCCATAGGGGCACCAGTTCGAGTCCCAGCTGCTCCACTTCCAATCCAGCTCTCTGCTTATGGCCTGAGAAAGCAGTGGAAGATGGCCCAAGTGCTTGGGCCCTGCACCCATGTTGAAGACCCAGAAGACACTCCTGACTCCAGATTAGCCCAGCTCCAGCTATTAGCGACCATTTGGGGAATGAACCAGCACATAGAAGATCTCTCTCTCTCTCTCTCTCTCTCTGTCTCTCTTTCTCTCTCTCTCCCTCTGTCTCTGTAATTTTGCCTTTCAAATAAATAAATCTTTTAAAAAATAATAAGTGGGTCTAGCTGGCACCGTGGCTCACTAGGCTAATCCTCCGCCTAGTGGCGCCGGCACACCAGGTTCTAGTCCCAGTCGGGGCGCCGGATTCTGTCCCGGTTGCCCCTTTTCCAGGCCAGCTCTCTGCTGTGGCCAGGGAGTGCAGTGGAGGATGGCCCAAGTCCTTGGGCCCTGCACCTGCATGGGAGACCAGGATAAGTACCTGGCTCCTGCCATTGGAGGGTGAACCAATGGCAAAAGGAAGACCTTTCTCTCTGTCTCTCTCTCTCACTGTCCACTCTGCCTGTCAAAAAAATAATAATAATAAGTGGGTCTAGCTCATTAGCATGCATTCAGTGGCATGCATGTTTGATCTTAGTTCTGTCACACTTTCCATTTCAGTAGTTTAAGAAACTTTCTTCCCAGGGATTCCAGCCACCTCCCTCCCCCTCCCCGCTTCCCCTTGGGAGTGCAATGTGGAAGGTTCCCATTTTTCTGGCAATTATCTTCATAACCAACTTTATATCATAGTGTTAAGCCCCTGTCTCAGCAGATCCTGTTTCAGGTAATTCTCTATTTCATAATCCAACCTTGGGTTTCATTAGATAATAGGCAGTCATTTTATCTCCTGGTTCAATGCTTTTGTCTCCTGGAGATAATTGCCTTGTTACTTTCTTTTTTAAAAAATCCTGGTGAAATGTTTAGTCACCATTGACTGTGCGCCGTGCAAACGTTTTCCTCTCCACCTCGTCTTGGATTTGTTTTTCCGTTGTCTTTCTTTCTTTGCACAGACACTGTTCCTTTGTAGAGACGGACTTTCCAGAGGGAGGAGCTTCCGTAGTCTGGGGTTTTGGGGAGGGCTGGGCTGATTTCCAGGCTACAGGAATTTCTGGTTGGCATGGGGGATGGGAGGTGTTGGCTGCAGGTGAGAGGCTTCGATTTTACTTCTCTGCAGCAGGTGAGCGCAGGGTAGGCGACTCTGTGGCTGTTCACGAGGCAAAGCCTCTCTCTTCCCTGCTGTCACAAAGATACTTGCAAATATGGCTGGAGTGTGGGACCCTTGGCCTTGACTCTTCGCTGTTGGTGGGATTAGGCTCAGGAAATCACCAACCCCTGTACTCCTGCTCCGGCTTTTGAAGTCTCAGCTTTACATGTCTAAAGGATCCTCGCATCTTCCAGAAACATATTCTGAAAGTTCTTTCTGTTACTCTGCTGCTACCCGTTCTCTCTGTACTCCTTCCAAACTGGATCTGCATTATTTGTATGATGTTTCCATTTACTTGTCATCCCAAGTTTCTGATCTCTCCTACTTTGTGAAGATGAATAGTTCTTGCCTCTTGCCTACCTCCTTGCTCTGAGGTTGTTTCCAAAAGAAGGAAGACACATGCTCTGTGTTGCTCTGGTCAGCCCACAAGCCTACTGTTAGAGCCGATGCCATTGTCATGACACCGCATTGCTAGGTGGTGGGTCACAGTGGGGGGTGGGGGTCCTGCTGGGAGATGGGCGAATGGCTCTGAGGAAGCCCTGCCAGATGTCAGCAGGGTCTGAGTCTTAGGGCTTGTAAAGATGGGAGACCAGGTAAGGACGGGAATGGTTCTGCTTGCAGGTAGGTGCTGGGCTCCAGAGGCCCACCCGCAGGCATTGCTTCCGTGCCTGGCTGTTCAGGGCCCAGAGAAGGCAAGAGTGCTCCTGCTGCATTTACAGCTGCAGAAGCCAAGGGATAGAGGAGGAAAGGAATGAATGTCCCAGCGAGTCAGCCCCCGACTGCCGGCCTCTCCTTGATAGGGTAGAAGCCCATGGAATCATTTGGTCTGGCCCAGCCAAGGCAACAGCAGGTGGGACTCGAAATTCAGTAAATCTATAGCAGGCTCACTTTTAAGTTGATCATTTTGTGTGATGTTATAAATAACCAAATGGCCCTTGGCAGGAAGAGGGTTCCTCGCCCCTGCGTGATGCCGAGTCTTAGATGCGGATGCTAGAAAGCACCAGGTGCTGCTCTCCCAGCCTCCCTGCTTCCCTCCCTCAGCTGGAAGTTTCCTTGTCTCACTATGATTGCAAGTGAGCCTCTTACTAAAATGAGCTCACTGAGCTGAGGGAATGGTGCAGCCTGAGCTACAAAGTCCCTAATCACTGCACTCCTGGAGTCATGTATCTCTCTTATAGATACATCTTGGTGTCTGCTCTTGTCTTGAAGGATTTCTTCTCCTGGAACCCCAGGCTCAGAGCAAAAAGTAGCAACCACCTGCATGCAGCCCCCAGACTGATGGCAAATCACCTGGCCATCACAGCAGTCCCCCGAAGGACACGGTATCACCCAGCAATCAGAGGGTCACGGGCGCTGCAGACCAGCCGGGAACTTGCACACAAGCTGAGCATGCTCCTCAGCCCCGACCTCAGCGGGTAAGACCCTCATGCATGAACACTTGGGAAGCCAAGGGGTTAAGCGATAGCTTCCTGGCTCCTTGCTTGCTTTGCAATAAACACCTCCTTTCTTCCACCACGCAAGTGGTTGGCTTGTTGTGCATTGAGCCAGCAGATCCACTGTTGGGAGTCTAGAGCAACTCCTCCAACCGCTTGGGGGGCGTTCTGGAATGTCCTCCCGAGTGTTGCATCTCACACCCCGCCCTCTGAGCCTCTGACCTCAAGCAGGAGCTCCCAGGAAGAGAGCCCTTGCTGGGCCCTGCCCTCTCAGGCTGTGCACTGCCGCTCCCTGCGTGCGGTCTCCTCCTCGGCCGGCTCCACTTCCAGCCGCAGCCTTTGCCACACCCCCAGAGGCCAGCCCTCCTCGACCTTCTCCATTGCCTCCTGCACGCGTCTGGTTAGACACCCTACCTCCAGCTGCTTATTATGCAGCCTGATGCAGCCCATTATTTTGAAAACCGCTGTGCCTGCTCTATGCATAGAACTCTCTTTGCTTTCCTTCTCTGATCCCTTACTCCCTCATTTTACTGCTCAAAAGTTAGCTGCTCAAAGAGGCTGTCCCCAACCACCCCATATACAAATACCACCCCAGTTGCCCGCATAGCAATTGCCCTTCCATAGCAAGCTATTTTATAGATGTGTTAGTTTGTTAATTGGCTACTTTCTGCTCTAGAATACAAGCAAGGATTTTATAAAAGGAAGGGTTTTATTTGCTTTCCATGTTACTACCTTCTCAGTGCAGAGAAATGTGAGGGGATCTAGTAGGCATTACATGAATATTAAGAGGAACCGCGGGAAAGAGGAAGGGGTTACTATACTCACACGTCACCTGGAAGGAGCATTTGTGTTTTACTGGTCTATTTCTCCCTTTAAACATTTGCATCAGAGAGTAGGGCTCATCCCAGTGCCTTGGACAATGGCTGGGGCACGATCTATATTTATTGAATTGAATTAAACACAGCTGAATCCCAGAGTGAAGAAAGTTTATCTGCAGGATGCTTGGTGGGAGAGGCCACGCCCTAGGCATTCTTGCTTTTCTAAAGCAGCCTTTGACATGGATTTTATTAAATCATCAAGAGATCCCACTTGACAAGGGCTCAGAAGTGTTCCGAGGAGGGGTAGCTAAGGTCTTCACCCCTCTTCCCTGAAGTAGGTGCCGACGGTGGGGCTCACTCCCCTACTGATTCCTCTCTGACCCCCAAACACACATGGGAATTTCCCATGGGAAGCCTCAAGTGATGCTGGCGGCTCTGGGAGTTGATTGGCAGGATGGAGACAGCTGAGGGAATGGGCTCACTGGGGTTGCTTTTTGCACGCCTTATACCTTACAGGAAATTGTTCGAGTCCCCTTCTGGCCCGTTCACTCAGCCTCCCTTCCCTAAGAGAAATGACCACTCCAAAGTCACGTTCTACACAGGGGCTCCGCCTGGTGCTGTCCCCCCGCCATCCCTTCCGGGGATCTGCTGTGCTCAAAACCTGATTGTTCAGGCTCAAATAATTAATGGTGATGTTTACCTCAAAGGAATGACTATGTAATGGCTCAGCATACTCAGCAATTGGCCAAGAAAAGAAGAGGCCTGCAGGACCAAGAACAACATCCCATACCCAGCAGCACCCCTGCCTGTCCGCTTGCTGGAGTCAGTGACAATGGGCGGGCCCTCAGAGGGTGTGTGGCCATGAAGTTCCCAGTGGAGTGGTGACTGGGACCGCTGGCGTGCTGCCAGAAGTCAGAGTGCCTGCTGCACACAGCTGGGGACAACCAACCAAGTGATACAAGCTGCACCAAAAAACCATCAATTCTGGTGGGCCTATGGTTGCAGTTTATGACTTCCTTGTGTTCTGATAGCCTCCTTGGGCAAGAGAGCTGGGAATTGTACTTGTCTGAGTGTCCAGATTAGAGGTACCTACCATGGGCCCTCTGCACAACAAGACCAAGGGTCACAGCTCTAGTCCTGAGTTCTTCAGGATAGGCTCCCTTCTGCATGTCCTTGACACATCCATCAGCTTCTGCCTGAAAACTGCCCGCGTGGGTACCACAAATAGCAGCCTGTCGCCGCCGTCGAACCCTCTGTGGTTTCCCAGCACGGTCTCCCCCGCAAGCTGCCCAAGGCACCCGCTGTGCTCACAGCATCTGGTTGCCCTTGGCATCACTTCACAGTACCAACCCCTTCATCTCTGTGGCAGGAATGGGGAGCCCATCTGTCTGCACATCCTAGAGGGAGGACCTGCGTGTTAGCATCTTGCTAAGGGCAGCCCTTCACCAACCAGCTCTTTTGCCCTTGTCTGGGGTAATTGTGAGACATGATTATCACACTGCTTTCCGGCAGGATTAGGCTCCAGTTTTGCGCTGGGAGACTGGCTCATGAATATATCCTCTATTGCTTGACTTTCTCCTCTGAATCACTCCGCCTTGAACGTCTTGTGCCTCTCAACAGACTGTACACACTGGAATCCTTGGTTCAGAGTCTGCTTCTGGGGGAATCCAAGCCAATAAAGCTAACCACAGAAAGTACAAACCCTGGTTGGGAAAAAATCTCATTAGAACGCATGATTGGAGTGATGTAACATTTATGAATGTGAAGTCTCGGCACTGTAAGGCTACTATTTCTTCCCAATTAATCTTTATGTTTGGCTCCATTTTAATCAGAGTCCCAGTAGGATGTTTCAGAAATTGGACAAATTGATTCCAAAAGTCACATGGTAGAATAAAGGCATAAATAGCTAAAGCAGTTTTGAGAACGAAGAACTAAGAGGGGAAACCCATTTGGCCACATGTGAAATAAAGCCAGCAGTGGGCATGAGGGCCATGGGAAAGACAGGACAATGCAGACAGGAGCAAGGTCATGGTTGGGGAGGCAACACAGGCAGGGGCAGGAGAGGCCGTGGTGAGTGGAGGCCACCTGGCTGCTCCCCGTCGCCCCAGACACCAGAGTGAAGGGAACGGGATGGAAACCCAGCAGCAGAGGTGCGGTTTAGGTGACAGAAGCAGTGTCAGGTAGGAGGCCAGATGGCGCTTCTTCACTGGATAACCAGGAGTTCCTGCTCTGAGAATACTCAGATCTGCTCGGCTCCCTGTTTCCCTGTTTCCACGTGACGTTGCCAGGTTTGATAGACACATACCACTTGCCTCTTGGAACAGGCAGTGCAGCCAGTCCATAATCGATGTATCAGCCCGACGCTCCAACCCGGTGTGACCTTGCAAGGAGGGCTCAGGCAGCAGTGGAAGGGGAAGCTTTCTGGGTGGTGATGTGTCATTAGCCCTGGGAAGGGGGCAGTTTGTGTGGGTGGGAGGGACAGGTGCTCATTTCTGTGGCCAGCACCAGGAGAGGCCGGGCTTCCTATCAACAGGAGCTGGCCACATCCACATTCCAACAGTCAGCGGAGGGACCCTCAGCTCCCATGCGAAGGGACTCCCACTAGGACACACGTGCACACCTGGGCCTCAGCACAGTTCCCCCAGACTTGTTGAGCAGCAGACACTCGGACGAGTTTGCTTTCCCATGACTGCATTCCATGGAGGGACTCTCCCTCCTCTGATGGGCTCCAGGAAGCTCTGGTCCAAGCTGTGATCAGAGATCTCTGATGAGCTTGGTTGGGCACAGCTGTCCCCTACTTTAGGCCAGCAGGAGACTCAGCAGCCCATGGGGGTTCAGCGGGGGGAATAAAGCATGCACTTAGACCATAGGGCGTGAGTCCCCGTTGTGGTCATCCTGTCCTCAAACATTCACCCAGCTGCCAGACACATCAACCGGAAGCCCTGTGGAGCAGTACTCCAGCTTCCACTGTCCCCGAAGCTGTGGCATCCAGGAGAGGCAGGGTCACAGCGGACAAGTCAGAAGGCCATGGGAGAAGGCAGGGGACAGCCAGGGATAGTAGGTGTCCTGTGGAGAGACAGACAGGTCTGCCCACGTGAATGCCCACTCAGGAGCGGCTCCCACTGCTCACGGGCTAAGGAACTGGCCTTCCATGCCTTGCGAGGCACTTCAGACAACTGTTCATCCAGGTCACGCCACACCGGGTGAGGGCCCCATACTTCAGGGGAGCATATGCCAGCAGATCGTGTTCCAAGCGTCCGATCGCACACCTGTCTCCAACGGTCCCCAGATCCTGGGGTCCTCCGGGTGCAGACCTCGGCCTTAGGAGAGGGGCCTGGCGCACAGTCAGGGTTCAAGCAGCGTTTGCTGACTGAGTGAATGAATCACTCAGGGTGAATGATTCCTCCAGGGGCCCGGGAGGCCAGGCTTAGAGCCACGCGCACCTGGCTCTGGCCACCTCGTCACGGTGGACAGTAGCCTCCTGCTCCCCAGCTCAAGCACAGAGCTTCCCTCCCTTTCAGAGTCTGTAATTAATTGTGGTGGCTTCAGTAATAAACATGCAGCTTGTGGACTCCAATCTTTCTCATTAGGGGCCGAGGCAGCTTGCTCATGACTGAATCATGCCGCCAGGCCCTGTGCTGGGCTGGGACTCAGCGAGAGCGACACACAGCCCTCATGCTGAGTGGAGCCGGCCCAGGGTTGGTGTCCTTGGGAGGATCTGACGCTCAAGGCCCTCGCAGGCCTGGTCCCAGCCTGCGGAGTTGGACTCTGCAGCCAGCCGTCCTCCTGCAGTGTTTCTGCCTCCTCCAGGAGTTACTTCATGCAGCTCTTCCTCATTAGTTCCTTTTTCTTTATGCCTCTCTGAAGCTCATACATTGTGAAAGTGCCTATGAAAGGGACACCACTTCCAGGAAGGTCTCCCTGACCGCTCCCAGGCAGAACCCCCACATCTTCCTTTTACACCCCTCATAGGATGTCTTTTAGCCGCAGCTCTGTTGCTAATTGTGTGTCACTTTCCCTACCCATGCCTCAGATTCCTTGACTTTAAAGAAAAGAAAGTTCCAGGGCAGACTTTCTGTGAAGTTCAAGTCACCTCCACTCATCCTACATCTGCAAGCATTTGTTCTGTATTCCCTGCAAAACTCGCAGTTCCAGATGCAGAGATGCAGAGGACAAAAAGATCAATGAAACAGCATTGCCCTCCAGTAGCTTGCAGGGCAGAAAAAGTAATCTAAATAATATTAACAGTAGCTTCACATTCGTGCTTCCGAGGGCACATCGGGCTGAATGGGAGATTAGCATACCAGGGAATAAGTGCTTTGAAATTAGATGAAGTCTCCGATAAACTGAAGGCGATGCTGTCACTACTCGTCTTTAAGTGTCTATCTGTCTTTAGTCCCCATTTAGGCTGTAAGCTCCATGAGTAAGAACAGGAATTGAGGAGGCGTTGTGGTGTAACAGGTTACGCTGCTGCCTGCGCCTCTGCCATCCCATATGCGCATTGGTTCGAGTCTCAGCTGCTGCACTTCCAAGCCAGCTCCCTGCTAACGTGCCTGGGAAAGCAGCAGAGGACGGCCCAAGAGCTTGGACCCCTATACCCATGTCGGAGACCCAGATGAAGCTCCTGGCTGTTGGCTTAAGTCTGGCCCAACCCCGGCCATTGCAGCTGTTTGGGAGAGTTAGCCAGTGGATGGAAGACCTCTCTCTCTCTCTCTTTCTCTCTCTCTCTCTCCCTCTGCTTTTCAAATAAATAAAATAAATCTTAAAAAAAAAAAAAACCAGGAATCATCCTTTTCTGTGGCTCTCAGGAGACCCTCATGGTGTTGCTGGCTGTTTACTGTCCTCCCAGAACCAGGAAAGCCAGAGATAAAGGCCGGTGGATGCCCAGGCAGCAGAGTGGTCACCTCATCCAGCTCCTGCCATCAGCTGCATCCAGCGTCCAGGCACCATTTGTCCTTCCTTGAAGGGCTCCCAAGTGGAGCTGCCGAAGGCCTGCATCCAGGCCTTAACCGTGGAACTTCCCACCTCCAGGCTCAGTTTCTGTGCTGCAGACAGAAGAGTGTCCCCTGTCCTTCCTCGCCTGCCTGCAGGCCCATTCTGACCCTCAAATCAGGTGGCAAGTTAATGCATGTCCCCACCTGCGTGGTGTGACACAGGACTCTGGGGTCAGGACCACTTGCATTCTAAAGTCAAACCTTGAAGTTTTGAATCATGAAGAGGTATTACCAAAACAAATGAAGGAGGTTCGGACTACACAGATGCTGGACAGAAAGAAATGGAGCTCCTGGGATCACCTAGGGCCCCATCCAATGGCCCCGTACAAGTAGGCACCACATTTTTTTCTTTCTCCTCTTTGCCACTCAGGGTAGACACTGCAGGAGGGGGCAACTCCTGGACAGGAGAGGGGGCAGGCTCCCAGTGGCTGCTGGGGCAAGATGCTCCCTGGGACCCAGCCAGCCTCAGGGTCACTGCACAAAAGGTCATTGCACCTGCACGGAGAATTTTCCAGCTTGTAATGAGGGCACCGAGGCAGCGCTCAGTGAATTTCATCCTCTAATCCCCAATTAAGGCTTAGCTGCATCTGGCATCTGGTTGCCGATGGCTATGGTAATTGTGTTGCTTACTCTCTTCCCTCCCTTCCCAGTACAGTTTCCAGGGCCAGGGCATCCTTCCCTCAGGCTCCCGAGAGCCAGAAGCCTCTCGAAGGTGATGTCCCAGAGTCTGCGGAGGGAACCCTCGCCAAACTTCCGGGTCCTTGCTGAGGGTCTTGAAAGGCAACACTGGCTCCAGCCCCGCGCATGGCAAGGGCAGAGGCTAGACTGACCCCGAGTCTGTCACCCAGACCCTTCGTGCACTGGCTGCCACTTCTCCGTGGCTGTGACGTGGGATCCGCCAACCTTCTCCCTCACATTTGGAAAACGCTTTTCCTGCCCTAAGAAGCTGTGGCCCCATGAGGCGTTCCTGAGCAGGGCCACCTCCATGAGCTGGACTTGGAGCTCGGAACAACCATGACAACATGCACAAACAACTCCCTAAGAAGAAATTCAGGGGCAGTGTCCGAGTAGGTAGAGCTTCTCACACGGTGTTGTCCCTGTGATGAGACGGGGGGTTGGGGGGGAGCCAGGGGCCCTAGGGGAGCAGAAGGGAAGGGGCTGGAGGCTCAGCACGGGCTCTGCGGGCTCGGCAGAAGGCACACTTCTCATCAGAGCTGGGATCCTGGTCATGGACATGTGATTTGGATTTAGTTGGATTTCTGAAAGTGTACAGCTGGGCCAGCCTCGCAATACTAATAAAAGTGTATCCATTATTCAACCAGCCACTTAGAAAAGCCAGCGTAGGCGGAAAGCACCCCTTTCCATGCTGACCCCAATCCACGTGCCCCAGAAGCAGGTGGCCTTAGAGCCTTGGGAGCCTCGGAGATTCCCCCTCATTTTGGCCTCATTTTCTGGATAGAGAAACCCAAACCCAGAGACTGTACCCTGTCCAGGGCCAAGAGTTCATAATGGAAGATTGGGAACAGGTCATTTTCATTTTTTTAAAGCTTTATTTATTTATTTGAAAGAGTTACACAGAGAGAGAAGGAGAGGCAGAGAGAGAGAGTTTTCTCTCTGCTGGCTCACTCCCCAATTGGCTGCAGTGGTCAAAGCTATGCCAATCTGAAGCCAGGAGCCAGGAGCTTCCTCTGGATCTCCCACACCAGTGCAGGAGCCCAAGCAGTTGGGCCATCCTATCTGCTTTCTCAGGCCATAGCAGAGAGCTGGATGGGAAGTGGAGCAGCCAGGACTCGAACCGGTGCCCATATGGGATGCCGGCACTGCAGGCGGTGGCTTCGCCTGCTACGCTACAGCGCCGGCCCCTTCATTTTCATTTTCATTTCTAGGTCCCCAGCGTCTTGATTTTAAAATGTTGATTTGAAGAAAAAAAGGACAAAAATGTTAACAAAAGGGAAAAAGAGTGGAGTGAGATAAGAGATGGCTGCCCGAGCCCCTGTTGCACAGCCAATCCCCCTAGAAGTGGTGGTGTGTCTGTGGGCACTGGAGCTCTTGCTACAAAAACAGATTTCACGTTGGGAGGGGGCCGGGCCGCTTCAAGTCCAGGTTTGTGGTCTGACCAGCTGGAGGTGCTGAGGTGGTCCTCTCCTTCCCTGGACTTGGAACTCTCCCCAGGCCAGTCCTCCCCCTCTTGTCACCATGGTGGCTGCCTGGCCAAGGACGCTGAAGACACTCAGCTGGCAGCGTGCTTGGTGACACTGCACTTCTGCAGGGTCGCCTGGCCGCCCCGCAGGGCTCAGTGAGGAGCCCACACCCTCCCCTGCGTTTGCAGACACGCTTCATGGAATCTGGGGAAGCACTTCCATGGTGGCTGTGCCTGGGTGCCTGCCCCCAGGAGGTTCCTGTGTAAAACCGTCTGAGCAGGATTTCCCAGAGCTCTCCAGGCTTGAGAACCACTGCTTAAGAACCACTCCCTGTTGCCTACCCCTCGCCCAACCGCAGTCCTTGGTGCTAAGGAATGTTTGTTTGTTGAATGAATGAATGAATGAATGAAGTGCTTCCTACCCAGGAGCCAGCAGCAGAATAACTTGGGAATTTTTGCAAGACACCTGTGTCCAGGCCCAACCCCCTCTACTCTCTGTTCCCTCTCCCTATCATCCACTAAAGCAGATTCAATTCATCCAGGGTATAGTTTGGTTTGTGTGCTTTAAAAAAGAACTAGTGATTCTTTTTTTTAAAATTATCTTATTTATATGACAGGCAGAGTGACAGGGGGAAGGAGGGAGAAGGGAGCAGGGAGGGAGGGAGGGAGGGAAAGACAGAATCCCAGCTGCTGATTCACTCAATGCCTACATGCTAGGGCACCGGGAGCTGAGAACTCCCTATTCGCACATGCACTGCACTGGAAATTGAGGGCACAGCGAGAAGGGGCAGACGAGCAAAGGGAGGAGGAGGAGGAGAACTTGGTGACTAATTCCTTCGTGTTCAGCTCAACCCAGCTGGACCTTGAAGCCCAAGGTGCTACTGAAGCCATTTAACCTGCTGTCACCTGGGACACCAGGGAGTCGCAGAGGAAGTCATGGGGAAAGCTGATGAAAGGTGGAGGCCAGCAAGTGAGCACAGCGTGGCAGCATGGGGCAGCCCTTTCTACTCCTCTGTGACCCGGGAGGCATCACGGGGCCTGCTCAGCCGGAGCATGTCCCATGGTCTGTCCACAGGCAGCCAGGCAGCCAGGCAGGGGTGGGGAGCCCAGGTCTGCAGCTTGGCAGAGGAAAGAGTAAGCAAAGCACAACAAAGAGCAACAGAACTCCGGGCCTGGGCCTGCACCAGCAGCATTCAATGTTCTCTGCAGCAACGGGAACGGCCTGCACACAGCCACTCAAACTGCGACTGGAACAAGAAATGCAACGTAGCGTATTATTTCAGTTTTTAAAGGTTTATTAATTTGAAAGGCAGTGTTAGAGAGAGAGAGTTGGGAAAGAGAGAGATTCTTCTGTCCGCTGGTTCACTCCCCAAATGGCCTCCATGGCAGGGGCTGGGCCAGGCTGCCAGGAGCCCAGGAACTCCATCTGGGTATCCCATGTGGGTGCAGGGGTCCAAGCACTGGGGTCATCTTCTGCTGCCTTCCCAGGCACATTAGCAGGGAGCTGGATTGGAAGCAGAGCAGCCAGGACTCAAACTGGAGCTTGGATGGAATGCTGGTGTCGCAGGAGGCAGCTTCGCCAGCTGTGCCACAATGGCGGTCCCATTTTACACTTTATTTCGTTGAATTTAAACAGCCACATTAGTGAGTGGCTGCTCTACTGGATTGGGGGGATCTATATTGTGGGGTGAATGAATGGAGAGGAAGGAGGCTGACCTGAGGTGGGGCAGGAAGAGGACACTGGAACAGCTCACGTTGGGTAAAAACCTGCAGTCCCAGTGGGGCAGGTTGGAGCACTCTGCAGACGATTGTCCCCTGTTGTGAGAGCCAGGACGGCCTCGGAGCTGCAGCTTCTTGGGATCTTGGGCTAATCCAGAGAGTTCTTGTGCCCACAGTGACGCTTTCCACCCGTGGCGGAAGGCTATGACTCAATCCTGCCACACTCACGAAAGTGAGTTTTTGGCCAAGAATGTTATTTTTTTAATATTTATTTTATTTTTTGAAAGGTAGAGTTATAGATATAAATATATATGTGTGTGTGTGTGTGTGTATATATATATATATATAGAGAGAGAGAGAAATCTTTTTTTTAACTTTTATTTAATGAATATAAATTTCCAAAGTACGATTTATGGATTACAATGGCTTCCCCCCCATACCGTCCCTCCCACCCACTACCCTCCCCTTTCCCACTCCCTCTCCCCTTCCATTCACATCAAGATTCATTTTCGATTATCTTAATATACAGAAGATCAGCTTAGCATACATTAAGTAAGGATTTCAACAGTTTGCTCCCACACAGAAACATAAAGTGAAAAATAATAGATGATTTTTTTTTAAATGATGATGAAATCAGATCAGACCTATTGTCATGTTTAATCCCAGTGAGAGTCAAGTTGGGAGTTGATAATTTCTTTTTTTTTTTCTTTCTTTTTTTTTTTTTACAGAAGATCAGTTTAGTATGCATTAAGTAAAGATTTCAACAGTTTGCACCCCCATAGAAACACAAAGTGAAATATATTGTTTGAGTACTCGTTATAGCATTAAATCTCAATGCACAGCACATTAAGGACAGAGATCCTACATGAGGAGTAAGTGCACAGTGACTCCTGTTGTTGACTTTACCAATTGACACTCCTGTCTATGGCATCAGTAATCTCCCTATGCTCCAGTCATGAGTTTCCAAGGCTATGGAAGCCCTCTGAGTTCTCCGATTCTTATCTTGTTTAGACAAGGTCATAGTCAAAGTGGAGGTTCTCTCCTCCCTTCAGAGAAAGGTACCTCCTTCTTTGAAGACCTGTTCTTTCCACTGAGATCTCACTCACAGAGATCTTTTGCCAGAGTGTCTTGGCTTTCCATGCCTGAAATACTCTCATGGGCTTTTCAGCCAGCTCCGAATGCCTTTAGGGCTGATTCTGAGGCCAGAGTGCTATTTAGGACATCTGCCATTCTATGAGTCTGCTGAGTATCTCACTTCCCATGTTGGATCACTCTCCCCTTTATTTATTCTATCGGTTAGTGTTAGCAGGTACTAGACTTGTTTATGTGCTCCCTTTGACTCTTAGTCCTTTCATTATGATCAATTGTGAACTGAAATTGATCACTTGGACTAGTGAGATGGCATTGGTACATGCCACCTTGATGGGATTGAATTGGAGTCCCCTGGTATGTTTCTAACTCTACCATTTGGGGCAAGTCAGCTTGAGCATGTCCCAAATTATATATCTCTTCCCTCTCTTATTCCTACTCTTATGTTTAACAGGGATCACATTTCAGTTAAATTTCAACACTTAAGAATAACTGTGTATTAATTACAGAATTAAACCAGTCATATTAAGTAGAACAGACAAAAAAACTACTAAGAGGGATAATGTATTAAGTTGTTCATTAACAGGGCTATGCTGATCAAGTCACCGTTTCCCATAGTGTCCATTCCACTTCAACAGGTTTCCTTTTAGGTGTTCAGTCAGTCATCACCGATCAGGGAGAACATATGGCGTTTGTCCCTTTGGGACTGGCTTATTTCACTCAGCATGATGTGTTCCAGATTCCTCCATTTTGTTGAAAATGACTGGATTTCGTTGTTTCGTACTGAGGTATAGTATTCTAAAGAGTACATATCCCATAATTTCTTTATCCAGTCTACCGTTGATGGGCATTTAGGTTGGTTCCAGGTCTTAGCTATTGTGAATTGAGCTGCAATAAACATTAGGCTGCAGACCGCTTTTTTGTTTGCCAATTTAAATTCCTTTGGGTAAATTCCAAGGAGTGGGATGGCTGGGTCGAACGGTAGGGTTATCTTCAGGTTTCTGAGGGATCTCCAGACTGACTTCCATAGTGGCTTGACCAGTTTGCATTCCCACCAACAGTGGGTTAGTGTCCCTTTTTCCCCACATCCTCGCCAGCATCTGTTGTTGGTAGATTTCTGAATGTGAGCCATTCTAACCGGGGTGAGGTGGAACCTCATTGTGGTTTTGATTTGCATTTCCCTGATTGCTAGTGATCTTGAACATTTTTTCATGTGCCTGTTGGCCATTTGGATTTCCTCTTTTGAAAAATGTCTATTGAGGTCCTTGGCCCATCTCTTAAGTGGGTTGTTGGTTTTGTTTTTGTGGAGTTTCTTGATCTCTTTGTAGATTCTGGTTATTAACCCTTTATCTGTTGCATAGTTTGCAAATATTTTTTCCCATTCTGTCGGTTGTCTCTTCACTCTCCTGACTGTTTCTTTTGCAGTACAGAAACTTCTCAATTTGATGCAATCCCAATAGTTAATTTTGGCTTTGACTGCCTGTGCCTCCCGGGTCTTTTCCAGAAACTCTTTGCCTGTGCCAATATCTTGAAGGGTTTCTCCAATGTTCTCTAGTAACTTGATGGTGTCAGGTCGTAGATTTAGGTCTTTAATCCATGTTGAGTGGATTTTGGTGTAAGGTGTAAGGTAGGGGTCTTGCTTCATGCTTCTGCACGTGGAAATCCAATTTTCCCAGCACCATTTATTGAATAGACTGTCCTTGCTCCAGGAATTGGTTTTAGATCCTTGATCAAATATAAGTTGGCTGTAGATGTTTGGGTTGATTTCTGGTGTTTCAATTCTGTTCCATTGGTCTATCCATCTGTTTCTGTACCAGTACCATGCTGTTTTGATTACAACTGCCCTGTAGTATGTCCTGAAATCTGGTATTGTGATGCCTCCGGCTTTGTTTTTGTTGTACAAGATTGCTTTAGCTATTCGAGGACTCTTGTGCCTCCATATAAATTTCAGCACCAATTTTTCCAGATCTGAGAAGAAGGTCTTCGGTATCTTGATTGGTATTGCATTGAATTTATAAATTGCTTTTGGGAGAATGGACATTTTGATGATATTGATTCTTCCAATCCATGAGCATGGAAGATTTTTCCATTTCTTGGTATCCTTTTCTATTTCTTTCTTTAAGGTTTTGTAATTTTCATTGTAGAGATCTTTAACGTCCTTGGTTAAGTTTATTCCAAGGTATTTGATTGTTTTTGTAGCTATTGTGAATGGGATTGATCTTAGAAGTTCTTCCTCAGCCATGGCATTGTCTGTGTATACAAAGGCTGTTGATTTTTGTGCATTGATTTTATACCCTGCTACTTTGCCAAAATCTTCTATGAGTTCCAATAGTCTCTTAGTAGAGTTCTTTGGGTCCCCTAAATAAAGAATCATGTCATCTGCAAAGAGGGATAGTTTGAGTTCTTCCTTCCCAATTTGTATCCCTTTAATTTCTTTTTCTTGCCTAATAGCTCTGGCTAGAACCTCCAGAACTATATTGAATAGCAGTGGTGAGAGTGGACATCCCTGTCTGGTCCCAGATCTCAGTGGAAATGCTTCCAACTTTTCCCCATTCAATAGGATGTTGGCTGTGGGTTTTTCATAGTTTGCTATGATTGTATTGAGGAATGTTCCTTCCAAACCCAGTTTGCTTAGAGTTTTCATCATGAACGGGTGTTGTATTTTATCAAATGCTTTCTCGGCATCTATTGAGATAATCATATGGTTGTTCTTCTGCAGTCTGTTAATGTGGTGTATCACATTGATTGTCTTGCGTACATTAAACCATCCCTGCATACCAGGGATAAATCCCACTTCGTCTGGGTGGATGATCTTTCTGATGTGTTGTTGCATTCTATTGGCGAGAATTTTATTGAGGATTTTTGCATCTATGTTCATCAGGGATATTGGTCTGTAATTCTCTTTCAGTGCTGCATCTTTTTCCGGCTTAGGAATTAAGGTGATGCTGGCTTCATAGAAAGAGAGAGAGAGAAATCTTCTATCTGCTGGTTTACTCCCCAAATGGTTGCAGCAGCGGGGCCTGGGCCAGCCCAAAGCCAGGAGCCAGGAGCTTCCTCTGGGTCTCCCACCTGAGTGGCAGGGACCCAAGGACTTGGGCCATCTTTCACTGCTCTCCCAGGCACATGAGCAGGGAGCTGGATTGGCAGTGGAGCAGTTGGGACTTGAATAGGTGCCCACATGGGATGTGGGCATGGCAGGCCTTGGCTTAACCCGCTATGCCACAGTGCTGGCCCTAAGGATCCTACTTTTTAAAGTGAAACCTTGATTCTTCCATTGTAACATCCTTCAAAACTCTCCCCCCAGGAGAGATTCTGGAAGAGCAAAGCTCTCCTCCAGGGTCCAAGAGACGGGGCTGGGGTGAGAACCCAGGGCAGCCATGTTTCCAAGGCCCCAGACACTCAGGTCCGTAAAGTTTCCTCTCTAATTGGGAATCAGGAGTCCTGTGGGTCGGAGTCTCTTATTAACTGGTTGAGAACATCATTTAATTTCTCTGAGGCTTTTCTGCAAAATGAGGGGAATTGGTCAGCCCCTGGGATGCCCAAGTTTCCTCGGCGCTTTAAAATACTACATTTGCAAAGCACTTTAATCTCCCACTAGACACCAATCGGAGGCAAATGGGCAGTGGAACAGCTTTTTCCTCTCCCTGCGATGAGCTTTTCCTGCAACCTAATTACGTTCACCACTGGTCTGCTTTATTTATTACTGTTATCATTACTCTTAGAGCAGCTTCTATTTTCTGCTGCTCAGCCGGGGTCACCCCCAGGAAAACCACTGTCAGCTTCAGCCAATCCAGAGCCAGCCAAGGGCCAGAGACTTGTGCCCTGAAATGAATAGGCTCCCACAGGGAGACTGTGACGTCTTCTCCCAGGCCTTCTCGCCCCTCCTGTTCCTTCTTTGCTTCAGCATTCTTGGCCCTTCTGTCTTTCCAGTTCCTCTCTTCCCTCCCCCACTTTTCCCTCCAGCTTCCTCTTTCTCTCCTTCCTCTCTCCATCCCTGTCCCCGTCCAGGTCTCCACCTCCCTGTCCACTCTCCCCTTCTCTTACTCAAACCCTGGAAGCCCTGGGTAACTTGGTTTTAGGCTGTTCCCCAGCCACGGGATAGGCTAGCGCTTTGGGAGGGGACATGTGGGAGGGCTGGAGGCACTGCCTGGGATGCATTTCTCCATGCCTGTGGGAACGCCTGCCTGTGGGGGCAGCTCTGGGTGCTAACAGAAAGCAAAAGAGTAAAGAAAAAGTCCTTCCATAAACCAAACCAACCCCAAACCTACAAAGGCATTAGCAGTGATATTCAGGAGTTGGGAGTTACAATGGGAGAAGTTACCCCCGTCTTCCTACTCAAAGAGAGGCCAGCTTCCAACCAATCTCCAGGAGCCTCTGCTCACAGAGAGAGGCGAGCTAAGGAGGGATTCAAACCTGGGAGCAGCCCGTTCTTCAGCAAGAGAGCCCTGGAATCTCCCACTGCCATTCCAGCCTGGCTGTCTCCCTGCCTAGAAGACCTCCACGGGCAGCTGAAGCTTGGGCTGGAGACCTAGGGGTCTGCACTCACGGGGGACTCGCCCCTCTTCCCCGACACAGGGACAGTGAGAGAAAAGCCCCAGCTCAGAAACACTGGTGCTGTGGCACAGCGGGTAAAGCCGCTGCCTGCAGTGCCAGCATTCCGTATGGGCACCGGTTTGAGTCCCAGCTGCTCCACTTCCGATCCAGCTCTCTGCTATGGCCTGGGAAATAAGTAGAAAATGGCCCAAGTGCTTAGGCCTCTACAGCTGGGTGGGAAACCCGGGGGAAGCTCCTGGCTCCTGGCTTTGGATCGGCGCAGCTCCTGCTGTTGTGGTCATCTAGGGAGTGAACCAGAGGATGGAAGATTTCTCTCTCTCTCTCTCTCTCTCTCTCTCTCTCTCTGCCTCTGCCTTTCTGTAACTCTGCCTTTCAAGAAAATAAATAAATCTTTAAAAAGGAAGGAAGGAAGGAAGGAAGGAAGGAAGGAAGGAAGGAAGACAGACCACATTCTCAGCAGTGTTTGAGGGGGTTTGCTGCAAGCTCCATAGCTGTGCTGACGTAGCACCATGCAACCCTGCTTCATGGAGCTAAGACTTGGGACTTTGGGACTCAGTCCCTTCTGGGGCCAAGGGCCCCCTTATAGCCCTGTGACTCTTGGACAAGGGCAGCTGAGAAGCAGGGGGAGGAAGGCGATCTTGGACTGTTTCCAGCAAGTCCACAGTCCTGGGTTGGGATAGTGAAATGAGCTCTCTGCCTGGGTTCCCGACAGCACCACCATTTGCTATTCTTGTGTCTCCGCTAAGCCTCAATTTGTTCATCTGGGAAGTGGGAATTGAATACCTCCTTCATCGGGGATCTTCACAGGATTGAAGAGAATAAGAGATTCCTCTTTGCTGTGGCTGGATGGTTTGGTTAGCCTGGAAGCCAGAGGAAGGATCCAATGATTTGACTTCTTCAGGTATTGGGAGTCTCTAACTCTAGAGAAACTTAAGTGAGTCCAGAAATGACCGTGCAATTGGCCGTGGCAGGCGAAGCTTATCAGCTCATTACTTGTGTGGCTGACAACATGACAGGGCCCCCAAGCAATCCTGAGACATTCAAGGGAAGGTGCCAGTCATGGGCTTCTTTTTAGCATCCCAAGTGAGCTGCTCAGGCACCGCGGGCTCTGCTGATCCGGTTTTCACAGTGCGTTGGTGTGGAACAGCTGAGGCTGATGCGCTGTGGGGAGGAGAGCAAAGGGAGCACTGTCACATCCCAGTAACATCAACACCCAGCCAGGAACAAAGGTGCTTGTTACGCAGTAGACATAATGGGAAGGCCAAGCCAGGGCAGCAACCTTGTAACGTGGATCCATGAAACGAGGATTTTGCCCTTGGAGATCAAACCAAGCTAACTTGAGTTTCCAGTCATAGGTGATGGGAGGGAAGCTGCTAAGCTGAAAGGGGCTGGCCAGCCTTCACTGACCACCCACCAGGGCCACTGTGCCTAGCACATAGACTTGAAGGTAATAGGCAGGTAGAGAGATTGCAGGGTTCCAAAGGAAGGGCGGGGGGCAGCAGGCAAGAGGTGTCCAAGATGTCAGTGGAGACGAAACAACAGGTGGATCTCAAAGAAAAAGGCCAAGGTGGGTACAAGAAGGAGAGCCGGCGCTCATGGCCCCGTTAGCAGAGGGCACCACGGAGCCTCACCCGACACGTAGCTGTCCGCTGACGCCTCCCCGCTCATCTCTGCAGCACTCGCCAGCTTTAAGGCTGGTGGTGCTTGATGGTGAGCAGGCTGTGAAGCTCCCACGGGGCTGGGATATTTTCACGGAAGACATGCAGTTCTGCGAGCAGTGATTGATTCAGAGAAGGGGGACTTCCTGTTTTCTGCTACGGCCACAGAAGGAGGGTTTAACCCTGCAGTAAAATTCCCCAGGGAAATTCAGGGGCACGGCTTCCTGACCATGAGGCCTGTGAGCATGTGTGCCAGAAACTCGGGACATCTGTTTTCTTTATAAGGAGACAAGGTGACAAGCAGTATGGGAAGGGTTTCATGGGTCTTAAAAATAGGGGGCTTTCTGCCTGCGCCGCAGCTCACTAGGCTAATCCTCTGCCTTGTGGCGCCAGCACACCGGGTTCTAGTCCTGGTCGGGGCACTGGATTCTGTCCCGGTTGCCCCTCTTCCAGGCCAGCTCTCTGCTGTGGCCAGGGAAGTGCAGTGGAGGATGGACCAAGTACTTGGGCCCTGCACCCGCATGGGATACCAGGATAAGTACCTGGCTCCTGCCATCAGATCAGCGCGGTACACCAGCCACAGCACGCCGGCCGCAGCGGCCATTGGAGGGTGAACCAACGACAAAGGAGGACCTTTCTCTCTGTCTCTCTCTCTCACTGTCCACTCTGCCTGTCAAAAAAATAAAATAAAATTACATAAAAATAGGGGGCTTTCTTCCTACCTGGGAGGGAGGTGTGGCTCCCCGGCAGGTGAAGAGTTGAATAGATGACCCCTCTGACTACAGGTTCTGGAATCTTGGGGATCCACCAGCCTCTGCTGCTGCCTAACTCATCCAACCAGATTCAGAAGACATGACAGGGTTGAATGATGTATGAGCCACACAGCTTATCAGAGCAGATCCTCTGCTATCTAAATACCATCAGGGCTGATCTACACGAAGTAGGAAATTAACCACTTTCTGATTTTCTTGAATAGCATTCTGTTCTTTGGTAAATCAAGTCAGCCTTCTCTCCTCTTCTTCCCCTCTCCATTCCCCACTCTCCCTATTCAAAAGCTAGCCCTGGGCCATAGACCTTAAACTTGGTGCCCAAATCCTGATGCCTTCGTTGGCACCGTGCACACACAAGCCTTTTGCATAAATGGGTCAAGGCCGGTTCTTACCTGGGCACTGCTGAGATAAGCTCCTCCTTGGACTTCCTGCCATTCCTCAGCTGCTGCAGGCACAATAGACGAGCAGGAAACACAAGGAGGGTCTGGAGTTGTGGAACAGGAAGCCAAGGGGGCAAAAGAAGCGCTCTCCTCTCTTTTATTGTCCAGGATAGACTAGGAAGACACGGCGATACCAATGGCAACTGTCAGGATGCAGACCACCTGCCGTGAACGGTGCATGCACAGAGATCCCCGTGGTTGTGTGCTGGGAGTCTGCAGTGTGTTTGCACACCCAGGAGGTGGACATACTCATTGCCATTTTACCAAAGGCAGAAGGGGTCAGTCCTCTGCCCAGCCTCACAGGCGGTGGAGCAGGCAGTATTCCCAATCTCCCTTGACCGCAGTAAGATCAGGGTTTTCAATGACCAAATCCCAGTTTCTTCACCAGACTAGGTGTAGCCCAGCTCTGCTTCCAGCCCCATCCGGATTCAACTGTCAGGAGGGACTGATGACATCTCACGCCATCTGCTTGCCTTCCTGGGTGCTCCCTTGCTTCTTTTTTTAATTTAATGAATGCATTTTTACATAGATACAACTTTAGTATATAGTGGTTCTTTTCCCCATAACCCTCCCCACCAACTACCATCCCTCCTCCCATTCCCTCTCCCATCTCCTTCTTCATTATGGATCATTTTTAGTATGACTTTATATACAGAGGACCAACTCTATGCTAATCATAGAGTTCAACAATTTTCCCTTGCGCCCACACACAACATATAGAGTAGAGTTTGGGGAGAGAATTTGCAGTCGATTCTCATATTACAATTCAGTAGGGACAGAGGTCCCTATTGGGACCTGGGGAGCAAGTGCACAGTGACTACTGTTGTTCCTTTAACAATTAACACTCTTTTTTTATGACGTCAGTGATCATCCGAGGCTCTTGCCGTGGGCTGTCAAGGCTATGGAGGCCTTTTGTGACCACAGACTCTGTGGGTATTTGAACGTGGCTATAAACAAAGAGGATGTTCTCCTCTCCCTTCAGAGAAGAGTGTCTCCTTCTTTGATGACCCTTCCTTTCCTTTGAGGTCTCGCAGAGATCCTCCGTGTAGGGTTTTTTTCCACAGCGTCTTGATTTCCATGCCTGAGATGCTCTTGCAGGCCTTTCAGCCCGACCAGGAAGCCTTAAGGGTTGATTCTGAGGTCAGAGTGTTATTTACTGCGACAATCATTCTAGGAGTCTGCTGTGTGGACTGCTTCCCATGTTGGTCCCTCCTTCCTTTTTAATTCTATTATTTTTACTGCCTCCCTTGCTTCTGCCACCTTACCTCAGGATAAGGAGCCCTGCTAGCCCTGGGTGTCCCTTCCCTCTTCTAAGCATTTGGGGGTACAGGAATGTGCCTAGAGAGTAAGGCAAATTGAATACAGTAAGCATCTTGGCAAAGGGATAACCTGCTTTCTTGTTTTAAAACTGTATCATTATTAGTCCTTTACTATAGAAGTAAAAATAGTGTTTAAAATGCACTTTTTTTGAAATGCAGTGTCTAGTGTATGAGTCAAACAATACAGATTTAATTCATTCAAAACATGGTAGTCCACAATGCACCACCATGTTTGATCAGCCTTTCCTTTGTTAATGGACAGTATGGGGGTTCCAGTTATTGTCTTTTGTCATTACTAACAAGGGTAAAATAAGCAATATCTACACATATACTAACATTTTTATTTTTATGAGAGTCTATTTCTGAATCAGTATGTAATAATGTGTGTATGTATGTTTGTGTGTGTATGTGCACTTGAGTGCATGTGTGTATGTGTGTCTATGTGTACAGCATGTGTATGTGACTGTGTGTATATATGTGAAAGTGTATTTGTGTGTATATGTGAGTGTGAATGTGTTTGTATGTGCATATGCATGTGTGCATGTGTTTATGTGTATGTATGTGTGCACATGTATGTATCGTTTGTGTGTATAATATATGTGTGTGCAGGCGTATATATATATATGTGTGTATGTGTGTACATGTTCAATGCCATTATTGTATGTTTGTTGCTCATCTGAAGCTATTTGATCTTTCATGTGGAATTTAGTGAAGAAACTTCTAGGAATGGAGAACTATTTGAACACAAAGTTGATTTCTCAGTTCTTTTTTTTTTAAGAATTATTTATTTATTTATTTGAAAGGCAGAGTTACAGAGAGGCAGAGGCAGAGAGAGAGAGAGAAGTCTTCCACCTGCTGGTTCACTTCCCGGTGGCTGCAGTGGCCGGAGCTGAGCTGATCTGAAGCCAGGAACCAGGAACTTCTTCTGGGTCTCCCACATGGATGCAGGGGCCCAAGCACTTGGGCCATCCTCCAAGGCTTTCCCAGGCCACAGCAGAGAGCTGGATCAGAAGTAGAGCAGCTGGAACTCGAATTGGTGCCTATATGGGATGCTGGCACAGCAGGCAGAGGCTTAGCCCACTATGCCACAGCACCAGCCCCATGTCTCAGTTCTGAGAGATTGTTTTGAAACATTCTCCTTTCCTCCCAACATTTAACAGCTTCCAAACATACAGCAAAGTTGAAAGTTTTACAGTGAACACTCATACACTCAGCACCTCAATCCCACCTCGTGTTAACCCATCAGTCCAACTGTGCCACCCACTGGGGGCTTAGGTGACAGAAATGTGTTGTCAGATCTGCAGGCTGCCAAGTCCAAAATCAAGGTGTCAGCAGGACTGGTCTCCTTCGAGGGCCGCAAGGAAGGCGTCAGCTCCAGGCTCTCCCCGTGCTGTAGATGCTGTCTTCCTGGGTCTCTTCCCAAAATCTGTGCTCAAGCATGTCTTAGTGATCAAATTCCCCCTTTCACAAGGGCGACTCTTGTTGTACTGGAGCCCACCTGAAAGACCCTATTTTAACTTGATAACCTATTTAAAGCCTCTGTCTTTAGTGAGGTCCCTTCTGAGTGCTGGAAGCTGAGATTTCAACATAGCAATTTATTTTCAAGAGCTGAACACAACTCAACCCACGATACCAATTTACTTTGTGGAACTTTTTTTTTTTTTTTTTGACAGGCAGAGTGGACAGTGAGAGAGAGAGACAGAGAGAAAGGTCTTCCTTTGCCATTGGCTCACCCTCCAATGGCTGCCGCAGCCAGTGCACTGTGCTAATCCGAAGCCAGGAGCCAGGTGCTTCTCCTGGTCTCCCATGCAGGTGCAGGGCCCAAGGACTTGGTCCATCCTCCACTGCACTTCTGGGCCACAGCAGAGAGCTGGCCTGGAAGAGGGGCAACCGGGACAGAATCCGGTGCCCCGACCGGGACTAGAACCCTGGGGTGCTGGCGTTGCAGGCGGAGGATTAGCCTAGTGAGCCGCGGCGCCGGCCACTTTGTGGAACATTCTGAGTGAATTTCAGACTTCAATTCATGTTCCCCTAAGCATTTTAGGCAGTATGTTATTAAGCAGTGTTCTATATTTACACATTTATTCTTTTGATGTAAGATTTACATCCAATAAAATGCTTAAATCTTGAGTGAACACTGGGAATTTTGACAAGTGCAAACAGTGGAGGAATCCAAACTTCTTTTAAGATCTAGAACATGACCAGCATTCTAGAAAGTTCTCTCATGCCCCTTTCTGGACAATCATCTAGTTTCTCTAAAATAATATATAATAATCCCTGTGATAGGAAGTAATCCTGCCTTGCCTCTGATTTTAATGGAATCAGTTTAGAAGCACATGGTTAGAAGATCACCATTGCTTTAGACAGTCTTATTGTGTAGAAAGTAGTAATGGGGCCAGCGCTGTGGCGTAGTAAAAAAGCTGCCACCTGCAGTGCCAGCATGCCATATGGATATTAGTTTGAGTCCTAGCTTCTTCTCTTCCGATCCAGCTCTCTGCTGTGGCCTGGGAAAGCAGTAGAAGATGGTTCAAGTCCTTGGGACCCTGCACCCACGTGGGAGACCTGGAAGAAGCTCCTGGCTCCTGGCTTTGGATTGGCAGAGGTCCAGCTGCTGTGGCCATTTGGGGAGTGAAACAATGCTTGGAAGACCTCTCTCTCTCTCTCTCTCTCTCTGCCTCTCTCTAACTCTGCCTTTCAAATAAATAAATCTTTTTAAAAAAATCAGCGCTCTTAGACAAAAGAAAACAATAATAAAGATAATGTGACATTTATGAAAAATAAAGCACAAGAATAAAATACCTGTGAGCTCACCACCCGTTTAGGATGAGACAGGGCACATTCGGGGTGGCATGGCCACAGACTCAGCACTCGCCTGAGGATTCCAACACGATTGATACCATCGGCTCTGCCTGCTCCTCCTCAGCCTGTTCTTTTGCTCCCTCCACCCCCCGCCCATGTATCAGTTTGCTATTGCTTTTAAAACATAGTATGTATTATATTTGAGTTCCTTTATCCCTGTATTATTTAGCATTTTAATTGGGAGTACATGTGAAATTTTCTCAAATGCCTTTTCAAATTACATTCTTGCCAGTGTTTTGCTTTTCTCTTTAGATCAATGGAATCTATAAATTAAATTGTAGATTTCCTGATTTTGAACTTATATTAATATTCCTGAGATAATCCCTACTTGGCTATGAGGTAACAGTCTTTTCATATCATTGGGAAGTTTTATTTGCTATTATTGCATTTTAAATCTTTGTTTATAAGTGAAATTTATCAATATTTTAATATTTTGCACTATAAAATTAGTATTAAGTGAAACTAGATTTTTGCTTTATTTTATTTTCATCTGCTTGAAGGACAGAGTGATAGAGAGAGGGGGAGAGAGAGAGAGTTATTGCATTGGCTGGTTCACTCCCCAAATGCCCTCAGCTGCTGGGACTGGAGCAGCAGGAGAAGGCAGGCGCCCAGAACTGGGTCTCTTAGGTGGGTGGCAGGGGCCCAAGCACTTGAGCCATCATCCACTGCTTCCCAGGAAGCAGGAAGCTGGATTGAAAGTGTAATAGTCCTAGGGTGTAGAGGGTAAAGCAGCTGCCTGCAGTGCTGGCATCCCATATGGGGCCAGCTCAAGTCCTGGCTGCTCTACTGTCCTTCCAGATCTCTGCTGTGTCCTGGGAAAGCAGTAGAAGATGGCCCAAGTCCTTAGGCCTCTGCACCCACGTGGGAGACCCAGAAGAAGCTTCTGGCTCCTGGCTTCGGATCGGTGAAGCTCTGGCCGTTGCAGCCAATTGGAGAGTGAAAATGCAGATGGAAGACCTCTCTCTCTCTCTGTCTCTCCTTTTTATGTAACTCTTTCAAATAAATGAATAAATCTTTAAATAAAAATAAATCTTTTTAAAATAAGTTCAACTGCAGTAATGACCAGAGATACAAATAAAAAAAAATAAAGGCTATAAAGTATTCTCACAAAAAAAAAAAAAAAAAAAAAAAGAAAGAAAGAAAAAGAAGAAAGTGTAAGGGCTGTGGGACTCAAACCAGCCCTCCAGTTTGTATGCACAAGTTCCAAGAGGTGGCTTAACCTGCTGCACCACAACACCTGCCCTTACACTAGATGTATTATTCATAGAGCAAGTTTCTTATTTTATGAAAAAAGAGAAAGTTTTCTACCTTTTCAATGGCCTAGTATAATTTCAATAACTTGGGAATGATATTTTACTTCAAAAATTAGACAGAATGTGCCTGTAAGCAGTCTGAACCCTCAGTCATTTTTAACGTACATCTTCAGTTTTCTTTTTAATTTCTCATACATCATCTGTTAAGATTTTCTGCATCTCTGTGGGCCAGTTTTGGTGGGTATTATTTGTCTAGGAAAATCATTGATTGCCTTTAGAGTTTCCAACTTATTGTTAATAATGTTCATTTATGATATGCTTGGATATCTGTGGTCATATCCCTTTTTATCACAATATTATGTATTTTTCTCTCTGTCTTTTGTTCTTAATCAGACTATGCAGAGATATCTTACTTTCTGATGGTTTTCCCTCAAAAAGCCAAATTTTGGTTTTCTATTTTTTTTTCTGTTGCATTGATGTAAATATCCATCTTTATTAAATATTCATAATTTATTTTGTTTTATCATGTTATCACACTATTTTTGTTGAATATTTATTTATTAAAGATCTACTTATTTATTTGAAAGGCTGAGTTACAGAGAGGCCGAGGCAAAGAGAGAGAGAAACAAAGAGAGAGAGAGAGAGAGAGAGAAATCCTTCATCCATTGGTTCACTCTCCAGATGGCCGCAACACTGGAGCTGCGCCGATCCAAAGCCAGGAGCCAGGAGCTTCTTTCAGGTCTCACACGTGGGTGCAGGGGCTCAAGGACTTGGGCCATCCTGTACTGCTTTCCCAGGCCATAGTAGAGAGCTGGATCAGAAGTGGAGCAGCCGGAACTTGAACCAGCACATATATAGGATGTCAGCACTGCAGGCAGTGGCTTTACCCGCTATGCCACAATGCCAGCCCCTAATTATGTATTTGTAATTGTAATTAATAATAAAAGGGAAATTTTAAGATTATGAGAATTTCTGTAAGTAAAGATCTAATTGTTCTGGACAAGTTTGGATATGTAATATTTTCTTTCCTGCTTATTTATAATTTAAAAGCAGTCATTATCCAGAAAGTAGCTACTGTTTCTTATTTTCAAATAATTGTTATGTTGTTAGTGTTATTGTTGATGTTGTTTTGGAAGAGATTATTTTTAATTGCTTATTTTCAGATTTTTAAATAGTATGATTGAGAATGTGACTTATTTTCCTTTCAGTAGAACTTATTAAGATTTTCTTTGTCCAAGGTATATGGAGTT
This sequence comes from Oryctolagus cuniculus, assembly GCF_964237555.1. Lineage (NCBI taxonomy): Eukaryota > Metazoa > Chordata > Mammalia > Lagomorpha > Leporidae > Oryctolagus > Oryctolagus cuniculus. Next base: position 105,435,053 of record NC_091432.1, on the reverse strand, counting down.
TTTATGCAAATGTTTCATTGACATAAAAACAATGTGTGTTTTTTGTATTTACTCATAAATCTGTTAAGCCAAGTCTGTTTATTATGTCATTTGAATCCTTTTTATCCTTGTTATTTTTCTCTAATCACTCAAATTTTAGAAGAAACATTTAAAAATATTCCACTATTTTAGCTAGTTTTTCTTAAAGAATTTTTTAAAATTTCAGATTTGGTTTCTATGCTGTTTGTACAAATAACTAATGATCACTGTATCTTCCTCATGGGCTATGCCTTTTACCTTTATAACTGTCTTGTATTTTTTCCCTTTGGATCTGAATTCCATGTTATTTGATAATATTGTTGCTATTGCTGCTTTCCTTTTTGTTTGTGTTTGTCTGATGGATTTTTTTTCCCAATCATTTTAAATTCTTAGTCACCATATTTGGTTTATTCACCTATGAAAATTAAACTAAATTTATTTTTAAACTCAAGCTTAACATCTCTGTATTTTTTAAAGGGAAATTTAGCCTATTTACATTTAGTGTATGCTTTTTATTTTATTTTTATTATTTTTATTTTACCATATTCTAAAATATTTTATTTTTACTTATTTTATCTATTTTATTTTATTTTTCCCCATTTTTTTCTGACATTTTAGTCAACACTACTGCGGCAGGTGACGAAGAACTCAAGTAAATACAACTTAATCAAAAGCAGGAATTTGTGCCTCAAGCATGAAAAATCCAAAGAGAAATGCCAGGAAAAACCAAACCCAATTGTATATCATCATGGATAGTCTTACATCTTTTTTTAAGATTTATTTTATTTATTTGAAAGACAGAGTTACAGAGAGAGGTAGAGACAGAGAGAGAGGTCTTCCATCTGCTGGTTCACTCCTCAGATGGCCGCAACAGCCGGAGCTATGCACATCTGAAGCCAGGAGCTTCTTCCGAGTCTCCCACATGGGTGCAGGGGCCCAAGGACTTAGGCCGTCTTCCACTGCTTTCCTAGGCCACAGCAGAGAACTGCATTGGAAGAGGAGCAGCCAGGACTAGAACCGGCACCCTTATGGGATGCCGGCACTTCAGGCCAAGGCTTTAACCTACTGCACCATAGCGCCGGCCCCGGCTAGTCTTACATCTTATGCTTCCTCTGCCAGCTGCATGCATAGACAAGCTCATCTATGGGGAGAAAAATCACTGACAGTACCAGGTTTGTATTCCATGTGCTTAGCAATCCTGAAGGAAAGAAAGTGTCTGTTTACCAACAATTCAAGCTACAAGTTTAATAGAGGAGCCACAGTTGATTAAAGTTAGGTCAAATATACATTCCTTTTTTTTTAAGATTTTTTTCTTTATTTATTTGACAGGTAGAGTTACATACAGTGAGAGAGAGAGAGAGACAAAGAGAAAGGTCTTCCATCCGATGGTTAACCCCACAAATGGCTGCAATGGCAGAAGCTACACTGACCTGAAGCCAGGAGCCAGGTGCCTCTTCTTGGTTTCCCACGTGGGTGCAGGGCCCAAGGACTTGGGCCATCCTCCACTGCCCTCCTGGGCCACAGCAGAGAGCTGGGCCAGAAGAGAAGCAACCGGGACTAGAACCCGGTGCCCATATGGGATGCCAGCACTACAGGCGGAGAATTAACCTAGTGTGCCACGGTGCTGACCCCTTCAAATATACATTCCTAAACCCTGTCTTTGTCCCTGTCCTGCAACATGATTTTTTAGAAAGATTAAATTAATTAATATTTGTAAAGAACTTAGAATAACTCCTGGTAATAATACAAAGTGCTTTATTAGTATTTATTGAGTAAAAAGAAAATCTGAATGCTATTAGCAGAAGGGGAAATGAGTATTGGGAAGGCAAACACAAGAGACATCTACTGTATTTGGCTTGGCTGGATTTCCCTCTCATTAACTTTCTTTTCTTATTAACTTATTCTCATTCTTATTCTTTCCCTTTCATTTCTGATCCTGCTGTTGATTTTCCTAGTCCTAATAGCCAAAATGACAACAATTATTGCATTATTACATTTAAATTCTCTCCCTATCATTTTCACACTCTTGAATATCCTTTCCTCAAAGATGAGCCCAACGGGTCTGTAGAGAAGCTGTAATCCAGCTGCCTTCTAATTAGAGTGCTGCCGATAAAAAATCTGACTCTAGCCTGCTTCTCATTCAAGTTTCTTCCCTCCATCCACCCCATTTGGAAGCTTTTAATTTTTTATTTAACCTTTGAGATGGTTTAATATCTTATATATAGACACTTAACTAGGATATATCTAGTCTGAATATTTTTTCCAGAAACTTTTTATTTAAGGTGTACAAACTTTATGCTTTTCATAAATACAAATTTAGGGACATGGTGGTTCTTCCCATCATACCCACACTTCTACCCCTCCTCCTCCCTCTCCTATTCCCATTCTTAATTTTACTGAGATGTATTTTCATTTAACTTTATACACATAAGATTGACCCTATACTAAGTAAAAAGTTCAACAAATAGTATTAAAAAAAGAAGAAACTGTTCCTCAACAGTTGAGACAAGGGCTGTTCAAAATTATTGGATCTCAAAGTGTCAGTTTCACTTCTATAGATTACATTATAGGTATTTTATTAGTTACCACAGATCAGGGAGAACATATGGTGTTTGTCCTTTTGGGACTGGATTCTTTCGCTAACTATAATGTCTTCTAGTTGCATCCATTTCATTGCAAATGACAGGATTTCTTTTTTATTGCTGTATAGTATTCCATGGTGTACATATCCCATAATTTTTTTTAACCATTCTTCAGTTAATGGGCATCTGGGTCGATTCCATGACTTAGCTATTGTGAATTGGGCTGCAATAAACATGGGGGTACAGATAACTCTTTCATGTGCTGATTTCATTTCCCTTGGGTAAATTCCCAGGAGTGGGATGGTTGAATCATCTGGTAGGTCTATATTCAGATTTCTGAGGTATCTCCATACTGTCTTCCACAGTGGCTGTACTAGTTTACATTCCCACCAACAGTGCATTAGGGTACTTTTCCCTCCACATTTTCACCAGCATTTGTTGTTTGTTGATTTCTCTATGAAAGCCATTCTAATTGGGGAGAGGTGAAACTTCATTATGGTTTTGATTTGTATTTTCCTGATGGCTAGTGATCCTGAGCATGGTTTCATGTTTGTTGGCCATTTGGATTTCTTCTTTTGAAAAATGGCTGTGGCCAGCGCCGCAGCTCAATAGGCAAATCCTCCACCTTGCGGCGCTGGCACCCCGGGTTCTAGTCCTGGTCGGGGCACTGGATTCTGTCCCGGTTGCCCCTCTTCCAGGCCAGCTCTCTGCTGTGGCCTGGGAGTGCAGTGGAGTGTCGCTCCCCCTCTTCATGGAGGAACGACACTAAACCCTGCACTGTTCTCTTGTCTGCTCGGCCCTCCCCGGATTTGCTGCTGGTTCTTCCCGGGTTGGCTACCGTCCCTTCCACCTCCGTGGAAGGGCGGTTCCCCCTGCCACATTCCCCACTTCCGCGGGGGAGCGGCACACCGCCGGCCGGCTCTCTCGGGGGCTGCACAGGTGTTCCTTCAGATAGATGTTCCCCTTAGATGTTCCTGGTGCATGTTGTCTCTCTCCTCCTTTATAGTCCTCTTCCGCCAATCCCAACTCGGCTGCCCACACGCCGAGTACGCTGCTCTCCTCCAATCAGGAGCAGGATCAGCTCCTGGAGGTCATCACTCAAGTTGGCAAGAGGCAGCTGCGTAGAAGCTGTTTCCTCCTCTCCCAGCGCCATATTGTGGGAGAGCAGATGCATAGAATAAGTCTTAATTCCAGTAACTTAGTCTAGTCCGAGTTGCTCCCCACAGTGGAGGATGGCCCAAGTGCTTGGGCTCTGCACCCCATGGGAGACCAGGATAAGTACCTGGCTCCTGCCATCGGATCAGCGTGGTGCGCCGGCCGCAGCACACCGGCCATGGTGGCCAATGGAGAGTGAACCAATGGCAAAAAGGAAGACCTTTCTCTCTGTCTCTCTCACTGTCCACTCTGCCTGTTAAAAAAAAAAAGGCTTTTTAAGTCCTTTGCTCATTTCTTACTGGGTTGTTTGTTTTGTTGTTGTTGAGTTTCTTGAGCTTTTCGTATATTCTAGATATTAATCCTTTGTCAGTTGCATAATTTTTAAATAATTTCTCCTATTCTGTTAGTGTCTCTTTACTTTGCTGAGTTTTTCTTTTGCAGTGCAGAAGCTTCTCAGTTTGATATAATCCCATTCGTCAATTTTGGCTTTGATTGCCTGTGCCTTTAGGGTCTTTTCACACAACAAATCAACATCCTTTGTATATAGACAATGTCGTGGCTGATAAAGAACTCTAAGATAAATCCCATTTGCAATAGCTACAAAAAAAAAGCAAATACCTTGAATAAATCTAATCAAGGACAGCAAAGATCTGTACAATGAGAATTATAAAACATTAAAGAAAGAAATTGAAGACACACACACACACAAACACACAAAACAGAAAAATCTTCCATGTTCGTGGATTGGAACATTCAATATCATCAAAATGTCCATACTACCTAAATCAATTTATAGATTCACTGCAATACCAATCAAAATACCAAGGACATTCTTCTCAGATGTAAAAAAAAAAGATGCTGAAATTCACAGGAGACCCCAAATACAACAAAAACAAAGCCAGAGGCATCACAATACCAGATTTCAAGACTTACTACAGGGTAGTTATAACCAAAACATCCTGGTTCTTGTACAGAAACAGATGGCTAGACCAGTGGAACAGAATAGAAACTCCAGAAATCAATCCACATATCTACAGCTAACTTATATTTGACAAAGGAGCTAAAATCAATCCGTGGAGCAAGGACAGCTTCTTTAACAAATGGTGCTGGGAAAACTGGATTTCCACATGCAAAAATATGAAGCAAGACTCCTACCTTACACTTTACACCAAAACCCACTCAAAATGGATTGAAGACTTAAATCTATGGCCTGATATCATCAGAGTGTTAGAGAACATTGGGGAAACCTTGTGAGAAAAAGAGTTCTTGGAAAAGACCAAATATCTGAATATGTTTAATCAACCCTGTCTTGAGTTTTCTGTGTACAAATGCAAGTCTCTCTGGAGTTCAGCAGAAATTGCTTCTGTTTGTCCCAATCTTCCCCTATGGATCAACTGTTCTTTGCTTATAAGGTCTCCTGGCTTTTAATCCAAGTTGATTATCTTTCCCCTTATTTATTAATTTTTGTGTGTGTTTTGACTCTGTTTTGCAAGGCATTGCCCTTGATTTTCTAGATCTCCAGTGTGAATCTCAGTAGCAGCTATTTTTTTAATAGTTTATCCATTTATTAATTATTTAGGGTCTCTTCTGTGCTCAAATTGCATCCTCTTGAGGTATCTCACCCCTTTTTAAAATTGATATTCTCATATGTCTCCTGCATCATCCTTTCTTCAATGGGAGCCACCTGCTCTGCATCTTCTGCTTAGTCATTCTCCATAAAGATGTCAGTGTGTGCCAAAGGGATTTCTAACTTGTTTTGTCTTATTATAGTTTCTGGTCCCTTCCTCCCCATATGAGGCAGGTTGTTGGAGTTTCTTGTAGCAGTGTCAAGATGACAGGTGGTCAAACAGACAAAAATTTTGGCGGATTTGAGCCAGAGATGATTGAATTGGAAAATCATTACCCCTCTGATGATGTTTCAAAAGGGCATTTTCCTGCCAAAGATCTACCAGTTGAAGGAAGCTGGAGAGATCCCACCAGTGTAGTTGGCCTCCTGGACCACCAGAAACAGCAGGATGAGGAACATTTGTGCTGTCTTTCAGATAGAGAGTTTATTTGTTAATCCTACAGTTGAAGGATTTTCAGATTATCTACACTTCGAGGCCACTATGAGTGATGCTAAGATGTTGTCTGGAACACATGGGAATACATTTTTCTACAGCAGTCATTGTCAAGTGTAGTCCATTATCCATAGAGATTCTTAACACTTTTCTGGAAGTTCACGAGCAAAACTTTTCATAAGACATTGCTTACTTCTTTCGTTGACTTAACATTGTACTGATGATGTGAAAACAGTGGAGATAAACCACTAGTGCCTTAGCACAAATCAAAGCAATGGCACCAGGCTGTACTTGTAGTCATCGTATTGTTTACTGTGAGTATTCATGGCAGTTTAAAAGTGCCAGTTTTGGTGCCAGTGTTGTGCCACAGTGGGTTAAGCTGCACTTGTGTCCCACCATCCCATATGGGCGCCAGTTCAAGTCCTGGCTGCACAACTTCCAATCCAGCTCCCTTCTAATGAGCCTGGGAAAGCAGCAGAAGATGGCCCAAGTACTTGGGTCCCTGCACCCATGTAGAAGACCTGGATGGACCAGCATGAGTCCTTGCAGATATTTGGGAATCAAACCATAGGATGGACGATGGACGATGGACGATGGACGATGGACGATCTCTCTCTCTCTCTCCCCACCCCCTTCTTAACTCTTTCAAATAAATAAATTTTTTTAAATGCAAGTTTCATTTAGGAATTCCTTGGAGTAAGCAAGAAAGTTCTTAATTGTATTGAATCTTGATTCTTAAGTTCATTCTATGTAGCACCCTCCGAAAAAATCAAGTATCTGAGAAACATCTAAGAAGGACATAGAAGGCTCTGTAATTTCTTTGAAAGATGTTGAGAAGACTTAATAAGTGGACCTATATACCCTAATCATAATTAGAAAGCCCAATATTGTAGAGTTGCTAATTTTTTGAAGGTGATTTGATGATTCAATGCAAGGGGATTGCTGACATTGTCTTATACGTTTGCAAAACTTTTTTCTAAAACATTTATTTATGTATTTGAAAGGCAGAGCTGCAGATAGAGAAAGAGGTCTTCCATCGCCTGGTTCACTCCCCAGCTGACCACAATGGCTGAAGCTATGCCAATCCGCAGCCATGAGTCAGGAGCTTCCTCTGGATCTCCCACGCAGATGCAGGGGCCCAAGGACTTGGGCCATCTTCCACTGCTTTCCCAGACCATAGCAGAGTGCTGGATTGGAAGTGGAGCAGCCAGGACTTGAACCATTGGCGCCTGTATGGGACGCCAGCACTACAGGCCATGGCTTTACCCCGCTTTGCCACAGCCCCGGGCCCAGCAAAACTCCTATTAAAGTCTCTCTTAACTGGGGCCACAGCTGTGGCATACTAGGTTAATCCCCTGCCTGTGGTGCTACTTCAAGTCCTGATTCTCCACTTCTGATCCAGCTCCCTGCTAATTGCCCAGGAAAGCAGTGAAAAATGGCCCAAATGTTGGGGTTCCTGTACCCACATGGGACACCCAGAAGAAACCCCAGCTCCAGGTTCTGGATCATCCCAGCTCCACCATTGTAGCTGTTTGTGGAGTGAACCAGTGGACGGAAGACCTCTCTCTGTCTCTCTCTGTCTCTCTCTTTCTCTCTCTCTGTAATTCTGCCTCTCAAATAAATAAATAAGTCACTAAAAAAAAGTCTATCTTAATGAAAGACAATAGAATTCCTAGGTACTGATAATTTTTATGCCATTATGAAGATAAATTTTGTTTTTTATTCATGGTTGACATACAAAAATATCTTTTTTTGTTTGTGTGTGTGTGTTTTTTTTTTTTTTTTGACAGGCAGAGTGGATAGTGAGAGAGAGATACAGGGAGAAAGGTCTTCCTTTACCATTGGTTCACCCCCCAGTGGCTGCTGCAGCTGGCGTGCTGCGGCAGGCGCACTGCACTGATCTGAAGCCAGGAGCCAGGTGCTTCTCCTGGATTCCCACGCGGGCGCAGGGCCCAAGCACTTGAGCCATCCTCCACTGCACTCCCGGGCCACAACAGAGAGCTGGACTGGAAGAGGGGCAACTGGGACAGAATCCGGCACCCCGACTGGGACTAGAACCCAGTGTGCTGGTGCCACAGGCAGAGGATTAGCCTATTAAGCCGCGGTGCCGGCCAAAAATATCATTTTTAAAAATACTAACTTCAGGGCCAGCGCTGTGGCGTAGCAGGTAAACCGCTGCCTGCAGTGCCGGCATCCTATATGGTTGCCAGTCTGAGTCCAGCTGCTCTACTTTTGATCCAGCTCTCTGCGATGCCCTGGGAAAGCAGTAGAAGATGGCCCAAGTGCTTGGGCCCCTGCACCTATGTGGGAGACTGGAAGAAGCTCCCTCCTGGCTCCTGGCTTCAGATCTTTACAGCTCCAGCTGTTGCGTCCAAGTAGGGAGTGAACCAGCGATGGAAGACCTCTCTCTCTCTCTCACTGCCTCTCTTTCTTTCTGTGTAACTCTGCCTTTCAAATAAATAAATAAATCTTTAAAAAAATTAGCTTTTCATCCAGGAAACAAATCAATCAAATTTCTTATCAGTACTAACAGTTGAATTGTAGATTCTTTTGGATTTTCTAGAAGCACAACAATTCTGTCAGGGACTCATCACAGTTTTATTTCTTCATTTCCAATCTTTCCACTTTTCATATATTTTTCTTGCCTTAACCTGTTGGAGAAGGTCTCTAATACAACACTGGTCTGCGTGGTAGTCGAGAGGTCAGCTGGGCAGCGTCATCGGGAAGCTGGGCTGGGGCTGGAAGGTGTACTTCCGAGGGACTTGTGCGGCAAGCTGGTGCCAGGCACCGATGAGGGGGTGGGGGGAGGCGGTCCTGATTAAGGTTCCTCCTTCACCCAGAGTGAGTTTTCCACGGGATGCTCGAGTAGAGTCAAACATGGCAGGCAGTTTTCCTGGAAACAGGTAGGGAAGAGTGAGATAGCAGTGTGTTTTAAATCGGCTTTGACATCACCCACCGTCGCTTCTGCTGGGTTCTATTCATTGGAAGCCATCACTACTGATTCTGGCAAAGGGATTAGACGCCACCTTTTGAAGGAACAAGTTGTCAAAGAAGTTGGGAGTATTTTCTGAAGCCGTCACAGCTTATCTGTAAGCCTAGTTAAGTGGATTGATCTCCTTGGCACGAGCCGCCCGAAACCTGTCTAGGGAGAAGTTTGCAGCCCACTGAAGTCCCGAGGTAAGTGGGCGCAGCTGGTGAGAATGCGGTGCTGGGATGCCAAGCTGTCAAGCACCTGCTGCCCTTGGTGTCCAGTCCCCAAGTGCCCTGGCTACTAGCCAGGCTCAAGATTTATGTCTTAATTATGTAAATGGAGGGATTATGCCATCAGGGGCTCTGGTGAGCTAATTACTAAACAAGAAATCAATGCTGCTGAAGCCATGACTAATGAATCCCAGGGCTCCAGACACTTCCTATAATTGCAGTAGTGAGGATCTTATTTCAACAGACCATGCCAGAGAGCTGGGAGGGCGCAGAGGGCCTTGTCACTAGGGCGGACCCATTGAGAGCCTCTCCAGGCTTCTTTCTCTCATGGATGCTAGGGAAACAATCTCCGGACATCCCTCCTCCCCATCACATGCACTTCTGCACCTGCCCAATCAGCGGTCACAGCTCAGGCTCTGGAATGAGGCCGCAGGGACTATTATGGCTCACTCCAGTGGGGAGGGAGGAGCCTTGGCCAGAGCATCAGCTCAATCGGATGTGACATTTGCATTTGGAGGACCGAGGCAGGGTGAGAGGGTTTCACCGGGGCCCCTTCTCCTGCTCTGCTTTGCATGTGATGTCAGATTGCCCCTGACAACAGACAGAGAGGTCCCCTGACCCTCCAGGCCCCCGAGGCACAGAGCGCTTACTCTCACTGTCCACTCTTTCCCCTCCCCCACTTCCACTCCACAAGGGCCCTGGGCTCTATCTCTCTTGCTTGATGTCGCTATTTTCCCTTTAATTCCAAATTGCCAATCTCACCCTCAGCTTTTATCCAGTGTAACTACAAGAAATAGCCATGCATAATCTATGTCTACAATTGCAAAGATTTGGATGAGGCTCAGGACTGGTGTATCTCGAGTGAAATAATGGGGATGGGACTTGGTGCAATGATTAAGATGCCACTTGCGACACTGTGTCCCCTACCAGAGTGCTTTGCTTTGAGTCCTGGCTCTGCTTCCTGCTAATGCACACCCTGGAAGGCAGCAGGTGATAGCTCAAGTACTTGGATTCCTGCCACCCACGTGGGAGACCTGGATGGATGGAGTTCCCAGGTCCTGGCTTAGGCTTGGCACAGCTTCAGCTACTGTGGGCACTTATGGAATGAATCAACAGATGAGAGACCTCTGTCTCTGTTTCTCTCTCTCCCCGCCCCGTACCTCCGTCTACCCTCTCTGCCTTTCAAAGAAAATAAGTAAATAAATAAAATTGTTTAAAAATGATGAGAGGGATTTTCCTGGTATCCCAGGATTGTGGCAAAGGTCCAAACTAAAGCAGAGATGGAGAGGAGCTAAGGAAGCCTGCGTTCTGGAGAGAGCTGCCCCGGTGGTACAGTCAACACATCCTGGCTGTGTGGTTAGTGCACCACCCACTGCAGCGCTGACCTGCGCCTCCCACCCACACTCCATGCTCACCTTTGTTCCTCCACTCTGGGTTATATAAGGTGAGCACAGGGGAATGGCCTGAGAGATGGGCTCGGAGCTGAGCACAGTCTTACAGCATTGTGGGGTAGGGCGATTCCCTTCTCTCCCTTGAGAAGACACAGTCTCCGCTGGCCAGTGGACGTCTTGGCAGGAGCCCTGCCAACAGAGGGGCACGGACTGGATGAAGCCTGGGAAGGAAGGCTGGAGGTGGCCGCCTCCCAGCTTCCCTCAGTCCTTGAAGCACACATAGGAAGTCCACAGGCTTTTCCTGCTTCCACTAAAGGTGCAGGTGTCAGAGAGGGGTAGGAGTGAGGAGCTATCCACCTGGCTTCCAGACCGAGTGGGCAGGGGCAGGGGCCATTGCTGGGTGGGAGGGGACAGCACAGCCCCCTCTCTGAGTGGCTCCTTGTAGGAGAGGTCAACCTGGGTTGACCATTACTGGAAACCTTCTGCCTGGAGCCTGCCCCTCCAGTGGGGTTCACCAGCCGCCTGTGGAACCAGGCTGAGCCAGGCGAGACCAGAGGCACCTGCCTCCTCACCACTGCAGCCCAGGGCCATGCAGAGGGACTTCTGCCCACCCCTCCCTCCTTCCCGGCCCCGAAGGCTGGAACAGCTGGACCTAGAAGAGGGAGGCAGAGGAGTCGCGCCTGAGAGCACCAACTGCCCGTGTGTCCCCAGGGCTTAGAGCCACAGCCTCCCTGGGCTCTGGGCCATAACGAGGGGACCACACAGGGAGAGCTTTGATAGGAATTGGAGATTTTAACTGACTGGACTGAGTTTTTAATAACTGAGAGTGACAGGAGCATTCACTTTCCACCCAAAACATCATTAAGTGATGGAGGAAAGGGATTCAACAGAACACAGCAGAAAGCAGCGACTGGAAAAAATCAACTTGTTGTTCATACCCCACTGCGCGGAGACTCTCCCGTGAGCACAGCACATCATTCCAGTCGGTGCTCCCTCGGTAAGGCCTGGAGAGCCATGATTTGCGGAATGTTTGTGCGAGGCTCAGGCATGTGGGGAAGTGAGTAACCTCACACACGGAGGGAGGAGTGGCAGGTGGCCTTTCGAGGGAGCACTGGGTACGGTGTCGTGACCAGGGCATGCCTGTGACCCCGCTGTCATTCCCAGGAATGTGTTTGTTGGCTGCCCGGCGACAGCTCAGGGAGTGCCAATAACGTGCTAAGCACTGTTCCAGGCGTGTTTGCCAGGGCAGGCACTGTCCTAAGATCATGGCATGACGAGTTAGTGAGGGAGAAAGACAGCATGTTGCGAGACACCTGATTCCTGTGCGAACAGCATGAAGAGCAGATGACAGTGGCCGCCATGAGAGGGACAGCCACGCCGGTCGGTGTGATGATGAGGGTCAGGCAGACTGTCACAGCTGAGGTCTGAAAGGTCAGCAGGAATCAGAGAGACTGGCGGTCACGGGGGTGGAAGAGGGTTTGGAACAAGGTGAAGACTTTGTACACACGCACAGGGGCTGAGAGAGGGCATGTTTAAGAGACACATAGAAGTTCAGTCTGGCCAGAAAGCAGAGCAGGGGTGAGGGCAGGGGCTACGGGTTGTGCTGCCACTTGCGATCCTGGCATCCCATATCGGAGCACTGGTTCAAGTCCCAGCTTCTTTGATTCTGATCCAGCTCCCTGCTAATGTGCCTGGGAAGGCAGCAGCAGATGGCCCAAGTCCCTGGGCCCCTGCCACCTATGTGGGAGTCCCAGACGGAGCTCCAGGCTCCTGGCTTGACATGGCCCAGTCTGGACTTTTGTAGCCATTTGAGGAGTGAACCAGTGAGTGAAACCTTTCTCTCCCTCTCTCTCCCTTTCTCTCTATCTCCCTCCCTCCCTTTCTGTCACTCTGCCCTTCAAATAAATAAATCCTAAAACAAAAAGGGAATGAGGGGATGTTAAGTGGGGGGAGCTAGACAGAGAGGGAAGGGGCCACACAGAGTAGTTCATGATGCATGCGGTGACTTCACCAAAGCATCATTTATGATTGTGGTGTCTGAGGCCTGCCAACAATCGATGCCAAACAATAGATCACCAGTAGCAATAAAACAGTACACTGCACAGCTATAAAACAGTGCTATGAAGGTGGTCTATTGACATGGAAAGATGTTATAATGTCAAGTGAAAGAATGAAGATAGGCCGGCGCCGACACACCGGGTTCTAGTCCCGGTCAGGGCGCCGGATTCTGTCCTGGTTGCCCCTCTTCCAGGCCAGCTCTCTGCTGTGGCCAGGGAGTGCAGTGGAGGATGGCCCAGGTGCTTGGGCCCTGCACCCCATGGGAGACCAGGAAAAGCACCTGGCTCCTGCCTTCGGATCAGCACGGTGCACCGGCCTCAGTGTGCCGGCCGTGGCGGCCATTGGAGGGTGAACCAACGGCAAAAGGAAGACTTTTCTCTCTGTCTCTCTCACTGTCCACTCTGTCAAAACAATACAAAACAAAACAAAACAAAAAAACAAAAAAACAAAAAAAAAAAACAAAGATAGAAAATTGAATGTACTGTTTGGAACTGTTTTCATTTTAAGAATTAGGCAAACGTTTTGGAAAACTATATACCAACAAGTCAACCTTGCTTACATCTGTGTGCTTGGATTGTGGATGAATTCCATCCTTTCCTTTCTGCTCCACTGTAGTTTCTACTATGGTTTATCTGTGGCAACTATGGTTTGGGTAGTAAAGAAGAAATGAAAGTTACAAGACATAAAAACACTGAAAGGTAAGCTTAAAAAATCATGATCTCCCTGTTAAGCATGAAGAAATTCTTCAAAATGGAGAAGGGGAAGTTAGTGTAAATGCAACTAACACCGAATATCAATTTTAACAGTTTGCAGCTTTGATAAACTCTGCATGCTCATTCAGACTGTGTGCACCCCACACCGTGCTCCCTTTCCAAGCCACATACAGCAGGGGCCTGGCCCCAGGGGTACCAACTTCTCATGTTGAGCTCCCATTCTGCCTCCACCACCTTCGTTCTCTAGGTTTATCTCACATGCTTCTTGACCCATTAGGATTTGCAAGAAGATGCTAACAGTATATAGTATAACATTGCACATAGGCTTATTCAAGGCCTGATTGATTCCAGTGGGTTCAACAGGTTTATCTATTGATCCCACCAGCGTGGCCCACTCTGGGACTTGTACACACGCATCTGGCATTGCGCATGCACATCACCATCTTACAGAGGCTTGCACAGCAGAGGGAGAGAAGCTGGTGACGTGTTTTCTCCTCTTTGATGTAACATTTCTGTTTTCCAAGGGTGCCAATAATCAGAATCAATTTGATACTCAGTTATTTGGAGGAAAGTGTTGCCATTTGGATTCAGCAGTTTGGGTGTGGAGTGTCTGCAGCGATGCAGACCTTCTGCCTGAAGCAGCCCGGATCTCCTGTCTGTCAGTGAGAGAAGCCTGTGCGCCTGCCTCTGTTCCTGTGCTCCTGCTGATGCTCTTACGAGCAATCCCTTTGTGCGCAACGTCAGCCTCTCCAAATGACACCCATCAGTGAGGCTCAACTCAAGTTTTGCCTGTGCGAAGGCTTCCTTAGGGCTGCAATTTATGTGCATGTGGACTCCCTGTGCTCCGTGGAAAGACCATAGCCTGTGCCACCAGATGCCCTGAGATCCAGCTGTGGCTTCACTGGTTGCTAGTTGGCTGATCATATGAAACTGACTCACTGTTTTAAAACTTGTCTCTTCCATTAAAAGTTGGGCTATGGGTTATAGGGCACCATAATTTAGGTGACTCAAAGTTTCAAACACTGTGTATTCAACAAGCATTTACAAAGCATCTACAATGTGGCCAGTCATTACATAATTACTGTTTTTATTATAATACTTAATAATCAATAATTTCCCCTGAGAATTAAGCAAATAGCACTCAGCTTTTGAGCTTCTAATGTTTCATCTGTGAGTATCCACTTAATTTTTTGTTTGTTAATTCTTCTTTCATGTGACCAAATATTTATCAGATTCCTACTATGAGCCTAATGGGAGATAAAATGGTGAACAAGAGCCTACCCTCCTGTAGCTGCATAGGTATAAATTTTTGAAGATTTTAAGCAAGGAAGTGATGTGATGGGATAATGTTTTTAAAATAACATGCTTTTATAAGTAGTTGGAACTTTCTCTTTTTCTCTGCCTGGCAAAGGTCTGCCCATTCTTGATTTATTTGATGTCACTAAATTCACCTCTGAGTTTGGATTTTGTACCCTCCCCTGCACACCTCTCACCCTGCAGGGATATCCTGGCCCATGGACTCATCCCTCTGCCCCTAGACCCTAAGCTCCATGAGAGGGGCATGGCTCCTGCCTGTTCTTCTGTGTCTGTGTCCCCAGTGTCCAATCAAAGCACAGGGCAGGTACCCAGGAAGCACTCCAGCTAATCCTGGAAAGAGAAGTCATGGGCAAGTGGCAGGGGCATGGCTAGACTGCAGGAAGTTGAGGCAAGAGTGATAGGTGAGGGGCCAATACTGAGGCAGAGCAGGCTAAGCCTCTGCCTGCAGCACCGCCATCCCATATGGGTGCCAGTTCATGTCCCAGCTACTACACTTCCAATCCAGCTCTCTGCTGATGGCCTGGCAAAGCAGTAGAGGATGTCCCGATTGCTTGGGCCCCTGCACCCATGTAAGAGACTCAGAGGAAGCTCCTGGCTCCTGGCTTCAGATCGGCGCAGCTCCAGCTGTTTTGGCCATTTGGGGAGTGAACCAGCAGATGGAAGACCTTTCTGTCTCTCCCTTTCTCTGTCTGTAACTCTGCCTCTCAAATAAATAAATAAAATCTTTTTTTAAAACAAAAGAAAGAAAGGAAGAAAGAAAGAGAGGAAGGAAGGAAGAAAGAAAAAGAAAGAAAGAGAGAGAGAAAGAAAGGAAGGAAGGAAGGAAGGAAGAAAGAAAGAAAGAAAGAAAGAAAGAGAAAGAAAGAAAGAGAAAGAAAAAAGAAAGAAAGAGAGAGAGAAGTGAGCCCTGGAAACAGGGGGAACCGACATTTCTTTCAAGAATCTTACCTGAGAAGGGAAGTTGCTGCAAGAGGACACCGGGGAGGGAGAGGATTTGCTGTGCAAGATGGGAAAGACTTACACGAGTTTAAATATTGATGGGAAAGATCCAGAAGGAAGAAAGATTAAGACCCGCGCATTGCAGTCAGGTACTGCCGCAATCATGGTGCATAGTAAACAGCCTCCCCACTCCATCTCAGCGGCTTATGGGAGCAATCAGCGTTCATTCAGCTCACTCGTGTGTCTGCAGGTTGGATAGGTGCCTCTGCATCGTGCCGCAGGTCCTGCCTGCACTGGCTGACCCACCTGCCTTCTGTTCCCCTTGATCAGGGAGCTGGCCACACCATGCCCTTCTCTTGGTGTAGGCAAAGGTGGGAAGTCGGAAACACACAAGGTCTTGCTCAAAGCTCTGGTGCATTATCAGCACTGCCTGCATCCCACTGTCCATCATGAGTCACCTGAAACCCTCCATTACGGTACTCCCGGGTCAGGGGGAAACACTCTGCCTGCAGCGAGCCATGGCAAAGAGAGGGAGGAAGAAAGAATAGTGGGCAGTGGCCAGCGCTGTGGCGCAGTGGGTTAAAGCCCTGGCCTGAAGCGCTGGCATTCCATATGGGCGCCGGTTCAAATCCCAGCTGCTCCTCTTCCACTCCAGCTTTCTGCTATGGCCTGGGATAGCAGTAGAAGATGGCCCAGGTCATTGCACCCACATGGGAAACCCAGAGGAAACTCCTGGCCTTGGATCAGTATAGCTCCGGCTGGTGCGGCCATCTGGGGAATGAATCAGAGGATGGAAGACCTCTCTCTCTCTGTCTCTACCTCTCTCTGTAACTCTGTCTTTCAAATAAATAAAATAAATCTTAAAAAAAAGAATAGTGGGCAAATGATACAGAGGATGGGAATGGCAAGAGGATACGATATTGGCAAGAAAGTAGTTCTGGTGGTCACCTGTGAGGTAGGTCTGGGCTAGAGGGAGAAGGATGAAGAGGAAATGGGGGCTGAAGGGTGAGTGAGTGCGGGAAAGCAGGGGTGTGGCTGAGGCTGAAGGTAAGAGTAGGGTGTCTGGGAGATCAGAGGCCCATGTCAGAGAGTCTGGCAAAGGCGAGTCCAGAGACAGGGGAGCTGTCCTAGGTGCTGACCGGGGCGGGCTGGGCGCGGTGAAGCAGCAAGGAGGTAAAAGCAGTTTGAGCTCAGAACAGGGCAGTGGGAATCCCAGGAGATGGGTGGTTGGGTGAGTTCCAGGAAGACAATGAAGTCACCCAGGATGACAGCGGACTGGGGATGGAGCAGGAAACTGTGGGGTGAAAGCAGAGTGGTCAGTGGAGGGAAGCTGACCCTGGGCCCCTGGAGAAGACAGGGATGGGAGCGGGTAGACAGAGGCCCCATCTGAAAGTAGAAGCGAAAAGTCTGAAAGCCCCACTGGGGAGCACGGAGGCTGCGACGTCTCCAGCC
Organism: Oryctolagus cuniculus; assembly: GCF_964237555.1. Classification (NCBI taxonomy): domain Eukaryota; kingdom Metazoa; phylum Chordata; class Mammalia; order Lagomorpha; family Leporidae; genus Oryctolagus; species Oryctolagus cuniculus. The sequence continues at coordinate 105,418,167 of NC_091432.1, read as the reverse complement.
CCTGACAGAGACATTTCTGGGCTGTGGAAGGAAGAGCAGCTGCCAGCAGAGAGGCCTGCAGGGGAAGCGGCGTCTCTGGGGGACAGCCAAATCTCTGTCATGCTGGGAAGAGGAGAGGCCATTGGGCCAGAGACTCAGAGGGAACAGGGAGGCTTGTTGACCACAGGATTGGTTCTAAAGGGAACTGTGGGATTTTGCATTGCAATGGAGCAAGTCCAAGCAGGGGGAGAGGAGGGGTAAGCCAAGGGCAAGGCAGCACAGATACGAGGCAGGGCTGTGTAGGCTTGAGAAGCAGTACTGCAGGTTCTTCTGGGAAGAGGCCCTCCAGGGCCTGGAGAGCACCTTGAACAGATCTCGTAATTCCCAGGACTCCCCCTGTGGTGTCCCTGGAGGAAGAGGTAGCCCCAACTCACTAGGAAACGACAAGACCCTTAAGAAATGCTTCCTATACGAGGACACTCTAAAAAGTTCATGGAAACGTGGAATTCAAACATACATTTGCAGTGCAAAAAATCTTGAAATCCATATATGATGTGTTCATAATATGTACTTCCCATGAAGTTCTTGAAGATCCTCCATAAACCTCAAAAAAGCTGGGGAAAAGCTGGATAGAAATGAGATAAAGATAGATAGATAGATAGACAGACAGACAGACTTGATAAAATAAATGAATGTCCAGAAATATCTGGACCCCAAGCACCTTCCTTTCTACTGGAAAGGCAATGGCTCCAATCTTCTGTCCAAGCAAGTCAAACGGTCAGCAGCCTGCTGGGCCATAGTCCCAGGGGTCATCTCTCTTCTTGCCAAAGCTTGTGAATTACCTGCCCAGCAATTTCAGAACCTTTGGTTATGAGTTTTGATTTCTCATTAACCTTTACAAGGTTTACCTTGATAATTAAATCACACATATTATATACCAGTTCATCCTCTCCAATTAAGATGATAATTAGCTTCCACATTCTACAGGTATTTACCAGCCACTCTGAAATGGGACTTAATGAAACAATCAAGACGTGTAATCACATCCACAAGGGGGTCTCCTGGGGGGGGGCGGGGGGGGGCAGAGAATCTGAGATTCTAACAGTAGAGTGGAGAATAGTGAGACTCAACAGGAAACCCAGACCCAGGGTCGGTTGTCACAGATGCACTGGCGTTTGAAGGAGGCATTTGAGAAGACTGGGTGTTTTTCACCACGCTGGAACATAGAAGCAGGAAGCTGACTGTGCAACAGTGCAGGCTCTGGGTTCTTCCTAGTAGGCAATAGCAACAGCAATGAGCATGTGTCAATCGCCTGTGCTCTAGAAGTGTTGTCAGTTCACACTTCCCAAAACCTTATGAGGGACGTACTACACTTCATTTTATCTCACTGGCAAAATAACTGAGGCCTAAAGAGGTTTAGTAACTCCCAAAGGTCATATTGTCATAGGATCTGTAAAGCAGAGAGTTTCTGGGGACGATGATGCCTGCTGCTAAGCCCATGTGCCTGCCACAACAATGGCTTGGCCCATGAGTGGCAAAGATATGACCCCTTCCAGCTACCCCCCACCAGGCCTCTCTAATTTATCCTGATTTACTCTCCCACTGGGCACAGATGTGGCCTCATCTTCCTCCTCCAAGCACACTCCAGGCCGCTACTGGGCCTCAGAACTGACACGTGATGTGAGAACCTCTTTGCATTCCCAGACTTAGCTGCTCTGTGAACACGTGATTGGCAAAGCAGTGGGCTCAGTGTTTGGAGAAGCCAGTTTTGAATCCTGGTCCTCCCTTCTCAAGCTATTCATAGGGTCTGTTCAGCATCCAGAAGTCTGAGGGGCTGGGAGGACTCATTGGCATGACGCCTGCCCACATGTGAACCACAGAGTCTGCAGCGGAGTAAATCCCAGGGAAGAGTTGCTTCTTTCTTTCTCACTGGCAATCAGCACATTTAGGCTTGGGTTAGGGCCGCAGGTAGATTTCTCAAGATCTCAGAAACCTCCCTAGTGGAAAAGGTATTGACACAAGAGCCTGGACATAAGGAAGTTGAAGGTCCAGAGGCTGAATCTGACAGTGACCAGAGTGACCATTGTACTACAGAGCAGTCAAACAGGTGTGGAAGGAAGTCCCACAGAAGAGAGAGGCCAGGGGACCAATTCTGGCAAAAACAGAATTCCTGGATGGTCCAACCTGGATACAAATCCAAACCCGAATCAACCAGAGTGAGCCCGTGAGGTGGTCTGAGTGAGACGTCAGGAGCCCAGGATAATAAAGAATGTGCGCCAGACAAACAGGATGTGTCCTGCTTGGTCTTTCCATTATTTGTCTCTGGCTGTCTTTGGTTTCACTTTAGTTTTCTGAAGTTGAAAAATATCACTTTCTTGATTGATCTCAGGGGAAAGGGAAACTTCACATCAAAGGAAGAAGGGTGGGACAGGTTGCAGGGTGCTTTGGGCGCCAAGAGTTCAGAGGGCACAGGGGACACTGAGGTGTGCCATGCAGCCGGGGAAGCCAGGCAGAAGCGCCCAGGGGACCACAGGGAGGTCATTGTCAAGGGGCTTCCAGCTCGCCTTCTGCCTTTGACTTGAGTCTCCTTCTGTTTGATTAGACCACTGGGTCCCCATGTCCGGCTACTTCATTTGTCCTTTCCAGGTCTTGACTTGAAATTGACGAAGGTGGAGAAATCTAAGAAGAGTCCCTAGTGAGTGAGGTTAGCACTCACCCAGCTCAGAGCACCAATCTGGGTACCCAGGGAGGGCCTGGGGAAGCCATTGTTCACAAATAGGTCCCAAATTGGGGCAGATGTATTAGGTTCTTTAGATGGTAAAGACTGGAGGCTTTCTTGGGTCACCTGGAGGAAGTAAGTGCATGTGGGGAAGAACGTGGAAGTAAGAAAATTGGAAAGCTCATTCACGGGGCTGAGCCTCAGGGGTACCAGGGAGGGTTTAACCGAGATGTGTGAGAAAGGCAGGAGCTGCAGCCCTCTTGGACTTTTGCAGAGACCAGATCTGGAAGACTGGGCCAGATCCTAGTAGTTGTAGGCGTCAGGACAGATTGTCACCCTCCACAGTTTTCATCTCCACTGAGATGTTTTCTACTCTGCATGACTGCCTCTTTGTGTTGGTTATTCCTCAGGCTCATCTCTCTGGCTTATTGAGAATCTTGGTTTACTCATACATGTCGCTTGCTCATGCTTGCTCATGGTCCTTGCTCCTCCCGACTTCCCTCTGCGTCAGTTTCTGCTCCCAGTGCCAACAGAACAGTTCTCTCTAGAGAAACTCAGAGCGCAAATTCCTAACAGGAAAAAAACCAGTTGTCCCAGCTAATCCTGATTTTTAGTTGAGAAAGGACTTCTTGGGTCAGACACCTCATGGATGGGTTGCCTGGGCTCTCCAGACACGAGAGGAGCAGTTTCCCATGAAGGCGGCACATGATTGTGCAACAGTACATCCAGTTGATGTCCAGTCTGTGTCCACAGGGCAAGGCCTGGGCAATCCCAGTATATGAGTAAGATGTTTTTGCTGAAAGTAGATAGAAAAAGAGATACCTTTAAATTCCATGCTTCCATGTGTTCCTGCAGGAGAAAGGACCTGAGGTCTACAACTGTTTCCCCTCCTTCCCTCCAGGATGCCCAACTCATTCCAAACACCCCCCCCCCCCCGAAAGAAGGGGCCAGAACTGTTTTGTCTTTCCTGGTCAGGTTGGTCTGGTTGGAGGGCTTGCCTTGAACCAACTAACAGCAACTCAGCTCCCACCTGACTTTTCAACTCCCTGGGTAGACTCACCTGTCATCAGATCTGTCAGAGTGCAAGCAGCCAACTTGGATCTCATAGCAATGCCAACCTTTCCCCCGAGAGGGGCCCCCAAATACTGGGCTTCTCTAACTGTAACGATAGTCCTTTGTCTGAATAGCTTCCTCACTAGTGATGCCTAATTACCATGTGGCACAATAATGATTATGTATAGTACCACATGTATCACACTAACTGTTCTTGAAGTTTTGTTCATCGCAACACCAACATAATTCCTGTACATTGAATGTTAACCTCTCCAGGCCTCAGGGTATGGATTAGCTTAGGACTTCCTCTCTGTGCCGGCCAGCTGGTGCTTAGAATCCCTGGTTGGCTTTTTAGAAGTACAGATCCCAATCTCTGCCTTCCAAATTCTGCCCTAGCACATCTGGCATCGAATCCTCAAGTTTGTGTTTTTTTTTTGTTTTTTTTTCCTCTCTTAATCTCCCAGCTCTTTCTATTGGACATTTGGGAAACTCTTGACTAGATCATCACTGCCACCCTTCACAGGGCTCACTGATTCATTCACTTGGAGGGAAAAGTACCAGTGACGAAGCTGGAAAAAGGCAAAGACAGATGTAGCAAACTTTAAATCCATTTTAGCAAGATTAGAACTTATCTCAAAGGCAACAGGAAAACCTTTGAGGGGTTTAAAGTAGAGTGACAGGATCAGATTTCTGTTTTAGAAACCGCATTCTTATGCAGTGTGGGAGCTGGGCTAGAGCAGAGAGCCATTAGGAGGCTTTGTAATAATCTGCACGAGAGGATGATTGCATGTGTCGCAGGGCGGCTGGGGGTGGAGAGAGTGGGAGGATTTGTATGGCATTCAGGAAGGAGAATGGGCAGGAATCAGTGATCCGTCTTTCCCACTGGATCTGCAATGCAGTGGATCCTTGTTGTTATTTAGCTCCATGCCTGTGCTGGAGAACCCCTCACTATGTGGTGCTGGGTGGCAGGCAGAGCCCTCTTCCCATGCAAGGGTGCAGCTCGTGGTCCAGCTCACCCAGGGAGAAGCAGCTGCTCCAGCTCTTGACTCAGGAGCTGATGACTTAGAGAAGCAGGTCAGTGGAGAGTCCATTCTAGAGCTAACACAAGTAGCCACAACTTCCGGTTTCCAGGAATGACAGGACAGAGAGCCGGGGGATGCCAGTGTCGGATGCCAGCAGCAGCAGAGATGCCATCTGGTACCCTGCAATTAGCTACGATAGTCACGCTGAACTGTGACTCAGGCTTGAGTCTGGATGGAACTAGCTTTTTTGTGTCCTTGCCTATTTTACAATCCTGGCTCCCTCCCTCATCTCCCCTGTGAGTCTGTGAGCTACTCCAGTATGTTCAATAAATTCCCTTTCTTCGTCAGCTGCCAGAAGTGTTTGTTTCTCACCACCACGCTCCCTGATTGTGTTGGGTAAACAGAGGCCGTGAGCAGCTGCAGGCGTAGCTCTCAGAGACGGGTAGCACCTGCAGAGGAGCTGGTCGTGAGGCAAAGAGCCCCGGATGCTGCCGGCTACTTTCTAGACTAAAATCGCCACTGCACCTTATCCACTCACCCTCAACAAAGCAAGCGAGGGATAGGGCTTTTCTTCCCCATTGACAGCTTTCTCTGAACTGCACAACTCCATTCAGAACTTGAGTAATTGAATGGAACCTGCGTTGACAGTACCTGAAATCTGTCACCCTCCTTTCATGGCCTGCTCCCATCCTGTGCAAGGGGAGCCCTTCGTAACCTGCCCAGGGCACTCCCAAATCAATGACATTCTTGACATCACACGGCTATTGGAAGGTAAATGGGATCATATGAGAAAGTGATCTATTATGAGACGTCTCCAAAAAGTTCATGGGAAATGTGTAGTATGCAAATCTACACTAAAATTTCAGAAAATTTTTGCACCAAATAAAGCCTATTGTTGAATCCCATTTTCCCATGAGTTTTTGGAAGTCCCCTCATATCCACAGAAGGGGTTGAAACACTGAGAGCCAGTACCAATTGCACTTCTCTAAACAGAACTTCAGAAGTTGTCTATAAAGTGATGGTTCTCTGAATTCAGTCACTTCCCCACCTATTTACCTGGTAATCGCCAAGATGTGTTACTTTGTTTTCACATATGTTGGCAACTGCTGTGAATACTGACACAGGCATATATTATCTTATTGTGGGATGGACACATAACATGTAATAGAGATTTTTAATCATTTAACCAAACCGTTCAATAGTATTAAGTACACCAAAACTGTTGTGCAATCATCACCACCTTTTATCTACAGAACTTCTTTCCTCTTCCAGCTGAAACCCCACACCCATTACCTATCCACTAAATACCTCCCTTTTCACTCCTCCCCCCTATCTCTGGCAACTGCCACTCCAACCTCTGTCCCTAGGGCTAACAGCTCCAGGTAACGCATGTAAGTCGAATCTTACAGCATTTGACCATTTGTGACTGACTGATTTTACCTTCCATAACGTCTCGAGGTTCGTCTGTGTTGTAGCTTGTGTGAGAATTCCCTCCTTTTGAGGACTGACCCATACCCTGGCGTATGTATACACCACATCTTGTTTGTCCATATTGACAAATACTTGAGCTGTTTCCACCAGCTTTAGGCTATTCTAAATAATGCCATTGTGGCCATGAGCGCACACATTAAATGTATACTTTATGACCTTTTTCCATTAAGCCATTAAATAAATTTGGAATTGGATAACTGCAACCCAATTTGTCTGTTTTGTAGTTCTGAAGAGCCATATAATAAACTTCTTAATTCTGCTTCACACCTGTATTCTTTATTATTTCAAAATAGGAGGAGGCTCAGCACATCTACAAAGTCCATTTCACTCCGAGGCGGGAAAGCCCATTTGAGTGCACCAATGGGGAAATCATTCTCTAAGGGCACGCAGATGTCAAAACTCTCAGGTAGCTCTCTGCCCCCCTGCATTTTGGTCTGAGAGGGGCCCTCCTTGCCTCCTCCAGCCCTCCCTTGGGGATTGCCAGCCTAATCCACCCTCAGTCTCCTCGATGGCTTTTTCCCACCTGGGGCTGTGGATCTCTCAGCAATGCACATGTCTAATGCTTTCTGCACTTGGTGAGACATAAGCAAGTGTAAACAAGTTCATTTTCTCTTCGCCCCACACTGCCTTTGACCCAGATGATCTGCCTGTCACCTGAGCCTACCCAGAACATAAAGGCAAGGAATCCAGTTGGAAATGGGACAACAACAATGGTGAAAGACAAGGACGACCAAAGAAAAGTTCCCAGAGCTTTAAAATTATGATCTCGCTTTTCATCTGAAAGCAGGTTGAGTGCAGAGGGGGAACTTGGGCGTGCCCTTCCGTTCTTCTCTAGCTAAAGCCCTGGCTGGGAGGAAAAGGCACTGAGCATCACTTGCAAGCATCACTTGCATCACTTGCCATTTCCAATGGATCTTTGCCAGACCACTGCCCGTAGATCTCTGCTCCCATTCTATACTTGAGGATCCTGGACCTCAGAAATACTCAGGATTTGCCTGGGTGCTAAAGTTCGGAACACAGACAAAGTCCTGAGTGACGCCAGGGTTGCTGCTAAATGGCCTTCCAACCCCACTGATGAGAGCACTTGCGTTGTGTTCTGTGGCATGATTTTCTGAAGGGCTGTGACATCTTGTGGCTCTGTAGGTGGGTCAGAGTTTGAGACCGGAGAGGGTTCCTCCTTCCCCAGCCCCAGTCAGCTCTCCTTCTCCACCGAGGAGGGCAGCTGTTAGAGCACAGGAAGAAATCCTAACTCCCCCTGATTCTCTGTTGGCCCAGTCCTTTGTTTCCTGATTACAAACCTCCTACCTGCCCCTACCGTATCATCTAGCCCTACTATGGTCTGAAGCTGTGTGTCCACCCCAAGTTCATATGCTGGAATCCTTACCTCCAAGGTTAGGATTGATACCTTAGGAGGTGGAGCTAAGTCATGAGCCCCCATGAAAGAGATCAGTGCCCCCATGAAAGAGGTCCACGGGAGTTCATTTGTCCTGTCAATCATGTGAGGACACAGACAGTGCCTTCCACAAACCTGGAAGCAGACCCTCTCCAGCCACTGAATCTGTGGGTGCCTTGACCTTGGACTTCACAGTCTGCAGAACTGCGAGATATACATTTCTGTCCTAAGTTGTCTAGTTTATGGTATGTTGTTACAGTGATCCAAATGGACTACAACAGACCCCAACCCCTATTATGATCCACTGACTTGTCCTTTTCAACAATGAAAAAAGCAGAAATAAAGATGCAGGTAGCACACCAGGAATTACCTCCCAACTCCTAGGCTCTTGAACATGCAAAGAATCCAGGGAGGCTGCTGTGGCCTGTTACCCAGGACAGCTATAAGGAAAGCGGATGTCCTGTCCCCATCCTGCCCACTTGGACAGGGTACAGTTCTGCCTAGAGGCAGGGGAGGCACCGAATGACCTCCAGAGGACTGGGAGCCTCTGGTGCAGCCACAATATGGCCACAGATGTTGCCTGTCATCAATCACTCAGTGCATCTGTTGGCAGAGCCGCTTGTTTAAAGATCGAGGCGTTTGCTAATTGAAAACTAAAAGATCCATCCGTCTCACTCACAGCCAGCATTAAATTCACTCAGCCATGCGAGATCAGGGTAAAAAAGGCAGCACAGAGTGATTGTGTCCTTGGGCTGGTGCCTCCCTGTGGAAGTCATCTGGCTCCTGCTTCTTCTGACAGAGTGAGGTTCACCTCCCCACATCTCGCAGCCAGGGGCGGGGGCGGGAGGTTGCTCATATTGCAGTTTGTCTAAGACATCCTCATCTGTTATCCTCAGTGCAGCCCAGAGAGACAGGTGTCATTAGCCCCAATTTAAAGATAGGGAAACCGAGGCTCGGCAAGATTGATTGAGGCAGGTGATCCAAACGCAAGCTGATGCAAACAGCAGGTGACAGAGGCAGGACACCAATCTCAGGGCTCACTCTAGCGAGAGGCTCACCTGGTCCTGAACCTGTAGGGGTGCTGAGTTGGGAGGTATCAAGCCCCTCCGTGAGTGGACGAAACCTTGGGAAGAACGGCTCAAGGCTGTACAAGGGAAATCACAACGGTTGGGTTTGATTGCTTTAAAAGCAATGACGACAAAATGTTAGGGCTCCTGACCGCTGCCTATCTTCCTTTCGCTCCTGCAGGAGCGGGGGACAGTCCGGATTCGCACACCGGGCAAAGGCAGGGCAGCTGTCTCCTCCCCAGTGCCGGCTCCTGGGAGGGCGTCCTTTTATGTGCACCCGTTAAAGCCGCAGGTAAGCGGTGTGTTACCGGTATTTTCCCGAGGGCCATGTGGGAACAGGAGCCTGTGGCCCCTGCCTCTGACAGTGCGGGGGAGGCAGAACAGAAGGAGCTAACAGCTGAAGGAATGAGGAGAGGAGAGGGGAAGGGAAGGAACAGGAGGCTCCTCTGGCCCAGGGCGGCCGCGGGGCAGTCACCACCACTTTCTTCCTCTCCCTCCACTCCCCACCAGGCTCTCCTTTGGGAGTCCGATGTGAGCTGGAGTCCCCAAAGCCGCCTTTCACATTCCCGTCCCAGGTCAACTCCAAGCAGGCTTTTCCTCCGGAAGAGTCCAGCAACCGAACTGACCCCAGAGATCCCAAGACGTAAAACCGACCCGGGTTCCTTCCCTGCACCCGACCCTTGCCTTCTGGCTCCCTTGAAGATGCTTAACCAAGACAGCCGCTGCGTTACCCCGGTGCGTACCGCGAGCTCAGCCCGCAGCCCGGGCCGGAGGGCGGACGCCTCCAGACCCCAGGCCTCCGCAACGCGGAGCAGGCTCGCCGGCGCGGCGGGGAGGGGCGGGGCGCGCCGACCCTAGGGGCGGGGCCCCAGGAGCCTCGTGGCCAGGCGGCCCCGCCCACCCCCTCGGCGCTCCCGGCGCTCAGGCGCCGCGAAGCTGTCCAGCCTCAGTGCCGGAACCGGCCGCCTCCCGCGCGCCGTGCCGCGCCGCCTCCGCGCCTCGTCCCCGTGCAGCCCGCCGCCCGCTCGCCGGCCCCTCCCCGCCCCGCCGCGGCCCGTCCACTGCTCCTCGCGGGCCCGAGCCGGCCGAGCGGCTGCCCGCCGGGGCTCTGCACGGCGCGGCGGGGCCGGGACCAGGCGCCCGCCAAGGAGAGCGGCGGTCCAGGACGGCTGCCGGAGGGGCAGCCGCGCGTGGATGCAGCGGGCGCCAGGAGCCTCGCGCAGCCGGTGCCGTCTCTGCCCCCGGGCGCCCTATGGCTTGAAGGTAAGCCCCGACCGGATGGAGCGTCGGCGGCTGGGCCCGGCAGGGCCCCGGAGACAGGCGGTGGGGGCTCGAGGGCGGCGTGGCGGGGACAGAAGTTTGCCCGGCCGCTGGACTCAGGCTCCCCGCGCGCCCTCCGTCGGGCTGCTGGCCCGGGACGTCCCCGCCCTTCTCCCCAGCACCGCCCGCGTCGCCCGAGCGGGAGTCCCGGCCACGAGCACGGCCCGGCCAGCCCCGAGAGCGAGCCCGTGGGCCGCGCGGCTTCGGAGGGCGAGCGGCTCCGACCTTGCCCGAGAGCGCGCACCGGAGTTTCCGCCCGCCGCGTAGCGGGAAGGGTTGATTTTTGGCAGCTCCGCATTGGGGCGACCCCAGACTTTAACATTTGAAACGGCAGAAGCGAGGGACCGGAGGAGCAGGGCCGTGGCCCTGGCCCGTCTCTCCCACGCCTCGGCTCGCGCTGGCCTTGGTCCTGAACGCGCGTTCTGCTTCGCCTCCGCTCGGTTCGAGACCCACTCAGGGAGCGAGGGCGGGAGTCCCGACCCCTGTGGACTGACGGTGGACGCAGAGGCGGGGGCAGGGGGTGACCGTCCAGCTCTGGGTTGAACCTGGAGCCCCGCCAGGCGCCGTGCGGAAACGAGAGGCAGCCCTAAGCGGCAGACCGCGCGCGTCCCCATCGCTGTCCGCTGCGGACGGTCTGCGAGGCGCCTCTCCAAGAGCAGAGGTAAGAGGGTGCCTGTGCGTCTACACAACAGGCTTCGCCATGGACACGAGGCACAGCGCGGCAGCTCCGCGGGGACAGGCCCTGCTCTGAGCTGCCGGGAAGCTGCCTGAGCGAGACAGTCTTGCCCGCCAGGCCCCGCGCTTTAGGTGCTGGGGCTGTAGGGGTTGGATGAGGCATCAGGCACTTGGTGGACGCTTTCTAGATGCTGCTGTAGATCCAGTAATTTCTAGGTTTTGACCAGGCTATAAACCTTTTAGGATAATCTTTGCTCCTCCTCAGGGAACAAGGTTTCCGTGGACCCCCCCCCCCCATGGTCCTATGAAAATCCTTGTACTTACCCCCGATTTATCCTAGAGCATTGGGATCGCTTGAAAAAGACAGCATTCTTTTGCCTCCGCTCGTTAGACTGCTGTTGGAAGAGGGTGGGTGGAGAGAGTGGACAATTTCCAGAGTCAGCAAGCCAATCTGCTGGGTTTCCCAACTCCTGCCTGAGACTTCCTTGGGAAGTGTTCACAATCCCTGGCCTGTTAGTTTCTAGGGGTTTTCACGCTGTCTGAACTCCAGACAGGGAAGAGGTTTGGGGGATTAAACCTGTACCCAACTGCAAGCCATGGTAGTCCCAGCCTTGGGCTCCTAAAGAGGATTCTGAGTTCCTTCTCCCCTTGCCTGCACAGCCTGAGCATGAGCGATGCCTGGAGAGGGGCAGAGTCAGGTCTGCTGTAGGGGTCTCTCCCACTTGTTTGTTTTGCTTTGTTTTCATGAACTCCCTGTGTCTGAATCACCTCGGAAGCTGATTAAAAATGCGTGTTATTGCTTCTTCCCTGAAGAACTGCTGAATGAGATTCCCAAATGGATGCTCAGGAATTTATATCTTAAAAGTATTTCTGGATGATTCATAGGTACACAGACTCTGAATTTTAAGTTTATAAAATCGAGATCTTGAATTTATCCCCCAGCCCCCCTCCAGCCTGAGTTGTACATATTAAACCCCTCAAGTGTGGGACTCCCGGCAGAAGGATCACCCCTGATATAATCCCACTGCTGCAATGAGTGGTGCAAAGCGACCCCATTTCCCTCAGCCTTCTCCTGGGCTTTTCTTCTTCCAATATAGATCTGCACCCTCTCTGGGATTCACCAATATGGCTTCAGGTTGACTTGTGTAAGTACTAACTGCCCCTCTCTGGGGGCTAACCTACTGTGTCCCTTTTCCGTCCCCTTCTGGGTGAGTTACTGTTTTTCATTATGCATGTGCAGTGATCTGCTAACCCAACTGCTCCTGAAATGCCAAGGAGTGATTAGTTCAACCCAGTAGCATGTCGTGCTCCCCCAAGGCTGGAAGCCACTCATGCTCTGCTGGCAGTGACATATTGACTGTATTGATTTGGTTCCTGTGCTGCATAAACTCAGGGGCTTGTAGGGCTGAATTGGCCAGATATTGTTTATGGGATAGTCAGCCCTCTACTTGCATCTGCAAGATTGGATTACTTCTGTCCGGAATGCGTAATCTTAAGATCTGAGTATATAAGTGAAAGGGAAAGGTGGGGTGGACTCTGCCTGGAGAGAGGTAGCTCTGTTTCCCCTGAAAGTGAAAGTTGCATTCTGGTGTTGAGAAGTATAGCACTGTGTGTATGTGTGTGTGTGTGTGTGTGCACGCGCGCTTGGAGCAGGTGTTATGAGATCTCCTTGAGCCAACCCTGCCCTTCCAATGTCTCATTTTCTGACCTGCCACCCCTCATTACACCCTCCTCTGTGGTTTAAGACCAGTGAGTCTCTAGTAGGCAAGGTGTTTTGGCAATGAGGAAGGAGAGGAAAATCAGAGTGGAGGTTTTATCATGCCAGGACTCCAAGCCTCAGTCTCGCCCAGGATCAGGTTGTGTATCAGCAGGTGAGGTTTGGGGTCTTGAACTTACAAGGACAGTCTGTTCATTCACATTTCGACACTGTAAACAGTCTCAGGACTTGGATCCTTGGGTTCTTTGGCTTCACAGAGGTCATTCTGGTTGCCCGTGACCTGCAACAGAGCAGCTACTCTGTTAGTCCAGAACACTCCTGTTATTAAAGTCCTGTCCAAAAGGAGTGGCATGAGCCTTTAGTTCCTGGGCACTGGTATTGGACCCAGCAAGCAAAGCTGTTCTATCCCACCAGGAGCTCTGCCCAGCAGGGGAGCGTTCTGCATATAAGAAATGTGTGGAAACCACAGGCAGAGGCAGCAGAGAGAGCACAGTTCAGCTGAACTTCTTGGCTATAGTCTCTCCCTGAGCTGCACCCTAGCACCATTTTCCCTCCCAGCACCCCCAGGGAGGCATCTTGTGGATGTGGGAGGACTCAAGACTTGGCTCTGGGATTGTATATAAGCCCACGAGCTCTCCAGGATATGAAATGATGCCATTTAAACTGTGCATGTTGCTCATTTACCAATTCTGGGTTCTAGACTAATATTATCTCCAGCGTTTTTAATTTCTTGAATAGTGTTGAAATTCAGTGTTAATATGCCTCTGCCTCTCACCTGTCCCCATCACCAGTGTAATTGAAAATTTCTTTATTTTCTTTAACAACAGAGTCATATTATCTAAATGCATAGGCTTGGAAAATAGCTTATGATAATGTTAGTTATGGGGATGGAGAGTGATAAACCCGTAAGACTCAGCCTCCTTGGTTTGCTTCTGTTTGGGTCTAGAGAACTTTTCCCCTGGACAGGATACTTTTCCTTCCTGTCCTTTTCACCTCAATCTGATAAATGGGTTAAATCAACATGCTGGGTGGCCAGGATGCCCCTGGGAGTGTGCTCTCCCTTCTCTGCTTGGGAGACACAGAAATGTTTCTCTGTGGAGGAGCCAAGGCTCCCGCTGGCTTCAGTGAATAGGGATGACTCACAGGGGCCTGGGGACTCCATCCTCCCCTGGATGGAAGAGGCTGTGCTGCCGCAGTGTCCCCACCTCAGAGACCTGGAGGCTGCCGAAAGCATTTGAGGGAGGATAGGGCAGTGTATGTATGTAGGTTCTCAGGGGGCACTCAGAAGAGGCTGGTGTTAAATATGCATTGAATACTGGCATTAACTCTATGCATTTGGAGCAATTTTGTCTTAATTAGCTGGCACCTGCAAGAATTTTCACTTTTCCCAGGAGGAGAGGAGGGATTTCTTTGCCGCCTTCAGGGATGGGGAGTGGTTTGGGCTTTCCCTGACACTCTCTGAGTGATCGCTGCCTGCTCCCAGACAGAGCATGGCTAGCAGATTAGGCTTCTCAGCCCCAAGGGCCCCAGTAGTAGGCCTCTGCCTTGCGGGGCACTGCCACTCCAAGGACACACCCCTGCAGATGTCTGGGAGACCAAGGGAGTCCTGCGTGCTGTCCTCTCATCACTGGGCTCCTTTGTAACATGCCTGCTCCTCTGGCTTCCACCCCTGCCTTGTTGTTATTGTGTGGGCTCTAAGTGGCCCAGCAGGGGAAAGGCATTAGAAATAAAATTATTTTTGTTGCACGCTGTGTGATTGCTTCCTCTCCTTTCTGGGATCCCAGGTAGCAACACCACTAGCAATTCCCTGGGAACCCTTGGTCTGCGAAAGTGCCTTATTCCTTAGAAGGGCTGCTTTTGACAAGTGGTCCTGCTCACACTGTCCCTTCATCATTGGCCTCATCATCCAAGCTGCCAGCATTTATTATGTACTTGCTGTGTGCAGGTCACTGTGCTCAGCACTTGGCAGGTGTTTTTCATATCAACTCCTAATGCTGCAGCAAGTCTATGAACGGCCACTGTTGTTTCTCCATTTTGCAGAGGAAGAAACATGGGCTTAGAGAGGTAATTGGCTTGCACAAGGTCATGCAGCTAACATGTCGGGGAGAGATTCAGAGCTAGACTGATGCCAAAACAATAGCGCTGTCTGACTTATGTAAGTGATATACAGGATAGGGATAAAAAGGTGCTTCCTTAAGAAACTGAAATGACAGTGAGCTTTGCTTATGGTACCAGAAAGTGAGGAGGGAGACAGCGGAGGGAGAAGGTGGATGACTGTCTCAGGGTTCTTAAACTGGAGGTCCATCTAGTGAGTGTTCTATCCTGGATGGAGTGCACTGGGAGCAGAAGGGAACCGGTGTCAACTCTGCCTTCCAGCTCGAGGGGAGCAAGAGGAGAACAGGTGTGGCCGGATGACCCACTGGTCAAGCTAGTCTGGAACTCTGATAATGTCGCCCTGTCTCCCAGTCTCTTCGGGGTGTGCTGAACTGTCCAAAGGGGGAAAGCCAGATTTCTGCCAGTCCTTCAGCCTTTGTTGTTGCTTTCATATTGCCATGGGTGAAAACTTGCTACATCTGTGAATCTACGCTTCTTGATTTTACGGACACGGGAGTGGGATGGCACAGGATGAGTCGTGAGTCCCGAGTTTAAGGACTAGCTGCTCAGTGCTAGTGCAGAGGCCCCAGAGGTCTGGGAAGGGCGCTTCACCTGTGCATCCATTTCTTCAGGTACAAAATGAAGGCACTGTTTATGGGCTGCCTAATAATTTGGAATGCCTAAGATTCAGCAGCACTGAAGGCTCCACTAAAATCGCTGTAGAGTGGTGTTCCCCTGGTAATCAGCCAGAACACTTCTAAGCTGTTGTAGAAACTCACCATGAGTTTTATGAAAAAGCTGCATGGACTAGTAACTGATTCCTAAGTTAAGCCCCTAAAAGCAGTTTAATATGGTGGTTAAACCTGTGGGCTCTGGAATTTGCATCCTGAATTTGTACTCCCATAATCTGCATCCAGCTCCAACACTTGCTTAGCTTTGTGAGCTTGAGCAGGTTGATTAGCCTTTCTCACCTTGGATTTCCAATCTGTAACGTGATGCGAATTCCAACTTCATTTGGTTATGGTGATTAAGTAGCAGATATAGGACATCTGAAAGAGTCCTTGGCAAAAGTAAGCAAGCCATAATTGGTAACTCTAGTGATTGTTATTAGGAAGAAACTTAAGGGGAAACATTTTTAGCTGTTGTCCTTTTGCACTGATCTAGCACCTGACTTTGCATGTCTAAAATTATGTCTCTAAAATTTTCCCAAAATTCAAGCTTGCACCTCTTTCTTATCCTCTCAGCTTCGCTGCACCAGGGTTCTTGGCGGTGGCCAGGGCTAAGCTCTTACTTGTTCCAAGTGAGAGTGGCTCAGGTTGCTGTCATCCTTTTGAGTTAGGGGCCACAGAGCTCCCGTCTCACCCCGCACCCACCAGGAAGAGGCCTTGCTCTGCCGTCTTGGTGCTTAATGCTTACCCTTCAGTGTGCGCTCTTGTCTGAGGTCCTTGAGCAGAGAACCTGGCTCATCGTTCTCTCAAACTGTTACAACCTCAAGTGATGCTCAGTACTTGCTGGTCACTTAACGCTGAGTGAGGAGTGGATGAGTGATGACGGATCAGTGAGTGAGGGCTTACTTCCCCCCGGTGCATCTCTCTCTCTCTCTCTCTCTCTCTCTCTCTCTCTCTCTCTGCTTACTTGAAGTCCAACACGAGTGTCTGGCAGTGTCTGGGGTTTCTTATTGGTCAGCAAGATGCTTGGTACCTTCTCTCTTGCATCCTCACCTGGTACAGTCTGGCCACCTGCAGCTGTGACTACATGAGAGGTTGGTTGGAAATTTTTCAGTTGTCACAGGACGTGGCAGTGGGAGATACTGAACAGTGGAAGCCTGCTTCAATCACACACATGTTTAAGAAGAAAACTTCGGGTGAGCTTCCGGGGAGATAGATCCCAGTGTGTTGGTTCAGGTCAGTCTGGAGGCCTGGAGACAGACAAGCTGGAACAGTGGCTGGTGGAGGGGGTACCTCTAGTGCTCTGAGGGGGCTTCTGTTTTGAAATTGGGGTTCAGAGTTTGGGGAACTGGGCTGGTCCTGAGTATGAAAGGGACAGGCCTGAGAGCCTCAGGAACAAGTCAAATCTGTCTCTTCCCTCTCGTTATTCTGTGTAGCTGAGAGATCAGAAGACGCACTTGAAAGCCAGACTAATGGGGGCTCAGACCTTGTCCTGCCAGTAATGAGCAAACCACTTGGCCCTTCTTGAGCTGTGGGTTGCTCCTGTAAGACAGGATGACTATGGTACCCACTTGGCAGGGTTTTGTGTGAAGTCAGTGAACAGGTGTGGGAAGTGTTCTGCCCAGTACCAGACACATGGTGCACTCTCAACCAACGTCGCTGGCAGGATGCTCATCAGGTTATCGGGAGGCACAGACATGTGCCCAGGACCCTTCCCAATCTGCGCTCCAGCTTTTATCCTCTCTTCCTGGGGGGGGGGGGGGGGTGCGATATCGCAGGGAGTGGGCGTGAGCAGTCTTGGGACAGCACTGTAGAGGAAGCCGTGCCCACAGTTGAGGCTGGGAGGGAGGGGCTGCTGCTGCAGCTCAGTACACGCACACTCCTCCTCTGCTCCCGCAGTAGCTCGTGAACTAGTCACATTCCCCCCTGTATGTGCAGAGGATCAGAAAGAGGAGGGTGGCACATAGGTATGAAGATGTGGGTGAGAGGTGATACAGTTGAAGAATACAGGAAAGAGGAGAGAGAATGACCTGCTGACATTTGCTGTGTGTCTGCCTGCACCCAGGATAAAATACCTAACTTTAAAAAAAAGATTTATTTTATTTATTTGAAAGTTAGAGCTACAGAGAGAGGCAGAGCCAGAGAGAGAGAGAGAGAGAGGTCTTCCATCTGCTGGTTCACTCCTGGCCAACAGAGGCCACGGCTGGGTCAGGCTGAAGCCAGGATCCTGGAGCCTCTCCCAGGTCTCCCACGTGGATGCAGGGGCCCAAGCACTTGGGCCATCTTCCACTACTTTCCCAGGCACATTAGCAGGGAGGTGGATCAGAAATGGAGCAGCCAAGACTCAAACTGGTGCCCATATGGGATGCTGGCACTGTAGACAGCAGCTTAACCCACTACACCATGGCACCCAGTTCCAGTGCTTGCCTATTTTAAGGGGTTTGTGGTTTTGTGTGATGGAGCTGTTGAGCCACCAACATCTTCTCACAGGGAGGTAGACCATAGGCAGGTCGGTGCTTACTGTATCAATAGACATGCACCAGCTCTTTGAATGGCATGGTCTTGTTGTTGATGGTGTCCCAGGCAGTTGATGTGCCATCCGTCAGACCACAGGGCACAGGCCTGAGCAGAGCACAGAAGAGGGGGTAGTTTCCATTCTCTGCACTCAGCACCTCCTTGATGGGTAATAGGCTGTCAGTAAACACATGTTGCATGGATGAATGGATGAATAATTGAATGAATGCTGTCCTCTTACAGAACAGGTCAAGACCTGTATGTGGATGACTCCCTGAGCTCCAAGACATCCGGAAAGTCTCCACAGGGAGAGAAACGGTGGGGAGACCTCTGCAGCCCTTGCAGCCCTGTGCCCAAATCACTGTAGGAACAGGCAAGCTTGGGGAATGTGTTTGTTCCCTGTGGCTGCCGTGGCAAAGTCCCACAAATTGAGTGGCTTCGAAAATGGAGTTAATCTCTTACAGTTCTGGTGGCCAGAATCCAAGATGAGGGTGCCCGCAGAGCCATGTCCCCGCTGCAGGCTCCAGGGGAGAGTCCGTCCTGGTCTCATCCAGTCCTCAGGCTCTTGGTGTGTCTTGGCTTCGGGCAGCATCACTCCTGTGCGCTCTCTGCCTGCATCTTCATGTCGTCTTCCCTAGGCTCTCTAGGATGCAACACTGGCATCCCGTATGGGCACCAGTTCAAGTCCTGGCTGCTCCACTGCTGATCCAGCTCCCTGCTAATGCACCTGGGAAAACAGCGGAAGCTGCCCCAAGTACTTGGGCCCCTGCATCCACGTGGGAGACCTGGAAGAAGCTCTAGGCTCCTGGCTTCAGCCTGACCCAGCCTTGACCTCTGCGACCATCTGGGGAGTAAACCAGCAGATGGAAGATCTCTGTCTCTCAAGGGATTAGTGCCCACTCTAATCCGATATGAGCCCCTCTGGATCCTTAACCAGTTACATCTGCAAAGACTCTATTTCCAAATAAGGCCATGTTCTGACGTTCTGGTGAGACACGATTCAGCCCAGTACAGGGTGCATCCTAGTCCCTGCTGCTTCCTCTGGGGCAGGGCCATTTTCTTCTCTGTCACCTGTTCATGGAACAGCTGCCCAACTTGTCTCATTGGAGCCTTATCTCCTGAGTGCAGCTGGGAGGCTAGGGTTAAAGGGATTTGCTGAGCTGCTGGCATGGGTGGAGGAGGAGATGAGGGGGAGGGTAGAGTGAGGGATCCCTTGAATGTTGCAGAACGGGGAAGCCCTTGGGATCCCTGGGTTCCTGGGGCACTCAGGCTCAGGGTCAGTGACGGAGGTGGCTGAGTATGAATGCCAAGGGCCTTCTGTGGTTATGAGGACCTTGGGGACTTGAAGTTGTCCACCAAACATTCATTCTCTGTGCATTTATTAAATGGCTCCTATGCACCGGATTCTCTGTCTGATGCTGTCAGTTTGCAAATGAGAGCACTGAGGCTCCATTTGGCCAAGTGAATTCTCCAGGGTCTCTCATGGGCCAAGTAAGGGTGGAATCCAAGCCTTCTAGCTCCTAATGTGCCTCCCTCAAAGCAGCGTTTGTCTCTCTTGTACCCTGATCTGTCACAGGGACCCCTGGTCCACCCTAGGTAATGATGGTGACCCCACTTGCACCTGGCGGTAATGATGGTGACCCCACTTGCACCTGGCGGAGCTTGGCCTTGCACAGTGTGTATTTTCAGAAGGTGTTTCGTTGCTGCTTGCTGATGGGGGTGAGAGGCTCCCAGGCTGCTGCTGAGGCTGTTGTGTTCAGGTTCAGCTTCGCTGGGAGAGGCACGGCACCTGCGCTCCCTGTGGAGAAGGGGTAGAGAAGGACCTCACAGATGGGCTCGTGGGGTCTTTGTTCTTACAAACAAACCCTAGACCCCATCGTTCAGTGAGCCCACCTGGCCAGCCCGCGAGGATGGAGAGGATGCTGACGGTGCTAGGAGGTTTTCCTGGGCACCTGCAATGAGGAGCCTGTGACGCTGCAGAGTCACCCGCGTGTGGTTCAGCCTTGGCTCCTCGTGGAAACATTTGTAGCTGCTTAGAGCTCTTCCCAGTGGGGCTGAGCCAGCCAGAGCTGTTGAGCCTGGGTGCTGGTCTAGCAGATGCTCATTAATTACTTGTTGAAGGACTTGACTAAGTGGGGAGAGAACTGTGGATCCCCTGAGAGCGATGGGGAGGATGGGGTCAGGAACTCCCGAGGCGCTGTTCTCAGCCTAGCTTTGGGTACTTGGGGCCTTCGAGGCTCCATTGGGGCCTGTCTGGGGCTCTGCACTGGCTCCTGAGTACCAGGACAGTGGGGCCCCATTGCTTTCCTCCCCTTGCTCCTTGCAACATCTCTCACACCCTGTCTCCACGGCAACATCACAGCTGCAGGGGTCCAAGGTCCTGGTAAGTGGGGGAAGGAGAAACGGGCAGAGGCAGGAGCACCTGAGGCCAGGGTCCAGGTGCCTCTGCTGAGATCCCAGGGAGGGGTCTGCACCACAGTGAGTGGGAGGGCTGGGGCTGAGCTCTCCCTCCCCCCGCCCCAGCAGTGCTCTGGAGTAGTCTTCAGTCCAGAGAAGGAGTCTGGGAACTGTTGAGCGGCAGGTGGAATCTGTCCCCACAGGCTTTTGGAGGCTGGCTATTCAGCTGTCCCCCGAGGTGGCAATCGTGGCCAGGGCAGCTTGGGACAGAGACCAGGGTTTCTATGACCCGAGGGTGCCCTCCCGCGGGACCCCCCACAGCCTTCCCTCCATGCCCCGTCCCTGCTCCACCAGGCTTGGCTGAGGCTGGCCGGAGGGGCGGGGCCGCGGTGGCAGAGGTGCTTGCAGGGCCCTAAGCGCAGAGCCTCTGGCTGCTTGGGCCCTGGGAATGGCTGGACCCAGGGAGCTGTGATAATGGCCCAGACAACCAGGATCTCACAGTGCCTCTAGTCATAGCCTTGAAGCTTCTGTGTCCCAGGCACTGAGATTCAGGAAAACCCAACAGAATGGACATGAGAGCAGAGAATGGAGAAGCTAGAGCTAGAACCTGGTCTGTTTCTACCACACCCACAGCACCATGCCTTGGAGCCCGCTGCCCAGTTTCTTGGGCGTCTGCTGATCGTCTTGGTGATCTGCTCGTTGCCTGGGCTCTCCTACTCACACTGGACTTACGTGGACCTGTATTGGGGTCTCTGCAGGCAGGAGTCTTGGGCTATAGTCTCCGTCCTGTCCCCTAAGCAGCAGCTTTGCTGCACTTAAACTTTTCCTCTCCTCTGACCCTTAAAATGACATTGCAGGGCCGGCGCTGTGGCTCACTTGGTTAATCCTCTGCCTGCGGTACCGGAGTCCCATAGGGGCGCCGGGTTCTATCCTGGTTGCTCCTCTTTCAGTCCAGCTCTCTGCTGTGGCCTGAGAGGGTAGTGGAGGATGGCCCAGGTGCTTGAGCCCTGCACCCGCACGGGAGACCAGGAAGAAGCACCTGGCTCCTGGCTTTGGATCGGCGTGGCGCCAGCAGTAGCGGCCAATTGGGGGGTGAACCAACAGAAGGAAGACCTTTCTCTCTGTCTCTCCCTCTCATTGTCTGTAACTCTACTTTTCAAATAAATAAATAAAAAATCATTTAAAAAATGACATTACAGTGGCTGCAGTCGCCTCCAGTGTTAGCAAACCGCGACCTCCAGCAGTTGATCTCACTCTGCCTCCCTCCACCCAGAGCTGCCTCTGAGGGTCACACGCCCTGCTTTAAAACACATCCACATAACCTATTACTTTTACAATCACATACTTTCTTGCTTACTATTGAATTTCCCATGTGAACAGTATTTACCATCTTAAAATGCTGACTATGCTGTCTGCCTTCTACACATCATCTTTAATCTTTAAAAGATAGGAATTAAGGGCCGGCGCTGTGGCATAGCGGGTAAAGCTGCCACCTGTACTGCCGGCATCCCATATGGGCGCCAGTTCAAGTCCCAGCTGCTCCACTTCTGATCCAGCTCTCTGCTGTGGCCTGGGAAAGCAGTAGAACATGGCCCAAGTCCTTGGGCCCCTGCACCCGCGTGGGAGACCCAGAGGAAGCTCCTGGCTCCTGGTTTAGGATCGTCGCGGCTGGAGCTATTGTAGCCATCTGGGGAGTGAACCAGTGAGTGAAAGACCTCTCTTTCTCTCTCTGCCTTTCTGTAACTCTTCCTTTCAAATAAATAAATAAATCTTTTTCTTTTTTTAAAAAAAGATGGGAATTATTATTCCTTTTTTACAGAGAAGGAAACTGAGACTCCAAGATATTACATGTTCTACTGCTTTCCCAGGCCACAGCAGAGAGCTGGATCAGAAGTGGAGCAGCCGGAACATGAACCGGCATTCATATGGGATGCCGGCAGTACAGGTGGCAGCTTTACCCGTTATGCCACAGCGCCGGCCCCTAATTCCTATCTTTTAAAGATTAAAGATGATGTGTAGAAGGCAGACAGCATAGTTCTTAAGGCCACAGAGGTGCTAAGGCTAGAACTGGTATTCAACTCGAGATTTGTGTGTTTACAATACTAGGCCGCCCGAGTCACGTTAAGTTTTACCATGTGCTAGGTTGATCTCTGTCATTACAGAGTATAGCACCCTGTGTTGTAATGACCTGCTCTGCCTCCCTCTGCCTCATCCCTGCCCCCAGCATGTGAGGTCCAAAAGGGCACCTTCCAGTCCTTGGTGCTGAGTGTACACTCATGCTGATCGTTTGTGGAGTGAGTGGGTGAAGCAGTGCGTGATGGATGCACGGATTCCTACATCTGGGGAGCGCGGCTGAGTTAGAGCCTGCCTTTATATGTAAGAACAGTCCAAGCGCTCTGCACAACAGCGAGCATTTAGTCCTGCTAACTCATATGCATGTGCGTGTGCTCGGATCAGTGCTGTTTCCGGTGGTGGCACACAGCCTGAGTTGGGGCGGACCAGCAGTTTTTCCTTTCAGATCACAGCTGACACGTATCCTTTCAAATAAATTAGTGCTTTAATCTCGGCTGATGCATTTGGAAGAAGCAGTAAATCCGCATGCCCATGCAAGGGCGATCCCTGCGGCCTCTCCATCAAAACCCGTGAAGGGCTTCGTCTTCCTGGTAGCGAACTAGGAGCAGCGGTAAACACAACCTTTCTTCTTGCATGTCCCTGGTGATACCTGTGGGCCCGGGCGGGGCAGTCCCCGTCACCCACGTGGGCCAGAAATTACAAACGCAGTGAGAGGCAGCATCAAAGGACAGAAGGAGGACATTATGGGGAACGCAGTTATCAACAGATGAGGCCCCCACCATCATTTTGTAATTAACCCTCCTCCCCACTGCTCTGTGTGTGTTTATGGATAAAAATTGCTCATCGCCCAGGGTAGACACAGTTTAACCAGCTGAGCTGTGGCCTCTGGAGGTTGTTTTTCTAATTGCAGGTCTTGGCGGTGTCACCAGCCCACTGGGAGCCTGAGGGGAGCTA
This sequence comes from Oryctolagus cuniculus, assembly GCF_964237555.1. Taxonomy (NCBI): domain Eukaryota; kingdom Metazoa; phylum Chordata; class Mammalia; order Lagomorpha; family Leporidae; genus Oryctolagus; species Oryctolagus cuniculus. The sequence goes on along the minus strand of NC_091432.1, from coordinate 105,395,031 downwards.
AGAGAATCGTCTTCTGCCCTTTTAATCCCTTTGTGACAGTCTGGCCTCCCGAGTGCCCGGGAGGACCCAAGTCTTTGGTGTCCCTCCCCAGGCAGGCTGCTGCAGCTGCCCTGCTTCCCTGACCCCTCCCAGGACAGCCTTTCGAGCAGAGGCTGCCGTGAGGGTCGGCTTCCAGCGTGGGGCGTCATTGGCCCTAGCTCCATGACGGCAGGCGTGGGCACTGCTGCCTGAACAGGGGCTAGGCCCTGCAGCACTGCCACCAGGACAGCCCATAATTTCCAAATTAGACACTTGTGAGACCAGATTGCGCAGCGCAGGCAGAGCTCAGAGGCAGCTCTGGCAGAAGCTGGAGAAAGCAGACAAACTGAAACCATCTCGGACAAGTGGTTGCACTTGCAGTCTACAGCCCATCCCCCAACCCTTCCCCGCCTTTTTCATTTAGATGCGAATAGAGCCTGTGCAGGAAAGTGGATGCCTTGGTCCTGGCCCTGGTGGTGGTGGTCACATGGGCTGGGTCTTGGGGAACCAGGGACTGGGTCTGGAGGAGCAGCTGGAGGTGCTGGTGCAGTGAGGCTCGGGCTGGTGGACAGTTCTGTAAACCTTGTGGATCCGTCCTCAATTTCCCTGCCTAGAAACAGGACTGGACAGTCCACAAAGAAGCAGTGTACAGGAGAACGGGGTTGATATTGTCCTGCTCATTAATAATTTCAATATTAATAATCCTGTGGGTTCTTGCCACTTGTTCAGAGAATTCTGAATACTGGCTCAAGCAGACCAGACAATGTGGTAAGTTTTTAAGGATTTTATTCAGTGAGAGGAATGCACAGAAAAGTGAGGGCCTTAATTAGTGGGGAGAGAGAGGTCTAGAAGCTAAGTTGGGTCCATTCCAGGCAGAGAGCAGGCCAGGAGCGAGCCACGTGGAGCAAGCAAGCAGGCAGGAGAGCAGAGAGCTGGCGGCCCGCAGGGCATCAAGGGCAACAAGGCTGCCCAACCAAAAAGAGAGGGGCTCACTGTGCTCCAGGCCTTTTATCAACTCCCAAACCAGAGTGGTTTCGTAGTCTGATTGGCTGGTGGGCTTCAAGGTGAGATCAGGTAGGGGCACGGTCTCCAGCTCACAAATCGAATCACCTTTATCCTATCTGCCTGCCTGTATCAGGGTCACTGTTTCTTGTTGCTGAGAATTGCCCTACTGTCTAGGCTTATAGTTTTCTGTAATCAAGGGAGTGGCTATTCCCTGGAGAAAACGACACTTTACTAGGTGTCCTGATTGTCCAGAGCCACTGCGGGAAGAGATCTCTCTGATGTGGCCCCTGAGCCGACACAGGTTGAGTGACTCAACCAGCAACCAGCAAGTGGCACAGCCAGGATTCAAATGCAGCTGAGTCTTCCCAGCTGCACCAAGTACTAGTGTATTAACTTGGAGGAAGGAGCACTGTGTTATCTTTATATCACCACAGGGCCTAGCAAGTAGGCACAGACGCCTGTTAAGTAAAATGAATACATTAGTTTCAGAACTCCCCTGCTGAGCTGGCTGGGTCATCCAAGGTCAGGGTCCCAGCACCCCCTCCCCACCCCCAGCTCCTGTGGTATGGCTGCCTCCCAGGTGTTGCACAGGGAGCCCAGTACATCATTCACTCATTTTTCAGGGGCTAAAGTGGGCTGTGAATGCCATTTAGGACCATAGTTTCTTTTCCTTTGTAGCATAAAATTTACCATCTTAACTATTCTAAGTGTATAGTTCAGGAGTGTTACATACATTTATGTTGTTACACAGCAGATTTCTAGAACTTTCCATCTTGTGCTACTGAAACTTTCCCCATTAAACACTCACCCTCCAACACCTTGGTAACCACCATTCTACTTTGTCTCAATAAATGTACCACTTTAGATACCCCATGGAGTAGAATCATATACATTTTGTCTTTTTGTTCTTAGCTTGTTTGATTTAGCATAATGTCCTCAAGATGCATTCATTCTTCTAAAAGATTTATTTTTATTTATTTGAAAGTCAGAGTTACACAGAGAGGAGAAGCAGAGAGAGAGAGAGAGGTCTTCCATCTGATGGTTCACTCCCCAATTGGCTGCAATGGCCGGAGCTGTGCCGATCCGAAGCCAGGAGCCAGGAGCCTCTTCCTGGTCTCCCATGTGGGTGCAGGGGCCCAAGAACTTGGGCCATCATCTACTGCTTTCCCAGGCCATAGCAGAGAGCTGGATTGGAAGTGGATCAGCTGGGACTCGAACTGACGCCCATATGGGATGCCAGCGCTTCAGGCCAGGGTGTTAACCCACTGTGCCACAGCGCTGGCCCCATCAAGATGCATTCATATTGAAGCATTAATTGTTTTTCATACTTTGCTGGGGCTAGGTGGTATTCTACTCTTTGTGTATGAATATACTAGTTTTCTCTATCCACGCATTTATCAATGGACACTTGGCTGGCCACCACCTGTTGGCTATCCTGAACAGCACTGCTGTAAACAATGCTGTGTAAATAACTCTTTGAGATCCTGCTTTCAGTTCTTTTGGAGATTTACCCAGAGGTAGGATTGCTGAATTGGATGATGATTCTATTTTTAACTTTTAAGGAACATTATAGCGCTTTCCACAGTGGCTGCACTGTTGGACGTTCTCACCAACAGTGTACAAGGGTTCCAGTTTCTCCACATCTTCACCAATGCTCCATTTCCATTTGTCTGTTTAAATAATGACAATCCTAGTGGCATGAGGCGATATCTTATTGTGGCCTTGGTTGATGTTTCTCTAGTGATTGGTCGTATTAAGCATGTTTTCATGGGTTTATTCATTTTTGGTAGGATTGAACAAGGAGCCCACAGTGGATAATACATTTGGCAGGTATCATGGGGGCTCCCACAGATCTCGGCCTGGGTCTGAGAAGCTCCAGTTTTTACAAAGAGTTTGAGTGGAAGGCGAAACCTTTCTGTTCTCCCCTTCAGCCAGGGCAAGGCTAATCTGCTGATCAAGTGCATGGGGAAATGAGGGGTAAGAGGAGGGCACAAGTTAGAGGGAATCCAGGGCTTGGGACTGGGAAGAGTTCAAGTCCTAAGTCTGCCTTCTGAGGTTGGTGTGACGTGGAGCAAATTAGTTAATTTCTCTGACCCCTTAATTTCTCATCCGTGGGATAGATGATTGTGAGTGATCCGCACAGTTGTACACTGGTAAATGTCTTAACAACCAGATCTCCAAGAAAAGAAAATCACGCTCTTGCTTAGCATTTGCTGATTTCATTGTGTACATACTCAAACTGTAGCTGATTTCAAGCTGCCAACTGGCTGCCTTTGAATGCAGAGTAGGGAAGCAAGGTCCACACAGCCAACCCCCAGCCACCACGGGGCCGTGTCGCACAGGCCTTTCTCAGCATCTGGGATGGGTTGGGTCCTCTCTTCACATGAATGTCCCTTCCTCTTCTTCCTCCACCAGAGGAACTCCGGGTGACCTAGATAATAAGACTTGTTCAGTTCTCCGTATTTCTCCAACAAGTGCACGCTGTCCTTCCATCATATACAAAACCCTCTCCTGGAGCAGAATATCAAGGTGGGGAGGAACTGGCAAGGGACTTTGGAGAAGCCATGTGACCTGGCCTTGCTCTGGAGATGGAACCTTGCTGAGAAGATCCTCCCAGGTGCTGGCAGCCCAGTCATGCACCATGCCAACCCTCTGTGCACTTGGGCCACCAGTGCCGTGCTAATCACTCGTGACTTGCTTCTCCCACCGAGCTGTGATCTCCTTGAAGACTGTGGCTTTGCCTTCTTTCTTTTGGTATCCATATTGCCTAGAATTTGGAAAGTATTCAATCAATAGTTGCTAAATGATTTTATAAACTTGAAAACTACCTGAGGAGACAAAATTTGAGAATAATACAAGGAAATTGGCAATCATACTTACAAAAGCTCCCTGTTGATAAGAATCCTATCCTTTCAAAACATCTTCAGTTAAAGCAGCTAACACTGATGGAGTGTGTGCCACTGTCAATATAATCTTCAAAGTACACTGCACCGTATCACATGGAGTCGTCACAGCAACCCAAAGCCCTGGCCCGCGGGGTAGGCATAATCCTGATCACCATCCTCATTTCACGTATGAGTAAAGTGAGGATAGCGGTTAGGTTTCTAAATATTTTCCCTCGTTCGTGAATTGTTTATGTTGAGCCAGGATGTGAACCTAAAGCTTGATGCTTATTGCCCCATGGAGTAGAGGAAGCAGCTATTATTCTCATTTAAAAAATTATTATTTTTAACTAGTTAATTCATTTGTTTGAGAGATAGATGGACAGAATTCCTATCTACTGTCTCACTCCCCAAATACCCTCAATGGCCAGAGCTGGGCTGAGACGGAAGGCTGGAGCTGAGAACTCATCCAGGTCTCCCACATGGGTGGCAGGGACCCAACCGCTTGGACCCTCATCTGCTATTCCCAGGCTCTGTGTTAGCAGGAAGCGGGAGTCAGGGCCCTCATCTGCTATTCCCAGGCTCCGTGCTAGTAGGAAGCGGGAGTCAGGAACCAGATCTGGGTATGGAACCCAGATATTCCAATGTGGGACATGGTGTCCTGACCAGTGTGTTAACTACTAGGCCAAACACCCACCCCAACTGTTGTTCTCATTTTCAAGAGACAGAGAAGAGAGAGGAGAGACGGATATTAAGTAACTTATCCAAAGTCACTCAGCTAAGAAGCTGTAGAGCCAGGATGAAGACCTAGCCTTCTAATTCCCAACAAATTACTAGCACAAGGTAAAAGGCAGCGTGGGGTGCTACAGACAAGCAGCGCCGCATGCTGGGGTGGCAAGTGGTCAGAGACGCCTTTCAGAAGGTGCGTGGCTGGAGTTGAGGGGTGACCTGGGTCAGCAGGTGTCCCCTCCTACCCCCTCACAGGCATTCACACACATCCCAGTGGCCCTGCCCCCTGCTTCTCAGTGTGTAAGCAAAGGAGTGCACATTGGGCAAGTGTAGCCCATCTTATGGAAACCACAGGATGCCTGGCACTGCCGCCTCTCCTGGGTATTTACATCCCAGGTTGCTTACACAAGGGATCGGCTTTCTGAGCTTTGCATCTCCACCTCCTGGGGGGGGGGGTGTCCTGTCTCCAGTAGCTGGAGAGTGCCTACCTCCTCTATGTTGTTTGGAGCCACCTCTTACTTTGTGGGCAGTCCTGCAACCGAAGCAGGCCAGCCTGGGGCCATGGATCGCACGGTCAGAGGGTGGAGTGCGCTGACCAGACAGCTGACAGCCAGGGCTGAGCCCAGCGTGTTGGCCAGAGGGGGCTGGAAGAGGGGAGAAGAAACGGGATGGTGGGTTCACTCGTCACTTAATCCATCCCCAGCTGTTGGATTTTCCTGTGAGTGTTTTATTTTTTGAGCCATGTAAGTTGTTGAATTAATACCTTCCAAAAGGTTTAAAACCTATTTCTCAAACAATGCCTTGTCAGAGATTTATTTAACACGTTAATGAGGGAACCAGCAGAGTGACAAAAGCTAGGTTCAAAAGAGGATATGGGAAATATATATATATGTCAGTGGGAGAAAGCTGGAGTTAGATTGCCAGATTAGGTACCAGACTTATTAACGTTATACAGGACAATAGCATCCTGAAGCTTGGGTCTGTTTTCTCTGCGAGATGGAAACCCTCTACGTGTTACCAAGTTCTCTACCAGTTAACTGTGTCTTAGAGGCTCGGACCCCTCCTAGGTGGGGAACAGTAAAACAAGTGTGCTCCCCAGAGAGCCAGGTGATCTGTAGGTGGGCCTGCAGCCTCAGTTCCAAGTTTTGGGTGCGTTTGCTTAACTGCTCCAAGGAATCTGGCTGGTCCTGTGCAGTGGGGGATTCTGCGAGTGGCCGAATGGGTCTGTCCAGTGAGGCATCTGGAACTGAAGGAAGGGCCGTGGGAGGGCTCAGGGACCCCCTGTGAGTTGGATCTGAGTTAACACTCCACGGACCACCTGACCTCCACCAGCCCCCACTCCAGTGGGCAGAGCACGGTGACATTTGGGGTTTCCTGGAATTCATGTCCTTTAAAAACCAGTTCAGGGCCCATGCCCAGTAATCCACCAGAAGTCCAGTTTTTCTCCTTCTCTCAGTGCATAGTCCGCCCAGTAGAAGGCAGTGGGCTCTCTGGGGCAGACTCGGAGGGAGATCAGCGGTGTACGTTGGGGCAGTGTAATGAAGCTCTTCCTCAAGAGGACCCAGCCTCCCCTTGGTTCTTGGGGTTCTGTGTTTGCACACTGCCTCGAAGCCGGGGTCGGACTGAAGGGCGTTGCTCCCTTTTAGGCTTCTGTTCACTTGATGCAGAACACTTCCACTTACAGAGATGAAGTAAGATGTTAGTAGTAGCCTGCCCATCTGTTCCTCTGCCAGGACACCATGATCAGCCCGCCAGCTGCTCTGGTCTCTGGCTCTGCTGTCCGCTGGAGCCTGGAGACAGCATGAGTTTGGAGAAAGAGCCTGCAGGAAACAGTGCTGAGGCGTGAGTTCTGATCCTGTCTTTGCTATTCAATAGCCGAGTGACTTGGGCAAAGTAAAACGCCCTTCCGGGCCAGCTTGCTCAGCTCTTCAAGAGGGAATAAGCACCCTGCCCTCCTGGTCGGAGGGTGAGGCCTCGGGGGAGTCCAGTGGTGTCCTCACTGCCGCCGTTTGCTGCTTGGTGGTTCTGGTGGTGTGAGTGCTAGGTGCAAGCTGGATCTCACCCATGGCCGTGCCTTGGCTCAAACAGTGTGGCGAGTTAGTTGCCAGCCTCTAACAATAAGAGGTGTTCAAATGAGCTCCAGATTTCTGTCTTTGCTTGCGATATTAGAAGCTCTGGCACACTCTCCTAGGGCAGCAGTAGACTGGAGGGCTGGTACTCTGCTGTTTGCCAGCCCCCTCTTGCCAGTTTACTCAGGGCATGCCTTTGCTGAGGGGCCCCAGGTGTCAGGTGTGGTGCTGGATGCTGGAGGAGATGTGCGGGGATATTAAGTGTGCGGCGAGAGAGGTGCCACAAATTGGGCTGGTGCCAGTCAGGGCAGGAGCCTGGGGAGCAGGCAGTCCTACCTCGGCCTTGGATGAGCTTTAGCTTGCCCAGCACCGGCCCCAGATTCCTTCATGGACTTCCAGCCATTCTGCCCTGGCTCTGCAGTGACTTCTCACTTCGCTGCTAATCCCTGTGGCCCCCCACCTCTTGGAAGACCCATCAGGCTTTCCTGAATGTGTTTTCTCACCAGACAGTAAGGCCATTTGGAGTTCTTTCAGCTGTTACTCCAATCTAAACTCTTGGCCAAACTCCTCCACTGTTCTCCCACGGCAGACACTGTGTTGGTGGGAACAGCTCCAGGTCACGCCTGTCACTTAGCAGGTTTTCCTGAGCACCTGTTGTGATGTGTGTTCCCTGGGAGGAAGCGCCACGCTTTGCAAAACCTGCCCTTGGGACGGCTTGCATAATCTGTTCTTAGAAGGACACCTGTGGCCCACAGCTCATTTGCTTGATCTGTCTAAACGTGATGAATACCAGGCCTTTCCCATCTCACCTGCCCAAGGCTTCTCAGGGTCCCTCCTCTCCCAGGGCTTTACAATGTCATCTTGCCTGAGCTTCCCATGTCAGACCCCATGGGAGGCAGGAGGAAGAGGTGTCGATGACCTCAGGTGATTGGGGAGGACCTCTTCTGGGAGGTGAGCTTTGTCCCTTGAGGGGTCTGCAGGATTTGGGCAGCTGGGAATGGGGCAGGTGGAGAAGAGGTGGCATTCAAAGTCGGGGGCCTGAGGAGGATGAGGCAAAGCAGGGTGGGGGGGCATGGAGAAGTCCCGTCCAGCGAGAGCCCAGCCTTGCCACAGGAGAGGCAGCCAGCAGCAGGGGCAGAGCTAGGGAGTCTTGGCTGCTTCCTTCGCTGAAGGTGTTTTGAGCAAGGAGACAACGGTGAGCCTAAGGCCACGGCCTTGGGAGGTGGGTTTGGGGGGCATGTGCAGAATGATTGGGAGGGGAAGATGGAGACAGGAGGGAAAGGGGAGCCCTCATGTTCCAGCACCATCCCACCTCCTCACATCTCCTGCATCCAGGCTCTGTGCTGTGGGTCTGGTGTCGTCTGAACAAGCCGTGATGGGCACAGCTCTGTGGAGGTGGCTGGGGAGCGGCTCAGATCCTTGTCTGTCCTTGCCACCTCGGGAGAGCCTGGACAGCGCTTTGCCGCAGGCCTTGGGTGAGGACAGGGGACCACCAGCCCCCTCTAGCTCTGCCTTCCCCCACTTCCTTCTCTCGGCTGGGGCTGAGTCTGCCACAGAGAGGTGATTAATGCTGCTGCCAGGAGAGCACCGAGGTGCAGCTCCTGAGGCACCCCCTCCTTCCAAAGGGAAAATATTGTGGCAGTGACTCCTGGGCTTATTAGAGTGAGAGGGAGCCAGGAGTCTGTTCCAAGAATAGCCAGGGAGTTCCCCGAGAGCCTGGGGTATGGTTTCCAGCCACGGCTCGCCTGGGCAGGGCTGCGGGGAGCACCAGGGCTGGCTGGTGGCTTGCAAGGCTGGGCTGCCCAGCTTGAGGCCAGACCCCCTGGCGCGTTGTTCTGAGGGGCCCTCTGGGCTTTGGCATTGTCCTGGCCTGTGGACCTCAGATCGCAACAGACTTGAGAGAGAGGACCAAGAGCCCTGCATCTTCCCAGTGACTCGCCACGCACTCCTTGCTTCTTGGCTGCATCTAGCAGAGTGAGGAGCTCTTCCCAGCCTGAACTTCCCCTGGTCCTTTTTTGCTGCTAGGACCACCCCAGAGGCCCCTCAGGATCCTTCTGTGGGCCCCCATCCCCTGCTTTTTTTTTTAATGTATTTATTTAGGGGCCAGTGCTGTGGGGTAGTAGGCTAAGCCTCTGCTGGCAAACCCATATGGGTGCCAGTTCAAGTCCCAGCTGCTCCTCTTCTGATCCAGCTCTCTGCTATGGCCTGGGAAAGCAGCAGAAGATGGCCCAAATGCTCCAGCCCCTGCACCTGAGTGGGAAATCTGGAAGAAGCTCCTGGCTCCTGGCTTTGGCCTAGCCTAGCCCCAGTCATTGTGGCCATTTGGGGAGGGAACCAGCAGTGTGGAAGATCTCTGTCTCTCCTTCTCTCTGTCTGTAACTCTACCTCTCAAATAAATAAATAAAAATCTTTTCTTAAAAACCACATTTAAAGGCCGGCGCCGCAGCTCAATAGGCTAATCCTCCACCTAGCGGCGCTGGCACACCCGGTTCTAGTCCCTGTCGGGGCGCCGGATTCTGTCCCGGTTGCCCCGCTTCCAGTCCAGCTCTCTGCTGTGTTCAGGGAGTGCAGTGGAGGATGGCCCAAGTGCTTGGGCCCTGCACCCCACGGGAGACCAGGAGAAGCACCTGGCTCCTGCCTTCGGATCAGTGCGGTGCGCCGGCCGCAGTACACCGGCCGCGGCGGCCATTGGAGGGTGAACCAATGGCAAAGGAAGACCTTTCTCTCTGTCTCTCTCTCTCACTGTCCACTCTGCCTGTCAAAACAAAAACAAAAACAGAAACAAACAAACAAACAAAAAAAAAAACAAAAAAAAACCTCACATTTATTTATTTATTGAAAGGCAGAGTTACACAGATAGAGAAAGAGACAGAGATTTTCCAACTGCTGATTCACTCCCCAAATGGCCATGATGACTGGGGCTGGGCTAGGCCAAAGCCAGGAGCCAGGAGCTTCCTTTAGGTTTTCCATGTGGGTGCAAGGGCCCAAGCACTTTGACCATCTTCTGCTGCTTTCCCAAGCACATTAGCAGGGAGCTGGATTGGAAGTGGAGCAGCTGGGACTCGTATCAGTACCCATATGGGATGCCAGCACTGCAAGCTGTGGCTTTGACCTGCCAGCCCCTCTGTGGAGCCTTATCATTGTCGTGGCCACAGACAGCTGTATCTCCCATGGCTGACAGGTGCAGCTGCTGGTGCCTCAGGTGGCAGGGCTGGAGGCCACGTCATGGTAGGACTGCGTCTTGGGACTGGAGGCACGGGGTCTCGTAGGTCCTCCAGTGTAGTCGCACCCACAAGGGGACAAGGAGGGTGCAGGAGAGAGAGAGCATTCTGTGATATAACAAACAGCATGGCTGAGCTGTGCAGCTGCCAAGGGGCCCAGTGGAGCAGAATGTGGCCGTGCAGTGTGATAGGTCTCCCAACCTCATGCTGCACCTTGATTCTCGGGCCAGGCCCAGGTGTGTGGGGGCTGCTGTCATCTTCGGACTCTGCACTCCAGCTCCTGAGCCTGTGTGGCAGGCAGGCAGGTGGGGAAGTGCGGATGGTTCCTTGCAAGCCCCTCCCACTCTGGAAACAGACAGCAGCATCTTCACTGGCCACAGATGCTTGGCTCCTGAGTGGAATCTGTAGAGCTTCTGTCTTGTTGTCCATTTCCAGAAGGCCAGCTGTTTACCTGGGCCCGGGCTTTGGTGGTGACAGAACACAAGAGCTTTAGAGCCAGAGGAGCCTGGGTGTGACCCTCGGTCTGCCGTTCGCTGTGCGGTCCTTGGCTTCTCAGGGAGCCCTTTTCCCAGGAGCGTGCAGCACGTTAGCACAGAGACAGGACAGGGCTTCTCTTCCTTGTCTTCAGAATGCCTTGCATCTCCCTATGTGGCAAAGTGGGAGTGTTGTCCTGACTCTGAGATCATTGCTGAGGTTAGCAGTAATAGGGGGGAAATGGCCCCAAATAGCCCATCTTGCATTTGCAGCATGTTAGTAGGGGTCTCATAGCACCATGGAAAGAGAGGCTTGCAAGTAATAAAGCAGGCTTCAGGCCTCCACTGCTAGGTTCTGCTGCTCCTTTGCCTCACTCACTCCAAGGCAATCAAATGTAATAAAGGGTGTTTTCGGGATTATTAAAAAGTGTGCGACCTGGTGCCAACAGACAGTAGGTCCCATTACTGTTACTGCTGGGTTGTGATGAACAGGAGTGTGTTCTTTCTGGCACTGGCAGCAGCGCTGGCTGCTGATTCCCTCTGCGGGATGGAAGGTGGTCTTTCAACAGCAGTGACCCTAAGAATCCTCAGAGGCTCCTGGTCAGCTGGGGTGGGATCCACGGGCCTGGGGCTGAAAGAGCAGCTCTATGGACTGACCCACTCTGAGGGACTCGGCAAGGCTGAGTGGGAGGTGGAGTTCAAGACAACAGCTGCCCGCTAATGTGTTTCACCGGCAGGAAGCAGAACCCCTGGGTCCCGGGAGGAGCAGTGCAGGCCGTGAGGTCTGGCAGGAAGCCGTGGGATGCATGAGGTCTGACAGTGAGGACAACTTCCTAGCCAATGCCACAGACACCTCGCTGGGACTCACCGACTCTCTCCCTGGAAACTGTCCAGAACAGTGGGAGGACAGTGCCTCCCCGGCCAGGCCACCACCAGCATCTGTGTAGCCAGCACCGGCTGTGGGAACAGGCTGACCTCGTTAGAGTCCTGCCTCTGCCACCTAACAGCTGGGACTGCAGATAAATCGGTGATGTTTTAGGGGTCCCAGCGTCCTGAAAAATGAGGACATTATGAGGATTTAAGAGTGTTGCTGTGCCTGCAATGCAGTAGATGCTTAGAATGATTGGTATTGAAAAGAAGCAGTGAGAAGGTGTTTGTTCCTCTCTGCTTTGCCTCCTTTCCATCGTTCCAGCAGCAGCCAGCCCGGGGCTGACTGTGACATTCAGTGTTTGCTCCATCCATAGAAGCCTGAGAGCGGAGCCTTCCCTTGGCTCGGAGGAGATCGTGCATCCTCGCTTGCAGGGGAAAGGAGGATATGATGCCACAGGAAGGCCTGGCCAGCCAGGGGTGCTGTGGTCCAGCCCCTTGACGTGGGCAGAGACTGTCAGCTGACCACTCACTGGGATGCCTGTATTTTTAGTTAAGATCATTTCAGATTTGGAAAGAGCTGCACAAGCAGTACAGAGAGTTATCATGCACCTTTACCCAGCTTCCCCCAATGTTAACATTTTACATAACCATGCTACAATTGCCAAATCAGGAAAGTAATGCTGGTCCAGTACTAGTAACTAAATGACAGCGCGCATGTGTTCTTGGCCAGTGTTTCCAGTCCAGGAGCTAATCCAGGATCCACGTGGCATTTAGATGTCATCTTTCCTTCTTCTCCTCCCATGTGGGACAGATCCTCAGCCTTTGCTTCATGACCATGAGACTTCTTAAAAGGTTTACTTGAGAGACAGAGATTGAGCTCTCCCATCTGCTGGTTCACTTCGCACATGCTTCCATTGGCCAGGGCTGGGCCAAGGCCAAAGCTGGGAGCCAGGAATTCAACCCAGGTCTCCTATGTGGGTGGCAGGAACCCAATGACTTGAGCCGTCACTGCTGCCTTTTGGGGTCTTTATTGACAGGATGCTGAAACCAGGAGCTGGAGCCGGGCATTGAACCCAGGCACTCCAATATAGGACATGGGCATCTTAACCGCTAGGTCAAACACCTGTGCCCGGCCTCGAGACTTGAAGAGTACTGCTGAGGCTCTTGAAGAATCTGGGACACTTTAAACATTTGTAATGGAGGGGTACAGCCCCAAGTTTTGCAGTCTTTAGTACTTGTTTAAATAGCTTTAGTACTTTCTACTGTCTTAAGTTCTCTACACTCCCAGAGCCTTTGCTTTTTGCCACAAACCTGTCTTGTGGCGTGGAAGATCCCACGCAGCTCTGAGAGTGGTAGCCAGTTGATCTGTTGGGCGTGCTGCATTGGTGGAGTCGCCTCCCCTCTGGGAGGGGTGAGTCCTCTCTGCCACCGAGCCTGTCCGGCCAGTGCTCACGTCACTGTGTCTAAGGAGGAAGCTCCCCGGGACAAGGGGCTTCGCCTCTCTTGTTCAGTGTTCCATCTCCCATTCCTAATCAGTGCTGCATAGACAGGGGCTCCGTGACAAGTGCTGCACCAAGGTGTGGCTGCCACCCTCATCAGCCGCCATTTCCATGACAGAAGAAGTGGAGCAGGAGATGAATCATGACCATTGTGATTATTGAAGCACAAGGCTCCTTATTTTCTACGGGACTTACCCCCCATCCGGGAGACCACAGCAGGTGGAAAAGGCTTCTTACGGCCACACGGTGACTGGGGGCCCTCTTCCAGTATGACTGACCAATTGGAAGTCCTCCAAACGTTTCATTTTACCCTAGAACATTCATGTATATTCATGTACCAAGGTTTTTGTGTAGATAAGGGGATTTTACAAAGTTTATGGGAAAATGGAATGAAAAGATAAAAATGTAAAATATAAATTTTATTTCTCAACATGTTCTCCGTGAAGCGCAATGCTTCTGTAAGCAATGACAGTGGTCATTTGCTCCATCTCTAAAGAACTGACAGCCCCAAGGGTTTAATCCTGACAACATGGTCCTTTTCTTAATTTTTTAAAAAGATTTACCTATTTATTTGAAAGTTAGAGTTACAAAGAGAGCAGGAGAAACAGAGAGAGAGAGAGAGAGAGAGAGAGAGATATCTTCCATCCACTGGTTCACTTCCAAAAGGGCCACAATGGCCAGGGGTGAGCCAGGCTGGATCTAGGAGCCTGGAACTCAATCTAAGTCTCTCACATGGGTACAGGAGCCTAAGCACTAGAGCCATCTTCTGCTGCTTTCCTAGGCACATTAGCAGGGAGCTGGATCAGAAGTGGAACAGCTGGGACTCAAACCAGAGTCCATATGGGATGCCAGCACTGCAGATGGTGGCTTACCCCACTACACCACAGTGCTGAGCCTTTTGTTACATTATTAACTGAAGAAAAATGGATACTCTTTGAAGATTTTTTTTTTTTTTGACAGGCAGAGTGGACAGTGAGAGAGAGAGAGACAAAGAGAAAGGTCTGCCTTTACCATTGGTTCACCCTCCAATGGCTGCTGTGGCCGGCGCACAGCACTGATCTGAAGCTGGGAGCCAGGTGCTTCTCCTGGTCTCCCATGTGGGTGCAGGGCCCAAGCACTTGGGCCATCCTCCACTGTACTCCCGGGCCACAGCAGAGAGCTGGACTGGGAGAGGGGCAACCGGGACAGAATCCAGTGACCCGACAGGGACTAGAATTCGGTGTGCCGGCGCCGCAAGGCGGAGGATTAGCCTAGTGAGCCACGGTGCCGGCCAGATCTTTTCTTTTTAAGATTAGAAAACAAAAAGAAGCCAGAAGGAACCAAGTCAAGAATGTAGGGAGGAAGCCTAATGATTTCCCATTTAAACTCTGACAAAATTGCTCTTGTTTGAGGAGAGGAGTGAGCGGGAGCGTTGTCATGGTTCAGGAGGGCTCTCTGGTCAACCCCTCCTGGGTGTGTTCCTGCTAACGCTCTGGCTAACTTTCCAAAGTACTCTCCTGACAAGCTGATACTATCATTCTTTGTCCCTCCAGAAAGTCTGCAAGCAAAATGCCTTGGCATCCCCCAAAACTGTTGCCATAACCTTCGCTCTTGAGGGTTTGCTCTGACCAAAGCACTTCTGTCTTTTGCTGACCAGTGCTTTGATTGTGCCCTGTCTTTAGGGTTGTACTGGTAAAGCCACGTTTTATCTCCTGTTCCAGTTCGTCAAGAAATCCTTCTACATCCTGATCCCACTTGTTTACAATTTCCGTTGGGATCTCTGATCTTGTCTGCAGCTCACCTGGGCACAACAGTTTCGGCACTCACCCAGCAGAGTTTGCTCCTCTTTGGTATTTTAGTCAGGATTGTGAAAGCTTGAACCAGTTGAGGTATCTGTGGTGTTGGATGTCGCTTCAGCTGTTAATTGTCAGTTCCCTTCAGTTAGGGCACAAACAGGATTAATTCTTTTCTTGAAAGTTGGTGCATATGACCTAACACTGTGGGCGTCATTTTCAGCGTCATCTCATCCCTTTTAAAATCTATTTATTTAGGGGCTGATGCTATGGCGTAGTTGGTTAAGCTGCCACCTGCAGCACCAGCATCCCATATAGGCACCAGTTCAGGTTCTGGCTGTTCCACTTCCGATCCAGCTCCCTGTTAATGCTAATGCTTGGGCCTCTGCACCCACGTGGGAGACCCAGAAGAAGCTCCTGGCTCCTGGCTATGGATAGACTCAGCTCCAGCCGTTGCAGCCATTTAGGGAGTGGACCAGCAGATGGAGGATCTCTGTCTCTCTGTCCCCTCTATAACTCTGCCTTCCAGATAAATAGGTAACTCTTTTTTAAAAATTAAAATATAAAATGTATTTATTTATTTGAGAGAGTAATATAGAGAGTGGTAGTCCTTGAAAGCTTGCAATGGCCAGAATTGGGCCTGGTCGAAGTTGGGAACTCAATCCAGGTCTCCACGTGGGTGGCAGGGACATCACTACATGAAGCATCACTGTGGCCTCCTAGGCTGCACGTTAGCAGGAAGCTGGAATCAGGAGTAGAGCTGGGACTCCAACCCAAGCACTCTGGCGTCTTAACTAGTAGGCCAAAGGCCCACCCCTCATCCCTTCTTAAAATAGTTGTTTGTAAACTGCTGGCTTCTTTGGGGCCTTGTTCCCATAAACGTTTCATCAAGCATCAGTGGCTTCACCTTCAATCTGATGCTTGTTCTTGCTTTAATTTTAGCAGAATTCATGTTGCTGTGATACAGGCTCTTTTCAGAGAGATGTCTTACCTTCTTAGTGACTCAAACTACAGTCTGTGTAGATGTAATAAATTAGAGCGTGTTTATTTTTGCACAAAAAATGATATCCATGCATAGTTTTACCTAAGATGCATTTTCCATGAACTCTTTGAGGACTCCTTTTATCCTGGGTCTAGTCTTTGCATGCGAGCCCACAGGTTGGAGTTTTGCCTCATTTTGTGTGCACTGGCATACCCATAATGCTTTCCATACAACTTACCGTTCCTTAGTTTTATTTTTTAGAGAAGAACAAAGAAAGCATACATTCTTTTTTATTTATTTATTTTTTTATTTTTTGACAGGCAGAGTAGACAGAGAGAGAGAGACAGAGAGAAAGGTCTTCCTTTTTGCCATTGGTTCACCCTCCAATGGCCTCCGCGGCCAGCGTGCTGAGGCTGGCGCACCGCGCTGATCCGATGGCAGGAGCCAGGTGCTTCTCCTGGTCTCCCATGGGGTGCAGGGCCCAAGGACTTGGGCCATCCTCACTGCACTCCCGGGCCACAGCAGAGAGCTGGCCTGGAAGAGTTGCAACCGGGACAGAATCCGGCGCCCCTATAGAACCTAGAACCCGGTGCGCCGGTGCCGCAAGGCGGAAGATTAGCCTAGTGAGCCGCGGCGCCAGCCCGAAAGCAAAAAAATCTTACAATTCTTAGATTTATTTCATTCACATTGAACTGCTCAGATCTCTTGGTTTTAGCAATTTTTCTTTATCAAAATCTGCCATCTCCCCTCCCACACACATCCCACTTAGTTTTCTGGGATCAATAGTTTACTTTGGTATCCATGTTTCATTATTATGAGATAGCGACCTAAGTTGATGATGACAAGAACATCCAGTGTGCCCAGGTTTGGGAGCAGACCTGACTGGCCAGTCAGCCCACAGGTCTCCTGGTGTCCCAAGCACAGCTTCCTGGCAGGAACCATGCCTGGTGCCCGGGACAAGGACTGCAGAGAGATGATTACTCTGCTGCGCCGAGAGCAGAGGCCACCAGCGAGCTCCGAATGTGTGTGATCTTGCACTCAGTTCAGCTGTGCTGGCTGGGCTTGCTGCCGGAGCAGCAAAGGATGAGGGAGACACAAACCTCCTCACTGACAAGCACAGGAAATGGAAGAGACCCCCGCACTTTTGGATTCCGACCCCACAGGGCCAAGTAAAAAAAATCCTGTGCTGTGAAATTGGAGAGGGATGACCGACCTGCCCTGGGAGAGCTCACGGAAGGCTTCTTGGAGAAGGTGGCTTCAGACAGGCCATGAGACCGTAGTGCAGAAGAAACTGCAAGGGAGCAAAGACTGCTGGGCATGATCCTCCCAGACCACCAAACTCACAGACAAGCCTGTTCCAGGAGATGTTGGTGTTTTCAGAGATGGAAGCTGAAGGTATCAGGGCAGCTGAGTCCATCCAGGAGGGGAGCACAGGCCTTGCCTCTCCCTTACCAAGCGAAGCCTAGCGTGTTTGTTAGAATCACAGGTAAGGAAGGAGGGCAAGGATAAGAGACCCCACCTCCCCCAGAGCGCTCCTCTGTGCCCAGAGTGAGGAAGGCAGTGAAGATAAGAGGCCGGGCCAAGCCCCGCCCAGGTCACTGGCCACACTGTCCATCAGGCAGGTGCGCACAGTGGACGTCACGCCGGGAGGACAGGCTGTTTTGCTTCAGCCTGCAGTGCACACCCTGGTGGCCGACAGAATCACCGTTCCTGGGCCATGGATATAATTAGTTGATCAGGCATCAAGAGTGGAAAGCAAATGCCGCCTGTGGGGAGAGAGAGAGGTTTGTTGTGACTGTGTCACTCCGAGTATCAGCAGGAAAGACAGGCAGCCCACGGGAGCTGCTGTCTTCCAAACAGTAGGACAGGGGCCTCCAGAGACGGAGCTGAAGTCTGCAGCTAGGGCTGGGAGCTGCAGAACATCGCTGCTATGCATCACGGCACCACAGGGCTTCAGGCGGCCCCTGCCACACGCGGGCTCCTCTTTCTGCCGCCACCCGTGATGAGGAGGACGCTTGTCATTCGGCAGCGTAATTATAGCCCAGTTATCCCTGAAGCTGCTGTGAGGAGAGGACACATGCGTCATATGTTCTGAGTCCTGACAGTAAATTCAGACTGAGTGAAGCTACCTGTGGTAGGGCTATAGGGTTTGGTGGGGACTGTGGAAAACTTGAGAGCGTGAGTCCCAGCCGGGTGGGAGGTGGGGACGCTTCTGCCCTGACCTCTGCCAAAGCCCTGGGGTCCTGCCATTTCTGAGCTGGGGCAGTGAGACCACATGGGAGTGGGGGGCATTGGGTAGAGATGCAGCTCCCTCTCTTTCCCCTTCCTTCATGCTTGGGATGCAGACACAGCCCCTCCCTCACGAGCTGGGCTCCCCTCTTTCTTCTTCAGTTGGTTATGTCTTGTGTGAAGGGGGCTACCTCTACTCAATCCCAGTTGAGTGTTGCCATACAAGAAAGACCAAGTGTTTCTAAAACTTAGCATTCTCTTTAGAAAAGGCTAGAGATCTGTATTTTAATGTGAAATCTCCAAATTCTAATTTTTAAAAAGATTTTATTTATTTATTTGAAAGGCAGAGTTACAGAGAGAGAGAGAGAGAGATCTCCCATCTACTGGTTCACTCCCAAATGGCTCCAATGGCCAAGGCTGGGCCAGGCCAAAGCCAGGAACCAGGGACTCCATCTGGGTCTCCCATGTAGGTGTAGGGGCTCAAGGACTTGGGTCATCCTCCACTGCCTTCCCAGGCACGCTAGCAGGAAGCTGAATCAGAAGCAGAGCAGCTGGGATTAGAAACAGTGATCACATGGGACGCCAGCATTGCAGGTGGCAGCTTAATCTCACTGCACCAGAATTCCAGCCCCTGACATATCCAGATTCTAAATCTTGGCAACCAATTCCAATTTTTCCACAATGTTATGTGAGCCCAATAAATTGTATCTGCAAGCTAAATATGGCCTGTAGGCTACAGGTCTGCGGGCACGGGTACAGGAGGGCCAACCGGTGCAGAGTGTGCATCGCTGGGCTGGAGGAGACCACAGCTGCATCACTGGCAGCCTTGCCAACAGGAAGGATTCTACCAGCCCACCCTCGCCAGCCTCCGTCTTTCCCATGTAAGAAGAGAGAATGATTCCATGTTACAGTCTGCCCGTAGCCATTACTGGCTTGGGACTCTTTTTTGTTTTTTTATTTGACAGAGTTATAGACAGTGAGAAAAAGACAGAGAGAAAGATCTTCCTTCCATTGGTTCACTCCCCAAATGTATGCTATGGCTGGCACTGCGCCGATCTGAAGCCAGGAGCCAGGTACTTTCCCCTGGTCTCCCATGCGGGTACAGGGCCCAAGCACCTGTGCCATCTTCCACTGCACTCCCGGGCCACAGCAGAGAGCGGGACTGGAAGAGGAGCAACCGGGACTAGAACCCGGTGCCCATATGGGATGCCGGCGCCGCAGGCGGAGGATTAGCCAAGTGAGCCACGGCGCTTGCCCATGGCTTGGGACTCTTATAGATGACTCACCATAGGAAGACCACAACTTCTTGTTTCTCGAGTACACAAAGGGCTTAAACTTCCTGGCTGGTGACTGTGTGATGTGCAGGTGGGAGCCACGGTGCCTTGGCATCGGAGGGTGATTTGCACGCTCTTGGCAGCTCGAGCTGATCCCTGAGAAGAGCTCCCCCCTCCTTGCGCAGCCATCAAACTCCCCGTCAGCCTGTGCCGAGGGAGCTGTCACAGCCTCATTACTGCTAATTCATCTTCACTTAGTGCATCAAAAGCCTGATTTATAAAACTGGGTGGGCGCACAGGAAGTTTGATTAGCAACATTATGTTGTTTGCCACGACGGGCTCAGGAAACTTAGCTCCTCTGTGTCCCAGGAGCCCCAAGGAAGAAAGTCTCTGGATCTGAAGTCAGTGTGGTGGCTCCAGCCTGGAGGGGCGCCTTCTCTTCTCTGGCTCCCTCTCTCCCAGATCTGGAGCTACGTGGGCTGATCTCTCTGAGCAAGGTCTCTGGTCCCAGGCCATTGTCTCTGCTGCCCACAATTCCCTTGCATCTTTGTGTCCTGGGCTGTGGATTATTTGCCACTGCTGTCGCCCCCACTATCACCCACATCAGGCTGCTGGGCAGCAAATCCAGAGGTTCAGCCCTGTCTCCAGGCTCCTAAGCAGGAACAGCACAGAGAACCTCTCAAGGAAATTATGTCTGGAAACAGCATTCCCCAGGGCAACCTGGCAGGCGGCACGGCCCTGAGCCACACCCTGGATGTCTGGGGACATCACCATGAGTGCTCAGAGGACACAGAGAGGAGAGTGGCACCCCCAAGGGCCAGCTGTTGCCCCGTCTGCTGAGGACAGCTCTAGGAGAGGCGGGCGTGCGCAGAGGCTGGGTGGGGTGTGGTTGGATGCAGGGGTGACGCTCCTGGAGGCTGTAGATTTCTGCTCTAGCTGACCTGAGTTCTTTGAAGATGCAGATGATGGTGGTAGTGCAGGAGCCTGGGAGGGTGGGCTTGCTTACTTACTGCGCCCTGTCCCTGAGCCAGCCAGAGTTGCAAAGGGTAAGGCACAGCACCAGCCCAGAGGCCTTCGTAGCAGTCCTGCTCACGGACACCACTGGCTCTGTGAACTTGGGTGAGGGGTTTCACACTTTTCTGGTCCGTCTTTTAATCTGTAAAAGGAAGATATTAGATTAGGACATCTCTAAGGTTTCTTCCAGCAGTAAACTTCAACATTGTAGATTTTTCCCTGGCACCAAGCCACCAAGAGAATTGGAACAACCGAGTGCCTCTTCTTGTCCTGACACTGTGCCAAAGGTTAGGTGAATCCCATTGAATCTTCACAGTAACCCCCAAAGGAGATCAGCCTCCGCCTGCCTCCCAGCCATCTAACATGGCATTAGCACCCACCACCTCCTCCAGCACCACCGCCATCCATCAGGCACTTACTCCACTGCTAGCCTGCCTTGTAGATGCTGTGCATACACACGGGATCACAGACACATCAGAGGAACAGGAGAGACACAGAGCAAAGAGCCCAGGCATGCAGGCAGCTAATGCTGCCAGTCACAGCTGCTCCTGGGTGGGAACAGAGGGGTCGGTGACCCTAGAGGCCAGAGGAAGGGCTGTGCTTTCTAGTGTGACTGTGGCCTCTGCAAGACACTGTGAAATGCATCATTTTACACTCTGAAATTAGCTGTGAAAGCTTCCATAATTACTGTTACTGACCATCAGCTATTGAAGCGGCTGCCGGGTGCCCTGCGCTCCTCCCAGCTCTCTTGTCAGGGCAGCTGGATGCTGCAGCCTCTCACAGCAATGTTTTCTGGAAAACATCCAGGCTCTGAGGAAACTTTGTGGCCTGGAGCTTGCTGTGAGGGATTCCTACAGGGGCCTTGTGGGCACTCAGCTGAGACCTGCCAGCCCTATAGGGAGCTTGAGGCTTGGGCACACATGTGAAGCCACCACATTTCCAGGAAGTGGAGGCACCTGTCCCTGTAGGTGCACCTTGGATCTGGAGCCCCAGGACTACTCCCTCCCACCCTCGATCCAGATTCAGCTCCCGGGGAACTGCAGAGACTGGGTCTGGAGGCAGGTGGACCCCGCCCCTGGGGTGAAGCTGGGCGAGCTGCCCCCTCCCTGTACCTGCTCGGTCTGCAACAGGGGAATGAGCTCCGAGCTCCCAGAGCTCCACATGTGCCTGGCAGGTGCAAGATACCGCAGCTGTTACGGTCGTCGTTAAAGTGGGCGTTCCCATCCGTCCTGTCCCCACCTACGGAGCCATCATCCTCTGTGAAAGGAAAGGCAGGACCCATTGGGCCAAGACCAGCAGTCTTTGTGGGGCGAGGAAGGGATGAGGGTCCCAGGCCACAGAGATTGTGGCCAGAGGGCCTCTTCTCAATGCTCTGGGTGTCCCCGAGGCGCCACCTGGCCTGGAAGGGGTCTGTGGAGTAAACAGAAACAGAGAGGGACGGCCAGGCCACACTGGCAGAAAAGGAGCCAGCTTTGAAAATGAGTAGGATCAGAAAGAGAACGTGAAACCTGGCTTGCACCTGTATTTTCTTTCTTTTTTTTTTTTAAGATTTATTTTTATTTATTTGAAAGAGTTACAGAGAGAGGTAGAAACAGAGAGAGAGGTCTTCCATCCGCTGGTTCACTGCCCAGATGGCCGCAACAGCTGGAGCTGCGCCAATCCAAAGCCAGAAGCCAGAAGCTTCTGCCAGTCTCCCATGTTCATTCAGGGGCCCACAAGCACTCGGGCCATCTTCTACTGCTTTCCCAGGCCACAGCAGAGAGCTGGACTGGAAGAGGAGCAGCTGGGACTCGAACCGGCGCCCATATGGGATGCCAGTGCTTCAGACCAGGGCTTTAACCCACTGCACCACAGCGCCGGCTCCACACCTGTATTCTCTTAAGGAGGTTAAAGAATGGGTTAATTTTTGTCAATGTTTTGCTGTAGAACATTTTTTAAAAAAAAAGTAGAAAGGATAAGATCAGGTACCTCAGTTTATCTACCACCCGGCTTCCACCACAGTCAGCTTATGGCCAGCTTTGTATCTATACCCCCCATCTCCATATTATTTTCTTTATTTTTAAAAGATTTAATTATTTGAAAGTAGTAGTTACAGAGAGAAAGGGAGAGACAGAGATTGAGAGTGATCTTCCATCTGCTGGTTCACTCCCTAGATGGCTGTAATAGCCAGGGACGGGCCAGGTTGAAGCCAGGAGCCAGGAGCCAGGAGCTTCTTCTCGGTCTCCCACGTGGGTGCAGGGCCCAAGGATTTGGGCCATCTTCTACTGCTTTTGCAGACACATTAGCAGGGAGCTGGATCAGAGGTGGAGCAGCTGGGACTCAAACTGGCACACATATGGGATGCTGGCATAGCAGGCAGTGGCTTTACCTGCTGCTCCACAGCGTGGGCCCTCTTACTATTTTTAAATAAAGCCAAGACAGCATATAATGTTCTCTGTAAGTATTTCAATGCATATCTCTAAAAGATAAGGACTCTAAAAATAATCGGCAGAATATTGTTGCCATGCTAAAACTTGTTATCAGTCATTCCTGATATCATCAAAGGTCTGTTTCAATTCTCGATCGTCTCATAAGCATCAAGGGTTTTGAATGGTTGGTGTCTTTGAGTCAGGCTCCAAACAAGGCGTGCATGTTCAAGTGTCTTTATGCCAGAGGCTCCCCCTCCGTCTCCTTTCAGTTCTTTGCAATTTATTTTTGGACGAGAGCTAAAGCGTTTGTCCACACCCTGGATTTTTCAGATTGCATTCCTGCAGGGAGTTTCACCTTCGGTTGTCTCTGAGGTTCTGATGCTAAGCAGGTGTCAGCCTGGCCCCAGTGGCCCACCTTCTCCTTTGTAGCAAGGGCTCCTGTCTCCGTCCCCTGGAAGGAAAGGTCCCCGACACCAACGTGCTGCAGGCCAGAGCCAGAGGACTTGGGGAGAGGGCTTCCCCAGGGCTCCCGGCCTCATGAGTGTGGACCACACTGCCCTGGTTGAACCTGGACCCTGTCCCTGGGTTTATGAACGGGGACATTTTTTCATAACGCAGATCAATTTTCTGCCAAATAGCTGGGATTGTTTTTCCTCCTTCTAGAGCAGCGAGGTTCAGGATTTGTCTCCCTCTTGACTTTCAAGAGTGTGTTTTCTCAATGCTTTCCTGAAATTAAAGGAAAGGTCAAGGCAGCCGGTCTGAGGCCCAGCCCTGCTCCGCTCCGGCCTGCTGCCGGGGACAGGTGGGCAGCTAAGTGCATTGCTGTCTCCCTGGGCCCCCATGGCCTGCCCAGCCCCAGCCACCCAGGGCATACCATGCTCCACTTCCCAATTCTTTGTTGGTTGTGGGGGGTACTGAGGAAGGACAGAAGTGGGGCCAAAAAGAACAGAGACAGAGCGCCAGCCGGTGGACCTGGCTCTGGGTTTAGATCTGAGCAATTTCCAGAGGCTTCATTGTGCCCACTGTGTTCCCTTCCTCGGGGGGCGGCCCCTGGTGCCCCCTTGCCTGCTTCCCACCCGCTCTCTGCTGCGCACGTGCCCCAGTGGTCTGCCCCTTCCCTCGCACTGTGCAGGGCTGGCACAGCCCCAGCACTACCCTGCTCCATATTCCCAGAGCCGTGCCCCCCTCCCCCCACGCACTGAGTCACTTCAGCTAACAGTTAATTAATTTGTGACACTTTGACAGTTGGTGAGGAGACATTTTCACGGAGCCATCGCAGTACGTGCACGGGGACGGGGCTGCCAGGCAGACACCCCTTCCCGCGCTGACTCCACCTGCAGCCCACCTCAGGCCCCCGAGCCCTGGATGGGCGGCTCAGGGCGCTCCATGCTTGCAGGGACACCTGGGCAGGCCCGGGCTCCCTGGCCACCTGGGGCAGAGGCAGAAGAACAGGAAGGTGGTCTGGGATGTGAGCCGTGGAGGCGGGGAGCCCCCATCCCACCCAGCTTGGGCCTCCCCTGCCCATATAGACTCTCAGCCAGGTCTGCTTTGCCACAGCTGGGCAAGGAGCTGTGTGTGCCCCAGCCTCTCCCTGGGGACCTGCACCAGGGGTTCATGTGCTGTAGGTGAACCTAGCTTCTCCGGGTGTGGTTGGTACCGATGTGAGAAGACTACGGTTTCCGGCTGGCCTTGGCCTGCAGACATTCCATTCCTGCAGCAGGTGCTAACTTACGTGTACTGGAACCCTGGTCCCCAGCCTCCCAGCAGCTCTGCACTGCTCTCCCCACAGAAGGCCTGTTACCTGTGCCCCATGCACCCTCACACGCATCATCATCCTCTTTGCCTCTGGGCCACAGAGATGTCCACTGTGACTGCCATAGATGGACCCCAGCCAGCTGGACATCCCGCCCCAGCTGCCAGAAGGAGATGGCAGAGGAGGCCACTGGGGAATAGGGAATGCCTGCAGGGTAGAAAGAAACCCAGGGACTAGCTCCCTCATACCTGAGTGAGCCCTGGCTCCAGCCACTGCCAGGCACCACGCTGGAAGGTGAGAGAACACGGCGGACAGATGGGCAAGCTCCTGATGAGGGGCGAGCTCACAGTTTGGCAAGAAGCAGACACTAACAAATCAAAAGACGAATAATGACACCTGTGATGAGTGTCACCAAGGAGTGCAGCACCTGGACAGCTTCCCTGGAGAAGTGACCGGGCGGATGGCCCTGCGGGGTAAGGAGGACGAGCAGGAAGCCAGCCAGCAGCAGGGGCAAGACCTGGGCACTGGAGCCTGAGGGAGAGCAGGTGCTTCCTGGGGCTGGTGGGGTTGGGATTTGGGGCCGGAAGTAGGGTGAATGTCCCACGACAGCTCTGATTTTGGCAGGAAGGGAGGAACAAGGCAGGGACTGCAGGGCAGACGGGGAGAGAGGCCCTGAGCAGAGGGCCCAGCTGCCGGCCTCAGACTGAGCACTGTGAGCCGCAGCTGGGCAGAGCTGGAGCAGGAGGGTGAGAGGCGTGCAGGAAAGCTTGGTGGTGTTCCCCATGGGTGACGCGCGTGTGCTGCGTGCCCTGTTGCCTCCTCACAGGTCTGAGCCTGGCCAGGGGCCTAGCCATGAGGGGCACTAGCAGGGGTGTCAGTGCATGGCCTCTGTCGCCACTCCTGTCCCTCGACCCCAAAGGGCAGGCCAGGCCTGTGGAGGCAGACCCAGGTCTCTTAAGTAGCCCAGACTCCGTCCCCATCACAGAGGGCACGTGGTGTTTCTCCGGGGCAGGGGCAGGGACCAGTCTTGAGGATTGATAGCACCCCTCCCCCGACCCCAAACACACAAAACATACAGGCTTGCTCTTCTTAACCCAGTGTCTTCTCCACCCACTCCCTGCCTCCTCCTACCCAGCCCAAGCCTCTCTGAGGCTGTCCCAGGCGGAGGGGCTATTCCTAACAGGAAGGAATGGGAGCCGCCTCCCCCCACCCCCCTCCCTGCCCACCTGGCCTCTTGGGAATCGCCAGAGATTCTGGGAGGCCCAGCCCTGAGTCACCCGCTGCCTTGGGCCTCTGGGCCTGCAGGATTGGGAGGGGTGTGGCTGGGCCCCCTGTTCTCAGCCAGCTTCACTCCCTCCTACAAGCTGCTTTTGACATGCAAATGCAAACTGCGCCCCCCCCCCCCCCGACTTTTTCATTGAAATGCTTCAAGTCTCTGAAAAGAGGAAAAAATGATGTGTTTAAGACAGCAGTGTCTCACCCGCCAAGGAGCCTGATAAGGGATTGTTAGATTTTAATTAGACAATTAGATTCCTTCAAGTGCCAAACTTTCAGGGAGGCAGTTCCTGACTGAAGCTGACACGAGGCACGGGGTTTGCTGGGGTTTGCTCAGCCTCATCCCCCACTCCCTGGAGCCAGACAGAGCAGAGGAGCCTGGGATGGACAGAGCCTGAGAGATGGAGCCAGGGGAGGGAAGTGAGAGAGGAATAGAGAGGGAGGGAGGCAGGTGGTGGTGATGGGGGGGGGAGACAGAGAGTGCCAGAGTCAGAGATACAGAGAAAGAGACAAAGACATAGGGAGACAAACAAGGAGAACAAGAGAGACAGAGGCAGAGAGGGGTATAGAGACAGAGAGAGATACAGAAACAGAGATAGCTGCAGAGAGACAGGGAGGGGGTATACAGAGAGGGGGGGGGAGGGAGAGAGAGAGAGGTCCCCTCCCTTCCTGCCTGGACCAGCCAGCTTTCCCCAGGGTCCCAGTTGTCCTAACAGACTGACCCCACTGCACCAGCCTCGGGGCTGGGGTGACCACACCCTCCACACTCTGCTGTTTGTTCTCCTGGCAGACTGGGAGAAGCCGTGTCTGGCCACAGGCTAGGGAGCCCTGCAGGCCCTGGTGTGTGAGTGGGAGAGCAACCCCTCCTCCCCAGAAGGCCTGCCCTGCACTGCCCGCAGGGGAGGGTCCATGCAGAATGCAGTTCAGCCCCAACCCCCACAGCACTACACAGCTGGAGAAATCAAGGCCAACACCCTAGATAATGAGGTATCTGAGGTGCAGGGTGCCCGGGGCTGTTGGAGTGGGAGTTGCCCACTGCCAGCCCCACGCTGGACTCCTCCCAAGACAGCTATGGGAGCTCAGCCCCCGTTAGCGCAGGCTGGACTTGAGCTGGCCGGGAGGGTTCTGAGCGCCTGAGTGCAGGGTTCTACAAGATCTGGCCATGGCTCTGGGAGAGCAGTGGGTGCTGGTGACAGGTGAGGGGCAGATCTCGGGCTCCTTGATGCCCCAACCATCCTTCCTCTTGCTCCTGGCCCCCACCAAGGGCGGCTGGCCCAGACGAGCCTAGGAGACCCCAGACAGAGCCCTGTGAACCTTGTCTGCAAGCTGCCATGAGAAGGGGGAGGAGGAGGGAGGCTACCCTGGGGTGGAGGTGGCGGTCCCTTGAGCAGGGATGGGAACCAGCAGAGTTAGCTCATCCACCCCTCCCTCCCAGACAGGATCAAGTGGCAGTAGCTGGGAGTGCTGAGCCATGGCCGTGACCCTGCATGGATCTGGTGCTCACTAAATGGTTATTTGCTCGGGGACTGTGATTTGGAGCTTCTCTAAGCTTTTATGCATGAGGCATGAGCCACCTGGGAGGAAGAGGGAGGTGGCATTTGGAGGGTGGTGAGCCTGCTTTCATAACCCTAGATCAAAATGCTGTTTCTGACAACAGATTTTTAAATATGTGTGTGTGTGTGTGTGTGCTCTTATTTATCTGAAATAGCGTGTGACTGTAAGAATAATCCACCTCGGGTCCTGCATTTATCAGTCTCCTTTTTGAAAAAGAGTAAAACTGTTCTGTGTACTTAAAAAAAAAAGCTAAAGCCAAGATTTGAATTGTTCCACCTGAAAGCAATGATGACTGTTTGAGAAGACCAATATGCTTGCCCAGATTTGCACATCCACCCTGTATACGTGTGTCAGAATACTACTGGGGAGTCTGTGAATATGTACCTTTTTCATGTGTCAATTTAAAGCAATATATTTTTAAAAGCATTTTAAAATCCTATTACCGTTGTAAGAGTCCTAAAACCCCAGCAGGCCTATCCAAGTGACTTGAGTAAAATTATCCGCCGTTGATTTGTCCCTGCAAATCCAGATCGCTGGGTGCTGGGTGGCTTGGCCTCTCCCCTACACAAACCCCAGGCTGACATTGACCTCAGCTGGTTTCTCTGTAGTTGGGGTCAGGCTATAGCACCGGGAGCAGCCCTGAGCTGTGGCATAGGCACCTTCCCTCTGCCCCACCCACAGACAGAAGCTCTGGCCAAGTGGGGACCTGTGGGGCAGGGCAAGGGCAGGGATGCGTAAAGTCCTCCAGCCTGACTCTCCCCTTGTGCCTCCTTGGGGGGCTCCCCTTCGAGCCCAGCCACGCTTCCAGCTGCAAGCAGAAGGGATGGGCTGGAGCTGGAGCAGGTGGCGCCCGGGATCGGCGGGTTTGCTCAGGGCTCCTGCGAAAATGCCAGCAGAGAAATGCCAGGGAGGGAGGCGTTGAATTCCAAATCCATTCAAGGTGCATATCGGCTCCTTCCCCCGCCCACATTTCCGTGTCTGAAAGCAGAAGGCATTTGATAACGGATAGCTGAGAGCTGAATCGGAGAGTGGCGGCATTCTTCTTTCTTTCTGAGTGCTACATAAACTTGTGGTGCAGGGTACCTTCGCCTTCCCCCTAGAGCCTTGAAATAGGATTAGCATCACGCTTCTGGGCTGCTGCAGGGTCTTCCAGGCCAGCTGCTGTCCTGTCCTGCTGGTCACTTAAATTTATCCTTTGTCCAAGGCCCAGGGCCAGACTTTGCCCTTTCTTTACTTTTCTTCCTCCCGAGGGGTTGGTTGCTGCCTTTGGGAGCCCATTCCCTTCCATGCAGCACCCCCACACTGCCCTCCGTGGGCCAGAGGAGACCCTACGCATGGCAGGAAGTGCCCACGAGGGCCCCTGACCTCGGCGGCCCGCGCACACTTGCACAGTGCTGCTCATTTCATCTCTGAGCCTCACACTTGTTGCCTGATGGCCGATTTTCATTTCCTTCTTTTGCTCGATTGATTTTATAAAAAATTAGCTTTTTTAAAAGTGTATTCCAAAGGCAGAGAGAAAGGACAGGGAGAGAGAGAGAGAAATCTTCCATTTGCTGGTTCACTCTGCAAATGTTTGCAAGAGCCAAGGCTGGGCCAGGCCAAAGTGAAGTGCCCAGAACCTAATCCAGTCTTCCATCTGGGTAGCAGGGACCCAAGCGTTGGAAGCATCTGCTGCTTCCCCCCAGGGTGCGTGTTGTCAGGAAGCTAGGCCGGAGGCCGAGTAGCTGGGACTTGAACCGGGCACTCTGCCATGGGACATGGTATCGCAGGCCACCATGCCAAACGGCACGGAGGCCTCCCCGTGCCAGCAGCGTGTGCAGCACCTTCTTTAACCCCATCACAGGGATAACTGTCCCTAATTTATGGGTGGGAAAACTGAGGCTGTGGACATCTAAATAACCCCGCCGAGGCTCCAAAGCTAGTAGAGGCAGAGTTGAGACTTGAACCCGGGATTTCTGGTCTTTAGCCCCTGTGCCTTGCTGGCACCTCTTCTGCTGGGAGGTGGGTGGGCCGATGTTCGGATTCTTGCAGTTCAATATGGCGTGATGGGAGGTGGTCAGGCAGCCCCTGCTGTGAGAGGCAGCAGCCCCCCAGGCGACAGGAACAAGCCCCCCACCCCCCACCCCCCCGCACCAAGATGCTAATAGAGTTTATAGAAATTTAAACATTTCCATATTTTTCCCATTTTTCTACAATTTTTAAAAATGTTTGTTTGTTTAAGAGGCCGAGTTACAGACACAGAGAGGGAGAGACAGAAAGGTCTTCCATCCACTGGTTCACTTCCCACATGGCCGCAACGGCTGAAACTGAGCCGATCTGAACCCAGGAGCCAGGAGTTCCTTGGGGTCTCCCACGCGGGTGCAGGGGCCCAAGCACTTGGGCCATCTTCAACTGCTTTCCCAGGCCATAGCAGAGAGCTGGATCAGAAGAGGAGCAGCTAGGACACGAACTGGCGCCCATATGGGATGCTGGTGCCGCAGGCAGAGGCTTAGCCTACTACGCCACAGCACCGGCCACATCATAATTTAAATACACTATTTTTGGATCTGCAAAAGCAATGGCAACCATCAAGAATCAATACTTAAATAGGACACTCAATGCTCGTGGCCTTTCCCAGCAGCCTTAGATGTAGGAACTCACACTTCCCTGCAGAGTGGCCAGCACTCAGGGGAATGAACCACTGGTACCCAACCGCCCGGTGACCTGTAGTTCTCAGATTTTCCCTCTGAATTTTGCTCATCATTTTAAGTCTCAGTTTGCGTTCTCCCTCCTCCAGGCAGTCCTCCCTGATCACCCCAGCAACGCACACATGCATATCCTCTCTTAGAGGGCTGAACATTGGCTGTGGGGGACACTGTGGGGCACCCCTGGGTGTCCCATAGCACTCAAGCCACTCACTCTCCCCCTCCCAGGAGCACTGCAATACACAGCTCTTGGCGATTGCCACTGCTGAAGAGACACCTCTCTTGAGGTCGCCGTGTTCCCTGGCTCAGCCGCAGGCCCTCAGGTCTGTGCGAGGGGATAGGAGCGGAGTAAAGCTCTGATTCTGTTGCTCTGATGCAGCCCTTTGATGTGACGGCAGAGCGGGCACCAGCCCCGTCTGGTCTGTCTTGCCCCAGGTGCAGGCCCTGGTCCAGGAGTATTCCCCAGCTCCCTGCATGCCCGTTTCGTCCCGGGCGTCTGCTTCCGGGGCCTGTGCCCCTCTGCTCGGCTCCATTAAGAAAATAGCACAGACTGCGTGGCTTAAACATCAGACATTCATCTCTCACAGTTCTGGAGCCTGGACGTCCAGGACCGAGATCAGCAGAGCCGATTTCTCTGGAGGCCTCCCTCCTCGGTCTGCAGACGGCTGCCTTCTCGCTGTGTCCTCACATGGCCTCTGGTCTTTCCCCTGCACATTCCCTGGGTGTTTGTGCATGTGTGTGTGCGTGTGCATGCCCCAGTTCTTTTTATGAGGATGCAGGTCAGATTGGATTAGGGCCTGCCCAGCGGTCTCGTTTGAGCTTCCATCTACCTGTTTAAAGGCCTGTCCTCAGGTACAGTCATGCCTCAAGGTACTGGGGGTTAGGACTTTGGCATACGAGATTTGTGATTTGCAGAGAGCAGAACGCATTCAGCTTATATATGGGACCAGCGTGGGACACCATGTGCTTTCTTGCTACTCACCCGTCCTAGGTTAGCAGGTGCATTTCAGGTCGGGAGGAGTTTTCTTCTCTGTGAAACTGACAGAGCTTTTGATTCAGTGCAGCAAACATCTGTCTGAGAACCACAGAGCCTGGAGTCAGTTCCCCCAAAAAAAGATGAGGCTTGAGCATCACGAGCAACCCTTGTGAAAGCAGCAGGCACACACATGGGATGTATTCAGGACCGAGCCACGAGAAGTGCTGCAGGGCCTGAGGAGGGTGGGTGATGGTCCTGACAGGAGACATCTGAGCAAGCCCTGCCCTGGAGGGTGTCGGGGACTGGGTGAGCAGAGGAAGGCGAGCTTTCCAGGCTTCTCCCCTGTTTGTAAAGTGGGCACAGCAGTGACAAGCCTTGGAGAGTAAGTGAGGTGGTGTATCCACATGAGCTTGGCGGGGTGTCAGACCCTTTATGTCAGCACAGGTGGCCTCTGCAGGGTACTGTGGGACCAGAAATCTGATTTGAGAGTGGGGTTGGCTGGAGAATGGGTAGGGACTGGGGAGACAGGGAGCGGAGAGTCCTGGCAGGGCCCTTAGCCCGACCAGGGAGAGAGGGATGAAGGAAGAGAGGAATGATCAGGATGTGGTCCCACGTCTCCACAGGGCATTGACCTGTGCTTTCCTCCTAACAAGTTCAGTAGAGGCCGATTGAGTAAAATAAATGTCAGAGGCAGCCCGGGCTCTGGAATCAATACATACATATGGGCCTCCTGCTGTGTGCGCCCAGTGGGAAGAGGGACGCGTTGGCTCTGTGGAACGTGGCGTCGATAGGACACAGAGCTGCGCGAGCTGACAACAGCGGGGCTTGCCGCACGCCGGCGTTCCACGACTTGGCTCCTGCAATTAGGCGTTTGCTTTCCCCTGAGACTCCGGAGTGAAGGTGCCGGGTAGGATGTCAGCCCTGCTCCTCTGCTGGGTGTGTCAGGCAGAGATGAGGGGGCAGGGGCAGGCAAAACCCCTGGCCCTGCTCCCTGATTTGCATATGGAAATGTGTTTGTCCAGAGTGGTGGAAGTTGCTGGCTTTTGAGTCCCTTTGAAGGGCAGAGTTCCTGGCATCAGAGTGCTTTGTGCAAGAGGCCTTGTATTGCTGATGGGTTGGATTCCACTGTGTGGAACAGGACCGCTTGTTAGCAGGAGAGCCGGCCCTCTGAGTGTTGCTGTGCGCGTTTCAGCCTCCACCAAGCAAGCTCACGGATGCCAGGTTCCTCCCAGGTCTCCTCCTGGGCCCCTCCGCCCCTTTCTCTTTGAGCGTTGCCACCACCAGCCTCCTGGAGCCCAAGGCAGAAATCTGACTTCTTCCCCGTGCCTTTCCTCCTCCACCACAGCCACCCAAGGACCAAGTTCCGTGACCCTGACTCCCAGGCAGTCTCCAGGGTCTGAACACAGCTCTCCATCTTCATCCCCACTGCCTGCATTCTGGCGACTGTTGTCTCTGACCTCAGCTGCAGCCATAGCTTCACTCAGTCTCCTCCATGGCACGGCAGCCAGGGACCTGTCTAGGATGTCCATCCAGTGGTCAGTCCTCCATGCCCAACCTTTCAGAGGCTCCCAAGCTAGCAAAGCCCAGGCTGGCCCGTGGATGTCCCTTCAGATTCACTTTCCCAGCCTCACGGCCGTGCCTATGTTTTCAGTGTGGCGTGGTTACTCGCTGTGTGGGACCGTGTTGTGTTCCTGCGGTTGCTCTGTGAGCTCCTCCTCCTCCATTTCAGGTGACACCTCCTGGAGGACTTCACCCGCCGGCGGGAGGTGCTGGTTCCTCAGGCTTCTCACTGCATTTGTTACTTGCATCTTTTAAAAAGATTTTATTTATTTATTTGAGAGGTGGAGTTACAGAGAGGCAGAGAGAGAGAGAGAGGTCTTCCATCCTCTGGTTCACTCCCCAGATGGTCCCAATGGCCGGAGCTGAGCCAATCCAGAGCCAGGAGACTCAAGCCTCTTCAGGTCTCCCACACGGGTGCAGGGCCCAAGCACCTGGGCCATCCTCCACTGCTCTCCCAGGCCACATGGGAGAGGGGAAGAGGAGCAGTCAGGACAGGAACTGGCGCCCATATGGGACTCCGCAGGCGGAGGCTTAGCCCACCACGCCACAACGCCAGCCCTGCTTGTGTTTCTGCTGCTGCCTCCCAGCAGGTGCACTGCTTCCACTCTGGGCCCCTCCTATCCATTCTCCGCACTGCAGCCAGAATCGACTCTCTCAAAGGCAAAGCCCATCATGGGCGTCACTACCACCCTTAATAGCAAGTCAAACTCCTGGCACGACCTTGCCTGTTACACCCTCCCAGGACCTACTCCTGCCAAGCCCCTCTACGTTTCAGCAGTCCCGAATCTCTTTCAAGCCCTCTACCAAGACACCTGCCCTCTAACTCTGCCTTGCATTTGCTGCTTCCTGAGTCTAGACCCTTCCCCCTGGCTCCCAGCTCTGTACCTGGCTGATTCCTACACATCCCTCAGGGGTCTGTTGAAGTCACTTCCTCCAGAAAGCCTTCCTTGAATACCTAAACTAGGCCGCGCATCTCCCCACCCACTCTCTTTCCAATTCCCTGCCACTGCCAGATTTCACTGTTTGATTAATTGGCTACTGCTCTTCTAGAATGTATATTTATAAAGTTCCTGCCTGTGTGTCTAGAACTATCATAGCAGATACGTACAGAATCGAGAGTGAGTGAATGAACGTCTCCTCCTGTTTGGCCACCAGAAGCTCCAAGTCCTAGCTAACTTAGAGTGTGTAGTGCGTGGGTCCTGCTTAGCGTGGCCAACAAATGACGGAGTGGTCAGCTCTCCTCAAGCTCGCCTATTTTGTTGTTCGTTAAAAATGCGTTATTTGTTAGAAGAAGGAGAGCTGGCCCTACAACTGGTGGTTGTAAAGCTTGGAATCCTGAGGTTGGAGAGTTTTCGCTGCTGCCTGCCCAGGGCTGGGTCCCACGCCAGGGCCCTCCTTGGGAGGCAGCGTGCGTTGGAGGCGCCCATGCTCATGCCTGTGTCCGCTTCTCCTGGCCAGAGCCTGGCCATCCAGTGGCCCCGCCGCCCCGATGGATCCCCTCAATCTGTCCTGGTACGATGAGGATCTGGAGAGGCAGAACTGGAGCCGGCCCTTGAACGGGTCAGAAGGAAGAGGGGACAGGCCCCACTACAACTACTACGCCATGCTGCTCACGCTGCTCATCTTCGTCATCGTCTTCGGCAACGTGCTCGTGTGCATGGCCGTGTCCCGCGAGAAGGCGCTGCAGACCACCACCAACTACCTGATCGTCAGCCTTGCCGTGGCCGACCTCCTCGTCGCCACGCTCGTCATGCCCTGGGTTGTCTACCTGGAGGTAGGTCTGGGCCCCACCTCCTGCTCCAGGACAGCCTGGACCCCCGCTGAGGGGCCTGGTGCTTCCCCAGGTCCTCTCCCTGCCCCCTCTCTGGGCTCCATTTTTCTCTTTATGTGATACACTGTCTCCTTAAACACCCTAGCTACCATTTCTAGAGTGCTAGGTGTTAAGTCCTTCATAGACAGCATTTTCCTGTGCAGTCCCTGGAGCAGCTCCGAGCAGCTGATGAGCCAGGTAGCCAGAGGCGTTAGGTGCCCTCTCCTGCATCACACAGCGGCCAGGGCCAGCTGGGTCTGTGTGGCCCTGGAGCTGGGCTCTAGGTCCCACTGGAAATGGGAATAGCTGGTGAGGATCACCAAGGGGAGGGCACGTTTGTGTCCCGAGGCCTGAAACCTTCACTCCTTTCCCCCCTGCTCAACACAGGGGCTGCCACTCTGTGCTCCCCTAAGCCCCTTCCCCCCCTCCAGCCTATTCCAGAGCCACAGGGCAAAGGCTGCTGTGCTTTGGGCTATAGCCCTCTCTGCTCGGCTCCTCCGTGCACTGGGAATCGGGGCGCAGACAGGCCCTGCCTGGCTAGGCACCATGCCAGGAACGTCGGCATATGGGCCCCACCAAGTGTTCGTCCCGGGACTCAGTGCCACTGCCCTCACTTTTCAGAGCAGGACACAGAGCCGCCTTCCTCCCCGAGGATGTGGTGCCCAAGGGGCAAGCCTCACATCCGGCTCTGCTGCACACGTGCTGCTGGGTTCCCACATCTGTGGATTCAGAGTAAGCAGCCCGTTCCTGCGGGAGTTTTCAGCACAGTAAATGCCCCTGTCCACTGCATTCCTGCAGAGTGCACGTGTTCTTCTGTTCTTGGGGGCAGCTGCTTCCGGGACCACAGACGCCCCCAGGTAAGGCTCGAGGCGGGCTGTTGTGGGGAAGCCCTCTGAAGGCAGGGCTGTGTCTGGATTGTGCACAGCTGTACCCGAGCGTGGCACATGGAAGTGTTTGCAGGCAAGGACGGTGCGCGGAGGGAGGCAGATACCCAGACCTGAGCATGAAAGCAATCCTAAGGGCGATTTTCGGGGCAGGTAGGCCTGGGCCCTGCTCAGGGGCCCCCAAAAGGGATACCAGGGAAGCCCCTTCTGTGCCCTCCACCCAACCAACATTGTATTTAGCCCTGCGGCCGGCCGCACTATGACTCGCAGTGGGCGCTGCCAGGTTGCAGCCACTCAGAGGGGCCCTCTGGCTCCTCGCTGTCCTATGGGGAGAAGCCAGTGATGCAGTTCCCTGCCCAGACTCTGTCCTCAGGGGTTGGCCAGGCTGCTTTGGGAATGTGTGCCTGTATCAACAGCAGGTATGGGTGTGTAGGCGTGTGTGGGGGAGTAGGGGTGAGAGAGAGAGAGAGAGAGCTGAGGCTAGGGGGTACATCCTATTCTTGCCAGGAGCTGGGCTCCTCATTTCCTGGCACTCCGAGGATGGCTGGTGGCCACTCCTGTCCCTAGCCATTGTGTGTTCCTAAAGCTGCAGCCCAGCTCCGGGTGCTACAAGGAGCAGCCATTTCTCCCCTGCTTCTTGGGGAGTCGCCATCTTCACAACTGTTCTTAACAGAGAATGTTGGGGGCCCTGACTCTGTGTCCCACATGATGGGGCTTCCCTGGCTTTCCCAGAATCCAAGCCAGTGCAGGACCAGAAGCTGAGCCAAAAGGCCCTGGGCAGGTCCCTGCCCTCCCCTGAGGCTGAGCTGGCTCGTGGGTGAAATGGGCATCCTACAGTGACACCTGGGGCTGATGTATGGAGGTGTGCCTGGGTGATGACACGGGGAGATCCGTGCCACTGAGCAACTGAGTTGTGCTGCTTCCAGTGCCCCTAGGAATGAGAGCCACAGAGGAAGCACCAGGCTTGGGGCAGAGGCAGAAGCAAAGATGTGGGGAAAGCCCTGGCCACAGCCTGTATTGAGCTTTCCAAGGGGAACTCAAGGCAGGGTGTGCTAAGCAGTTCAGGACCGGCTTGTCCAAGTCATTCTGGCATGGGCCCTTGCTGGCCAGTCCCTGGCCCTGGGGTGATGTGGCACAGGAAGTAGTAGCGTAGGATATGAGAGTTAGATAAGTGACAGTGGGTTTGCAATTGAGTCGTGCTGTCATGTAAGCTGCTTGGTGTATTCCGGAATTAGCCAGCTTTGGGAAGGGCAGTCTCTCCCTGGGTCTGTGAGCCCTCCCCCCCCCCCCCCCCGATACCAGAGCATCAGGAGCACAGAAAACATCACTAACGTAGTTGTCCAGTGACAGACGCACGCCAACTAGACAGAAACAATCTGAGAGATCACGTGCGGCCCAGAGGTGAGCTGCTCACTTCAGGCTGCAGGTCTTAGCACACACAGTGGCTTCGTGTGTCGGGAGAGGAGAGGCCTCTCCTCCCCACTGCTGTCCCCCTCTCATCTAGGCCCCGGCTGGAAACCCACGAGCCTCCCACAGCTGTCCTTGAGCCTGTGCTTGACCTGGACAGGAGGACCTGTAACAGGACCTAAACTGCTGCCCCCTCTTGCTGTCACCTACTGCGCTGCTTTCTCCCCAGGTGGTGGGCGAGTGGAAATTCAGCAGGGTTCACTGTGACATCTTCGTCACGCTGGATGTCATGATGTGCACAGCAAGCATCCTGAACCTGTGTGCCATCAGCATCGACAGGTGAGCGCAGCCTGGGGAAGAAGTGACCCCGGCCACTCAGTGTTGCAGCTGTGCTGTCTGTCCTTAGGCCAGCCTCTGGCTGTGGTGCTGCCTGACTGGCTGTGTGCATGTGCATCTGTTTGTGTACATGCACGTATACAGTAGTGTGTGCTCTTGACTCCCTAAAGAGAGGCCACGTATGCACAGTGAGGCTACCGGAAATACCCAGACAATACCCAATGCAAAAGAAAAAGCCCTGGCTAAAGTCTTGGGTCCATCGCCTCCTACATACATGGCCTTGGGCGGGCTGGGGAAGTTCTCAGAACTCCCGATTTCCTCCTCTAGAAACCAATGACTGTGACAGCTGCTGTCCGAAGCTGTAGCAATGGGTTATGTTCCACGCTGGGCACCTGGCCAAGGGGGCTCAAGCCGTGCCCACCTGGCTAAGCTGAACCCTTGGAGCCTTTTGCTGATTTGCACAGATCTGCCATGTGGGCTCCCAGGGGCTCGTGAGGTTCTTAGATGGGTGAATCAGTGAATGGCTGAGGAGGGTTTGAGGGAGGATTGGCAACAGCTGCCATGTTGGGACTTACACCTTGTCCTGGGGAGCCTAGTTACCACCGTATCAACAAACACTTCCACCACCCGTGAGCCCAGCACAGGTGCAAAGACTCAGGCAGGACTGCCCCCCGCCCCCAAAAGCCTAAAATCCAAGTGGGAGAATTAGAATAATAGTCATGATGCAGGAGTACAGAGCAGCTGGCCAGTTCCCAGGTGCTTCATTGGGCATCACCAACTGCCCTTGCCTGCCGAGTTTGGGAAAGGAGGGAGGGTTGAGCTGGAGGGCCAGGCACGTTCCTGGAGGTGGGTCTCCTGTCCAGCCACAAGGAGCAGGGGCATCTCCGGTGCACACTGTGGAGCGAGGGGTCCCTGGGCCTGCACCCCTGACTCAGGGCCCCACCCTTGCAGGTACACAGCTGTGGCCATGCCTATGCTGTACAACACACGCTACAGCTCTAAGCGCCGAGTCACCGTCATGATCGCTATCGTTTGGGTCCTGTCCCTCACCATCTCCTGTCCGCTGCTCTTTGGCCTCAACAAAACGGGTGAGTCCTGCCTTCATCTGCCTGGAATTGGTGGCCCCGGGCCTTTGCCTCTGCAAAAGCTGGAGGGGCCCGAGTCTGTGGATGGAGGCCCAATGGGAGCCCATTTGCCACCTGGACGGAGGCCAGGCTGGGTCTCCTGAGCCAAACCCAACTCAGAGTTGTTGCAGGTTGGGCCAGAGAGAAGCCAACAGCCTGGGGCACAGTGGTGTTGGACGAAGAATGGGGATAATGGTTCAGGAGGATGTCTGGCCATTTTCAACTTTGCTTATTCAATTGAAACAAGCTAGACAGGCTCACACACTGAATATGTGTGTGTGTGTGTGTGTGTGTGTGTGTGCGTGCACGCACACACGCTGAGGCCAAGCCAGGCCTGGGCTGCTGGGAAATTTGGAAACAAGTGGAGGTGAGCCGACCACATCCCATTCCTGGGAGGCACAGCCAGAGCACCTCAG
This sequence comes from Oryctolagus cuniculus, assembly GCF_964237555.1. Lineage (NCBI taxonomy): Eukaryota > Metazoa > Chordata > Mammalia > Lagomorpha > Leporidae > Oryctolagus > Oryctolagus cuniculus. Next base: position 105,356,807 of record NC_091432.1, on the reverse strand, counting down.
ACAGCAGAGACACAAAGCACCTGTCACTGTGGAAATTCCTCTCGTCGGGGAAATGAGAGCAGTGCAGGTGCGCCTTGGGACAGTGGGGGACATTGTGCCTTGACAGCACATGGCTGGAATCCCAAGAGGTGGACCCAGGGCTGAATACGCTTCAGCTGACCTGGGAAGGCCCTGAGCCAGAGGACAGACCTCTGGTAGACCTGAAGGGCACAGGGAAATGGGATGCAGGAACACACGTTGAGTTCAGCCAACAGGACCAAGCTAGTTTGTTCCTGAAACTGAGAGGCGGCAGGCCTCTGCCCAACAGACAGGAAAGGCGAAAGTCAGGGTTTTCTGTCCCTGGAGTAATTTTCCTGTGTCGTTGCTTCTGGATCCCGTGGTCCCACTGGTGTGCCTAGAGCTAGAGGCACTAATGACCCAGTCCTGAGGAACAGTCCCGTTAGCTTCCCGGCCTGCTTTGGGCACACGCGCGTGTTTGACGTCCAGGCACTCGTGAGCACGGAGTCACCTCCTGCTGATGCCTGCCCCCGGCTGGCCGGGCTCTCCCTCCCGCAGACCAGAATGAGTGCATCATCGCCAACCCCGCCTTCGTGGTCTACTCCTCCATCGTCTCCTTCTATGTGCCCTTCATCGTCACCCTGCTCGTCTACATCAAGATCTACATCGTCCTGCGCAAGCGCCGTAAGAGGGTCAACACCAAGCGCAGCAGCCGAGCCTTCAGGGCCAACCTGAGGGCCCCGCTCAAGGTCCTGCCGCCCTCCCCCCAGCCCTCCCCAAGCCCTAGAACGGAGGGGGCGTGTCGCGTGCGCAGGTTGGGGCTGGGACATGGCTGACCCAGGGCTGGAACTCAGCGGAGGGGCAGGTGGGGTCCCTGGGGGTGCCAGCTCCAGGAGAAGTCTGTGCTCGGGATTTTTGCCACTGCAAGCGGCAGCTCCTGCTGGGCCCCTTCTTCTCTCCCTCTTGCCCCAGCCTCTCCTTCCTGGCTCTGCCCTCTCCCTCTCTTCCCCTCTCCCTCCTCCATCCTGGCTCCCTTGCCTGCCACGCTCTCTGCCTGCCTCTCCAAGTACCCCTGTTCCTGGCACCCACTCCTTTCCCACTTCTCTTTTCTGCTCCTCTCTCATCACCCCCCTCGCACGCCTTGTGACTTCTCCCCTCCTCTCCGCCCTCCCCGAGGACGACAGCATGGGGGTAAGGAGGGAGCTTTGGGTTAGACACGTCAGGTTCACATCCTGCCGCTGCCACTCTTCTTTTTGTTGCTGAGTAGCCTTGGGCAAGTTGCTTGCCTTCTCTGAGCCTCAGTTTTGTCATCTGTTCCCTGGGCATCGCAATGCCGACCTCACGGAGTGGTCTTGAGAATTCGATGTGAGCGTGCCTGGCCTGGTACCAGCCCCGAGCAGGCGCACATCCAAACCACAGCCTCTTGTCCCTTGTCTGTGGCCCAGCTCCTGCCTCTGGCCCCTGCCCTCCTGATCTCCTAGCCCCTGTTCCTGGCCCGAGTTCTCCATGGCCTATCCCGCCTTGGGTTTCTGTCCCCCGCCTCCCACAGCCCTGTCCCCTCCCCACCTCGTGTGACCCGTGTGCTGGCTCACTCCACAGGGCAACTGTACCCACCCCGAGGACAGGACACTCGGCACGGTTATTATGAAGTCTAATGGGAGTTTCCCAGTGAACAGGCGGCGAGTGGTAAGTGTGCAGGCCAGGGACCCAGAGCCAGCTCTGTCCCCCGCCAGGGCCAGGACTCAGACCTCAGCACCTCCCACATCCCCTCCTCTGCCTCGGTCAAGGGCAGATTCACCAAGCATACCTCCATTCTGTAAGGCACAGTAGGTGCCCAAGCCCAGGCAGATGGTTGGGAGAGGGGACACTGCCAGCCTAAAACAAAAATATAATAACAGCTTCTCTCATTCCTCTGACACCTGCCGTGTTCCCATTATCTCATCGAATCCTCACCAAGGCCCCTGGAAGGCTCATCTTGTTGTTCCCATCAATCTCCGTTCACTGAAGTGGCGGCCGAGGCTCAGAGAGGCACAGTAACTGGCCCAAGCCTGGACAGTTAGTGAGAGAGTGCGTGCTTGAGCCCAGACCTACGTGACCCCACAACCCTGCCCATTTCCTTTTCCCCGGCAGGTGCTGCCGTACAGACAGGCAGGTTCTGGGGCTGGAGGCTGGGAACCGGGGGAGGCTGGAGTGGAGCAGCTGTGGCGGGTGGGTGTGAGGCACACCCTGGAAGCAGCACCCAGAGGCACCGTATGACAGCGAACCCCCAAGCTTTGCTGGGTCCTGGTAGCACCAGGGTCCAAGCAGTAGGTGTTCCATCACCTATCAGGAGTAGGAACCTTTATTCTGCCAAGGGTCATTTGGATATTTGTAACATCATTCGCGGCCACACAACTTTATCAACTTTAAAATGAGCCTGCTGTAGCCACTGAATTTCTGGTCCTGCCTGTGGCTGCCTTGACAAGGCCAGACCAAATGACATTACAGGCTTTATATGACGTTCCCCATGCAGCCCAGGTGGACAGGGAGCCAGGGGCCCCAGGGGCCATACATGAAGTCAGGCCAGGTGTCTAGGCTGAACTCCAGCTCAGGCTGAGACCTCTAGGGGCACAAGCAGGAGAGCCTTGGGAAGACGCTGGAGGAGTGGAGTGAGCCATGCCAGGGCCCTCCAGGACAGACCAACGAGGGGGACACAGGGTCTCAGGGGCCAGTCCCCCAGCACCTGGTTGGGTCCCACCAGGCAAATACGGAGCGCTGTGCATTCGCTGGTGCAGGCAGGAGCTCTGGGCCCCAGGTTTCAGTGGGGCAGGAAGAGGCAGAGGCAGCGTGGATGTCCTCTGTGCTGTTAGAACAGGAGTCAGGTGTATGTCCCTGGCAGCCAGCTTGGCACCTGCTCTTAGCTGGTGCTCAGGTAAGGAAGGAGACGTGCTTGGGTACCAGGTCCCCTCGGAATGCCGGCAGGTGTAGAAGCTGCCTGGAGGCTGCTCTGGGAGAGACAACCCCGCAGGGATGATCCCCACCTTCCAGTGCTCACCCACTTGGCCTCCACGGCGAGGTGACCTTGCGGTGTTTGCAGGAGTCTCCAGAGGGGGAGAGGGATGGCTGGGCGGCTGACGCCTGGGCACTTGCCTGGCTTTACCCAGAGCTCTCTGCTCCTGGTGCAGGAGGCTGCCCGCCGAGCCCAGGAGCTGGAAATGGAGATGCTGTCCAGCACCAGCCCACCCGAGAGGACCCGGTACAGCCCCATCCCGCCCAGCCACCACCAGCTGACCCTCCCTGACCCGTCCCACCACGGCCTCCACAGCACCCCCGACAGCCCTGCCAAACCGGAGAAGAATGGGCACGCCAAAGACCACCCCAAGATTGCCAAGATCTTTGAGATCCAGACCATGCCCAATGGCAAAACGCGGACCTCGCTCAAGACCATGAGCCGCAGAAAGCTCTCCCAGCAGAAGGAGAAGAAAGCCACCCAGATGCTCGCCATCGTTCTCGGTGAGTCAGCCGGGGGCCGCCCTGGCTGGGGTGAGAACCGGCGGCTGCTGGTCCTACTTGCTGCCACGCCCTTCCTGACCGTGGCTGGGAGGTCGTGGGCTCAGTGCTTTCAGAGGGACAGCCAAAGCCGCGGGTGAACAGGCAGCTGGGTTAGGGAGGTTGTGTAGTTGTACTCATTTTACAGACGGGCAAACTGAGGTGCAGAGGGATTCCGTGTCCCCAGGCAGGTCACCTTCCCTCTCTAGTCTCTCTGTCCGTAGGGTAAATTACTTCTCAGGGTTGTTGTGTCGTCAGAGGCTTAGTGAAAACATTTTATCAACCAGAGAGCAGTGCACATAGGTCAGTGTTGTTACTACTGATTGTTTTGGGGAATTAGGAAATTCAGTTCATTTGCACTCAGTCCAGATACTGTAGGACCAGAGAAGTGGTCCCTGATCTAAATGAGGGAGCAGCCCTGTTCACCAGGCAACTTTTGAAGAAAAGCCTAGAAAACCACATAATAAAGGTAAAACGTCAAGGAGTGGACTGATGTGGGTGGCTGGGGAGGGAGGGACCAGTGTGACGGCCTTCCCGACAGCACCCATGATCCCCTGGGCTCACCCAGCCGCCCTGGCATGAGAGGGGGCAGGTGTCTCGTCCTCATTTTGTGCACGAGGGCACGTGGTCCCAGCATGATCACGTGGCGGGCACGTGGCAGAGTGGGATTAGTGGGCTGTGCTCTGTGGGTCTGCTTCCCCCAGGCTCGCCTGCACAGGTGCCTCCTGTGCCTCCATGCCGAGCGTGTCACCCGAGCAGATCTTGGGGATCTTGGGGAAAGCGCAGCTGAGTCAGACGAGCAGAGCAGGAGGGAGGTCGGGGTGCAGTGTGGGGGAGGGCGTGGTCCCGAGGCAGGGGCGTGCAAGGGCGCACCCACTGAGGCCGGGGAAATGGAGGAAAGGCCAGAGCACAAACTGGGCCATCTGGGGACCCAGACAGACTGGAGTCCTTCATTGCTGCAGGGCAGAGGGACCTTGGGTGTGTGGCAGAGCCGTGGGCAGCCCCACTTCCCCCCGTGCGCCATGAGGACACTGTGAGAGCCAAGCGAGAGGGGTGTTCCGTGCTCCCTTTCCCCAGGAGTGAGCGTCGTGCTGCCGGGACCCATGCCCTTCCCTGTTAGCTTAGGAGGAAGACAGGGCTCTCAAGGCAGCCAGGACGCCAAGCGGGTGTTCCCACGTCTGCTGGCTGACTTGGGTGAGAGCGGGCGCCTGTAGGATTCGTTTTCAAACCCCCAGTCCTTCCTTAGGAGGCAGGTCTCATTGTACCCATCAGACAGCCCAGGAAACAAAGGCTGATGGAGGTGATGGGACCGTGTCCTGCAGCTGGATGTCAGAGGCAGGTGTAGAATCCAGGACCGGGACCCCCCTTGCCCGTCTCGTGGTGCTCCCGCAGCTGCAGCCGGCAGCCCTGGTGCCTGGGGCGGGCCTGGGGACCAGCCTGACCCTGCCCTCCCCCGCCCCCAGGCGTGTTCATCATCTGCTGGCTGCCCTTCTTCATCACCCACATCCTGAACATACACTGTGACTGCAACATCCCGCCCGTCCTGTACAGCGCCTTCACGTGGCTGGGCTACGTCAACAGCGCCGTGAACCCCATCATCTACACCACCTTCAACATCGAGTTCCGCAAGGCCTTCATGAAGATCCTACACTGCTGATCCTGCGCCCGCCTGCCCGGCAGCCTGCTCCCCCTGCCCAGGCTGCCAGGCCTCTTCCCTCCCCGCCGTGGGCAGGAAGGCCAGGGGTAGGCTCAGCCTTCTCCCCATCCCGGCAGGCCCTGCAGTGTTAGCTTGGCTCCGTGCCCCTCTCTGCCCACATGGCCCCCACCCTGCCAGGTAGGGCGAGGGGGCTGGGCCCCTGGCACAGGGGCAGCTCTTGGCATCCTCCTACCACCGGTCCCCTGTTTCCTCGGCACCAAAGATGCAGCCATCTTCCTTGGCCTTCTCTGGGACTCCGGGGTCGCCGGGACGAGAGGCAGGGCTGCAGGGCTGCAGGGCTGAGTGCTGTGTGTTATAGGGCCCAGCCTGGTCTGTGCAGGAGCAGGCGGTGGGGAGACATGGACAGCTCACGCCCCACAAGGCGTACTCTGGGGAAGCAAGAGCTCTGCCAAGGCTCCAGGCAGCAGGAACCCTAGGGAAGCCCAAGCTGAAATCAAGTCCCTGCCCCACCCCCTCGTAGCTGCCCTCACCTCGAGGGGCCCCACAAGGGTCTGTGGGGAGAGGAGCTCCTACTGATGCTCTCTGCTACCCACTGACAGCCCTCAGAAACCCCCCTTCCCACAGCAAATGCAGGGCAACTTGGGGCAGGCAGGGACTTGGACCTGGGACCCACGTGAGGGCCTGGGCTGGCGGCGTCTGAGGTTCACGGGGCTCCTGCCACACGCTGATGCAAAACCACTCTCCTCCTGTGGCCCTTCCGGTTCCTTCTGGCCTCTTCTCTCCCCTTCCCTTCCCTTCCACTGCCTCTGCCTTAGAGGAGCCCACGGCTAAGAGGCTGCTGAACACATTTGGCCTGGCCTGGCCCTGCCCTGAGGGAGGAGGAGGGGAGGCTGCAGCTTGGGGGGGAGCCCCGGGCCCCAGACTCTGTAACATCACTACACATGCACCAAACGAATAAAACTTGGACCAGAGTCGCTCTCGACAGGGGTGCAGGGGCCGTGCTGCCGCATCCTCAGCGTTCAGGCGTGGCCAGGTTCCTGTGTGCGGCAGGTGTCCCTGCGTCTCCAGGCCTCAGTGCTTCTGAAGGGCCAGTCCTTTGCCTCTCTGCCCCACCAGGCAGAGGTGGAAAAAGTAGCCCTGCAAGTGCCACTTTCCTGTGCCGGCTTTGTCCCTGTCGCGTCTTCTGTCTGCCGTCAGACCCCTTTGCTCTGGGGCCAGCTGGGGGAAGCAGGTGAGGCTGAGCGCTGTGGCCTGGGCAGCTCTTTCTGCTCTTGGCCTCCTGGCCACTCAGCAGCTGCAAGCCTCCTGGGCTCCAACGTGGAAGTGCCCAGACGGCAAGACTTGGGCTTTGTAAAGATGAAACATCAGTCGTCCACCTGGCGAAGCAGCGCCACTCCTGCCACCTTGAGAACAGCAGTGGTGACAAACAAGGTGGCGGCTCCCACGGGCTCAGGCTGCGGAGAGCTGTCAGGGCATAATTTGCATGCTAAATACAGTATTTTTAGCACTGGAGTTTGGAGCACTTAACTTGCCCTGAACATTTAATTATGGACTTTGATCTTCCCCCTGAACCTGAGTATAGCTCAAAGCTCGGGGAGAGGTTCCTGTCCCCAGAAGCACCCTGATTTCAGAAGGTGGGCAAAACAGGCCCCTCGTTTAGCTCGGGCCAGGGGGAGGGGCGGTAACCCAGTGACCGCCTCTGGCAGAGACCTCAGACCTCTAAGGGGACTCGAACTCCCAGGGCCTTCTCAGTTGGTGGTGCCCAACCTATAAGCTACACACACACACACACACCATGCTCCAGTCTGAGAGCTTGCACACGCGCACATGGACACACACACACACACACACATACACACACACCATGCTCCAGTTTGTTCAAGAGCTTGCCCTGGACTGGAGCTAATAAGCTCATCTCATGGTTAAGAATCTTTTCAGGGCAGGAGTTTATCAGCTGTGCGACTTGGAAGAGATGACACAGGGAGGCCTGGAGAGGGAGAGATGGAGGGAGCAGAGTGAGAAGAGCCCTGACAGCGAGCGAGGGGAAGAGGGCAGGGCAGGGGCGGGAGGCGGGGCCGGGGAAAGTTGCCCACAGTTGTCACGGGGCTTCAAGTCTTTCTGCCAGACAGCAGATTGACAGCTCAGTGGGCAGGGGGAGGGCTGGGCTCCACCCCCTCCCCCTTCAGCATTTCAGGGGCAAAGGAATGGGAGGAGGGGGATCTGCGAACACGGGGGTGGAAGGCGGCGGCCCAGGCTCTGGCTCCCTGCGGGCGAGGGTGGAGGGGACGCCCACCACGCATTCACCCCTGGCTGCCTTTCCCTGGGTTCGTGTCTGCGGCGTCTCTGCACAGCACCCTTTCTCCGGAGGCCGCTCTAGTGCCCTTGCAGTGGGGGGCGTCGGCAGCTCTCCCACCCTGCCCCGGCCTGGCTCCTGGGTGCATTCGTGCTCTCAGATGGGACTGAGGAGCTGGCCTGGCTGCGACTGCCCGTCCTCACCCACACTGGATGTGGAGGAGGCCCAGGCGGCCATGGCGGGGGAAGAGGCCGTGGGCACTGAGAAAGCAGGTGGTCCAGCAGGTCCAGCAGGCTGAGAAATGGCCCCACTTCCTCCATGTGTCCCTGAGTGTGTGCTGATGGAGCAACAGTTGCATTCCAGGCCCCGGGCGAGGTGCCGGGGCAGGTGGTGGTCCTGATGCCTTCCTTTATGGGTTCGCAGTATGATGGGATGACAGGCAAAGAGCCAATAATGGCATAGTTATGCCAGCGCTCTGCTTCTCCCCTCCAGGGCCCTGGCTAGGTGTGGGGACCGTGGCCAGGGCCTGGGCGAGGACTGCAAGGCACAGGCTTGCTCTGCTCAGCTCCAGGCACTCTTCCTGGGTGACGTGGGGTGCCTTGGCCTTGAGCAAGCAGGTGACGAGGCAGCAAGGGCAAGAAGACTGGCAATGTGGAGAACTTCCTGCGAGGCCGGGGCAGGAGAAGCTGGAAGAAGCAGCTACAGATCCTGCCTCCCGGCGGTCTCACAACAGGAGCAGTCACCTACCAGCTAGAAGCAGCCTGGCAGACTGGCCTGCCTCGCACTTCCGGGACCCCACCGGTCTAGGACCCTTTGTCAAACCATCCCTGCCCCGGGGACTGCCCAGCTGCCTTCACCTGCCAGCCCAGCCCTCCTGTGCCCCGCCCCCCCACCCCACTCACTGCCTCCCCCAGTCCAGGACCCAGGCTCCGGCTGTGACTTCAGCACCCACCTATGCAGGGGCCTTCAATGAGTTCCTGTTCTGCTCCTGCTGGGGAGGCGGAGGGGAGAACCATTGCTGTCATCTCCACTCCTGGGAGATCCTTTCCTACAGGGAGCGTGCTCTGTCTGGGGCCGGGCTGGCCGTGACTCCACGTCTTGTAGCACTCAGTCCAGCGCAGCTCTTAACCAGCCCAGAGTACAGTTGGAGGAGGCTGGTGTGATCCGAAGATTGGTTTTGAAAAGAAGAGAGAAGGAAAAGCTGTAGGGGACAAGACCTTGACTGTCGCGCTGTAGGGATGCAGGCAAGCAATGGTTGCTGCCCCAGCACAGGCGTGTAGGGGAGTGGGGTTGGGATGCAGCCAGTGGAGCTTCAGGAATCTGAGGGTCCTCTCCTGGCAGCAGGTGTCTCTGGCTGTGCCACACCCAGGTTGTGTGAAGCGGAAGTTGGGGGTGGGAGGGGCAGGTCATCTTTGGAGTCTGGAGACCCATGCTGGAGGGCTGAGGGGCGGCAGAAGGGGGTGTTTGGTAAGAGTACTTTTTCCTTTCCTCCTGCTTCCAAGTCCTGTACTTGGCAAATACAAGGCCGCACCACAGCAGGGGCTCGTGGTGTCCCAAGAGTAGGGGTGCGGTGAGAGTTGCTGGACAGAGCCCTGGCCAGGGGGCCATTGGTTGGGAAGTCCACAGTATTGCTGTCCACCTGCTACACTTGGTGCCAGCTTTCCCATAGTCAACACCTGACCTCTGAGATGGGGGATGTGCTGAGGCCAGGGCGAGGGGGCCAGCCCCCCGGCACCTCGGGGTCGTGGTTGAAGGGAAGGATGGTGGCCAGGGGAGGGGAGGCAGGTGGCACCGTGGGGGTGGGCAGGGCCTAGGGAAGGGCTGTCCATGCCTTCTGTGTTTTCCTGGCTTAGTGCAGCTCTGAGTGTCCTGTCCTGTCACTGCTGGGAGTTCACAGATGGGGAAAGAGAGGCATTTGGTGGCCAGGCTCAGTGCTGCCTCCAGGGCTGGGAAAGCAGAGAGAGGGCAAGCCCGCCTGCAGGAGGCACGTCCATCATCTAGTTTCCCCCACACAGGTGTCCCCCGCACAGGTGCTCTGATCTGGAGTCTGGAGTGGGAAAAGCTGAGCCACAGATGGGAACCCAGCCCCTTCCTCCCACCAAGCCTCAGGTCCCCCCTGGCCTCCTCTCCCTCCTCCTCCTCTTCTCTCCAAGTTGCTGGCTTCACCTGCCACCTCCCACCTGTGTGTGCACAGCCCTTTGCCCATCTGAAGGCTGAGCAGAGCCTAAAAGCAGCTCATTGGCCTCAGACCCTCCTGCTCCCGTCGGTGCAAACATGGCCCGTTTGCTTTGCTTGTGCTGAACCCGCACCTGGCTCTTAGGGCTCCAGGTACCAGCATAGTCTGTGTATCACCCCCACTGTGTCCCCTGCAGCTTGCCTGGCACCTGTCTCAGTGTCACAGCCCACCCTAAAGCACAGAAGTGCAGTCTCTCCCGCATTCCCCGAGTGCAAAGGAAAAGAGGCAGCTGTTCCCAACAGCATCCTCACCAAAAGGCTGTGTAGTCTGGGCCCTCGTCCAAGAGGAAACTTCCTCAGGACTCAGAAAACCTGCAAGAAATGTATGGGCTGGGTGCTGCCTTGCCCTCCGACCGGCGTGGCACCAGACTGATTCCAGCACACAGTGAGAGAAGATCATCTCTGCTACATGACGCAGACAAGGCTGAGCAAGACAGCCAGCCACACCAGAGATCCGTCAACGAGTGGGTGGCACCTAGGCCTGCCTGCCTGGCTCCCTCAACCCAGCCTCCCAGAGCCCCTCCCCGCCTCCGCCAGCAAAACCCCTACCCCTACCTCCCAGACTCGGACTCGGCAGGTATGGATGGAGCACCTTCCAGGCACCGAGAGGACTGGGTGGAATGCGGAAGTGAGTAGCATGTGGGGACGTGGCGGGCATGGAGCCAGAAAGGCAGGGCAGGCGGCAGCCCTTGAAGCTTCACTGTCCAGGGTGCTGGCACCGAACACCCTTGAGGTTCGCAGCAGGGCAAGCAGGGAAGGCTTCCTGACAGAAGCAGGCGAGCTGGATCCCCTGTGCCAAGTGCCCACCCCACCCCACTTTGGGACACTAGGGGTGTAAGCGCTCCATAGGGTCTCCAAGTGAAGATGCCCAGTAAGAAATTGGGGGTCTCTAGCCTCCCTGCTGCCCAGCTACCGTAAAGGGGGCTCACAATTCAGCTGGAGACCACTCCCTGGGAACATCCAGAGCCTCATTAGAAGCCTATTTTATTTTATTTTATTTTTTTGACAGGCAGAGTGGACAGTGAGACAGAGAGAAAGGTCTTCCTTTTCCATTGGTTCACCCCCCAATGGCCGCTGTGGCTGGCACACCGCGCTGATCCGAAGCCAGGAGCCAGGTGCTTCTCCTGGTCTCCCATGGGGCGCAGGGCCCAAGCACCTGGGCCATCCTCCACTGCACTCCCTGGCCACAGCAGAGAGCTGGCCTGGAAGAGGGGCAGCCGGGACAGAATCCAGCGCCCTGACCGGGACTAGAACCCGGTGTGCCGGCGCTGCAAGGCAGAGGATTAGCCTAGTGAGCTGCGGCGCCGGCCCAGAAGCCAGTTTTAAACATCCTGAGAAGAGCCCCGGGAGGCAGCATGTTAAAATAGGGCTTGAGGTGGCTAATGTGCGTGTGTGTGTGCGTGTGTGTGTGTGTGTGTCTGGCGAGGGTGGCTTGGGAAGGGAGAGGCGGTGCTAGCAAGTCTAGAAGCTGCCCCTTGACCCTAAGGGCGCGGCTTCTGTTCTCTCTTGGAAGAGGGGAGCAGGGGTCTGAGCAGAGATGGCTCCCAGGGACTTTCCTGTCCACGTCCCCAAAGGATCTCTCCATTCCCGGACAGCGGGTGCCAAAGGATCAACCGCCTTTCCAACCCGTTTCTTCAAGACCTCAGACGCTTCCCAAATGGAGAGCACGCAGGGCTGACCACTCTCCCGCAGGCTGGAAGTAAGCAGTCCCAACTCCCCTGTCCCCGGCTCACACAGAGCCCTAGGCTTGAACCTAGACTCAGACTTCAGGGTCAGGGAGTAGCAAGCCGCCCCCTGCCCCCTCCTGCTGGCGCCTGCTCTGGGAAAGAACTCTCAGGGGGGCATTTGTAACTGCAAGTTCCGCCCCAGGCTGTCTCAGGAAGAACAAAGAGACTGGGCCAAGCGCCTTAGCAGGGAGTGGGAATGGAACCACCGCCAAGGGCCTGCAGCTTCCAGTCTTCAGGCTTTCCCACCCGTCCAACCTGGCAAGGAAAAGACACACACACACACACACACACACACCCGCCACAGTACTGGCCAGGGTCTGTCTCCATGACTGCGCTAGGGAAGTTGCGCAGAGAATCCAAGGCACGCCCCCTGGTGGCGGTTCTCAGCCCGGGCACCTGAGTTAACGTTAATGACAGGGTAGGATCCCATGCTGGAGACTCCGGTGTGATTGGTGGGGAGCTGGCTCGAACTGGTGCATGTGAAAAGCCCCCCACCTGGGAGAGTCTAATGTGCAGCTCACCTTGGAACTGCTGTCCTAGGACACAACCCAGCTGGTGCTGCTTGCCGACGCACTCCTGGCTTCCCTTGGCAGCTGCAGGCTATGGCAGGGTGGGGTGAAGTGCTCAGGGCCCTACAGGCTGGAGCCACGGTCCAGAGGCCACAAGGACAGGGGACACAATGCTGCTGGTCTGCTAAAAAGGACTTAACGCACTGAACACCTGCCACACCTCTCACCCTGCGCCGATGCCGGGCTGCTGACAGGCCCCTGCTCAGCCTGGACGGGAGAGCCACATGAAGGTGGGCCTGCCGGCTGGCTCTGGGTCAGAACTGGCCAAGAGTAGGAGCAGATGAGCCCTCGCTGACCATCCTTGGGTTGGAGGGGCTGCTTTCATCGTGCTGTCCAACAGCCTGGACAGGCAGAGGGGGGCAGGCCAGCACCCCAGGACATCTGTCCTGCCTTCACCCCTCCCACAGCTGGTACCCACCAGCCACCTAGCCACAGCCTCGGACACACAAGGTTAGTGTGGGCAGCCCCAGCCCTGCCCACAACCCCAGGCCAGGCGAGGTCAGCTGACGGATGACTGATGTGGCGCAGGGACTGTTCACCAGGCATGGCTGAAGAGAAGCGAGCCTACCCTGTGACATCCCAGGCCTGAACACCGCCCTTGCAGCTCCCTCTGCTGTCCCCCGCCCTGTGTGAACTCACACACATGTAATACAGCTCGCCAGACAGCTCCCACACGTGTGCGCATGCACACACACACACAAATAGTGCACAGATCAACCTGTATGCAGAGGGACGCTCTGATCCACAGCTGCACTGACTCCAGGCTGAAGCCTGGTAGCACAACTGCACCCAGGGAAGGGCAGGACTGGGGGCCAGGAACCTCGTGTCTCATTTGAGATCATAAATCCACAGCAGGGGCCACACCCTGATCTCACAAGAAAACCATGTGGGAGAGCAGTCATTGGGATGAGGGTCCCTGGGAAGGGGAGGGTGGTCACGGTGGCAGCAGTGGCTGGCCAGGGCCTTCGGCAATGGGCAGGTCTGACAGCTCTGAGGCCCTTGGAGCAAAGCACCTGCCTCTGGCTCCCTTGCTCCAGCCTGAGATGTGGGGCCTGAGCTGGGAGGAAGACACTTCCTAGGCCTCTGTGGTCCCTTGGTCTTGGTGGGAGGCATCCTAGGATTCAAGAAACCCCGTGAACTTAGGTGAAAGGTGGCAGGAGCCTTGGGGAGCAGACGGAGTTCACGCTGGAGATGAAGTTCATGCAAGAAGCATCTGATGATGAGAAAACAGCGTCCCCAGCTCCAGCCTCCGTGGTTCCTCTCCCCACCTTGCATCACCCAGGAGGCCAGGTCCCGTTCGCCCGCAAGGCCTAGGGTGAGGGTGAGAGCAGAGGGGAAGGGCCAGCTTCCCTTCCACCACCCCCTCCCCTTCCAGGCAGGACACCCCAGGTTGTCCAGACCTCCAGGGAGAAGGCCACCGTGCTTTTGGTTCTGGAGGGCAAGCTGCAAGGCCATCCTGCCTCCACCGTGTATGGCCAGCACTTTGAGGATGGCTGTGGTCCCCTTGAAGGCAACCAGGTGTAGACGCCTACACAGTGCTCCAAGAGGTTGAAGGCACTGGGAAGGTGCCCCCCAGGATGGGCGGGTGGAGTGGTGTGCAGCCGGCCTCCTCAGCAGCACTGGCATCAGCTCCACACTACAGCAGTGCAGACGCCACTCTTCCTCCCCGGGGCAGGTAGCCAGGTGCAGCAGTGTCCAGTTCAGCCTCCAAGAGGACCCAAGTCTATGTGGCTCTCAGCCAGCAGGTGCACGACCTCCAGGGGGCCCTTGTAGGCTGCTAGATAACGGGACATCAAGTCCTTCTGGGTGGGCAGCTTGCGGCTGGCCTCATACCTACGACACATCTTGCAGATAAGGTACTTGCCCCAGCAGCTGCAGAGTGCAGTGGGTCCAGAGGACCCTGTTGCCCCACTCTTCAGCAGGTGTGGGATGGCCCTCTCCACACACCACTGCCAGGTGCATGGCGTCCTCAGGTGTCTCTGCGGAACATCTGGCTTAGCTCCCCCCGGCCAGCCTGCAGCTTGACAAGGCTGACATGAGTGAAGCAGGCGTGCCCTGTGGAGCGGAGTCTTGCCCTCCGTCTCACACAAGCTGGGGTCTGCTGTTTGGGAAACCAGAAGCTGTGCCACATTTCCCAAGTTGCGTGTGGTCAGGTGCCACAGGGCCCGGTCCTTATGTTCCATGAGAGGCGGGCGGTGTGGTCGTCCCCGTCCTGGGCCACAAAGTGCAGTGGGGCAAGGCTCTCCTCCTCCTTAGGAAGCAGGTGGAGCGCACAGGCTGCTGGGACTGTGTGGCGATGGGGGGCGGGGTGGGGCATGTAGCTGGAGGCTTGTGGCGCTGTGTGGCGCAGCCCCACTGACCCCATAGCAGACTCCCTGGGCCAGCAGGGAGTGGAGGGGACAGACCTGGTTCCAGTAGATGCTCAGCTCCTCACTGCTTAAGACCAAGCACTCGCTGTCTGCGAGCTGTAGGACCTGTTTCCAGTAATCCCCGAAGTCTGCTGGGAAGACAATGAGGTCAGAGAAAAGGACCTGTGACCTATCTAGAGGTCATCGTGGCCATCCTCCTGCAGGAACTACCCAGACTAGAGGGCAAGGATAATACCTTTCCTGCATCACAGATCTCTGCCCACTCATTGCTGCTATGCACAACAGAGTCCAGCCTGAGCGGTCTTGGAGTACCGTGCGTGCAGCTGTATTGCACTGCTGAGGCGGGAAGAGCCGCGGGCTCAGGAGGCGTGAGAGAGGTCCTGGCTCCTGGCATCAGCCAGTTCCCAGCCGCTTTGGTCTTCCATACCCAGTTCAGGGGAGGGGGGTGACTGACGCCCAGCTCTCTCTGCCCTGTGAGGACAGATTATGTAGGGGAGAACTGCAGAGGAGCGCCTGGGGCCAGATCAGGAAACAACTCAGGCTGGGAAATGAATTTGTGGCTGGAGCTCTGTGATTTTACGCTTTCCCTGAGGGCTGAAGGCCCCACCGTCCCCTGCTCCACGCACTGGCCCACGATGCAGATTCTGAGTTAATTAGCCTGGGGGAGGGGGTGCAGAACACACCGCTGTTTTGTTTTTAATTTCCTGAGTTTTTCCAACAAGCAGCCAGCCTTGAGACCCAGTGCCCTACCTTTCAATCCTCTCTCACGCAAAGACCAGAGGGGACGCAGATGCAGGTCCCCCCTACCAGGGACACGCTTGGAGGGTCTGGGAGAGGGAGGGGACTGGGGAGGGTAGAGGAGGGTACCATTGATTCCACCGTCTCCTTTGCTGTGGATTCCCTGGTCCCCCCAACATCATGGCACTTACGTCTCACCACTGTCCATTGGCTCCTGGCTGGCCCCGGAAGAAGAGACAGAAGACACAGGTGGTCTGTGCTAGCCCTGTGCGCCCCTGCCATCCCACCCGGTCCCGGGAGATCCTCCTCCTGTGCCATTGCGCTTCCTGCTGTGTCTACAGGAAAACCTCAAATAGGGGAGGTGACCCAGGGCCTCGCCTCCCTGGTGAGCTGTGCAGACGGCAGGGTGAATATGGCACCCCCATGCTTGGCTGGTTGCCAAGGCAGTTTAGGGACAGGAGAGCGAGGGGTGGTGCTGATGTTCTGGGTGAAGTGAACATATTATTACCTTGTTCCTCATCTCACATAGAGGAAGAACTTCCAAGCAGAGAAATTTAAAAGCAAGATTTATTAGAGTCAAAGACCTCCAAGCCAAAGAGGCATGGAGGGGGCCTCCAAGGTAATATCAGAGTACGAGGTGCCATTAATGTTACTGGGTGCTTATTAAAAATTTTGGAATATTAATAAGCATTGTAGGTTCTTGCCTAATATTCAGAGAACTGTGAATACTGGCATAAATGAACGAGGCAGCATGATAATTTTTGGGCTTTATATTCAGTGAGAGAAGGGGAGTGAGGGCCCTACCTAAGAAGGAGGGGAAGTCTGGACTCATCCCGGCAGCCGGGGCAGCCACCTGGAGGAGCACGCAGGCCAGGAGGCACAGGCGGGTGGCCCAAAGGCGCGGGCACAGCAAGGACCCACATGGAGAAAGAGGCAAAAAGGCCAAAAAGGGCCGGGCCCACCCCGTCTCAGGCCATTAATCCATTTCCAAAGGGGCGTGGTTAATTAGCCTGATTGGTGGTGGACACACAGGTGAGGTCACACAGGGGGCATGGTGAAGGCGTGGTCTTCCAGCTCACAGACCTGATCAATTTTATCCTGTATGTCTGCCTACAACAAAGGGAAGAAAAAAAAACCGGAAGTGGCTGGTGGTAGTGGGGTTTTTAAGCACAATTTAAAAAAAAAAAGAAAAAAGTGACCATCAGATTGACATCCAGTTGCAAGGCAGGGACAAAACCCATCAAAAGACCTGATTTGCAATCCTTTATCCTCTCTGGCTTGCTTTTTTTTTTTTTTTTTTTTTTTTTTTGACAGGCAGAGTGGATAGTGAGAGAGAGACAGAGAGAAAGATCTTCCTTTGCCATTGGTTCACCCTCCAATGGCCGCCGCGGCCGGCGCACCGCGCTGATCCGATGGCAGGAGCCAGGTACTTATCCTGGTCTCCCATAGGGTGCAGGGCCCAAGCACTTGGGCCATCCTCCACTGCACTCCCGGGCCACAGCAGAGAGCTGGCCTGGAAGAGGGGCAACCGGGACAGAATCCAGTGACCCGACAGGGACTAGAACCCGGTGTGCTGGCGCAGCAAGGCGGAGGATTAGCCTAGTGAACCACGGTGCCGGCCTTGGCTTGCTCTTGATAAAACAAAAAAGCCACCTAGAAGGCTGGGAAAGGTAACTTGTTTTTGCCATAATCTGTGAGCTCTGGAGATGGAATCGCCACACCCAAGCTATTATCATGGTAAATTTGGAGATTCCTAAGGAAATACACCCCAATTTCCACTGAGTGCCTATTAACTCATTGGACCCCTCACACTGACAGCTTGGGAGAGCCAAGTGCTCCCTCTGTGGGAGCCCGCACGTGTGTCTTTCCCAGGGGCTCGGGCCATGTCGCTGCTAGCCCTCAGGTCACGCCTGTGCCCGTTAGGAGCGGGCGCCCTCTGCACAGGGGCAGTCCTGAGGTGTGCTCCCTGGCTCGGGCAGCACAGCGGGGGCTGTTTCAGCCTCTACTTGCCCCTCAGCTGGGCGGCCTTGTAAAGAACACGACCTGTGACCACGCAGTCCACACGGCAGGCTCCAGGAAGCACGGTGGTGAAGGAGGAGAGAGGGGAGGGCAGGCAGCGGGCTGGCCAGCGGTCCCTTCCCTGCTTTAGGCACCATTCCTGGGCTCACGTGTGTTCACACATGTGCAGGAGAGGGTGGGAAGATCAAGCCTCCTTGGTGTGATCGCTCAGGATGAGGGGGCGGGACTGAGTGATCTCCGTGACACACTCACACACACACACGTATGCATTTTTTCTCAGTCCCCGAAGGACTAGCTAACCTCACCCCATTTCCCAGGTGTGTGAGCTCATTGTCTGGGGACATTTTACAAATGAAGACAATGCGGCTCAGAAAGAACCCAGGGTAGCTGGAGCCAGGCTCAGATGCTGCAGCTTCTGCATGGAGGGTTTTGTAGCCTACCTCCCGCAGGTGCACACATTAACACACAGACCAGATCCTGGCCTCAGCCGCCCTGGCTCCCCAGGCATCCTCCCAGCCCCGCCAGGCAGCTGATGCCTCCAAAAGTTGCTCTGGCCCTGGTGCCAGCGGCTGTCTCTGCGTGGCTCTCCAGAGTGGCCTTGAACCCAATCAACTCCCTTCCTGGTCCCACTAGCTCCCTGGGCCCCAGGCAGGGAGGCTGGGTGGGCTCCGGGAAGCAGGGCCTCTTCTTGGGGTCCTGGCTCCTGTAGCATCTCATCAGGTCCACCACGTGCTGGGCCTCACCTGACCACCCGTCAGAGGCACCTCGGGGGGCTGCATGCCCATGGTCTCTTGGCTGATGATGGTGAACACTGCATTGGGAGGTCTGGGCTGTGCAGGGGCTGGGAGGCAGGAGCCGAGGGACCAGGCAGGAGGCTGGGGCTGAGCGTCCTGGTGGATGTGCACACAGATGTGCGGTCAGTAAACGCTAGGTTTCAGGCCCACCTGAGGTTCCGATTTGAGCAGCTGAGTCTCCCAGGTCAAGGGCAGGCATGACACCACACCACAGGCTTGTGCCCTCCAGCTGGGCGAGGTGTCCCAGCTGACCTGACCATCTCTCTACCAGGAGGAGGTGGTGGAGCAGGGCTGGGAGAAGGCAGGGATGGGTGCTGTGGACAGCAGGGACTTGAGCCACAGAGCTGGTCTGGCCCGAATTGTGTCTCTCCTTTCATGAGCATGTGAACCCTAGATACATGGAGTGGAAGAGAGAAGGGTGAGGATGCCAGGACATGAACCTACCCTTGCTCTGCCCTCCTGAGCCCCAGTCCCTCACGGCACCATCCACGATCCCATCTCTGCCCCAGACACACTGCCACCAGAGCTCTGTGCCTCTGGAATTCTGTCCCAAAGCTGCAGGTGAGGATCATATGCCCCAGGGGACTTTGTCGAGTGTCCGTGATCACACTAGCAGGCAGGCCCGCAGCTCACACTGTCCCAGGAGAAGCCTCCCCAGCTAGGGTCCACCCTGTCCTCCACCTCCATCCTGGACCAGGAGGGGCCTGACCTCACCCCTGTCCTGCCTTGCCAGGTTGGGTGGGGGCAGCAGGCTGCCTTCTGGGCATGTGGCTCGGAGCCCTGCCCCCTCTCATCTGCACATGTGATAAGTGGACCCTGGAGAACATCACAGGGCGTGCAGCCGAGCGCACCCTGCAGAGCCCACCCCTCCGTGTGCAGCATCCAGGCCATCTGTCCCACTTGGACAGGCCCAAGTCTGAAGGCTGGAGAAGGCCGGGCCACCTGGAGTCGTGCCCCAGGGGGCTGCCTGGCATTCTCAGCCATCCACTGCCCACCTGCAACCGCCGGGTGTGACGGCTTCCTACCACCCCGTCTCCAGCTCCACACTCACTACTCGAGTGATCACGGACAAGGTGCTTATCTTCTCAAAGCTCCTGTCCCCTCATCTGTGCATGGAAATCACGTGAGGGCCTAACTAATGATGCGCTATTGTGAGCATTGCATGAGGCTACCTGTAAAACTGAGAATAGTGCCTAGCACGGAGTACGTACGCGGCAGGTGTTGCCTTATCCCATAGAGTGAGGATGAGGTCACCACCTTCAGTGAGTGAGCTTCTGCTCATCCCACCTCCACGGGCCCCGAGGCACTCACACCCACAGCTATTAATCCTCATTTATCTTCTGACCATGGCTTCCTTCATTCATCCACCGGCTACTCACTTAGGGCCAATGAGGCGAGGACTGAGGATCAGGCAGTGGTTAAAAAGGATGCCTGCTGTCCTCTCCCTCTCGCCCTCCTGTGTGCTTATTCAAACAGGAAGTCTTAGACATGATTATGGGTCTAGCATTATGAAGAAGTACAGGTGCTGTGAGGGCACACAGCAGGGACCTGTTGGTGTAGAACAGGGAAGGCTTCCCTGAGGAGGTGATATTCGAGCTGAGAGCTGAAAGAGGAGTGAGTCTCTACTAGAGAGAGAGGACTGGGACAGGAGTGAGTCTCTAATGGAGAGAGAGGACTGGGGCACAGAATGTTCACCGATCATGGGGGGAGAGGGAGTGGCATGTTTTAGGAACTAGAAAAAAATGGCCCTTGGGATTTTTTTTTTTTAAGATTTATTTATTTATTTGAAAGTCAGAGTTACAGAGAGGCAGAGGCAGAGAGAGAGGTCTTCCATCTGCTGGTTCATTCCCCAAATGGCTTCAATTCCTGGAGCTGCACTGATCTGAAGCCAGGAGCCAGGAGCTTCTTCCGGGTCTCCCACGTGGGTGGCAGGGGCCCAAGGATTTGGGCCATCTTCTACTGCTTTCCCAGGCCACAGCAGAGAGCTGGATCAGAAGACGAGCAGCTGGGACTAGAACAAGTGCTCATATGGGACGCTGGCACTGCAGGTGACGGCTTTACCCACTATGCCACAGCACTGACCCCGGTTGTGATCTTTTTTAACCATGATCTGTTACACACATCCTCATCCAAAGCAAAAGTTGGGAAGGGAGGCATTGAAATGGGAGCCTGCAGCCCAGCGAAGGTGATGCAGGCTTCCTGGTACCTGTTTCATGCACCAAACTCTGCTGCTTAGATGCCTGTGTTCCAGCCGTGGCCCCTGACTTCTACATTTGTCCATGATGAGCCAGTCGGCAGGTGAGACTCCTGCCCAGGGATTGCTCAGGACCCTGACCTTGCGAAGCACGCTGCTGCCCAGGAGGGTGAGGTCCAGGGGGAGCAGGGGTGGCTGGAGGCCGTGGAGGAAGTTCATGGCTAAGCTGGTCTCATGGAGGGTAGGGAAGCTGAGCTGCCAACTGAGGCTGGGTGTGGGCGGCACCTTCTCCAGGGAGCCCTTGGTGTTATCCCCATCACCATGACCAGGGACTGCTGGGGTAGCCCCAGGTGGACAGGATGTACTGAAACTCCATCTTCTCCGTGCTGGCTGCTACTTCAACGAGGTGATTCACCACAGAGCCCCAGGCAAATGAGAGCGAGAGATGGAAGAGTGACCCCTTAGTTACAAGAGCAACCGGTAAGACACAAGCTGCGTGTGACGCCAAGCTGTGGGGACCCTGGCCTGGTCCCAGAAGCTTGCGAGGCGGGGTGGGGGAGGAAAAAGAGAGGAAGGGAGGGCCAGCAGACAGCACAGACCCCAGCCTGCTGTATACTCTGCTACTTGTTTCTGTTTATCTCCCCTAGGAGACTCTGAGCCCAGGAAGGAGCAATATTATGTCCTGCTTCTGCTTCAAAATGCCATCAATTGCTACTTTGATTATGAAAGTAATACACATGCTCAGAGAAAATCTAGGGAACTCAGCTATGAAAAGGAAAATTAAATAATCAGTAATCCAAGCTTCCTGAGTTGGTCTCTATTAATATCTTCGGATATTCTTTGATGATGCCTTGATACATTTTCAGGTATCTTTCTGTTCTCTCTCTTTCTTGTGATCTTCCGATCACACAATGCATGGAGCATGCGTGTGCATCCCCACCCTGCTGCTCTCCCTCCCGAAGCAGGGTGGCTGGTGGAGCGCTGTTCTGCTCACGGAAGAACCGTAATCATTCCTCCTTGTACTTCCCCATGGCACATATGCACTGCACAATGCCTCTGTAGAAGCAAGTGGGAGTCTAGACTGAAGCGAAGACATCACAAAATAAGCATTTGCAAGCCCACCTTTCAGTCTAGGTGACTGCACAATAGTAAACACGCTAATTGTTACAGATTGTTTGGGGAGCCTGGGGACAAGGATTAGAGGAGAAATGGCCTGTGTGGAAGCATTGCATCTGCAAAGCTATTGGCACTGCAGTCAGAAGCTGCTGGAAGTGTGCTGGCAGAGTCCCTCTGGGCAGCCAGCTAGAGAGGCTGAGCTCCAGGCAAAACCACCGTGGTGCCAGGCATCGGACAGCTTGGCTACTCCAGGTCCCTCGTGTTTCTGCCCTTACTTCTCCGCTGTTCTCCAGACGGCCCCGCAACGCTGTGGCATGTTTCTATCTGTCTCCTTTTGTCCTCTTGGGCTCACAGGAACCAGAACAGTATCTGTCAAGTGGGGCAAGCGAGGGATCCAGCAGTCACTCCACCCTGACTTCGAATCCCACATTCCCCACTTACTCTGTGTGTGGCCCGTGAGTCCCCGGGGCCACGTTTTCTCAACAGTAAAATGGGAACGCTAGTCACTGCCTTGCGCAACTCCACTTCACATCCTGACTGGTGAAAGCCGGGGCTGCTGTCTCCTTTGTCTCAGTGCCCAGCGCCCCTTTCATCTCGTTTCTGGTGCCAGTACCTCCCTGATGCCTGTTAAGGTGTCACCAACCACCTCCAGGTTGCTCCAGCCAATGACCAGTTCCCAGTTCCTGGTTTGTGTATGGTTCACATCTCTCTCCCTCCCTCCCTCCCTCCCACCCTCCCTATATCTCTCCCTCTCTCTCTCTCTCATCCTTTCTGGCCTTAGCCCTGTGTCAATATTCTGTTTCTCTTTCTCTAGTCACATCCTCTCTGTGTCTTTTGCAGGCTCATATTCTGTTGTTTGACTACAAGGCTGGATTCTAAGCCCTCTCCTCTCCTTTTCTCACTATGTGTTCTTGCTCTAGTTGATCTCAGCATCTCTAGTTGGACATTCAAAATCAACATATCTGGGGCCAGCATCATGGTGTAGCAGGTAAAGCTGCCACCTGCAATGCTAGCATCTCCTATGGGTGCCAGTTTGAGTCCCAGCTGCTCCACGTCCAATCCAGCTCTTTGCTAACAGCCTGGGAAGGCAGCAGAAGATGGCCCAAGTGCTTATCTTGCTTGCAGTCTCCCTTCTACCCACATGGGAGACCTGGAAAAAGCTGCTGGCTCCTGGATTCAGCCTGGCCCAGCCCTGGCCATTGCAGCCTTCGGGGGAGTGAATCAACAGATGGAAAATCTCTGTCTCTCTCTCTCTCTCTCTCTCTCTCTCTCGGAAATGGAGCAGCTGGGACTCGAACTGGCGCCCACATGGGATGCCAGTGCTGCAGGCAGCTGCTTTACCCACCACGCCATAGTGTCAGCCCCCAGAGTGATAGTTTTAAGAGGTAGGTGGTAGCATGTCCTGCTCAGGATCCTCCAAGGCATCCTTTCTAGTCCTCAGTAAACCCAGTGTTCTTACAGTGACCCACCAAGTCCCACGTAGTCTGCTCTCACCTCCAGGTGTAGCTTGCCAACCTCACCAGCTGCTAATCTCTCCCTCTCTCACTCTTCTGCTGTTCCCACCTCACTGGCAGCTCCCGCCCTCTGCCTGCAGCGCTCTCCCTAGGAGAGCCCCGTGTCTTCGCTTCAAGTCTCTATGCAAATGACACCTAAGCAGTAAAGCTTTCACAAACACGCGTCTACACCGAGTGGCACCCCCAGCTCCGGCGAGCCTTGTTCTTCCTTACCCAGAAGGCTGCAAACTTAGGATTTCCACAGCAAACGTTTCCCCGCAGGATCAGGCTACTCAACTCCCCTTAGAGATTTGATTCAAGCAAATGCCAGGTGGCCGTGATGCTACATGTCTGTCTGTCTGTTTCCCTCCTTCCGCCCTTTAGATTCTAAGCTGCACAAGCCAGGGACTTTGTCTCATTCAGTCAGTGCTGAGGCTGAACGGACCT
Source organism: Oryctolagus cuniculus (assembly GCF_964237555.1). Lineage (NCBI taxonomy): Eukaryota > Metazoa > Chordata > Mammalia > Lagomorpha > Leporidae > Oryctolagus > Oryctolagus cuniculus. The sequence continues at coordinate 105,333,631 of NC_091432.1, read as the reverse complement.
CACCCAGGCGCTGGCTTCAGTCACCACCCAACACAGCCGACTCGGGCATTTTCCCACCGGGAGCTCGGAACTTCCCTCTGAGGTCCGCGTGGCAAATCTGGGCTCTTTGAAGGCACCTCAAGCTCAGCGTGTACAAAACTGAACACAGGACGGGCTTCTCCAAACCCGGGCCTCTCTTCCCGTTCCCTGTATCACCACGCTGCCATTCAGCACTTAGGTGCTGAGCACCAGCTGTGTGCCAGGCCCCAGGGACAGAGCACTGAGCAGACAGACACAACCCCGCGCTCTCAGGGCTGGGGACTCTGCTGACCCCTCCCTCCCTTTGGAAACCAGACATGGCGTGAACCCTGACATCCCTCCGCCTCCTCACTGGCCCTCTATAGCCAATCCAGTGCCAGGCTGGGTGGATTTTTCACCTCTTAACTACTGCTTAACCCAGTCCTTTCCCTCAGAACCCCAGCATAGACCCCAATCTTCTCTCGCCTGAGTGAAGACAGCAGGCTTTTGTCGGGCCCCTTCTAAGCCATTGTCCACTGCAACTACAACGAGCTCCTTCCTGTCACAGCCGCCCCTGCCTGACAGCAGACCCTCCACGGGCTCTCCACTGCTCCTTTCCTCTCCCAGCTCCAGCCATGGTGGCCTTTTGACCAGCCTTATACTTACCACGCCCCTGCTGCCACAGGCCCTTTGCATACCCTGTCGCCTGTTCCTGGAAAGCTTTCTGCTCCTCACCCACTTAACTCACATGGATTCTTCCCATTCCAGCTCTAACACAACTTACTCTGGGAGGCCTCTTCTGTCTCAGTGAAACCCGCTGTTAATAAGCTTTCACGGAACCCTACATCTCTCCCTTCTCTCGCTTCTCACAGCAATGCTACATTGATCGGGGTGGGAAGCTCCTGCAGGGCCGGGCCATATCTCGTTCATCCTTCACTGCCTCCCAGCGGCCAGCACAATGCCTGCCACGTAGTAGGAGCGCCCGAAGCACTCATCAAGTGATGAATAAATGCGCAGGCGGGAGGAGCACCTGGCGAAGTGATGCACCTGTGATGCCTCGAGCGCCCAGCCCAGCTCTCCGCACGCAGCAGTCACTGACTGCCATGAACTCCTTTACCCGTTCCACCCTGGGAGTTCCCAGACCTTGGGAAGGGAAAGTGGCAGGTGTTGTCATCAGTGTCTTCCAGGAGAGTCTTGTCAATGCCATCTGTTTCCTTTTGCTCTTTGCTCCAAAGCCCATCAATCCCAGACTAATCTGACTGAACTCCAAAGCCAGCAGGCAGGTGTCGGGGGAGGAAGGTGCAGGAGCCCTAAGCTATCTCACCTTTCCCCCTCTTCATGAAGTGGGGGGTCCAGGCTCAGAGGGAGAGTGTGGGACCTCAGCTGTCTTGAGGGGCGTGATGACCAGGGAGCAGGTGACAAATAGATCCATGCAGGAGGCCAACAGGAGACCTCCCCTCCCCAGGTTCTCTAGGTGATGAACCAGCAGTCTCGGCAGGAGGACGTGGCTGCCATGGTTCTCGGACTTGACCTCCCAAGCATCCACAAGGCAGGCAATCGCATGGCCAAGTACGTGCAAATCCTGCAAGAATGAGACTGGCGCTCAGCCCAGTGGGAAGAGAGCAACGAGTGGGAACAGTGGTCACGAGGGGAAAGGAAAGGTCCATTAAAGTATGTCAAAGTGACAGCCAGGGGCCAATCAAGGCCAGAGATCCGAGTCCCCAGGCCTCAGCCTCCAGCAGGGGAGCTGCATGCCTGTGGCCACTTGGATGATGTTTGTCACCATGTTGAACCCTGCAAGGGGAGGTCTGGGCTTTACAGGTGCTGGGAGGGAAGGGTATGGGGGCTGAGCAGGTGGCTGGGGCTTTGAGGGTCCCAAAATGAGGTGGCCGAGTCGCTAAAAGGGATTCACAGCCCAGCTGTGGCTGTCGGCATGAGCAGGTTGGTGCTGGGTGTCCGGCTGGTGCACCTTCCTTGCAAGCATCGGGGCCGTGAGTCTGCCTTCCGGTTCCAGCATACGAGCTGATGGATCGCAACAGTGATCTTTGCTGCTGGGACAGCCGCACTTGGCTATTCCATCGCCACAAAGCCATGGGAAGGTTTATTCCCGCTGGGAAGGCCAACCCCAAGACAGTTCATGCTTCTGACATGGAGGGTTTGGGAGATAAAGCTGTGCACTGCTGTTGCGGAGGTTCAAAAGTTCCTGGTCTGTGATGGGTTCCATGCAAAACACAACAAAGAGACTGGAGCCCACGTGGGACCCCTGATGCTCAAGGAAAAGGAAACATAAATGGACAGTTTGGATGCCACAAACCCACATGTCATGATGCGACCTGGCTGTTTAATTAGAGTGACTGCGCTTCTACTTCACCTCCCTTGGTCCGGGATGTGATATATTGCAAACTGCACCTTTCACATTCATGGCATTTACTTTTCTTGTTGAAACTTCATGGCGTACATTTGTTTAAACAAAAACCAAAAAAAAAAAAAAAAAAGTAAAAACCAGCATCATGGCCTGTGAGTTATTTTGGTCTTGTAAGGGTCTGTTTCTTTAAATTTAAAGTAATAATATTATGATATAGTTGTATCTTGAGGTTGATGTGTTAAATTTTTCTCAACATTGTGCCTAAGCAGATTGTAAGTTTCAAGCAAAAAATACCAAATGACTTAGTAGAAGGTAAATAGGGTGTGATCAAGCTACACAGACTTCTTAATACAACCTAGGAAAAGCCCGGTTATGACCTTGATTTTGTTCTTGACAGCAGTAATGACAGTGAGAGGATATGGCTTCTGTGGTTTCAAAGTTTTCCATCAAAAAAATGAGTTGTGAATGCTGTTCTGCTTAATTATAACTGGCTAGGCCAATAACAAAGGGGCAATAACTTCTTTGTACTCATCTTGATGGTTGTTTCATTGATCCATTACAGGAACTAATAGATCAAAGTGGAAAAAAAAGAGATTCATGCCACTCTCAGGGGACTTGGTCAATTTTTTTTAAGAATTATTTATTTATTTGAAAGGTAGAGATACAGAGAAAGAAGGAGAGAGAGAGAGAGAGAGAGAGAGAGAGAGAGAGAGAGAGAGAGGTCTTTCATCTGCTGGTTCACTCCTCAAATGGCCTCAACAGCCAGGGCTGGGCCAGGCTGAAGCCAGGAGCCAGGAGATTCTCCTTGGTCTCCCATGTGAGTGCAGGCGTTCAAACACTCCGGCCATCTTCCACTGCTTTCCCAGGTGCATTAGCAGGGAGCTGGATCGGAAGTGGAGCGACCGATACTCAAACTGGAGCCCATGTAGGATGCAGGCACTGCAGGCAGGGGTTTAGCCTTGCCCCAGACTTAGTTAATATTCACAGGAGTGACAGTGAGGGGCTGCATTTGTTACAAGAGGAACATTTTTTAAAAAAAGATTGATTTTATTTATTTGAAATACAGAGTTACAGAAAGAGGTAGAGACAGAGAGGTCTTCTATCCGCTGGTTTACTCCGCAGATGGCCGCAATGGCCGGAGCTGAGCTGATCCAAAGCCAGGAGCCAGGAGCTTCTTCCAGGTCTCCCATGTGGGTGCAGGGACCCAAGGACTTGGGCCATCTTCTACTGCTTTCCCAGGCCATAGCAGAGAGCTGGATCAGAAGAGGAGCAGCCGGGATTAGAACCGGTGTCCATATGGGATGCCGGCGCTTCAGGCCAGGGCTTTAACCCGCTGTGCCACAGCGTCGGCCCCATGGAACAGGTTGTTATAAGGTAGGGCAGCATCTCAAGTCTTGCAGGTATCCCTTGTCCTTCTGCCTTCGGCCACGCTGTGACGCAACTTGAGTCTCCTGCCGGATGCAGCCACCCAATCTCAGATTTTCAGCCTCTGGAACTGTGAGCCAAAATAAAGCTTTCTTCTTCTTCTTCTTTTTATTTTTTTTAAATAAATAACTCCGTCTGTGGTATTCTGCTATAACAGAAAACAGAGATGGAAATATGTATCCCAAAATGGGGTATTGCTATAAGAAGACCTGAAAATGTGGAGGGGTCTTTGGCACTGGACGATAAGCAGCGGTTGGGACGGTTTGAAGGGAGTGCCGGGAAAAGCAGGGGCCACATACATGCAGCATTAGGGGAGACTGAGGGCTCAGGAGACAAGAGGAGCAGGGGAAGACAGAAGCTCCTCGGAGACCACGTGAACGGTCGTGAGCGCAATGCTGACAGCAACGTGGACAGTCAGGGCGGCGAGGACAAGGTCTCCTTCGGAAAGGAAGGGTCTTTTGCGGGACTAGAATACAGACCTGCCTGGTGATAAATGGGCAAAGGCTTGGGCAGAATCCTGCCCATGACCCAGGAGCTCGTGGAAGGCTGAAGTTAATAGTGGTGAACGGCAGTACCTGGCAGAAGAAATACCCTAGCCACAAAGCCTTCATGCCGCCATGCAGCGGCTCAGGGCCACCGCCAGTGAATTGCGAGAGCACAGGGATGACCTAAAGGCAGCATTTATCATGAACAGGCAAGCAGAGCATAAACATCGGGAAAATTCAGAACTTGGCCATGAGTGAAAAAGCATGCGAGAGTGCAGCCAAGCAACCGTTTGCTAAAGAGATTAGCATGGACAGAGGGAGCCAGGTGCAATTCATCGGGACAGTGAGAGAACGGCCCCCAGATGTGTTAGGGATCTCTCAGGCTGCCTCTCCCAACACAGGCTCAGAATATCAAGGCCTGAAGGGCTCACCGCCCAGGGCTGCCTTGTGCCTCTGCTGCCCACGCTCCGGCACGGCACTGCGCAGCTGCTCCCGCCAGGGCTCCAGCAGGCCCAGGTGCGGCTTATGCTGCAGCTCCAGAAGATGCAAGCTGGAAGTCTTGATGGCATGCAGTGGTGGTGGTGATTCTGCAAGTGTGTGAAATTCTAGGGCTGTGGAGGCACGGCTTCTTCCTAAGACGTCAAAGGATGCATGGAACGGCCTGGGGGTCCAGGCAGCGGGTCTCAGGGCTGGACCCCCTGCAGAGAGCCCCTACCCGGGCGACACTCAGCCGAAACATGGGGTTGGAACCATCACAGAATCCACATCAGGGCAGTGCTCAGCTGGGCTCCAGGGGCTGGAATGCCACCAGGACCCTAGGACTATGGAATTGCCAGAGTACAATGCCAGTGGGGGAGAGCTGAGTCCTGGGACCCCAACCCAAGAAAGCTGGCGTACGGACTGAGCCCAGCAAAGCCATGGGTGGGCGCAGGGCAGCATGACGGGTTGGAGGCCCAAACTCTGCTCTGTGTCTAAAAGGCAGAGCATGGAGTGAAAAAGTCTCTTTTAGGAGCTGGGCTGTGGCACAGCAGGTTAAAGCCCTGGCCTGCAGCAATGGAATCCCATATGGATTCTGGTTCAAGTCCTGGCTGCTGCACTTCTTCCTTTTTTTTATTTTTTTTTTAATACTTTATTTGTTTGAAGGGCAGAGCTACAGAGAAGCAGAGGTGAGAGATGGAGATAGAGAGAGAGAGAGAGAGAGAGAGAAAGAGAGGGAGAAAGAGAGAGAAAGAAAAAGGTCTTCCATCCATTGGTTCACTCCCTAAATGGTTGCTGGCCACAATGGCCAGAGCTGAGCCAATCCAATGTCAGGAGCAAGGGGCCTCTTCTGGGTCTTCCACACAAGCGCAAGGACCCAAAGACTTGGGCCATCTTCTATTGCTTTCCCAGACCATAGCAGAGAGCTGGATTGGAAGTGGGGCAGCCAGGACACAAACCGGCACCCATATGGGATGCTGGCACTGCAAGCAGCAGCTTTACCCCCTATGCCACAGCACTGACCCCTGCTCCACTTCTGATCCAGCTCCCTACTAATGCACCTGGGAAAGCAGTGGAAGATGGCCCAAGTCCTTGGGTCCCTGTACCCATGTGGGAGACCTGGAAGAAACTACTGGCTCCTGGCTTTGGATCAGCTCAGCTCCAGTTGTTGCTGCCATTTGGGGAGTGAGTGAACTAGTGGATGGAAGACTGACCTCTCTCTCTCTCTCTCTCTTTCTGTATCTCTTCCTCTCTCCTGTAACTCTGCTTTTCAAATAAATAAAATAAATTTATAAAAAAAAAAGTCTTTTCTGGTTTTAACACTTACCCCCTGCCTTCTTGGGTTTTGGACTTGCTCGGGCCTGTTACCTTTTCCTTCTGGCCTATTTATCCCTTTAAGAATGGGAACAGGGGCTGGCGCCGTGGCGCAGTAGGTTAATCCTCTGCCCTTAGTGCCGGCATCCCATATAGCGCCAGTTCTAGTCCTGGCTGCTCCTCTTCCAATCCAGCTCTCTGCTGTAGCCTGGGAAAGCAGTAGAAGATGGCCCAAGTCCTTGGGGCCCTGCATCCACATGGGAGACCTGGAGGAAGCTTCTGGCTTCGGATCAGCAAAGCTCTGGCCGTTGTGGCCATTTGGGGAGTGAACCAGCAGATGGAAGATCTCTCTCTGTCTGTAACTCTACCTCTCAAGTAAATAAATAAATATTTTTTTTTAAATGACAACATGTCAGACCCATGCTCAGTCACTGGGGATGTTGAGGCAGGCAGGGCCAGGAAGAGAAAGGACATCGAAGAGCTGGAGGCAGATGGGTCATTCTTGATTCAGGCAGCAGTAGCAGCGGCATAGGTGACCAGCACAGAGCAGCCGCTGCTGCCTGCAGGCCTGGGGTTATACAGGGTTATACAATAGCGGCCATTAGCCAAGCAGTCACCTAGCAGAATACTGGGCTCACTGACCAGCAGGAATGTATCTATCACTGGGACCTGCCCAGATGCCATGAGGCATAGATAAGAAGGCATAGTAGTATGCAGTTGCAACGCTATTAATCAATCTGCTTACCTGGATTTTATTAATGGTTCCAACAGAACGCCCACTCTACGTCCATTTGCATTTGGGAAATCATTCCCTTGCTTGGATTTTATAAGCTTGTGGCTAGACTTTGGGCTCTTGAGTTGATATTGATGACAAGTTAATACTCTTAGGACAATGGGGATGGAAGGATTGTAGTTTCCATGTGAGAAAGACAGGAGCTTTGGGGGCCAGGAGCGGAATGCTGAAGTCAGGAGACGGTTTGCCATCTGAAACCCATGCTGGAATCGGATAGCCCTCATGGTGGTGTTGGGAGACGGGGCCCTTGAGAAGTGACCGGGCTGTTAAGAGACATGATGGCTGCCCTCATGGAATTGGGTTAATTCTCGCAGGAGTGAATGAGTTCTTGCTCCCGAGGGACTGCATTGGTTACAGTGAGAACAACATGTTCTAAAACGAGGCCACTTCTCATGTTTGGTCTCTTCTGCCCGAGTCTGCGTGCCCGGCTGCCTTCCCGCCCTGTGAGGGTGCAGCCCAGGCTCTTGCAGGTAGGACTGCCCAGGCTTGGACTTCCAGCTCCCAGAACCACGAGGCAAATAAACCTCTATTCCTTACTAGCTCTCCTGTCTGTGCTAAGGCAGTCAGCTCCCTCGGAATCTCGTGGTCTAAGCGTAGGGGAGGTGTGGTTCCCCAAGAAACAGCAAGGCATCATTAGCAGACCCTTTGTGGCGTGGATAAGCAAGCACTCACTGTCCAGGACAACAGGCAAGCCAAAGGCCAGATGCGGAGGAGAGAGCTGATGCTTGGCGGTCCCACGCCTGGCTAGGGCAGAGCTGAGCCCCGACTCTCGGTGCACGCTGGTCCCAGAGGGCCTCCAGAAAGCTCCTGGGTGGGGTGGCCTCCCGCTGCTGAAGACCCATTCCCACCACCCCAGCAGAGTGATTTTCTTTTCTCCCTGGCTTTGGTGACAGCAACTAACAGTCCAGCTATTAGCAATGTCTTCATTTCAAAAACACCAAGCCTGCTTGCAGTCCCTGAGGCCTGAATTTCCAATGATCCCCCTGGTTCTGAGCAGCAGCAGCAGCCCGTGTCTCCTTGTTACTCTCATAATGATCCAGCGTCAGATGTGGGCCAACCAGGACTCGGTACCCAAACCCAGTCGTACTTTGATGGAGGAGGCTGCCCAGCAAGCACAGAAGGGAGAGATGGAACCAGGCCCTCCTCCCTCTACTTGCTGCAGGCCAGTTTCTCCTGGTGGACTCCCATTCGGCCCTGGGGAGAAGACGGCACAGCTGAGCCGGGAGCAGTGAAGCCCACCGAGGAAAGGAATCGCGCCATCAGCCGCGATGCCTCTATTCACAAACCAGCAGGGGCCGCACCACGACGCACCTGGGCACCCACGGCAGCCGGATCCCCTCCGTGGACGCTGCTGAAAGACCTGACTCTGCAGTGCGCATGGGTCCTGGCCAAAGGAGAGCTGTTGCTTGTGTCTGATTCGTTGTCACCCAGTTAATACCCTGCTATAACCGTAATAGAGGTGGACTAGGACAACGGACTCATTTTACTCAAAGTCACTTGAGCCAAGTAGCATGGTGCTTTGGCACACAGTAGGTGCTTGATACATCCATGCTCACTGCATGAATGAATGAGGAGCTTTTGGGGGCGCATGTGTCGGCTCAGTAACCTTGGCTGAGGAGCCACCTGACGTGCACACAGGGCGTGATGTACTGAGAGCAGCAGGGCCCCTGGTCCTCTGTGGAAGGCAGCAGGATCTGGACATCTGAGCAGCCCACTTCCACGGAGACAGCGCCACAGCCACTGCAGGCTCGAAGCCACCGCACGCCTCCCGTAACCGGCTCTGCTGGATCAGATGGGCAGGTAATCCGCGGCGGTGGGGGGACTTAAGCTGCTATCTAACAGACTGCCGATGGATTAGCAAGGCTTTCTGCTAAGACCTTAAAGGGGTTAGAGTTTCATTCGCCCTTCATGCTCAGGGAGCAAGGGGAGGAAACTGGCTAGTTGACCGAGGTGCAGGCTGGGCACAAAAAATTAATGAGAGCAGAGACCAGGCAGTAACATGCAAGGTCAAGTCTCGGTTTTTGGTATCAGCTCAGCCATGATGTCCTTGGCAAATTCCAGACAAGACATTGAACCTCCCTGCCTCTCTTCCCCGTAGCTTCAAATGGGCCCTAATAATGCCTGCCTCCCAGCGCCATGGTGCAGATGGAATGAGATCACGGACATGAAAGGCCTTTGAAGAAGTTAAAAGTCTTTCTCCATAGGCGGCTGCTATTATCATGTACAGGAGACACCGCAGGACCGAGGCTGGGCCCAAAACATCAGGGTTCTCAGTGACCTTTGAAGCACAGCCTTTGACCTACATTTGCCCAGAGGCAGCAGCAAGGGGACCCTCGCCTCCCCTGCTGGCGACTGGGAGCCTGGCCACCGGCTTGGGAGCCACAGGACATAGTGCCACGATGTCAAAGGAAGCCACGCCCATTGGCGGCCCCTCATCCACCTGCTCTTGAGGCCACGACCATGCACTGTCGCAAGGCCATGCCCCACAGAATGATATTTTCTTGGTGTGAGGACATTATTTCCCTCTTCTCCTCCTCCTCTTTCCTTTATCTAAAGCTCTCCCACAAGAAAAGAAATCTTCCAGGTCCTTAATGAAGTCACATTTGGGTTGGAGAGAAGAAATAAAGACATGGAAAATAATTCTGTAGCAGTGAGTGTGCAAATGCGCAGCCCATGGCAGGAATTCAAAAGCTGGGGGGCAGTGAGGGCTGGAGGGGCCTCCACGTGCATGGGGCCGTGGGTGCGTGGGGAGGCCAGATGCAGGTCTCAGGGCAGTAGCTGGGCCACTCTGCACCTCAAGGCTCTCATCTCTAGAGGGAAGGTCACAGTAGTACCTGCCTTGTTGGACAGAATGTGAAACCCATTCCCTAAGAAAGAGAAGGTGTCTGTCGTGCATAGGCTTAGGAAAAGCAAGGGGAACACTGTTCAAGTGGGGGAAAGAGCAGAGCAGTGGGGACAGGGATGAGTGCGTTATGTGCAGAGGATGTTGGGAAGCTGGCCCAAGAAAAGGGGTGGGGGGAGGAATAGTCAACAAATACCACTCAGTCTTCCATGGGGAGCGGGAGCCCCACAGCAAACTCCAAACACCCAGGGTCCAGAGTGGATACCAGAGGTTGGCTGACCCAAGTGGAAACCAGAACTTGACCCTAGGATCAAGCCTGCTTTAAAGCTGGGTGAGGGACAGGTGTTTGGTGTGGTGGTTAAGATGTCTGCATTCCAGAGCGGAGTGCCTGGGATGGAGTCTCAGCTCCGCTCCGGCTTCCAGCTTCCCGCTAACGGGCACCCTGGGAGGCAGCGGATAAACAGCTTTGGCAGTTGGGTCCCTGCCACCCACATGGAGACAAGGATTGCGCTCTCAGCTCCTGGACATTGTGAGCATTCGGGAAGTGAACATGAACTAGCGGGTGGAAGCTTTCTCAAATAATAATTTTTCTTTTTAAAACAACTCAGTAAAGTCAATTGAATTGGGTTATGTGCAAAGGCCATGCATACGTCTATCACTAGCATTTATAACCAGAGGGGTAATGATAAATATGCTTATTTTAAATTATACCTAAGTCTTATGAAAGTAGCTCTTATTCTGTCCTGTGAAGGAACGCCTATACATCCTACAGTAGTGTAGGCAAAAGTAATGTGAAAGCTTAATCAGTAAAACCTAGGAAAACGGAAAAAGCTCTCTGGTCTCACTCCACCTCCACACACATAGGCACATACCCCCCCGCACGCATGCATGCCAAGCAAAGGAGTTCACCCTTTATCCTGTAGCCAGTGGGGAGCGTTGCCTGAGAAGGGGCCTGGCATGATGAAAGTGGTGTTTAAGAGGATTACCCTGGCTGCAGCGTGCAGGGTCGCTCAGAGGCGAAGAGGGAGCCGGGGAGATCCACTTGGAGATGGTACAATTATTCATGTAAACTCAATCCAGGACCCGCCTCCTCCTTCCGGTCTCCTGCGGTGGTTAACCCAGTGCAGAGCTCAACAACATGCGCATTCCCTGGACCCTCCCCTGCCCCACCTGGGTCCCCACCAGTCTGCCCCAGCCCACTCCTCCACTTCTGCAGGCCCATGTACAGCTGGATAACCCGGACCCTGGACGCCCAGTCCACTGTCCCCTGCCTTGGGGTAGGCTCATGCAGGACTCCTTCCAACCATAATTTAAAATCCTTGGGTTAAAGAACTTCGTGAAGTACACGGTGGAAGACCGGGCAGGGGGCATCTCTGATCCGAAGGCAGGAGCCAGGTGCCTCTCCTGGTCTCCCATGGGGTGCAGGGCCCAAGCACTTGGGCCATCCTCCACTGCACTCCCTGGCCACAGCAGAGAGCTGGCTTGGAAGAGGGGCAACCGGGACAGAATCCGGCGCCCTGACCAGGACTAGAACCCGGTGTGCCAGCACTGCAGGCGGAGGATTAGCCTATTGAGCCGCAGCGCTGGCCAAGTTTCACTTTCCTGCTGGGTCTTTGATCTAACCTGAATTTTGATTGCATGTTAACTCACCATTTTTGCGTGAAAATTCATGCAAAAGGATGAACTCTGCACGGGCATGCGTGTGTATGGGTGTGCTTGCAGCCCAAGGGGGAAGGGGTGAGGGAGCTGAGTGAGCAGGGATAGCTGCCAAAGATGCAAAGCACAGATGTAAAGGTGGAGACACCTGTGCCAACAGAGTGGGGGGCAGGCTGAGCTGAACCTGCACAGCTGGCAGGCAGCTCCAGGCGCACGGAGCCGCTCCTTGGCTCCTGCCAGGGACAGGAGCCCAGCCCCAGCACTGGGAACTCCTGGGCCAGGGGTGGCTGGCAGAAATGCTCCCTCCACAGCCCTGCCCACACTGAATCCTCCAGGGAGAACTCACTCTTTATTTCGCCTTTTTGAAACGGAGGTCGAATTAGAGACCTTGTTAGCCAGAAATAAATCACCCAGCCGGCTGCAGATCACAGAAGCTGGCGCTTGGCTGGCAGGCAGCCACGGTTGGGCCGGGAGCTGTGGAGCCCTGTTGGGCTCAGCTACCCTCTTTCCTGGACATTAGGGAGGGAGGGGCTGGGGCCTGCAGAATGTGCAGTTGGAGCAACGTTCATCGGGATCAACAGGTTTTCCTGATTCTCAACTGAAGACAAAGAGCAAGAAACAGCAGAGCATACGCGTTTGGGGAGGGGATTTCGGGCACTGATTCTGGCACCTTCTGCTGCACAGTAGGTCCTGTTGATGGAAACGCAGCCCAGCCTCAGGCTCTGGCAAGCCCCACCACTTGGCTCCTGGCAAGGAACACTCACCGCACCCCTGAGCCCTGAGTGTGCTCAGGACTCCATCTCAGCTAGGACTGGTGCTCTCAGACCTCGTTCCTTCAGAGCTAACATGGGAAGGCGGGATGCTGGCCAATAGCTGGGTCTTGGGGGAGCCTCAAGTTGGTCCCGGGCACAAGAGAGGAGAAAGGCAAACAGCCCAAATGCATGCTGCCTTCAGGGAGCCATCCGAGAGAGTGGGAGGGCGAACAATGAGTTCATGATCATCGCTGGTCCGAGTAAATAAATGCCTTGGGTTTGCTGGTCCCCTCTGCTCGACACTCGTGCCTGTAGCATCCAAACCACAGAATGCAAGGGGACAGCTGTGTATGACGTTACTGGCACTTCAGCTGTGGCTTCAGGATGGCCAGTGAGTTCCTTCTGGGCCACATCCTCCCCAGAATGGGCCTCCTAGCTACTTTGTCCCGCTTTCCCCAGAGAAGCCATGCCCCTGGCACGTGGAGGTGAGGCCCTTCCTAAACACGTCTTTAGTTTGTTTTTTCCTCCCACACTGCCTGGAAGCCCTGCACGGCAGCAAATGCTCGAGGTAACAAGAATGAGGAGTGGGGGTGTGGTTGTTGGGCACAGTGGTTATGACCCAGTTGGGATGCCTGCATCCCCTATCAGAGGGCCTGGGTGCCATGCCCAAGCCCTGCTCCTGACCCCAGCTTCCTGCTAATGCCAACCCAGGTGCGAGGAAGACTGGGTGGAATTCCAGCGCCAGTCCTGACCATTGCAGGCATTTGGGAAATGAGCCAGTGGGTTGGATCTCTTCTCTGTGTGTGTGCTCTCAGATAATAAAAGAAAAAGGCTGGAGCGGGGAAGGGCAGCTGGTGTTGGAGATATGGAGATGGAGAACAGAAACTAGGATGTCAGACACCTTTCTCACCTGTGCAGTGGCGCACCTCAGGTGCAGCGGACCCTCCTCCAAAGCGGAGGCGACTGCTCCAGAGACGATCATAGAACGTGACATTGCCCACTCTTTAGGGAAGGGCTTGCACCTTTAAAAGGCACTTTTAAGAGCCAGGAAGGAGGGATGTAGTGTAGAGAAAGTGAAGGAGGAGCCTGGGCTCCAACACTTTCCCCTTTTGAAAGCCCCACTGAATTCTCTGAGAACAGCAGGGGGGTTTGCAGCCTCTAATTTTCTTTTCTGCGCTGTTCAGCATCAAGCCATTCGCCCTTTGCAATTCAGTAGCCTTTTTTTTTTTTTTTGACAGGCAGAGTGGACAGTGAGAGAGAGAGAGAGAGACAGAGAGAAAGGTCTTCCATTGCCGTTGGTTCACCCTCCAATGGCCGCCGCGGCCGGCGCGCTGCGGCGGGCGCACCGCGCTGATCCGATGGCAGGAGCCAGGAGCCAGGTGCTTTTCCTGGTCTCCCATGGGGTGCAGGGCCCAAGCACCTGGGCCATCCTCCACTGCACTCCCTGGCCACAGCAGAGGGCTGGCCTGGAAGAGGGGCAACCGGGACAGAATCCGGCGCCCTGACCGGGACTAGAACCCGGTGTGCTGGCGCCGCTAGGCGGAGGATTAGCCTAGTGAGCCGCGGCGCCGGCCTTCAGTAGCCTCTTACAGGGTGTTTGCTTGCAGGATGGGAGTGGGCAGCTCAGGCCCCTCATTTGCATGCCTTCCAGGGCAGTGCTGCAGAGCAGTCACAAAGCTCACCCTGGCCCCAGGAGCCCCACCTGCCACCCGGATCACGAGTGAGGGTGCTTGGGGCTACGGATTTTTTTTTCCAGTCCCCCAAAGTGCCAATTATCCATCTTGGTTTTATGAACAAAGCATGTACTGAAACAAGTGGCGACCTCCCTTGTGAGGGCCGTTTCTTTGGAGGTGCCGAATACAGTCTCCCTGGGGAGGCGGATGCCCTCTCCCACACGCTCCAGACGTCCAGCCTCGATTCTCGTTCCCAGACCCCTCAAACCCAGCCCAACTGACGTCCTGGCCAAGCCCTCCATCTCAAGCTGTAGCCTGCGCATCTCTCATATTTGTGTAGCTTTCTGGGTAATTCCCAGAGTGCCTGCCCCTCCAAATCCTCATTTAACCTTCACAGTGTTGGACAGGGATGGTTCTAGTTTCTCTAGACGTGGCGGCCGAAATGCAGAGAGCTTAAGTGACTTGAGCAAGTCACATAGATGGCAGGTAGCTGGGGAGGACTAAAGGTCTTTGGAACTTTGATCTGGAACTTTTGGCGTTCACTGTCTCACGCTTTTTGTACCCTAAAGCCACCAAGGGACAGCACTGACGAAGTCCAGAGCAGTGTCACTCACAGGCCACCTTCGTTTAGGGTGGCCTTGGGGCATGGGAGGGAGTGCAAGGAGGGTCAGGGAGATTCACACGGGAGGATGAGCTCAGGTTCAGTCGGGGAACAGAAGCGCCTGCTCCGGCATCTGATGCAGAGAGCAATCTGGCACCGACTGGGGCGCTTACAGCACCCTTCCATGGGCTGGAGGTGGGTGCTGAGGGAGACCTCCACGAGAGCTTCCAGGACTGCAGAGTTCCCCCAACAGCAGAGTCACCGACCACTCAACGCACTGAATCCAATAGCGTGCGTCCCCGCTGGGGCCAGGCCTCAGGCTGCTGCCATGACTCATGCTGCTGCAACTACCACTAGGGTCCCCTGTGCTGCTGTGCCACTCTCAGGGAATCCAATGTTTCCAGCACGCCGCCCGCAGAGGAAAGCAGTCAGGGCAGGGAGTGGCGCTGGGTTGGCAGAAGGGAGTCCCCCTCTAGAATGGTGCTGCCAGGGAGTCTGGGAAGCATGGCGTCTCCTTGGCTGAGGAAGAGCACTAGAGGCAGGCGCAATGGACGCTGCACAGGCCATTGCACAGGGTCCACCCCAGTGGCCACCCTGATGCCCGTTCTCCTATGCCCAATGAAAACCAAACAGGCAAATACACGGAAAATAAGTATTTGATTCTGGAGTAGTCTTTATTATAAGAGAAGGAACAAACGCTAGCATACAACCAGTGTTTGCATATAGTTGAGAATTCACAAACACACACACAGATGCATGTCTCTCAAGAATCAGTGATGTACTTCATCGTGGAGCTGAGAATTTCTATCCCGTGCAGCTCTCTGAGTTGAGTGGCAAACCTGTCATAATCAGAATACAAGGCCCATGGCATCAACGCCATGTTTCAGAGCCAGCCCCACTGGGAACAGAGGCTGGCAAGGTCAGCCCCACCACTCTGGGTGGAAATGGGCAGTAGCTGTGGCACCCAGAAGCCCCAAAGATCAAAGGGGAGAAAGAGGGAGGCTCCAAGGGAGGCTCCTGAGACCCTAAGAACTCTCCTCTCACTGCAGGGGGCAGGTGTGCCAAGCTGATCAGATGGGACCCTGCCTCTGGGAGCTCGCCAGCAGGTGCCACTTGGAGCTCATCCTGACTAGTGGGTCTCGCCTTCCCTGTAGCAAAAATTTTATCTATTCCCTCCATTTGAACAATCAGACAGAATTTGTCACCCAGGCCACGCCCCTCTTCCTGCGGAGGAGGAGCCAGCAGTGTTAAGGGAAGGGCCCAGTCCCTCTCCATCCCTAACGACCACCCCCGTTTCTGGGCCATGCTCAGCCGCAGGGTGCAGGCTCCGGAAGCAGGCCTGAGGAAGCGTTTAAGCAGAGCATGGTCTGAGCTAAAGGGGAAACAACCCGGGTGGTAAAGCCAGGCTCCCCTGCCCTGGTTGCAGCGTGGCGTGGTGCAAGCAGCTCTGCACCTCTGCGTCTCCTGCAGGATGCTGGACCCCCACAAGGTCCTCCATTTGCTTGGGCCCGGGCAGAAAAGTGAAATTAGGAACCCCACTGTGTCTGAAAAAGCAGAGAAGTGAGAATGGAGGGAGAGAAAAGGGAGAGGGCGGGCCAGGGAGAGGAGGCTGGGTGGGAAAAGCAAGGGCAGTCGGTGCATGGAGCGGAGCACAGCCCTGGGGTCTGAGTGCTCCCTGGAGGGCTACAGGGCCCCCACGTGGGCCTTTGCAGAAGACCACGGGCTTGCCTGCATGCTGTGTGTCACACGGTTGCCACTGAGGCACAGCGCCTCGGCTCGGCCCGCTTGCCCTGACGTGACAGACGCTCAGCCCGCTGGCTCAGAGGTGGCCCGGTGTACCTGGGCTCGGCGGTGCACAGCTTCCCCAGCGCGATGCCCGCGTTGAGCTGCACGGCCGTCTTCTGCGCGTCACCGCCGGCCAGCTTTAGTAGGACCTGCACGAGGTCAGTCTTCAGCAGGGAGGCTGCAACGTGCGGCACCTCCATGCAGTTGCCGAGGCACAGGGCGGCGTTCCCCACCAGGACCTCGTCCTCAGAGCTGAGCAGCTGTAGCAACACGCCAAACTCTACACGGATGCAAGAGAACACGGGAGGGGCCGGGAGCTGTCAGTGGACGCCTGCTACCCCAGAAACTCCTAGGACGTGCTCACTCAGCCACTGTGCACATGAGAATTTCTGTCAGAGCCGCCTCACTCAGGCGCCCAGCACTGTGCCCAGGCACCAGTTGCAGTGTGAAGGAACAGCAGGTGTCAGACAGGTGTCTTCTCCCAAGTCCACATTCCTAACCCTCTATACACTCCACCTCGGGGTAAGGGGACCCTCCTAACAACCCTATAGTGGGACAGCGCGCCCACCGGGAGCCTGCAGGGCAAGAGACGGGAACAGCAAGAAGGGTCCTGCTGCCACGTTGGGGCGGCCCTCAGGTCCTGTCTGCACACACCAGGGAGGTGGCGAGGAGACCTGAGAAGGTGCCCCCAGGAGGGGCCGAGCCGACTCCCTCCACTGGACTAAAGCTCGGCTCAGGCTCTGACACCTGCCCCCGCCACTAAAGGCTCGAGGTGGCTGCGAGCTCCGTTTCAGTGGCTGCTCCAGAAACAATTTCCATTTAACTTGGGAGAGGAGAGCTTCCCGGCTTGGATCGCCTCCGTCAGCCAGGTCTCCGGCAGGGGCATTCCACCCGTGTGCAGCCAGAAGGTGGGTGAACCGCTCCCAGCTGCGGGGGTGGCCCGACCCGCCTCTCCGTAAACACCGCGCAGGTCTGGGGACTGGGTGACGGCCTTCACAGCTCCGGGGCTGGCCCGACCCGTGGGATGCAGGCGTGCGCGGCGGAACTGTCACTTACGTTTATCCAGCCTCACTACTTCCTCCCGAGCGCCGTGGCAACTATTGGTGCAGGCAGCTAGGATCTTTATGGCGTAACGCGATGCCGTCTGGCCTCCAGTCTGGGAATGAAAGCAGGGACGATTGGTGTGATGATCGTTCTAGGCCAGACACCACCTAACTGGTAGAAGGGAGCTGCCGCACCGTCTCTACCCCTGCCCGTGCCCCATGGCGTACATGGGTAGGAGCCTTGGGAGACGGTGGCTGAGAAGACGATGCTGGCAATTGCAGAGCTACCAAAGAGCGGAGGAAGGGAGGGGAAGGCCCTCCTACGTCATCGAGGACACGGGCTCCCCTGCTAAGGCTACCAGGCTGAATACCAGGAGATGTCACAACTGGCAAATCACAACCCTGACAGCCCCGGAAGCTACTTAACTGCTGTGTGGCCTCACTTGGAAAATCCCAGCATCCCTTGGTCACGTGGTAACTCTGCAGCCTGCACACCTCCTGGGGCCCTCTCCAGAGAACCATGTAAAGCATCACCAGTTGCAAGAGTGGGCCAGAAAAAAACTGGCATAAAGCCGCGTGGATGTCTCGTTCAAGGACGGAGGTCACACGTTTTAAAGTGAGGCTTGAGGGGTAAGCAGTTTTCCTGGGTGCGTCTAATGAGAGCCTTCCTGTTTTATTCAACATTCTTTTGTCGGGGTTCAGAGCAACATCTGGGGGAATAGGCGGCAGATAATCCCCTATGCCATGCATTTAAAATTGAGCAGGTGTGAAGGCCACCCTTGTGGCACAGTAGCTTCAGCCGCCACCTCCCGTGATTCTAGCATCCCATATCGGATTGCTGGCTTGAGTCCCTGCTGTTCTCGTTCCCCTCCAGCTCCCTGCTAATGAGCCTGGGAAAGCAGCAGAGGATGGCCCAGGTGCTTAGGCCCCTGCATCCATGTGGGAGACTCGGACAGAGGCCCAACCATTGCAACCATCTGGGGATGAACCAGCAGATGGAAGATCTCTGTCTCTCCTTCCCTCTCTCTGTCACTCTGCCTTTCAAACAAAATAAAAGATAACTCTTCCAAAAGTAGTCAGGCAGGGAGAAGTAGCAGCACGCTGGCCGTCCAGAGGCCATCTCGATTCTGTTCCTCCATGAGCGAGGAACTCCTGGGACCTGGAACTGGTGACGTCACTCTACCTTCAGGAATTTCATCATTTTCTTCACCACTCCGGCTCTCAGGGCCTCCTGGGTGATTCTCGGAGAGGACGGGAGGGTGCGGCTGAGGACGCCAGCGGCTCTCTGGGAGACACAGGAGAAGGGTGATTCAAGGTCCTTTTCAGAAACACACACGGCCTTTCACAGTTAACGAGGAGCTTGGTGAGGCCAAAGCAACTGCTGGGATGCAAGCGAAGGGTGCACCTTGGTTTTTAAACCATGTGGTGGCCACATAATAAACAGTGGGCTCTGTTGTGTTTAAAGAGGCTGCTGGGCAGGCAACCCCAAGGGCTGGGGTCCCTGCCCCTCGGCACCTGGAGGCCCGGCTTGTTACAGGGAGCAACCGGCCCAAGGCCGAGAGGGGACGTTTGCCTCTGGGCCCTGGAACCCTGGCCCCAGCAGGGCCCTTACTAGGAGATGTCACTTCCTGGATTGATCCTCTGCACCTCTCAGCTTTCCCTTATCGTCATCTTTCTGAACCTCTGCTTTCTCCTTCTCGGGTCTGGGAGATCTCACTTCCTTAACAGCGAGCCGTTACTGCTGCACGCCTATCCATACCCGGCCTCTTTCTCGGGATACAAATGAGAGCTACTGTTTGCTTCTCCTGTTTTCCTTTTTTTACCGTCTTTCTTTTGGGTCAATTTTTCTGTTTACCTTGGTTTTCCTTTTTATGTGTGTGCTGCCCAATCAGAATAAAGAAAAAGCAAACTGGTGTTTATGGGGAGTCTGTTGACTCACAGGCGGAAAAGTAGTATTGCTAAAGGCTAGAAGGCAAAGATCTCTGCTCTGGCCTTTCAACTCCATTC
Organism: Oryctolagus cuniculus; assembly: GCF_964237555.1. Classification (NCBI taxonomy): domain Eukaryota; kingdom Metazoa; phylum Chordata; class Mammalia; order Lagomorpha; family Leporidae; genus Oryctolagus; species Oryctolagus cuniculus. The sequence continues at coordinate 105,314,416 of NC_091432.1, read as the reverse complement.
CAGGGAAAAATGCTGGCATTCCATGCCTGGGGTGGGGGAAGAGCTTGCCCGCCCACCATGGTTCCCCCGCCTCGCACAGCTGCCCTCTGCTGACCCTGGGCGCCCCACGTGGCATCTCAACTGTGTGCTGAACGTCTGCCCCTGTGCAGGGTATCCTGAAATGGGACAGGCCAGATGGATTCTGCTATGGAAGCAGTTGAGATTCAGGTTCAGGATCCTGGACCCCAGGGGGTCCACAGAGGGGCACTGGGAGGAGGTGGCAGGCAAGATGAGAGCATTCATCCCAGGAGGATGTCCACACCATGCCTAGAGTCAGCAGATTCTCCAAGGGGGCGCTTCCACTGAAGGTAGAACCAGAACAGGAGTAAGTGAAGAGCTCTGCGATTGCCCTGCGGGAACTTACCGTCAGGATGCCTCCGTCCTGGCTGTTCAGGAGAGACAGGCACTGAGCGCTCAACTCCGCGGCCCACACCTGCACCCGCAGGAGAGGGGAGAAGGGCGGGCGGTTACCTTCCTGCCAGCTCAGTCCTCCATGGTGCACTCCCTCCGCATTGCCGCCATCACCTGTCCCGACTGTCCTCACAGCACCTTCTTCATGGCTCCTGCGCCTCCCCATGGCTGTCCCCACCAACTGCAGGGCACTTGGACAACAGTGGGGCCCCACTGTTCCTGGCTTTTGTGAAAGCACCCTCTGGGACGTCACCCTCAATGGAGCACAGTGGCAGGGCATCCCTCCCACCTTCCCCCCACCTCCACTGACGGCGTCTGAACCCGGATGTCACGTGGCAGCTAACAGTGGGCTCCATGGGACAGGCGTGCGGTGTGTCGTGTCCCAGGGAAGGAGACGAGGATGCTGTACCTCTGAGACAAACGGAGTCTGAAGACACAAGTTCATCAGGAGTCCCAGGAGCGTGTATGTGACTTCTCGGAACCCAGCCGCATCCTCCTCACACCTGGCCTTTGGAAACGAAGCGAGGTGATCGAGGACCTGCCTGCCTTGTGGCCGTGACCTTCCATGGATTCCCACGCTTCCCTTGAGCAAAGGTCTGGGAGGTATGTACACTCCCTGAGTAATCAATGCCGCCCACGTAAGTGATGCTGGGAGACCAGGAGCTAGTGTTGACCTAGGGGAGCTGGCAGGGGCCTCTGGTGGCCCTGCCAGGGACTGGAGCTCCACCTAGTCCTGGCTTCAAACTGAAGATGAGTCTCTGAGATGGATGATGGAGCAGACTCCACCAGAAGGGCCTTCAAATCGCCCCGGGGCAGCCGAGACTCCACCTGCAGGGCTCTTTAAGGAAAAGCCACTAAGGCCAGCGCCCTCAGAACAGCAATTTTGGGAAAGCCAGAACGTCAGGAGACCAATGCCCCAAAGAGGCTAAGAGACCAACTCTGGGTAGAATAAGCTGGAATACCAGGAGGCCTAAGCAGGCATCCCCAAATTCTTCGCAGGCTGCCATGTGTCTCCGGGTGGCAGGCTCGGCGCTGAGGTTTCCCAGGATGGCGAGACACTGGCAGAACGCTGTGTAGTTGGTTGTCCTGGGATCGTGCTTCTACAGTGAACCAAGAGACAGTGAGGCTGTGAGAGCAAGCCAATGTGTTGCAGCAACGTCACTCACCGCCCCCAGCCTGGGAGCAGAGCCACCTGGTGTCACACGGGGGGGCACAGAGAGGGGTGCCTCGGCCCAGGGCTCGGTCCCAGCTCCTCCAGCACCTGGCCGGGAGGACCTGGGCAAGTCCTTCTCTCAGAGCCTCCGTTCGGCCCCAGGAGATACCAGGGTGTGGTAATGCCCTCTGGGGCCACTGGCACTTCTGTGGCTCACCGGGGACAGCACACTCGCCAAGGAGAAGAACCCCTGACAGTCCTCTGCCTCATCTGCTCTAAGTGCTGTACCTGTCCTGCCTGGGATGACCTCTACTCGGGACAGGGTCGCGTGTCGGACTGACGACAAGGCTCAGAGTCAGCAGGGGACTGATGGAGACGGACAGCCTCCCCCTGCCTTTAACAAAGACGCTGTCCACACCCACCTTTCTCTCCCTGGGAGCCAGCCCCGCTCAGATGCCACCTCCCCCTGTCCCAACCCCAGCTGTAGACACTGAGAACTGTGTCAACTCCAGCTGTGAGTGAACGATCAGTCAACCCCAGAGATGGCAAGGGTTCGGAGGTGTGAATGGCGCTGAGACAGCTGTCACAGATGACAAACAGAGGCTTCGCTCACCAGAATGCCTGTGAGTGCAGGGAGAACAGCTGGAAGGTTGGCCTGGAACCAGACTTGGAGTCTGTCGAGAAAACATCAGCTAGGATTTACTTCCACAGGGCACACCTGCAGCATGAACGCACTGTCTTGGTTGGGGCACAGTCACAAACTCTCGGCCTGTGTGACTACAGCGTGAAAGGCTACTTCACTGGGAACCCAAACACACATCGCTGGTGGCAGCGTGGCCTTAATTCTCATCTCTGCAGAGCCGCTCTCGATGTTACAGATTTTAGAAGGCAGCTCTCTTATGCAGAAGTTGCTGGGATCCCTAGGCTTCGGCCATGCCGGCTCCCCACCTCTTCCCTGGCTCTGGGTTTCCACGCCAGGCCAAGCGGGTGCCGCACACATGGGTGACTTGGGCAAGCTTCATCCTTGTCGCAGACATGCACGCAGGGCCAGCTGCACGCATGGCTCCGTGTGCTGCTGCAGCAATTTCGTAACCTCAGTTTGGGCCAGCGCCCAGCCTGGCTGTGAGCACGACAGCTTTCTCTTGTGATGTGACCACTTCTAAGCAAGACACTTTTTTTAAAAAAAGTATGTTTTAAAAGAAAAACTTAAAGAGTTATAAAAACTAAGACCTTTACTATTTTCCCCAGCAGCTAAGCAGGAGGTGGGGTGGGGCAAGAAGAACCAAGACAGAAACACACACAAACTTGGACGTGACAGGGCAGAGAGAGGCAGTCACTCACAATGCCAGTGGCAACACAAGAGGAGCTACATTTTGCTGTTTGTTCATAGTGCTTGTTCTCTGGTTCTCTTACATTCATTCAACACAAGCTGGCCGTGAGTTACCACGTGCCAGGTCCCGATGAAGTGGGGACACACAGCAGGTGTGCTTGCTGCCAGAGCTGCTGGTGACTATGCTACTGTTTCCAAACCCACTGAGGCCCGGGTGACCCTCTTCCGAGAGAACTTGGGATGGGAGTGGCAGGCCACAATGCCCAGCAGGAACCTTGTGCCTCATTTCTCTGCTGCAAGGTTTGCAAGGTGGAAGAAGTAGTCAGCATCTGGGAAAACAGCGTTACCTTTGCTCGATGGCCAAGTCTGTAAGCAGTTGCATGGCGCTGGTGGCCTTCTTATCTGAGAAATCAAGAAATGACACCAGGGCTTCCAGCAACCTGCAAAAACCAAGAACCACCTCAGAGGAGCTGCCTCCACCAACAGCGTCCCCAACCACGTGGAACACCAGCAAAGGGTCAGCATTCACGGGAGGCAGGCTGGGAGGGAGGCCTAGCCGAGCCCTCCCTGCACACCAGCTCCTTGCTCACCCGAAACATGGCTCCATCCCTTAATGTGACTGCCCAGGGACTGAACGCTCTGGGCCAAAGCTGACTGACTACCAGACACCAGCTAGGAAAGAGTACTTGGTGCTCTGCCATGCGACTCTGGCTCAGTCAAGGTCATTTACATAGATGGCATCTACATGGTGCACTCTGCTGATGACTCTCTGCTATGGCCTGCAAAAGCAGTGGAAGATGGCCCACGTCTTTGAGACCCTGCACCCACACGGGAGACCCAGAAGAAACTCCTGGCTCCTGATTTTGGATCGACCCAGATCTGGCCATTGCGGCCATTTGGGGAGTGAACCAGCAGATGGAAGACCTCTCTCTGCCTCTCTGTAACTCTGCCTTTCAAATTAATAAATAAATCTTTTTTTTTTTTTTAAAGACTTAACTGTTCAATCCATCAGGCTGTTCAATGCATCAGATGACACTGAATTGGGTTAAACTCAAAGCCCTCAACTCACAGCTGGAAACTCTGTGTAAGTAACAGAATTTGGAGACCTAGTTTAAGACTGGTTCATGGGGCCGGTGCCCCACAACTGGTTAAGCTGCTGCCTGCAGTGCCGGCATCCCACATAGGCACTGGTTTGGAGTCCTGGCTGCTCCACCTCTGATCCAGCTCCCTGCTAATACGCCTGGGAAAGCAGCAGAAAGTGGCCCAAGTGCCTGGGTCCCTGCCACCCATATGAGAAACTAGAAAGAAACTGCTGGCTCTGGCCTGGCCCAGCCCCAGCAGTTGTGGCCATTTGGGGAGTGAACCAGCGGATGGAAGACCTCTCTCTGTCTCTCCTTCTATCTCCATAATTCTATCTTTCAAATAAATAAGTAAATCTTTTTTTTTAAAAACTGGTTCAATGAAGAAGATTTTAAGGGTCTTTAGCCAACTGCAAACACAGTCTGAGCAAACAGTGTGGCTACATCCTCTCATTTTTTTGGCTGTCCAAAAAACGCTAACACCACTGTAGGCTGTCCTGATGCACTTGTGGAACCAGGACAGGGTAGGCAGAGGAATCTCTTCACCCTGCAGACACACCCTAAGCATCTGCAGGGTGCACAGAGCTGTGCTCAGCACTGAGCTCATCTCCTGCCGTGACACCCCCAGAAGTCAATTAGGAGGATAAACTGCCTTAGGGGCTCTGTTAGAAGCGGCCTCCCTGGCAGGTGTGGCGGAGAGCAGAGAAGGTGGCATCAACAGCAGGTGCAGAGTGCGAGGTGAGCCGCCTGCTCCTTCATTCAGTCAACAACACAGATGCTGACTGTGAACCAGGAGGAGGAGGAGGTGCTGGGGCCACAGCAGTGAAACTAGACAAGGTTCTGGCTCCAGGGGGGCTTTCGGCCCAGCATCAGGCACATGGGGGCGGAGGCAGGGGCAGGCATGTGGCACAGAGTACCCAGTGCTCACAGACTGTGAGGTGCACTTGGCCACATCCTCCCGCTAGCTGGGGAAAGACCCCTGGTTTACCAGCTCTCTTACTGCCTGCCCCAATCGGAGGAAAACGCTGGGACGGTGCATGAGCTGGGACACCGCCGACAGGGGTGGGCTGGCCTGGACTGTCTCGGAGGTCCAGGCGGCGCCAAGCTCCTGCAAACCCGACATCCTGGGGGCGTCCTCCACGTTCCCGCTGGTGGAGAGGACTTGCCCCACAATGAGTCCAGATTCCCCCATCACCGATTTCAGTCTGTTTGCTTCGCTCTCCAAGATGCAGGCTAACGAACCTGAGCGGCACAGAAAATGAGAAAACAGCGCGACGGCGTACTGGTTTTGCCATGGGAGCCAGAAGCCTGAGGCTCCCTTACTGTGTGACTCAGTGCACACTACCACTGAGTTTGTCACTCAGAAGGACAGCATGTCCCTTCCCACTTCCAGGGCGGACCACGAGTTCGAGGTCTCGTGCACCCAATGAACGCGCTGCCACCTCAGTTTAGGGCCTTAAACAACACAGCGTGCAGAGAGAAAATGACCATGTCCAGACTGTGTGTCCAGCATGGTATTATTTTGCTTTCCCCTTCTATGGCCGATGCCGCTCGCAGGCCAGCCCCACTAACATCCCACTTATTCCCTTCTACAGCGCCGGGCCCTACTCCAGAAGTTGGTGCCACTTTGTCCTCCAGCCTGGCAGGGGACGCAACTCTGTCCAAGGAGACGTGAGCAGCAGTTTTCCTTGACAACAGGGAAAGAAGTAGCTGGTGCTAACCCGTCTCCCAGGAAGCTGTGAGGCTTGGGGTCGCAACAAGGAGGGAAGCTCAAGAGGACAGACCTGGCCTTGATACCTCTAAGCCACTGCTTCTGTGAGAAAAGCAAGCCAGGCTCTGTCTCGCTCACACTCTTTTGGGCAAGTGTTCTGCACAATGCAACATGCAAGCTTGTAACTGGCATAGACCGATCACCCCCCACCCACACAGCGAAGTCTGCGGTGCAGTCGGGCCTCGGGGCCCATCCAGGCTGAGCAGCTTTGCTGGACCACATAAGTAGAAAGAGACACATGGAGGACTTAGGCTCAGGCCTGCTTCCATCTATAGGCTCAGCGCTTTCTACAAAGTGACACTGGCCATTGGCCATCCCCGCCTGCACACAGCCAGCCTCCCCCATGAGGACAAACACTTTGGGAGGAATGTGAAATATGTGCCTCCTTGGGAGACCTGGGACTGTGTATGGTCCTGTCCTGCCTCGGATCGCTTCATCCATCCCAGAGGATCCATTATGTCGCCTCGCGGCTTAACTAGAGACAGACATTTGTGAGACAAGTGGGCACGGAAGCAATAAGCAGAGGTTTCCTTGGCTGTCAAGAGTAGTGAGGTGGTCATAAATGCCGTTCTCCAAGACACTGGAAAAATTCAAATTGGAACTCAAGCAATTCAAGGATCGCTTGGGGGAAAAGCTGATGATAACTAAACCTCTATTTACTCAAAGGGGCAAAAATCAAATAAAGGAAACCATATGCTGAAGATACTGAGGGGATGACTGCAGTCATTTCAAATGTGGAATGTGGCCAGCGCCGCGGCTCACTAGGCTAATCCTCCGCCTTGCGGCGCCGGCACACTGGGTTCTAGTCCCGGTCGGGGTGCTGGATTCTGTCCCGGTTGCCCCTCTTCCAGGCCAGCTCTCTGCTGTGGCCAGGGAGTGCAGTGGAGGATGGCCCAGGTGCTTGGGCCCTGCACCCCATGGGAGACCCAGGAGAAGCACCTGGCTCCTGCCATCCTATCAGCGCAGTGCGCCGGCCACAGCGCACTGGCCGCGGCAGCCATTGGAGGGTGAACCAATGGCAAAGGAAGACCTTTCTCTCTGTCTCACTCTCTCTCACTGTCCACTCTGCCTGTCCAAAAAAAAAAATGTGGAATGCACTTTTGGAGACTCTAATCCCACTAAGAACCCATGTGCCGTGTGCACTGCTTGGTGGGGCCTTGCCAAGGCCTCTCCCGGGAGCCAGTGGGTGGTGACGGGGAGGGGGCAGAGCCACAGCCAAGGGTTAACAGCCACTCTGTTCTTAGTAGACAAAGGCCCTCCTCACCCAAGGGGCAGGTGCAGGAAGGCTCAGCGCTGCCCAGAGAAGGGCAGATGGGGCTGAATAGTCGACTCCTCTTGTTGGGAGCAGACGGTGGGAGCTGGGTGCCAAGGAACAGGTCCCGGGAGACAGCTGGGGGAGATTTCCTGGGTGGCTGCTGCAGTGGCTCCTGCCTCATCTGCAAAATGGACCAACAATACCGACCTTGCCTACCTTTCAGGATTGGGGGGGGGGGGCGGGAAACAAAGCGAAGTAACAGTGAAGAAAATCAAGGTCTGCTTTTCAATAATGTGTGAAACATTTATAAAACGCCTGGAATGATGGCTACAATTTTTGTTAGGCTGAGCCACGTGAAGGCTGACATGCAACCCTTGTGATGTGAAGACAGCAGTTTCACCTGCTGAAACTAACTGAAGATTTAAACTGAAAAATAAAACAAATGTGTAACTAATAAAGAAAGCTATAAAAACGCACTGGCAGGCACTGGGCAGGACCACTGGGGTTTGGGTTAACTTTTTAGGGCCTCTATTTAGGAGAGCAACACACTGTTCTTGCAGCCCTCAGGTCTGCGAAGCTCTCCAGGCCACAGCCCTGGAGATGTTTTGCTCATTTATCCAGGAAGGGTTTAAGGATGTGCAACGTAAGAACATATCACCTCAAACTGGAAAGAAAGAAGAAAAGTTATGGCAGGAGCAGGTGGAGCCAAGACCGAGGCAGAAAGGAAAGAAGCAAGCAAGGGACCTACTTCAAGGGTGGGCGCCCACTCCAGTGCCGCAGGGCGGCCACTGAGCCCACCGTCTACAGTGCCTGTGCGGTGGAGCTGTCCTTGGTACCGAGTTCAGGCGGCAGCCTGACCTGGAGCTCCTCGGGATGGAGCGCTGCCTTCCATGGCTCTCTCTGCTGCTGACCCGTCCTCAGCCCAATGGCGCCCACACATCAGATGCAGGCCAGTCGGAACTGGACAGGAGCCGACCTGTGACGCTGCAAGGAGCATCGTTGTGGTGGAGACTTACCGGGCCAGGTCAAGGTGGGAGGCGATCAGGTTCCGCCCGTTCTCCGTCTGCGCGAGCTGCAGCAGCAGGGCCAGGCTCTGCTGTCGGATGGCCAGCACTCTGGAGGCCAAGAGGGAGGGCAGCAGCGCCGCCCTGTCGGGGTGCGACACGAGCAGACGCTGGTTTTCCTCTGCAAAACACAGGGGGCCGTCTGACTTGGGCGCGCCGCAGTGGCAGTGGGCCCACATCCGTCTCCACCGTCCCAAAGTGAAGCTCCATCTTCCCCATTCTTTCAAGAGGCAGGAAAATGTGCCAGACCATGAGGTCTCCAGCCAGGCTGCCGGGTCTGCAACCTCAGCCAGTGATTAGCTCCCGTGCCCTCAGTCTCCTCATCAGTAAAATGGGGATGATGACCCACCTAAGGGAGCTGTTAGGAGGTTTATACTACTAGTAAGTACCAATTAGCTGCGTCATTATCATTGACAAAAGGCTGCTTGGAGTATGGGATCTGGGAATGTGAGCCAAGGGGAAGAAATCAGCTTAACTGTGGGATGTCTCTATATCATCCCTCTTCACCGAACAGTCCCAGTAACATCCGAGTTTTGTTTAGGAAACTAAAATGTCACATGAGAACAATTGTTCCTTCCTGGGCCATGAGTTTTAGCTGCTTCATTTTCTGACCACGCACATGAATGGGTTGTGGACAGCAGGCAGGGGCACAGGCTGGAGCATGAGGCTAGCTCTGAACACAATGGATCTTCTCCTTACCCTGGAGCCCGCCCCCGGGCCGCTGGTCTGTTTACACACAAGACACAGTGGTCAAGAACACACACCAGTGTTCTAGCCCTAGAGGAGTCAGGGGCATGGGATCTGACTTGCAGCCCACATAGGAAACCATGTTTTTACTGCGAACATAGCTTAAGCCTAGAGCTCACCTGTGACTACTCCTGTCCATGTGAAGTAGGATTGACCGATTTCCCAAATGGAGATGTTTTAGTTGGTTTGCCTGATGAACATATTTTTCTTATACATAAATAACTCAAAGGACAGAGAGGCAGGATCGAGCCGAAAACAGAAGCTCTCTGCTCTAGTGCCACCTGCAGACTGGCGCCCACTCCCCGGAGGAGCTGGTGCTCACCCCTCCACGAATCACGCAGACGCCACTACCCATCCCGCCCTGGAACCGCTTCTCTCCCCGACTCTACAACATCTCCCTGGCAGATTTTCACAGCCTCAGCCTCACCTTCAAGCATTTCCTTGCACTTTTTAAAAATTGCTGTGTATTTATTGAGCTAGGTACCAGGATTTCACTCACCCGATATACAGCATTTATATCACAGGCCATGTCCAATGATATTTTTCAGACGAGATATATATATATATACATATATATATAAAAAACTCTTGAGTTCCCAGGAACCAAAATAAGTGGGTTGGATTCACCCTGAGTAAGCACACCCCAAGTGCTTCCTTCCTTCCTTTCTGTCCTTCCCAAGGTACGACCTGCAAACACCCAGCCCTGAGTGGCACTCCCTTCAGGAAACAGGCACCTGACTGTCTAGCTTCCTAGAGCCTATTTTCTTAAGTTCTTGATTTCTCCATTCTACTAAATCATGATAAAACACCATGGTGCCGGCCGGCGCCACGGTTCAATAGGCTAATCCTCCACCTTGCGGCGCCAGCACACCAGGTTCTAGTCCCAGTCGGGGCGCCGGATTCTGTCCCGGTTGCTCCTCTTCCAGTCCAGCTCTCTGCTGTGGCCCAGGAGTGCAGTGGAGGATGGCCCAACTCCTTGGGCCCTGCACCCGCATGGAAGACCAGGAGAAGCACCTGGCTCCTGGCTTTGGATCAGCGTGGTACACCGGCTGCAGCGCGCCGGCCACAGTGGCCATTGGGGGCAGTGAACCAACGGAAAAGGAAGACCTTTCTCTCTGTCTCACTGTCCACTCTGCCTGTCCAAAAAAAAAAAAAAAAAAAAACACCATGGTGCCTCACACTCAGTATTTTATGGTTTGCAAACTGCAAAACTGCACTCCCACACCCCATCGCTGGCTCCCCTGCAAAATGGAGACCCAGCCGTCAATAACCCCATTTTCAGTGTCTGCATCCAAGGTCAATTCTTTTCCTGTGAGATACACTTTTTTAGAAATGAGGGAAATACTTAGAAGTTTTATTTACATTGAAGTCACAGATGCGAATAAGAAAGACTGCCCAAGGACTTAATGACCAGCACAGGACACTAATGTGAAAGAATGGCAGAGTTACTATGGTAAATATGTTCCCTACAGTACTTTACTGTCTCGCTATCGGACGCTAATCAGTGTCTGGAAATGCTGGAAGGGAGGATCACAAATCTCATGATGTTGAAATGGGTTCCGTGGTCAGCAAAAAGAAACAAGGTGTTTAGGCAGGCAGGAAGGGCATGAGTCTGCAGAGGGAGGGAGAGGGCTCGGGAAGGAACCACAGTGGCCTTGCTCACCACCCGCCGGGCGGTTCTCCATCACCCTGAGGCTGGGTGGGGGAGCTGGCCACTGTGATGCCGGGGACATCATTGCAACACAGGCCTGGCTTTCGATCGACACCTCTTTTAAAGGGAGGGGCGTGTGTGTGGCAGTCTAGACATCAGCTCTCCAGGGCCTGGCCTTCACGGGGGCCGATCAAGCCTGCCTGCGTAGCTCTGCAGTAGCAGCACGTTCTCGGTGACTAACGGTGAGGAGCCAGGCTTACCGTTTCCACTGCACACGGCTTGCCAGAGCTTGAGGACGGATAGGCAGGCTGTCTCTTCAACTGCATCCTTTTCTGCCATGGAAAAGCACCTGGAGTGGACCAGGCAGGAGTGCTAAGGAGGCTGGAGAACAGCTGTGATCTCTGTCGTTGCATTTCTCCCCCGGACTTGCTCAATTTTGGTTTAAGAACGTGATTTTACAGGGCAGCGCCACAGATCTCCAGGCATCCATGGGCTGCCAATCACTGAGCCCAGAGCTCCAGGTGGAGGAGGAGGTGAGGGCTGCGTGGAGCTGGGCAGAGCCAGGGGCCAGGGGTGATGGCTGCACTGGGACCAGGGAACTGGCACTGGGCACACCAGCGTGCGCTGGCGACTCCTGCTCACAGCAGGATGCTGAGCCTCTGGAATCTTTCCAGAAATATGCAGGAAGAGGAAAACAAAGTTAGTGAACCACCTCCTCCCACATGGGTCTTTCCTCAGGTGATATCATAATAAGGGGTCAGCCAGGGCCCAGCTGATCTCACTCCCTGGTAGGATCAGCACATCGCAAATGAGGAGGAGAACAAACAGCAGCCTTGGCGGGGAAACCAGCACAGAGGTCATTTCTCTGACTTGGCAGTGCCCAGAGCGGCCCTGGGAGGTGCTGCGTTCCCTCGCCCACCGCTAGGTGCGCCCGGAGGCTCCAGGGCGTCCCTGTAGGAACCGTGCGCTCCTGGAGGGGCCTCGGCTACTGAGGGAGGGGCGGGGACCACTGGGTTTGCTCTTCCAGCTCTGAGGTCAGGCTGTCGTTGCAAAGGCTCTCCTACCTTCTCAGGACCTCGTTGTCACTGATGATGCTGAACCCGTTGTGTGTTCTGAATAAAGTCCGTTCTGTGCCTGAAAGAGACCCACGGAAAGCTACATCAGACTCCCACAGCCCAGAGGTGGTGAGAAACCCGACAGGAATGCCAAGGTCACCCAAGGAACAGTTTAGCAGGAACAAGCATCTTTATGTGCTGAAAAATGTGACTGATGCCGGGCGCCTGGTGCTGCCATCAGAGGGGCTGTTTAGAGGCAGGGAGCTGGGCGGGCCCCGGTGTGCAGTGCACAGCTCATCACCCCGCAGTCTTCGGAGAGCCCTCAGGAGCTGTCACCTCCGGATGCACCGGCACATCGCTCTGCCCTGCTCCTTAAACGTTTATTTCCAAGCTGTTTCCAGGGGAGCCCATCTTCTCCAAAGAGCGCTGCAGGCCTATCTGAGCACCCCCTGTGGCATGCTAACGGGGAGTGTAAGGCTCGATCTGTCTGTACAATCGGCGTCTGCTGGCATAACAAAGATCATTTAAGCCCGGGCCTCCGTGTTTACAAGAACTGCTCGGAGAGAACAGGGCGCTCTCATTAGCAGGAGAGAGTTGATGTCTGCTGTGAAACTGCTTGCCCGTCCTAAGTAGCTGTTAAGCCTAACGAGGGTAAACCTTACCACTTCTCTACCGTACCGGAGGGGAAGGCGACTGGGCACTGGGGATGTTTGGGGTGGGAGTGGGGTAGATGTGGGGCTGTGCAGATCACATGTGATGGGGAGTGCGTAGGATACAAATACTGATAAAGTACTGATGGTGTCAGGGTACGTGTGTGTGTGTGTGTGTGTGTGTTGTGGTGCAGGAAATGCAAGTGTGTCTGGGTGAGTGCACGCCATGTGTATGTGTGTCTTGTGCTGTGCCCTGTGCCGGCGTTTACTGCCTGTGTGGTGAGCAGTTGCACGCTCTGAAGAGAGAACTGAGTACGGTGGGCCTGTTTCGTAGGCACCCCTGCTAGCAACTGCATTAGTGGGTTCTTCACATTATCTGTGGAAGACAGGAGGGAGCGTGCCCTCACACTGACGGCACTCCTGAGACCACACTTACAATCCTGCATCATTTCCGTCAGGATCTCGATCCCCCCAGCGTAGAACAAAGGCGTGCGGCCGGGCTTGGAAAGGGTCTCCAGGAGGTTCCTGGTTGACACAGCTGTGCTCCTTCCCGCGTCTAGAAGTCCTCGGGCTTCCTGCTCTTGAAGGTCTGCTTTCTCCCGAAGATCTACTTGGTTCAGGTATTCTGGCAAAAGGAAGCAAAAACCAAACAGTGCTCTAACAAATCAACACCACCACCCAAGAAGCAACCCTTCTCTCTCTTTTGAGGATGGAAGGTTGAGCAGCGTGAAGAATTCAGATCATTCTAGAACACGGGACAGGCCACACCCAGAGTCTTCAACATCGCAGGGATTCAGGACAGCCTAGAAGGCGCTGCAGTGCACAAGGGTCGCAGGGAAATAGACTGAGGCCAAGATTTGAGTGGGAGACAGAGGGAAGAGAGGCTGAGCCAGGCAGTTGACACCGAGGACCAGGCTGTTACAAAGGCCGAGGGCAGCAGTGCCGGAAGGCATCCTAAGGCGGGAGCCCAAGAGAAGTGAAATTCAACCACAGGACGGCAGCAGGAACGTGCTCACCTTTCACCTGTGTCTGCAGCTTGGGGTTGATTTCTAAGATCTTCCGGTAGCTGTCTCTCGACTACAAAAAAAAAAAAAAAAAAAAAAAAAGGAATGTTAGGGGTGATGGGGATTACCAGGAAGACACTGGGCATCGTGGGGTTCGGCTTCTTCGTTAGTTGTTCTCTACCTCCTCCCGCAGCAGGCCTGGGGAACGCGGTGTGCACTTGGCACTTTGTTTAGGCTGTTCTGGTTCTGCAGGGTAACAGGTATTGTTTCAAAATCTGTTCTTAAAAAGAGTCCTGTCAGAGGCAGTCAGTGACAAAGAATACCCAGGCCTAGATTTGTGTGGATCGTGTCTGTCTGGGGTGGGAGTGACCATGAAGTCAATGCAGACCTTAGACAGGATGTCTGCACTGAGAGAGAACAGGAGGGCTGTCAGACGTGCCCCTGGGGAGTTAGGGCATCAACAAAGAGGGACACAGTACCAACAGAGGCCCAGGAACGGGAGAGAGAACACAGAACTGCTGAGTGAAGCGTACAGGCTGCAAAGAGAGCTGGCTAGGGGTCAGCCGGAAAACCTGGGAGGGAGGGACTCTCCTCCAGGGCACGGTGAGATAGGATAGTTTCTAGAAAAAGAAACATTCTAGTTCATAGGGATTTCTGGGCCAAAGTACTATGGCCCTGGGGACAGAAGAAATTCTCAGCATGTAATCCAAGCACTCATGCAAAGAAAAAGCTCAGAAAAAAATTTAGAAAAAAAAAAACAAACCACTTGTGAGAGATCTTCAAGGTTCAAGACCTTCCTAGAAGACTAGAATTAAGACATGAACTGAACAAAAAAGACATTAAAACAAAGGACAGTTTCACAGGATAGATGCATACATATTAAACAAAGTGAACAGGCATCCAAATTCTCTTTAGGCCCAGGTCTAACCTATCAGCAATTTCTGTTGGCTTCACTGTCAGTACATATTTGGAATCTCATCACTTCTTAACACCTCCATCGTCTTCATGCTGGTCCAAGCCACCACCACCCCAGCTTAGATAATTTATTGCAACAGCCTTCTAACTTGTTCTCTGCTCTTGGTGTGCTAAGATATATCCTCAATGTAGCAATAGGAGCAATCCTTTAAAACAGAGTCAGATCACGTCTCACAATCCTCTGATGGCTCTCAGATCACTCAAAACCAAGGCCAAGGTCCTCCCCCAAGCCTGGAGGGCCCTGTGGGATAGCCTTCCTGCCTCCAGGGCCTCTCTGATCTATCTCCTATGCTCTCCCTTGCGTCTTCCTTCTAGCCATCCCTCTGCCTTGAATGCTCTCCTTTTATAGCCACATGGGTTGCCTAGGTCACTCCCTCCATTCCTGAAGAGAGGCCTTCCCTGATCACCCTACCTAAAACCAATCCCACCTTCACTACTTCCTGACTTTTTTCTCGATAATACTCATCGCGACCTAACATGCCAACACATTACATATCTACTAATCTAGTTCGTGTCTCCCAGCTGTCCCCACCCCAGGAATGTGGATTCCATGAACTCAAGGACTTTGTCTTGTTCACTGCTGACTGTTACTGTGTGTGGCTGACACACTGAGCACGAAATAAAAATCTGCTGAGAGGATTACTTAATCGAATGAATAAAAATCAGTGCAGGGGGGAGATTAAAATGTTCTTTACTCATATTGTTTATTTGACTTGATTACTATAAGTCTGTCTCATCTTTACAATTAATATATAACAATAGCTTTCAAAAATGCTCAATATGAGGCAATGTCACTTAAAAATATAATAAATAGACATCTCACCGGCGCCGCAGCTCACTAGGCTAATCCTCCACCTTGCGGCGTTGGCACACCGGGTTCTAGTCCCAGTCGGGGCGCCGGATTCTGTCCCGGTTGCCCCTCTTCCAGGCCAGCTCTCTGCTATGGCCAGGGAGTGCAGGGGAGGATGGCCCAAGTCCTTGGGCCCTGAACCCCACGGGAGACCAGGAGAAGCACCTGGCTCCTGCCATCGGATCAGCGCTGTGCGCCGTTGTAGCGCGCAGGCCGCGGCGGCCATTGGAGGGTGAACCAATGACAAAGGAAGACCTTTCTCTCTGTCTCTCTCTCTCACTATCCACTCTGCCTGTCAAAACAAACAAACAAACAAACAAACAAAAAACAAAAAACAAAAAACAAAAAACAAAAAACAAAAAAACACAAATAGACATCTCATATTCATAGATTGGAAGACTTTATAGTGCTCATATGGCAATGCTATCCAAATTAATCTACAATTTCATGTTGTAACCATCAAAATTCATCTGCCTTTTTTGTAGAAATCGACAAGATAATCCTTAAACTCCAATAGAAATTCAAGAGAACCAGAACAGCTCAAACAATCTTGAAAAAGAAGAGAAGAAGAATTGGAAGAATCACAATTCTCAATTTTAAAACTCACTACAAAACTGCAAAAATCAAGACAGTGTGGTATTGGCACAAGGACAGATATGTACACTAAAGAAATAAAGCAAAGTTCAGAAACAAATTCATATATTTATAGTCAACTGATTTTTGACAGGGTGCCAAAATCCTTCAACAGGAGAAAAGCAGTCTCTTCAATATATGGTACTGAGATAGCTGGACATCCTCATGCAGCATAATAAAGCTGAACCTCTACCTCATCTCATATACAAGAGTTAACTCCAAGTGGATCCAATATCTCAATGCCAGAGCTAAAGCCATAAAACTCTTAAAAGAAAACACAAACATAAATTTCATGAGCTTAGACTATCATTTCTTTTTTTTTTTTTTTTTTTTGGACAGGCAGAGTTAGACAGTGAAAGAGAGTGAGAGAGACAGAGAGAAAGGTCTTCCTTCCATTGGTTCACCCCACAAATGGCCACTACAGCCGGTGCACTGTGCCAATTCAAAGCCAGGAGCCGGGTGCTTCCCCCTGGTCTCCCATGAGGGTGCAGGGCCCAAGCACTTGGGCCATCCTCCACTGCACTCCCGGGCCACAGCAGAGAGCTGGCCTGGAAGAGGAGCAACCGGGACAGAATCCGGCACCCCAACCGGGACTAGAACCCGGGGTGCCGGCGCCACAGGAGGAGGATTAGCCAAGTGAGCCACGGCACTGGCCAAGACTATCAGTTCTTAAATATGACACCAAAAGCACAAACAACCAAAGAAACAATAGGTGGGGCTGGTGCTGTGGCATACAGGGTAAAGCCGCTGCCTGCAGTGCCAGCATCCCCTATGGGCACTGGTTCCAGCTCCCTGCTATGGCGTGGGAAAGCACTAGGCGACGGCCTAAGTCCTTGGGCCCCTACACCCGTGTGGGAGACACAGAAGCTCCTGGCTTTGGATCAGCACAGCTCCAGCCGTTGCGGCCATCCTGGGAGTGAACCAACAGATGGAAGACCTCTCTCTCTCTCTGCCTCTCATCTCTCTCTATGTAACTCTGACTTTCAAGTAAATTAAAAAAATAAAAAAGAAAAAAAGAAACAATAGGTTACTGACGCTGCATAAAAATTAAAAATCCTTGTGTTGTAAAGAATATCAACAATAAAGTGAATAGGAAACACACAAAGTAGAAGAAAATATTTGTAAACTGTATATTTGACCAGAAACTTACATGCAGAATATATTTTTTAAAAATTCTTAAAATTCATTGTAAGTAGACAAATAAACTAACTTTAAATGAACAGCCTCTGAAAAGACATTTCTTCAAAGAAGATATAGAAATGACCTCAACACCATTAATCATTTGGGCAATGCAAATGCACGCTACAATGAGATAGTGCTTCCTGCCCACTAGAATGGCTGTGGTTAGAGACAGAGAATACCAAGTACTGGGGAACACATGAGCAACTGAAGCTCCCAACACTGCTGGACGGGATGCAGAATGGGACAGCCACCTTAGAAAACAGCCTTGCATTCCTCCAAAGGTTACACACGGCGTTGCCATCTGACTTAGCAATTCTACCTGGGTGTAAATCTAGCCCATAGGTTGCATGACTCCATTTATAAGCCATGTCTAGCATAGGCGAATGTATGGAGACAGGAAGATTCGCGGTTGCCTGAGTTTGAGGTGGGGGTGAGAGGAAGGGGATGACTGTTAAAGGGTACAGAGGTTTTGTGTGTTTTTTTTTTTTTAAGAGGTGACAAAAGTGTTTTCGAATTGGTTGTGGTAGTGGTTGCTCAACTCTATGACTATATAAAAATCACTGAATTGTATACTTTCTATAGGTACACAATTTTACTTGGATAGTATGTGACTTTTACGTAAAGCTGCCATTATCGATATGTAACAACCCGGTGTGTGTATCCTCATACAAACATATATATGTGTATAAATGCATGTATATATACATATAAGTATGCAAGCGGTCTTCAAGAAGCTCATGGAAAATGTGTTATTAAAAAGCTATGCATGGATTTCGAAAACATTTTTCCACCAAAATAACAGCCAATATAAACTTTTCCTACCAAATGTTTGAATTACCTGTGTATATGAAAGGGGTTTCAAAAAATTCATGGGACATGGAATGAAGATAACATGAATTTTCCATGACCTTTCTGCAGTCCCTTCATATTGGCGTGGTGGCTTCTGGGTGACGAGGTTACAGGTGAATTCTGCTGCTGTTTTGCTTAGGTCTACGCCAGCAGAGAATGCTGCTGCTGAGACCCCCACAGCTGAGGGGGCGGGGGCCGTTCTAGCTGACACCCAGCTCCCTTCCCAGCTCTAGGATCTTACGCTCTACTTGGGCGAACACTAAAAGGTGGAACACTGTCTAAGTGACAGGGGACCAGGGTCCTCCCCGGGGGCAGTGAGGGGCACGGCTCTGGGATCGGCTAAGAACTTACGGCGCTGTAGTTCCTGAGGGCCAAGTGGGCTTTTCCCATGTGGAAATACGCCTTCGTGTAGTTTTCATCACACTGCATGAAAGAGAATGGCTGATCAGACGTTTAGTGGATTTCCAGTCGTTAGCTGATCTGCTAAGCACTCGGCTGATCCAGTTAAGGCAGAGCTGTGGTTCTCAGGATGGCTACCAGAGTTGACAATTAAAACTTTCTACATCTGTGACCAAACTACTTGATGCCTGCGAGGAGCCTGGGTGCACAAGTAAGCTCTCTATCAAATTAGTGACACCTGCCAGTTGTCATGTCCTTCTAAAGGGCCTGCATCAGGAAGCAGACCAGGAACCTGTCGTGCAGAAGAGCTCTCCACGCCGGCCGAACAGTCCCGGCACCTGGGGTGCTTACACAGCTCTTCCCCAGGCTGTGCCCCATCCCGCTCATCCTCGGGACGGGCCCAGGCGTACGTAATTTTTCAAGCTCTCTAGGTGATGCACATGCACACCTACACTGGAGAACCACCGCTTTGTCAGAAGAGAGACTGAGCCTGGGAACAGACCTGAGGCTACCAAGCATCTCAGTGGGTGGGGCAGTCCCACAGCGGATTATACTGGGAACTTCCAATTTCATTTAAGATCGGGCCGGACGCCCCCTCCAAATGGCAGAATTGAAACTTATGACTGAGAACGGATCCTTTCCACAGGTGGCCCTGCACCTGCCTGCTCCAGTGACTGTAACCCCACAGGGAATGATTTAGCACAGAGAAACTAAAGTCTGAAACAGGCATTTAGTTAACTAACGTGTCAAGGCTCTTCTATGTGCACAGCGTGATGCTGGGTCAGAGGCTCCTCAGGGCCTGAGATTGAGAGGTCGGGTGTCTGCGGCTTGGGGGCGCATTCTCACTGGGCTGCTGCTCAGCCGTGGGGTGCTGGCCCCGCCACCTAACTTTCCCGGCACTCGCTTTCCTCCTCTAGAAAGTGAGGGGAGAGCCTCTCTCGCACGTTGCTGTGAGGAAGAATCATGTAAAACAGGCACTGCGGGGCCAGGTAACGCGTCATTAGCTCTGTTGCTGCAGTACAACAGCCATCCCTTCAGAGCAAATGAGAAACTAAAGAGCAGAATAAACAACAGAAGAGGGGACAGGGCTGCTGGAGAAGCCTCTACAGATGCATGTCCGTGCGTGTCATTTCCGATGACGGCTGTCACGGTAATGACAGCACAGGAACAGTCTGAGCTACACTGTTCAGGTGAACCATCTCGGGAAAGCCTTGTACCTACTCTAGGAAGTAGATACAATTATAATCCTCACTGCACAGAGCAAGGAACTAGGAGTTGAGAGGTTCAAGGTCACACGAATAGTAAGTGGGAGAGGTGGAGTTTGAAATTTGGTCACTTAACTCCGGGAAGCAAGGGCTTGAAACTTAAACCTCCTTCTGAAAAGTGCTATATTAAAAAAATAAATATGGCTGGTGCCGCGGCTCACTAGGCTAATCCTCCACCTGCGGCGCCGGCACACCGGGTTCTAGTCCCGGTCGGGGCGCCGGATTCTGTCCCGGTTGCCCCTTTTCCAGGCCAGCTCTCTGCTGTGGCCCGGGAAGGCAGTGGAGGATGGCCCAAGTGCTTGGGCCCTGCACCCCATGGGAGACCAGGAGAAGCACCTGGCTCCTGGCTTCGGATCAGCGCAGTGTGCCGGCTGCAGCTCGCCGGCCATGGCGGCCATTGGGGAGTAAACCAACGGAAAAAAGGAAGACCTTTCTCTCTGTCTCTTTCTGTCCACTCTGCCTGTCAAAAAATAAAAAAATAAAAAAATAAATAGCTGCTATGGAAAAATGCCAGAGAAATAGTTTAGCAGAAGGAAATCTAAAGAGCTGTAATCTACACCAGTGCATGCAGAGGAGGTGGAGTCTGGGCTGGATCTTGACTGGTGCGGAGAACTGAAGAGAGGAGGATGCAGGGAGAAGGGGCTGAGCGAAGTCCTGTGCTGGCAGAGAGCCGGGGCTCCCAGGCCAGTGCAGCGGGACTGAGCAGGTGCTGGGCACGGGGAGCTCGGGCTGCAGCGGTGAGCCAGACCATGACTGCACAGGGAGGACTTGGACGCCGGGTCGCCATGTTCACACTCAGGTGCCCAGAGGAGGGAAAGGCAGGGAGATGACAAGACCATAGCCTCACTTGGAGCAAGGGCTGATGTCTGAAATCCTGGTGAAGGGGGTGGGAGGGACAGAAGGAAGTGCAGAGCTTTGCTGAAGAGGAGCTGGCCAGTCCCCACTCAATGAGAAGGGTTTGAAGGAGAATGGGAAGACAAGGCCGGATACAGGCAGGCAGAGAGGAAGGTGAGTGGGATGGAGAGGCAGCTTGTAGACAGCCTGAGTTTCAGATGACGCCGATGACCAAATGGAAACACACAGCAGGTGACCGAAAGGCAGCCCTGGAGCCAAGGGCTCGGGTGGGAGGGACTGGGTAAGCAGGTCTGAGAGTCATTTGCAGAGAAGAGAGTTGAACCCGTGAGAGGAGACCAGAGCCCTGGGGGAGCACTGTGTCTTCTAGGAGATAAAGAAACCAGCGAGGCAGGGGCTGGCAGTGTTTGTAAGAGGATTAGGCTACTACTTGACAGACTGGCATTCCATATCAAAGTGCTGGTTTGGGTCCTAGCTAATCTTCTTCCAATCCAGCTTCCTGCTAATACACCTGGGGAGGCATTGGAAGATGGCCCAAATCCTTGGGCCCCTGCCACCCGTGTGGAGGATTCGGATGAAATTCTGGGCTCCTGGCTTTGGCCCTGCCCCAGCCTGGCTCCTGAAGTCATCTGGGGAGTGAACCAGCAGATGGACACTCTGTTCTCTTTAACTATGCTTTTCAAATAAATAATAAATCTTTAAAAATAAACTAATAAAAGGAGATCTCTTTTAAAAAGAATTTATTTGAAAGGCAGAGTGACAGAGAGAAAAGGAAAGACAGAGATCTTCCCATCTGCTAGTTGACTCCCCAAATGGCCACAACAGCTGGGGCTGGGCCAGGAAAATGTCAGGAACTTCATCTGGGTCTCCCACATGGGTGCAGGGGCCCAAGGACTTGGGCCATCTTCTGCTGCTTTCCCAGGTACACTGGTAGGGAGCTGGATCGGAAGTGGAGCAACCGGGACTCGAACTGGTGCCTGTATGGTACACTGGCATTGCAGGCGGCAGTTTAACCTGCTGTTCCACAGCGCAGGGCCCAAAGGGATCATCTTATAAAAAAGAGGAACAGGAAACACCAGCATGTCCAATGTTCATCACAGACTCATTGGCAGAGCCCCAGGGAGGCAAACGGATGAGCAGCTGGAAGCCCTGGCCACGGCCACCGTCAAGTGGGTGCAGCTGTCACACTGCCTTTCTCAGATACTGCCCCCCAAGGGCTGCTCGCAGAGTTCTGTACTACCAGGCCCGTTCTTCTGTGCTCATGGTTCAACCCTCAGCACGATTTTCTCGGGGCACCCCAGGTTCCCTTTAAAGGAGTCCCACCTTCGGAGGAAGACGGATTGGGTCGTGCAGGAAGAGTCCTGCCAGGAAAGAAATGAGTCCAGTCCCAGCTGAAACCGGCTCTGCTGCCCTATCCGCCTTGACAAGAAACGTCTGTCTTCAAATTTCATTACATGGACTGGTCTCTAGCCACTCAAAAGTGGCATCAAAGTCCAAATACTGTCCATGAAGGAGTGCCAGTGACAGTCATGATTGATATTTTAAAGACCTGTAAGGACACTGAAACTTTTTCTTTTAAATCACAGCTTCCATATAGTCAAGGCCATTATTAGTTTTTAGAACTCCTTGTATTTTTTTCCCATCCCTCCCGGTGTTTACCAAAACCTCTTCAATAAAGAGCCTGGCTGGGTGTTTCACCAGACTGACTGTGGAGTGGCAATGGTTTTAATGTCAGCTCCGCTGGGCTCCCGTGAGTACCTGGGCGCGGGCCAGTGTGGTCCCCGGAACCAACACCATGGTGCATTGACTTCTTTGGTTCTTCCCAGATCAGAAAAGATCCTTTGGGAGGCCCTGAGAGCAGATTTTCTTTTTTTTACGAAAGGGAGTGAGAGATCCACACCCAGGGATTACGGGATTTGCGGGTTTCCAAAGAGAGGCCATTTATAGAAGATGGCTAAGAGCTCATTCTAGTTAAACCAATACTAGCTTTGTGATCCTGCACAAGTTAATCTCCGGGGCTTGGCTTCCTTGTTAAAAATGCAGGGGAAACAGTGAGATTGAACTGAACTGCAGAGAACAGTGTGGTGTTGCTGTTACCATTGGACCAGCGCAGGAAAAGGTCCTTGCCTCTCCCTTTGCTCACAGAGTGATGGTAGAAAGAGCCACTCTGATCAGGCAAGGTGACTAAGCCAGCTGGAAGGTCTGTCCGGAGCTGTGAGGAGCTGCATGTCAGTGGCTTTGGGCAATTCTTGTGAATCAGAGATCACAGCAATGCAATGGGACAAGACTTGCCCCATGCTGTCTCTTCTAACAGATAAGGAAGTCAGACACTCCAGATGTCAGTTTTAAAGGATCCCCAGGGTTTCATGCGCTATTCGAAGAGAAGGTTGACTTTCCAATTCATCCGCATCCCCAGTGCTCACGCTCTCAGGGTGAAAGAAGCAAGCAGATGTGGTCAGCATGTTGCCACCACCATGTGCCTTGACTTGGGCCATGCTCTGGGCTAGGATTAGCATTAGGACTCAAAGCCACAGGATAAGCCTGGCGCATTCTTCTGACACCTCGGTTATTTACGATAACACCCTCCTATTAAAACAGGTGAGGATTATGGAGTGCCATGCAAAATCCACAAGGACTTTTTAGATAGAACACTCATCTTAAAAGAAACTGCAGGGGCCGATGTTGTGGCATAGCTGGTGAAGCCAACACCGGCAGTGCTGGCATCCCATATGGGCACTGGTTCGTGTCCTGCTGTTCCACTTCTGATCCAGCGCCATGTTAATGCACCGGGGAAAGCAGTAGAAGATGGCCCAAGTGCTTGGTCCCCTGCACCCACATGGGAGACCCAGAAGAAGTTCCTGGCTCCTGGCTTTGGCCTGGCCCAGCCCTGGCCATTGCAGCCATATGAGGAGTGAACCAGGGAATGGCAGATCTCTCTCTCCCTCGGTTTCTCCCTCTCTCTCTGTAACTCTTTCAAATAAATAAAACTTTTTTAAAAAGAGAAAGAAACTTCATACTTTCTGTGTCCAGACCCTCAAGGGTCTCATGTCCATTCTGGTCTGACGTCAGCAGCACTCCATGTCAGAAGTTGGAGAAATACTAGTTTTGGTTAGTTAAAGACCCCTGTGACAGAACAGAAGGGAAATGTGAATTAAGGGTTCTTTAGTTACCTGCAATAACGTTGCTAAGAAACGAGCGTGCCATTTCTTTTAAAGACTCCCACACTTCTGCACACCTGTGATGGTCCGAGGACATGTCATGTGCAGAGTGGTGCGATCTGCCTGAGGACTGACTACGACTGAGCCGGAATCCTTCCTTCCGGTTATACGTCTTCAGACAGAGGGTATGGGTGGGGGCTGGGGTGCGGGGACAGCACAAATTGATGAGGAAGAAAGACAACAGTGCAGGGAGCAGCTCTCGAGGCTGGCTCTAGCGGAGAGAAGGCATTTACACTATCCCATGGAGCCAAGCAGGAAAGAAGGAGCTGTTAGGACATTACCCTTAAAGACCACTACAGCAGCTTCTCTGGAGTGAAGCTATGGTGAGCCGTGCCAGAACCCTCGCAATAACTCTACGCTATCCCACTTTGGAGATGAGGAAGCTGAGCCCTTTTCCTACCACGACACACGGACAGCTCCCTTCACTTCAGCATGAAGACACCGGGCCCCAGCAAGCCCAACACCGTCTTGTGGGAAGGGAAGTCGTCTCTTACCTTCAGAGCCCAGTTGCAATCCTCCAGCGCCTTCTGATAATCCCCCAGTTTTATGTAAGCCTACAACGACACAGACAGCTGGGGCTCACACACAACTCAGCGGCAAGCAGTCTTTGGCCACACAGGAAGACCCGATGGGACAATGGTGGTGAGAAGTCGCCGGCTGCTGCCTGGATCTGTCAGGGAGCTGGCAGGAAACACATGGAACACTCACCCCGGGCAGCTGGGGAGTCTGAGAAAGGCATTACTTACAGGCTGCCACGGTGGGCAACCACTAGTACCACAGCTAGCACCGAGGGCTGGGAGGAAGGGAGCAGCGAATGAAATGGGAGAGGAAAGCTATGTTCAGAGATCTGCCTGGGGGGCAGGCGTGGTGGCGCAGTGAGTTGAACTGCTGCTTGGGATGCCTGCACCCCACATCAGAGTGCTTGGTTCGAATCCCAGCTGCTTTGCTTCTATTCCAGCTTCCTGCTAATGCGTACCCTGGGAGGCAGCAGATGATGGGGTCCCTGTTGCCATGTGGGTGACCTAGATGGAATTCCTGGCTTCTGGCTTCAGCAGGGCCCTGCTAAGGCTGTTGCAGGCGTTTGGAAACTGAGCCAGTGGGTAGAAGATCTAGCCATAGCCTTTTCTCTTTCTTTCTCTCTTTCAAATAAATAAAAACAAGTAAACTTTAAAAAAAAAAAAGATTTATTTATTTGAAAGTCTGAGTTACACAGAGAGAGGAGAGGCAGAGAGAGAGAGAGAGAGAGAGAATTCTTCCATCTGCTGGTTCACTCCCCAGATGGCTGCAATGGCTAAGAGCTGTGCCAATCCGAAGCCAGGAGCCAGGAGCCTCTTCTTGGTCTCCCACATGGGTGCAAGGGCCCAAGGAGTTGGGCCATCTTCTACTGCTTTCCCAGGCCATAGCAGAAAACTGGATCAGAAGTGGAGCAGTCAGGTCTCAAACCGGCACCCATATGGCAGTAGCTTTACCCGCTATGCCACAGTGCTGGCCCCCACAAATAAACTTTTTTAGAAAAGAAAAAAATGCCTGATGTGAGCCGAGGCCTTTACTGCAGCCATAAGTTATAGAATAAATACCCAGTTTCCTTTCTTTGGCTCTTACTGGCTGAACCCACAAGGAAGAAAAAGGGCTGGGACGCCAAAGAAACCACACAGGCCAGTCTGCCAGGACATAGAGCTGCCCAGAGAAGGATCTGGAGGGGAAACAGGAAATACTCAGGCACACTGAGCACTCTGCAAAGGAAGGGCTAAGTTCTAGCATCTACCCTGCTGTGAATGTTCCAAAAGGATGCTGAATGCTAAAGGGAATCAGGAAAACAAGAGGATAAATAAGGGTTAGTGAGGATGTGGGCATCCCATATGGGTGCCGGTTCTAGTTCCGGCTGCTCCACTTCCGATTCAGCTCTCTGCTGTGGCCTGAGAAAGCAGTAGATGGCCCAAGTCCTTGGGCCCCTGCACCCATGTGGGAGACCTGGAAGAAGCTCCTGGCTTCTGGCTTTGGATCAGTGCAGCTCTGGCCACTGCTGCCATCTGGGGAGTGAACCAGCGGATGGAAGACCTCTCTCTCTCTGCCTCTGCCTCTCTGTAACTCTGCCTTTCAAATAAATAAATCTTAAAATAGACATTTAAGAGTCAGATCATCACCACAAAGCCTCAGTGCTGGGGGCACTCCTTTGACATCTCCTAGAATTGGGCAAAATCAAGAACGGACTTAGACTTCTGTGACGCAGTCACACTACACCGACTTGAGAATTTAGTTCATTTGAAGTGTCCAAGGGCTGGAGACGTATAAACAGGTGAGCGTCTGCTTAGAAACAAGCACAGTGGCCTCTGCCTTCACCCTGGCCACAGGAAGTGGTCAACACAGGCTTCCCAGGCTGCGCTCAGCAGATCTGAGCAGTCTTCTTTCAGAAAGCACGGTAAGAAAGGAAAACCTCGGCACTGATGACGGAGTGGCTTCCCAGGGTCCTGTGCGTCACCAGGAGTAAACCCAGTAAGAGGGTGACACGTAGGTTGCCCATGATCAAAAGTGTACCAGGCGCTGCAACATTCTTAGTGAGAAGCCCGATGAGATATACGCATGGACAAGCCAATTATAAGGGCAGTGTTGCGAGTCATGGGGAATCCGGGCATCCAACCGTGGTGAGACGGGGGCGGGCAATGCCTGCTGGTGATTCTGCAGTGCCGCTCCAGAAGGCAGGCCGCCACGCGGGGCTTTCGGGAGTTCGCTTCTGGACTAATTGAAAAGGACAACTGCTGGAGCTGTCTCTTCTACAAAGCCCCGTCCTGTGCTCCGGGGCCCAGGCCTCATCTGGAAGTCAGAGGATGCGAGGAGAAGCTGGCGTCGTCTGGGCCGCGGCAGCCGTGACCTCGTGGCATGGTTACCCAGGATACACACAGGCCCGGGAAGGCTCCGTGATTTCTCTACATGCTCTTTTACCTTTTTTTAAAAAAAGTATTATTATTAAGGGCTTGGACTCAACACCCTGTAACTTTCTCATTCTCCTCTGATTTTCCACATTTTGAAAAGAACTACTTTTCCAAAGGGCAATTCAACTCCGGATTCATTTAACTTACACCAGCAATCTATTGATCATAACATCAGCTCCAGGAGAAAAACAAAGCCGTGAAAGTGTGCGTTTTCTCTCCAGCGGGCAAGCCCAAGTCACAGGTTCCTTACTAAGTGTTTCCTAACACTGCAGGCAAACAGGGGAGGCATTTTAAAAATAGTCCGTGGTTCAAATGATTCGTAACAACGGGCAGCACATTTTGTGTTTATCCGTGTCTGAGTAAGGTCTCTCCCTGGGCAGGCTGGAAGGAATTGCTTCCCTAAAGCTTTGCGTTGCATTTACTTCCATTTCTCCAAATCCATTCCTAATGTGATTCTTCAGAACTAATCAAAGTGCTGCTTAAAATTGAGTATGGCAAAAATGTAATTAATTTAGATGACTCGGGGTATAGATAGTCTGAACGAGATGTAAGTCTGGATTACGTAACGTTTTAAAAGCAATTCAATTTTATTGCTTTCAAATGCCTCCTGACTCACAAAGACTGCATCAGGATGAGAAGGCAGATGTTTTTAGAGACCAAATCTGGAGATAAATAAGAGGGAACTATGATTATTGTATTAACTGCTTTCCTTTAAATGATCCTTCTGAATTGTCAACAGAAACTTAGCTCCCTTAAATGGGATTACTGTTCCTCCAACATCGTGGAACTCCGCAAGGACTGAATGGATTTCTGTTGTAAATAAGGCATCGGGAGTGGGGGTGGGCAGCAGAGAGCAGATTTCCTCTAAGAAAGTTTATCATCTTGTTAGAGTGCTAAAATGTACGTGACTAACCCAAGCTCTGGCCATCTGGTTTACCAAGTCACTCCCTTATTACGAGATTCCTCCAGGCCTGGGTAGGTAAATGACGCCTCCTCTCTAATCTGACTTCTGCAGGCCGCTCCAGGGCTGGGGTTCCGCTGCTCTCCCATTAGTTTCGTATTAAAGTCCCTGTCGCTCCCCAGACTTTCTGTCCTCCTGTGCCTGCTTTCAATACTCTCCCTCAGCATCCCACAGCCAGACACTCTTCACCCAGAGTTCCAGAAATTGGAGCTGATGAGAACTCGGCTGTGGCCCCGAGATCATTGTATGCCGGTCCTGCTGACATCCGCTGGCCAGCGCGCAATCACAACCTTGAACCTGTCAAGTTTTCAGGCCTGAGCCACAGAGAACTCCCACTCAAAAGCTCAACTGCTTTTCAAAGGTAAGGTCACAGGCGACATCTTTGGTTCAAGTGAGAACCAAATTGGCCTTGCCACTTCATTACGTAGCAGGTAACACACATCTGGGTGAGGGCTTCTACCTGGGACTCCAGGAAGCGCAGCTTAAGAGGGACTTTTGTGAAATTGGCTGTGTGTGCATCAGCTAAGCCACTTCCCCAGTCACAGAGCATTCGCCTTAAAGAGGAGTCGATTCGATGAGTAAGACGCCTGCAGGAGGGCAGCCCTGCGGCATTAACTTCGTGCAGCACAGTCCTGAGGTGTCACAGGCCACTCCACTGGGCTAGTTCTCTTCTATATCCACATAGCCAAGGGCCCGGGCACCATCAGCGACGCAGCCTTGCTGAACCCTCCTTCAGTGATGTTCCACTGGGAGCTTGAGGCGACAGGACTCACACCACAGGAACTGGCAGATGCTCCGTGTCCACCAGCTCCCCCACACCCAACCCAAAAGCCCGCCTGCTGTTCCAGGTCTGGGGGCGCCCGCGCATGGCTCACTGACCTGGGCTCGGTTGGTGTAGAGGACCTTCATGTCCTTCAGCTTCTCCAAACCCTCGCTGTAGTGCAGGACAGCTGTGTTGTAGTCGCCTCTGCCAAAGGCCTCGTTCCCCTTCTCTTTCAGGGCTGTGGGGGGCCAGGGCACACAGGTGAGCGCTCCTCTCACAGTTGCCACCCCCGCTTCTCCAATTCCACTCCGGACATCCTGGCCTGCCAGGGATCCCAAAGGGACTCCTCTTGCTCCTCCCTGCAGACACTCAGTGCCGGCGTCTTCAGGTGTGTCTCCTGAGAGCGGCTTCTTGGTACAAGTAGACTTCTGCACCAGGGCTCAGAACCACTCCAGCCTCACCACTGAGGCCAAACCGGAGGGCTCAATGCCTCCGAGAAAGGGGCAGGTAACTGATCTGCTAAGTGACATGGGAGCATCCACACCTGCAGCACACACGCCCCCCGGTGGCAGGAGGTAAGCGCTGGAAGCATTCTTCCGTCCTGGGCCCCCTCCCCACACACACGACCCTGTGTCTATTTCTCTCCTCCTTTTTCACACCTTTGTCTGTCTTGCTTTGTTTTTCTTCTCCATCTAAGGCTAGGCTAGCCAGTGGTACCTCACTCCCATCCTCTACCCCACCCCCTTCCCCCTGGGCATGGTGCTGCACCCTCCATTCACTCGGATCTGCTAAGCCCATCCACAGCTTAGAGGCAGGGCTGACCATGGCGGTGAGTGGGGGCGACGTCCCACTCCTGCCTGCTGCAGCACACACACAGGGCAGACTGCCAGGGACTGCTGCCTGGCCCAGTCCCCCTGCCTCGGGCCTGTCACCAGCCTGCCACCTGGGAGCCCTGTGCCTGGGGGCTCTTTCCAGGGCGCGCGTCCCAGCTGCAGGAAGGCAGGGAGGGAAGGGCTGACAATTACCGTCTGCCAAGGCTTTGTTTTCCCTTCTTCTCCTGGCTCGTTCCTTTGCGTCCTTTTCCACAGATGCCAAGAAGGCCTCTGACCGCGGAGGCATTTAAATATTAAAAAGAAAAATCCAGATAGGAGCGTTAGTTCTCGAGTTCCAGTGCAGGAGAAAGCTATGTTAGAGCGTCACAGCCACACCTCTCATGCACGCACACGCACACACGATTAACTTGGAGGCAACTGAAGTGACATTTTTTAAAACTTGACACTAAATGGCAATCTGTGTGATGTATTATTATGCATGATGGTGATGACTGTGCTTCAAATGTGAATTATGCCTTTTAAAAAAGGTTTTCTTTGAAGAGAGGCTTTTTTTTTTGTTTCATTTAGCATAATGAGCCTCTGTGCTGAGCAACAGAAAATATCTGGGTCCCTCGAGCAGCTCCAAGTAAACTGGATGACAGAATAACTGAATTCAGTGTATCAGAGACTGGCCAGGAGAAAATACAGAAAAACCTCCGTGTGCAGTCCCCCTCTGACCAGTTGTGGCAGGAACGGTTTTCATCTGTGGGTTGTGTGTAAGCCCAGAGGCTATCATTTAAGGGTCTGGATGTACGATCATTAAAAACTGATCTTAAATAATAAATGGCAGATATGGGAGAGAGAGATTCTGTCCTTACCTGGGTTTATTTCCTCTGTATTCTGCAGGACACAGGTTGTCATAAAAACAAAGAAACAAAGTTTAAAAACCACTGCCTGATTTATACTTTTAAACTAAGAAGGGAGATAAAGTACAAAGAGGGAGAGGTGGTTCCCACTAATTTGGAAGGGCCCAGGATCAGCGGGCTTGGTTTACATCCGCGGATCTGACCTGTGCAGAACCAATGCTGGGCAGGTGAAGGGGCCCAGGTGTGGCTTTGGGAGCAGGAACTACGGGGTAGAAGAATGAATGACCCTAACAGCACAGTTTACGTGTCACATGCAAGCTCAGTGGGTAGAGGGGCCGAACTTTTATTACAACAAACCCAAAGGCTGTTTAAAGATAATCCAGCAGGAGCAAGAGGGGAAAAATTCAGCGCTTCTACTTCCTCGTGGAAAATAAATCTAGTACATCTAAGAAATAAAAGACTGTTTTGGCTTCCCCAGGCAGTCTGAGATTCACCCACAGCCTCAGTGCCTGTGTTCTTGCTGCACCCACTTAGATCCCCACCCTACAGGAAGGGACACCTCCATCGGAGCTTGCGGAGGGCTGATCGTGGTCTTGTTCAAGGTGGTCCTGCACCCGTCCTCCTCCTCCCGGGCCCCCTCCATGAGCAGTAGTCTCTTTTCTGTCTCCAGGACGGCTTTCTGCTGCACAGCTGGGTCATCGGAATTCATCTCCTGAATTAAATTGGCTAGAGGAGGAAACAGATGTGAATCAAACAAACAAGGTCTTCACAAGATTCCATCCGCGCGAGAGGATGGTGCAGACGATTAATGGAGACAAGCTCAACGAGGGAACAACAAGGCAGAGGCAAGCAATACAGAGCGATCAGAACCAACGTGAAACAACCAAAACCAGCAAGGCAGAGGCAAGCAATACAGAGCGATCAGAACCAACGTGAAACAACCAAAACCAGGATCTATTTTGCCTAGAAAAGACTGCAGGAGAATTTAACAAGGGACTTCAAGGAGCACAGTGTGAGATATTATTTAATTCAACAATAACCTACAGGGGAGCTTATTATGAGTTAGATATTATGCTATTATGCTGAACACTATAGATAACAATGATGGAATAAAAAAGGTTTCTATTTAAAAAAAAAAAACTGATAATTTTGTGTGGGAGATAAACGTGTAAGTACAGACAGCTCTGACATCACAAAACAACCTTGAAAACTCCCCCACCTGCCTTCACTTTACTGCCTACCCAGCTTCGGTTCTATGCCCCATCACTTGGTGGTGATCCCGCCCACATACCTCCAACTCCACCACACAGACAAAACTCCAACTTCAGATGAATCCAACTATCTACCTGTGAGCCTTTGGTACAGGGATACTGAGTAAGGATGGAGAAAGACAGATGCTTGGGGGAACTAGTCCTCAACTGAACCTTCAATGAGGCACAGCAACCCTTATTGTTATGCTAGGCAAGTCATCCTATCAATCTCCCAAAGGCGTTGAATCTAAACCTGACCATTTCACACAGGTGACCCGACCAATTCAGAGACGAACATCAGAAAGGAACTCTTTCAACTTCCTGACATCAAAACTACTAGTGGATACGTGTCTGCATCTTTCCTCCCCACCTACTCCAAGGAAGAGCTGTCCCTCCTCCTGTGCTCAGCATCCCATCAGCCTGTTTTGTGTAACCAGGAACCTACACACCAATGAATGAGCCCAGTTCCCAATGTTTTCAGCCTCTCCCAGTTGGGTGTTCTCCCTAAAGGGCTTTGTCCCCTTTAAATGTCTCCCAAAGCCCTGACTCCTGCCCTTCACATCTAAACTTCTCAAAGACACTGTCCTGTTTCCATTCCTTCATTTCCCACCTGACCCTTGGCAAATTTGGCTTGAAAATTTTTAGCCATAAATCTTTCAAACACACAGAAAATAATCTAATAGCATTTCTGCTTCCACCTGCGAGTTTGTATCCTTTCTCTAACATTTAAATCACTTGGCTTTTGTTGCATAAGACACCACCTTAAATCTTAGTGGCTTAACTGCATTTAGTTCACAATCCTTTGGGTTGGCAATTTGAGCTGGTCATATTGGCTAATTGTTCTTTTGGTTTCAGCTGGGCTCACAGATCATATCTATGGTCAGCATCAGTCACCTAAGTGGCTCTACTTTGGAAAGATATTTGGTTGGGGCCAGCTCTATGGCATAGTAGGTTAAGCCACTATCTGCAGGCATCCCATATGAGCACTGGTTCAAGTCCCAGCTGCTCCACTTCCCATCCAGCTCCCTGCTAATGCACCTGGGAAAGCAGCAGAAGATGGCCCAAGTGCTTGGGCTCCTACACCCATGTAGGAGACTCGGAAGAAGATCCTGGCTCCTGGCTTCATCCAGGCCCAGTCCTGGCTGTTGTGGCCATTTGGGGAATGAACCAGCGAATGGAAGACCTCTCTCTCTTTCTGTAATTCTTTCAAGTAAGTACATAAGTAAATTTTTTTTAAAGCTATCTGGCTGCTGTCCCACGCAATAAGAACAAACAGGCAAAGTGTACCTTATCCCGTGACAGGAGTTCCCAAGAGGAGCAGGAGAGCACTGCCCAGTTCATGAGTACTTTTCAAGCCTCTGCTTGTGCCATGTTTGCAAACATCCCTTTGGCCAAAGCAGAGTCACATGACCAGTCCAGATTCATGGGGTGGAGAAAGAGACCCTGCTATTGTTATAATGAAAGGATTTTTTTTCAGTCTACTAGAGTATTATATGTACATATTTAAACATTTTAAATAAATGGTTATAGAAGTGCATTCTCTTGCAACCATTTTTTCTCTCAGTGTACATTAGAGATTTGTTCTGATACATATGGTCTCAGGTGATTCACTTTAATCAATCTTTATATATACCAGTTAATCTACTCTTATTGATGGATAGCCAGATGTTTAATTTTTGTCTTTAAACAGTAGATAAATGCCAAGTTGAATACTGGTATGTGTAAGCATAT
The DNA here is from genome assembly GCF_964237555.1 of Oryctolagus cuniculus. Classification (NCBI taxonomy): domain Eukaryota; kingdom Metazoa; phylum Chordata; class Mammalia; order Lagomorpha; family Leporidae; genus Oryctolagus; species Oryctolagus cuniculus. The sequence continues at coordinate 105,281,671 of NC_091432.1, read as the reverse complement.
TTCCTTGTGTATATCTGTTATCTATAATTCAGGATATGACTGTACTAAGTTCTCCAAGCAGTATACAAAAACAGTTCCCATCCCTCCACGTTCTTGTCAACATCTGCTATTGTCAAATTTTTAAATTGCTGCCACCATAATGGATGAGAATGGTATCTCAATGTTCTGATTCAGTCTGCTGAGTATGATTGGGACTGAATATTTTTTTACTGGTTTGCAGGCCATTTGGATTTCTTCTGTGAAGTGCCTGCTCCTATTCTTGGCCACTTTTCTACTGGATCATTTGTCTCTGTTAATTTAGGATTCCTTTAGATAGTCTGGACTGGTTACATGTATTTACAAACATTGTCTTCTTGAATACCATCTGTTTCTTCATTTTTTTGTGTGTGAGAATACTTTATAGTCTTTATTTTTTTATTTGTATCTCTTTGGTCATTACTGGAGTTGAACTTTTTTTAAAAGATTTTTTTAAAGATTTATTTATTCATCTGAAAGTCAGAGTTACACAGAGAAGAGACGGGGGGGTGGGGGTTGTCTTCCATCTGATGGTTCACTCCCTAACTGGCTGCAATGGCCAGAACTGTGCCAAATTGAAGCAAGGAGCCAGGAGCTTCTTCTGGGTCTCTCATATGGGTGCAGGGGCCGAAGGACTTGGGCCATCTTCTACTGCTTTCCCAGGCCATAGCAGAGAGCTGCATTGGAAGTGAAGCAGCCGGGTCTCAAACCAGCGCCCATAGGGGATGCTGGCATTTCAGGCCAGGGCGTTAACCCGCTGCGCCACAACGCCGGCCCCTCTTCATTTGTTTTTATGGGATCTTCTGTTGAAATTTCCTTTTTCATTTTAAGGTATTTAGTCCACCTGGAGTTGATTCTTGTGTACGGCAGGAACGTTATTTGTGAAAGGGTCCCTGCCTCTCTGCTGATGCACCTTGTTGTCCTGGGTGTGAGCATGGATCTACTCTAGGCTCTTCTCTCCTCCCCTCCTGGATCGATTGTCTTTTCCAACACCAAAACACCCACGCAGTAGTCCCAATAGCCTTGCAATAAATCTTGGACATTGGGTAGTGCAGGTTGTCCCACTTTTTTTTTTTTTTTTTTGCCCTGCTGAATTTTCTTGGTTATTCTTTGTCCTTTGCTCTTCCATGTGAACTCTGGCAACTGCTTGTTGAATTTGAGCACAAAGCACCTTTGGAATTTTGATCTAAATAGTAATTGACTACATAGAATAATACCAGAATTGGCATATTTGCCAAATAAATCTTCCCTTCTATGATAAAAGTCTCCATTTATTTAGATAAATATCTTTTAACTAATTAAGTTTTGCATTAAACCAATTCAATATTTAACTATAACTTCATTAGAATATCCCTTCTCAGGGCCAGTGCTGTGGTGTAGTAGACTAAGCCTCTCTCTGTGGTGCCAGCATCTCATAAGGGCACTGGTTTGTGTCCTGGCTGCTCCTCTTCCAATCCAGCTTCCCGCTTGTGGCCTGGGAAAGCAGTAGAAGGTGGCCCAAATGCTTGGGCCCCTGCACCCACATGGGAGACCCAGAAGCAGCTCCTGGCTCCTGATCGGCCCAGCTCTGGCCACTGAGGCCATTTGTGGAGTTGGCCAGCGGATGAAAGACCTTTCTGTGTCTTTCCCGCTCTCTGTAACTCTGCTTCTCAAATAAATAAATAATCTTTAAAAAAAAAAAAAAGGAATATCCCTTCTCAATCCCAAGATATCACATTACACTTGGTTGTGTAACCCTAGGCTGCTTCTGGCTGTGACAATTTCTCGCTTTCCTTGTTTCTGATGACCTTGATGATTCTGAGGGCTGCTGCTCACATATCTGATAGTATGAACAGATTAACAGAGAAGGGAAATATGGGATGCACACACAATTTGAGTTATCTGGTATTTTTCTCATGGGTAAAACAGAGCTACAGGACTTGGGGAGGAAGACCACAGCACATCGTATTGAGGGTACATGCTGTCAACATGATTTATCACAATGTTAACCTTGACCTTCTGCTGAAAGTTGCATTGGTCAGCTTTTCCCACTGTAAAGTTACTTTCTCCCCTCCCTTTCTACACTTTGGAAGCAAGTCACTAAATGTCTCTCAAATTTAAGGGTGTAAGAGTTATGCACTACCTTCTTGATTAGGGATCATCTACATAAATTATCTGTTATGGGAAATTTTCTATTTGGTTACTTATTTATTCAATCACTTATTTAGATCAGGATAGATTTGTGGACATTTATTTCTCACTCTGGATTTGTTTTGTTGTTCAAATGGTTCTACCTTTGACCGCTGGAAGCTCTTTCAGTTAAATTTTATAATTTTTCTCCATAAATGTCTTGTATATATTTGCTTTACTTTGGTGTTGTGAATGAAGGCTTTCTTGAGGACAAAAATTAAAAACAAAACTATCATATGAAAAAAAAAGGACCTAAATGAAAGATCTCTCTGAGTGAGATCCCATTGGAAAGAACGGGCCATCAAAGAAGGAGGTACCTTTCTCTGAAGGGAGGAGAGAACTTCCACTTTGACTATGGCCTTGTCGAAATAAGATCAAAGTCGGCGAGCTCAGGGGGCTTCCGTGGCCTTGGCAACTCATGACTAGAGCCTGGGGAGATTGCTGACGCCTTAAACAAGAGTGTCAATTTGTTAAGTCAACAACAGGAGTCACTGTGCACTTACTCCCTATGTAGGATCTCTGTCCTTAATGTGTAGTTCAATGTGAATTAATGATATGACTAGTGCTCAAATAGTATTTGGCAATTTGTGTTCCGTGTGGGGGCAAACTGATGAAATCTTTACTTAATATATACTAAACTGATCTTCTGTATATAAAGATAATCGAAAATGAATCTTGATGTGAATGGAAGGGGAGAGGGAGCGGGAGATGGGAGGGTTGTGGGTGGGTGGGAAGTTATGGGGGGGAAAAAGCCATTGTAACCCATAAACTGTACTTTGGAAATTTATATCTACTAAATAAAAGTTTTAAAAAAAAGATCATTATGATGCAGCAATCTCACTTATAGGTATGTAACCAAAGGAAATTAGATCAGTACGTCAAAAGGAAGCATTATCCAAAATAGGAAAGATTGGCTGGCGCTGCGGCTCAATAGGCTAATCCTCTGCCTGCGGTGCCCACACCCTGGGTTCTAGTCCCAATTAGGGCGCCGGATTCTGTCCTGGTTGCCCCTCTTCCAGGCCAGCTCTCTGCTGTGGCCCGAGAGTGTAGTGGAGGATGGCCCAAATGCTTGGGCCCTGCACCCGCATGGGAGACCATGATAAGCACCTGGCTCCTGGCTTCGGATCAGCACAGTGCACCAGCTGCAGCGGCCATTGGGGGATGAACCAAAGGAAAAGGAAGACCTTTCTCTCTGTCTCTCTCTCTCACTGTCCACTCTGCCTGTCAAAAAAAAAAAAAAAGATACAGAACTTCCCTGAGTATCCATCAGCAGATGAACAGAGGATGGACACACAATGCTACCCTGCCATGTGTCTTAACATCCCAGTTACAAGCTAAGCGAAACAAGCTGGCCAAGGAAGACGACTTCTGCAGGATCTCTTTCATACGTGGAACCTAAAAAAGCTGAACAGATGTGGAGAGTAGAAGGCTGGTTACCAAGGGTCACAGGGGTGGAGAGGAAGGGATGTCGGTCACAGGGCACTGAGTGTCAGCAGGAATGAGTTCTGGTGATCTCCCATACAGCGTGGTGACTGCAATAGTGCTTTGGAGTCTCTAAAACTGCTAAAACAGGAGATGAACGTTCTTACTACAAGAAATGGTACGTATGTGAGGTGAGGAATATGTGAATCACCTTGATTTGAGCACTTCACAATGTACACATTAATCAAAACATCAAGTTATACCCTATAAATAGATACACTTTTATTTGTCAGTTAAACCGTAATAAAGAAAAATTTAATTACGGTCTCTTTGAAGTCTTTTCCATCTGATTTTAATGTTCAACATGGACTTGCTTTGAGACAATCTTTGCTTGGCAATATTTTTCCATTTTCAAAGTTTCAACTTTTCCTATGTCCTCAAGCTCAGGTGTGTCTGCATTGTGTTACCTGGAGTTTGAGAACCCAGTCTGACAATGTGGCTTAACTGGAGAGTAGCTTGTTTTACTATGGTTCCTGAAACAGTATTTGGACTGAGTTCTAGTATTAGTTGGGTCTGATGCCTTCTATTTACCCAAACCTTTCTATGTTTTCCTCCTTTTCCTTTCCCTTTTCCTCTCCTTGTTGGATCCGTGGAGTTTTCTTTATTCGCTCTGTGGCCTGTACAAGCTTAGGTGTTGTACCTTCTTTTTCTGTTCCTGTAGCGGTAACCCTGACAATTGTAACCAACACGCTAAACAAAATCTAAACTCCCAGCAGCTACCACGTTTTATCCAGCCTTTCTCCATGTTTTATAGTGGGGAGGGTTTTGGATTATCTCATCAGCCAGACTGCTGGAAATGGAAGCCCCCACTTCCTCTTCAAAATTTAGTTTCTCTTCTCACTAATGCTCCAAAGTTGTTCCCATCAGTTACAAAGGTTGCTAAATTTAGCGGTCACTTTTTAGTCCTTGTTTTCATAGAGCTCTCTGAAACAGATGATGCTAACCATGATGTTTTCTATGAATCTTTTTCATTTGGCTCCCATAACTGAATGCTTCCAATTTTCCTCCTACCTCTCAGTCATCATTTTTAGGCTTCCTTTGTTTGCTTCTCTTCTCCCTCTCCTGTCTATATTCTTTTGGTTGGTTTGTTTAAGATTTATGTATTTATTGGAAAGGCAGGGACACACAGCGAGATCTCTTCTTTCATCTACTAGCTCACCCCCAAAATGGGCACAAAAACTAGGTCTGGGTCAGGCCAAAGCCAGGACCCCCATCCTGCTGTCCCACTTGGGTGGCAGGGGCCCCGGTACCAGGGCCATCCTCTGCTGCCTGTCTGGGTGCGTCAGCTGCAGCTGCCGCCTCCCCCACTGCACCACAGTGCCAGCCCGTCTCCTGTGCATCTTTTAAGCTGCACTGACACTCGAGTCTCTGCCTGAGGCCCTCTTTTCTGATATCTCTTTCCAGGTATTCCCATTCTCTCTGATGGCTCCAAACACTAATCAAAAGCCAACCCCTCCTAACTGACATCTTCGCTCCATTCTCTCTCCTGGAATCCGGCCTTCTGAATGTCTGCACTAGCATGTCTTACTCATCAAACTTAACACGTTCGTCTTCCTTCCAAGTCTGTTCCAGCTTCAAATGCCTGTCTCAGTCAACGGCCTAACCATCCACCTGTCATTTCACCAAAAACTCTCAAAACTCACCCTGGTCTTTATTCTCTCTCAGACCTCAAAGCCATCAAACACCAAAGCTTGTCAAGGATGACTCTGAAGCACACCTCACATCGACCTACTATGTTCATTCCCACCACCAAACTCTAAACCAAGCTACCAGTCTCCTTTCCTTGGAATATTCTAATAGGGCCTAACTATAACCTACATTCTACACCACAGCTGCAGTGACTTTATAAGCCAGGAATCTGGTCATGTTTCTGCCCTAAGCAAACCCTTCCAAGGATTCTCATCACTCTCAGGAGAAACAAATTCCTACTGCAGCTTCCAAAGTCTTCCCTGCTCTGGGCTCCCTACACCCTGGCGAGAGCTCTCGCTGAGTGAACTCTTCATCTCTCGGGCCAGACAGGCTTTCTACTCCTTCATTTCCCCCCCATCTTAACTGCCAGTTTCCTTCTGTCCCACCTAGAAAACTCTCTGGGCTTCTCATCCACGGCCACATCCTAACCACTTCAGATTCTGGCTTAAATTTTCCTTCTTCAGGGAAACTGTATCCGGCCTCTGTTATAAACTGATTGTATCTCCCCAAAATTCATATGTTGAAACCCTAGCCCCAGTGGGACTGGATTCAAAACAGGACCTTTGAAGAGTGGAGCCCTAATTCAATGTGGCTGGTATCTTTGGAAGAACACACACAGAGAGATGGCCATGTATGGAGAGATGGCCATCTGCAAGCCAAGGAGAGGCCTCAGGAAAACCCAACCCTGGCAACACTTAGATCTTGGACTTCTAGACTACCGAAACTCAATTTCTGTTATTTAAGCCACCCAGTCAGTGGTATAACAGCCATAATAGACTGATACGACTAATACAACGCCTAAGTTGGGTTAGATTCTCCTGTACATATTTTGAGGCTCTCTTTATATCACTAATCACACTCCAAGTTACTTGTTTAGTATCTGTTTGCCCCACTGGCCCGTAGATCTCCTGAAAGAAGGTGATTTCTTTTACTGTACCTTGCAATGCCTAGAAACACTCAACACAAGGCAAGTGCCCAAGAAATGCAAGTACAGACTCTCTACACACATGGCTATGTACACTTCAACTAAGAAAGCATAAAATAAAATTCGAAACTCCGTTCTTCACACCAGCCACACTGTAAATGTTCCACAGTCACATGCGGCCACTGATCATCGCGATGGGTGGTACAGACTACAGAACTTCTCCATCATCACAGAATGTTCTCTTGGATAGCAGTGGCATTTAAGACATCTGCAAGAACTTCAAGTACGAAAACCTCAGGTAAAGAAAGCCAGGGAGGCAGAGGGAATGACAAGGACCATGTGAATCAGAACATGAGTGGGAAACTAGAAGTGGCCTGTTGCTGCTCAAGTGCGAGGCAGGGAGAGGTGAGCGCTAAGGACAAGGTCATGCGAGGACTTCAGTCCTGATGAGAGCTTGGAATTGACTGATTGGGAAGGATCCAAGCAGAGAAGTGTCTGGGCCAGATCTGCATTTTAGATACATTACTCTGTGGGGAGTAAAAGCCTGGAGGCAGGAAAACAATTAGGGGGTTGTTGAAGTAGTCTGGGTAAGAGGGACTGGAACAAGGGGAGGGTGGGCGAGGATGGCGTGGCAGACACAAGTGAAAACTAGATATCTGATTGGATGTAGGGCGGGACTCGTACATTCTGGGTGGTGGTGCCACCAACCAAGATCAGGTTGTAGGTTTTGTTTGGGATGGGGAAGGCAGGGGGAGGAAAGCCAGGACGACTCCATTTGGACACACCGTTTGAGGTTATTTACAGTGGACATGACAGTTAGCCACAGAGGCTAAGGCCTGGACAAGAAAGCCGGGTGGCACTTTAGGTGTGAGGGTCACCAGCAAACAGGTGGTGAAGCCACGTGCTTAGCCTGGACCCCTTGGAGAGAAAGGTGAGCCGTAAGCCTCACGCTCGTGAACAGCGTCCAGGGAGGAGCAGAAGGGAGGCCAATGAGGAACAGAAGGAACACACTAGGGATGGATCGTTTAGAAAAGTATCCCAACCCTTAAAACTACTTTATTCTTTGGGTTCATACAGTCATGGCCAGGAAGAGCAATTTAAACTATCTATATCGGTGCACATCAAAAGTCTGAGGAAAAATGTAATTAATGGGTAAGTTTATTTTGGCACAAAATTTTTTTGGAATCCATGTTTTTCATACAACGCATTTCCCATGAAGACCTTTCGTATTTGCTACGTGATGTCTGCCGGTTGGTTGGTTTCTGTCCTCAAACCAGATCCCTGAAGTCCAGAGACGGGGTTTGGAATCTCCTGAACAGGATCTGGGGGTGTACTTTCTCTGGGCCCCCACTCCTCTTGCTGAGAAGGGCAGAGAAGGGGATGACAACCATAAGCCATCCATCTAACATGCTACATGTGAAGGGAAGCCACTTGATTTGTGTCTCCAGCTCAAAACCAGAAACGGCCCCGCCTGAAGACAGAGTGACCTGGAACTGATCGAGAAGGCTCGGGCGTGATCCCGAAGGGAGCGGCCACGCTCATCGGCAGTAAGAAAATGACACGGAGAACCAGGCAGGAAGCTTAGGTAGGAGAAGCTGAGCTGGAATTTTTTTCCTATAATTTCTCTGTAGCGTTGCATTGGCACTCCACCCTCTTTCTTACCTGTCAATCTGGCAGGCGGACTTTCCCATGAGGCCCCTGTGTCTCATCCGGAACCAGGAAGGAGGAACGCCAGGAAACTTCCAGAAAGCCGCACACAAAGGGCACCACCCCCTGGCTTATAAGAGACACTGATACACAGGGACACCCTCTTCTGCTCTTAGCTTCTGGCCCTAGCGTTTGGGGTCTTCTCTGGCCTCCTCCAACACTCTCTCCTCCACTGGGCAACAACACTCTTGCCCAATGACGGCTATCTCCCCGTGGGGGGTGGCTACACTCACACGTGGATGTATATTCATATTCATTCTCTCTAAATATGTCCTGCACTTCCCTGCGCACTGCATTTCCACCTCTGCTTTGAATTCTCTCTGTGGGGGCAGGAGCTTGGAATAAAGATGAGGCCTCTTATACCCACAATGGAAACGGACGCTCCTTTTGACCCGAAAGAGCTGTCCACCTGAATTCCAATCAGAAGGTTTAACAGCTTTTGTGCTACCAATTAGCCAGAACATTCTGCTGCGAGACTATAATATAATTTGCTCCTCAATGCTCTGTTTAATTTTAATTTCATTTTTTTTCCTTCAGAGTCATCATGTTGTCACGCAACCTCGGAACCATCTCGGGGCGATCATTTGTTTACCCACTCCAACTCTCCAAAGTATTTCATTTGTTTACGATTTATCAGTACTTACCGACTTCATCCACGTTTTTAAGAAATCTCTGCAAATCTTTATCTTGATTGTCAGCCATTGTGGACCAGAATCCCTGAGGGGTGCAGGATAAATGATGAAATTAATAACAATAAAACACTAAACAGAACTGTCAGGCTTATTAGTCTTCTAAAGCTAAGCCAAGTGATTATTTCTGAGACAGATTTGTGTGTATTAATGTCATGAGCAAGAGCAGGGTGATTCATTTTCACTCTGCCTGCTGTCTGAGGCCAAGGGACACTCATTATTTGTGGCAATGCTTCCAGAAAGCTGCCAGCCCTCCCTCCGCTGGGGAAATCACTCGGCAAAACATTCCTCCAAAGCCAATGTTATCGGCTGTGATTCAGGGACCTGCAGGAAGGCCAGGCGAGCCGCTGACAGGCAGCCAGGAACAGAGGAGGAAGCTAATGCCTGGCGGGACGACAGCTCGGCCTAGTCTGCAGCTTGCACCTGCAGGTGTCACAGGTACCCAGGGATGGGACAGTCGGCATCTGAATGTCCATACTCGCTTAAAATAGGAGCCTCTGGCTTGTTTCGGAGGAGTGAAGAGAAGCTACACATTGGCTGATGGGATTAGAACCTGATGCCACAGTGCTCTGCTCCTCTCCAGCGACTCTGGATTTAAAACGTCACAGCTGTTTCCCAGTGAAGGGGACACGCGGTATCCCCAATAGCACCCACAAGTTCACCCACCACCATGAAAATAGCATGCAGAGGCTTGTGAAATGTGCAGAATCTTTAGGCTCAGCCCCAGGGACTCTCAGTACGCCTGGGATGGTGCTCAGGAATGCACATTTTAAATTTTTTATTTATCTACTTGAAAGGTGGAGACGAGAGAGAGAGAGAGAGAGAGAGAGAGAGAGAGATCGATCTTCTATCTGCTGGTTCACTCCCCAGATGCCTACAACAGCTGGGGCTGGGTTAGGAGCCAGGAACTCCATCCGGGTATCCCACATGGGGTGGCACGGGCCCAAGTATCTGAGCCATCATCTGCCACCTCCCGCGATGGGCATTAGCAAGAAGCTGGAATTGGGGGCCATGCAGGGAATGGGACCCAGGGACTCGGCTATGGGATCGCGGGCATTTTAACCACACTGCACCAGACACCCACCTCCATTCATGTGTAGTGCAGACACTGCGCAGCTGCTTCCAATTTACAAGGAGCGGGAGTAGAACCCACCTATGAGCAGCAACTAGAAATCGCGCTTACAAGCTGTGAGTGTCCTTAATCTCCACCGATCGCCGGCCCTCTGGGCCGAGGCCTCCTCGGTGCTATGGAAACGGTAACACAAACGGGGCGCGCCCCAGGGGTTAACAGAAGCACCAGGCCCGAGGACGTGGCCTCCCCGAAGGGCCGCGCGGCCTTTGAAACTCCCGCGGAACGCGCGCCCGAACCGAGGAAGGCTCCACACCCGCACCGACCCGGACCAACGCCCCGCACCAGGGCACCGGTCTCGGGGCGCCCACCGCCCGGCCGGCGTCCCCAGGGCAAGAAGCGGGCACGGACCGACGGCGAAGGCCAGCTTGCAGCAGTGGGCCCGGCCCGCATCTAGGGCCGCGCATGCGCCACTCGCGCCCGGGCCGCGCGCGGGGGGGCGGGGCCGCGCCGTTGCTCAGCAACTGCTCACCGCGTCCTCCCGCCGCGGCGCCCCACGGAGGTCCCAGCCCGCAGCGCCACCATCCCGTCCGCCGGGACCCAACCCAGCGCCCTCTGCCCGGCTCTGACGGCCAGTCGAGGGCCAGATCCTGGGGGAGACCTCAGCGTTACCCACGGCACTGACCTGACTCCAGAGTAGGACAGGAAATGGCAGTTGGGGCGGAGGGGAACAGGGCCTAGGCTGGAGCCAAGGGAGGCGGGGCTAGAGGCCAGGGGCGTGGCTAGAGGGCGGGGCCAAGCGATGGGACGGGGCGTGGAGCGCTCTCGGTTGCCAAGTTCAAGGCTAAATTGGGGGCCAAGATTTCCAGTGAGGGCACATGGAAGTTGGAGGAAGCAAAGAGCTGGCCTCTAAGGCAAGAGTCAAGGTTCTTGTTTTTGTTTTAAATCTAAAGAGAGGGAGCTTCTTTCCCGTTAATTTAATATCCTTGACCCAAAAGGTCAGCTGGCAGCATACCTAGGAGAGACAGGTTTGGGCTTGAATCTGGTTTTATTGATAATGTGTGACCTTCAGAGAACTGAATAATTTCTTTGACGCTCAGATCTCTCATCTGTCAGAGAGATGGCACTTTCTCATAAGGTTCATGGTTAAATGGCCTGGAGCCTAGTGGGCAGGAATAAGTGGTAATGCATATCTTGGAAATCATAGGATTTGGAGCAAAAAGAGCTAGTGGACACATCCATTCCAGTATATTTTTATTTATTTACTTTTATGTACTTGAAATGCAGAGAGAAGCAGAGATCTTCCATCTTCTAAGTCACTCCTCAAATGCCCGCAACAGCCAGGCCTAGGCCAGGCTGAAGCCAGGAGCCCCATCCAGGTCTCCCATGTGGGCAGTCGGGACTCAAGTGCTTGAGCCATCACTGATGCATCGCAGGGCGTACAGGAGCAGGAAGCTGGATTAGAACCCGGGCACTCTGATGGGCATGCAGGCCTCCAAAGCGGTGTCTTTCCCTCTGCCCCAAGTGCACCCCTCCATCTAGTTTTTGAACAAAAGCTCAATGTACGTTGTGCTGGATTGCCAAGGGGGAAAATCAGGTGTAGGGACAATGTAAACTGAAGCTCAGAAGCCTCTGAGAATTCTTGTCCAATCTGTGGGTACTTGATGGAAACTGATGGGGACTGAGTAGTACCTGGGGCTAGAACTTACCAGAAGCAGAGACAGGTCCCGGATGGCCAGCCAGATCCAATGTTGACTCTGGGACGTCTTGTGGGCTGGTCCCAGGGATGCATCCCTGAGCCCTGTGGAGAACAGGAGGGCTGCTTGGCTGAAGGCTCCAGCAGGCACTGATACACACGCCACTCGGGTACCCCCGGTGGAGTTACAGCACCAAGGGGCTCACGGCAGTGGAGTGTGTGCAGCTTCAGCAGTGTGAGCTTTCAGCACACCAGCTGTAGCAGGTGGTGGTGGCCGACAGCGGCTGTTCAGAGGGGCGGGGGCAGAGCATGGATGTGCCAGGTTGTTGGTGAGCACAAGTCAGCACACCCTGGGGGTTCCCACCTGGGCTGCCCACAGCGACTTGAGAGCCCGTGGGAATTGATGGCGATGAGAATCAGTGACATCCGGGCCATTACTGTCAGTGTCGTTCCATTTTCCTCTCAGCTGTGTTAGGCCTTGAGCACATCACAGCAGGGTCTTTGGCCTCAGGGTGTTCCTTGTCACTTTGGGGCTGATCGGTCCAAACCACCTGCTTCTTACTTCACAACTCTTTCACCAAACTCTTTCTGGAGGGACCTACTCCTAACCAACCACATCACACATTCATTCATTCACACACTCCATTTATCGAATGTGAGTGGGCCACAGGGTTCCAGGTTCTGGGTGCACCTGACAAGTGTCTCGGGTGCTGAGTAGATAAGAGTGACAGGCTCTGAGGCCAGTCTGATTTGAATCTCAGCTCTCTTCTTAGTAACATTTATTAAAATGTCCTTAAGCACTACCTCACACCCTCATACCCTGCTGCACACTGGAGATCATATCTCTCCTCTTTTATTACTAACTAGTACTAACTAGTACTCCTCTGATTGTGACCAGGTATGTGACCCTCAGCAAGTTACTTAGTCTCTCTGTACTTTAGTTTCTTTATCTGTAAAATGGGATAACAAATGATTGCTATCCCATAGGTTTGCTGTGAAAAGTTCGAGAGTTAATATGATTGGAATAAGGCCTAGAGCATTATCAATGCCTGGTAAATGGAACCATTTTTGCTACTAGTATGATAGGCAAGCCTGAGGCCAGGGCCTGTGAACCCTGAGTGTGTGTGGGAATTGCCCAGGCAGATTCTTAGTCGGCAGGCGTTGGAGCTGTGCTGCTGCAGGGACACTGGTCTGCTAGATGTGGTCAGAGCAGCGAGGTACAGAGACTTTGTTACAGGCTGCAGGCATTGGCGACCAAGCTGGGGTAAAGGTCACCCAGCAAGTACCCATCTCCTGCTCAATGTTGGAAGTCAAGGGTGAAAAGCCAAAGGGTGCTGAGAAAGTCTGGCCTCAAACCTTGGAAGTCTCCCCGACACCGTGACCCGTCATGGAGTGGGCACTGGCCAGTTGCAGGAGGAGGCAGAAGCGGAGGGAGCGGCCTGGGCAGTGAGGAAGGGACCAGCAGGAGGCCAGGCCGGCCTGCTGCCTGACAGCGAGAGGGGAGCAGTGCGAGACGGAGCAGGGGCCAGATCACAGTAGGGCTTTGAAAGCCTGGTGGAAGTTTTGGGTCCTTGTCCTACGTCCTTTGGGCAGCCTTTGTGGGGTTTTAGTAGAACAGCAACATGCTCAGATCTTTTTGCTTTCTTGGCTTTTCTGGCTGCAGTGTGTAGAATAATCTGGGAGAAGATAGGAGAGACATTAGGAGACAAGGTAGGAAGTTGTGGACAATGGGTATTGGCAAGAGAACGGAGATGAACTTGGGATGCATGTTAGAGGGAGAATTGACAGCAGAGAAGCATCCACAGTAACATCAGGTTTCTAGCTTGTGCCAGACTGGAGCCCTCCGTTGGTGGAGAGATCAGAGGAGAACTAGGTTTGGAGAAAAGATGAGCTCAGGCGTGTCGTATGCCTGTGTATTATCTGCATCTAGATGGTGAGTACAATGAGGCTTGTCCCTTAATTGTTACTGTCCTTGGGACCAGCGTTGTGGCATAACAGGTTAAGCCTCTGCCTATGATGCCAGCATCCCATATGGGTGCATGTTCAAGACTCGGCTGCTCCACTTCTGATCCAGCTCCCTTCTAATGTGCCTGGGAGAGCAGCAGGAGATGGTCCAAGCACACTGGCCCCTTCATCCACATGGGAGACCCAGATAAAGCTACAGGCTCTTGACTGCAGCCCAACCCTGGCTGTTGCAGCCATTTGGGGAATACACCAGAAGATGGAAGATCTCTCTGTTTCTCTCTATCTCTGTCTCTGTTTCTGTCTCTTTTTCTCTCCGTAACTCTTCAAATAAGTAAAAAATAAATATTTAAAAAATTAGCTATTGTCTTCTTCTTCAGATCCTCTGATCTTTAGTAATGCACACAGCACCTAGAACAGGAGTTTCCCAGCTGTCATTATACATGACTAGGTTCTGGGCAATCAGATAGAGGAGGAAATGGTGGTGCCACTTCTGAAAAGTGTCCCAAGAAAGGAGGTCCCTCCCTCTCCTGGCCTTTCCTTCAATGTGGACACCATGGCTAGAGCTGGATTGGCCATTTTTGACCTTGAGCTAGAAGCAGTGTGTTGAGGATGGAAGGCTACAGGCTAGAAGGAGCCTGGGCTTGGCTGATCGTGGGGTTGCCTAACACAGAGTTTCTGTGTGAGAGACATTTAGCTCCAACAATACTTCAAGCTGCTGAGAGTACAGAGACTTTTCTCTTGCTTAAGTCACTGCTATGCTGGGTTTCCCGTCATTCCCAGCCAAGCATAAGTTAACTAAATACAGAAGGTATTACTCATTCATTCGGCTAACATTCTCTTAATGTTTATATCTAAATTTTTTTCATCATAAGCTCAAAGAATATAACTGTTATTCTACTAGCATAATAAAAATGTTAACATTTTAAAAATAACACACATGTTACATTTAAAATGCATCTCAGCCAGTGGATCTTCAACACCAGAGTAATTTGATACTGTGGTCATACAGTTAAGAAGTCAATGAATTGTGTTTTCTTTATAATTAGAAGTTATGTTATCACCATTTACCCTTAAGTCATGTTTCCACCTTCCATCTCCCTATACACACCCAGAATGCTCTCCAAATATAGGACACTTTGATGATCATTTCTTTTTTTTTTAAGTTTTTTTTTTATTTATTTATTTGACAGGCAGATTTACACACAATGAGAGAGAGAGAGACAGAAAGGTCTTCCTTCTGTTGGTTCACTCCCCAAATGGCTGCCAACGGCCAGAGCTATGCCAATCTGAAGCCAGGAGCCAGGTGCTTCTTCCCGGTTTCCCAAGCGGGTGCAGGGGCCCAAGGACTTAGGCCACCCTCCATTGCTTTCTCAGGCCATAGCAGAGAGCTGGACTGGAAGAGGAGCAACCGGGATTAGAACCCGGAGCCCATATGGGATGCCGGCACCACAGGCAGAGGATTAACCTAGTGCGCCATGGCGCTGGCCCCAATTTTTTTTTTTTTTTAAGATTTATTATTTATTTGAAAGAGTTAAAGAGAGAGGTAGAGACAGAGAGAGAGAGAGAGAGATCTCCCATCCACTGGTTCACTCCCCAGATGGCCACAACGCCTGGAGCTGTGCCAATCCGAAGCCAGGAGCCAGGAGCTTCTTCCTGGTCTCCCACGTGGGTGATCATTTCGTCACCCTCCTCTCACAGAAATACCAGGGAACACGGCTGGCGTGATTGCTTGACCTAGGACACAGTCTGGGTCCTGGACGAGCTCATAGTCTAATGAGGAAGACGGAAGCACGATGAAATCACTATAGAACTGTGTGATAAGGGCAGCGATGGTCTCGTGCCTAAATAAAGGGGAGGGAAGGAGGAGACAGCGTTGGCCCAGGCCCCATAGGAAGAGGAATTTCCATAGTTAGCATGGAGGCTGGGGGGTGTGGAGGGTGCCAGGCAGAAGGGACAGCAAGAGCAAACGTGTGATGGAGAAAGCAGGAAAGTGTAGGGCAAGATTGGTGACAGGTGAGCCCAGAGACATGGGTGCAGGGGAGAAGTATCAGGAGGAGGCCGTAGGGAGAGTGAGAGGCAGGCACGCAGCGAGGCAGGCAGGCAGCGAGGCAGGAGCAGAGCAGGCGAGGATGAGAGGCTACAGAAGGGGAGAGGAGCCTGCCTGCTCCGGAGCACTGACACCCAGCAGCCCCGGACAGGGCCAGCTCTGCGGACGTCGCTTCCTGTGCATCCCACGCGCCTCTCTGGTGTACCCAGACCCTGCTGCAAGCTGCAGCCATGTAACTCCAGCAGGCTAATTAGGATAATTAGAGTCTCTCGGCAGCGAGGGTTTTGCCGGATTTTATCTTTGTATTCCCAGCACCTGGTGCTTAGTTGGCGCTAAATAAAGACCTGTTGAACACATGAGTTAATCTCCTGCTCTCTGTTGAGAAAAGCCCTATGTAAGTTACTCCAGCTGGAAAAGGAATAATGAGAGTTTCCAATCTCTCAGCCTCGGGACCCCGAGTGGGCCACTGTGGAGGGGAAACACAGTCATGTAACACCCTTCAGAATGAATCTTAGCTTTGACAGGTGGATGGATCCCTTTAACGCGTCGAAGTTCTAGTAAACCCTGCATAGTAACGGGCAGGCTGTCCACAAACCTTCCACTTGTACTCCTTCCAGGCTCCTGGTAGGGTCCCATGTCTCTGTAGCCTGGTGACTCGCTTTTGCCAACACAGTGTGGAAAGAAGGGAAGCGGACAGAGACGTGCAGAGCTGGTGTGTGAGTCACCGTGTGCCCCTTCTCCTGGACCTGGAGCAGATGGCAGGGGCTGTGTCTGCTGGGGGGCCTGAGAGAGTCGAGGTGGAGCAGACCCCTGTCTCCCTTCGCTGCGGGATGAGTGAGCAACGGACCTTTTCTGTTACAATCCTTCACAACTCGGGCCTGATTGTTAGCATAACGTTGCCTGTTCTGTGTAATACAGCCACGCACACCAATTTTCTTCACTTGCTACAAAGACAAAATCCATGTGCCTAAGCATATGTAGACTGTGATCATGTGGTTTACACTATCCTGTATTGAGAGAGAAAGAGAGAGAAAGAGCGAGCGAGAGAGAAAAAGAGAGAGAGGGAGAGGGAGGGAGGGAGGAAAGAATGAAAGAGAGGGAGAGAGCACTCCCATCTGCTGATTCACTTCCCAAATGTCTGCAATGGCTGGGGCTGAACCAGGAGCTAGGAAACCAACCCAGGTCTCCCGCATGGGTGGCAGGGACCCAAACACTTGCGCCACCACTGCTGCCTCCCAGGGTCTGCCTCAGCAGGAAGCTGGAGTCAGGAGCTGGAGGGGGGACCCAAACCCAGGCTCTCCCTGCTGTGGGATGTGGGCATCGCAACCAGTAGGCCAAGTGCCTGCTCCTGTGATTTGCGGGTCAGCGTCGATGCCTGTGTATTTCCACGTCCATTCAGACACACAGGGGAAGACAGCAGTTTAAAGCATTGGTTACTTGCATTGCAAACACACTTCTCCTAGACGATCTTTATGAACCATCCTTTCACAACCGCCACTTCCTCCAGACTTAAATCCCTTATGTGGTGCTTGAGTTTTACTTTTTCTTTATGCTGTCCATAAAAACTGGAGAACATTTGGTGCCCTTCCACCGTAGAGTAAATGTGAGACTTGGAGGCTGTCTGCTCGCTTTTGTGTAAGCAATCCTAGCTCTTTAACTTCTCTCATCAATCAGACCTTATAAGCTTAGAGGAGGTTAAAGAACAAGTCTTCTCCCCACCAAGACAATGCATGAGGAATAAAATGAGCCAGCCTCTGCCTGCTGCTACAAAACGGTGCACACAAGGTTAGCCTGAATCCAGGAGCCGAGTGGCAATGGCTTCCTGTTAGACAAAACCCTTCCCCCTGGGTGCTGGGGCTGCAAGTCCTTTGGTAATTTTGGTGGAAAGATCTAAACAGGGAGGACTTGGAAGGAGATCAGCACTGTCTTTTCCCTCCCCAGAGAGAATTTAAAAATCACGTTTGAGCCCCCCTCCAATATGTCCTACTAAAAATTATAAAAAAGGTAGCAGCAATTCTAGCTTTTTGGACCTCGGTTCCCTCCTCATCATAGATCAAGGACTCATTGAAGACTCTAGTCGCATGGTTAATCTGTGGCCATGGGGGCGAGAATCTTCCTTGGGATTTCTGTGATCCATTAATGACATTGCAGTTATTAGCAACAACAGTCTTATTCCCATTTCACAGAGAGGAAAATGAAGCCGGGGAGGCTAAGTGATTTTCAGAGGCTGAGCCGTGATGTGAGCCCTGGCCTGTGTCCCATTGCGTCACCACCTTGGGGCACTGCCTCCCGTGTACCCCCTTCCCTGGGGAGCCCTGTTTGCAAACCCCTGTGGTCGGTGACCATTTCTGGGGCCTCTTAACCTGGCATGAGCCTTGTGGGTGTATAAACCTCACCTAGGCTGCTCCATCAGCTTCAGATTTTCCTATAACCAAGAGGGTGTGTTCTTGCTCCATTAAGAAAGACAGGGTGGCCTCTCTATGGATCGCAGCGCGCCAGAGCCGCCCAATCCTGCCTAGAGTGGAGCAGCACTGCCACCGTGTGGGCAGCCTGGCTATGCGCGGGCAACTGGGGTGGCAGAAAAAGACAGACTAGGCAAGTCAGGGGCCAGCTACTTGTGCATTTACTTGATGTGCGTTGTGCACCTACTGTGTGTCCTGTGCTTGACTAGGCTCCCTCCGCTGCTGCTGCAACTACTGAGACACCTTCTCTGGATAGGGAATTAAATGATGTCCACAATTCAGGCTCTCTAGAGAATTTTAAAAATTAATTCATTTGAAAGGCAGAGTTATAGAGACAGAGAAAGCTTTCATCTTCTTGTCCACTTCTCAAATGGCGGCAACAACTTGGGCTGGTCTAGGAGCCCAGAACTCCCTCTGGGTCTCCCACACGGGTGGCAGGGACCCAAGCACTTGAGCCACGACCTGCTGCCTCCCAGGGTGCACATTAGCAGGAAGTCAGAATCGGGAGTAGAGCTGGGGCTTGAACCCAGGCTCTCCAGTATGGGATGTGGGTGTCCCAACTGGTGGGTTTAACCACAAGGCCAAATGCCTACTTTTGCATGCATTTTACATTTAAAAATCTTACTCTGAGAAGAGGTCTAGAGGCTTTACTTTACCACCTGTCGGTCGTGGGTTGTAACAAAACAAAACCTAAAGCTCCTGCCCTACAAGTCTTATAGGAGAATCCCAAATGCTCAGGGAAGGCAGCGCCCCTTTTATGGGGCGGAGCTCAGTCCCTCACCCTGGAGTGTCCACTGAGCTGAGTGGTGCACTTCTAAAGAGGAGTGTGATGAGTCTACAGTGACGAGATGTGGCTGACACCGCTTTAACCAAGTGACCAGAGCTAACCCCAGCAGTGATGTCATGTGCCGCTAAGAGAAGGGTATTCCTCCCCCAGAATCGATAATCATAGTCAGATCATGAAGAAGCGTCTTATTTATTTAAGAGGCAGAGTTACAGACAGAGAGAGGGAGAGACAGAGAGAAAGGTTTTCTGTCCACTGGTTCACCCCTCAAATGGCTGCAATGGCTGGGACTGAGCCAGGCCAAAGCCAGGAGCCAGGAGCTTCCTCTAGGTCTCCTACATGGGTGCAGGGGCCCAAGGACTTGGACCATCTTCTGCTGCTTTTCCAGGCCAACAGCAGGGAGATGGATTGGAAGTGGAGCAGCAGGGACTAGAACCAGCACCCATATGGGATGCTGGAGCCACAGGTGGAGGCTTAACCCACTGCGCCATGGTGCCGGCCCCAGAGAGACATTCTACAAAACACTTGACAAGT
Organism: Oryctolagus cuniculus; assembly: GCF_964237555.1. Taxonomy (NCBI): domain Eukaryota; kingdom Metazoa; phylum Chordata; class Mammalia; order Lagomorpha; family Leporidae; genus Oryctolagus; species Oryctolagus cuniculus. Next base: position 105,262,438 of record NC_091432.1, on the reverse strand, counting down.
TTCTTCAAGGGGGCCAAGGTCATGAAACACAAGGGAAGACTGAGAAACTGCCACAGATAGGAGGAGACTAAGGAGGCAGATTACTCAACGGAGCATGGTACCCATGAGTAGGTGAAAAGACACTGGTCGCAAATGTGAAATGTAAACACTGTGTAGTTTAGTTCGTAGGAGGAGGGTATTTCTTTTTTTTTTAAGTTTTTATTTAATGAATGCATTTTTTCATAGCTACAACTTTAGGAATATAGTGGTTCTTTCCCCCATACCCACCCTCCCACCCTGGCTCCCATCCCTCCTCCCTCTCCCTCTCCCTTTCCCTCCCCTTCTTTGTTATGGTTCATTTTTAGTTTGATTTTATAGACCAACTCCGTGTTAAGCAAAGATTTCAACAGTGTGCACACACACACATAACATATAGAGTACCATTTGAGAACAAGATTTGCAGTTGATTCTCATATTACAACTCATTAAGGACAGAGGTCCTACATGGGGAGTAAGTGCACAGTGACTTTGGTAAGAGGAGGGTATTTCAAAATGTTTGTGAAAGAATGAGTTAAAAGATGTTTATTTTGGTGCAAAAATATTTGCATTGTTTTTTCATAATATGCATCTTCTGTGAAATTTTTTTTCTAAGATTTTATTTACTTATTTGGGAGGTAGAGTTACAGAGAGAGTGGAAGAGGCAGAGAGAGAGAGAGAGAGAGCAGTCTTTCATCTGATGGCTCACTCCCTAAATGGCTGCAACAGCCAGAGCTGGGCTGATCCGAAGTCAAGAGCCAGGAGCCTCTTCTGGGTTTCCCACGCAGGTACAGGGGCCCAAGACTTGGGCCATTTTCTACTGCTTTCCCAGGCCATAGCAGAGAGCTGGATGGGAAGTGGAGCGGCTGGGACTTGAACCGGTGCCCATATGGGATGCTGGCACCACAGGTGGTGGCTTTACCTGTTACACCACAATGCCAGGCCCATCTTCTGTGAGCTTTTAAAAAACCCTTTGTATTGTGCCAATGACACTTCCTGAGTTTTAGGAAACCTTCCCTGGTCAAATAAGATACTAACATTAACGGGACCTGGGTGAAGGGTATATAAGAACTCTCTGTACTATCACTGAAACTCTGTCAATCTAATAATATTCCAAAATAAAATATTTTGAAAAATGTGAACAAAATATGCCCTGAACCATTCTCATCTTCAGTTTCTAGTTCATCCAGTGACCAAACGTCTTGAGCAGCTACTTGGTAGCCAGAGAATTAGACAGGGGTGTGAAGAGGAGGAGGAGAGAATGGAAGACAGTGGCTTCAGGGAGCATATGGTCTTCCAGGCAAACCTGCCAGGGCCACAGACAGGCTCGATGCAATGGCCTGGAAGTTTCTGGGGAGCCATGCACCGTGCACAACAAGAGCATGGGAGAGCTGGCGCCGCGGCTCACTAGGCTAATCCTCCGCCTTGCGGCGCCGGCACACCGGGTTCTAGTCCCGGTCAGGGCGCCAGATTCTGTCCTGGTTGCCCCTCTTCCAGGCCAGCTCTCTGCTGTGGCCAGGGAGTGCAGTGGAGAATGGCCCAAGTGCTTGGGCCCTGCACCCCATGGGAGACCAGGAGAAGCACCTGGCTCCTGGCTCCTGCCATCGGATCAGCGCAGTGCCATTGGAGGGTGAACCAACAGCAAAGGAAGACCTTTCTCTTTGTCTCTCACTGTCCACTCTGCCTGTCAAAAAAAAAAAAAAAAAAAAAAAAAAGAGCATGGGAGAGGGGAGAAAGGAAGGTGTTGGCACCGTGGTCAGAGTGTGTGAAGGCACACAGGTGTGACAGCATGGTGTCACAGGGGTCCTGAGGTAGTTCCCTTTCGGAGGAGGGAGAGTAGAGTGCGAGGGGAGGTTGCACTGAGGGAGGCCAGAGGGGCAGGCAGGTGAGCCTTCTTTGGTTTTAACGTGTGGGTGAAGGTGAAGGTGAAGGACTGAGGTGCTCTGAGCCAGCCAGTCCCAGATTTGCACTCCAGGAAGATAGGAAAGGACGGAGAGAGGCGGGAGGCTTTCTGGCTGTAGGCAGAGGAAGTACCCCAGGCCTTGTCTCTTGCCATCTGCTTTGAGTTCTCTCTTGCCTTGCCCTCCCTGGTCTGGGCTTCTCTGTCCACACACCATGAGCCACCTTCCCTGCCTGTCTTCTCGGAGATGTGCAGCCCGGGTTGAGAATCGTGGGGCTGAACATGCTGACTGCTGTGGAGACGGCTCCGCAGACCACACACTCCTGTCCTTTACCAGCTCTCGCTCCCTGACTCCTTGCTCCCTGGCAGGTGCTCAACCTGGGTGCCAGCCTGTGGGGGAGGATCTGTGAGCTTACAAAGACACAGAAAGGGCTGATGGGAGCCTGACCAGGTCAACAGTCACGTGGGTGACAAGGAGGAAGTGGATACAAGAGACGTTAATAGTAGAGAAAATCAATAGAAACATTGATTAATTGGAAGTGGAGAGGAAGAGAAAGGAAGATTTCTGGGCCGATGAGCTAATTTGGCTTTGGGAAGTGAGTGGGGACCTGTGCCCCTCTCTGGGACTGGGAATGGAGGAAGAGAAGGAGGAGGGGGAGGAGGGACGAGGAAAGTGATAATGAGCAGGACTGAATCCTTTGAAGGATGGACTCCATGGTGCTAGGGAAACGGTTGTTGGTCCAGATACTCATTCGGGAGGAGCATTTTGGAACTGGAATAAATATCAGCATATTTCTAGTATTCTGTGTCTTAGTCCCTTTCCTGCGGCTATAATGGAAAACCCCAGACTGGGTCAGTCATAAAGTAAAGAAGCTCAGGGAGCCTGTGCATCTCTGCAGGCGACTGCGTCACTGCCGCCTTCCCAGCTCACTGCGGTCCTTTCTGCCAACTCTAACTGGAACGGAGCAAGGAGGGGGTTCTGGAAAACGCATGTAGCTCCTAATCAACAGGGGACATTTGGGGGCCGACATTGTGGCACAGTGGGTAAAGTCACGGCCTGTGATGCTGGGGTCCCATATGATCCCTGGTTCAAGGCCAGGCTGCTCTGCTTCTGATCCAGGTCTCTGCTAATGCACCTGGGAAAACAGTGGAAGATGGTCCAAGTGCTTGGGGCCCCGCTATCTGTGTGGGAGACCCGGATGGAATTCTAGACTCCTGGTCTGGCCCAGCCCTGTCTGTTGCAGCCACTTGAGGAGTAAGCCAGAGGTAGAAGATTTTCTCTCTCTCTCTCCTCTCTCTTTCTAAATCTGCCTCTTAAATAAATAAATAAATAAATCTTTTTACACACACACACACACACGCATGCACACAGAACACTTTCAGTGTACCATCCACAGTCTGAAGAAGCCACACCGGCGCTGGATTCCCTGCGGAGCTGCTGTTTGCTACACTGCTGACCGTGGCCTGCCCTGGTCTCAGCCAGCCTCTCCCTGTGGGGTGGCACCAGGAAGCTCAAGACCTGTCTACCGGGCAGGCATGTGGAGGAGTGGTTGAGATGCTGCTTCGGATGGCCACACCCCTGTCAGAGTCCCCGGATGGAGCCCTGGCTCCGCTCCCGACTCCGGCTTCCTGCTGATGCACAACCCTGGGAGGCAGCAGTGAGGGCTGAAGTGGCTGGGGTCCTGCCACCCACATGGGAGACCTGGGCTGAGCTCCCAGCTCCTGGCTCTGGCCCAGGTCCCGGCTGTTGCAGGCATTTGTGGAGTGGCTTAGCAGATGGGAATTCTCTGTCGGCCTTGCTGATAAAACTTAAAAAATAAAAAACTGAAGAGAAAAAAACCTTCAGTGGATTAAAACGGGTATGGCTGGTGAATACATTGGTTCAGCACAGACGCGTGGCGAGGGCTGAGGCGACATCAGGTTTCTGGTACACAGGAAGGCCTCAGTTAAGGAGTTTCCACAGTAATCCAATCACGTACTCGTCCTCACTCCCTGAGAGCGTTTGTACACAGCAGGGCGCCAAACCCAGATGTCTTATCTCCTTCCAAGGTCAGCAGACAGCTCAATCCCGGTGCCGGGCGGAGGGGAGGCGGGGCTTTCTGTCTGGGCTGGGCGGGTTGGCCGCCAGGCCCCGCGCGCCTGTGCGTCTCAGGACGGCCACTTGGTGGCAGCCTTCGCCCACTCTGTGCCCTTCCCAGCCGGGGCCTGCCCAGCGGGTCTGCTCCTCCGCGCGTCCTTGGGGAGTCTCAGGGACCCCGCCCTACTCACCCCTCCTGCCCGAGACTCGCTCTAGTTGGGGATGGAGGCGCCCACGTGTTGGTGGATGCGTGCGTCGGGGTCGCAGGGAGGTTTTGTCAAGCCCGGAGCGTCCTCACCGGCTGGACAGGAGGTGGGTGTGGCTTTGGTGAATGTCTGGGCAGGGGCCTGGGGCCCAGATCCTGGTCATGTTCCCGCTGCCCAGCGCTTGGAGCATCCTTGCTCTACTGTGCCATTGGCTGCCAACGAAGGACCAAATTCTCAACTCAGAGAGGACAGTGGGCAGTGACAGAGAGGCCCAGTGAGTGTCTGGGAGTCTGACCTTAGCTGTGTTCTCCAGGCCTCCTGCAGGTGTGGGACACACTTGACAGCCTTCAGCAAACTTCCGGTTTGGTACAATCGGCCAACGTTTGCTTCAACTGCCCTCCTCTGGACGCTGCTCCTCCTGGGGTGTGGCATGGGACGGGAAAGCCGCCCCACAGACGTGGCCTGACCAGCACGGGATAGACTGATGGCTCCTACATTCTCCCCTGTGGATCCCTTATGTCTGGGTTCAAATCTGGGCTCTGCTTCTTGGTGTGACTTTGGGCAAGTTACCCAGCCCATCCCAGCTGCATTTGCCTCCTCAGTGAAATGGGGTTAATAACGGCACCCATCTCACAGGGTTATTCTAACGACTCAATGAGTAAATATTTATAAGGCACTTAGAACCGTGATCGTTACAGTGTTACAGAGTGTTTAAAAAAATCAAGCTGTCAATGTCAACATCCCCAGTAGTTTTATCTATTTGCTTATTTTGTTTATTTTAAAGCCAGAAAGACAGAGACAGACCGACATACAGAGATCTTCAATCCACTTCCCAAATGCCCACAACAGCTGGGGCTGCCCCAGGTGGAAGCCAGGAGCCAGGAACTCCATCTGGGGCTCCCACGTGGGTGTCGGGATCCCAGCTAGTTGAGCCATCACCTGCTGCCTCCCAGGGTGCTCTTGAGCAGGAAGCTGGGATTGACAGGAGAGGCAGGACTCGAACCCAGGACACTGCATGTGAGCAGTCCCAAACAGCATCTTAAGCCCTGTGCCATACGCCCACCCCGCAGGTGTTTTTGATCGTCCCTGCTGCGTTGCCTGTCGGACTGAATTCAAAGCCGATTTAAAGGCCGTGGTCTGCTTGATTCTATTTAAAGCATAGTCTGCCACTAAGCCCATCCCCGTCTGGTGCGCTGCGGGCGGGCTGGGTTTTCAGAGCTGTGCAGGAGTCTGCACCTGGCCCTCTGGCATGACGTCATCTTGGCTGCTGGCCACCTGGGGCGGCGGAGGCTGGCTCGTCTTGCCTGCGAGATCCCAGATGCACACTGTGTCTACCGTACTTCCTGTCTGTGGGGGGACCCTGTCCCCAGCCCTTAGCCTGCAGGGCTGGGCCTCACCCCACAGCTGCTACGTTCCCCAGGCACCTGCCTGCTGGTGTGTCTCCACCCTCTGCCCAAGGACCACCTCCGGTGGAGTCCCACAGGCCCAGATCCTCAGCCGCGGGGTCTCTGGGGGTGGGTTCTGGAAATGCTTACTTCAAACAAATGCGCAGGAGCCTAGACGCTGGTGTGGGATGAGGGGGACCTGGGCCAGGGCGGGGCTCCACCGCTGCCTCCCAGCCTGGGCCGTGTGGGGCATGGTGGCTGCGCACGGGAGACCCTCTCCTCATCCGGGGGACCTGCTTCCCTTTGCCAACATCAGGACACAGACGTGGCAGGATTTCCTTGGTGCGCCACACTGTCCCCCGTCAGCCTGAGAGAGCTTTTGGCTTTGTCCCTCGGGTCGCAGCCCATCACCCCTAGGAGGCTCCTGGCGACCAGCCATGGTCCTGGGCTCCCCTGGTTAGAAACAGCACAGGGCTGTCCCCTGGTCACTGGCGCCTCAACGTGGGGACTGGTACACCCTTGGCTGGTTCACACCCCGACCCCTGTTTGCTGGTTCCCGGCCTCCCAACCTAGAGAGCCACCTGCTCAGCAGGAAGACCCCAAGGAAGGAGGCTCCCAGGCTTTGCCGGGCCAGCCTTGTCCATTGAATAACCGTGACTTTGAGACAGACACGGCAGACCGGGGAGCATTGATCCTGACCGTCAGGATCAATCAGAGAGGCACTCTCATTGGCTGGACATTGCCACCAGCCGGGGAGAAGGGGAGGGTGGTGACCCACGAGCAGAAGCTGGGGCAAGCAGAGTCCCTCTGCAGCCGCATGGGAGCCCTGTGCTCTGACGCCTCCTCTGCCCCATACAGACTTCTCCAGGGTGCAAGCTGCAGGGTCTCTGGCGAGGCTGTGGCTCAAAGGCGCCCTCTCTGGCCAGATGTAGACCCTGTATGCACACACAGATGAATGTGGTTCTTCATGAAGTTCATGAAAATGGAATTCAAAAAAATCTACTCTGGTGTAAAAATTTTAGGGGTCTTCAAATAATTCATGAATATGCATATTATTAAAAACTATGTGGGAATCTCAATATTTCACACAAAAATAAACTTATGTTTTAATTCCGTTTTCCACAAACTTTTCAAAGCTCCCTTGTATTTTCAATTTTGAAGCTCCCTCGTATCACTGCTTCACTCACATGATCAGGCATTCCCGATGCGTGCAAGGTGCTGCAAGGTACAGGAAAAAAATGAATACAACAGGCAGACTGCCCTGGGGGAGTTGAGAATTCAGTGGGAAAGAAAAACATGGAATTAGAGATTAAATAAAGCGTGGAGCCTTAGCATATGGCCAAAGGGTATGTAAGGAACATTCTATAGACTGCATTTCACAGGGTCGGGGTGCGCCAGTGGTGGAATCCCAGGGCCACCTGCAGATTCTTGTGTGAAAGGCGACGGCGCAGGCAACAGCACAAAAGCACCTTGAGATTTTCAAAAGCAGCGAGGCCAGCCCTGTCCTGACCTTGGATGGAACCTAGAACAGCAGGCTGCAGGCTGGACCCAGAGACGGAAGATCCTGAGACGGAGGCTGGAGTGAGAGTGAAGCCAGGCCAGGGGTACAGCAGGGAGCTGCAACGTGGTGCAGGGAAAGCCGAGTCCCCTGGGCACGTGGGCGCTGGAGGTTGGAAAGAGCGTGGCGTTGTGTGCGATGGGAGAATCGTGTAGAGAGACAGAGAGTGAGATCTTCCACCTGCTGGTTCACTCCTCAAATGCCCACCACAGCCAGGTCTGGGCCTGGTAATTAAGGGGCTCACGAGCAACACTGAGAGAGTTGAGGGGGGACCCCAAGTTGATGGAGATAAAACTTTTACTGCTCCAATGCAATGGTGGAGTAAAAGAGAAATTGAGTTGAATGGTAGAAAATATTCATTGCATTTTCTCCAGGGAGTCTTATCCTTACTTGGAGGGAAGGCGCCAGCAGAGGGCTCTGTGCTTAGAACACAGGCTCCCTCATGGCTTTAGGTCTCTGCTTAAAGGCCACCTCCTCAAGGAGGTCTTCCCTGATTGGCCCTTGTAAACTGGCGCTCCCTGCTCATGAGTTTCTCACCCCCTAAACTCACACATGCACTTAGACCTAGAACGAAAGCCCCAGAGGTCGGGTCTTAGTGCCTCAGCACCTAGACTAGGCCTTGGCCCTCCTCGGTGGGAAGGGGCTCTTTGAGCGAGCCAGTGTGATGACTGGGGGCAGGCGTGCGGCACAGTGGGTAAGTCGTCACTTGGGACGCCTGTGTCCCACCGTGAAGGGCCTGGGTTTGAGTCCCTACTCCACTGTCATCCAGTTTCCTGCTGGTGTGCACCCTGGGAGGTAACATGAGAGACCCGGATTGACTTCCGGGTTCTTGGCTTTGGCCTGGCCCAGACCTGGCTGTTGTGGGCATTTGAGGAGTGAACCAGCAGATGGAAGATCTCGCTCTCTGTCTCTCTGACTTTCAAATAAAATGAAAAAGAAAAAACAATTTGTTGAAGGGACATTGAGTGGATGAAGAAAGGCCCTTGCAAGCAGAAGCCAAAGGCCAGGGCCCCGGGGGAGGGGTCGGTTCAGACAGAGGAGGCGCTGCGGGGCCGCGTGGGTGGAGGCGGAAGGGAGCTAAGCAGGCGGGCGTGGGCGGCCGCGGGGGCTGAGCGTGTTCCCTCTGACGGCTTCTCTTTTCCCTCGCAGGAAGTGATAGGCGCTTGGCTGAGGCTGGTGGAGGGGCTGTTTTGGGAGAAATGAAGTGCTTTCGTGGAGGGGTGCAGCCAGGAGTTGTTGAGAAGTGTCAGCAGGATTGTGGGGCGGTGCTGGCGGCCAGCCTGAGCGGGACCCCGGTTACCTCTCGGTGCCACTGCGCCTGCTTACCTGGCTTTTCTCAGGCAGCACCCCCTTGACCAGGTGTGGGGGGCAGATGGCAGCCAGGTGACTGCGAGGCGGGAGTCTTTGAGCAGGGCTGCAGCATGAGGACACGGCGGTGGCAGGAGCGTCGCAGTGGGCGTGTCGGGCCAGGGGGCCAAAGCAGGTGACATCGGCAGGCAGTAAGCGGAAAAGTCTGGGAGTCGATCAGCAGGGGACTTTGCCAGGCTCAAGAGCCAAGGATGGGAGCTTCTGAGTGCGGGAGCCGGCGGAGTCCGGGAGACCTCAGGGGAACTGACGCTGTGACATGGGTGGGTGGCGGAGAGGAGACGGGGTCCAGCTGGGGGACTGGTGTGTTGGAGGAGGTGTCCACCCAAAGCACTGACGTCACCCGGAGTGTGGTAGAACCGCACCGTCATCCGCAGGGCTGTGGGCTAAAAAGCCAAGGACCCCCCGAGGGTGTGCCCATGGTTAGCATGGCCCCGGGGGGACGGCCAGCCTTCTGGGGGGCAGGGACACTGGCAGCCTGGAGGTGACCATCAGGAGCCACCGAGACTCGGCCCCTAGCCCCGAGCGCTAGGGCACCTGGAATGCAAAGTGAGTCGCAATGCTGGGAGGGGAGAACCCATTAAGGAGGGCAGCAGAGGCGCCGGCTGATGGAGGAGGCGGAAGCCTGGGAGTCCCAGAGCCCAGCAGAGTTTAGGAGGGAGAAACGGGGGTAATGGATGTTTGCCTGCCCCGTGCGCCTCTCCCGGGCTTCTGTCCTGTTGAATTAGTCCTCGCTGTTGCACAGCCACGTGTGTCAGGGAAGGCAGCGTGCCCTCACCTTCTCTTTCTTCCTTGTGTTGTTGGAGAACAGGTTGCACTCACACAGGGAGACGACAGAGAGAGATAAGCTCCATGGCTTAGCTCTGCACCTGCCACAGCACCGAGAAAATTCTACCAACCAGCTTTCTGGGATAGAACAGCATTGTAGTCCGGCTTCCCAAGGGACCTCTCTTGCCATCCCTGTACGTCCCACTGACCACTTGCCCCACTGAACGGCATGTGATCCCTTGCCCCAGACCCTGAGTGTTTGTCCCCTGCCACTTGCCATCTGAGCCGAGAGCAGACTGGGCTCCGTGAGCTTCACAGCCTGTGCTCAGACGGAATCCCAGTGTTCCCTTTACCCCAGCCTGGCCGTATTCGCCTGTTCACACTAGAGTCAGGCAGTTGAACAACCCAGGCATGGAAGGGACATGGAACATAGCTGTGTAAAGTTCTTGGGGGCAGAGATGGGCAGGAGCATGGAGCACTTTAGGGCTCACAGGGAGTTGAGCAGAGCTGGGGGGTCATTTAGGTGGGAGGGGCGCCTCTTCACTCTCTACCCTGCCTCATCTCTTGCTCTCTGTCCAGCCACGTGGACTTTTTGTTCTTCCAAGACACCAGTGGAGTCCTCACCTCAGGACCTTTGCACCTGCTGCTCCCTCTTTCTGAACAGTGACTCAGTTCTTTCAGGTTTTTGCTCAGATTCACCGTTTTAGACACGTCTGCTGTGGCTGCTCTGTACCTGGACTTATTGTTATCCATGGCATTTGCTGTTCTCTGACTTAGCCGAGATAAATTAGATAATGCTATGGTAAAAAAAAAAATCCCAAATTAAGGGACTCGTGACAACTCTGAAGGAAGGGTTATTCAGTGATGTGCTGAGAACAGCTTGTACTGACTCCAGAGCTCGCTCGCTCTCTCTCAAATAAAAGAAATCAGAACAATGTTTTGAAAGTTACATTAAATTAGCTTACAATTAACTGAATCATGGGAAAAACAGGGCCGGCGTGGTGGTGCAGCTGGTTAAGTTGCCGCCTGTGAAGCCAGCATCCCAGAGGGGCACCCACTGGAGTCCTGGCTGCTCCACTTCCGATCCAGCTCCCTGCTAATGCACCTGGGAGAGCAGCAGAAGACGGCCCAAGACCTTGGGTCCTTGCTGCCCACACAGGAGACCCAGAAGGAGGTCCAGGCTCCTGCTTTGGCCTGGCCCAGCCCTTGGGGAATGAACCAGCAGATGGAAGACCTCTCTTGCTTTGTCTCTCCTTCTCTCTCTCTAACACTGCCTTTCAAATAAAATAAAGTCTTAAAGCAGAAGCAGCTTTAAGACTTTAATACCCCAAGTTCAGCTCTTCTTTATTGTGCTACTTGTTATTATATTCACTCTGTTGAAGGCAGTGGCCTGTTACCATGACACGTTACTCTTACCTACCTGCCTACGCGTCCTCGTGCCCGTGAACCTGGGTGATAGATACGGATGGCTGTGCATCCTACCTACTCCCTGGCTGCAGATGCCAGATTGCAAAGAGCCAGATTGTGCGTATTTACACACTGCTGAAATCAGTAAATGCTACAAATCAGAGTTTATTTATTTATTTTTTAGTGCCTGTCTAGACGTAAGGAAGTGATGGGAAAATATTTATGATGCAGATTAAGTTTACAGTGTGCCATGCCTGCAGCTGTTAACACTGTGAATGGCACCAAAACATTGAGACAGGGCTCTGCTCGTACGCAGAAACGTGTGCCCGATTCCACAGGGAAGTACCCCCGCAGCGCTGGTGAGGAGAGAGTCCGGGGCCCTCCGAATACGAGTCTCTGTGGCTTCCCCTTCATCTTCCCGTTAGCATCAAGGAAGGTAGCAGACAGCACTCAGGTGGGAACTACCCTGTTTTGAGTGGGAACCGTGGGCTGATTTTGGATTCAGTGCTATAGCACAAAGATTCTCATTTTAACTGGCTGTATATAATTTCTTTTTTTTTTCTTTTTGACAGGCAGAGTTAGACAATGAGAGAGAGACACAGAGAGAAAGGTCTTCTTTTCGTTGGTTCACCCCCCAAACGGCTGCTATGGCCGGCGCTACGCCGATCCAAAGCCAGGAGCCAGGTGCTTCTCCTGGTCTCCCATGCAGGTGCAGGGCCCAAGGACCTGGGCCATCCTCCACTGCACTCCTGGGCCACAGCAGAGAGCTGGACTGGAAGAGGAGCAACCGGGACAGAACCGGCGCCCCAACTGGGACTAGAACCTGGGGTGCCGGTGCCGCAAGCGGAGGATTAGCCAAGTGAGCCGCGGCGCCGGCCCTTGCATATAATTTCAGTTTAGAGTACTCTCTGCTTTATTACTTGTAAATTGCATCCCTTATATCAGTAAGGTTGATAGCACGCACGTGCACACACACACACACACAGCTCTCCTTCTTCCCTGCCACTGTTGGTTGATGCTTACTTTATTTATTTTTATTTTTATGTATTTATTTAAAAAACAGAGCAACAGAGTGAGGGAGACACACCACACACAGAGGTCCTCCATCTCCCAATTCACTTCCCCAAATGGCTGTAACAACCAGGAGCCAGGAGCTTCTTCCAGGTCTCCCACATGGGTGCAGGGGCCCAAGCATTTGGGCCACCTTCCGCTTCTTTCCCAGGCTCTTAGCAGGGAATGGGGTCAGAAGAGGAGCAGCTGGAATCTGAACCAGTGCCCATCTGGGATGCTGGCGCTGCAGGCGGAGGCTTAGCCCACTACACCACAGCGCCGGCTCCAACTGATGCTTTTTATCCACTGGATGATCTTGGGCCACCTGTCCAGACCCTACACTCAGGTCCTGGCACATCTACCACCCAAAGCACCGCTGACTGCTGTGGCCAGAACCGAGGGTATCTATCAAAAGCTCTGCCTAGACCTGCGAAACAGTGCTACTTTGCTTGTATCCCACTGGCTGTCGCAAGTCGCATGCCGTGCCCACCTGCATGTGAGCAGAGAAGTGTGATGCTGTCACGTTCCTGGAAGGAGGAAAGGAGGCCTGGACTCTATGCACACAGCCCCGATAACCACCAGGACCTACTAGGATGCTTACGTGTTTACCGTCTGCCCCACCCCTCACCTGACCATAACTTCAGTGGAGAAAGACGGCGAGAGCAACGGAGATGCCCCGTAAATCCTTACTGGATGAGTCTGAGTAGAAAGGAACCTGGAGGAGACGGCTCAGTCTGCTAAGGGCCAGGGGCACTAGCAAGGCCCAGGGGATGCAGAATGCGGAGGCGTCCCCCTCGGATTCCTACAAGCGTGGTGGCAGTACTGAAAGGAGCGCTCCGATACAGGTGCGAGCAAGGCAAGCCGTGTTTTAACCACCGTGCGGTGTCCTGAGGCCTCCTCCGGCCCTGCAGCCGGGCCTCCTCCAGGAATTCCCCATCCCAGCGCCAGCAGCTGCTTCTTCCAGACACAGCCAGACAGCGGCTCGCGTTCGGGATGTGGAGATGAGGTATAGTTGTCATCACTGTCTAGCTGGAGGCTTTGGTCAGCTCCAGTTACAGCTTAAGTGCTGAGGGTGAAGCTACAGGAGTGGGGCATTCTTTCTAGAAGAATCCTTGTGCGTCTGCTTTAGTTGAATTCTTTTAAGTAGGCAGAGAGAGAGAGGGAGGGAGGGAGGGAGAGACAGAGACCTCTCATTCAGTGTCCCCCCCCCCCCCCCCCCGCAGTGGCCACAGCAGCTAGGACTGGGTCCAGCGGAAGCCAGGAGCCAGGAACTCCATCCAAGTCTTCCGCAAGGCCGGCAGGGGCCCCAGGACTTGGGCCATCACGTGCTGCCTCCCCAGGCACGTTAGCAGGGAGCTGGATTGATCCAAGTCTTCCGCAAGGCCGGCAGGGGCCCCAGGACTTGGGCCATCACGTGCTGCCTCCCCAGGCACGTTAGCAGGGAGCTGGATTGGAAGCAGAGTGGCCGGGGCTTGAAACGTCACTCTGATACGGAACGCTGGGGTCACAAGCAGAAGCTGAGCCTGTTGCACTGCGACACTGCCCCACTGTGGCAGTGCTGAGGCTCAGGTGTTGATGGCTGTGGCAAGTGTGTTGTGTCCTACCCACGGCAGCCAGCGGCACACACTCCCATGGAGAGAGGAGCTGCCTTGTGCAAAAAAAAAAAAAAATAAATAAAAATTACACTAGGCCTTCTGCAGTGTCTCACTCATCAACCAGGGTGTCAGCTCCGTTCCCTTCCTGGGTAGTTCCTGTCCCCCAAAAGGGGAAGCTGAGTCCCAGGGAGATGACGTCATTCTTCTGAGAGCAATCAGGGCATGGCAGATGGGGCTGGTGCTGTGGCGTAGAGGGTTAAAGCCCCAGCTTGCAGCACCGGCATCCCATATGGGCGCCAGTTCGAGTCCTGGCTGCTCCTCTTCCGATCCAACTCTCTGCTATGGTCTGGGAAAGCAGTGGAAGATGGCCCAAGTTCTTGGGCTCCTGCACCCACATGAGAGACCTGGAGGAAGCTCCTGGCGTCTGGCTTCAGATTGGTGCAGCTTCGGCTGTTGTGGCCAATTGGAGAGTGAACCAGCAGATGGAAGACCTCTCTCTCTCTCTCTCTCTCTCTCTCTGTGTAACTCTGACTTTCAGGTAAATAAATAAAAAAATGGCAGAATCAATCTTTCTGAATCCGATGTGTGGTCCTTCCAGACCAGGACTCTACTACCAGCCCATGAGAAACAAAAGGGGGACAAAAGCCTGCATTCAGGCAACAGAACTCAAAACACCAGGGTTTCCTGGATCTTTCTCACCAGGTTTCAGAATCAAAGGGCACAGGCACGCGCACACTGGACTCCACGACAGAGTCTCACTGAACGGAAATAAATCCCAGCCGGACCATGACAGCTTTTTTTTTTTCTTTCAATTTTTATTGAACACAAGTATTCTGACAGAATGCAAAGTCAAAATTCTCAGTTAGTACTCAGTATTTACACCAGTGAGAATGGAAACAAAGGTGGCATCGGTGTTTCACTCGGTAAAAAGTTTCGTAACAAGAGAGAAGGCCCCCGGATACGGAGTGCTGGGCGGGGGATGCTCACGGAGGGCTCTGAGAACCACCATCCAGCCAGCCAGCCGGGCTGGGCGACCCTGGGCTGTGGAAGGCGCCGTACAAAAGTGTGAAAAGAGACTTCCACGGCGAAAAGCTGCGCTATATACACGGTGGCCCTGCAGGACTGGGAGGCCCTGCTCGCGGCCCCGGGCGCCCCTCCCGCACCACCTGGCCATGCCGGTCTCTATGTGAATACATACGTATGGCACATACACACATAGACACATTGACACTGGAAACTCGGGGAGTGGATCCCTCCTTCAAAGAATTAAGAAAGGAAAAGTATTGATAAAGATAGAACATCTTGAAAATAAAGTAACTCCCTCTTTGATCTTAGAGAAAGCATTGCTCTTTAAAATAAAAGAAGAGGAAAGGAACGCTCACGCATGCAGAGACACACGTATGTGTGATGGGAGAGAGGCAGGCCAGCGAGTGGGCAGTCTTGGGTTCCGGCTGGTGGTGGAGCCAGGGTTCTAGGGGGTGTGGGAGGGGGGTCAGCTGCCCTGGGCCAGGTTATCTGAGGGCTCCCTCAACCTCTGTCTCTTCCGAACCATCACAACCAAAATCAGTTTGCCTGATGGCAACGGCCTGGAGTGAAATGCACGTTTTCCGCGAGGTACAGCGTGGGCTTTGGCCTACTTGGTCAAAGCCATTAATATCAACAGAGGAGGAACTAATTCCACTGAACAGCCTGGTGACCGGAAGAGCCTGCCCGTCCCCCTCCCCGTCCCAGGCACCCAGCCTCTCCCATTCTGCTGCCTGCTCCAAGATCTGTCTCTGCCTTCTTTTCCCCCTGGGACCTGTGCATTTGCACCACAGACGTTGCACAAGGCCGTACAATCAGAGAGACCAACCAAGGCTGTGGGTTCTGGGATCCTCCATTTCCATCCCCAGGAGGTGAGAAAATGCAAAATAACCCCAAGTTGAGCAAATGACAAGACCATTAGTTTTCACAGTTTGAAATGATAATCTAGCATCGCCACTGGGCAGACCGCAGAAGTGTCAGAACATGGGGGAGAGGGTCCAGAGGCAGAGGCAGCCGCACCACCCTAAGCTCTGCTGCTTTGTACCTTAGGAAGGGAATGCATGCCGGAGGACTGGTTTCTGTTTACTTAGCGTCACCTTCATCATCATCTGTATTTCATCTGCTTTGTTTAAAGGCTTCAATTCCTTTTAAGAACTCTTTTTGTTTCCTGAATATTTTTTTTCTGAACTATCTGCTATACCTTCCACAACCAAACTATGTTGAAGTTTTTATTTCAATACTATGACAAAAACACGTTTCACACTAAGATAGTCACGCATCCACAGTGCACAAGCTTGCAGTTCTAAAGTAGAATGAGAAAAACAAAAGCAAAATTTCTATACAAAGGGCTGGCTTTTCCCTTCTCCCCCCTCCCATTCCCCTTAAAGTTTCTGTTATGTTTTCCCCCGCTTGGTTTCCGATCCAGGAAGTTGTGTTATGATTCCAGACAGTCGGTGGTTGTTGTCACTGTTGCTTTTTTTCCCTACAAATGCTGCCTAAGTGAACAGAAGGCTGATGTTATTTGACTTCCATAGATTTCCAAAAAATGACACTAATTCCCTGAAGCACACATGCTCTTCCGCTCAAATCTAGATTCTGGGCTCAAAAGGAGATGGTATGGATGTGTTTTATTTGGCTTTCTACAAAAAAAGGGGATGTTTGGGGTAAAAATGTGTGTTCACCAAGACCAGCCCCAACTATACAATCTTCTCTGCTTCATTCAGCAAAGCCAAAGGAGTCCTTCAAATGCGAGGGCACCAACACCTGGGGAGCAGAGCCTTGTTCACCGATGCAGGTGGGTGGCGGCTAATCAGAAAGTGGTTTGACCCCCCCGGAAGGAACACAGAAAGAATTGAAACCAAAACACAAAACCCTTCCAGGACGAGACAGATTTTCACCTGGGCCGGACACAGGTAAAAACTGCACATCAGAGCGTCAGGGAGAGCCGCTGCGGATGATGATGTTTTGTCAAGTTCTCTGCTAAAGCAATCCTGCGATGATCTCACCTACCTCTAGGCAGAATTTGTTACTTAAAAAGTAAAAAAAAAAAAAAAAAAAAAAAAAAAAAGGCAGCTGTTTTATAAACACAACCGAAGTCAAACATTTATCAACTTGTAAACACTGGCAAACAAAGTTGGCAGAAAGGAAGAGAGAGAGAGAGAGAGAGAGAACCAAAGAGAAACATAAAAAGTCCAAATACTGCAAATTGAGATCTACCCCCAGAAGCTGCGATTTGGCATTCTTCCTACAAAACAAGAGTCTACGTGGGAATCGAATTCAGCTAGAAAGGGTGACACACTTTGCATACTGAACAAATACAAAGTGAACAGAAATGATAACTTATTTATGAGGTTTTACAGAGTTCGAACTCGACTGAAAGTACAAAAATAAACTGTGGACTTTGTTCATTCGGTTAGTCTTAGTGCCTGAAAGGGTTTCTCTAAAACAGGTCTGTGCCAATTGGGTAACACCAAGTGTGGTCTTCCCGAACCTAGACTTTTTTCTTTCTTTTTCTGAGCTTCCTAGATTCTTAATTTGGGGTCCTTTTGTTTGATTTTTTAAATGGTTTCAGGGAACAGAGTGTCCTAGTTTGGCTGTGGGTTTAACCTTATTGTCTCATTTTCTTACAAGTGAGTGCGCAAGAAAGGGACCCTTTCTATAAACCTACAAAAAGGAGATCCCGTATTTATCTGTTTTAGTTAATTTTTTAAAGGCAAAAGACACTAGAGGAATGAGGTGTGTGTGTGTGTGTGTGTGTGTGTGTGTGTGGTGTGCGCGCGCGTGCGTGGGATGCAGGAATCACTCCGGGGAAGCTGCTGTGCCGCGTCATGTTTTGCTCTCTGCTCCTGGCCGCTCGCCCATCATGCTTTGCTCTCGTTCTCCTTTGTCTGTGTGGCGTCGTTGGGGACCGTCTGGGCTTCGGCTGGCGCTGGCTTCGTTTCTGACTCCTGGCTCTCCGACTTGGCTTCCACAGGGCCCTTCCTGCGGAGAATCAGGAAAACAGCGCCGCTGAGACAGTGGCTTGCACACGCCTCCCCTCTGCCTGGGGTCTCCAACTTTGGATGCACCTGTGCATCACCTGGGCTGCGTCCCCAGAACGGATCTGGATGTATTTTAGAAGCACCCAGGTGACTCTCATGTGTGGCCTGAGTGGAGAAACACCCAGAGAACAAGCCCTTTCCAGTTCCATGGGTGCCGGGGACTCTGCTTGTACTCGCGGCAGGAGAAGGGGCAGTGGAGGCCACTGCCACCTCTGCGCCCTGACTAGGGCTGCCGTGCAGCTGGGCGTGCTGCACCTGAGGCACACAGCTGGCTCCTCTAGGATCTTCCCCTCCCCACCCCGCCCGGGCTCTGCGTCTCAGGGTGGAGCCTCCATGGCCTGCTGGCCACAGGGGAGCTGCACGGGCAGGGCTCTCAGAGTTCTGTTCCCTCTGGACACTGACCTGTGGGCTTCCTGGTGAGGTTGTCTGGCAGCCATAGAAGCTTCCAGAAAACCCCAAGTCTGGCCCTGTCTCCATGAGATTCAAGCCTAAGCTGGCACCACTGCATTCTGGCGTTACACGGAAGAAACCCAAAAGACTGAAGGCTTTGCCTTGACCTTGTAGACCTGGTAGCTGAGAGGTGTGTGGGTGGCCTGGGTCTTCCCCGCCACCCCAGGAGCGCGGTGGGAGGAAGGATGGGCATCTCAGCAGGAGGTCACAGGACCTCTGGACCACACCCTCTCCCCCCTCCCAGGCCCCGAGCCCGGGGGCTGCCTCTCTTCCTCCCGAGCGGTGGGGGCTCAGCCTGGCACTTGGTAGCACCCGACAGTGGCCCTGGCATAACTGAGAAGGGCACCTTGGCCTCCTTCGCTGCCTCCCCCTGCTATGCTTGTCAGGGGCCCGACCGCCAGGGCTCCCTAGGGTAAACCAGAAGCCGCTGCTCGGATGATAAGGATGAAACGTAATTAACACGGCCTAATTAGTGAGCAGCGGCTGCTCTGCTGGCCGGGGCCCAGCTGCCTGCCCCGGACTCTGTCTGCCGGTCCCAGGCCCAGGGCTGACAGTGGCGTCAGAGAAGCCCCAGGGGAGGCTGCAGACATCCGACCAGGAGGACACAGCACAGCACAGACACACACCACCACAGGACACACCCCGACGACAGCACACAGAGAGAGGCCGTACTCGGTCTTTGCTGGCGCAGGCGACACAGAGCTGTCTGCAGTGGAAGGAGCAAGCTCAGGGGCTTGTCCACTGGCCCCAGCGGCGGGAGCAGGAGAGCCCAGGGCTGCAAAAACATCCTTTGCAAGGTCAATATCTGGGGTCTTGAAGTTCCCTTCGTCCATTTTAAAGTCCTCGCCCTGGGAAGGGTTTGTGGCGCTGACGGAGGCAGCCTCGCTCTTCGGGCTAGCGGGGGCTGTGGCTGCCTCGGGCAGGCTCTTCGCGGCGCCGGGCTGGGTGGGCTCCGGGTCCGGGCCTTTGGTGCTGGGAGCCTCCTGCTTGGCCTGGGAGGCTTCTGTAGCAGGAGCAGCCGGGGCTGCCAGGGGACTGGCTGCACCGGTGGGGGCCGGCTTGCTGGCCGCAGGGGCCGTGGAGGCGTCCCCCACGCCGGTGGGGGCGCTGGGGCTGAGCACGGCCCCCTGGTTGGCCAGGACACTAGAGGACAAACTGCTCGCCGCGGGGGCTGAGGTCGGGGTGTCGCTCAGGTCAACGAGGGGGGCGACTTTGGGGGCCGAGGCCGGGGGAGGGGAGGCGGCCGAGACGCTGGGCCCCTTGGAAGGGGTGGCCTGGCCAGCGGGCACAGAGTTCAAGTCTGGCGCGGCTGTGGCCGGCGGGGCAAGACTGGAGGTCAGGGTGGTGGTTTCACTGGTGGGGCTGTTCTGAGCAGTGGCAAAGGTTTCGGTGATAGTGTCAGAGTTAGTGGTGACGGTGGTGACAGAAGGCAGCATGTCCTCGACAGTGGCTGTGGTATCGGCAGGCAGCCTGTGGGGAGGACAGGAAGTAGAAGAGAATAGACAATGAGGCGGAGACTGACAGAGAGGCCGGGAGGAGGGCTGGAGCCGAGCAGAGGGGGCCGTGGGTGGGCATGCGGTGACGCACAGGCACGGACGCAGCCCCACAGAGAGACAAGGACGCCGAGAGAAGCACACGCCCAGGCGGGCAGAAGAGGACACGGGGAGACGACAAAGAACGTGGCGGTCGCAAAGGGCCCGGCCAGCCCTTCCTCCTGCTGCTGTCCCTCCAGCTCGCTGCAGCGGGCTCCCTTCCTTACACACCTGCTGGGGCCTTCGGATCCCCACCCAGAGCTCCACTGAACCAGAGCCAGGCCTCGGTTCAGTGTCTGCCTGCACTGGGACCTGGGCCAGCCACCGTGCAGGGCCCCAGGGGACAGGGATGGGGACAGGCAGGAATAAGGCAGAGCATGAGTGCCCCAAAGGGCTCCTAGAAGCCACAGGTTCTGTGGTCCCGTGAGACGCCATTCCCTTCAAACCCACAGGTGCACGTCACAGCCACGGCTGGTCAAGGTCACTGAGGGTACCCAGGCTTCCAATAACAATACAGTTGGGGAGCTGTTCTGCATCACCAGTTTCCCTCACTCTTTTAGGCAGAAAACCAAAAAATCCTAGCACTCTAAGACATCCTATACAGAACCTGCCTAGCCTCTCTCCACGAGCAGTTTCCAGAGTATGTGTATAGCCTGGAACAGGGTCTCAGGATCCCTTCTCGGGCAAGGAGCCCTGCAGGGGCACCCATGCAGCCACCCTCAATGGAACCAAGAGTGCCTTCTCTCTAAGGAGAGAGGGGGCCAGGCAGCTCCTAGCCATGTGGGTCTTCCAGCCAAGGGCTCCAGGGTCCTGGCCTGCACTGTAGGGCTCCGGACTGAGGACGGGGAGCAAGGAACGTGGGGCAGGGTGAGGAGGTGGGTGTGGGGCTCTGTAGAGGAGGTGCCAGCCCCGCCCTGCCCACGTACTCGGGCTCCGTCAGCGGCGTGGTCTCATTGGGCTCTGTGTGTTTCCCACCATCATGGTTTGGGGTCCGCTCCTCCTCGGTTCGAACCTCCACGATGGGCTCCTTGGACTCGTCTTTCCTGCAGAGAGAGAGTTCTGGGGGTTACATCCCAGGGAGAACAGCGACGCCTCAGGGGCCCCAGGCAAGACGGGCTTCTAGAGCCGGGCACCAGAATCTGTCTCGGCGGCACCTGGGCTAGCAGTGTGACCTAGAGTCTCTGACCTGATCACTGCCGCCTCGGTGCCTTCATCGGGGAAATGGGGCAAGGACCAGTTCCTACCTCTCCTGGTGGTGACGAGGACTTTGTGCAGTCCTCCCGTAGGTGTGTGTTCCGGCAGTACCTGCCGTGCGTGGGGTGCTAAAACACTTATCTCCTTCTGCCCCCCTTTCCGGCTGGCTGCAGGTCAGCCAGTCTTCCAAGGCGCCCACTAACTGGCTTGCCAGCTGCTGCTGGAGGGGACAGCATCTAGATTGTCAGCTCTGCAAGGACAGGACTTTTGGTTCATTTTGTTTCCTGTTGTGCGGGAGAGCCTGGATAAATACTTGTTGAGTGATGTATGAAGTGAATGACAACACGGAGGAATGGAAGCAAGGCAAGTGTGTGCCTGAGACACCCACTCCTCCGCTGTAGCTCCGTGCAGGGTCAGCTCTGACAATTCCCCTTATCTTCACAGAGAGATTTGAATACACCAGATCTGGGGCTGGGCCTCCCAATCTACTTTGCAAATAGGCAATGCTTCCCTCCACCAAAGGTGCAGTTGAAGGGAAGGCCACCCCCGGGTGCAGTGGATGCTCAGAGTGGGGACAGCTGCCAGGGCTCTAGGCCAGGGCCCGCAGGGGTGGGTGTTTGCACTCACGAGAAGGCGGCTTTGCCCTCCTCCATGTCCTTGCCCTTGGCTCCGGGCCCGGCTTTCCCACACAGGTTGACGGCGATACACATAAGCAGGCCACACTTGTTCAGGAAGTAGCAGGTGATGTCCACAACCACCAGGAGCAGGACAAAGATGACAATGAGGATGCCCACGATGGCGCCGGTGCTCAGGCCTGAGGTGGGGCTGCCGTTGGCTTACGTAAGAGAGAGAGGGGGCTGGTGGTTAATAGGTGGAGACATGGGAATTCTGGACCCTACAAAGCAATAGCCCTTGGGGTTGGGGTTGGGCCCACAGGACAGAGCCAGGGTGTTTGTGTCCAGAGGGACACCTTCTGTGGGGCCTTCCTACACTCCGGTGTTGAGACGACAGGGTCTCTCTACATCTTGAGGGAGGGATGACAATCTCATGTCACAGACTTAGGGACAGGGTCATGAGCCTTCCCCAGAGCCACCCTCTGCAGGCCTCCCATGAGTCCTGGGAGCAGGCTGGGACAGGGGATGAAGCAGCTGGGGGGTGTGGCTGTCTCCTCCGCAGCAGGTGGTGCTCACTAGTTTCAGGCTGGGCTGTGGCTCCCGACAGCAGCCTGGGACAAGGCGGAGGAGGGCTCCAGGCCGTCCTCGGGGACATCAGGCGCCAGGAGGTGCTGAATCTGCTCCCCACTTCCTCCCTGCCCTGCCTGAGGAATGGCGCCAGAGGACCTCGTTCTTCCTGGTTCACCCTCCTGCACGGTACCCAGGAGGATGAACAAAGTCCACCTATCTCTGGAGACATGGAAGCTGCCCAGGCCTGGAGGGCATGGTGACCCCTCTGGGAATACTCACCGTCTGGGAGCTCCGGCACGCTTGGCTCAGACTTCGGGGAAACCCGCAGACTCACCAAAGATGCACACTCCCAGACGGGCACGCTCACACACAGAGCAAGCGTTCACACACACAGACCCCCGTTCTCACAGTCAGTCCAGCAGCACCCAGCACCCTGGTTCTGGCTGGACGCAACAGCCCCTGAGACTAACTCCCTTGGTGTCCTCTGCAGAGCCCCCCAGGGCCCGAGGCTTTTGGTGCTGTCCCAGAAGGGCCGGGGCTCAGTGCTCGGGGGCCCCGGGAGCCGTGAGGGTGGACCGGCTGACCTTGGTGGGTTCTACGCGGCTGGGAGACAAATGGTTGTGCTGCAGGAAGCAAGAGCCCATGAGCAGCTCTGCTGATTGGTGAATGTGGACGCAGTGACCCCAGCAAAAATATGAGCACTTGCCATTCCGTGTTTAGGGGTGGGGAAAGGCCTTGCAACCAAGTGGCCTGGCCCTGTCAAGGGAACTGCTGGCAGGACCCAAAATTCAATACATCTACATGGCAGGCTAATTTTTTAAAGTTGATAATTTTGTATGGGCTGTGAATGATGTTATAAATATATTAATGGCCCTTAGCAGAACAAAGGTTCCTCCTCCCTGGTCGAAGGACATGGGCACAGAACTAACAGCCTCACCCCACCAAGCAGACCCTGTCTGAAGTTTCCTAGGCTCTCAGAGCTCCCTGGCATCAATCAGCTCAGTGCACTGGGGTTGGGGACTGTAGCCAATGCTACCTGGAGCTTGGCCCCACCTAACTCTGTGCTTTGCTGAGCTCCAGGCCAGGCCCAGGGGCCCTCTAGCCACAAGTCACACAGATCATGGACGTGGCCCAGGGGATCCAGTGCAGACATGGGCCACCCAGGCCTCATTTTTCATGCATCTATCTGTCTCATTGTTGGGGGGCTTCCCTCACTGCCCCAGGGATCTCTGCCCAGGCACTGTGGTCTTCCCCAGCGACAGGCCCACCCACTGATCCTCATTTCAAACTTCAGTTTAGGGTAGAGGGTGCAAGCCCAGCATGGCCAACAGGATCGTGTTCCCCGTAATAAGGAAGGCATTTCAGTCTTGGGTTTGCTCTCCAGCCCATGACGCTGGGCGCGGAGCCTCTGCAACCCCTGACTTTAGTATGTGATGAGTGTGGCATGTCTGTTTCCTCAAGAGGGGATCGGAAGCAGGCTTTTTTTTATTTTGGTAGTGGTGGTGGAGGTGATATGTCTGTACTTTTTGGTTTGTGTTTGATTCAGTGGCACCAAGCCTGCATACTGATGTTTATGCGTGAAGGTAAGATTGCGGGACTAATCACAGGTCTAAAGAGGAAAAGAAACTGCTGAAAAGCCGCTCTCTGTGCCCAAGAGGATGGCAGCTGGGGCAGTGTTTGCTCTGTGCTCGTCAGACCCAGCCCGGAGGCCCACACTTGCTCTGAGCACAGGCAGGAGGATAAGACTCTGAACTGCACCATAAGCCAAGAGCAGGGCAGTGGTCTCCCCTTTGATTTGCTATGAAATCCAAAGTCTTTCTCCTGGCCTGTACATGCTGGGGACTCTGATAACCCCTCGGACCATGGTGACTCATGGTACAAACCCGGATGGGTGGTGAACACACAGCCTGTGCCCACCCAGGACTGGGCACCTTCCTTGGTGGCTCTTTGTCATCCTGCAGGCCTCTGGATGCAGCCCTCTCAGAGAGGCATCCCCCAGTAGCTCACCAAGGGAGGAACTTTCCCCCAAGTCTCCCACACCCCCTCATTTTCTCCTCTTACCACTGCCTGCTGCCTTCCACACATTCACAGCCCATTCTCTCTGGACCTCTTCCCTAGAACATCCCACAGGGGCCTGCCTCTCTGTCTCCCCAGCATCTAGAATGGACCTTAACTCATAGAAAATGTTCCGAGAATACTTGCTGCACACATGAATGAGTATCTCCCCCGGGGATGAGAAGGCCGCTTCGTAATTTAAAGGTGTGTCATGAGAAGACAGAAGCATCTAACTGGGCATGGCACCAGTGGCTGGCAACGAGGGGCCCGGGGACAGGGTGCAGCTCCACTGAGACAGGACAAGCTGTTCAAACACAGCGTGGGAGCTGACTTCCCTGTTGCTGGAGGCCTTCGAGCTGGGGCTGAGCCTGGGGGAGGGGGTGCCTTCAGGTTCTCTTCAACCACAGAGCCTGGCTCTCCAGGTCAGTGTTCTACAGATCTGGGCACAGCTATAGATTCCCTAGTGCCGGTGTCCTCCTCCGTGGTGTGCACCAGGGTTTTTCCCTGGAAGACTAAAATGCTCGCTCAGTCCCATCTTTAATCATGGATTCTAGAGCTTTTGTTTTTGCATGAAAAAGAAATACCTTACAACTCATGGATTTTTCCACCTGCAGTGGACTTTCTGGGGTGCCTTATTACAGATCCAGAATCTGGGGCTCCCCATTGCCATGGAATCAAGATCGCTGGGCTCAGGCTCAGCATCAGGATTGGAACAAGCAAGCCCGGGGATCCAAAGGAGAACCAGCCCTCCTGGGTTCTCCCTCCCCTGCACCACAGTGTATTGCAGCTGGCCGGTGATCCGCACCCAGCCGTGAGCTGTTACCATCTTGCCCTGATGAGCCAGATGTATTGCGAGAGAACAGATACTCTCCCCCTCCAAAAAAGGGGCGACCCCCACCACTGCTGACTGCCCAGACTCTAGACATCTGGAGCAAGCAAGGCTCTCCTCAAGCTGGCGAGAGAAGGCTTGCCATTTTCCCGAGAAGAATCCATAAGAGGGCATGCCATGGTACAGAGAAAAGGGTATCCAAGGTAAGTCCACGTTCATTCCCTCTTGCGAATGTTACAGAACTGCTTAGTCCAGGAAAGCCAGAGGACCGACTGTCTCCTGAGTCCTGGCTAACATCCTGCAGAAGGAAAAATAAAGCCCCTTCCATGGCGTGTGTGTGCTATGACCCTCCCCCTGACCTCCCCTGGCTCACACACCCATGCATCTCGCACACAAAGAAGGCTTCCTGGGAGAGCTTCCTCCAAACCTCAGAGGTCACAGCCACCCTGGAGGTGAGATTACAGGGCTGGGCTGTCTTCTGTGTCTCCTGGCTTGAGAGAGGAACTAGCACTCAAGAGGTAACTGGCTGGCCCCTAGATGAGACCCACATATGTCCACTTCCTCAACCTTCAGATGGGACCAAGGGCTTGCATTTTACATGCCCAATGGGCCTGAGTTACGGTCCTACAGGAGCCTGGAGCAGAAGTTCCCTTCCCACTCTTTCCTCCCCAATCTGACTGTCAGATTCTCAGAACTGTCGAGAGGGGTTCTGGTTTACTCATAAACCTTTCCATGCATGCTGGTCCTCCCTAGAATCAGCTGACGGCAGGGGCTTGCAGGACGTGTCTGACTAAGTGTGATGACAAGCAGCACACAGGTCCCTAAAACCTTCCCGGATTTTCTCAAAGGCAAGATCACTCTCTGCAGCCTCCGTGAGGGCAGGAAGGAGACCTTGCTACAGAGTGGTGCATCTGATGGCTGCAAACGTGCCCCTGTTTCCATGGGGACGACCCTCCCCAGTCTGCAAGGGCAACCCTCCTCCCCCTCCCCCCGCTGGGACTCTTGGCTGACTCCCAGGAGAGCTGAGAAGCCTGCTGCTCCTCTTTAGGAAGGGCGTCTGTTTCTTTGGGCTAGTACTGCATTCGCCAAGCTAGAAACGTGAGGTCTCTCTGGGTTATCAGACAGCCAGGCACATGGAAGTAGAGGGAAGGGACATTGGAAACTCTGTTGGACACACAACTACCAAATAAAATCCAAAGACGCTGGTGAGTTCACATGAACTGTTATTCTCTTTAATAATGCAAAGATGTCAACTTCATAAAGGCCTTGCTGATTATCTACACAACGTTAGCATTCTTGTTAGTAGAAAAACGTGATCCAAACCTGCTATATAAATATGCCCTCCCCCCCGAAAAAAAAAAAAAAACAAGCAGAGGAACCCTATGGTGTGTGGCCTGTGGATAGTTCTACGGAGCGTGGGAAGGGCACAGAGCAAGGTGCTCACTCCTGCAGGTGTGCCACAGGCTTCACCGGGAACCCAGGGTGCAGTGGGGGCTGGGGTGCACTATGCTGTCTCCCAGAGGGCTACCATCACGGCCAAGGCCTGTCTGAAAGAATGGGCCCATGGCAGTGACCCCCAAGTTGCCCCAGCTCAGGTCTGCCTGGCCCCTGGATGTGCTGAGGGGACAGGGTCCACGCCAGGTCGCTGCATACTTAGGGCCACATCAACAAAGGGTCCCTTGAGAGACCCTGACCCTGTCTCTCCCCTGTGGGTGAACCTGGGACCAGGGTGAGGCAGACCCCTGAGCCGGTCCCCTAGGGTAAGTACCCATGATGCCTGCCTAAGACAACCACAGCAGTGGGGAGGACCTGGTGGGGGCCTCTTCTGCCTTCCCTGGCGCTCTCCCGCCCTGCCCTGTGATTCTCACACTGGGCCCTGCAGGTGCCAGCTTCCTCCCCGGCTGCATCTGTTGCCCTGGGGAGAAGCGCGGTGAGGGAGTCCGGGGAGAGGCCTGTGGCGGGGGTGAGGGGCACTCGCCCGTGGGAGCTGCTGAGCTGTGTGCAGCCCCTGTGGCTGCACGTGAGCCTGCACACTGAACGCCGGGGACACGGGCCTGTGCCAGCACAGTTAGGGGCCACGAGGATCCCCAGAGGGAAAGGCCAGTCTTTGAACATTAACAAACAACAACAGAAAACACACACACACACACACACAAAGAACCAAAAGGAACAAAAATCAAACTGGCATGGAGACACTCAGCGATGAGATGTGTAGGATGACAGGGGACCACAGTGACCGGAGGGAGCCTTTATTCAGGAGAAGGCCAGCCCCAAGCACACACATCCGGACGGGATCCGGCCCTGGGTCTCTGCAGGACCTTCAAGCACACCCACTGCCTCTCCTGCGTGGGTCCCCAACAGCAGGCTGAAGCCAGGGAGCACTTGGCTTTTCAGGAGTGTTTTAAAAGTGTTACCAATGCAAGTGCCCAACAGAGCAGCTGGGATATTCAGGAGGTGCAGGCAGGCTGACTCGGCCCCCGTGTGCTGGCCCTCTGGGGCTGGGCTGTCCGGATGGCCAATCCCTCCCCTGCCACGTATCTGGGCATGGACAGGACTCACGCCTGGCTCACAGGGGACGGTTCCAGCCTGCCTGGAGGACTGACAACATACAGTGATTACACAGGTCTCAGCTGGACCACATGCCCAGGACACGGAGCCTCTGTGCTGATCTGTGACGTGCTGTCCACGCAGCAGGGGATGCAGCCCGACCTGGGGACAAGCCCCTTTCAAAACCGACACATGCTGGGCCCATCATGGCTTGACTCTGTTCACAGAGCCGGCACAAGGAGCTGGTTATGCTACCGGCATCAGAGCATCTCGCAGAATGTTTCATCAGCCCCAGAAAATCCCAGCAAATGCAACAGTTTCCACGGGATGGGCTTCGGGGGACGTAATCTTTGCCTATCATGCCAGCGAAGTGCTCAAACGAATCACTACAGTCTGGCTCTCTCCACGCGGGCACTTCAGTATTTAAAGGCAAGCTAAGCCAACTACCTACTGAAGGGAGGGGGAAGAGGAGCACAGAGTTAGAATTGGGGGGGACATGAGTGATTTTAACAATTTGATGCAAGCTTTATCAGGTACTTAAGAGTTCTTCCTCTGCTACATTTTAGGCATGAACAAAAAAAATGCAACAAGCAGCAGATATGCAGAAACTTCTCTGTAAACCTAGTATTATGCTTTTTCTTTGTTTAAAAAATAGTATTTAAAGAAAGAGCTCTGAAATTTTGAACTGCCATGAAAAAGGGGGCGAACTCCTTCCGAAGTGGCACGAAGGTATCTGTGGATGGCAAAATGTCTGGAGGTAAAGCTTTTTCCAATTGCAAAACCTTCCTCTTCCACACAGAGGGCTTGCTCGGTGGCCAGTGAGTGCCCGTGGTGGTCCTGACAGGCTCATCCAAAGGGGGTACTGATCGTTTTCATAGGAACTGGGCTTTTAAGCAAATTTTTTGTGTTCAAGTTCCTAACAGAGCAAGACAAGAGTCACTGCAGAGAGAAGCAAGGAGACAAAAGTGTAGGACGCAGAATTCCCTCCCAGTGTGGCTGCAGAGCCAAGCAGTGGGGCCCCAGAGAGAATGTGGTTGTTTACAAACATAGGTGGCAGTGGGGATGTCCCAGTGACGTCCAAGGTGGCAAGTGTGACAACAGACACAGGAAGGGGAGGGGGAGAGAAGGAGAGAGGGGGTAGAGACAGAAACAGAGAAAAACAAATAGATAAAAAGAAAAAAAAAATTAGGTCAAATATAGAAAACACAGGAATCCAAGGTTAATTCAACTTAGTCAATTAAACCGACACAGGTTAGAGAGGAGTTCAGTGCGGTCTCAATACCAAAGGCCAGTTCAGAAGCTTAGCAATGCCAGAAGCAGCACAGCGGGGTTAACTCTGGGGTTAGGGGTCAGCGAGCAAATGAAATTAAAGTGAGAGAACGGGAGCCTCCACAGGAAGACACAGGAGTTGGATTAGGAGCGTGTTACCTTTGGCTAAGTGAGGTCTTTTAGATGCGGTCAACGAGTGTGGTCTTCTAGCGTCTAGCGTTTTTGCCCGTGGTGGTGGAGATGCAATGGATGGCTGCACTAGGCTGTGCTCAGGACAGCGCATGGCCTGCACAGAGATGCCACTGACTTGCTTCCACTGTACAAGTCCCTGTCATCAGGCTGTTCACATGTCCAGTCCCGCACCCCTCTCCTCCTGCCACCGTCCTGACCACAGAGTGCAGCCACACTCGTCTGTCTCGTAACTCAGAGAGCTTTTCCTCTTGGATCCCAACACGATGGCCAGGAAAGCCCAACCAAGCATGGAGCCACAGCCTTCTGAGACCTGAGTGTGGAGCCACGTAGCCCACTGTGGGGGAGGCAAGCGATCCCCCTACCCTCTCTAGCTTAAGTGGGCACCTGGGTGACTCCCACAACTGTGATGTCTCCAGCTGCCATAACTCTGGAGGACAAAGTCTCCCCAGAATTCCTGACTTGGACAGCCAAACCCCACAAGCTGATGCAGCACGCCTGAGCCACCTGCCCAGGGAACAACAAGGAGTCGACTTTGCGGTAAAGAGCTTACTTAGCCCCATATTCCCCCACCTCCTAGGCGTCCCACAAAGATCTGCTCACTCACTCTGGACTGTTGATTTTAAGGATGAACTGACCAAGGAGTGCAAAGGAAGAAAGGGCACTTCAGCCGGGCTATCTCCATGGAGACAGCCTGCTAGGCAGCAATTAGGACACTTCCTGCAGCCACACCCACACGCCTGGTCTTTAGCACCAACCATCTGACCAGCGCCTGGGGAGACTCCCCACCCCAGCATCCCTGCCCTAGGAGCCTTCCTGACAAAGGACACTTCTGGTCCACAGCTGAGGACTCACCTGTCAACTCGCTGGAGGCCCCACACGTCTCCCCTACACACACACACACACACACACACACACACACATTCTCACCACCAATCGCTGGTGTCTCTCACTGCTGCACACACAGGTGGCCCACGCCCTGTCTGGCCTGTCTCCTTCTGGGAGGGCCAATCGTGACAACTGATCTGAGAACTGGGGAGCACTACAGACAGGGTAGGCCCATCTGTCTTCCATGGTTGGCCATGGCAGGGAGGCTATGGGGACCCCTCCTCCTGCCTGTGGTTAGCATTTGGCTGCACTGGAAGAGCAGAGAGTGGTGTTGAAGAGTTCTCTGCGAGACTGGGGCCGTGAGGAGACCGGCTGACAGTGGCCAGGTAGCTGGCCCAGGCAGTAGAGCTCTCACTTTATTCCCACACCTGAGTTGGTCCTGGATCCCTAGAGACGGATCTGCATCTCCAGCAGATCCACTGCCATCATGGTCTCCAGCAGACGGACTGCCTTTCCTTGATGGTGCTTTCCAGACACTTGCTCTGTTACGAGAGGTTCAATTTCAACTTTGCTTCAATTGAGAGGCCCTTGGCAGATAGGGTGCACGGCTCATTGGGCACCATCTCCTCCTTCTCTTGGAGTTACCAGAGAGAAGAGAACTGGACCATGGTTGTGCAGGTAAAGCAAGCATCAGATACAGGGCGCAAAAAACAAGTTCTGTGGTCCTAGCACGGAAAGGCGGATGGCAGACAAGATCTCATGAAAGGATCCATACTCAACCAGCTTCCAAGGCGAGGTAGGAGCCAGGGCGCTGCCCATCTGTGGGGTCCCACGGACTGGTAGGTAGTTATCAGTCCTTCCAAGTTGAATGAGACAGGACCTTTTCCCCAGGATGCTTGGCCAAGCCTTCCTGGGGGTCCAGTACATCTCAACCTACTGCACAGATAGGTACAAGGCAAAACTAAGCTTTGCATGGGCAACCGATCATGAGGATGGCCGTAAGCAAGCAAGTTGTCAGGGCTGTTCAGGCACATTAGGAGGGGCAGCACTGTGCATTACTTCGAAGCGGGAAACTAACAAGAGAGCAGAAGCAGCCGTACCTGGGATGGCTGTGGGCTGCGCCGAGGTCCTGAAGACAAAATGAGCCGCCTTGGACTTCCCCTGCTGGTTCTCAGCCACCACGTAGACCTCATACTCGGCATTCCAGTCCAGGGACTTGAGCATGACGTGGTCACTGCCCGACGGGAGCCTGATTTCCGGTTTCCACTCGGAGGACAGCTTCTGGGAGAAATTGGCCAGAGGGACACAGGACACCAGACAGTGTTAAGACACAAATGTGGCGGATACTGGCTGATGGGCAGAACTTAGGGGAGTCCCAAACTATCGGTGCAAAAATCATGAAAAGAAGAAACGATGGTAAGATATGGTCTGGATTCGTCATGAGTTTAGAGACTGATTCCTGAGGGTCACGCAGATCTGGAGGTCAACCCTGTGTGGCTTCAAATACAAAGAGCAGTGGTGCCAGCACAGCATGGACCACCCTCTTCAACACCCATCCCCCCTGCAGTACTCAGGGGCTCAGGCAGACCCCGTACCCCAGGCTGCACCCTCGAGTACTGGGCACATATGCATCAGGACGACCTAAAAGAGTAATACAACAGATGTTTCTTGTGTATTTCTGTACAGCTCCCTATTCAGGTGTGTGTGTCACCTCGCTGATGTGTGAGCACTGCACAGATTCCAGTTTTATTAAAAATAAAACCTGTCCTTCTCTGAGAACCTACTATGTGCCTGGCCTGTACTAAAGAATTTGCTGACATGTTTGCTTGTATCCCAGTGACAAGCCTGTTGGGGAAGGGAGGTGACTAGGCTCCGGCTAGATCTGATGTGGGGGATGTGAGAGAGAAGTAAGGTAACTCTGCAGACTTTCCTAAAACACACCACAGTCAAGGCTGGAGCCACACTCAGCTGGGCCCAAAGCAGCAGTCTTCCTTTTCAACAGCAGGGAGCTCAACACTCGTCTGTTGAACTGAATGGGATTTTCCTGTTCCGTGCAGTGTGGCCCTGTTTCTGCACCTGCAGCTGAATTGGTGAGGTGTCTCGGGTGTAAATCTCGCTGTCAGGTCCAACCCAGGGGTGCTCAGAGGACCCCCAAGCAGGGATCCTCTGAGCTCAGCAGCACAGCCTGGGCGTAAGTATAGGCAGGGAGCTAGAGTTCTGCACTCCTCCCTTTTTCTCATGGAACACCCTTTCTTGTTATTACCTACACACTCACCAATGACTTTGTACTGGGTGGGAGTTTATAAGGCTATTGTTGGCTGATTGCTTCCCTAACAAAACAACTGTGGCAAAAGGTTGGAAGACCCCCAGAAATCCTCCAATGGCCTCACAGGTGCACAGCTCATGTCTTGATAATCTTTGGTCTTTTCACAAAGGCACACGCCCCAAGGTATCTACCATGCACAAAAGAAGGCATGACACATCTGGAGGCCCATGGCTGAAGCTGGAGGAAGAATTCTGCTGGAGCAAAGCTTCTTCCAGGCAGAATGGTTGGTGGAGCCAAGGGGAAGCCTTCAATAATGTGGCAGTGTTCATGCTGTGGCTGCGACCATCCTGGGGAAATGCTAGGACGGGAACCCTCTCGTGCGCAGAGTCTAATCAGGAAGCCGGGGCTATGGAGCAAGCCAGCTGGTGCACAGGCCACCAAGTAGCTCTGCCTTAATTTTCAACAGGGAAATTGAGCTGCCTCTTTTATCTTCGTTGATACACATCATTATAGATCAGACAACCAGAAGATAAGGCACATATTTAATAAAGTAAGCGTATGGTATACAATGCATAATCATAATACAGAATAATTTTTTTTCAGAATAATATTTAGCAAACTGATCTTCTGAAGCAAAAGAGGATGGTTAAGGTTGTTGTAATCTAACGCATCTTGGCGTTTTAGCCCTACTGCCTCTCCAGTGCAGGGCCTGCCTGGTACCGCCACCAGGGCTCTTTGGGCAAAATAACATCCGAGGTGACCTCATGCAGGAGATATTTCCAGCCTGCTCCCACATCTTAGTGGTAATTATAGTTACCATTTATAGAGGTTTCCAAGTACCAGGCACATTTTTGATGCTTTGCGTTCATTATAAGAATCCTTGCAGCAACTCAATAAACTATTTCGTTCCCATTTTACAGATGGTGAAATCGAAGTTTTGGAAGATTGGGTGATCTATTCACCATCATCTGTTCAGGATTTATGTTGGTAAGTGGACAGGTTGGAACTGGACGTCACGTCTGCCTCTAAAACCCGTGTTCTGCCCACTGGGTCATGTTAGCATGACAATGGCCAGAAGCCGTTGGGGTACTTGGGGCCACCTGCCCAGTCCTGGCATCCTACTCTGGAGTGAGGGAGCCACAGGGCTACTCATTCAGTGGGACCTCTGGGTTGGGCTGGAGGGACATTGATTGAAGTTTTCTTGCCATGTCAGCTCCCACCTGGCTTAGAAATTAAGTCAGCAGGAGGGCTGAGTGACTGCCAGGCCCGCCCACCAGCTGAGCCCTGTGCTGGACTGACGCTGCAGATACCCAGCCAGCTAAAGACCCATGCATCTCTTCCATGGGGACTGGCTAAAGACCCATGTATCACTTCCATGGGAACTGGCTAAAGACCCACGTATCGCTTCCATGGGGACTGGCTAAAGACCCACGCGTCTCTTCCGTGGGGACTGGTCACCCAGCAGAGAGGAAGGATGTCAGCCAACTCAAAAAAGCCTGTCTTTGGGCAATCTGAAGAAAGTACATTGTTCTCTGGTTCCTTACTCTCTACCATTTAGAAATCCGATCTGGAGGTTATTCCCAGTGCCCAGAGGCCACCTCTAATCTCCCAGCAGTTGGGTGTCGCTGGCGATGGCCAGGTGTCACTATAAACCCCATAGGAGAGAGCGATTCTCAGTTCTGGGGTTTGGGGACGAAAGGTAGAACCATGGGAATCTGAGATGGGTGGGGAACAAACTAGGAAGAAGGCGGCTTAGGGCCAGGTACCCTGTGTGTGGGACTGCAGGGGCGGACAGCAGGGGAGAGAACTGGCCTTATTTTAGGAGCTTCAGGCTACCTTGGGTAGAGGTAAGAGGCCCGGATTGGACTCTGGCTCCCCAAGCTGTGACTGTAGCTGTAACATGGGGTAATCGTGAGACTGACTGCTCAGGTTCCTGTGCAGAGAGCTTCCCTGTAACCTCAGTGCCTACACACAGGGCCTGGCCCTCAGCACACACTTTGTCAAAGGCAGTGCTCGTTAGACAACAGCAACACCTTTGCAAAAGGCACTGGAAGATGGCAAAGTACACTTGTTGAAAAGTTCCAGAAAAAAAAAAAAAACATGTCAATTGTGGTATCAGTTTGTGACTCCCACAAACTCATGGTTTTAAAATGGTCCCAGTGTGGACAGGGCCGACAAGCCACCTGCGGGACATAGGTCCTGCTGGTCCCATCTCACCCCCAGGTCTCCCGGGCTTTGCATGCTGTTCCCTTGCTAAGTTGGGAGCCAGGGCTGTGGGGCAGGGGAGGGGCTGTGGAGGGAGGTCACTCACCGCTCGGTACTTGACCAGGTAGTGTCTGATGGGGGAGCCCCCGTCGTCCTGCTTGATCAGGTTCACCTTAATAGAGTTCCCATCCTCTCCCATCTGCCCTTCGAGCTTGGGTGCACTGGGTTCCCCTGAAACAGGCAGTGAGCTCACATGAAATCCTGTCCACAGGTGAAACGCAGTCCATCAGACTGGGGCGCAGTGGCAGGTTAGGGACGGGCTCTTTTTTATTTTCTCAGAAATGCCAATGGTTAAGAAGCCATAAATGTACAACTTCAGACTCGAGGTAGCGGCCTCAGACTCAGCCCAGATGGCGAGTGCCTTTTGGGAGTGTTTTGGAAACACCTTTCCTATTTGCACAGCCCTTGTGCCAGTTTAGCAAGTGGCATTCTCTGTCGCTCTGTCTCTGCTGCCTGCGTGTCCTTTTGGCAGACTTAGTTTTTATAAACCTGACACATCTGGAGGAACAGCCTGAAATATGGGGAAATGTGCTGTGAACAGAAAACTTGAACCTATACAAATGTTTTTTAAAAAGGTTAAGTTTTTTTTCTCTGGATATATCCCTTAGCCCAGGGAAGTCTGACCCCCTAATGGAAATGAATGATGCAGTATTTTTGTGAGTACCTTTACACAAGTTGGATTTTATGACTTAGAATCACTTGTTTGGAAAACAACAACAACAACAACAACACATTTCCAGTTGTGATTAAACAAAGCACAACTGGCCACAGGCAAGAGACCTGTATTTGTGGCTCAACTGAGTGAGCAATAATCCTTAGCATTTTCATGTATTAGCGTAACAACCATTTAAGTATTTTTTCTTTGGGAGAGCAGACCGAACAAAATGCCTTTAGTTTTCTCAACAGAAAAATGGTTGATGTTCCCCTTTGCCATACCCGCTAGGCTTGTAGCACTGCAAATCCATGGTTAAGAAGGAAGATGAATTTGTACGTATGTCACACACTACCAGGGCCGGGAAGGTTCCACAATGAGACCCAGACTGACTTCGAGAGAAACTATTTCGTTAGTATATGCTGAGTAATGAGGTGAGAGGCTATCTGACACAAAACATTAAAATGAAGATGGAGCACACCTGGGGAGCCCGCACTTTCTACATCTATTCCATGACTGCAGACAGAAAACTTGGAGGCTGTAAAATAACTGCTTTCTGAGTAGGTTACCCTGGCCCACTCTCTGGGAAACAGAATCACAGACATGTCGGGAAGGCTGGGGGAGGACGTGTCACCAGGCTGCTGGCCAAGCCATCTACGGCCTCACCACTTCATTGAGCTACTTGGGAATCTCCTCCCTGCGACACAAGGAGGAATCACAGAAGAGCATAACCTATGAGGGTGCTTCAAGAAGTTCATAGACAATGGAAGCAAAAGAGGAGTTTGTCTCGATGCACCGTAATTTTGTAATCCATGCTCAGGGGTGGACTTCAAAAAGCTCATGGAGGCCGGCGCCGCGGCTCACTAGGCTAATCCTCTGCCTAGCGGCGCCGGCACACCGGGTTCTAGTCCCGGTCGGGGCGCCGGATTCTGTCCCGGTTGCCCCTCTTCCAGGCCAGCCCTCTGCTGTGGCCAGGGAGTGCAGTGGAGGATGGCCCAGGTGCTTGGGCCCTGCACCCCATGGGAGACCAGGAAAAGCACCTGGCTCCTGGCTCCTGCCATTGGATCAGCGCGGTGCGCCGGCCGCAGCGCGCCGGCCGCGGCGGCCATTGGAGGGTGAACCAACGGCAAAGGAAGACCTTTCTCTCTGTCTCTCTCTCTCTCACTGTCCACTCTGCCTGTCAAAAAAAAAAAAAAAAAAAAAAAAGCTCATGGAAAAAATGCAGCATCATGGAACAACTATGCATGGATTTCATATTTTTGCACCAAAATAAACCTACTTTTCAATGCCATTTTCCATGAGTGTTTTGAAGTCCCCCTGTGGAATCCTAGTACTCATACTTGTAGGGCCAGCTGCATGCATGTCACTGGGAGCTTGTTAGAAATGTGGATTCTGGAACAAGATCCCTTGGCGACCCATGTACACCTAGTTTGGGGAAGTAGTAATGAGGACTCATAAAAGTTGGAATGCTGGCTTACGTAGTCTTGATGCTGGAGAGATATTTAGGAAAAGGGGTGCTTATTACTTGTTTTTGTCAATCAGTAGTTTGAGAGAAAATAAATGCAGCAATAAAAAGACAGGTGAGGGGCCCACATTGTGGCATAGTCAGTAAAGCCACTGTCTGTGGTGCTGGCATCCCATATGTATGCCAGTCTGTATCCTGGTTGCTCTACTTCCAATCCAGCTCCCAGATACTAGCATGGGAAAAGCAGTGGAGGATGGCCCAAGTGTTTGGGGCCCCTACCAAGCACTTGTGGGAGACCAAGAAGAAGCTCCTGACTCCTGTTTCAGTTTGGTCCAGCCCCAGCCATTGTGGGAACCAGCATATGGAAGACTTCTCTCTGTGTAACTCTGACTTTAAATAAACCTTTAAAAAGACAGGCAAACATTTGTCCTGCTTCTAAGCCGTGGTATAGCCACTGGCTGCACCTAATGGTTAGGCGTAGATATATCAAGCTATGTTGTATTTTCAAGCTACTCTGGGCTCTTCTAAGTCTTTGAATTACTACTCATTCATGTTTACAACATTATAAATACCCAGTGCTAAAAAGCAACTCAAAATGGAGTGTATTTTTAGTAAGACATGAGTTTGTGGGAGCTTCACCAATGCTGAGCAAATGGAAGGTGGCACAGAAGTTGATAAATTCTATTCTGACTGTCTGGAGTTACCAACTTATCTGGGTAAGCCTGGGATGTACCAGATTTTAGCACTGTAAGTTCAACAACTGAGAAATCCTTTAGTCCCAGGCAAAGTGGACCAATCGGTAACCTTACACTGAATAGAATGGGACATCACTCATTCTAACTTTCTGCACTTGGAATCACAGCATGGCTGTGTGTCAAGTGGTCTGACACAACGGTGTGTGAGGTGGCTTATATGCCTTAGGAAGGAGAAGAGTTTCATTTTATTTTTTTTATTTTTATTTTTAGGGTTTATTTATTTATTTGAGAGGCAGAGTTATAGCCAGTGAAAGGAAGAGAGACAAAGAGAGGTCTTCCATCCACTGGCTCTCTCCTCTAATGGCCACAATGGCTGGAGCTAGGCCAATCCAAGGCCAGAAGCCAGAAGCTTCCTCTGGGTCTCCCACATGAGTCCAGGGTCCCAAGCACTTGGGCCATCCTCCACTGCTTTCCCAGGCCTTATCGGAGTTGGATCAGAAGAGGAGCAGCTGGGACTAGAACTGTACCCATATGGGATGCTGGCGCTGCAGGCAGAGGATTAACCTACTGCGCCACAGACCAGCCCCAGGAGTTTCATTTTAGGATGCATTAGTGACTCTTTCACCCTTCTCCAAGCCTTCTTGGAGGAATATAAAGATCTGTCCATGGAGATGTTTTGTTGTGCCCTCCTTACTATTTCCTCTCCCAATTGGGCAGTGTGAGTTTCCAATGCTGAATCAGTACCGTCAAACACTGTCAGAACTCTGCTTTGCCATGGCTCTGTTGCCTTGGCCAATCACTGTGTCAGTCTCCACACGTGCCATATGGACACTGGGTCAAATACTCTCTAAGGTTCCTTCCGGCTCTGTCATCACGGTGACCCAGTGATGACCACTGTGGTAGAGTGGACTACCATCTATGCCTTGGCTATTTCTCACAACAAAGTGGAAGACATAACACAAGAGATATGGCCTCCAGTCAGCTGTAGGGAGATACACCCTACAACAATCCCAAGTATCTACAAGTCCCTGCAGCACAAAGGTGCCAACTCTTTGCCTAGCAATTTTGAAAAAGTTATCTCAAAAAGTCCTATCTTTGAAAAGAGAGCCTCCAAGTCTTTTGAAAGACAAAGAACACAAATCTCTCCAAGGAACCCTTGCAGAAGCCAAAAGCCCTGCTGAAGGAACTCCCTTATCTTCAATTTTGCTTCAGAAAAAAAAAAATCACTGGGATCACCATTAAAAAATGTATCACCACCAAAAAGAAATCGTTGGGAAAAATCACTAAAAATTGTACCATAGCACTTAGTTCTAACATTTACCAAGGTTAGACCACTATAATTTGCTGCCATTTAGTTTGAGTGACTACCATGTGACTCAGAAATGTATTATTTTCTCGTAGAAGTTAGAAGTTTCGTATTGTGTAATGTTTAGGTGTATCATCGGGAGTGCTTTACCTCTGATTCACACAGCAAGTGAGTGTCTACTAGGTACCAGGTTGTAAGCAATTCAAGTCTCAAAGGCAAACAGGGATTTTTATTATTTTGCCAAATGCAAAGAAAAAAAAACTTAGCTATGGTCTATCCTTTTAAAAAAGGTGTGGAGTACTCAGACAGCAACATAACCCTTCCAAAGGCAATATTTGTAAAGGATGATCATATTCCAGTGATGTCATAGAGGTCTGGTCAAACCCAGTTGAAGGACATTCAGACGTGAAGAGAGTAATTGTTCAATCAACTCTCTTACCATCTGATGCTTACTCTTTCTCTTAAAGATTAGCAGTGAGGTCACAGAAACTTCCCCAAGATCTCTGTATAGAGCCATGCCAGATGGGGGAGGGGCTGCTGCAGAAGCAATGCAACCTTGACCTTGGGGAGGGCTCACTGCTTTCCTGACCACATTAGCAAGGAAATGCTTTAGAGGGTCCCGTTGTGCAGGGTGTTCTGAGACGGCTGCTCTGATTGAAATCATTATGGGTAATTTCAGCAAAACCAATATTGTAATTATTTGTAAATGTTGGTTTGCAATTCAGCAGTAAGTGGCAGGTTGCTCCAAGAAGACCCCTGTGGTTAGTTATACCCTTTGAATTGAGCTGCAGGCATGAGTCAAATTCTACCCCCCCCCCCCGTATTTTATGTAAAGACTGAAACAGTGGTACCTTAAAAATAAACCCTGCCAATAGCAAATACGCCATAATGGGCAGTTCTGGTATGCTGCAGTAAAATGTAATCCATGAACACAAGGGAAAAAGAGCCAACCATAGAGAGCCCACACACAGTCACATCCATCACAGGCAGGTCCTCGGGAGCCCCCCCTTAAAAGCTGTAAT